>NC_137152.1:15191411-16391411 GCF_951394435.1 Stenella coeruleoalba
CCGCCTGCCAATGCAGGGGACACGGGTTCCTGCCCCGGTCCGGGAAGATCCCACGTGCCGCGGAGCGGCTGGGCCCGTGGGCCATGGCCGTTGAGCCTGCGCGTCTGGAACCTGTGCTCCGCGGCGAGAGGGGCCACAGCAGTGAGAGGCCCGCGTACCGCAAAAAACAAAAAAAGGAGCCCTACAACAATAGACATTAATACAAAACAGCAATTATAAGAATTTTTACTAAGAGCTTGCTGATGTCAAGCACCATGCTAAGCCCTTATAAAATAATCTATAAGATTATCTGTGATTACAATCCTGGAAAGTAAGAATAAACCATTTTACAGATGAGAAAATTGAGGGTCAAGCATTAAGTAACTTGTTCTAAAATAGAGGAAAAAAGTGGCAGGACAAGGATTTGAAACCAGTTTCCAAACCTTATTCTTCTGTTAATCCCGTTCTCAACTGGAGATTGGAGATAAGGCGTGGCAGGGGCAACAGTCTAGGGAAACTTTCAGCATCACCCGGAACTACTGGAAACCAGGAACTCCTCCTATTCTCAGGAAGCCCTTTCCTAAAGCCCTCCCTTTCCCTCCTCCCCCACCCTTTCTCCCACAATTCCCCCTGCCGCCATTCAGGCTACAACTCTCTCGATACAATAAGGCTGAAGCCAGAGGGGGAGTCATGCAAAGGCTGTCCTAGACACATAAAATTAGAATTCCAACGTGGGATAGGGCTTCCCTGGTGGCGCAGTGGTTGAGAGTCTGCCTGCCGATGTAGGGGATGTGGGTTTGTGCCCCGGTCCGGGAGGATCCGTACGTGCCGCGAAGCGGCTGGGCCCGTGAGCCATGGCCGCTGGGCCTGCCCGTCCGGAGCCTGTGCTCCGCAGCGGGAGAGGCCACAACAGTGAAGGGCCCGCGTACCGCAAAAAAAAATATATATATATAGGCAGGAACTTGAAAATCAGTTAAATATTTAGTTAAATGAAAATAATTGTTGTAAATATGGTTACTAAATTGAATGCAAAAATCCAAAGCCAAGTCTTGAAAAAGAACATTTATATAATAAATATAGCATAATAATTGAGTTTTATGACCCCAGATTATATTAGTAAAGACAGGAGTTTGTGAGATGTAAAAGTGAAAACAAAACAAGCAAAAATAAAACCCATTAATTGTTAAATGGATGATGTAAAAAATTAATTTTTTGCCTTCATTTAGACAACCAAAGAAGCATGGGTTCAGGGCTACATCCAATAAAGTTAGAGGCAATCACTACTAGAATTAAGAACCAACTTCCAAATTACCACCAAAGAAAAGAAAACAAAAGCACTGCAAGTGAGAAGAAAATGTGGAAAATAGCAAATAAGCCTAAAAGAGAGTATGAAAAAGATTCCAGAAATAGGAGCAAATGCACCAGTTATTATGCTAATTGTAAATGTTTTACGCTCTAATAAAAAGAAGAGTTGCTCACACTGGGCTAAAAGCAAACAAAATATGATTATGTGCTGCTTATAAAAGACAACCTAAAACATAATTACACAACAAAGGTTAAAACTAAGGACTGCCCTGGCGGTCCAGTGGTTAAGATTCCGCGTTTCCACTTCCACTGCAGGGGGTGCGGGTTTGACCCCTGGTCAGGGAAATAAGATCCCGTATGCCGTGTGGTGTGGCCAGAAAAAAACAAAAACAAAAGACAAAGTTAAAATTAAAAGGGTGAATAAAGACATATCAATCAAAGGTGGGAAAAAGAAAACATCAATGGAAAATATTACTAAACAGAGGATTCAAGACAAAAGCACTATTCAAAATGAATGTAGATTTACAAGCGTAAAACAATGAAAAACTCAAAGATCTTTTCATAAGGAATAAGTTTACTGGACTTAACTGTATAAAAATGTAAATGGTTGAATAGCTAAAACAACATAATCGGCTGAAAAGGTAAATAGTAAAAGAGAAAAATATTTTCAAAAATGAAACACAAGGTTAGTAATGTAGCTTTACTATATAGAGTTCGTGCAAATCCCTGAGAAAAATATTAATGCAAAGATAGACAATTCAGAAAGAAGGAAACTGAATCAATCTAAATCAAAGAAATTAGAAATGAAATAACTGGCTTCTCTCACATTAACCATTAAAAAAAATCCCAGCAAGAGCACTGGTGGAAATATAAATTGGTATCCAATTATCTGGACATGATTCTGACACAAACTCTCTGGAGCTTTTAAAAGGTTCATTCCTGGGCTTCGCTGGTGTCGCAGTGGTTAAGAGTCTGTCTGCCAATGCAGGGGACAAGGGTTTGAACTCTGGTCAGGGAGGATCCCACATAACTAGACCCGTGAGCCACAACTACTGAGCCAGCAGTCTATAAATTTATTTATTTATTATTTATTTATTTATGGCTGCGTTGGGTCTTTGCTGCTGGGTGTGGGCTTTCTCTAGTTGTGGCGAGTGGGGGCTACTCTTTGCAGGGCGCGGGCTTCTCACTGCGGTGGCTTCTCTTGTTGCGAAGCACGCTGAGCCAGCACTCTAGAGCCCGTGGGCCACACCTGCTGAGCCCGCGGGCCACAACTGCTGAAGCCCGCGCGCCTACAGCCCGTGCTCCACAACAAGAGAATCCCGCGCACCACAATGAAGAGTAGCCTCTGCTAGCCACAACTAGAGAAAGCCTGCGTGCAGCAACGAAGACCCGATGCAGTCAAAAATAAATAAATTTATTTAAAATATATATATATATATTAAAATGTTCATTCCTTTTGAAACAATAACTCCACTTCTGGGAATCAAATCAAGCCTGTGGACAGAATCAGAACTGCCAGACCAAGATTTATGTAAGAAGATGTTCAGGAAATTATTATTATTATTATTATTATTTGCGGTATGCAGGCCTCTCACTGTTGTGGCCTCTCCCGTGGCGGTGCACAGGCTCCAGACGCGCAGGCTCAGCGGCCATGGCTCATGGGCCCAGCTGCTCTGCAGCATGTGGGATCTTCCTGGACCGGGGCACGAACCCGCGTCCCCTGCATTGGCAGGCGGACTCTCGACCACTGCACCACCAGGGAAGCCCCTATTTTTTATGATAGAGAGAATTTTTTTTTTATAAGAGTACTTTATTTATTTAGGATACAAATCAATTGTCAGTTTTTTGTTTGTTTGTTTGTTTTTTATTTATTTATTTTTATTTATGGCTGTGTTGGGTCTTTGTTTCTGTGCAAGGGCTTTCTCTAGTTGTGGCAAGCGGGGGCCACTCTCCATCGCGGTGCACGGGCCTCTCACTATTGCAGCCTCTCTTGTTGCGGAGCACAGGCTCCAGACGCGCAGGCTCAGTAATTGTGGCTCACGGGCCCAGTTGCTCCGTGGCATGTGGGATCTTCCCAGACCAGGGCTCGAACCCATGTCCCCTGCATTGGCAGGCAGATTCTCAACCACTGCGCCACCAGGGAAGCCCCGATAGAGAGAATTTTGAGAGAGCCAGAATATTAAATGATGGTGGAAATTTTTAGAAAAGTATGGTATATCCATAAGACTAAATATTCTGACTCATCAAAATTGTATTTGAGAAGTTGTTATTGAAATAAAGAAATGATGTATGGTATAATGTTAATATTTAAAAAAGAAGTATGCCATATTCTATAAACTGTATAGTAAATTGCATACATAGTATCATCTCAAATAAATCAATAGTGCTTACCTTTGAGCAATGGGATTATAAGGGTTTTTTTGTTTTTTTTCTTTAGAATACTTTTCTGTATTTTCTCAACTTTCTACATTGAGAACAGGTTACTTTTATAACCAGAAAAAATCTGAGTAGTTTCTTCAATAAATGGTGCTGGAAAGACTGGACATTCACATGCCAAAGAATGAAATTGTTCCCACATCTTATACCTCTTACAAAAATTAACTTGAAATGGATTAAAGACTTAAATGTAAGACCTGAAACTATAAAACTCCTAGAAGAAAACAGGGGAAAATCTCCTTGACATGGGTCTTGGCAATGACTTTTTGGTTATGACACTAAAAGCATAAGCAACAAAAGTGAAAATAAACAAGTGGGAATACATCAAACTACAAAGCTTCTCTACAGCAAAGCAAACAATCAACAGAATGAAAAGGCAACCTATGGAAGAGAGAAAATATTTGCAAACCATATATCTGATAAGGGGTTACTATCCAAAATATATAAGGAACTCATACAACTCAGTAGCATAAAACACAAATAATCCAATTTAAAAATGGGCAAAAGTCCTGAATAGACATTTTTCCAAAGAAGATATACAAATGGCCATTAAGTACATGAAAAGTGCTCAACATCACTAATCATCTTGGAAATGCAAATCAAAACCACAATGAGATATCATCTCATACCGTTAGTATGCTTATTATCAAAAAGACAAGAGAAAACAGTGTTGGGAAGGATATGGAGAAAAGGGAACCTTTGGGCACAGTTGGTTAGAGATGTAAATTGGTAAAGCCACTGTGGGAAACAATATGGAGGTTCCTCAAAAAAATTAAAAATAGAACTACCCTATGATCCAGCAATCTCACTTACGGGTATATACATCCACAGGAAACTGAATCACTATCTCGAAGAGATATATGCACCCCCATGTTCACTGCAGCATTGTTTACAATAAACAAGACATGGAAACACCTTAAGCATCCATCAATAGGTAAGTGGAGAAACAAGATGTGGTATACATGATGGAATACTACTCAGCCATAAAAGAGAAGGAAATCCTGCCATTCGTGACCACCTTGAGAGCATTATGCTAAGTGAAATAAGTCAGATAAAGACAAGTACTGTATGATCTTACATGTAGAATCTTAAAAAAAAGCTGAACTCAAAGAAACAGAGAGTAGAATGGTGATTGACAGGAGCGTCTGTGGGGGGATGGGGAGGCGGCGGGAGGAGAAATAGGGAAATGTTGGTCAAAAGGTACAAACTTGCAGTTATAAGATGAATAAGTTCTGGGCATCTAATGTACAGCACGATGACTGTAGTTAACGATACTATATTATATACTTGAAAGTTACTAAGAGAGTAAATCTTAAATGTTCTCACCACACACACACACACAAAAGGTAACTATTTGAGTTGATAGATGTGTTAACTAACCTTATTATGGTATTCATTTTACAATATCTACATTATCAAATCATCATGTTGTACACCTTAAATGTATACAATGCTATGTCAGTTATAGTTTAATAAAGCTGGGAAAAAAAGAGAAAAACGCAAAAAGTACAATAAAACAAGCTTTAGATTATAAAATAATTTTAAAAAAAAGAAAAACTTCTGAGTAGAAACAAATCATTCCACTCTGTGAAATCCTTAGTTATAGCCCTGTTTTATTAACCAGGATTCTTTGCACAGAAACTGCCGCTGGCCAGCTTGAGCAAAAGTTAATTTGTTGCAAGGATTCAGGAGACAAAAAGGTTTGGAAAAGCCTGTTTAGCACTGGAGTGATGTGATAAATAACCTTTAACTAGTCTTCATATTCTTATATCACCCAGGCTTCAAAGACATGGGAGAGGGTGTCCCATGGTCTAGCCTAGATCACCTGCCCGCATCAGGGTGAGGGAGCTGGCCCATTAACTTCCACCGAAGGAGGCACATATCACCTCTCTCCAAGACAGGACAGAGTGGGAGAAAGGTGAGCACCCAAAACTAGTTAGGGGGCTATTAGGGAGATTAAATCCTGTTGACCTGAAATGTGACATCACCACTCTCTCTCCTGCCGATAACTTTGCTTCTGAAGTATCTTCTCCATCATTCCTCTCCTATTCAGTTCTCATCTCCCTGAAATGAGGCCACTCTCCCCCCATTCCCAACTTTCTCACTCAAGTCACCGATAGAACTGACTGTTAGATCCAATGGATGTTTCTCAGGCCTTATCTTTCTAGATATCTTAGTTTGGGTTCCCCTACAAGTAGAACCTGAGGCAAGAATTCCAGTGTAAGTGGTTTATTTGGGAGGGGATCCCCGGAAATACAGCTAAAGGAGTGAAGAAATGGGAAGGAAAGGGAAGAAAGTCAACACAGTGTGTGTTATCAAACAAGTTACGGCTATGGGCAAACAGACCTTAATCCTGTTCCAGGGAACTCTGGGAAATAGCGTAGAACACGCATCTCAGAGTTACATCACTCAAGGGGCAAGGGAGCTGGAGTAGTGGTACACCAGCTTCTGTCAATCATCAGCTGAAGGCTGTTTGAAGGGGAGTGGTATGCCTTAATTCCCTGGCATTTCCAGCCCCCCATATCCATGGACAGAGCAGGTTCTGGAAACCAGAGAAAGTCCAGAATCAAAGAGATGCAGGTTTTGGAAGTTGGAAATCTGGCTGCATACACTGGTAAGAGCTGAGGAAACACGGGCTTGGCACCAACACCATTTGCTTTATTAGACATTTCTGTGTGTTGTTTCACATTGCTCACGAGGCTTCTTGAAATTCTTCCTTCCCTTGGATACTGGAACATACGACCCCACTGGTTCTCTGCCCTCTTCTCTTGCCACTTCCTTCCATTCTTCTTCAAAGGCTCCTTGTCTTTTTTCCTATACTTAGATATTGGTAATAAGCCAACTGTTGTCTTCTCATCTCACACAATCTCCTCATCGACCTCAACATATCCTTGCCGTGGAGCCCATCTATAGACTCACTGATCCAGATGACTATTTCTAGCCCTCCTCTCTTTTGTGGAGTCCACACTCAACAGCTTAAAAATCTCTCCACTTGGATCTCCCATGAGCACCTTAACCCCAACAGGTCCAAAACATACCTCTCCGAATCTTCTCTTCTCTCTAAATCTCTCTCTCCTGAGTGCCCTCTCTCAGAATGGCAGCAGCATCCATCCAGTTTCCCACGCCAGAGACCTGGGATCATCCTTCTTTTGTTCTTTCCTCTCCTCACCTCTGATGCCTAATTGATCACGAAGTCTTAGCCATCCTAACTTCTAATCTCTTCTCTGCGCTCTCTACCTTTAAGGCAGACTACCTTTATGCACCACAGTCCATAAAGGCTAGGTATAGAAGGGACTCCTAGCTTTCTCCCCAACATTCTGTTGGCTCCGTTTGGGCTCATTTCCAGTCCCTGAGTCTTTGTTGACTTCAGTCCTGCCCCTTTGGCTTGGAAAGACCTCAGCTTCCCTGGCTCACCTCAAAGTGTTTGCTGTAGCCTTAGAGTTGGACTTATCCCCAGGAACTTCCCATTCTTGGTAGGATTCTGAATCAGCTGGGATTAAGTTTGGTTGTGAATTATCAAAATCCAAAACAACTGGGACTTAAATAGGCTAGAAGTGTATTCATCTCTTATACATTAAAAAAAAAATTCTGCGAAGGAAATCAGTCCAGGGCTGGTGTGACTCCCTCCCGCACCCCCATAGTGTCTCAGTTTCTGCTTCTGAGGGAACCCAAATTAAGACAAAAGAATAAAAAGTCACTTGGAGCATTTGATTGAAAATAACAATTCCCCTGAGCACAGTTCTTTAACAACTTGGTTAAATTTCAGGTGTACATAAATCTGTGGAGGGTAGAAGCCCTAGGAAGGTTTTCAATGAGTTACTTCTTCTCCATGTGGAACTATTACATGACACTGCTATGCAGCAGCTTACAAGAAGCTCTGTTCTGAGAGAATCAGAGAATGTGACTTCTTCTTTCTGGGGTTCCCGGGGACACCCCTGCCCACAATTCCTGCCAACACCGCCACCACCAGGCTCTAACTTCTCAGCATCTTTCCTCCCCAACTTCCCCTCAGGCCTACTTCATTCGGAGCCCAGCAAGCAGCTCACTGGTTTCCCCAGGGTCTTATCCCACCTAATCTAAAACTCACCCATTATCCGAGGTAGGTGTCTCTGAGCTGTCAGGGTCCTGAGAGCTGATAGCTGGAGCACTTGAGGAGGTAGGAGTTGATAATAGCATGCTGAGTTCACCCCACCCAAGGAATATTTACTTCTTAATGGGAACGATCTTGAGCCAGTGTTTTTTCACCACGTGGCTCAAAGACAGTGGTAATTATCAGAACAGCACCCTAGGGTAAAAGGATGAGGCTACGTATGGCCCCAGGTTACCAGGGCAGGGATTCTGGCCAAGAGCCCCACCCTCTGCCTTAGGCCCTGCTGGCTGCTCCAAGGGCTGAGGGGCTCTCGATCTCAGCTACGTCTGCGATCCACACCCTCACACTGGTAGAGAAACAACTTTTCGTGACTGAGGAAGGATGGTGCCAGCCTGTTGCCCAGGTGAAGGTGCAAGATTGAGAAACAGTGCCTGAAAACAGAAAAATGTGGTTTTTTGTTGGGAAAATTTCCAAAACTACATAAAAGCAGAGACGACAAGTCACCACTTCGGACTTATCACCCAGATGCAACAATCGATACTTTGCTGTTCTTGTTTTATGAAGTCCCCACTTTTTTTTGCGGGGGAGGGCAAGTTTTCTCTAAAGCAAATCTCAGTTATCATGTCCTTTTGACTTCAATATGCTTCTCAAAAGGAAGGAAGGAAGGAAAAGGTTTTTCTTGTATGACCACAGTGCTGTTAACACAGAATTATTAACGATTCACAAATACCAGCTATCACGTAGTCCATATTTAAATTTTGAGACAACTGGGAAAACAGAGGAGTACTTTTTAAATGGTGGGACTTTTTTTTCTTTTACAACATCAGAGCAGACAGTTATAGGAATAAATTAGGGGAGTAGAGATTGTACCCTCTTAGACCCTCTCCAAACATCCATTTGACCCAAACTAAGGTGGTGGAGTCTTGTTAAGCTGAAAAGGCAAATTTTCTCCTTATACTTGTTCAGTCCAGAAAAAAGTAAAGGTGCTCTTCCCAGTTTTCGCCCTGTGCCCCTATTCACAGGATTTTGTAAGGTACTGGAAGGTTACTTCTACCCACCTCCAAGGGCTCATATCAGTCTCCCGCTAAAACAATGTGAATAAAAGACTCCATTTACATTCTAAGGGGGAACATTATGGTGCCCACTTGTCATTCTTTATATCAAAGACTCAGGGAAAAAATGATGAGGATTTGTACATTTGTACATTAGCCAGGAATTGTCCATTAACTTTCTAAATGATCCAGTCATAGTCTACTGAATTTGGAAGAACTGCCAAAGATGAAACGGCTTTTCCTGCTCAACTGGAACTAAGAGAAAGTGGTTTGGGACAGAGAGTGACAAGTCAGGGAAAGATAAAAATCAGGACAACTCCTACCAGCTTGCCTAGAAACAAGTTGGCTTTAATTTTATCTGATAGCACTTCTCCTTGCTCGAAGTGAGTGTTTTCTAGTTAGAGCTAACATTTAAAAATTTTCCTTAAGTCCCAGGCTCTATTCTCAGGACTCACTATATGAGCTCATGTCATCCTCACAACCCTCTGAAGTAGACCTAATTATTCTTCTCACTTTTACAAATAAGAAAACAGAAGTGCAGAGAAGTTAAGGATAACCTGCACAAGATTACATAGCCAGTTACAATTGGAAGAGGTAGGGCTTGAACACAAGGCATCTATCTCCGGCCTGCGTTCATAACCACTATGTCGTATATACCACCTTGGGATGAAAAGCTGTGTTTTTTTGTACACATGGTCTCATCTGATATCATTGCTTACTTCCATCCCAACACTTCTCACATTGTCCTATGTAATCTCTGCTTACCCTCCTGTTTTTCCCAATAAAGTTATGAGCTCCTTGAAAGCAAGGGCTGCTATGTCCCTACAGTGCTTAGTAAATGGCAGGCATCCATTAAATGTATGTAACAGGACCAGGACTCACCCCCAGTGCAAAATCTAACAAAGCTCCAAAAAACTCAGCAATAACACAAGTAATGGTTTAATGAAACGTTTTTTGAAAAATCAGGGACTTTCCAGGCCGTCCAGTGGTTAGGACTCTGCATTTCCACTGCAGGGGGCAGGGATTCAATCCCTGGTTGGGGAACTAAGATCACACATGCCGCGCAGCTCGGCCAAAAAAAAAAAGGTGGAGGGGAAGGAAAATCAAAATCAGGATCAGTCACAGTGCCATGCTAAGCCATAACAGAACCTGAGGCCAAAGGAAAAATCAGCAACAGTGATCCCATCTTTTTTTTTTTTTTTAATTAATTTATTTATTTATTTATTTTCGGCTGAGTTGGGTCTTCATTGCTGCCCTAGGGCTTTCTCTAGTTACAGCGAGCCGGGGCTACTCTTCGTTGTAGTGCGTGGGCTTCTCATTGCGGTAGCTTCTCTTGTTGCAGAGCACAGGCTCTAGGCACGCAGGCTTCAGTAGTTGTGGCATGCGGGCTCAGTAGTTGTGGCGCAGGGGCTTAGTTGCTCCGCGGCATGTGGGATCTTCCCAGACCAGGGCTTGAACCCGTGTCCCCTGCATTGGCAGGCGGATTCTTAACCACTGCGCCACCAGGGAAGTCCCTCCCATCTTTAAAATATTGATGTTTTGGTCATAATAGGTTTTTTGCATTAATTTTGATTTCTTTAAAATATTGCATTAAAATATTACTTTTCTTGATTATTGAGGTTTTTTTGTGTCCCCACCCAACCCCCCTTAAATTTTGCTCCCAAGGTGAGCGGCTCACTTGCTTCATCCTAGTTTAGGTCCTGGGTGTAACTGAATAAATGGCTGAGTTCACACACCAGTGTCTACATTTTACAGATGGGAAAACTGAAACCAAGGTGCAGCGAAGTGGAACACTTTATTCAAGGCCACACAACTAATTGGTATCAATTCTTTTGGAATTGGAACACAGACTTTGTAACTTCTGGTATCTCAAACTTAGTATCTTAAAAATGGAATTTATGCTTTAGCTAAGAATGATGAATAGCAAAAATAAACGAAGTTCACAGGTAGGACAAAAATGTGAGCCAATGGGTTTAAAGGTTGCACTAAACTGCATTATCAGCTACTCACATATGATAATATTGAAAAAACATGACTATTGCCATCATTTTAAAAGAATTTATAATCATGAATTCATTCAACAAACATTTATTTAGTACCTACCGTGGAGATTTCTCCTTTTTTATTGTTTATTATTTTTATTTATTTATGGGCTGCGCTGGGTCTTTGCTGCTGCGCGCGGGCTTTCCCTAGTTGCAGCGAGCAGGGGCTACTCTTCTTTGCTGTGCGTGGGCTTCTCATTGCGGTGGCTTCTCTTGTTGTGGAGCACAGGCTCTAGGCGCACGGGCTTCAGCAGTTGCAGCACGGGCTCTAGCGAGCAGGCTCAGTAGTTGTGGCACACAGGCTTAGTTGTTCCATGGCATGCAGGATCTTCATGGACAAGGGATTGAACCCGTGTCCCCTGCATTGGCAGGCAGATTCTTAACCACTGTGCCACCAAGGAAGTCCTCCTTTTTTATTTTTTTAAATTTTACTTATTTTTTTTAAGATTTTTTTTTTAATGTGGACCATTTTTAAAGTCTTTATTGAATTTGTTACAATATTGCTTCTGTTTTATGTTTTGGTTTTTTGGCCGCAAGGCATGCGGGATCTTAGCTCCCCGACCAGGGATCGAAACTGCACCCCCTGCATTTGAAGGTGAAGTCTTAACAACCGGACCACCAGGGAAGTCCCCCTTAATTTTCTTTTTAATTTTTTAAATTGAAGTCTAGTTGATTTACAATGCTGTGCCAATCTCTGCTGTACAGCAAAGTGACTCAGTTATACACATACATTCTTTTTTTAATATTCTTTTCCATTATGGTTTATTACAGGATATCAAATATCGTTCCCTCCGCTATATGGTAGGACCTTGTTGTTTCTTTTGCTTTTTTTTTTTTTTTTTTGCGGTATGTGGGCCTCTCACTGTTGTGATCTCTCCCGTTGCGGAGCACAGGCTCCGGACACGCAGGCTCAACGGCCATGGCTCACGGGCCCAGCCGCTCCGCGGCATGTGGGATCATCCCGGACCGGGGCACGAACCCGTGTCCCCTGCATCGGCAAGCGGGCTCTCAACCACTGCGCCACCAGGGAAGCCCTGCATTTTTTAATAGAATCCCTACTAGGCCATAAGATGACCCCAAAACACAGGTAATCAATTAATTTGTTAGATAAGCCTCTGGATAAACCAGCATTAATTGAAATGATTATATATATGTACATACATACAGTTGCTACTTTCAATGAATAATGGAAAAGACAAATAAAGCACCATATGTTAAATCAATAAAGCTTAAAGTCATAGAAGACATTGTTTCTAGGAAATTCTTTGCGTTTGCCTGAGTCATCTGAGGTTGGTTATCTCAATTATTTCAAGCAGGTTGTTAATGAGGTCACGGCCATTGACCAACAGTCCTAAAAAGCCCCTCAAAGAGCATGTCCTGCTAACAATGACTCACTCATTAAACAAACATTCACTGAGCACCTACCATGTACCAGGTTGTGTGTTAGATGCTGGGGATGCAGCGATGTGGAGTCAAAGCCTGTTTGGAAGTGTGGTGTAAGTGGGAGAAGGTCAACAGGCAAGAGTTCAGAGGTCTATCAAGAGGGTTCTTGGAAGACTTCTCAGAAGGGCAAGCAGCATGCCAGTTTGGAGTTGGGGTGTTTGAAAGGGCCCAAGAGATAACTCTCCCCGACCTGAAATCTGAATTACTTATAAAATAAAACAAAGAAGTTGGCAGGTAGAGACAAAAATATTAACTTTATTCCTGATATAGCAGATATTAGAGAACGTAGCTTATATCTGCTAACAAGAGAGCTTCCCAATCAGAATTAGACTGACCCACCCACCCAGCATTCCTGGACCAGGGCAGACCTTGCCCACTGCACGGACAGAGCCTGCCTCTGGGGCACTGGAAGAGAATGGTGGCTCACTGGGGCAGCTTGTACCCGAAAAGTTGGGATTAGACAATGCTTGCCCATATATTGTGTGTATGGTGTGAACTGTGATGTAAATGTGTAAACGTGTATAAATGAACTTTAATCTAATCCTTAGAGGTGGTTAGTTAGCGTTTGAATCCATATTCCAGAGTGATTTAAGCACTACAAATGTCATTATTTAAATCTATACCCAGAGGATTTGTTAATAAATATGTTAGAAATAATTTTTCATTGGTGAAATGACTGGTATTTGATACATATATGGGAGGCTAGAAAGATTATACTGGCCCAACTGTCCTCACATGACAGAAGAAGTGAGGGAGCTCTCTGAGGTCACTTTTATAAGGGCACTAATCCCATTCATGAGGGCTCTACCATCATGACCTAATCACCTCCCAAAGGCCCCACCTCCTAATACCATCAACTTGGGAGTTAGGTTTCAATACGTGAATTTTGAGGGGGACACAAACATTCAGTCCATAGCAGGGACACAAGTTTGTAGCATCATCTCCAATTTCAAAGTACACAGGTAGGCACAATTCACAGAGAAGTATTCAATCTATAAATATTTATTGAGCCATTAATATATAAATAGCAAATTTATAGTAGTAACTCTAGGTGGGAGATTGTATTTCCAAAGATACCCACCACAAACACAAATTTCCAAGGGTAAAATCCTTTTCTGTATGCTATGTATATAGTGCCCAGAAATGAAGGGTTTCTTAACATGTTTCTTATGTTTGGTAGATGATTAACCTCTGCTTAGGCATGTGGTAGTGTCTCAGTAAATACCTGTTGAATAAACGAGGGGATAAATCTAGAAGCATAATACCCCCTGTGTGTTAGTGAGCCATTGCTGTGTAGCAGATTACGCCAAACGTTAGCATCTTAAAACAATAAACATTTCTTATTTCACAGTTTCTGCGAGTGAAGAATCAGGAAACAGCTTGGCTGGTTGGATCTGTCTCACAAGGTTGCAATCGAGGTGTCAGCTGGGATTACAGCCATTCAAAGCCTGATGAGGCTAGAGCATCCTCTTCCAAAAATACTCACAATGTTGTTGGCCAGAGGCTTCAGTTCCTTATCATGTGGGCCTCTTCATAGGGCTGCTCACACATGGCAGCTGGCTTGGCCCAGAACAGATGATGATGATGCGAGAGGCCACACTGCCTTCTATGACTGAGTCTCCAATCACTGTCACCTGGGCCTTATTCTATTCATTAGAAGCAAGTCACTACTAAGTCCAGACCCCATTCCAGGGAAAAGGATTACACAATATCAGGGGATCACTGAGGACCATCCTGGTGGCTACCTACCACACCTTGTGAATTGTTAACTGCTCAAATAGCAGCCTCCAAATGCTCAAATGTGTTCTTTGCTGTGAAAATGGTTATAAATTGTTCATCAACCTTTCTCTCATAGTTCTGCAAACATGGTAACACTATGACCTCTTTGTTCTTCCAATGCAAAGCGCACTCCAGCAGGTACATGGGTAGTGATACCAACTACATTTGCACTGCAAAGATTCCAGGTAGGTTCAGATGAATTGCTTTGAGGCAGTTTTTGGTTCGTGTCTTTGATGCACAAGATTGTTCCTTGACTAGAATAAAAGTTTAGTTTGTATTTCTCAAGCCCATCTTCACCAACCCAGCAAAGCTAGATACCAGTTTGAGCATTAAAGCAAAAGAACTATTGACTCTGATAATCCATTTTATTTAAACTCTTGGTCTAAGATGACCTGTAAAAACAAGCAAAGTATCGCTATAATCAGGAATTTCTGAGTGAAAGTGATCGGTGCTTGCCAAAGAATGAAATGTGGATTTGCTTCAGGGAAGGAAAAAAAATTTTTTTCTTGGTTCTAAAACACACACACTTTCTCATGAAAAAAATCAAAGTAAGAAAAACTAAATGCTTTTTGCTTGTTAGTGAGTTTGCTAAACGGAGATTTTGGCTGAGTTAGCTAGAGGCAAAAGTGGTCTCACGTGAATATTTTCTAGTTGGTAAGCCTATATGGCCATTTGATGGGTTAGAGATATGGGCCTTTTGTCTATTTTTAGCCCATTACTTCTGCAGCCTCAGCCAGTGCCTGAGCAACTTCACTCTGTGTGATGAGTCTCTTCATGCCAATTCCACATAAAGCCTCGGAAGAAGCAATTAAATGTTCGTGGTCAGTATTCATGGTAAAGCGGAAAAAACAATTTTCCTCTTACAGATCATTTGAATAAGACTTGATATCAAACAAAGATGACTGAAAGGAAATTTTCCCAATTATGCTGTGGGTATGAACATTTTCACAGACTTTCCCTAAAAACAGTTTTGCATGGTGGCTGCCAAACCTGGCCCAGATGTTTCCCATCAGATGGTATCTCCACCGAGGCCAGGAGAAACTCTAGCTGAATTTCCCTGAACTCTACACCTCCAAGAGCAAATCGATCTCAGTCCTTAGAGTTTTGTACTACCTTGGCCAGTTCTGTGTGGCTGGTAACCTTAGCCACAAACAAAATGCTTTTAAATCATTTCTGTGTAATAATTAGATTAAGATTTGTCCTTTGAAGTCTGCTTCTAGTTGGCATTTTGGATATCACTTAACAAATTTAGACTCTGCTTTTGTGCTCATAGGTTGGGCCATGTGGCCATAGGACCTATTAAATTTTTACTTCATTAGTGGATAGGAGCAAGTTTATTAACACCAGTACATCTATGGAGAAAGGTGCTTTTATCGGGTAGTATTTTCTCCTTCTCTTAACCAGCTCTCTTTTCTATCAAATGTTTAAATAACCATTCATGTTGGCCTAGACTAGTACTTCTCAAACATTAATGTTCATATGAATCATGAAACATCTTGTTAAAAACCAGATTCTGATTCAGTTAGGACTGTAGTGGGGCTGAAGAGTCTACATTTCTAATGTATGCCCAGATTATACTGATATTGCTAATTCCAAAACTACTCTGAGTCTCAAGGGCTTAGAGCTAAACCAATTAAGGGCAAAACTGCTTTGCTTTCATAGAAACCCAGTTATTCTTCTTAGGTGAGCAGCCCTAGGATTGAAAATCAACAGCTTTTTACGTAAAGAATCCCTCTCTCTCTCTCTTTCTCTCTCTGGCACAAGGCAAACTCTTGAATTTCCTTCCAGCTAAATCGGTTTGAACAAAGAAAATACTGTTTGAACCACTTTAGATCGATAAACACATTCCTTGTTTCTAATGACTGTAGTAAGTAATGGAAATTGGATGGACATTTTTAGCAATTGCCTTTTCTCTTTAAAACGTCAGCACATTAGCTGTGGTTTATTTACTTCATTTGAAGTGACCTCCAATTCTGCTCAGGAAACACTCTGCAAGCCACTTCAAGGTATAATCATATTGAATTTGTGACTGGGTTTTAAAAGGCTTTCTAAAGTCAGTACATTCTCAAGGACTTTCAGTGTCATTTCACCTCTCTCTCCATGTCTCTCTCTCTCTCCGTGTTTCTCCCCCACCCCACCCCCCACCCCCGGCCGGTCTCTCTCTGTCTCTCTCTCCTAATTGGCCCACGACCTACAGACTCCACAAAGCTTCCCATACTACTAATAATTTAAAATACACAGACAGAGGACGCCCCTTTCTTTAAGGATGCTCCGCCTAGCTTCAAGAAGCAAACTAGCTAAGAGAGTAAGAGAGACGGGATGGCGCATCAGCTGTCGGAGGACCAGCAGGCTAGAGTAAAATTTCCTTTGCTTCTCACTGGAGAGTTTCAGGCAATTCCAGAGGACTGGCCACACTCTGCTTGAGACACACTATTTAATTTCACAGAATATGTTCCCTTTTAGGTCTTCCCTGAAGAATGTAGGGTCTGCAGAGAGGGAAAAGCAAATGATTCCCAGTGAATCTCTCCCTTGAATGGGGTTTATTTGCCAGGATCTTGCTGAGCAAATACCCAGGACAGAAATAATAAAATTTCATAATTTCTCTCTAAGTTACTCCAACGTCTTGGCAGGTCTAGAACATTTAGTTTTTTCATTACTCTATTATTCTTTGAGTTGTAATTTCATGGTTGACTACTTCCCTTACTTAAAAAAAAAAAAAGGTAGTAGCTACCTTTCTGCTACATTACCCTAGACAGAGGAGCCTCAGGAACCACATTGCCAGGGATCAAACCCTAGCTCCTTCATCACTAATTATCTGACCTTAACTTCAGATGACTTAAGTTGCTTTACCTCAGTTTCCTCATCTGAAAAATGGGGATAATAAAAGTTCCTTTGCGGGCTTCCCTGGTGGCACAGTGGTTAAGAATCCACCTGCCAATGCTAATTCCAAAGCCCTGGTCTGGGAAGATCCCACATGCCACGGAGCAACTAAGCCTGTGCGCCACAAGTTCTGAGCCTGCGCTCTAGAGCTCGCAAGCCACAAGTACTGAGCCTGCGTGCCACAACTACTGAATCCAGCACACCTAGAGCCTGTGCTCCGTCCACAACAAGAGAAGCCACCACAATGAGAAGCCCACGCAACAAAACAAAGAGTAGCCCCTGCTCGCCGCAAATAGAGAAAGCCTGCACGCAGCAACAAAGAACCAACACAGCCAAAAATAAATAATAAATTTTTAAAAAGAGAAATAAAGATGATACACTCTCTTTAAAAAAATAAATAAATAAAAAATAAAAGTTCCTTCTCTATGAGGAGCTTGAAGGAATACGACTGGCTCAGTAAAAATGCTCAAAAAAAGTTACCTATTGGGCTTCCCTGGTGGTGCAGTGGTTGAGAATCTGCCTGCTAATGCAGGGGACACGGGTTCGAGCCCTGGTCTGGGAAGATCCCACGTGCCGCGGAGCAACTAGGCCCGTGAGCCACAACTACTGAGCCTGCACGTCTGGAGCCTGTGCTCCACAACAAGAGAGGCCGCGATAGTGAGAGGCCCGTGCACCGCAATGAAGAGTGGCCCCCGCTTGCCACAACTAGAGTAAGCCCTCGCACAGAAATGAAGACCCAACACAGCCAAAAATAAATAAATAAAAAGCCAAGCATTTGAAGCCCTTTAAAGAAAAAAAAAAAATTACCTCTTATTTTAATTCCATTCAACACAATTAACTGCAAAATGTCCAACATGGATCATTGCAACATAACTACCTACCAGGTTCTGTCCAGGTAATTCTAAAAACTTGTCAATTGTCTGCATTAAGTCAATCCAATGGTTTGGTGGTATGACAAGGCAATCACATGTGCCCATAACATCAGATGATAGCAAATGGAGTGGTCTCTACCCACCCTCCCACCCATGAGAACGTAAGTGATAAAAATGCTTTGAAAAGTCGAATTCCCCGCACTGAAAAAACACATACACAATAATAATTGCTATAAACTACTAATATATTACAACCCTGGATTTTATTTTTAGTTTCTGGTTTTCTAAAACCCTGTGTGGTACAGGTCAACCAATATGCAAGTATGTATTAGGTCCACTGCTCTGAATTAGGTACAACGAGAACTTCAAAGATGATATAAGACAAGGTTTCTGCCCTCAAAGGTTTGGCAATCTACACTGGAGAGATCAAGTTGTCTGCAGTTCACTGCAAGGACGGAGAGAGATGCTCCAGTACAGGGGGGTTTCATAATAATTAAACGTCAACTGAGGCATCCCTATTTAGAACTAAGCTTTACATCTTAAAAAATTCTCTCGTTCACCCCCACAACGGCCATAAAAGTGTGTGTGTGTGCGTGTGCACAAATTTGCTGCCATAGTCCAGTCTAAAGCCACTATTTTCTTTTTTATATTCAGTCAACAAATATTGATCGAGAGCATATCACATGAGCTAAGAATTGTGCCCTATTTATTCTAGTCACAATTATACACACAAGTCCAGAGTCCTTCAGGCAGCGGCCTTTACAAAAAATGAATAAATTGGGGTAAAAATCTTTCACTCTTCAATTACACAAAATATCCACGTAGGCCAATTTGAAGGTAGAGGATTTGTTTTAGAAACAGGCATCAAGACTCTGGCGGAGGGCTTCCCTGGTGGCGCAGTGGTTGAGAGTCCGCCTGCCAATGCAGGTGACACGTGTTTGTGCCCCGGTCCGGGAGGATCCCACATGCCGCGGAGCGGCTAGGCCCGTGAGCCATGGCTGCTGAGGCTGCACGTCCGGAGCCTGTGCTCCGCCACGGCAGAGGCCACAACAGTGAGAGGCCCACGTACCGCAAAAAAGTAAATAAATAAATAAAGACTGGCGGAGAAATCCAAAGTTTCGTTATGAATAGATGTGAACCAAAACCAAGAAATGGGGACTTCCCTGGTGGCGCAGTGGATAAGAACCTGCCTGCCAATGCAGGAGACACGGAAGATCCCACATGCCGTGGAGCAACTAAGCCCGTGCGCCACAACTACTGAGCCTGTGCTCTACAGCCAATGAGCCACAACTACTGAAGCCCACATGCCTAGAGCCTGTGCTCTGCAACAAGAGAAGCCACCGCAATGAGAAGCCCGCGTACCGCAAGGAAAAGTAGCAACCGCTCACCGCAACTAGAGAAAGCCCGCACGCAGCAACAAAGACCCAACGCAGCCAAAATAAAAACAAACAAACAAACAAAAAAACCAAGAAATGATTCTCAATACCTTTTACAGCAAAAGCAGAGTTGGTTGCCTATCTGAATGTTCCAATGTCGTTCCATTGTTATTCATTTTATTTTTTGAATATTAATAGCTACTAAATCAGGTTACAATGAGACCCTTACTGCAGGAGCACTGTAATAATATCCCAATTTGCTGGATACTGTGAGTAAAATCACCAGGCAGCTGAAGAGATGGGGCCATTTTATGTTCAGCTATAGCACACTCAACCTTTGACATGAGATCTGTTTGTGAACCAAGAAATGTTAGCTCACACCCCAGGGCCTCTTAAACCCTTGACCTCTCTCAAAAATGCTGCAGGATATATTGAGGCAAATAGTTAGGTAAGTTCAAAATAGAAATAAATGCTCCATGAATGCATTTGAACCCTTGACATTGCAGCCCTGTTGGTCAGGGAAGATCTTGCTATTTTCGCAGGGAAATCCTTTCTCCCTTGAAATCACTTTGGAGGTAACATTATTTTTTCCTTGTCACTCAAAAATTTTTTTACTTGTCATAAAATAAAGTGAAAAAACTCTGAGCCCAAGTACATAAAAGCCTTAAATGCATGAGCTTTATCTTTATCTTTCCTACCATAGTTGTTAGTCCTTAAATTTCATGGTGCTGAAAATATCCTTTTTGCATTTCTTTTCTGGATTGTTCCCCCTCTGAGCAATGGTTACCAGAATCTTTTAGAATGACATGTGTTTGCTAATTGGATTAAAGGGGAGAAAATGGAAGAGATTTTTTTCAAACATAGCTGTGACATTCTTAATCTGGGACACAGATGTTTCCACATCTTTTTGCATCTTTGTGTTCAGTGATTACACTAAGAAAAGGTCTCAGAATCTTCCAAATTGTTCACATTCATCTTCCACACAGTTGGAAGCAGGAAGCCATTAAGATGAAGGCCTTGAAGCTTACATGTAATAAACAGGAGGTAAAGGAAGGTAGAAAAGGGAGGGAGGAGGCCAACTTGTTCTTAGTTGATGTTTTCTATATTCTCAGCTCTCAAAATTGTCCTTTTGTTTAATTCATTTATTGAAGTAGTTAATGCTTATTATAATCCCATGCACACAGATAAAAATATTAAAATGCACTTACTAAGTGGAAGATGAAAGCTAATTCTCATTTAGGTGGTTACACTACCTCCACTGTAGGTAGTTCTTTTACCTAAAACACCATAAAAAGGCAGTTTATCCACTAGGGAAAAAATGTGCTAAATTTAAAACACAAATAAAACCTCCTGTGTCTCTTAACTTTCATCTTTCATCCAACAATGTTTATACACATTTTGTAGGCCATTGGTATTTGAGAAAATGGGAGGAAAATGGTTATTATCGAAATAGAGGTCTTAATGAAAAATATGGTTTCAAATGTTCAAATTATGTTAAAAAAAGGCAAAAAAAATCTTATTACAGTAGCACCCTTGTTACAAGTTTCAACAAATTTAGTCTTTAAAAAACCTTCAGTAATAATAACAAGAAAGATCCTTTGACTGCGTTTATCAATGAGATTGATTAATTTGGCATTATAAAAACGTCACATTTTCCGTAACTGTTACTTGGAATCAAAGATGTGCAGGACCTCTGTCTACATTTGAGGTTATACAAAAGCCTTGGTGTGCATAAAAGTGGAAATTCTTGGGTCCTGCACCCAGAGATTCGAATTTATTAAGTCTGGGGGGTTTGCCTGTGAATCTGCCTTTTTAACAAACAGCCCTAGGTGATTCTGATGTTGGTGGTCCAGGGACCATACCTGGAGAGGGGCGGTTCTGTAGCTCTTCTGAGATCGTAACAATGAACACAGCACAGCCCTGCCTGCCATCCTCCGCTTGCACAGCTGTTACTAAATATCCTTCAACAAAGATCTTTAGGGAGATGACTTTCATATAGTTTGATATCTTGAAATACATTCTGAATTATCCTCAATTATGACAAACACCTTTGATTTATTCACTAAAATCCTCCTGAAATTAGTGAACATGCAAGGGCATATCTGGTAACTCTCTATAACCACACTACACACTTGGCCAGAATCCTCTGGTTAGATAATAGAGGTGGAACTGCCTATTCACCCAGTTTTGAAATCCAAATGAAATGTTAGAATTCAAATGAAGGGCACTTAGCCTACCACCATTATATATTGGAGAAGAGATTATGTCATTTAGAGCAAATCCTAAAAGACAGGGCCCATACATTAAAAAGATGTGGAAGGGGTAAAGAGAAGGGGTTGAATTTAGACCAAGATCTGGTTATTTTGACAACTGGTATACAGTGTAGTCTGTTTTGCTGAATTTCACCAGCTTCTGCTTCTGTTTATCTTTCTAAATAAATTTAGATGTGTTGATGCAAGCAGAACTTGAGACAGCTTCTGGTGAATTCTAGATTGCCTCTGAGAAGTTTATCCTTCATCACAAACACCTGGAGGTGGGGGAGGAGCCAGAATGCTGCCACACCCACAGAATGGCTTTTCTCTACCTGCATGAATGCTAGACCAGCTCTACAAAGGAGGCTAGACAAGCGCTTACAAGTGAGGCACAAGGCAGAGTTCCTATGGGAGCTATTTCCTCCCTCCTTACCCATCTTTCTTCTGTTGGCACCCTGCAGAAGGGAAGGTAAGTGTGGTAGAATGTATTGTTTGTTTACGATTCTTCCTTCTATTCCCTTTACTGTGCCGTAGCTTCATGAGGCAGATTATGCTCTTCTGTCCCACTGACCTTGAGCTTGGCCATATGACTTGCTCTGGCCAAGGGAAAATGGGCAGAAGCGATCATGAATGTGTTCTGAGCTGAGATACTAAGGCACTGCAAATTTCTGCCAGGCTCTTCTTGTACTTCTGTCATCCACCATGAGAAATGCATGCCCCAGGAAGCTGCTGATTGCAGAATGAGACACATATGGAACAGACCTCAATCTGATTCACAGCCTTAAGCAGAGCTGCCCTAAGTGACCCATAGACACATGAGTGAGAACATAAATGATGTTTTAGCAAGCCACTAAGATTTGAGGGTGGGAGTGTTTCCTATGCAGCAGCATCATAGGCTTAACTGACTAATACAGGAAGGTAACTGCCATTTGCTCAGGACTCACTCCTTGCCAAGCACATTAGTTCCTTTAATCTACAAAATTTCCTGCTGAGGTCTGTTAATGCTTCCATCTTTCATGAAACATCTGCCCAGAGAGGGCAAGGACTCACAGCTAACAAGTGGATGAGTCAGAAATTCACATTCACATGTCCAAATGCAATCATTATTCCATGGCTTTTTCCTATCTTCCTGCAGTTTACACCACCGGTGATAGCAACAACAACATAAAAAATAATTTCACTCTTTTATGAAGGGCTTTACAGTTCAATGCTCTTTCATGTATCTTTTTTCATTGATAAGAAAATGTCCAACTACTAACTGGGGTACTTAGTTCTGTTTAGTTCTGCTCTAGATTGAATCATAGCCCATGAGATTTGAAATGGCTAAGTCTTCAGTTCGGAAAGTATTGTGCTTTAGAAACCACAGGAAGACTTAAAATAGACTGGAATATTCTGAGGTTATAGGTATGAGAGAAAATGTACCAGATAAAAACCAGTTGAGCCAGTGTTTGGAGCTTTTCTTGACCAAAGCAGACAGACTCCATAGAAACTATTCAGGATCCTCCCCGTGAGACCGCTGCAGGAGACAACCACTCAGAAAGCACACTCAGAAGGAATGATATTTTCCAACTCTGGCTGCACATTAAAATCACTTGGAGACCTTAAGGAAAAAAAAAAAAAATCTGGGCCCTGCTGACAAACTGAATCAGTATTTCTGGGTGAGAGGTTGGGCATGTGTTTTTTGGCAGGGGGAGGGGCGGGGGCGGGGAATTCGTAGTTTTTAAAGTTCCCCAGGTGATTCTAATTGGCAGCCAGAGCTGAATCCCACTAAGCTAGAAGATGGAACACAGAAAATATATTTGCTGATTTTTTAAAATTTTATTTTGGCAGCACGGCACAGTATGCTGGATCTTAGTTCCCCGACCAGGGATGGAACCGGAGCCCCCTGAAGTGGAAGCTGGGAGTCTTAACCACTGAACCACCATGGAAGTCCCTTTGCTGTTATTTAGCATTAAAAACCAATTCCATTCAATGGCTCACACCTGGAGATTGGAGTGAGCCGTCAGCTTTGTGTCTGAACTACCTACCCACTCCCCTATCATCATTCTTTACCATTTCTCTTTCCTCCATTGAATATTTACTGAATGTATATTTA
The DNA here is from genome assembly GCF_951394435.1 of Stenella coeruleoalba. Taxonomy (NCBI): domain Eukaryota; kingdom Metazoa; phylum Chordata; class Mammalia; order Artiodactyla; family Delphinidae; genus Stenella; species Stenella coeruleoalba. The sequence continues at coordinate 15,215,013 of NC_137152.1, forward strand.
TTTACTGAAATCCATATCTATGTCAATTCCTAAAGTGGTGTTTGACAAGGGTTAGACTGTAAAAGTCTATAGAGTTTGTTAAGGAATTCGCTGTTATCGGCTAACAATAGGAGAGATGTCAGTGGCTTCACTAGCCGAATAAATAAATAAAAGCACAGACTGTCATTTGTATTGATTCTATATGTGGTTCATACTCTCCTATGAACATTGTGGAGCACTGACATTCTGGTTTAATTTGCACATTCAAGTTCCCAAGGATTAGCTGTGATTTGCATAGCCCCAGATTGAGATGGGTATGCTAACCTGCTTCTGCATACAGAGACCCCTTGTGGCACTTATCTGATTACCTCCCAGGTTATGTGGGAAACTTTCTATTTCTTTTACAGTAAGACACACAACTCCCTTACTGCACTGGTGGCAGTTGATTTCAATGCATTTGAAGGAAAATAATATCTAAGATTTATGGAGTATTCTTTTTTTTTGAATTTTTAAATTTTATTTATCTTTTTATACAGCAGTTTCTTATTAGTTATCTATTTTATACATATTAGTGTATATATGTCAATCCCAACCTCCCAATTCATCACCCCACCCCACCACTCCACCCCTTTCCCCTCTTGGTGTCCATACATTTGTCCTCTACATCTGTGTCTCTATTTCTGCCCTGCAAACAGGTTCATCTGTACCATTTTTCTAGGTTCCACATATGTGTTAATATATGATATTTGTTTTTCTCTTTCTGACTTACTTCACTCTGTATGACAGTCTCTAGATCCATCCACGTCTCTACAAACAACCCAGTTTCGTTCCTTTTTATGGCTGAGTAATATTCCATTGTATATATGTGCCCCATCTTCTTTATTCATTCATCTGTTGATGGACACTTAGGTTGCTTCCATGTCCTGGCTGTTGTAAATAGAGCTGTAATGAACGTTGTGGTACATGACTCTTTTTGAATTATGGTCTTCTCTGGGTATATGCCCAGTAGTGGGATTGCTGGGTCATATGGTAATTCTATTTTTAGTTTTTTAAGGAACCTCCATACTATGGAGTATTTTCTATGTGCCAGGCACTATTAGTGTTCTACATGCATTAACTCAAATAATCCTTAACTATGAGGTAGATGATTTATTATTCCCATTTTACAGATGAAAAAACTGAGGCTCAGAAAAGTTAAGTAAGGTGCCTAAGTTCACACACTTATTAAGTGATAAAGCTGGAATTTGAACCCAGAAAGTCTAGTTCCAGAATCTGGATTCTTAGCCACTAGACTATACCACACCCCCTAGTAGGTAGGGGATTGGTGGAGTACATTTTAGGAGAGGATGTAGAGTAACCAGTAGTCTCATCACTGCTAGTGGAAGTGCAAACTGGTACAACTACAAACAAATTGACAGTATCTGCTAAGGCTGAACATATGCTTACCCTATGACCTAGTAATTCCTGGGTACATACCCCAAAACAGTCCATACTTGTGTTGACGAAAGGACATGAATTTGAATGTTTATAACAGCACTACTTGTAATCACACTGAACTGGAAACTACCCAAACGTCCATCAACAGTGGATAAATTCTGGTGTATTTATACTGCTACGCAGCAATGAGAATAAACAATCTATAACTACACAGAGTAATAAGGAAGGTTCTCACAAACATAATGCTGACTGAAAGGAGTCAGGAAAAAAGAGCACAGGCTGTATGATTCTATTTATATAAAGTTCAAAGGCAGGCAAAAAGAAACTGCGCTATTAGGGGTCAGGCTATTGGTTACCATTAGGGGGACAAGTTGTGTCTGGAATGAGTACTTGGGGGAGGTGCCTTCTGGGGTTGTGGGTAAAGTCCTCTTTATTTATTCGAGCCACACGGCTTTCAGGATCTCAGTTCCCCGACCAGGGATTGAACCCATGCCCCCTGCAGTGGAAGCACGGAGTCCTAACTACTGGACCTCCAGGGAAGTCCCAAGTCCTCTTTATTGATCCGGGTACTGGCCACAGCACGTGTTTAAGTTTTTAAAGTTCAGTGAGCCATACACTTAGGTTATATGCACCTTTCTGTATGTATACTATATATCAATCAAAAGTTTGAAAGGGTACTATCTGTGATCAAATACTACCTAGAGTTAGGAGATTTCGTTAAATATTTTAAAATAAACAGTGCATATTTACGGAAGATAGTCATTCCAGGCAATGAAAGAGTAAGTTTCTGCTCTCTCTAGTTCTTCCCTGCTTTCCTACTTCTTACCACAACTGCCAACCTGATGACTTAATAAGAGAAAATGTTCAACTCAGTCAGGTATATGGAACAGGTTCAGTCTGCTCGCCTCCAGACAGGAGTTCAAAGGCAGGGTGACTAATGAGAGTTGTATCAAAGTATGGTTTGTAGGAGGCATCAGAACAATGGGTCCCTGGCTCACGCCCTTTACATCTCCTGGAGCACCCACTTCCAGGGGTGTGGAAATAGGTTTCTTTTGTAGAAATCTTCAAGAATGAGGAAACTGAGGTCTAGGGTATGAAGCGACTGACTCCACATGACATTCTGCCAAAGGGTAGTCCCTCTTAGCAGGGACTCAGTGGGAGCGGGTGGGAGCGGCTCACCGTAAGAATTCTCACTATCCCTGCACACCTGTGGAATCAAATCATCAGCCACCCCTTACATATTTGAGAGGTACAGCCCAATCCACAACGCCCCATTTATCCCCCTTCTGCCTTTGAGAGACAAAGACTTCATTAACTGTCACAAAGGCAATGCTTTGCCAGGGAAAGCACTAACTTCTGTTTGCTTTAAGAAGCATGCCCATAGGGCTTCCCTGGTGGTGCAGTGGTTGAGAGTCCGCCTGCCGATGCAGGGGACACGGGTTCGTGCCCCAGTCCAGGAAGATCCCACATGCCGCAGAGCGGCTGGGCCCGTGAGCCATGGCTGCTGAGCCTGCGCGTCAGGAGCCTATGCTCCGCGACAGGAGAGGCCACAACAGTGAGAGGCCTGCGTACCGCAAAAACAAAAAAAAACAAAAAAAAAACCTTTCATCACTACAGATGCCTTCAGCCAAGTTCTTTCCGGTAAGTTTCACAGGGAAGAACTTTTGAACCTAATCTAGATCAAAACTTACAATCAAAACAGCCACAAAATTCACTTCTGTTATCAGGCAAGACAATGGTTCCCCTCCTTGTCCCAGCTCATGAATCTGGCCACCTTACCAGGTTTTCTTTCTCTTCCTCTGTGCATGGCACAGAATTATGGATAATTAAATATGAGATAACTTTGGCAAATACTTTTCTTACAATTCTGCTGATTATTCTCAGGGGTAAAATTATATTTAAAGGAACTAGGTTAATTTAATTACTGAATTCACTCATCAATCATTTAGTAAATTTGCTTCCAGGTCTGATTTCCACTTGCATTCTTTTTTTTTTTTTTTAATTTATTTTTTGGCTGCGTTGGGTCTTTGTTGCTGTGCGCGGGCTTTCTCTAGCTGTGGCGAGCGGGAGCTACTCTTCGCTGCGGTGCGCGGGCCTCTCATTGCAGTGGCTTCTCTTGTGCCGAGCATGGGCCCTAGAGTGCACTGCCTTCAGTAGTTGTGGCATGTGGGCTCAGTAGTTGTGGTGCACAGGCTTAGTTGCTCCGCGGCATGTGGGATCTTCCCGGACCAGGGTTCGAACCTGTGTCCCCTGCATTGGCAGGTGGATTCTTAACCACTGCGCCACCAGGGAAGTCCTCCAGCTCCATTTTAAATCTCCAGCTATTTTCAGAATCGGATTTATCCCCTCCTCATTCTCCCCATCACCGCTCCCACTCCCTCCCTCTCTCTCCATTATAGACTCATCACTACTCACCTGAAGTCTTTCTTTCCCACAAGGGCTTAGTGGGACTGAAGCTGAGAATTCCAACATGGCTTCTGTGGTGGGAAGAATTTCAAAGACTTCCCTGCAGATGGGTCTGGATATTTCAATATTGTAAAAAGGCCTCCATTCCCTTCTGAACTACGGCTTGGGGACATTGCTCACCACCTCATTCCAGTTGTGTCCTTGGGTTGCAAGTGAGAACAGTCACCAACTTTCAAAGCCTTTTCAGTGCCCTTAAGACAACAGAGCTGTGGCTTCCAACTCCCATCATTTCTGCAGACTGGCTTTACTAAGGAGATACCAGGGGGCATGAAGCATCTGTAATAGGGAAGAACCTCTTTAGTTAATCACTAAAGGGGTGTTGCCTATAAGCTTAAATTATGCATAATGGCCCATGTCTGGGAGCCCTGCCCTCCAGGTAATGAGCATTAAGCTAAAATACCTTTGCTCAGCTCACAGTAATCATCCTGACCAGGCCCACCTGGGAACTGCCGCAGGCAGAAAGAAATTAACACATCCCCCGCTGGAGTCTGGCCAGAACCAGGATTTTACCACCTCCCCTTTTGCCTGAATTCCAACTTGAGGAAGGTGGTTCTTTGGGACTCTAGTCCGTCATCTTCTCAGTCTGCTGGCTTTCTGGAACAAACTCACTATTACTTGCCCGAGCAACTCACCTCTCCACTCACTGGCCTGTCATGCCGTGACATGAGCTTCCCTAACAAGTCCTCATGAAGCAAGGTGTCCTGGCTGAGTCCCTAGCCAAGAGTCAGTGTCAGCAGAACCAGCAGGCTACAGATACCTGCCATCCTGGTCTTACCTGAGTTGATTTGAGGTGTTTTCATTTGGGGGCAAAAAGAGGAGGAAAGACCCCCGGAGAGAGGGGTGAGGGAAGACAAATTCTTGGTCTGGTGTCTGCCCTGTGTCTGATGTGATGAGAGCTCTGAGACCCCAGAAAGGGAAGGGTCAGGGCCTAATGGCTGAAGGGGCTCCGTTCATCAGAGGTTGGGCCCAAGAAGGGGTTATGTGATTACTATGCAGAGGAGATAAAATATGAAAAAAAAAATTACTCAAGATAAAGTTAAAAAAAAAAGAGGTGACGCTCTCCAGCCCTACTCTCACAGAGACCATCACATAGCATTGGCACCATAGGGCCTTAGAGTGGGCACTAATGGAGAATGGCAGTTCATAGAAGAGAAATAGGTGGCTACCTGGCAACTATCAGAACTAGGTACTTAATAAGGACAGCTTAGAAGAACGTGGGCAAGTATTTTCTTGAATACCTGTAAGACACTTGCCCTGTGAAGTCCCAGAGGGATTTCTTAGGGGTAAGTTATATGGTCAGGCCGCTCAGGATGGCTGTTCTCACTCTCTCTCTCTCTGTCTCTCTCTCTCTTTTTTTTTTGGCTGCGCCGCGCGGCATGTGGGATCTTAGTTCCCTGACCAGGGATAGAACCCGTGCCCCCTGCATTGGAAGTGCGGAGTGCTAACCACTGGACCTCCAGGGAAGTCCCAAGACGGCTGTTCTCTTGCTCTCTGTACACCCCTGCCCGACCAGGGCCTGCTTCACCTACACCCTACCCACAGAACTGACCCTCCTACGTACCTGCCCCAGGCCCCAGCTAAAGATAACTTATCCGAGGAGCGGTGAGGGGCGTGCCCCTCTACTGGTTTCCCTGGTAACTAATGAGCCCACCTGAGGTCAATTCCTGACTAACTGGTAATTCCTCCCCCCTCCCCCCGCCCCCAGCCCAGGAGCGAAGCCTGCCGCCTTGTCCTGCCCGCGCGCCGCCGTACACGGTGGGGTGTCGCCCCAGGACTTTGCTTCAGACAGGTAAGCTCCCCCATCCGTTAAAGCATGATGTCTCTGTTGCTGACCCCGCCGGGCCCTTTCTTCGGTCTTAAAGCTGGTCAAGCGCCGGCCTTGTAGGCCCGCGGAGTGCATCCTAACAGCGGGCAGAGCGGCCAGGAGCCCGAGGAAACTCCCGTGAGCGCCGCGATGTAGGGAAATACGGGACGGGGAACGGAAAGCCGCGGGGGCCGCCCACTACCACGTGGCTCCCGAAAGTTGTGTGGGTGATCTCGGGGCGGCCGTCCACTAGGTTGGGGGGTCCTGTGGTGGCCGTCCTTGCTGAGCGGGGCTGCCGAGAGTTCTGGACAACAGTGGCCTCCAATGGCTCTGCTATCGTATCAAAGTGAGCCTTTTGTAATTGGTTAAGCTAGCTTTCTAGAAGGGGTTGGTATTTCTCTTGTGCCTTTGGGATGTGAATGATCCACCTGGACTCTCTGGCTTTTTAATCTTCTGTGATCTCTAAGAGTAAAGGAGAAGAAAGAGCTTTTAGGTAAACTCTCTGGAAATAATCGTGTTATAACTGGTAATTCCCCGGCGCCACCGCGCGCCTCCCCCCAGCCCTGGGAGGAAGCCTACCGCCATGTCCTGCCCGCCGGACGCCGCACACAGTGGGGTGTTGCTCCAGGACCTTGCGTCAGACAGGTAAGCTCCCCCGTCCACTAAACCATGATGTCTCTGTTGCCGACTCTGAGCCCTTTCTTTGGTCTTGAGGCTGGGCATGTACAGCTCTTGGAGGCCTGTGGGGTGCAGCCCAACAGTATTAACAGGGCATAAATGTTGATGTGACATCATTTGTTGACGTAAGCCACTGAGATTTTGGAGTCAGTTTTAGTTGCAGCATAACCTAGCCTATCCTGATTGATACAGGGATTCAGTAGCCCATTAGCACATTAAGGACATGAGAAGTTTTTTAGTAGAGACATCTGCTTGATGTTATTTAATCCTATGGTACCATGGCGCATGTGGGGAGTGAGGGCTTGCTTGCATCCTGGTCCACCTTGAGTCTACCTCCTGCCACCTGCTCACTTCCCCCGATGAGTTCTTTACCGCCGCCTCGCCTCCATCCACTGGAGCCCCAGCCTTGCCTGGCCTCCCCTCTCTGCCCTGTGAGCACTGCCACCCTCTACCCTGGCAGCGTCCAGGTAGCACTGGGGGAAGAGGTGGAGTGGTGTGGGTAGGATAGGATAGGGGTTGGGGGGGACGAGGCCCATGTCCTACCTGACACAAGTGCCAGGAATGTTGCAGTGGGGGTCTGGGTTGGACATGTGCCCCATACGGAGTCTCGAGTGGGGCATGCCAGGCTGTCCTCACCCTGGGCTGGCAGCACCACGGTGGGTTCAGGAGACAGCTTGGCAAGTGTGAGCCTCTAGCCCATCTCTGATCCAGGTATGGAAGTTGCAGTCCTTTGAAGGTTGGCCATCTGCCATGGGTTGGGACGGTGGGCTGTGGGAAGGGGGATTGACTTCCTGGCTGGGGCGGGGACGCTGCACAGGGGCCCAGTGGCTGGTGGGAGGGGGAACCTGGCAACTAGCAGACCACGTGCACCTCATCACAGAATGGGATCCTCAGGTGCCTGGGAGGATTCAGTGTGACCTAAAATAGGAACTGAGAGAGAGGAAGGGGAAGTGGGAGGGGAGGGAGAGGGGGAGAAAAGAGAGAGAGAGAGCAGAGGCAAGGAAATATTTTATATCTTAGGACCTTAACGGCACTCTTTTCCTGCTTTTTGAACACGTGGCCCTGCATTTTTATTTTGCACTAGGCCTGACAAATTATGTAGCCACCCTAGCCTACAGAATATATTTTCCATAGTTACAATGAAAGGAAAGGGAGCCATGTCCACCATCTTTCCACAGACCGGCCTGGAGACGGGGGCAGCGCCCGCTAGTCTACACGTCCATAAGCGTATAAGCAGCCCCTCTCAGCCCACACTTACGTATTTTGCTTCTGTTTCCTATTGGCTGTGGGACCGCATGTTGCTGCCTGCTGTAGGACCTGGGAGCAAGGATTTGGAGTTTTTCTTGTTGCTGGCCCTGATCCTAAAACTTGAAGTTCTAAATCTCGTCGTTTTGCATTTAGAACATTTTGGAGCTTGTACCAGCTCCCTCTTGCCTTCCTGCTTTCAGCGTGCATGTGCCTCGCCCGTCTTCCAAGCCAGCTGGAGCACATCGGCTAACATTCAGGCACAGGCAAAACTTTCTCGCTTTAAATGGTCTTGCCCCACAGGCGGGTGGCGCAGAACGGAAGTGTTCACGAGACTCCCCCAAATGTTGGAGTAGCGTTTGGTGGAGGAGGAAAGGAAGGAGAAAGAGCACCACATTTGTAAAGTGATGTACAGTTGTTTTACCGTTTTGCCCCTTTAAGTGTTAAAATGGAAGTGTAGTGAGTAATCTAATAATTAACCAAAACGCACACTTCCATGGACAAGCCTGAGTGGAACCTGAAGGTGTCAGGCAGTGGGAGAAAAAAAAATACCACCTTTCTGCTTTGAGAGAGGTAGAGGCATTTCCCATTCCAAATTAAAAAACAAAACAAAATAAAAAACTGCAAATGAACTTCAGTTTCAGGATTCATGGGTAGCTCAGGAAAGAACTGTTGGGTCAGCTGTGCTGAACGTTTTCTTCGGTTACGCCCATCAGTGGTTGAGCTCATCAATTTTGGAAGGCATCCTAGTATGTCTCATTAGGCTATTTGAAACTATTCATGTCAGAATATAGCACTCTTATCCCTTCTCTTTTCATTGCTAATTAATGAATTAAAAGTCCACTATAAGAGTGTTAGAATCTATAGCCTAGGAAGAAGGTGGTCCTGGACTGTTGCCTAGTTGCCTCTGATCACATCCAGTGCTGCCAGTGCCCGGCCATCAGTGTGTATTCTGAGACAACAAAAACCCACCGGTGAGACATCTGGAATGCTTGCTAAGTTTAGAGGCATCCATTAACAGACTCGTGGCTTTTAGCAAAATGGAAGTTTGTTATTTAGAAATTTTGTTTTGAATTATTAATTTATGTAGAAATAAGAAATGCTTGAATTTTCAGCCAGGTCAGCTTGGGTCCGCAACATCATTCTGCCTATTTTAAGGTGAGGAAAGGCCATCTGTTTGTCCGGAAGAGAACTGACCAGCTCTTGAGTACTTTATAAAGTAGCAAATGATGAACCATTTTAAGTGGGTTGGTTTAGTTAAGTCTACAGCCTATTCAGTATTTTAACTGTCTATTTATAGATAGGCCGTAAGGTGAAGTGAGAATAAACCCTAGTTCTGGTGACATCTGGCTGTTCATAGCTCTTGCTTAGGACCTTTAATTCTAACCATAATAGCTTCTACTTAGTGCTTACTATAACCCAGGAATCACATTCAATGCTTTCAATATGCTGGGCTTTTTGTTGTTGTTGTTTTGTTTTTTTTGTTTTTTGGCCACGTTGTGCTGCTTGCAGGCTCTTAGTTTCCCAACCAGGGATTAAACCCGGGCCCTCAACAGTGAAAGCTCTGAGTCCTAACCACTGGACCACCAGGGAATTCCCTCAATATGCTGTTTTATCTTCACAAAAATCTTAGGAGCTAAATATTATTATCCACACTTTAAAGATCAGGAAACTACCCTTTAATAGGGTTAAGAACCTGCCCAGGGTCCTACAGCCATTAAGGAACAGAGGCATGTTTGCAGACTCCTAAATCCAAGCTCTGGGGTTTGAAGAAAAAGGGAAAAGGCCATATAAAAAGTGTTGAATTCTAAACTCTCAAATGGTAAAACGTAGATGATCATCATAGGACCAGTCCTTCTGACATATTTGGAAACCTGGCAGAATCCACCTTGTTCAGGAGGAAGGACACACACACTCACACAAAGATACACTTTTATACATATGCACACACACACAACAGCCCTTGGCCATTCACACCAGGGCAATCAGCAGACACCCGTATTCTGGGATCCTTCACACTCAGAGCCAAGTTAAAAGGCAGACCAAGTGGATAAATGCTCTGAACACCAATCTATAAGGGTAATAACATTCCCAGTGGAAATTAGAAATATGGTACCATGTAACTCAGACCTCCACGTGTGACTGCTTCTATAACCATCAAATTATAAATCAGTCTCGCTCGTAGAAATGAAAAAAAAATTATCTTGGTGCCAGTTCCGCTCCGCCATTAAGAAAATGTTGCATTAATACTGAAAGGATATCATCAGAAGTACACCTAATTCTTAGTCTGCCTTGAGCTCCAGCATATCTGGTCCAGACCTGTTTGTGCTATGGGTGGTCTACTCTACTTCTGGCACCGAAGTACCAGAGTCTCGAGCGCTATGCCTAGTCTTCCATTCCGACTACACTGTTGTCTTCATCTCTCATGTGTGGTCCAATGCATGAAGTCCGGTGCTTGTTTCTGCACTTGGACCTTCCTTCTGATCCAGTACGGAATTTGGAGAACAGATCTTGGTTGCCTCGCTGGTCTTCAAGCCTCTCCCAAGTTTGACTTTACATACTAGATTTCCATTTTGGCTTCGGGTAAACTACTTTTCTCTTCTTGTTATTTGGGCAGCAGTCATGCTGCTGAGTCCATCAACCTGGGCCTGGCCTGGCCTAGCCTTTGGCCACCTGGGGCCAGTAGCCTTCTCTTGCTTCCCAAGCATCCCAGGAATGGTCCTGGGGTGCCCCTGCTTATTGAATGTTCAATATCTGTCCTCTCCTCTGAATGTACACTCTTTATTCACCACTGTTTCCCCAGCACCTTGCATGGGGCCTGCTGTGTAGAAGGTGATAAATAAGTATTTGTTGAATAAATAAATGAATGGATGTTTATTTACTTACTTTGCAGGTACATGGCACTTACTATGTGCCTGGGAATGTTGTACAGATTTTATACACATGAAACTCATTTAATTTTTTTTTAACTTGCTGTTTACCCCACTAGACTATTTGTTTCTTGAGGACAGAATTTGTGCTGATCTCTAGTACAGTGTCTAGGACACAGTTTGTGCTGATCTCTAGTACTGGTCTCTAGTACAGTGTGTGACAGTAAATATATATTAATTACATGAAGACATTTATAGTTTTAATTGTTAAAATTACATTTCTGAATCTCTTTCTACTGGAAGCAACATGAGGACTCACATATCTTTTTTTTTTTTTTTTGCGGTACGCGGACCTCTCACTGCTGTGGCCTTTCCCGTTGCGGAGCACAGGCTCCGGACGCGCAGGCTCAGCGGCCATGGCTCACGGGCCCAGCCGCTCTGTGGCATGTGGGATCTTCCCGGACCGGGGCACGAACCCGTGTCCCCTGCATCGGCAGGCGGACTCTCAACCACTGCGCCACCAGGGAAGCCCTTGTGACCATCTTTTAAAGCTTCCACAAGGTTAGCACTGGACAGATGAATGAATGTATGTGCTGCGTGGCTTGTGGGATTTTTAGTTCCCCGACCAGGATCGAACCCAGGCCCTCGGCAGTGAGAGCGTCGAGTCCTAACCACTGGACCGCCAGGGAATTCCCTGCATTTATTCTGAAATATTATTAGGTCCAAAATTAAGACTGTTTTTATCATGAGAAAGGGTCTGCTTATACTAACTTCTGGGCATAACGTAAAAGGAAGGAAAGAAGAAAAATAAAATGAAAGGCAGAGCTGGCATCTACTCACCTGGAAGGATCTACCTCCCCAGATATCTCCTCCTTCATCTATTTCCCTGCTTGAAATCCCTCCAATGAAGGCTTTTCCTTCTACTGGATCTTGAGGAATTTGTCTCTATAGAAAACACTCATTGTGATACAGACAACACTTAGAGATGAATAGCATGTTAGTCTTTTAAAAATATCACCCCTTGGGGGTTAGAGTGGGAGTGAAGAGGAAGTGGAAACTTTGGGTGGGGGAGGTAATGAAGGCGTTCGAGATTTTCCAACTGTGAAGACTGAGAACAAGAGCCTCCATACTCTGGAAGTGGAATATAAGACAGACTAGGAGTAGGAGGAGAAAAATGAATGGTGAGGTAAAAAGATTCTAAAGGTTAACCTCACATTTCAAAATGCCCAGAACTGACCCTGTATGGTAAGTTGACAGGTTGTCAAGAGAACTTATCCTGACCCACTAGGGAACGCCTAACAATACTGATCCTCCTATGTACCAGGCATATATTCACATATTAATCATTACAATAGTGCTTTACAAGAATAGTGTTGTTATATTCATCTTACAAATGAGGAGGACAGAGCCACAATGAAGAAGGAGTCTGGGCCCCTGGATAGCCATGTAGGAGGCTCTTCAAGCAGAACACTCCTGTTAGACTGTGATGAGAGTGAGAAATAAATCCACTGAGTATTCAAGGCTTATTTGTTACAAAACCATTGCTGCCTTTAACTAATACAGCCTTGGTTAATTCTGCATCTCCACTAGTCACAAAGATAACATATTCCCATTGGTAATAATACTCTAGAGGTGGGGGGAGACCTGGAGTGGAGGAGAGGTGCAGAAGAATGTCTTAGGAAAGGCGTATGTATATTTTTAAAGTCTCCCAAAATGCAATCCCCTGCCACCCCCACCCCTACTCCCCAGGTAACTTGTTTTCTACTCACCCCTAGGGTTACAAACCATTGCATTTAAGGTTTTAGAGTAGGAACACCACGTGAGCAGAGGTGTGCAGTTAAGAAAATGAGTATGGCAGTGCGATGTTGGATGTATTGGGGTGGTGGAGTGGTGGGTGGAAGCGGAGTGACAAGTAAGGATTATCTGGGAAAAAGTTGTAGGTAGCTCTAAACTACCAGATGAGAGAAGGCCATAAAGAGTATGGGTGCAGTAAGGATTGGGCAGTTAGAAACATACACAGGAGGACATGGATGGACTGACTGGATGGGGGGCCTAAGGAGAGAGAAGAGCTTTTGAATTTTGGGGACCGGGAAAATGGTAGTGTAATAAACAGATTACAAGAGTCAGGCTTGCTCAATATACTCATTATATCATATACGTGAATGATTTTGGACAAACATTTTACAAATCATTTGGCTAAAAAGGAACGCAACAATCAGCCTCTACAATAGCTGAAGGAATCCGGTTAATCTCTTCCACTAAAAGCTGAAAAAAAAAAAAAGCTCTTGGGCTTCCCTGGAGGTGCAGTGGTTGAGAGTCCGCCTGCTGATGCAGGGGACACGGGTTCGTGCCCTGGTCCGGGAAGATCCCACATGCCACGGAGCGGCTGGGCCCATGAGCCATGGCCGCTGAGCCTGCGCGTCTGGAGCCTGTGCTCCGCAACGGGAGGGGCCACAACAGTGAGAGGCCCGCGTACCGCACAAAAAAAAAAAAAAAAAAAAAGCTCTTTTCCCTCTAGGGGGCCCAGTAGACAGGACCCAAGATGAGCCACAAGACCCTCATCTGATCCCCGAGAGATACTCCTATATCTCTTGACAAAGTCTGGATTTTAAGCTGGTCCAACACGGTAGCCCCCTCCTTACCGGCCCCCAGAGCGGTGGACCTGCCCTTCTTGGAGGCTCTGGATTTCCGGGCCCGAGCCCTCCAGTTTGGCTTTTCATATCTCTGCAGGAAACACTTTCCAAAGCTCCCAAGCAGCCCTCCAGAAGTCTCCCCGACAAGGCTAAAAGTGAAGGAGGTTGTGGTCTTTCTGCCCTCAAAGCACAGCAAGAGTTCTCTCCAAAGAAACTTCTTCACAGATCTCCTCCCCTCTCCACACCCTGACCTCTTATGATGCCCTTGTTCTAGTTGAAGGTCCCAGAGCCTTAGAAACAAAGCTTGAACACTTCCCCTGTAGTTTCTGCTTCTGGGGTTTCGTCTCCTACTCACTTTCATATCTGATATCTGCAGTTCAGACACCTCAGCTGAAACTGCGGTGGCAAAATTCCATTCTAACCCGCTGTTATATAGATTACACTATTGTATTAAAGCTAGACAATCATTGTTTTTTTTCGAATTTTATTTTTTTATGTAGCATGTTCTTATTATCTATTTTATACATATTAGTGTATATATGTCAATCCCAATCTCACAATTCATCCCAATCATTGATTTTTAAAAATCATAATTCCTGCCTTCAAAAAAAAAAAAACCTCAGCCGACATTTTACAAAGTCCAATGTCATTTAAGACTCCAGCTTCTTCAACTCAGTTGTATCCATATGCCAACAGTCAGTGTAATTTTTCTCTGGTCCTTGGCAATTTCTTAGCCAGAGATCACTTTTCATCATGTAACAGTCGTTTCCAAGCCATCTCTGAGATTTGTAGGGCCAAGTACAGTGACTTACATTTTTGCATTTCTTATTCCAACCAAATTAATCTAAATGGAGAAGTCCATTGGGAATCAAGTTCAGAGGAACAAGAGCAATTTCAAGTGGCCTGTCTGAATCAGCTCCAGTGCCAGTGCTACTTTGTGTAGACTCCTTTACCAGTGGAATGTTTAATATAAATTGTGGTGTGTTCATAAAAGTCATGCTTAAACAGGCATTTTAATTACAAGAAGGAAGAATGTTTATCTCGGTATTTCTGTCTTAGTGGTTTTTACATGGTCCACTTCTTTTACTTTTTGGCCGCACCGCGAGTCGTGTGGGATCTTAGTTCCCCGACCAGGGAGTGTTAACCGCTGGACCGCCAGGGAAGTCCCCTATAGTCCACTTTTTAAAAGAGACCATATCTTACTTTGATAATCAGAATATATATTTACACATGTATAGGTTTACATACAACACACAGACACATATAAAGAGTGAGAGAATGGGATAGAAGATTCAAATGGTCTTTACAGTGCTGTCCAATAGAAATATGATGCGAAACACATAATGTAATTTTAAGTTTTCTAGTAGCCACATTAAAAAAGTGAAAGAGGTGAGCTTAATTTCAATAATATATTTTATTTAACCCAATGTATCCAAAATATTATTTTAACATGTAATCAATATAAAAATTATTAATGAGATTTTACATTTTTTTTCATACTAAGTCTTTGAAATCTGGTGTGTATAATACACTTAGGGCACATCTCAACTTAGAGCAGCCTCATCTCAAGTGCTCAAGAGGCACGTGGGGACCTCCCTGGGGTCCTTAACAACTAACCAGTGGTTAAGACTCCGCGCTTCCACTGCAGGGGGCGTGGGTTCGATGCCTGGTCGGGGAACTAAAGAGCCATGTGTTTATATTGGCTACCAAATGGGACATCACAGCTCTATAATCTCAATGATGAGCTCCTTATCATACATGAATATCAAAGATCTTATTATGCCTTGTTGACTGAACATGGATTTGTTTTTATGTGCTTGATCAAAATTCTGGGAAAATCCAAAAATTTGCAAAAAAAAAGAACTCAGTTATTTCAGTAGAACATTCTTGTATTTGTCATCCTAAGAAAGTTATATTTATGAACTGAACCTCCCATTCTCTTTAGTGATTTGGTAAATCCCAAAGCAGTGTCTAGATAAACAATAAATTGCATCTCAACCCTAAAGGAGAATGGATTCGTTCACATCATTGTCTGATGTATGGAGACCACTGCTCTCCAATATTTATTGGTACTTATCTGTTGAGGTGACAACTTCAAATCAATGGTTCTTTTCTATTTTTAATGTCCTTTTGCCATTAATCTGTTCTTATGTCCATTTTTCTTACTCAGCAAAGATTTGTGCAGAGGCTTGAGTGTTTTTCTAGGTTTTTTTTTTTCCTCTGTAGGAGCAGATTGTATTTCATTTGGAGTGTGTTAAGTCAGATCAGGCATTAAAAACTGGCAGTGTACCTTCATTTTAGAAAAAAGGGAAGTAATTCTCAGGTCTGCTGTATGAAAAATAAAACTCGGGTCTTATGTCTCTTTTTATATTATTGTGGTAAAAAATACATAACATTAAGTTCACCATCTTAACTGTTTTAAAGTGTACAGTTTCAGTAATGTTAAGTATGTTCACATTGTGATACAGCCTTTTGCATCTCTGTACTTTTTGTGTACATCTTGGTCAGAGAAGCAAGTAGCCTCTCACCCTCTGTAGACAGGCTGATCTGTTGTCTAAGACCTCAGACATGGTTGAATGGAGAATTTAGAATTAGGTCATGGGCCGCTAAGAAATCAGGGAGGCATTAACTCCATCTGACCCACTATGCAAGGGAGGCAGACAAGCCGTCCTCTCTCGTCGTTATGAGGTTACAGGATGGGGTATTATCCTTACTACCTTACTGCTTGAGTTTCAGAGCACTCTGTACAAGGGTCAAAGTGATCACCTGTGCCCCTAATGTTTCTCCTGTGATACTCTCAGTCAGCTTGCAACCTGTAGCTTTTAGCCGTCAGTAGATTGGTGAGACTCATCTGATGGTGACAAAGCCAGAATATACACATGTAATTTCAAAAGCTCAGATCCTTCAGTTAATCCACATCCTAATACCAACTGTACAGAGGGACCCAATAAATGTATTTTTAGGTACTGATGTTCAGAAATTTGCATGTTAATAGGTTCACACGTTAAACAACGTTGGCTTTTGACTCTCCTGAAGAGTAATTTTCACTGCTAGAAATCTTACCGGCCAATGAAGTAAGAGTTGTTCCTATTTTTGACATGCCAATGATCAAATGGTAGATACGAAACTGTATGAATTTTAGATTGCAACTGGTGACCTCAATTTTGCAATATCACTACATGATTTCTTAGTTTTCTAGAGATATTTTATTGTTATTAACTTTTTCTTTTGAAAAATTTTAAACCTAATAGAAAAGTTGCTCGAATCATACAATGAATTCCTGATGGTCTGTACCTAGATCCACCAATTGTTAACATTTTGCTACATTTGTTTTTTCTCTCTCACTAGATATGTATTTTATTTATTGAGGTGAAATTTACATAACATAAAATTAACCACTTTGAAGGGAATAATTCAGTGACATTTAGTACATTCACAATGTATTAATCTCTATCTAGTTCCACCTCTATCTAGTTCTAAAACATTTTAATTACCTCAAAATAAAACCCATATCCAGTAAGCAGTTACTCCTCATTTGCCTTCCCCCCAGCCCCTGGCAACCACCAATCTGTTTTCTGTCTCTATGAATTTGCCTGTTTTGGGTATTTCATATAAATGGAGCCATACAATATGTGACCTTTTTGTGTCTGGCTTCTTAGCATAATATGCTGGAGGTTCACCCACAATGTAGCATGTAACAATACTTTCACCACAGATACTTCTCATTGAGTTGTCAATTGAGTGTGGCGCAGCCTTCTGTCACCTATGTTCTCCTGGTCCCACTTCTCCCCACAAACAGACTGGATAGGATCTAGTGGTCTTGAAACTGAGCAGGATTCTTTGGGACCTTCCTGGGGACAGACCCCCCCCCCACACACCATGTCCTCTACCTCTTGTTTGTAAAAAAGCTTTAGCCTCCCAGGCCGTCCCTGCTTTCCAAAGAGCAAATTAAATCAGAGAAGTGAGAAAACGCAGAAACAAAAAAATAACAAACAAGACAAAATAATAATAGTTTAGCCATAAAATAAAGTCAAGGACCTTTAGTTCCTTAAGGGTTATAGATAATATCCTGAGCCATATCCTTGAGTTGTTTTGCAGATACTAAAACCCCACCAGGTGGAAGAACTTAACAAGCATGTAGACCCCAGACTGGTTGGAACCAGAAGGTTGATTTTTTTTTTGTTTTTAATGCTGTGAAGGTTGATGATGTTAACTCTGGAAATACCACCCAGTGACCTCATCACTAACCAATCAGAAGAATGTCCACGAGCTGATCATGCACCCTACAACCCTCAAACCTAATGTTGCCTGTAAAAACCCTTCCCTGAAAGCCATCAGGGAGTTCAGGTCTTTTGAGCATGAGCTGCCTATTCTCCTTGCTTGGCCCTGCAACAAATGCTGTACTTTGCTTCACTACAACCCAGTGTCAGTAGATTGAGTTTGTTGCAAGGCAGGCAAGCAGACCCAAGTTTGGTTCAGTAACAATCTCTTAAGTCCTGTAGTTCCTTTTAACTCAAGTGCCTCTTTGGGGAAAAGGTGGGTGTTTATTCAAGTATATGTGTGTCACATTCCATACACTTATTTAATAGTTTAAATGGGCATAAAGAAGAAAATACCCAAAGATAACCACACTAAATAGCTATATCACTCTGGATATGTCACTTAATCTCTCTTACCCTTAGTTTCTTCACAACCAGATCCAAGCCCTAAGAGTCATTGTAATGAAAATTGTATGATTCTATTCCCCAGACATTCTGGCTTACCCATTCCTAAATCTATTATTCCAGAGAGCTATTTTTCCTCTGTGGTATATCAGAGTAAAATTGGAATTGATGAACCACTGGGTGTGTGACCCTGGAGGTTACAAACTATAGCTTGGATGAGTTTACAATTCAATTGGAGCTAAGAGATAGATGAGCATGTGACAACAGGGATATTTATAATTGGAGGACAAGTCTTGTTAAGAGGGATTAGATATTCACTGTTGAACCACATACATACCCTGTAGAAAACTGGTGAAAATGACAACAAGAAATATCAGACTGCCCTTATCTTCACATGTCACTACCTCTTTGATTTGATTGGTCATCTGTGGGTCAAATGACTACAGAATGCTTCTGGAAAGCAAGTGGCATTTTAAGATTAAAGTTTACCTAGCTGGTACTCCAGACAGAACATTCTCTCTTGAGTTTTAGTGCTGGGTTTGTTTTTATTTGTTCCAAAATTTTATTATAAAACTTCAAACACACAGCAAAATTGAAAGAATTTTACAGTGAACCCCTATATACCTACCTCCTAGAGTCTACCATTAACATTTTCCTGTACTTGTTTTATGACATATTTATCCATCCTTCTATCCATTCATTGATCCATCTTATTATTTTTGTTTGTTTGCGGCACGTGGGCCTCTCACTGTTGTGGCCTCTCCCGTTGCGGAGCACAGGCTCTGGACGCACAGGCTCAGCGGCCATGGCTCATGGGCCTAGCCGCTCCGTGGCATGTGGGATCTTCCCGGACTGGGGCACGAACCCGCGTCCCCTGCATTGGCAGGCGGACTCTCAACCACTGTGCCACCAGGGAAGCCCAATGCTTCTTATTTTTTCAAGGATTTCAAAGTAAATTACAGACATCAGTATGCATGTCATTAATTAGAATTTTAGTATTTATCGATTTTTTCTTTTGATGTAAAATGTGTATACAATGAAATATGTAAATCTTAAAGTATACATTCATTGAGTTTTTAAAAATTAATTAATTTTTGGCTGTATTAGGTCTTCGTTGCTGCAGGTGGGCTTTCTTTAGTTGTGGCGAGCGGGGGCTACTCTTTGTTGCAGTGCACGGGCTTCTCATTGAGGTGGCTTCTCATTCTGGAGCTCGGGCTCTAGGCACGCGGGCTTCAGTAGTTGCGCCACACGGGCTTCAGTAGTTGCGCCACGTGGGCTCAGTAGTTGTGGCACGTGGGCTCTAGAGCACAGGCTCAGTAGTCGTGGCGCATGGGCTTAGTTGCTCTGCGGCATGTGGGATCTTCGCAGACCAGGGCTCGAACCCGTATCCCCTGCATTGGCAGGAGGATTCTTAACCATTGTGCCACCAGGGAAGCCCCACATTCGTTGAGTTTTGACAAATGCACACACCTGGGTAATCCAAAATCCTATCAAGCCAAATAACATAGCACTTATTTTTAATTTAATTTTTAATATAAATATGTTGTTTTTAAAAATATGATGGCATGACTAGTCTTAAACTGAAAGACTGCAGTCACCTGCCCCTTACTCCCAATCCCATTTTCTGCTTCTCAAAAGCAACTACTTTCAAATCTTTTACATGCTTCTTCTGGTAGTTCTTTATATATTCCTGTATAGAATGTTATTACTTCTATTTCTTAAGTTTTCAAGTTTAGAATTATCTATCAGTTAGCTACTATGGAAGAAGAGGATTTAGCTATCTCAGACATTTCCCTAAACATATACTTTTTCTTCCCTCCACCCCCAATATATTTATAGCATAGATTTGGTTAAGTTAATATTGAGTGTTTATATTATTTTAACTATATAAATATTGTTCATAGTTGATAGTAGATATGATCACATTCTATATCCTATGTAAGTTTGGTTTTTCCGCAGTTACTTATCACCTATTTTTTGTTTGCTTTTTATATGTCTCATCAATTCATCTCTAAACTCTCTAAGAAAACTTAAAAATTCCTTTCAGTGTGGTTTAACACATTAAATAGTGCATCAGTTCCATTTTCTCTTGGAGGCATTGCTCCAGTCTGTATTATTTGTTCCCTAGGCCCATAGCAGGGCTGCCCCATAGGACCCTCCTTCACCTCTTCTCGCCTGTGTTGGATTCCTTATTTCTGGATCCTACATCTTCCTCATGGTTTCTTCCCTCCTCTTTTTTTTTTTTTTTTTTAAAATATATATTTATTTGGCCATGCCAGGTCTTAGTTGTGGCACACGGGATCTTCGTTGCGGCACACGAACTCTTAGTTGCGGCATGTGAGATCTAGTTCCCTGACTAGGGATCGAACCCAGGCCCCCTGCAATTGGGTGTGCGGAGTCTTAGCCACTGGATCACCCGGAAAGTTTCCGGGTGAAGGTGATAAGGTGATTCTTATCAAGTAAGTTTGGAAAATGCTGCTTCAAGGACTGGTGGACACTGAACACCGAGCTTTTGAGCCATTTCGATGGCCTCACAGATCCATATGTAATTTTGGAGGGGAAGACGCCTTGGAGGTTGTGTGGCACAATTTCCCCCTTTTACTGATGAGAGAACAGAAGTAATTGATTTGCCAAAGTCGTGTGGTCTGCTGGAGTCAGAGCTGGAACTAGAATCCAAGTCTCCAGATGTTCTATTTTTATTCTTTCCACTGTATTTATGTGTGTTCTTCAGACTGAATGGGTGGGGAAAAAAAAACAACGTGCAAGTGATATCTGGTGTACCTACCTCAATCCACATTTGATTTTGAGGCAATAAAAAGTACCACTTACTGAGTGCCTACTATGTACCAGGCACTGTACTGTGTGCGACTTACATGTTAAGTTTAAACCCTCACAACGAACGTGTAAATATTATGCCCATTTTAAGGATGAGAAGAGTAGGAATATGTTCAAGTTCACAAATGGTAAGTGGCAGGGAGGGGGTTTGAAGTAGGGTCTGGCTCCTAAGCCATGTCCTTCCCAGCCTGCAGTCCTCAAAGACAGAATGTCCTGCCTACACATGCTGCTGAGGCAAGGGCTGGGGGTTCTAACACTGCACCAAAACGGAGTAATGAGCTTCCACTGGCATGTGACCCAATCACTGCTGCCATGGCTCTTCCTGATGCTTGGGAGCATTTCTCCACCACAGCCCGCCTCTTCTGAAGGTTGCCAGTCCCCCTCAACCCCCTGCTGTGGACGTGATCTTCTGGTTCTTACAGCCATCATAGCAAGGATGGGAAAAGTCATCCTGCCCTTTGCCTCTACCCTAGCCAAATCTCCATCCATAGCTCCAGTGTCTAAAGCTCTGCTGGTTGGACTCCCAGGTTCTCTGTTCGAATTGCAGCTGGGGAAGATTCCTCACATACAAATTTGCCATTTGTTGAATTTGGAAAGTACATCCGCTGGAGGAACATGGTGAGGTGGCCATGCCCCTGTATTTGGCTTGGCAAACATCTCGGAGACCTTTCAAGTATTTGGGGTTGGTATAATCTAGAACCTAGTCGTTAGTTTGGAATTCAGTGAGTATTTTCAGGAAAATGAAATTGTCATGTTCTGATTCATATACACACACACAGCTCAGGAAAATGTGTGTGTCTGGAGGGGGTTAATGAAAGTCTTAGAATTGGTATTCTGTGTTCAGAATAAGCAAGGTTATCCTTCTTCCACTTCATAGAAGGATGGGGAGCTTAGAGCAAATACAATTTCTAACCTTGACCCACAACCGGATGTTTTATAAATGGGTAAAATCAGGTCAAAATCTATAAAAAGCGATCATGGAAATTAGCCTTATGAGAAAAAGTCAAGAACAGAATGCAGAGGGTTAAGTACCAAAAGTGGGGGCAACCACAGCTCTTTGCCTTTGGGGCTGGGTAAATGGATTGACCACGGGGATAGTCTCCAGGACGGACCAGCAGCACCAGCGTCAGCATGTCTTGGGAGCTTGTTAGGAATGCACATTCTTGGGCCTCACCCCAGACCTACTGCATCAGACCCTCTGGGGTTGGAGTCTGGCAGTCTTTGATTTCACCAGTCCTCCAGGTAATTCTGATAGTGCTTTTGGACAGTAGTTCTCAACTACTGGTATATTAGCCTTGTACCATGGGGCACTTTGGGAAAAAAATGGCATTCTGATTTAATTGGTCTGGAGTGGGGCCTGGGCATGTGTACACTTTAAAAGCTCCCCGGGCATTTCTGTGCAGCCATCCTCGATCCTAGGCCCAGCTCTGCCCCCACCAGCTATGTGACCTCAGACACTTTACGTATCTGCACCTCAGCTTTTTTCTCTCTCAAAAGGCACTGGGAAGCCAGTTGTTGTCATTGATCTCTAGGACATTGTCCAGCTCTAACAAGCTTGGGAGCACTAGCTGGTGGTGACCCCTAAAGCTTCCTCCTAAATCCCTGCCTAGTGCTGCTAACTGCGGAGTCATGCCCCTAATGGGTGGCATCCAGGACTGAAAGGGCTGAGTGACCGGCGGCCGAATAATGACATCCCTAAGGAGTTGATATGATCTGTCCAGCTTTCAGAAATGACCATCTAGAAAGGCCTCAGTCTCTTATCATCTGGAATGAATGATACATCAGTGGGAAGAATTTCACTTTATTTCTCTAAAATTGTTCAGAGGCCAAAGGTTTTTTTTTTGTTTTTTAAATTATTATTTTGGGGGAAGGCTTTGCCTTGCTGAAGTGTACTCCACGGATGGGCAGTGTCAGCATTACCCGGAGCTTGCTAGAAATGCAGTCGCAAGCTCCACCCTAGACCTGTTGAATCAAAATCTATATTTGATCAAGATCCTCAGGTCATTCGTATGCACATTGAAGTTTAAGAAGTGATACTTGGAGCAGGTAGGAGACTTTTTAGTTTGGGGCCTGTTATAGACTGAACTATGCCCCCCCAGTTCATATGTCAATGCCCTAAC
The DNA here is from genome assembly GCF_951394435.1 of Stenella coeruleoalba. Taxonomy (NCBI): domain Eukaryota; kingdom Metazoa; phylum Chordata; class Mammalia; order Artiodactyla; family Delphinidae; genus Stenella; species Stenella coeruleoalba. The sequence continues at coordinate 15,237,744 of NC_137152.1, forward strand.
CCCCAATACCTCAGAATGTGACTGCATTTGGTAATTAAGGGTAACTGAGGTCCTAAGGGCGGGCCCTAATCCAATATGACTGATATCCTTATAAGAAGAGGAAAAGACACCAAGGAAGCTAATGCACAGAGAAAGGGCCATGTGTGGACACAGCAAGAAGGTGGCTGTCTTCAAGCCAAGGAGAGAGGCCTCAGGAGAAAGCAAACTGCAGGCCCCTTGATCTTGGACTTCTAACCTCCAGCACTGTGAGAAATCAATTTCTGTTGTTTAAGCCACCCAGTCTTTTGTTGTGGCGGGCCTAGCACACTAATGCAGGGCCTCTGCTAGAACATGAGCTTCAAGAGACTTTGCTCAGTGATGTATAGCCCCAGTATCTGGCACATAATAGGCATTCAAAGAATATTTATTGAATACAAAATAAAATGACAAATTCCCACTCATTTGGCGTAATTAATCCAGGGACATATTCATAGAACACTCTTTGAGAGGGAATGATTATAGGGTGTTCTGTTCATCTTTTCAAAGAAATTATAAAATGCCAAGGGATATTCTTTTTCCAGATAAGGCCTTCAAGAAATCTGGGAACTTGCACAAAATCTCCAGCACTTCTCTTCTCTTCTCTACGCTAACCTCTGCAGCACATTTTGCTGTGTGACCAGTATCTTTTTACTCTCAAAGAGGTCTCTGCATTCTCACATTTTTTTCCAGCTTCACTGAGGTATCATTGACAAAAAAAGATTTTGTATATTTAAGGTGCACAATGTGATGACTTTATACATGTACACATTGTGAAATGATTAGCACAATCAAGCTAATTAACACATCCATCGCCTCACATGGTTACAATTTTTTTGTGTCGTGAGAACACCTAAGATCTACTCTCATCAAATTTCAGGTATCTGATACAGTATTATTAACTATAGTCATGATGCTATACATTAGATCCACAGAACTTATTCATCCCATAACTGAAAATTTGTACACACTGACCAACATCTCCCATTTTCCCCACCACCCCCCAGGCCCTGGAAACCATCATTCTACTCTCTGATTGTACGAGTTTGACTTTTTTAGATTCCACATATAAGTGAGAGCGTACAGTATTTGTCTTTCTCAGTATCTGTCTGGCGTATTTCACTTAGTATAATGTCCTCCAGGTTTATCCATGTTGTTGCAAATGGCAGGATTTCCTTTTTCATAGCTGAATAATATTCCTTTGTATATGTATACCACTTTTCTTTATCCATTCATCCACCAGTAGACACTTAGGTTGTTCCCATATCTTGGTTACTGTGAATAATGCTGCAATGAACATGAGAGTGCAGTTATCTCTAAAAGGTAGTGATTAAATTTCCTTTGGATGTATACGCAGATGTGAGGTTACTGGATTATATGGTAGTTCTAATTTTAGTTTTTTGAGGAAACATCATATTGTTTTCCCTAATACCTGTACTGACTTACATTCCCACCAACAGTGTACAAGGGAATTGTACTCTTTTCTCTATACCCTCACCAACACTTATCTATTGTCTTTTTGATAATAGCAATCCTAGCAGATGTAAGGTGATATCTCACTGTGGTTTTGATTTGCATTTGCCTGATGATTAGTGATGTTGAGCACCTTTTCGTATACCTGAGGGCCATTTGTATGTCTTTGGGAACATGTCTGTTCAGGTTCTATGACCATTTTAAAATCAGATTATTTGGTTTTTATGCTATTGAGTTGTATGAGTTCCTTATGTATTTTGGATATTAACCCCTTATCAGATATATGGTTTGCAAACATTTTCTCCCGTTCCATATGTTGCCTTTTCATTTTGTTTATTGCTTTCTTTGATGTAGAGAAGCTTTTTGGATTGACGTAGTCCCCACTTGTCTACTTTTGCTTCTCTTGCTTGTGCTTTTGGTGTCATATCCGAAAAAATCATTGCCAAGACCAATGTCAAGGAGTTTTCCTCTAGGAGTTTTATGGTTTCAGGTTTTATATGTAAGTCTTTAATCCATTTCAAGTTAATTTTTGTGTATGGTGTAAGATAGGGGTACAATTTCATTCTTTTGCATGCGAATGTCCAGTTTTCCCGACACCTTTTGTTGAAGAGACTATCCTTTCTCCATCGTGTATCCTTGTCTCTCTTGTCAAAGATTAGTGACTATATATGTGCAGGTTTATTTCTAACACTTCGGTGGAGTCTTTAGGGTTTTCCATATATAAGATCATGTCATCTGCTAACAGATAATTTAACTTCTTTTCTGATTTGGATGTCTTTTCTTTCTTTTCCTTTCTAAATTGTTCTGACTAGGACTGCTAGCACTATTTTGAATAGTAGTAATGGAGTCAGGGCTGCTTCAGCATGCACGGACTGAGGTCAGTGGGCCTTCCTCTGAGGGCATGGACAGTCTCCCACTAGGTGCCCGAGCCAGCAGGACTGCTCCTCAACCTTGGCTGAGAGGGGCTAGGGGCTGCTTCAGGGTCCACAGCCAGGGTTGAGATTGGGGGGCCTGTTAGCCAAGGCATGGGCAGTATGGCTCCTTCCAGGTCCCTTAGTGGGTAGGGCTGATGGCAGGACCAAGGCCAGATAGGACTGTGGCCAAGTCCACAGGGAGATGGGGCTGTTTCTGGGTCTGTAGCTGGGGCACGGCCTGCAAGTCTGCCGTGGTGGCGTGGGCCTTCCTTCTCAAAATGGCCCTCCTCAGTCTGGGGCTCCACCAGGGTTTTGCAGCCTCCTACCTGGATCCCAGAGCTGCAGCGAAGGCACTTTTGTTGGTGAATGGCTGCCAAATTATTGTTGCTGTGGGGGAATATGTGTAGGGGAGATCTCCCATTCTGCCATCTTGCTGACATCACCCCCTGTTACTCAGAAATTTTTTACAAGGATGGTTAATGCCTCCCCAGGGAGAAAGGTAAGCCTTGGGACTATTTGCTCACCAAATGCCGGGTTATCTGAAATTATGGAGATAGAAAACATACACAGTACATGGAAGCAAATACAGACTGTTTAACTGTAGCTGAAGCCCACCCAGCTTAAATGTTCTCTTGGTGAAAGGCTGGAAAAGGAAGGAAGGTACTCCCAAACTCAAGTGTAACAAACTTGTTCAATAAATGAATCCCATTCATACAATGGAATACTACACAGCTGTGAAAAAAATTGAGGCAGCTCTAAATATCTTAGATGTTACAACTTACTAGAAATAGAAAAAACCCAAACTTTGGGGGCAAAAAGGGGACATATGAACTTATATATACTTGTGTATATATAGAATATACCTAGAAGGAGAAACAGGAGTGGTTTACCTCTGAGGATAAAGTCTAGGGTTCTAAAATAGAAGGAAGAGTTACTTTTCATGACATGCCCTTGTGATCTGTCCGCACATGTTACTTTGAATTTGTATTGTTTTTAATTTAAAATTTACTTATGTGAAAAGAAATAAAAAGTTGACAAGTTATTCCAGAGCTTGAAGCAAAGTACAGTTCCCAAGCCCTCCCTGGAACAGAAAGAAAAAAAGATACTTTCTTCTACTCTGTGGCGCCTGCCTTATGCTACTCAATCCCCAAAGCCATAGTTAGTGCCACAATGACACCTGGCCTCTGTGTCTTGTTAGTGTTGCAGGAAGGGAGACCCCTTCCAGGGCCCACTAACATTAGTTGTACTTTTCGGTCAATCCTTTGACCAATATTTTTTAAATGTCCAAATATCCATGACTGGAATCATTAAAAAGAAATCTAAAACTAACCCTTTGTCCACCTGTATCGTCAGGCCACTCAAGATGGCTGTTCTCTTGCTCTCTGTACACCCCTGCCCGACCAGGGCCTGCTTCCCCTACACCCTACTCACAGGACTGACCTTCCTACGTACCTGCCCCAGGCCCCAGCTAGTAATTGTTCTTATCGAAGGGGCCGTGAGGGGCGTACCCCTGGGCTGGTTTCCCTGGTAACTAATGAGGCCACCTGATGTCACTTCCCCTATAATTGGGAACCTCCCCTTCCCCCTGGGAGCGAAGCCTGCCGCCATGTCCTGCCCACCGTCCCCAGCACACAGTGGGGTGTCACTCTAGGACCTTGCTTCAGACAGGTAGGCTCCCCCATCTGTTAAATCATTAATGTCTCTGTTGCTTCGGTGCAGCTGAACACCACCCAAAGGCCCTCCCACCCCATCCCCACCCCTAGCTTGAGAAAATGTTATTTTTTGTTCATATTTTCCCTCTTCGTGAAATCAGTTTGTTTAGGCGCTTCCTTTTCAGAAGAGATGCAGCTCATCCCCATGAGGGCTCGGAGGGCAGCTCCTTGGAAGCCATACCCCCTAGAACACAGGGCCCTAAACTTTGAAATAAGCAACAACTAAAAAGGCTCCAGAACACCTGAAACAGCAGTTGTCACCAACCCTATGTTAACATTCTGGACTTTGTTCCTTAAACCAATGATTTTTAAACTTGAGTGTGTGTCAGAACCGCCTGCAGGGCTTGTTAAAGCACAAAGTGCCGGGCCCCAGCCGCAGGGTTTCTGATGCAGTAAGTCTGAGGTAGGGCCCACTTCTCATTTCTACCACGCTCCCCGGTGAGGCTGCTGGTCTTGGTCTGGGGACCACACTTAGACTCTGGAAATTGTAAGGAATTAGCCTAAGGTACTGATCTTCATTAAAATCTTTACTAACTGAAATGTATGTATACTTAACATCTTTATCATAAATATAGTACATATTCATTAGAGGAAATTTGGTTTAAAAACGAAAAGTAGAGGGCTTCCCTGGTGGCGCAGTGGTTGAGAGTCCGCCTGCCGATGCAGGGGACACGGGTTCGTGCCCCGGTCCGGGAAGGTCCCACATGTTGCGGAGCGGCTGGGCCCGTGAGCCATGGCCGCCGAGCCTGCGCGTCCGGAGCCTGTGCTCCGCAACGGGAGAGGCCACAACAGTGAGAGGCTCGCGTACCGCAAAAAAAAAAAAGAAAAGTAGAAAGAAAAATATATCACCCATAATGCCAATATTCTGACCTAACCACTCTTGACATTTTTTGGGGTCTACAATTCCTGATAAGCCTGATTATCCAGTTTCCCAGGCCACTGCAGATTAGAAGCTGCTATCCAAAATGTCATGGGAGTTAGGAGGCAACTGATAATGTGCCCAAAGATGGCCTTGCTGAGAGGCCGCTGGGAGTGAAAGCAGGGAGAGGAAAATGTGAGTGGACCGAACTATATCATCACGTGATCAAATTACGCATGGTCTTCACCTTGACCCCATCATATGCACAGGGCACTATGGGACCTCTAAGAAGGAACATCCATCTCAACCAACAAGCATGGGCAGGGAAGAAGGAGGACTTTCCGAAAGAGGGGACGTGAGCCTCAGCCTAAAGGGAGGGTTGGAACTGAGGCGGCAAAGAGAAGGAGGAAAGGTATTCGAGGTCCAGGAGACAGGAGGGGCAAGGCTTGGAGGCTCCTGTGTGCAAGAACTTAAGCAGAGCTGTATTTCAATCAGAGACGAAGGGAAGGTTAGAGGGGAAAGTTTGAAACTCGGAGGCTGTGTCACTGAGGGTGTCGTATGCTCTCTTGTCAAGCTTGGGCTTTATCCTTCAGGCAACTGGAAGCCATTGAAAGATTTTCAAACAACAATATGACATTAGCAGGTGAGTATTTCACGGGGACCATCAGTGAATGCAGAGTGGAGCTGCAGCTTTGCCAGTGGTCCAGGTAGAGGGGGTGGTGAGCTCCAGAAATGGGGCAGTGGGAATAGAGATTGAAATGAAGGAGAGAAATAGGTGACAAAATCAACAGGGTTTGAGGGCTGACTCAACAGGGTTGGGGTGCGAGAGATGGCACTGTGGAGGCTGGTTCTCTGAGGGGCTGCGTGGTTGGTTGCACTTCCACCTGGGAAGGAGGACGATGGAAGCAGAGCCTGCTCTGAGGGGAAGAAGATGCGCTCAGGCTGAGTCATGGTGAGGAGAGGCTGGAAATGATGTCCCCCTGGATGAAATCATTTTCCATATTCTCTTCTAAAGAAAGCAGCAGTGTAGATCACACTTCGAAATCATTTCATTTTTTTTTTTTTTAAAGAAAAGATTTGGGCACCCAAAGGAACTAGCTGCAGTAGTTTTCAGAAATTATGGTCTGTGAGTGTCCTCATTCCCTGAGAAGTCAGATAAGTGAGACATTGCTATGATATAAATATGCCTGCACATGAAGTGAATTACGTTAGATGGGCAGCTTGTCCATCAGTCTTTTCTAAGACTCTTTGGGACTTAGAAGTTGAGTATTTTATGCATCTGAATCTCTACAAAACTGTTTTGGAGAAGCTTTGGCCTTAGCTCAGCTTTTTAATGACTTGCTTGAGGGCAGAGGTGGATGTAATCATCTTCTTAGAACACAGGTGGATTTCCTAGAAAAAGAGCAGCAGGGAACACCATGAACGGAATTGCCTCATGCTCTTGGGACAGTCTGTTCACCACCCAGGTCACTTGAGAAAAGAAACCCAAATCCACGTCCAGAAAGTGAAAAGGGAGGGAAAGGCAGAATTATCAGAGCCTCCAAGTGCTTCTGCTGGTTGAGTCCACATCAACCTTCACCACAAACCACTGATAAATGAAAATGGGGCTTACACACTTCTATTTGCAATATTATGGGATGTAGAAAGTCCAAATGAGTTTGTTAGCATCGTTATCAGTGGTTTTTTACATTTGGTGACCTTCAGTGAGGTGTTTGAAAAGTCAGGCTACCGGTTAGGCTTGCTGCCAACATGAACCCCCAAATCAACCCAGCAGGATGCGTAGCAAGCGCCGAGCACGTGTAAACTCCCTGCTTGTGCTTTTCTTTTGTTAGGTGAACTGAAATTGAACTAGATTTCAAAAAGTAAGAGTCCATGTAACTGTCACTAGGGAGAACTAGTCACTGTTGTAAATCCTTTACGTTTGCAACCTCATTTACTCGCACACACAATCCCATTTCACAGATGAGAGTGTGGAGGTGCAGAGAGGGTCAGTGAGTTGTCCAAAGCCACAGCCGAGAGGTGGAAGAACTGAGATTCAAACACAGAACTCTGGAGCCTGCATTTTTAACCCCCATAATATACAGCCTCTACCACAGAGCAGAGACCCCGAAAGACGAGCATGGGAAAGGGGATAACGCCATGCATTCATACTGGGGGTTCCGGCAGGCGCTGCGTGGGCATGGCAGGGGATACAGAGGTGAACCAGGCCATGCCTCCAGGAGGTCACTGGTTTGTAAGAAAGGGTGAGGCAAAGACACAAAGAGCGCCACCAAAAAGTAGAGCAAGGAAAGAGCCGTGAGAGAAGCACAGATCAATGTGGATGTGGGAGCAGAGGAGGAAAGAGTTCTTTTTTCATCAGTAAAAGCTCCCTGGTGGGGCTTCCCTGGTGGGGCTTCCCTGGTGGCGCTTCCCTGGTGGCGCAGTGGTTGAGAGTCCGCCTGCCGATGCAGGGGACGCGGGTTCGTGCCCCGGTCCGGGAAGATCCCACATGCCGCGGAGCGGCTGGGCCCGTGAGCCATGGCCGCTGAGCCTGCGCGTCCGGAGCCTGTGCTCCGCAACGGGAGGGGCCACAACAGTGAGAGGCCCGCGTACCGCAAAAAAAAAAAAAAAAAAAAAAGTCCCTGGAGGAGACAGTGTCTGGCAGTAATTCCTTCCGGCTGCAGTGCATGGCATAGGCAGGAAAGCAGCAAGAGGAGAGGCGGAAAGAGGGGCTGGGGCCTTGTTTTAGGGGGCACAGCCCTGACCCCGCCCTGCACTCGAAGCCAGCACGCCCGCCCATGCAGCGGGAACTGAGCTGAGCTCCAGAGGGCGAGTTTCCAGGTGGGAGAGTCGGCTCTGCTGTCTCCTGGCCCGGAATCTTACCGCTCCCTCGCGCTTTTGTCTCGTTGATACATGTTGCTGCTCCTGGCCCAGCCCCATCTGTGCCCTGGCACTTCTCCTTTAGAATTCTGGCCAAGCATGGAGAAAAGCCTCTTTCTTGGCTTCTTTTGTCAAGTAGGGGCATGCTGTCACTTTGAAGAACTGCATGTCCCAATCCCAGGGTCCTCTGAGTTTGAGTTTCATCTCTAATCTCGGGATAATGAGTAATGACTAAATGGGTCTTGTGTATAAAGTACCTAGTACGGTACCTGGCACATAGTAAATACTCAATACATGGTAGCAGTTATTCAGATGATATAGGAAGATAATTCTGAGCAGCATAAGGATAGCTAGTAGGGGAAAGGGAAGCGAAAATAACACACTTATCGAGAGCTTACTGTGTGCCATGCACTGTTCTGAGGACTTTATATTTAAACTCAAATCTTACAGCAACCCTGCAAAGTAGGTACTATCATCCCATTATATAGGTGAGGAAAATTGAAGCACAGAAAGGTTAATTTTTTGAGATCACACAAGCTAGGAAGCTGTAGACGAAGAATATGAACACAGGCAATCTGGCTCCACAGCCCTTACTCCTTATTTTTTGTTGAGGTATAATTGACATATAACATTACAGTTGACTCTTTTTAAAAAAAGTTTATTTATTTTTTTAATTTACTTTCGGCTGCTTTGGGTCTTCGTTGCTGCACGTGGGCTTTCTCTAGTTACGGCGAGCAGGGGCTGCTCTTCATTGCAGTTCACGGGCTTCTCATTGTGGTGGCTTCTCTTGTTGCGGAGCACGGGCTCTAGGTGCGTGGGCTTCAGTAGTTGTGGCACGAGGGTTCAGTAGTTGTGGCTTGCGGGCTCTAGAGCGCAGGCTCCGTAGTTGTGGCGCACGGGCTCAGTTGCTCTGCGGCATGTGGGATCTTCCTGGACCAGGGTTCGAACTCGGGTCCCCTGCATTGGCAGGCGGGTTCTTAACCACTGCACCACCAGGGAGGTCCCCATTACAGCTGACTCTTGAATAGCATGAGTTTGAACTGCACGGGTCCACTTATATGCAGATTCTTTTTCAGTAAATATACGCTACAGTACTACACAATCTGCAGTTGGTTGAATCCAAGGATGCAGAACCTTGGATACAGAGGGCTGACTGTAAAGTTATAGGTGATTTTCAACTGCATGGGGGTGTCGGGGCCCCTAAGCCCTGCATGGTTCAGGGGTCAACTGATTAGTTTCAGGTGTACAACATGATTTGATATTTGTGTATATTGCAATATGATCACCACAATAAGTCCAGTTAACATTTATTACCATAGTTACAAATTTATTTTCTTCTGATGAAGACTTTAAAGATTTACTTTCTTAGCAACTTTCAAATATGCAATACAGTAGTATTAACTGTACTCACCATGCTGTACACTACATCCCCACGACTTAATTATTTCATAACTGGACGTTTGTACATTGTGACCTCCTTCACCCATTTAGCCCCTCCCCCAGCCCTTGCCCTTAATCACTAGGTGTACCACCTCTAAGCAGGGAGGCCTTTTAGAAGGGAGGATGAGGAGTTCACATGAGCCAAGAAGGAGACCTGGACTAATCTAGTGCCCAAGGGTTTGCAAAGTGGGAAACAATGAAAGACACAATGCAGAGACTAATCTGGCAAGCTAACTTGGTAACCAACTGCAAATAGTGAATGTTGGATGAAGAGGCAGAACTCATTTCTACCGTGTATGATTTTCACAAATCATGAAAAGATAAAAATCAGTTGTATGTTACCACGGGATTGGGGGGGAGGGATAAATTGGGAGATTGGGACTGACATATACACACAGTACTATATATAAAATAGATAACTGATAAGAACCTGCTGTATAGCAAAGGGAACTCTACTCAATACTCTGTAATGGCCTATGTGGGAAAAGAATCTAAAAAAAAATCAGAGTGGATATATGTATATGTATAACTGATTCACTTTGCTGTACACCTGAAACTAACACAACATTGTAAATCAACTATACTCCAAAAAAAAAAAAAATCAGTTGTATGTTCTAAGAAATTACATCACGTCCTGTTAAGTTTTTAAGAGATATTTGAGAAACTTGAAACACCTTATACAGTGGATGGAGAATCAATCTGATTTTGGACTGCCATTGTTGAAATATGAGAAGACAAATGAACCTCTACTTCGTCCTTCTTCAACCTAGAGATTCTCTTCTGTGGTTATGCCAAAGCCATCCATGTCAGAAGTGTCTTCTGTGTTCAAGTCTTAAGTAAGTGAAAATTAACAATATGCACATCTGACTCCAGTATGGCATGTCTGTCTGAAAGTCAGTCACAACTCTCCACACCTTCCAAAGAATGACTCCCTCACACGCCCTCCACCAGTATCACTCACCAACAGCTCTTCTCTCTTCCTTTCTTATATTATGAATTCAAAGTTATTTGCTTTAAAATTGCTGTTTATTACACATAGAAACATGTTTTCACTGTCCAATTGATCTATTTTTCTATCTGCAAAAAGTTGTTTCAGTATCTCGGATTGGGTTAGGTATATCATGATTTTTTCCATTGAAATTAATGGTAACATTTTTTTATTTAATAACTTTTCACTTAGCAGCAGGGCTTTTAGGATAAAATGAAGAATGATGTATTTTGGTCATGTAGTAGAAATTCAGTATGTGTTTGAATGAATAGAATGGGTGCACGCACCAGTGAAAGTCACAGGAGGAAGGAGTTGCAGGATGGAGAAAAGGGCTGCTCCTACTCCCTGTGGCAAGAACACATAAATGGTACATTCTTTTCTTTCTACTCTCTTATTTCAGTCTCTTAGTAGCTATTTGCGAGACTTATTTTTTCTCATTTGGTCCTTTGAAAGCTAAGATTATGAGATCTAGAGATCAGTAATCTTTGATTTTTATAAATAGTCTCCTTTTGAAATGGTAAAGCTCTACTATGTTCATCTCCAGGTTCTACTAGGCTACCCTCCCTTGTGAACCAGGCCAGTCCTCAAGACTAGGGATTGTGCTGTGAAAGGCCTGTGTTACAGTGTGGACATTGCCTTGGAAAGGTAGAAAATGAATCCACTAGAAGCCATTAGTTAGTGCCCTAAGGGGTGAGCTCTCCTCTGCCACATTGTCCAGAGGTTGAAACTTGGCCCAGAGAAATGTAGATGGCTGAAAAGAGGCCCCTGAAAAAACCAGAAAGGCCGTGTGTAGGTGCTGGATTCCTGGACCTGAGAATGGGTTGATGCGGAAAGCTATAGATTGAATGTTTGTGTCCCCCCAAAATTCATATGTTGAAATTCTAACCCCCAATGGGATGGTTTTAGGAGGTAGAGCCTTTGGGAAGTGATTAAGTCATGAGAATTGAGCCTTCACAAATGGGCTTAGTGCCCTTATAAGAGACATGAGAGAACTTGCTTCTTTTCTCTGCTCTCCGCTGTGTGAGGACACAGCAAGAAGGCAGCCATCTGTAAAGCAGGAAGAGGGTTCTCACCAGAACCCGACAATGCTGGCACCCTAATCTCAGACCTCCTAGCCTCCAGAACTGTGAGAAATACATTTCTGTTATAAGCCACCCAGTTTCTATGGTACTATGTTATAGCAGCCCACACTAAGATAGGAGGCCATCGAAACAGAGGACACATATGCTAAAAATAAGCAATCAACTTCATTAGTTTCACTGGAGTTGGCCGTACTTGTTGCATTTAATATTGTTTAGAATGTGTTATCCATTGGCTGAAGATTAGACATGTGGTCATAGAGATTTTTTCATTGCAGTGGTATTTGTTAGAGTGAGCTTTGAATTCTTTCTTTTTTAAATTTTTATTTATTTATTTTTTTGCGGTTCGCGGGCCTCTCACTGCTTTGGCCTCTCCCGCTGTGGAGCACAGGCTCCGGACGCGCAGGCTCAGTGGCCATGGCTCACGGGCCCAGCCGCTCCGCGGCACGCGGGATCCTCCTGGACCGGGGCACGAACCCGCGTCCCCTGCATCGGCAGGCGGACTCTTAACCACTGCGCCACCAGGGAAGCCCCTGAATTCTTTCTTAAAGAAAACCAAGCAGTGTCCATGTAAATTAGAAGTCCAGCCTTGGACATTGCTTGTGGCAGACACTCTTGGCTGCCTACCCAACAGCCCTGTTACCTCCTTTCTCTATAACAAATAGAACTCTGATTTTGTTCAAGCTATGTGTTTCAAGGAAGGTCAGGACACTTCCTAGCCTCAGAGGATGAATCTTGAGTAGTCAAAGCCAATCACTGGTGATTGGTTTGGGAACAAATTTGTGACACACAATTCTGGTCAGTTGGACATAAGGGAAAGTCTTCTGGGGGTAGAGTGCAAGTCTTCTGGGAAACTCAAAGAGATACATAAGGAGAAACTGGTCTTTCTGCCTCTGTCTTTGGCTGGGTGAATAGGTGATAGTAGGTCCTGCTGCAGCCTTCTTGCAACCATTAGGGGGCAAACGTGGACTAATGCCAACATGCTGAGGATGGCAGAGGGGAAAGAAAAAACCTGGGTTCTTGATGACATCATTAAATTTCTGAATGAACTAACCCTAGAACGTCCTTCCTATGGACTTGTTGCATGAGGTAATAAAGGTTTTTTTCTGTTTAAGCCCCTGCTACTCAAGATGCAGTATGATTACCAGTAGCATCAGCATGCTTGGGAGCTGTTAGAAATGCTCCAGACCTAATGAATCAGAAGCTGCATTTTAAAAAGAGCCCCTGGTGATTCCTAGCCACATGAAAATTTGAGAAGTGCTGGTTTAAGCTGTTCCTAGTTAGATTTTCTGGTATTGGCAGGTAAAAAGCAAACTGACATGCTGTCTTACAAAGCAATAGCAAAGAGCTTGTTTTATAGCACCAAGAAGAGGATGCAAGGAAAAGACAAAAGTGTTTCTATCTATGCAAGTCTTTGAGACCTATTAGAAAAGTTCCCTTGCTCTTTAAACTGCTTTATTTCTAATATCGAGAGGAAACAACTTATCACATAGTGGTTGCACTTTTTAGCTTCAAAAGGCAGTGAAAACAGTTCTTTTTTTCCCATCTGTTTATTTTTTTAAGGGAAATTTAGTTTTTAAAAAAATTTTAAATTTATTTTATTTATTTTTGGCTGTGTTGGATCTTTGTTGCTGTGTGTAGTTGCAGCGAGCAGGGGCTACTCATTATTGCGGTGTGTGGGCTTCTCATTGCGGTGGCTTCTCTTGTTGCGGAGCATGGGCTCTTGGCTCATGGGCTTCAGTAGTTGTGACACGCAGGCTCAGTAGTTGTGGCTCGTGGGCTCTAGAGCGCAGGTTCAGTAGTTGTGGCGCACTGGCTTAGTTGCTCCGTGGCATGTGGGATCTTCCCGGACCAGGGCTCGAACCTGTGTCTCCTGCATTGGCAGGTGGATTCTTTTTTTTTTTTTTTTTTTTTTTTTTTTGCGGTACGCGGGCCTTTCACTGCTGTGGCCTCTCCCGTTGCGGAACACAGGCTCTGGACGCGCAGGCCCAGCGGCCATGGCTCATGGGCCCAGCCGCTCCGTGGCACGCAGGATCCTCCCAGACCGGGGCACGAACTCATGTCCCCTGTGTCGGCAGGCCGACTCTCAACCACTGCGCCACCAGGGAAGCCCTGGCAGGTGGATTCTTAACCACTGGGTCACCAGGGAAGCCCTGTTTTGTTTTCTGTTTTTTTTTGAAGTATAGTTGATTTATAATGTTCTGTTAATTTCTGCTGTACAGCAAAGTGATTCAGTTATACATATATATACATTCTTTTTAATATTCTTTTCCATTATGGTTTATCACAGGATATTGACTATAGTTCCCTGTGCTATACAGTAGGACCTTGTTGTTTATCCATTCTATATATAATAGTTTGCATCTGCTAATCCCAAACTCCCAATCCATCCCTCTCCCACTGCCTGCCCCCTTGGCAACCAGAAGTCTGTTCTCTATGTCTGTGAGTCTATTTCTGTTTCGTGGATAAGTTCATTTGTGTCATATTTTAGATTCCACATGTAAGTGATATCATATGGTATTTGTCTCATTCTGACTTACTTCACTTAATATGATAATCTCCAGGTCCATCCATTTTGCTGCAAATGACATTATTTCATTCTTTTTTTATGGCTGAGTAGTATTCCATTCTATGTATGTACCACATCTTCTTTATCCATTCATTTGTCGATGGACATTTAGGTTGTTTCCATGTCTTGGCTCTTGTGAATAGTGCTGCTATGAACATTGGGGTGCATGTATCTTTTTGTTGTAGTTCTGTCCAGATATATGCCCAGGAGTGGGATTGCTGGATCATGTGGCAACTCTATTTTTAGTTTTTTGAGGCACTGCCATACTGTGAAAACAGTTGTTACAGTCACTAAAATTGCAGGCTGTGTGAACACCTCTTGAGTTCACATCTCCAGGTAAATGAATAGTAAAAGTGGCAAGAAATGGAAAGAGAACAAGACACCAAAAGAAAAAGAAGTTCTAAATCAATTACTGGGTTTAGATCAATAAGGCATCTCAGATTTCCTCATATATGTAGTTACTCAAGAGTAATTGCAGTGTCCATCCAGATTGCAAATATGTTAATAGCACAAAATGAAATAATTCTGAGTTGTTAAGAGAAAACAAGATATTCTCATAACATTATTATTCCTGAAAAGACTAGTCAAGTTTTCTGAGGTTGTCCAAAACAGGCAATTGCACAAGTCATTCTGTGTTTATCCTGAGTTTATAAACATCTGTTAAAATACAAGAGGGCACTAAATATGATTACTTAATGGTCTATCGGTAGACTTTTAATTTCAACAACAAAATTTCAACAAACAAAAATTCTGCAGCTTTTTTTAGGGAGACTACTCTGTTGTGATTATTTTTCAACAACAAGCTATTGGGAAATCATTTAGGTTGGTGCTTATTGTGAAAACACTGTTATTAACATTATTTCATAGCCTGCATTCCTGAAATCTCATTTATTATATTTGAGAAGGAAACAGCTGAGCAAAAATTATGCTGAGGATTTAGAGGTTAAACCAATGTAATATTTAGTGATAATCTTTAAAAAATTAAGGCCTCAGGTTCACAAATTTCATTGGCATTTCACATTATAAAATCACCCTATTTATACCATAGAATCGCTGGGAGAAAAAATGGAGATGCACTATTCTACAGTGTTCCTAAAAGCTGTCTTGTGGCATGATACAAACCAAAAGAGACTCCAAAAGAACAAGCAAGCCACTTCAAAACCTTGGTTTGGTCAGTTTAAGTATCTGTGGAATATGATAGCCAAAGCCAATCAGGAATAACTTCTGAACAGGATGTTTGCACATTCCCCATTAAAGAACTCATAGAGACAACTTTTCCCCAATAAGTCACTTGGAAGTTCGTGGCTCTATTTGTACTTTTGCTTCATGATCCTTTCCCTTCCGGTTGCCTGCTTTGCTTTCCTCTTGAGCATCTCCAGGGATGGAAATGTACCTGAGAAAGAAAAGGAGAAAAAGTTGAGACACATCTTTGAGTGGTTTCAAGGTTTAACTGAAAGATTTGCCTCAAGAGGAGGTGGCAAGACATGGGTGGTGTTTGTGCGCTGTGCATGGAGCTTACATATCTGTGTCCTCCTGGACTCTGTTCTCGTGGGAACCTGGCTCTATTTCTTCTGTCGGTTGCATTTATAATCCTCAGTATTCAGACAAGATGAGGCCGAAGAGTTTCACGTGGAGTTATCAGATACTCGTATCTACTGTGTATCTGCTGTGAGACCCTCTAGCCTGTGCGGGATGTGGGGATGCAGGTATATAGGACTTGTTTCCCTACCCTGAAAACACTTATAGTCTAGCTAAGGAATAAAAAACTAAGTCATACTGAAGTTTTCACTTTTACTTATTTTCCTCCCAAATTTTATAGCTTAGAGGAAGGCTTTTTTTTTTTTTTTCTCGGTGGCCCTGGGCCCTCAGCAGTGAAAGTGCAGAGTCCTAACCACTGGACCTCTAGGGAAGTCCCTTAGAGGAAGCTTGTGGGTCATTGAGTTTAGCTGTCCCCTAACACCGATAAACTCTCTGGGCCTCAATTTCTTTTTAATTAATTAATTTATTTTGGCTGCGTTGGGTCTCGTTGCTTCATGCGGGCTTTCTGTGGTTGCGGCAAACGGGGACTACTCTTCGTTGCAGTGCGCAGGCTTCTCATTGCAGTGGCTTCTCTTACTGCCGAGCACGGGCTCCAGGCACATGGGCTTCAGTAGTTGTGGCACACGGGCTCAGTAGTTGTGGCTCACAGGCTCAGTAGTTGTGGCGCACGGGCTTAGTTGCTCCATGGCATGTGGGATCTTCCCGGACCAGGGCTCGAACGCGTGTCCCCTGCATTGGCAGGCGGACTCTTAACGACTGCGCCACCAGGGAAGCCCCTGGGCCTCAATTTTATTAAGAGACCTACTTAAGGTCTCAATTGATAAATGATGGCAATAGCACCCTGGGCTTTTTGGTTCTCAGAGTTGTGCTCCCTTTCTGTCCCTCAGTGCCTTTCGGTGAATAATCTTGAAATACTTTGTTCACGAAGCTTCCAGGATGCCAGACTCTCTTGGCTTTCCTCCTACTTCACTGAGGGCTTTTTCTTGGTTACCCCGCTGATTCCTTTTCAACTGCCCAAACTGTAAATGTTGGAAGGCTCCAGGTCTCTCTTCTTACAGCACTTCTCTGTTTACCCTCCCTCCCTTCCCCGGTGATCTCATCCAATTTATAGCTTTATATTATCTGTGTGCAGATGCATTTCTCCCTTCATTCTAGATTTACATATCCATCTGTTCCTACCTGGCATCTCTATTTGGATGTCTATGAGGCATCCTCAAACTTAATATATCCCCAAATTAACCCTTGCTCTTCCCCCAAACCTGATCTTCACAGAATCTTCCCCAATTCAATAAATGGCAACTCTGTTCTTCTCTATTCTCATTATGCTTTTATTTTTCTCCATTGCAGTTATCCCGTATGACATTATCATGTCTTACATATTTATTTGTTTATTATATTAGTTAGGGTATTGTCAAATGACTATAAGCAAGAAACCCCAGAGTACCATGGCTTGAAGAATATAGAAATGAACAGTCTACACCAGTAGAGTATCTCTGCTCCAGTCATTCAGAGATCTGGGATCCTCCCACTGTGTTGCTCTGCCACCTCCTACAGCACTTTTCTCATATGCATGATTGAAGCTGGGTTACTACCAGGTTCAGGTCCCTGCTGGCTGAAGAGGGGAAGAGAACATGAAGGAGGCACAGCCAAAGTCTCAAAGCCCAATTTAGGAAGTAGCGTAAGTCACTGCCACTCACATTTCATCAGCGAGAACTTAGTCACATGACCACACCTAACGCTAAAGGAAACTGAGAAATATAGCTTAGCATCCCATTTTCCAAGGGATAGGTGGAAAATGGATTTTTGGTGGACAACCATCAACATATCTGTAGCCTTTCTCCTCATTAGAATAGGAGCTCAATGAAGGTGGAGATTTTTGTTGGTCTTATTCATTTCTGTATTCTGGAAACCCAGAATAGCTCCTGGCACATGAAAAGAGCTCAATAAATATTTGTTGAATAAGTGAAGGAGTTGCGGCTGTGAAGGCTTTCCTCCTGGACTTTATAGGAGAAAACATATCTCCCCTAGGACAACCTGGCATTGAACTTTTTTACTTTATCACATGAGAGCTCAGTAGAATACTTCACTCAGGGAAATGGGATCTCAGATTTCTCTTACTGCATCTCACTAGTGAAGCAGTTGCAAATTCTTCACCCACTAGTATCATACAGAAGCAGCCCCACAGACGGTCCCCCTGTGTATTGAAAGATGACCAGGGCTAAAGGAAGAGGAGTATTCTCCTTGGTTCAATAGGGAGTCCTAGAACTAAGTCCTACAGTGATTCGGGATGGCAGGAGTCAGAAGAAATTTTTGCATCAATTAAGGACTGTTGGTTGAAATCTTTGTTGCATGTTTCCGAACTCAGTAATTTTGTATTAACAATACAGCTCCCTGCCCCTAACCATGGGTGATGTTCGTGCTGCTAATTAACCAAAATTGAAAGGATCCAAAGAGCCTGAAGAGTGGCCAGAGAAAGTCTCTGATGGTCTGTGAACTCAAGATCCTATCCCTCATACCGCCCCCCTTCCCCGAGCAGACAGGACCCTTCCTCAACTCACTCCCATTCACACACAGAGCATATTCCCGCAACACTTGTCCTTCAGATGTTCAAAATATAGCTTTTTAAAACTTACTGAGTAACCCAAAGCTCCTTACAATAACCTTTTAGGGCCAGTTGTATTTTACCAAAAGTTTCCTTGTGCAAACAGATGCCTCTGATGTAAGGGTTGGCTCTGTCGGGCTCCAACAGTGGAAGAGAGGAAATAACCATGAAGCCCAGGAACAGAAAAAAGTTTCCTTCCTTCAGGAGAAAAAAAAATCCCAACACCATTTTCAGTTTAAACTGAGTAATGCAACAAAACATGGGACTGCGACATTTGTCTTTTTAACAGCCTTTATCTATGTTTGTACTAACATTCTCAATGGGTGTTGTTTTAGCTGTCAACTCAAACCCAAAGAATTAAGCTCTAGTGTTAAGCTGGCTAAAGTCATTTAAAACAAATAATAGTGAGGTGTTTGGGGGTGTGATTTTTGTTTTGCTCTTCACATTTCAAAATGCAAAGATTGAAACTCCAAACCCTCCAAGTGATTTTTATAAATAGAGCCAAGTTTGAGGCATCATCCCCGCCTCCTTTTCAGAGAATATGTTGCTAAGTCACAATATGTTGATGAGCTCTGGTGTGGAATCCATCTTACTAAGAAGACCAACGGCAAAGTTGTTTTTGGAAATTATTTTTCTTTTTTTGTTTGTTTGTTTTTTGCGGTACGGGCCTCTCACTGTTGTGGCCTCTCCCGTTGCGGAGCACAGGCTCCGGACGCGCAGGCTCAGCGGCCATGGCTCACGGGCCCAGCCGCTCCGCGGCATGTGGGATGTTCCCGGACCGGGGCACGAACCCGTGTCCCCTGCATCGGCAGGCGGACTCTCAACCACTGCGCCACCAGGGAAGCCCTGTTTTTGGAAATTATTGAGTTATTTATCTATGGTCCCGAAGCCTTCTTTTCTGGTCTTTTGGAAAATGGTAAATGCTTCAGAACTCTTTAAGGATACTGACAGTTTAATTTGTATGCCTCCCTTGTTGAATATTCTGGGGCACTGCACAAAAATATTAGAGAGGAAAACAGCAGTGAATGAATACAAAGATTCAAGACAGGGTTTTTTAAAGAAAGGAGAAATTAAAAACGCACACAAGAGGGAAGAGATATGGGGATATATGTATAACTGTTTCACTTCGTTGTAAAGCAGAAACTAACACACCATTGTAAAGCAATTATACTCCAATAAAGATGTTAAAAAACAACAACAACCCACACAAGTCAGCAGACCCATTATCTGTGGTTAATGTTTGCTTCCGTCCACTTCCAAATGACTTGATTATCTTTTGGCCTGTTTTTATGTTATGCTTTAATAATTTGATTATTCTTTTTAATCCATTCTTTCAAATGTTGAAAAAGATATGGTTGCATGAGAATATTGTTTCATTTGTCTTTGTGTTTGAATTCCATGAAAGTCCTGAAAAATACTACTCAATTTGGGGGAGAACCTGCCATGCAGACCCAGATCTACAAGAAAGAATACACTGGTTCCTTGTTTAGTTAGAAATTCGTTAGGACAATTTTGAAGGAAAAAAACCCTAACAGCTTCTATTGAACATATTGTATTTCTGGAAATACAATTAGCATTACCCTTTCTGAGTTTCCTTTTCATGCTTCAGTTTAGATATTGGGTGGTAAAGGCTGTATGTTAGCCATGAAAGGAAAGTCTGCGTCCCCAATTTCCAAAGAGCACCTGAAAGTTGAACTTTAAGAAATAAAGTATCAATCATGAAATGTTCAGAATGGGCAAATCTATAGAGACAGAAAGATTAGTGGTTGCCTAGACCACGGGATGGGAGGTGAAGGGAGATGGGGAGTGACCACTAATGGGTGTGTAGTTTCTTTTTTTTTTTTTTTTGTAGTTTGTTTTGGAGGAGAAGAAAATGTTCTAAAATTAGATTGTGGTGATGGTTGCACAATTCTGTGAATATACTAAAAAACATTGAACTGTACACTTTAAATGGGTGAACTGTGTGGTGTGGGAATTATATCTCAATGAAGCTGGGTTTTTTTGTTGTTTGTTTTTTTAAAAAAGCATGAGCCATGACAGGCTTAAAGCAATGCTTTGGGCAATGCTAAACACACAGACACACACATACACCTTTCCTGCCTCCTCCCCTTACCAACTCCATCCCTGGCTCATGAAAGCAGGACAGACCTAGGCATCCACTAGGCTGGCCTGAATGGAAAGAACAGACTTTCTTCAGCAAGAGAGATTGAAAATAAAAAAAGGAAATTTGGATCATTAGTGTTTCCATTTGTGAGAAAATCCATTGTTTACCTCAGTCACCACACATATTTCTTAAATGCTGAATGCAAGAGTCTGAGTCCCCTCAGAAACATGGGTGATAGACAAAGTCTCACCCTATACACCTTTGTTCACACCGCTGATTGAGCAAGTGACAGTGTGTCATTTACCTCCAGGGATGGACAATAAAGGATTTCAAAATGTTGGAAGTATGTTTTGAGTTTTATGAGAGAAGCTAGCATGTGAGTAGGGAGGACTTCTACAGACGCCATAGAACTACCTGGATATGTGGAATTCCCTGGCGGTCCAGTGGTTGGGACTTCGTGCTGTCACTGCCGAGGGCACGGGTTCAATCCCTGGTCAAGGAACTAAGACCCCGTAAGCCTCCCAGGGCGGCCAAAATAAATAAATAAATAAAAAGAACTACCTGGGTATGAAATGAGGAAAGTTAAGAAGGAAGCAAAAGGAATCCTCAATATTTGATCTGCCTACAGTTGGTCAGAGTTAAAGGAAGGTACAATGGCCCTGTTCCCCCCTCATCCTCTTTGCCCCCTTTGGGATCCTAATTCCAGAAATGAGGAAGGTTAGCTGCTTTGGGGTACAGGAGGGTTTGTTTGTGTGTGGGGGGTGGTGTTTATGATGGTGTGTGTGAATACATGTTAATTCTGCACTTACCACTTCTGTCACAGCCTGCCTCAGGGAGGGAATGAAAATCACAGACTGCTCAAAATGGTCAAGTTAGGATAATTTTAAAAAAAGAATTCCTTGAATATTGACTGGACATTTGATAAGGAATTAGTGTTAAACATTTTTAAGAAGTGATAATGGTATCATGATTATACTTTTGAAAGAGTCCTTGTCTTTCTGAGATATATACTGGAATATTTATGAGTAAATATTCATAAATGAAACAAATATTATATTATAAAATATAACAATATTATATTTTGGATTTGCTTCAAAAATTTAGACGAAGAGGAAGTAGGTGGGTGTAAAGGATGAAACAAGACTGGCCAGGAACCATTAATTGTTGAAGTGAGTGCAACAAGTGAAGGGGTTCATTATAATGTTCTGTCTACTTTTATAAATGGTTGATGTTTTCCATGACAAAAAGATAAAAAATTTAGAAAAAATAGATTTTCACAAACATTCAGAACAAAAGTGCTAAAGATGCTAAAAAGGGGGCATTTAGTAGAACTGAAACACTTGCCAAAACAATATTCTAACATTACAATAAAAGAACAGTTGCCAAACATGAATGGTAACGCTACTTTATAATCAAGTTCAAGTGGATGACAGCGTTCTAGCAGTGTCTACCTCTGTCGCCCATTTAGAAGGGAGTTGACCCAAATAGGAAGTAGCCCCTCTGAGGCTAGTTGGGAGTAGCAGGCTGACGCCAGGCAGTGCAGAGAGCACTGGCCTGGCGGCCTCTTGGGCTGCACATGCTGCCAATCCAAGAGGAGTTTCCCAGCTGAGAGCAGGAAGAAGGGATTTAAGAAAAGAAGAAAAACAACCTTTTTTTAGGCTGGAAATTATTGTTTGTTTGTTTTTTTCTTTGACAGGAAGGACAAGAATTAAGGTTAAATTCTTGCCTACCTCAACAACATAAATGTCCTCCCTCATAAAATTTTTTATTCCTTCACTTCACATTCATGCAGCTTGACCTTTCTATAGTGTGGCACACATTGGGATTTCAGCTCACTTGCATGAAACTGATGAGGGCCTTGTATTAACTGGAATTTTGCTACATTTTCTGTTCAAGAGAAATTTTAGACTACTAACCAAAAAAAGGTATAGGAGGATTTGTTATTTTTCTCAAGGAAATTTTGTACATTTTTTACACCTAATTTGCATCCACAGTTATGGTGTTTTATTTATAACTATACTGTAGATCAGGGGTCTCTTTCTATCAATAGTTTGGGCTCTGAAGGCCCAATGGTCTCAGCTGCGGCCACTCAACTCTGCCAGTATAGCAGCCTTGGACAATACGTGAACTAATGGGTATGGCTGGATTCCAATAAAACTTGATTTACAAAAACAGGTGGCAGGCCAGATTTGACCTGCAGGCCATTATTCACTGACCCCTGATAAACTTTATCAATAATGGGCCTGTATTAGTTTCCGATCACCACTGTAACAAATTACCACAAACATAATGACTTAATACAGATTTATTATATTGCAGTTCTGGAGGTCAGAAGTCTGAAATGGGTCTCTCTGGGCTAACATCGAGGTAGTAGGAGGGCTGTGTTCCTTCTGGAGTCTCTAAAGGAGTGTCCTTTTCCTTGCCTTTTCCAGTTTCTTCAGGCTGCTGGCATTCCTTGGTTCATGGCCCCTTCCTCCATCTTCAAAGCCAGCAATGGCCGTCAGTCTTTCTCACATCACGTCACTCTAAAACTTCTCTCTTCCACATTTAAGGATCCTTGTGATTACATTGAGCCCACCTGGATAATCTAAAATAATCTCATTTTAAGGTCTGCTGATTAAGCTACCTTAATTCCATCTCAATCTTAAGTCTCTTTTGCCATGTAACATAATGTATTTACAGATTCTGGGAATTCGAACATGGACATCTTTGGGGGAGTCACTGTTTTCTCTATCACAGGGCCTAATAGGAAATAACCCATCGACTAATCACACTCTGGTTAGGTTTTTGCTCATTCTTGGCAGTTGGCTCATGTCATTGGCAAGGATGAGTGTACATCAGCAGAGGAAGAGTAACACTTCCAGTTTTAAAAACAGGACAGCTAGTTCACTGTGATACAGAGGACTGTGTGTGCATCAGTGTGTATCAGAGCACACTGGGGAAGCAGTATGGGACACAACTGAGAGCATGGGCTCTGGGGTACGGTGATTCACATCCCTGCTCCAGCACTTACGAGACCTTGAATCAATTACTTTCCTTTTCTGTGGCATCAATTGCCCCATGGATCAAATGGGAATAACACTTACCTTGCAGGGTATTGTGCATATTAAATGAGATTAAATGGGAAGCAACCAGCACAATGCCTAGCCTATAATTTAATGCTATTTCTGCAGAACAATGGGATTCTACTTTGAGTCGAACCTTGTCCCTTTGAACACAATAAACACTTGGAGAAAGCATGCTATGGCCTAATTTCCCGGCAAGGCCAATTTTGGTTCTGCCCCCACTATAGCATTATAATTGGGTCCCAATTATGAAGTCCAAAGCAACAATCAGGACTCCCCTTGTGGTGCAGTGGTTAAGAATCTGCCTGCCAGTGCAGGGGATATGGGTTGAATCCCTGGTCTGGGAAGATCCCACATGCCGCGGAGCAACTAAGCCCGGGCGCCACAACTACTGAGCCTGCGCTGTAGAGCCCGTTCTCCACAACAAAGAGAAGCCACCGCAATGAGAAGCCCACGCACTGCAACGAAGAGTAGCCCCCGCTCTCTGCAACTAGAGGAAGCCCACGTACAACAACGAAGACCCAACGCAACCAAAAATAAATAAATTTAAAAAAATAAAATAAAGCAACATTCACAGGGCCTCAGAATAGCACTATACATAAGCACCTAGTTAATTAAAACGTTCTCAGGGTGATAGTATCTCAAAATATTTACTCTCAAATTACTCTGGCAGATCATCCACGGGGGACACTGCTGAGGGCTTGCCAAGTACAGCATTCGTCATATGTTAAAAGTAGATGTCAGAAGGCCATTCAATAAATGCAGCAGCTTTTATAGTCTTAAATGACATTAAATTGGTTTGGCCAGGGTATAGGATAAAGCTTGTTCAAATATAACAGCAGGATTATTCTCATTTTGAGAGTCAATCATGAGATGTTTTCAATAAACAAAGTTTCAGCTATTTTGGTGCATAATACATGGCCTCTGCCAGTAAGGTATT
This sequence comes from Stenella coeruleoalba, assembly GCF_951394435.1. NCBI lineage: Eukaryota > Metazoa > Chordata > Mammalia > Artiodactyla > Delphinidae > Stenella > Stenella coeruleoalba. The sequence continues at coordinate 15,261,902 of NC_137152.1, forward strand.
TGTAAAAATCTCATTGGCATCTCAATTATTTGTGTTTTAGCATTTTACAGAACCTGAAAAAAAAAAGGCAAAATTAATTGCCCAAGCCTACCAAAAAAAACAAAAAACAAAAAAACAAACTAATGGCAAACCAGAGAAATGTTGGCTTGCAAACTGGCCCCAGACACAGAGGGCAAGGAGAGACCCAAGAGAGGCAGCCTGCTCCAGATTGGTATGTGGCAAGTTTAATAATAAGCAACGGAACTTAACCTACAAGGCTTGTCTTGGGCAGCCACAAGGCAAGTAGATCTCCACAGCTGCCCACCAGAATCTTAAGTTTATAGAGGACTTAACTGGATTTAGTCACATACACAATTCAGATGGTCTCCTCACCACATGGCTATCTCAAGGCTGTATCCTTGGGGCAACTTCTGGGAGCGGGGAAGGCAAGTGGAACACACATCCCAAGGGCAGGGGAGGGAGTGAGGGACTTCCAGTTGCCCAGATCCAGCTGGAGGGTCAACCACCGGTCGCATCTTCTCAATTACTTCCCCCAGTAAGAAAGGAATCCTAAATCCCATTTTGATGCCCCGACCACTAACATACTCACTTGTAGCATTAAGTGAAAATAAATCATTCCCTCATGGACAACTTCCATAATCTCAGGAGAAATATTGACATTGCATCTGAGTCATATTTCTGTGATCTGTCTGAATATCAAAATCTGAAGCCCTCCGAGCTGCTCCAGTTGCACACCTAGTTTGTTTTTATCCCGAACAGCAGCTGGAATGAAGAGATCATTCTCAAATGCAAACAATTTCAACATTCAGATGGTTTTCATGGCAGTTCATATAGAAAGGAATTCTTTTCCTTGAAGAAAATTATTCCAACTACTAATAGCTTTCTCCTTCCTCATCCCTAGGGCTTCCCATGTTTTTTGAATTCTCCACTTCAGAGTAAATCGTTAAACTGAAGCTGACTCATGTACCCCATGATTAACTGTAACTTCTTTTCCTTTCTTCCTTTAGATCCTTTCCACAATGTGAATATTTCCTGTGGCAGCTAGCCGAAATTCCTCAGCCAGCCAAACTAAGTGAAAGATGATGACCAATTTTTAGTAAGTGAAAGGTCTTTGAAAGTAATTTCAGGATCTCCAGTGAACTTGGAGATAGGCTACTGTCTAATTATATTTTTAAAAATCTGCTTATAATAGCACTAAAATGAGGACAGGGCACGAATGGATAAAGTGGTTGTTGATTGCTTCACCTAGCTATTTAAATCAGCGTCAATGGTTTTGATGATTTGTTTATCAAAATAGATTTATAAAATATAATCAAAAGTTATCTTATGTCCAAGGAATGTATGTAATTCAACCAGATTCCAAAATTTAAGCCCTTGGAAGAACTGGCCACAGGCATAAAAGGATGTCATTTCCATGCTGTGAACGTTGAATTTGTTCCTTCTTCATATTTACCACTATCATTTCATAACCATATCTTAGTCTTGTTTCTCTTAGCTGACACATGAATTTAGAAGTATGCAACTCTCAAAAGAAAAACACATTTTTTTAATGATAATACCCGTTGGTAGTGAGAACACGAAATGAGCCCCAGACACTTCTGATGGAAACGAGAACAGCCTCTCTGCTTTTTGGCAATAGTGTATTAAAAGCCTTAAAACTATGCATCATCTTTGATCCAGGTATTCCATTTCTTGAAATTTATTCTAATAAAACCATCAGCAAGGCATGGGAAAATGTATACTTTTGTACAAAGAGGTTCATCACAGATTGTTTATCATATCAAAAACTAAAAATAGTCCATCCCAAAACAGTTAAATACATTATAACATGTTCATATCATGTGATACGTCTACCCAATAAAAATTATATTTTAAAAGAATTTGGTAAAATGATTTAAGATATAGTATTGAGTTAAAAAATAAATTACACACAAAATGTACAGGTCCCATAACTGCAGGGAATGCGGGAGTGGGTCTTAGGCATTGGCAGAAGCCCAGTTACCAGAAACAGGACATAAAGTTGAGGCTAAACTAGCAGCCACGGTGACAGGCTGAGTCCAAGAGAGATAGGCTACATTTCCTTAAATCTCTCCTGAAGATGTCAGAATTGTTCTCATTATACTCCCGAATTCTCGTTCCATTCTTTTTTTTCCCCTCTAAACTTATTTATTTAGGCTGCATTGGGTCTTTGTTGCTGCGCGCGGGCTTTCTCTGGTTGTGGTGAGCGGGGGCTACTCTTCGTTGCGGTGCGCAGGCTTCTCTTATTGCGGAGCGCAGGCTCTAGGTGCATGGGCTGCAGTAGTTGCAGTGTACGGGCTCAGTAGTTGTGGCTCACAGGCTCTAGAGTGCAGGCTCAGTAGTTGTGGTGCATGGGCTTAGTTGGTCCACCGCATGTGGGATCTTCCTGGACCAGGGCTCGAACGCATATCTCCTGCATTGGCAGGAGGATTCTTAACCACTGCACCACGAGGGAAGCCCTTATCCCATTCTTATGTAGGCCAATTTATCATCTCTTTAGTGCTTCCTTCCAACCTCTGGCTTCAGGGCTTCCCTGCCACCTGCATAAGCTTATCAAAGGCCTTTCTCAAACAAAGACATTTGCTTCTTTTAGAGAACTTGGGTACCAGCTGGAAAACATATTTTTGCTTGCCCCACTGCACATAGATACCTTTTGTGTCAAAACCTGCTAGAAACCCCTTAGAATGGCTAAAATGAAAATGACTGACAATTCTAAGTGTTGACAAGGCTGTACAGCAATTAGAACTCTCATAAGCTGCTAGTGGGAGTATAGAATGATAAAACAGTTTGGAAAACTGACAGTTTCAATAAATTTTAACACACATGTATCTTTTGACTCAGCAATTCCACTGCTAGATATTTATTCAAGAGAAATGAAAAAACATATGTTCCTGGAAAGGTCTGTACAAGAATGATCATAGCAGCCTTAATCATAATGGCCAAAACTTAAAACAGCCATGTGTTTTTCAACAGGAGAATGGATAAACAAATTGAGGTACATCTATACGATAAAATACTACTCAGTATTCATAACATGGGTGAATATTACATTATGCTGAGTGGAAAACAAATGGACACAAGAGTACATATTGAACAATTCTGTTTCTATGAAATCCTAGACTAGGCAAAACTCATCTATGGTTATAGGCATAAGAAAGTGAGGTAAGATAAATTTTCTATATCTTTTGCTGGGTGGTGGCTACATGGGTGAATATAATAGGAAAAAACTCGTTTAGCTATGCACTTACAAACTATGTATTTTATTATATGTAAATTGTATCTCAATTTTTATAATCAGAAAAAGAACCACCCCAAAATATAACCTGCTAGGACACATTTGGACCTTAAAACGAGTCTTTAACCCCCATAGGGGAAAAGGTGGGAATTAATTTTTGGGTTTTGCTGTGTACCAGGCTCTGTGTGAGACCCTTAACATAAAATAAACAGACTTCCCCCTGAAATACTAGGTAATTCCAGGAATCGAATGCAGTTCTGTGACATTTCTTATCAGGCCCTTTCAAGAGTAAGCATTTCAGGCATTTTAATGGCAGATGGAACTTTTAAGGAATTTTCATTTCTAAGTGGACTAATAGTTTTCCCAGTAGTTTATCTTGAAAATGATGGTAATACCCATCCAATTTACTACTACAGTAAAGAAAGTATTTCTACATAAATACCTGATGAATTTTATTTGTCCCAACAAGATTATATTTGTCAGTTGAAGGGTGTAAATTGGGATTGAAATGCTAAATTTACATATGACAACTGTAAGTGTTCCACCAATTTGAAAGCACACCAAACAAAATAATAAATTTTCCTTTGAACCACAACAAATCTTTTAATAAAATTTTATTTCAAGAATATAACAATCCAGGAAAATTCCAGATGTTCATTTTAGAAAGCAAAAACGAAGAATAGAACAGGGATAATCCAGAAAACAGAAGTTGCTCTTCGGGAGACCGAAAAATGAAGTGTTCAGGCAAAGAAAAATGGATTTAGGTTTTCTTAAGAGATAAACAGGGCTTCCCTGGTGGCACAGTGGATGAGAGTCCGCCTGCCGATGCAGGGGACACGGGTTCGTGCCCCGGTCCGGGAACATCCCACATGAGCCTGCACGTCTGGAGCCTGTGCTCCGCAACGGGAGAGGCCACAACACTGAGAGGCCCGCGTACCGCAAAAAAAAAAAAAAAAAAAAAAGATAAACAGAAGATGAAAGGCTGTTGGTGAATAGAATCTATTATCACTGTACTTGTTGATTACGCAGATATGACCCTTGGCTCTTTAAATTAGTGCAAAAAGACATTTGTGATTTCAAGGAATTTACTTTTTACTGTCATTCCATATTTATATGATATCTTTTGGAAAGAAATTAACAATTCTTTACTCTCAGCTGCCAGTACTTCTCTTTTGTCCATAAAAGGAAGTCTAAACTTTAAGCTTGCTATTTGAAGTTTTTTATAATCTGACCCAGAGTTATCTAACCTTTATCTCCTACTGCTTTTCTACGCTTGCACTTTGGTCTAGCCAACCCTATTTACTTGATGACTCCAGAGTGACTTACTGATTCTCACCTCCAAATTTTGCTCATGCGATTATTCTTGGTAGGGTGGAAGCAGAAGGAGCATGAATTAAGTTATCATTCCATACTCAGTTACTAATTAGCCATGTTATCCAGTCATTAGCCATGTCTGTAATCTTGGGCAGGTCTCTCAATCTTCCCTAACATCAATTTTCTTATCTCTAATATAAGAGTACTATTATCTACCTCTATTTTGATATTTTAGTACTCTATTTTGAATATTAAATGAGATGGCTGATGTGACTGACACATCATACATAATAAACACTACTTCCCTATCAGGTTTCATCCTCACTTCTGCCTAGAATTCATCGCCATCTTGATGCTTTCCTAAATTCTATCCTTCCTTCAGAGTCCAACTGAAGTCCCACATCTGGAAAGCTTGTCAAACCACCCTTTACCACTCAATTGGCCCTTAATACCTTACTGTCCCACGTTGCTGAAAACTTCCCAAATTTGATGAAATACATGAATATAAATATCCAAGAAGTTCAAGAAATTTCAAGTAAAATGAACTTAAAGAGACCCACACCAAGGCTAATTAGAACCAGACTTTTGAAAGAGAAAGGAAGAATTTTGAAAGCAGCAAGAGAGAAGTGACTTGTCACATACAAGGGTTCCTCAATAAGATTATAAGCAGGTATCACATCAGAAACGTTGGAGGCTAGAAGGCAGTAGGCCAGTATATTCAAAACGCTGAAAGAAAAAACGGTCAACCAAGAATCCTATACCTGGCAAAGCTTTCCTTCAAAAGTAGGGGAGAAATTAAGACATTTCCATGTAAACAAAAGCTAAGGGAGTTTGTTACTACTACACTTGCCCTGCAAGAAATACTCAAGGGAGTCCGGCAGGGTGAAATGAAAGGACACCGTATAGTAACTCAAAGCTGTATGAAGAAATAAAGATCTCAATAAAGAAAAATACATGGGTGATTATAAAATCTAGTATTATTGTAACAGTGGTTTCTAACTCCACTTTTATTTAACATGATTTAAGAGACTAATACGTTTAAGAAAAAACAACTATTGGTCTAAAAATTAGTATTATTGCACTTTGGTTTGTAACTCCAAATTTTGTTTTCTACATAATTTAAGAAAGTAATTCATTTAAAAGAATTATTAATTTATGTTTTGGGGCACACAATGTATAAAGATGTAATTTTGTGACATCAACAACAAAAAGGGGTGGAAACAGCTGTAAAGGAGCAGAGTTTTTTAATGTTATTGAAGTTAAGCTGGTATAAGTTCAAATTAGAGTGTTATAACTTTAGGATGTTACGTGCTATTCCTGTAGTAAGTATGAAAATTACCTATAGAATATACACAAAAGAAAATGAGAAAGGAATTCATTTCACTACCCAAAAAAATCGACTAAACACAAAAGAAGACAGTAATGCAGGAAATGAGGGAGGAAAAATCTATAAGGCATATAGAAAACAAATAGCAAAGTGATAGAAGTCAGTCCGTCTTTATTAGTAATTACTTAAATGCAAATAGATTAAAGTCTCCAATCAAAAGATAGAGATTGGCAGAATGGATAAAAACACATGATCCAACTATACACCATTTACAAGAGACTCACTTTAAATCCAAAACCACAACTTGAAAGTGAAAGGATGGAAAAAAATATTTCATGGAAATGGTAACCAAAGGAGAGCAAGGGTGGCTATACCAATATCAGATAAAACAGACTTTAAATCAAAGTTTACAAGAGATGAAGAAGGACATTATATATTAATAAAAGTTTCAATACAGGAAGAAGATATAATAATTATAAACACACACCTGATGAGAGATCAACAAAATATATGAAGCAAAAACTGACAGAATTGAAGGGGGAAATAGACAGTTCTACAGTAATAGTTGGGGACTTCAATACCCCACTCACAATAATGGACAGAACAACCAGACAGATGGTGAATAAGGAAGGGAACAGAGGACGTAAAGAACACAATAAACCAACTAGATCTAAAAGACACATACGGGGGCTTCCCTGTTGGTGCAGTGGTTAAGAATCCGCCTGCCAATGCAGGGGGCACAGGTTCGAGCCCTGGTCCGGGAAGATCCCACATGCCGCGGAGCAACTAAACCCGTGCACCACAACTACTGAGCCTGCACTTTAGAGCCTGTGAGCCACAACTGCTGAGCCTGTGCTCTAGAGCCCATGCGCACAACTACTGAAGCCCGTGTGCCTAGAGCCCGTGCTCTGCAACAACAGAAGCCACTGCAATGAGAAGCCCGTGCACCACAACAAAGAGTAGCCCCCACTCGCCACGACTAGAGAAAGTCCACGTGCAGCAACGAAGACCCAATGCAGCCAAAAATAAAATTAAAAAAAAAAAGACACATATGGAACATTGTACCCAACAACAGCAGCATACACATTCTTTCCCAATGAACATGGCATATTTTCAAGGATAGACCATATGTTAGGACACAAATTACGTTTCGGACTTCCCTGGTGGTGCAGTGGTTAAGAATCTGCCTGCCAATGCAGGGGACACAGGTTCGAGCCCTGGTCGGGGAAGATCCCACATGCCGTGGAGCAACTAAGCCCGTGCACCACAGCCACTGAGCCTGCAAGCCACAACTACTGAGCCCACGTGCCGCAACTACTGAAGCCCGCGTGCCCTAGAGCCCGTGCGCCGCAACAAGAGAAGCCACCGCAATGAGAAGCCTGCGCACCACAACAAAAAGCAGCCCCCGCTCATCACAACTAGAGAACACCCGCATGCAGCAACAAAGACCCAACACAGACCAAAAAAAAAAAAAACCTAAAACAACAAAAAAACCAAATTACGTTTCAATAGATTTTTCAAAATAGATATCATATGAAGTATTTTCCCCAACTCCAATGGGATGAAGTTAGAAATCAGTTACAGAAGTAAAACTTGAAAATTCACAAGTTTGTGGATATTAAACAACACACTCTTAAACAACCAGTGGAAGACAGAAGAAATCACAAGGGAAAATAGAAAATACTTAGACAAATGAAAACAAACACACAACATACCAAAATTAATAGAATGCAGCAAAAGCACTGCTAAGGGGAAATTTAATTAGAAATGCTTACATTAAAAAGTAAGATTTTGTGCTCACTTCAGCAGCACATATACTAAAAAAATAAGAAGATATCAAATCAACAACTAGCTTTACAATTTAAAGAACTATAAAAAGAAAAAGAACAAACTAAATCCAAAGCCAGCAGAAGGAAAGACATAATGAAGATTAGAGCAGAGAAAAATGAAATAGAGAATAGAAAAACAATAGAGAAAATCAATGAAACCAAAAGTTGGTTCTTTGTAAAGACCAACAAAATTGACAAACCTTTAGATAGACAGACTAAGAAAAAAGATTGAAATTACTGAAATTGGAAATGAAAATGGGGACATGTAGTACTGATTCTACAGAAATAAAAACGATTATGATTACTGTGAACAATCAAATGCCAATACATTTGATAATGTAGAAGAAGTGGATAAATTCCTAGAAACAAAAAACCTACCAAGACTAAATCACCAGGAAATAGAAAATCTGAATAGACATATAACTAGTAAGGAGATTGAATAAATAATTTAAAAATCTCCTGACAAAGAAAAGCCCTGGACCTGATGGCATCACTGGTGAATCCTACCAAACATTTAAAGAAGAACTAATACCAGTCCTTCTCAAACTTTTCCAGGAAATTGAAGAGGAGCACACGCTTCCTAGCTCATTCTATGAGGCTGGCATTACCCTGATACTAAAGCCAGACAAAGACACTACAGGAAAAGAAAACTATAGGCCAGTATCCCTTATGAACAGTGATGCAAAAATCCTCAACCAGGTACTAGCAAACTGAATAGAGCAGCATATTAAAAGGATTATACACCACGACCAGGTGGGATTTATTCCTGGAATGCAAGAAATGGTTTAACATACAGAAACTGATTAATGTAATACACCATGTTAATAGAATGAAGGAAGAAAACCACATGATTATTTCAATTGATGCAGAAAAAGCAATTGACAGATTTTAGCATTTTTCATGATAAACATATTCAACAAACTAGGAATAGAAGGAAACTACATAACAAAAGCCATGCATGAAAACCCCACATCAAACACCATACTCAATGATGAAAGACTCAAAGCTTTTCCTCCAAGATTAGAAACAAGACAAGGATGCCCGCTTTCACCACTTCTATTCAACATAGTACTGGAAGTTCTAGCCAGAGCAGTTAGGCAAGAAAAAGAAATCAAAGGCATCCAAGTTGGAATGGAAGAAGTAAAATTATCTCTGTTATCAGATAATATCTAATATGTAGAAAACACTAAAGATTACACACACACACACACACACAAAAACCTGTTAGAGCTAATAAATGAATTGAGCAAAGTAGCAGGATACAAAGTCAACACACAAAAATCAGTTGCATTTCTATATGACAATTAAGAATCAGTCAACTTACTATCAGTCGAATCCACCAAGGTTTGCCGGGGGCGGGGGGAGGTGGTGAGAAGAAAAAAGAAGAGGAATAGGGCAAATTCATACCATATATTTCATGCAAAATCACATCTAATTTTAAATATAAAATTAGCTCCTGTGGTCATTATTGAAGGTTAAGGTTATGTAATCCAGAATCCTGGTATAACCCTGGACCACATGTGATTTTTCAGGATCACCATGAACTAGACCTAGCTCCACATGGGGATTTTTGTTTCCAGTCCCATTTCCCTCTCATATCCATGACAGAAATGGATGGCATGACAGATATGGCCATTCACTGCCCTGCAAGGTTATTTCTATAAAGGTTTCTAGTAGGGTTAACTAACAATTGTTTTTGGAAGTCTTAGTTGGAGATTGCTGTCGCTGTGTCTACCTTGTTAGAAGGGTCAAGTACCCAGAAATGGGTCCTTTGATCCTGCAAGTAAAGGCCACAGACTCTAGCATGGTGTGTATCAGATCAGCTCAGTTCCAGTTTCTGGACCTGACAAGATCATTACTCAAGAAAATGATTTTATATCTGACTTACAGTGATCCAGTGATTGGACCAAGATGGTAGGCTGAACCCACATGCCAGTCTCCCCCCTTCCATCCTCAAAGCTGTTGAAATGACAGAAAAGATACACGCCACACAGTTTTAAAAATGATTAATGCATGTCAGTGCTAGAGAATAGGACTCTCTAATCTGAAAGATTTCAAGCAAATGAGACCAAATAGAAAGCAGAACACAAGAATAAATTAGATATTTTAGAAATGAAAATTTTGGTGGTTAAAATTTTCTGCCCTGCATTTCCTGGTTACTCATAAGAAGTCTTGATAGGGGAAATAAAGGGTCCCAAGCCCTATGTTCCAAGCAACAGGTACCTCGCAGTTAAAAGCACAGAGATAGCTCTTTATAGATGAAGATAAAGATCAAGTAGAATCATTACCAAAGTTTGGATTTGGAAACTGGCAGTTCTGAAAGAATGAGGCAGGTCTGACCAATTTGCTAGCCCAGCAGGAAACAAGATGTTACTTGTATAGTACTTGAGTGATTAGCAAATCACACCTTCCTAGCAATGAAAAAAACATCATGAGATTCCATACAGTCCAAACAAGACTTAAATTATGACAAATGCCAAAACTATATTGGAAGCCTTGAGAGAACCACCTGACTTTTTCATACAGTTAGCAATCCCTAGGCTTTTCAAGTCTTAGCTGGAAATACTAGGAACAGAATTTTTTCTGGTGTTTTGAAGTTTGCCTACCAAAATCACAGAGTGATTCTGGTGCTTAAAAAAAAAAAAAAAAAGTTTAAATGTGATCCTGTAAAACAAAGCAGCGTGTAATGAAATGATTTTAAATAATCTAGTAAATTCATTATCTGCCTGCAATATTTGGCATGATTACAACAAAGCTGCCTTAAAATGCAGGATCTGTAAGAGAAATATGGAATGGTCAGGATTCAGAATTATCTAATTTCTTAATGAAGAATAAAAGGGCATTTAGTTGGTTGAGAAACAACAGTTCCTTTGAATTACAAATTAACTCAATATTAGCTTATTGTGGTTTTAGTGTATTTAATATTTCATCACAGTAGGAAGTCTACCAGGCTTGAGACAGGAAATCCGAATTCTAATTTTGGATCTGTTGCTACATACCTCATGACTTTGGACAAATCAGTTAATCTCTCGGAGCCTCAGTTTCCTCATCTGTAATATGGACTGGGCTAAAATATTCTCAAAGGTTTCCAGCCCTAAAATACTGTCGTCCTGTTTCTTCCCTCACCCCCAGCCCTTTTTTTTTTTTTTGCGGTACGGGGGCCTCTCACTGTTGTGGCCTCTCCCGTTGCAGAGCACAGGCTCCGGACGCGCAGGCTCAGCGGCCATGGCTCACGGGCCCAGCCGCTCCGCGGCACGTGGGATCTTCCCGGACCAGGGCACGAACCCGTGTCCCCTGCATCGGCAGGTGGACTCCCAACCACTGCACCACCAGGGAAGCCCCTACCCCAGCCCTTTTTGATCCCCATACCTCCCTCCTCTATTTCAGGCTCCCTAAGCTACTCCTGCTGCCTGTACTTTCCCAACTGCCCAGGGTTATTCTCTGTGACATCTGCCCATCCAAGACAACAGCACCTGCCCCTGGCTTCTTCCTCAGGGACACTAATCAAAAATTACTCTCATGTGTCCCAGAGCCATGCTACCTATGGATGTAAAGGAGTGAAATAATTCTGAGGATTTGAGCTACCGTGGCCAGGTCAGGGTGGGGGAAGGATCGAGCTCTGCTGCCTATTCCGCACTGCCGTAAGCCTCCTCTTTGAGAATTGAAGCTTGTGTGCTTGCTTCCAACGAGGGTCTATCTGTAAGGAGGGTCCTGATGGTTTGAGAGACTAGGGAAGGCGGATGCTTGCCTTGCTTTGAATAAAATCAAAGGGAAAGACTTTCCCAACATGCATAAAAATCATTCTATCCAGCCGCTTCAAATTTTAATTTACATTTATGGGAATGAGACAAAGTATATGCAAATGCGTGTATGTACATCATTGTCCATTATATAGAGTATTATAATACATAATTTATACATCTATACTTACAAAAGCAACTAAACACACAACATAAGTGGTTTCTTTTTTATTTTTGCCTATGGGGGCCTCAGCCAAAACCCTTCTGTGTTTGTCTAATTCCCTCTCTTAGCTTTCTTCTCCCCACTGGGGGCTGGGAAGGGAATTTGCTGGGCAGTGAAGACACCGAGACATTAAGAATAAAAATTACTTCATAATCCCATATATTGTCCCTCCTCCCAATTCTCATGAGTCAGTGGGCAGATTTATCCTATAACCCTGCTGCCACGACACCCACCCTGATGTGACCCTGACGCAAGGTTACAAAAGCACCACGTGTGACTTTCCCAAGCTCTCCTGAAACAAAAATCTTCTCCCTCCAAATACCGAATTACCCTGAGTATCTCTCTCCTGGCTGGATTGACATGGTGGCAGCTCCTGAAAATGTAAATGTCAGTGTGTACTTGTGCACGTGTGTGTTTATCATACAGCCTGAGTGATTGCATCTTAAGTGCATTTTTTTTAAAGATTTTTTTTGATGTGGACCATTTTTAAAGTCTTTATTGAATTTGTTACAGTATTGCTTCTGTTTTATGTTTTGGTTTTTTTGGCCGCAAGGCATGTGGGATCTTAGCTCCCCAACCAGGGATCAAACTCGCACCCCCTGCATTGAAAGGCGAAGTCTTAACCCCTGGACCGCCAGGGAGGTCCCTGCATCTTTTCTTTGAACACACTTAAGTGAGAGATGTCTCTGGCATATAGGATAAAACTTGATTTTCCATTTTAACCAAAACCCTATCTCTCTCCTGTCAGTATCTTGGCCCACGTGGTGTTCTTGCCAAGACAGAAATACTGAGTCGGAGAAAAACCAAAATCAAGGAAATTCTGCGTCGTCTCCTTTGGAACTCCGCCTCCCAACCCCCACCCCCGTGTCTAGACATTGCCGCAGGCTTCCCAGTTACCACCCTTTTTTCCCGCCACATTTCATTAATTGTACGAGTCAAACAATAGCCAATCTGGGAATTATGCACAAGTTCAAATGCTGGAACACGTTACCCTGCGTCGCCTGCCAAATCACACTAAAATTTGGATCAATGAAGGTGCTGAAAGATTTTTCAAGTTTGTCCTGCCTTTCTTCCTGCTTTTGGGGCAGACTTCTAAAAGGACCTGGAGTTAGTGGTTCTAAGAGCACGTCAACAACAGCAGCATGAAACCTGTCTCCTTGTGTCTGTTTTTCATAGCGAAACCAGAGTCTGAAACCCAGTATCTGGGGGCAGGGAAGAAAAAAGGGGAGTGAGGCACAGAGTACACACACCCCGAGATAATTGCATCAGAGTGAAAGAATGAGCACCACACCCCGGGCAGTCAGCTTTCTGGGATCATTTAATCATGCTCTGTACACCTGTGCTATGAGGGCAGCGCAGCTGCAAAGACAAACGCTGTTGGGCTGAGAGGCCAATGTTCCTGTTCGCCCCTAGATTTATCTACTTCCAAATGTCCAAGATTAGCTGCAGAATTTTTGAGGAATGAAGTAAAGCAGAAGCAGGACTGAGTCTGCTGTGTGCTCTTCCAGAGTCAGTCTCGGGGCCAAAGCTTGTCTTCCACGCTCCTCCAACCTGTGCTCGGGCTTCCAACTGCCCACAGGACCTCAGCAACCCGTGGCCGTGGTGTCCTTCAGATCCTTTGTGCATGGGGTGAGCTGCATAGACAAGGGTCTCCAGTGGCCTCCAGAAGTGCCTTCAGAACTCAGATTCAGCCCCTAAAAACAGCATCAGCTCTGCCCATACCTCCTCCTTCTGGGTTTCCTTGCTTCCAGTACTCCCAGTAGATATTACTAAGAGGCGAGAACATGAACACCTGCAGGAAGCAGAACATCATTCATTTCTTCATGACTGATTTCCCTGGAAATCCTGGAGAAGAAAGAGAAAGCAAGTCGACTGAAGGATTGCTTTAGGCTGAAGTCGGATTCTCATGAAAGTTCAGTCAGGGAGACCTTAGCAGACAATCTCAAAGGCCAGTTCAGACCTGAAATGCTTCAATTCCTTGTCTTCACACCTGATTGGGGTTTAGATGTGGATTGGGAGCAGGATGTAATATACCAGGGTCATGCTGGGCGCCGTATGCAGGTGATGGAGCCTGGCTGCTGAACTCCTTGGGTTCAAAGGACATGGTTGGTTGCTCGTTTCTCCAGAGGTTCAGTCTACCTCACAGCTAGAGGCAAAGGCTCAGCATTTGAACAGGAATCCTGGGCTGGTTCTAAGATTGGCCTCGTTGATCTCAAACCTACCAGAAGGCCCCAGCTGTCTCTTCTCTCTAGGGCAGTTAAACAGAAGAGGGCCTGGGGCTGGCCTGGAGCCTCTGAAAGCAACTACCGGCAGTATCCCCTTCCCTCATGGGAGTCCCCTTCGATCTTCACACTCACCTGTTATATCTAATACACTCTGTCTCTTCTTTCAGTGGCTTTTTCTCTCTACAATAGGAAAAGCATGACATTAGTGGGTAAGGACACAATGATGAAGAGAACATGGACTTTGTACCCAAAGACCTCAAAGTCCAGACAGTAACAACCACCCTAAAGCGTGACAAGTCTATAATGGGGGTATGAACAAAGTGCTGTGGGAGCAGAGGAGGAAAATTACTGACTTGATTTGGAAAAGACATCATAGCAAGTCCCTCTCTTCCTACAAGCTCGTACTTATCCTTTGAGATTAATTCACCTGTTACCTCCTCAGTCTCTTCTCCCTTCTATCACTTTCTGAGGCTCCCTCAGCCCTATGCAGAATGAATCCAACCATGGTCCCGCAGCACACCTTTTTTTTTGAAATAATGTCTATCGAGTTATTTGAGTAGGAGGAAATTTCTGCAAGCTAGTTGAAGTGGGAGTCGGGCCCACCAGACGCCTGATGCATGCTGGCTAAGGAGCCTCCTGAGAGAGAAGCTAATCTTGGACACAAAGAACTTGAGCCAGTGGGAAACCTTGGTCCAAGAGCCAAAGGATGGGAAGCAATCCTGAGTACAACATGATGTCTGTCATTCAGATTTCCCTACCTCCAGACTCCCAGTGGAAACTCACAGCTTCAGGAGCTGGAAGGCCATAAATAGAAGCTAGAAGAGTTGCTTCAGTAAGAAGCTTTAAAGGATTCAGATATCAGCTGCATGCTTTGGAAGCCTTCTAACAGACTGAAACACAAAGGGGAGACGGGCATTCTCCCCTTCACTGGACCACAGCTCTGGAACCACAGGAGCTCTGATAAGCCTGGCTGACCAGCAGTGGCTGCTGGCAAAGACCTCAATGCCTAGAGTAGAGAGACAAGCACCCCATGAGACAAGATAGCTCCGTGGGGTAGCGTTTGCCAAATTGTGGGGCCTGATGCATTCGTGGGTCATGAAATTAACTTGGTGGGTCATGACCAGCAGTTTTTTGATAGGCTAGAATAGGATGAAAAGCAGCGTAGTTCCTCACAAGTAGTAAGTTTTACCTAAGTATGTATATATGTATATGCCAGTGTGTGTGCATGTGTGTGAGTATCTGCAGCTATGTCCTGGGTCATTCTGTAAAATATACCTCTTCCTGTGGGCCATGGTTTAAATCACAAGGGTTTGTCTGTAGAGCAGAAGTGGTATCTAATAGAGTAGTTATCTTCTGTTTACGTTCTTGAAGATTCCCAGATGTAGTCAAGTAGGGCTTGCAAGGGTTCATTGTGGTAGCCACTAGCACATGTGGCTATTTAAATTAATTCAAATTAAAAGTAAAAATTCTGTTCTTGAGTCATACCAGCCACATTTCAGGCACTCAGTAGATACCTGTGGCTAGTGGCTACTGTATTGGACAGTGCATATGTAGAACACTTCCAACATCTCAGAAAGTTCTCGTGGACAGCACTGGCCTTGCTCTAAACCTAGTGGATCAGAATTCTCTGGGATGGGCATGGAAACCTGTATATTTTTAAAGTTCTACAGTGATTGTGAACCGCAGTCAAGGTTGATACCATTCTTGACCCCAGGCAGCAGAAAATACAAATATGGAGCTTGAGAAAGAGGTTAAGCTGGAAATTTTAGATCTGGAAGCCATCAGCGTGTCGACGGTAGTTGAAGCAAAAGGAATGGATGAGCTCACTCCTGGAGATTGGAAAGCAAGAAAAGAGGACCAAGCACAAAACCCTAAGATGGAAGGAAGAAAAACTAATGAAGGAACCTAAGAAGTGGAGGTCAGCGAACTAAGAGGGAACATTAGGAAGCATGTTTTTAAACGCAACCAACAGAATATCCTTGCTCACATCAGCTTAAACAATAAGGAACCTAATTATGTCATGTAACAGGAACTTCGGAACTAGCATGGACTCCAAGCATAGTACATTAGGGCTCCAACTTCACTTCTCTGTAACTTGTCCAGAACAGTGTTGGCTTCCTCCTCAGGCAGGAGGGGAAAAGGCTGCAGAATTTCTCAAAGAAAACATTCGTTGTTCAAGAGAATAGAACCACCCTGATTGGCTTAGACTAATCATATTTCGGTTTGAATGAATATTGAGGTGTCCCTGTGACCATGACAAAAGAAAAGCAATAGAAATGAGTATGAGAAAAGCCAAGGAAGAAAGTAGGGTGCCGAGTAGAGTCACAGTGCTGCCTTGAGGTCAGTGTGTACCTCGCGCATAGCGGAACTGAATGATTTTTAATAAAGCGTATTGTTTGGTGGTTGATCATGATGAATTCACCTTATCCAAGTGGAACCAGCTCAAAATTCTAGCAGGTCACTCAAAAGCAAGAGATCAGGAAGCAAAGAGGATCATAGTAAAAGAGGACAGGAAAAAAGAAGGGAAGGTCAACAGCAAGGAGAATCAAAAAATGCCTTGGGTTGCCGTTAACAACATAGAAGGCATCCCCCACCATAGCCAAGAAAAAAAAGTGAAAATAAATCAGCCAGGGAACATATATTCCAAAGATACAGAATTAAGAGCAACTGTAACTTGGGACTTAACGGTAAATTTAAAGAACTTCAGTGTTTTGTTGTACTTAGTGTTGTCAAGGCAACCCCATAGCCTTGAGAACTTTGGCAAAGTGCCCCTTGGCCAACAGAGAAACCATCTCTCAGAGGCCTCAGTTGGCCGTTGCCTATTGTGCAGATCTGTTCCTTGATGCTATTCTCAGAACAAATTTTCCAGCAGATGCTAAGTCAATGAAAACACACTGAGAATTGTAAGATAATCTATTTTCTATCTCTTTTCACCTGTACTCAGTTGAGAATACCAGCTCATAGCCGAGGCAATACATTACGGAGGCCAGGGGCTCCTCCACCCGTATTTCATAAAGTACCTGTGGTGCCAGTTTTAGCATTGCAGCTGTAAATAACAAGACCCTAGAGTCATAGGAAGTGATCTCATCCTCTGACACACATCCAAAGTTTACAGAAGGCTAGTGTGTCCTTATGGATCATTATGTTACTGATGTTGCTGAGCTCACCAAAGCTCACGTGGTCCAGCTTGATTTCCTCAGGGCTCCTCTGTACATGCTCCCCGCCCTTCTCCATCTGGGAATTGCATACACTGTTTCCCAGGGACCAAAACCTGAGACCCATGCACTAGGAAATTTGGTAAGAAGAGGGGGAGCCACATCATCTCCACTGACATAATCAGGTAGGTTCGTTGTTGGGGAAATTTGACAGCAAAGCACACGGGAGGCATGAATTGAGAAAATTCTCCTTCTTAAAATCTGTCAACAGCTTTTCATGGTCTTTGAAATAAGGATCAAATTTCTAACCTGGCTTCCAAAGCCCTCCGGGTCTGCCAGCCCCTCCAGCACATTCCATGCTGCTCCCACTTCTCACTGTCCTCTGTCCTCTGGTTCCTTTTGCCAGAAGAGGCCCAGTTCCCTCTGTTTGGAATCTTCTCTACCTCACACCCAGTCTTGGTTTTTTGTTTTGTTGTTGTCCATGCCCCACGGCAGGCGGGATCCTAGTTCCTGGACCAGGGATCCAACCCCAGCCCCTGCAGTGGAAGCGTGGAGTCTTAGCCACTGGACCGCCACGGAAGTCCCACACCCAGTCTTCATCTAGTTTATTCTTACTAATCCTCAAGGGCTTCCCTGGTGGCGCAGTGGTTGAGAGTCCGCCTGCCGATGCAGGGGACGCGGGTTCGTGCCCCGGTCCAGGAGGATCCCACGTGCCGCGGAGCAGCTGGGCCCGTGGGCCATGGCCGCTGGGCCTGCGCGTCCGGAGCCTGTACTCCGCAATGGAAGAGGCCGCAGCAGTGAGAGGCCCGCGTACAGCAAAAAAAAAAAAATAATAATAATCCTCAAAAGCTTAACTCAAACATCACTTTCTCAGAGTAGCCCCCCTCCCTTCCCAGATTAGACTGGGGTTCTCCACTATACCCTTTCCTACTATCTGTATTTTTCTCCTAGGGCATTTACTCAATCGTGTGATTAGTTATCTTGTGTGTTAGCGCACTCACAGTACTATGAGTGTGGTGACCATGCCTGTCTTGTTCACTATCCTCAGCTCTCAGCCCAGACCTGGTACATAGTACCTCGATAAATATCTTGCTAAGCAAATAACCGTGGGAGTGAATTGCCATTCCTTATATTGTTAGCGCTAAGGCGGGGTGATCTGTTATATATCGAAATAGAGCAAAAGTTTTTTCTTACGCTATTTTCTATCCTATTTCTCCCCTTTGTTCAAACACTTTTTAATAACAGTTTTATTGAGATACAATTCACATACCATACAATTCATCCATTTAAAGTGTACAATTCAGTGGCTTTTGGTATATTCACAGTTGTGCAACCAACACCACAATTTTAGAACATTTTCCTCACCCCAGAAGGAAACCCTGTAGCATTAGCAGTCACTCCCCATTTTCTCTCAGCCCTATGCAACCATTAATCTACTTTCTGTCTCTATAGAGTTGCCTGTTTCGGACATTTTATATAAATGAAATCCTACTACATGTGGCCTTTTGATGACTGGCTTCTTCAATTAGCATAATGTTTCAAGGTTGTAGTGCATACTGATACTTCAGTTCATTTTTATCGTCAGATAATATTCCCTTCTATGGATTTACCACACTTTATTCGTCAGTTGATGGACATTTGGGTTGTTGCCACTCCTTTTTTTTTTTCCAATACATTTATTTATTTATTTTTGCCTGCGTTGGGTATCTGTTGCTGTTCGTGGGCTTCTCATTGCGGTGGCTTCTCTTGTTGCGGAGCATGGGCTCTAGGTTCATGGGCTTCAGTAGTTGTGGCACATGGGCTCAGTAGTTGTGGCTCACGGGATTAGTGGCTCTGTGGCATGTGGGGTCTTCCAGGACCAGGGCTCGAACCCGTGTCCCCTGCATTGGCAGGCAGATTCTTAACCACTGCGCCACCAGGGAAGTCACGGTTGTTTCCACTCTTTAGCTATTATGAGTAATGCTCCTGTAAACATTGATATACAAGTTTCTGTGTGGACATATGTTTTTATTTCTCTTGGTGCATACGCAGGAGTAGAATTTCTGGGTCATATGGGAACACTATGTGTGACCTTTTGAGGAATTGTCAAACTGATTTCTAAAGCAGCAACACCATTTTACATTCCCACCAGAAGTATATGAAAGTTCCAATTGCACCATATCCTCAAAGAACTTGTTAAGATCTGACTTTTTGGTTATAGCCATCCTCATAGGTGTGAAGTGGTATCTTATTGAGGTTTTGATTTGCATTTCCTTGAAAGATAACGATGTTGAGCATCTTTTCATGTACTTATTGGCCATTTGTGTATATTCTTTGGAGAGATGTCTGTTCAGATCCTTTACCCTTTTTTTTTTTTTTGCGGTACGCGGGCCTCTCACTGTTGTGGCCTCTCCCGTTGCGGAGCGCAGGCTCCGGACGCGCATGCTCAGCGGCCATGGCTCACGGGCTCAGTTGCTCCGCGGCATGTGGGATCTTCCTGACAGGGGCACGAACCCATGTCCCCTGCATCGGCAGGCGGACTCTAAACCACTGCGCCACCAGGGAAGCCCTACCCATTTTTAATTGGGTTATTTTTTTATTGTTGAGTTGTAAGAGTTCTTTATGTATTCTAGATGCAAATCTCTTATCAGATATATGACTTGCAAAATTTTTTTCCCATTTTGTGGGTTGTCTTTTCACTGTCTTGATGCTGTGTTTTGAAAAACAAAAGTCCAACTTTGATGGGACCAAAATGATCTACCTTTCTGTTTGTTGCCTGTGTCCTCACATGGTGAAAGGGACAAACTGGCTGTCTGTAGCCTGTTTTATAAGCGCACTAACCCTAGGCATGAGGGCTTTGCCTTCACGACCTAATTGTCTCCCAGAAGCCCCACTTCCTAATACCATCACCTTGGGCGTTAGGTTTTCAACATATGAATTTGAAGGGACACACATACTCAGACCATAGCAGCTGTCATTCTATTTAGTCCTCTCTAATACGGATCAGTTCCTCAGCATTTGTGTCTTAAGATGTTGACATTTTAAAAGAATACAGACCTTTTTCTTTTTTTTAATAGAATGTTCCTTAGATTACAGTTATACCTTCCCATCCAGGATACTATAAGTGTTGTGTCCTTCTCAGGGTATCACATCCATCTGATGTCCATCTGACCCTCATTTGTGATGTCACTTCTGATCTCATAGTTGAGGTTTTACCCAATCCTATTTAGTTACTGATATTCTAAAATTTTAACATGTATCTTTCCTCTATTCTAACTGCATATCTTCAAGATTTTTCTCTGTCAATAATTTGATATTTCATCTTGTGTCAATTCTTGTTGTTTCTAATTAATTTATTCAACTTCTAATAATATTGTTCTGGTCCTCAAATTGTTTCCTTAACTTTGACATCTCTCTTTTTAGCCACATCTGCTGTTTTAGCGTTTCATCTTGGTTTTTCGTTTTATTTTCATTTTCTCATTCTCTGTTGCCAGCTGTCTGGACCTTCCGTTTTCTTTGACATGTACAAGTGAATTTTTACCCTCTTCTAACTTACCTAAAAGTCATTTATCTTCCTCATATAGCTCGAGTTTGAGGTCTAAATATGGTATTCTATATACTTTTCTCTATACTGATGATAAGGTCATGGGGTAGAGGTAGATGGTTCAGCTGGAGTTAGGTGCTCCCTTTGTTGGGGGACATGAATTCTCTTTAAATAATTTCTTCTGTGTTTTGCACTAAGAGTTCAGACCTTATGCTTGGAGACATAACCAATTTTTAACATGTTGTATCCTTAGGCTTGGAATTATGCCCCCAATTTTTTTTAACATCTTTATTGGAGTATAATTGCTTTACAATGCTGTGTTAGTTTCTGCTGTATAACAAAGTGAATCAGCTATATATCCCCATATCCCCTCCCTCTTGCGTCTCCCTCCCACCCTCCCTATCCCACCCCTCTAGGTGGTCACAAAGCACCGAGCTGATCTCCCTGTGCAATTATGCCCCCAATTTTGTATGAATCCATAGTAAATGGCACACTCAAGATTTTCTTTTTTTTATCTCTGATGAAACACAGGTCTTTTTGTTGATTTTTCCTAGGGTTTCTTACTTTCTTCATCAATTCACTTCTGTCTAAACTGAGAGTTACTGCTGAGAATTTGGGTTTTTGTCGATCACTGTATTCTCCCCCTGTACCACTTCAGGTGATTGTCAGTGGAGGTGGGAGTGAGGTTAAGAGCAGTGGTGTGGTGGTAAATGTTTGGCAACTGGCTCTCAGAAATAAAAATCCCTGATGTATAGTGTATGCCAATTTCCATAGTATAAATACTCCCACCATAGCCAATTTCAAGCTACCAATATGACATTACTGAATGTGGAATTGGAACACATAGCATTGTATAGCATAGCACATTATACAGTATTTCCACCATATATAAAAGGTACGATAGATGCAAATACCCTCAAGAGCATAAGTAATAATAAAATGAAGTAAAATAATTAGGAAGTGATGTTTTTGAGTATTTGTGAACTTTGTTTTAAATATAATTTACTTAAGTGTAAGTTTATATCATTATATAATTTAATTTTTTTAAAGCATTTATTTATTTATTTTTGACTGCTTTGGGTCTTCGTTGCTGCCTGCAGGCTTTCTCTAGGTGCGGCGAGTGGGGGCTACTCTTCGTTGTGGTGCGTGGGCTTCTCATTGAGGTGGCTTCTCTTGTTGTGGAGCACGGGCTCTAGGCGCGCGGGCTTCAGTAGTTGTGGCACATGGGTTCAGTAGTTGTGGCTCACGGGTTCTAGAGCACAGGCTCAGTAGTTATGGCACGTAGGCTTAGTTGCTCCGCAGCATGTGGAATCTTCCTGGACCAGGGCTCGAACCCGTATTCCCTGCATTAGCAGGCGGATTCTTAACCACTGTGCCACCAGGGAAGTCCCATATTATTTAATTTTTAAAATTTGCTGTTTTAATACCTGGCTTGAAAAAAATCCTTGAAAATTGAGCTATCAGCTCTCGTAAGCCACTGTGAACTTGCTGCAGTACATCACTGAGCCAGAATAAGAGCCCCAATTATCCATTTCTTCCTCTGACCACCATTTCTTTCTTCTCCTTTTTCTTTGGAAAAGAGCAGGTAATACCTCTTTTCTTCTATGATTGATTGCTGTTGGTAAATTTTTGCTATTTTGAAAAAATCCCTTTTTGTTCATATTAACGGAAAGAGATTCTATGATTGGTTTCATCCTGCCACCTTACTCTAGCTCTCTCTCACTAAAAGTTTCTTTGGGTCTTTTTAGGTTTCATGTATTATTTAGAAGAAGATAATAGCATCTTAGACAGTAGCCATAAGCCTTCCTCTAAGTACAGACACTACTAACTAGAGTTGGAAAAACAGTAAGTAAGCACTCTTTTGAGGAAAGTTAACAAAGAAACAATTGTAGAACTACACAATTTCAAATAGATAATATTTGAGGATAATAATAGAAATAATTCACTTTGAAGAAAGACTGATGTTCCAACACATGGCACATAGCTGGCCTCTTATACATTCCTTTGAAAGGAGACTTCAAAGGATCAGGTTTCTTGAGAGGTGTTTCAGTGTACCGAAGAACTTAAGGGAGTTGCTCAAATATATAATGTATTTCATGTATGTGTGTGTGTGCATGTGTGTGTATATACACATATATAATTTTTTCAAAATTTCATTTCCAGGCATTAAGGGCGTTTTAAAATGATTCCTTATTAAATGATTTCTTACTGAAACAAATCGTAGAATTCTAGTCAATATTTCCAATAATGCAGTTCTTCTTAGCTCTGGCTGGACATTAAAATCACCTGGGGAGATTTTTAAAAACACAGATGCCAGGATCCTACTCCAAAACATTCTGGTTCAGTTGGTCTAGGGTTGGGCCATGGCATTTAGTATTTTTGAAAAGCTCCGCAGGTGATTCTAATTGGCAGCCAGGGTTGAGAATCCCTGTCATCATGTAACATTTAGTGTCATACTAATACTCTAGAGAATCTACTAAAGTAAATATATTTAACCCCCTAAGATGGATGGTAATGAATAGGAAGATTTGTAAAGTTCCTGAAGATGTTTAAAGAAAAACAAGATAATAATCACAATGTTGTCCAGGTCTTTTTTGCTTGTGCCTCCGAATGTTATATAATTGAAAACAACTATGCAATGATTTATGGAGCAAAAGTTTATTAAATGCAATAATACCTTGAAGCTGAAGAGTAAAAAATATTATGTTTTCAGTTTTTCTTTTGGGAGGTCAGGATTGTCCATGATTGGGGTATCAGCATGTCCAATTATTCGTCAGGCTGAGAAAGATATAATGAGCCTTCTATAATAAAATCCCATTGATGTGTTTTAGTTAAGATGGGAGTCATAATGTATCCTTTCTGAGGAAACTATTTCTCAGGAGCACAAATTAAAATCATAAATAAGATCTCTAAAAGATTTAAGCAAATAAACTTCCCCCAAGGGATTGGCTACAAGGGAATTAATTAGGCTTATCAGATGCCATAATTATCTAATCACTGAAACAGGGTCCCTGAGGATCTCTTCTACTTTCTAGCTTACGTTTAATTATTGCATGTATTTAAAATAATATAGATCTTGGACTACCCTGGTGGCGCAGTGGTTAAGAATCCGCCTGCCAATGCAGGGGACATGGGTTTGAGCCCTGGTCCGGGAAGATTCCCCATGCTGCAGAGCAACTAAGCCCGTGCGCCACAACTACTGGGCCTGTGCTCTAGAGCCCATGAGCCACAGCTCCTGAAGCCCATGTGCCACAACTACTGAAGCCCGCGTGCCTAGAGCTGGTGCTCTGCAGCAAGAGAAGCCACCACAATGAGGAACCTGTGCACCGCAATGAAGAGTAGCCTCCTCTCACCACAACTAGAGAAAGCCCGTGTGCAACAACAAAGACCCAACGCAGCCAAAAATAAATAAATAAATTTATAAGAAAATAATAATATAGATCTTTTTCTCTATGAATTAGGACCTTTTCAGTTGCAAATAACAAATCCAATTAAACTAAAGTTAAGGAGAAAAGGAATTTATTGGTCAAATAACTGAAAAGTCCAGAGGCTGACTTCAGGCAGGGCTTGATTTAGGGGCTCAAACGATGTCACCAGAAATTGGCCTTGCTCTTTCCACCTCTCTCTGTTTTCCCTCTAAGTACACTCCATTCTCAGGTGACTGTCTCCTCATGGTAGCAAGATAGCTGCCAGTAGCTCTAGGCTTTCATACAACTGTTCAGCAACCCCAGCAGAACACCCCTCCATCCCAAGAACTCCAACAAAGACCATGGAACTGAATTGTATTGGCTCAGATTGGCCAGACTTTGGTCATGTGCCTTCCTTAAACCAGTCCCCATATTCAATTGGGTGCATTACTCTCACTGGCCAGGCTTGTGTCACATGTCCATCCCTGGTTGGTACTGGAGTGGGGTCAGCTGTATCTGAATTACAGGGCTGAGGGTGGGGTACGGGGTGGTTACCCAAGGAGAGTCAGATTGTTATCAGAGGATTTGGGGATGGATGCTGAGCAAAGAAAAACAGGCTTGCCACAGTTTAGGAAAACCATTTCAAGTTAAATTTCCCTGCCTCTCTTTCCTCCAATTTCTCATTTACCTGTAGCCAGTGACGTTTTATGGTATCTTAGAAATTATCTCATTTTTCAAAAGTCAAACATATTATCGTATAGCATTTTTGTATAGTGAATAAACCATCTTCTGATAAGAGTTAGGCACTTAAGTAATAAATGCTGTAAGGGTTGTGCTATTAGTAAACTTCAATATATTATTACTTTTTTTTTTTTTTTGCTTCAACCAACACTATAAGTTATTTGGTATGAGAAATGCAAGTTTTTAAAGAATAAAGTGACATGGCTGAAGACACTGCTCTCTAAACACTCTGGCCACAGAGACAAAAAAGCCCTATGTCCAAGTTTCCCTTGAACCCAAAGCAGATGTCTTGAGATTATTTTCAAACTAAGAGAACCCCTTCTGAATGAAGATATGAAAATATACTCCTTCAGGAACACCATCAGCTTCCACAGTTCTGAAGTGGACTGTTAGAAGTGAGTTAGTGACCAGTATTGAAAAAGTTCATGGTTTGT
Organism: Stenella coeruleoalba; assembly: GCF_951394435.1. Classification (NCBI taxonomy): domain Eukaryota; kingdom Metazoa; phylum Chordata; class Mammalia; order Artiodactyla; family Delphinidae; genus Stenella; species Stenella coeruleoalba. The sequence goes on from NC_137152.1 coordinate 15,287,073, forward strand.
GTTTTGTTAATCCAGGTTGTCATGGCAACCAACTGGTTCTGCATAAAGCCCGAAGCCAGCGGACTTGTAATGGAATACATTCCTCCGAGTGAGTCAAAGCCTTGTTGAAAAGGAAGCAAGCACACAGTTATGGAAATAAATTATAAACTCCTATGAACTGCTCAGGGTTGAAATAAGCAACTTTTTTTGGAATCACATTTCCCCCTCTTCCTACATATTTGTGATGATAAGTAACTTGGCAATGCTTCATTTCTGATGGGACTGCCCGTCACATCTTTGAGGAGAGGCATAGTAACATGTGACCTGCCTACCTCACAAGGTTTCAGTGAGCATCAGTTGAGAAAGTGTGTGTGAAGGGCTGTGAAAACTTCAATGGACTGCACTAAATGACTAGTGCAGTGGATTAAGAGTCCTTAACATTCAAAAGTGGAAGTTGCAGATATTATTTTAACCCACCCCTGAGCCGTTAGAGGTTACTTCCTATGACACACATACCAATATTTTGTTCAGTCTAAAAACCCGAATGATGAAACTTCCGCTGTTCCCCAGGCATCCTACTCCACCAGAGGGCCAGAAGCTTATGCCAATAGAATATAGTGTTTAATAGCTTGGACTTTGGAGTCAGGCAGACGTGGATTCATATCCCAGCTCTGCTGCTTTGTAGTTACGTGAACCTGGGCATTTACTTCGTCTTCGCATCTCAGATTCTCATCTACGAAATGGGGGTAACGGTATCTACTTTATAGAGCCGTGAGGAAGATTCAGTACAATAATGTTAATAAAATCCTCTAGCGATTTCTGGCACAGAATAAGAGGTGAATAAATGTCAGATATTGCCATTAGCTTTATTCCCATTGGGGCATGACCATCTTTACTTTCTTGCTAATCCTTCGATTAGTTGCTACCATATTAATTGATCTAGTCTGTTGCTTTCAGATGCTACTTCAATACTTCCTGCTACTTTAATCCCCACCTTTTGTTATCTCTTTGATTAGGATAAAGCACTGACTGGTTTATTTTCAAAAAGTAAATTCCATAATAAAGATTGTTAGCATTTGTAGATACTTATTATCCACTATTATTATTAGCTCTGTTGGGCCCAATCCACCACCATCTTCTTATAGGACCTCATGGGCTCAAAAGTGAGAACGTTCTTAAAGTATCAGTAGGATAGCCCGCTTCTGACGGGCTGTATAGTAGGGGTTAGCTGTGACAGCCACACCCTTCCTCGTACCCTCACCTGGCAGGGAGCTGGGCTTGGGTGGTCCACAAAGCCATGTTGCACAACTTTGGCCATGAGTTTCATCCGCTATTTATCCATCACTTGAACAACCTTGTTACATTCCTGCAGTCTGAGCCTATCTGAGCTCTTCATCATTTTAGTGTTGTCAGCCTGAGCAGACCAATTTCTGCCTCTAGGAATGTTCCTTTGAAGAGCAGAAATTTCAACATACTCTCAAGTGCTCTTCAAACTCCAGAATTGCTGAGGCCCTTGAGCTGATTCTTCTAATAGACTCGGAAGAATGGTATTTGGAGCTGCAAATTTGCATAGGTCAGTTTTTCCAAGAAACGTGGTCCTTCTTTTGGATAATTAATTTGGAGAGGTTGGCATTTCCTTCCACCTGGCCACATTTGTTTTCTCCATCTTCTTGGAGACTGACCTTAAAATAGTTTCTCTGGGGGCTACCCTGGTAGCGCAGTGGTTGAGAGTCCGCCTGCCGATGCAGGGGACACGGGTTCGTGCCCCGGTCCGGGAGGATCCCACATGCCGCGGAGCGGCTGGGCCCGTGAGCCATGGCCGCTGAGCCTGCGCGTCCGGAGCCTGTGCTCCGCAAAAAAAAAAAAAAAAAAAAAAAAAAAGATAGTTTCTCTGTCTCCATCCTTTCAGCATTTTTGTCTATGCTCTTCCAGCTTCTTCATTAATTTTAATACCAGGGTGATTTTTCTTTGCCATAAAAGGCTTTTAGCTTCTTTAATAGCTCTTTGACTCTTTCTGAACCTGCTTCCCCAGCACAGAGTAAGGTTTAACAAAAGGTCTTTGTTTGTTTGTTTGTTTTTAAAACAAGCACACCATGTTCCTTAGTGACAAACAGTGTAAGACACTCTTGGCCTCTTCTTTTACCAGCAAACGTCAGTAGTTGGGGGTGGCTAACAGTAGTCAATTCCCAGAACAGATTTTTTCCTCCTTACTCGAGGACACCTTGAGAACCTCATGTTCAAGCCAGAACTATTTTGGGTGGAAAGGAGATAGGACATCTGATACCTTTGTGTCTGGTAAAATCCTTCCCACCTAGCACTAGCGTCTCATCTCTTCTTTGCAGTTGCTAATGGTTAAGATGCTAGTTCTACTACCCTCTCCTTGGTCTGCACTCTGAACCTCAGACCACTTTCTTTGGAGCTGGGCATCTCTTTAGTTAGAACCACAATCTGAAGAGAAAATGCTTTTGATTAGAGAAGCACTTTTAAAAAAAAAGACTCCATGTGCTCCAAAATGATTTTATTCCATCCGACCAACTAGCGTGGTTTCTATTTTGAAAAATGTTGGTTGTAAACATAAAAATGCAATAAACTTGCCATTTTCAAAACACCACAAACTCTAAGGCAATAATATATATATTTTAAAAATGTGATTATTTTACTATAAGCCAGGCTGCTGTTTTGTTTTGTTTTGTTTTTTTAAATTAATTAATTAATTTTTGGTGGTGTTGGGTCTTCTTTGCTGCGCACAGGCTTTCTCTAGTTGCGGTGAGAGGGGGCTACTCTTCATTGCTGTGCATGGGCTTCTCATTGTGGTGGCTTCTCTTGTTGCGTAGCACGGGCTCGAGGCACGCAGGCTTCAATAGTTGTGGCACATGGGCTCAATAGTTGTGGCTCGTGGGCTCTAGAGCGCAGGTTCAGTGGTTGTGGTGCACGGGCTTAGTTGCTCTGCGGCCATGTGGGATCTTCTCGGACCAGGGATTGAACCTGTGTCCCCAGCGTTGGCAGGCAGATTCTTAACCATTGCGCCACTAGGGAAGTCCCAAGGCAATAATATTTAATGAGCGATTTATATGATATTGGTAAACTAGGGGTACCTAACTTCATTGGAGTGTGGTTTTCATTTTATTTTATTATTATTTTTTAAAATATTTATTTATTTACTTTGCTGCGCCATGTCTTAGTTGCGGCACGCGGGATCTTCAGTCTTCGTTGCGGCATGCGGGATCTTTTAGTTGTGGCATGCGAGATCTTTAGTTGCAGCATGCAGGATCTAGTTCCCTGACCAGGGATTGAACCTGAGCCTCCCGCATTGGGAGCACAGAGTCTTAGCCACTGGACCACCAGGGAAGTCCCTGGAGTGTGGTTTTTATTAATTTATTTAATAAATTTATTTGTCTATTTATTATATTTTTGGCTGCGTTGGGTCTTCGTTGCTGCGTGTGGGCTTTTCTCTAGTTGCAGCGAGCAGGAGCTACTCTTTGTTGTGGTGCATGGGCTTCTCATTGCAGTGGCTTCTCTTGTTGTGGAGCACGGGCTCTAGGTGCTCGGGCTTCAGTAGTTGTGGCACGTGGGCTTCAGTAGTTGTGGCTCATGGGCTCTAGAGCGCAGGCTCAGTAGTTGTGGCGCACAGGCTTAGTTGCTCCGCGGCACGTGGGATCTTCCCGGACCAGGGATCAAACCCATGTCCCCTGCACTGGCAGGTGGATTCTTAACCGCTGCGCCACCACGGAAGTCCCTGGAGTGTGGTTTTTAAATTGCAAAGTTATGAAGATTATTTAGCGCTAATTTCCTTGCTAACAGAGCTGAAATTTTAATGCAGAGAAGGGTTTCTCAACCTTGGCACTATTGACATTTGGGGCTGGATCATTCCTTGTTGGGGAGGTTGTCCTGTGCACTGTGGCGTGTTTAGCAGTATCCCTGGTCTCTCTCCACTAGATGCCAGTAGATTCCTCACTCCAGTGGTAATAATCAAAAATGTCTTTAGACGTTGCCAAGTGTCCCCCGGGGGGGCACAATCACCCCTGGTTGAGACCACTGATGTAGAAGACCTGGTGGAATAGTTTTTCCCTTGCTTGTTTTTCTGGACTATGAAAATCTTAGAGGCCAATGAAAGATGAGAACACATTAGGTCTTGGAATGTGCTGTTTTGATTCTATTATTATAAAATCCTTAACTTTTCTCAATTGAGATTTTGAGAAAAACAATTAAATTTCCAAATATAGCTACAATATATAAACATAGGCCCCTGGCACGTCTCACCTCTCTGCTAATGGGTCAACAAGAACAACATTTTTCATGAGGTTTTCCAAGAGTTTGCAGGGCCCCTCTCTGGCCTAGTTCACTGAGGGCCAGGGTAAGACTACTCATTAGCACAGTGACTAATGCACAGGCTTATTAGTTGAAATAGTCAGCGAGGGGAAAAGGAGAGTAATGTTTCCTGTGTACTGTTTTCTTTTTTAAGGCAGAATATGCAGTAGTCTAATGGTGGCCATATCCAAGTTGTTTTTGCAAATTAGCAAGTTGGGTCTTTGCTGTCCTGTACCTGCTTCCAGACTCATCAGGATTTCCACAGGCCCTAAAGTGAAAGGAAAATGGTGGCCTTCCAGGCATTCTCTCTGCTCTGATAACTGCTCCTCTCTTTGCTCCAGGGAAGCAAATGTGAATTAGAATCACCTGGAGAGCTCTCTACCCCACACAGACCCACAAAACATCTCACCCACTCCCCACACCAACAGGGTCCCAGCTGGAAACAGGAGGCACACTTAATTAGGAGTTGAGGAGAGTTTAAGGAAGGGACCCTTTGCAGAGATACGGTCAGGGTTTAGGGAAATCCCAAAGGAGAGCTCCATACGGCAGGGCAAGTAACAGCAGGAAGCCGGTACCACTCCTCACGCAGGAAGGGCAATGAAGAGAGCAGTAACCAGAGGTCGGCAGTGGGAGCAGCCATCTTGTGGGAGCTGTTTCTTCCACCACACAAATCAGCAAGCCAGGTTGACCTGGAGAATAAATCCCCCAACCTCACTCTCCCCCGCCCTCCAGCTTCCTGCCGCTACCTCCCTGTGGCTGAAGCCAACCAGAAAAGGGAGGGCGAGGGAGCCTGGTGATGTAGTCCACACGGGCATAGAGCAGGGTCGGGGTGGATGGAGGATGGATCTGGGGAGCAGACAGAAGATATCCAGCCTGCACTGCCATCACAAGGAACATCAGAAGCCCTTAGAGTGGGCAAAGTTGTCATTTGAAAGTTCTCCCCAGTAATTCCTCTATATCCCCTGGGGTTGAGATCAGCTGCCTTAAAGCGTGATGGGCCTTTTCAAAGCTCTCTAATCTCCTCCAAAGGGTTCCATTGCTGAACCACCCGGAAGTAGACCCAACTTCTACAATCACCATTGCATTCCCTGCCTTTTCCATTGTTCTGATTTCTACACAAATCTGCAGGGAAATCATCTGCCAATCTGTTTTCTCCTCACTTTAGTGTTCGCAACCACTTAAACTCCATGTTGTAATCTTGTATAAAGCAAACATTTCATTTTGCACTGGAGGTCAAGAATAGTCCTAGGGTGCTTCCAGAACAGGATTTGGGGAGTGAGCCTTTCCGAGTGAGAAGCGGGCTGGGCAATGCTAGGAGTTGGGGCTGGGTAGACAAAGCCAAGACTAATGCTTTCACTGTCCATCTGCTTCTTAGAAAAGTGCAGGCATCATTAGCATGTGAGCAAACTTCGTGTAAGCTTCTGGGGGTTCTTTTGTTTTTGTTTTTGTTTTGTTTTTGACAAGCACGCAAAGTCACACCGTCTTCTGGAAAAGCTGCCATTTCACATTAGTAGCACTACAAAACTCTGAAACCCTAGAGAACAGGAGAATTCCACTTCATATACCCACCTAAATTTGAAAAGTGTCTCCCAAAGCATCTTCATTATTTAGAAATATCAGTGACAATGTGGTTCCTTGCCAGCTAGTAAGACAGTTTTACAGGGCGTGATTTATTACCTAATTTAAATACATCAGTCTTTCCACATAGCAAAATAAGTAAATCTCACAGAGAAAATGGATGTGGGGAACTAGTGTTTGTATCATCAAAACACAATAGAGAAGAACAACGGGGAGGGGTGTATGGATCACCCTTTAGTTCACACTTACATTTACAAAGGTACTTACTTTGCGATGGTTATACCTAGGTGACTCGTTAGTGTCCATAAGTAAAGCATTTATTTGATATGCATATTTGAACTTTACAACTATTGTATTATGTGTAAAGCAAGAAGCCAAGTTTACCCAACTTCAACACCTTCAATTTTCAAAGAATTGGAACTAACAAATATAGAGAGACCATGGAGATATTGCAGGTTCAGTTCCGGACCGCCACAGTAAAGCGAGTCACATGCCATTTTTAGTTTCTCAGTGCATATAAAAGTTATGTGTACACTACTGTAGTCTATTAAGTGTACAATAGCATTATGTCTAAAAAAAATAATGTACATACCTTAATTAAAAACACGTAGACTAGACTCCTTCTGTTGTCCCTTCAAATGTCAGCAGATGATGACTCTTGGCCTCTGGGATCAAGTGCTATGACATTTGCAGTCATTTTAAGTTTGGGATTTTCGACATCAGCCCTAGAGACATTTTATTTCTTCTGCACCACTGCCACTGTAAGGAAACAGAAAACAGCAATGCCTGAGTTCAGAAGGTGGATTCCCTCAGGTGCAGACAATAGAAGTTGGTGGGGGGGGGGGGTGGGGGATCACACCCTTCAGTCAGTGGAGGATTTTCTCTAAACCTGAGTAAATCTCCAGTAATCACTATTATAAAGCTGATTATAATTTTCTTTCAATGGAAACAGCCTAAACAGCAATCAACAAGTGATTGGTGAAGTTATACATTTCTAGGCAACCATTAAATATTATTAGGTTTGGACAGCTTTATTGACGTGGAAAGTTGACATAATGTATCATGGAGTGAAAAAAAATGGGAGGTTACACCACAGCATGTTCGTGTAGCAAAAAGTATATACACGAGTGTTGGTATTCACAAAGAAATGCCTAATTTTCTTTAAATGGAAACAACCTAAACAACAACTAAATGCAATGCCTGACCGTAGACTGCATCCTGTGCTAGAGGGGAAAAATGCTATAAAAGACATTATTGGGTCAACTGACAAAACTGAAACGCAAATGGTAAATTAAATAAAAATATTGTATCAACATTAAATTTCCTGATGTCGATAACTGTACTATGGTTATTTAAGAGAATATTCTTTTTCTTAGGAAATACACACTGAACGTTTCTCCAAGTTTAAAATGATTTCCAAATAAAGAAAAAAAATTTAAGGCATATTTAAGAAGTTCATAGAACCTCTGTGGGGTGGGGGGACTAGGAACGTTGCCCAAACGGCCAGTGGTGTGCTGCAGCCAAGAGCGGCTACTTCTCAGACGGACCCTGCAGCTCCCACAGGTGGCAGTGGGCACTGGGTGCCCCAAATTCAGCCACTGCTGCCTCCAAAGAAGGTGCCAGAAATTGGGTTCCTCATATCACCTGCTCCTACACATCACTGGCTTTCAGATCCAAGTCTTACCCAGGTGCATCTCGTCGGGGGAAAGTCACTGAACTTTGGGAAAGCAAATGTATGATTTCAATCTTTAAAGAGTCCGCATCCAGGGAGGAAGTTTTCCAAACATAAGGTGGGTGTTCAAAAGATGCCAGGTGGCCACAGATTACACAGATGTCGCCAGGAGAAAAAAGTTATCCTCTAATGGGGATGACTTTTGTGGAGTCACCTAGCCTGTGTCTGAGAAGACTTCCTTGTGCTCATCTGGTCACTTCCTTACAGAAGCAGCTGCCTAAGGCTGGCCCTGACACAGCAGCCATGACCTAGTCACTGTGCACCTCAGATCTATGCCAGAAATGCAGAGAGAGCTCAATGAGACATCACTACATAGCCACCAAAATGGCTAAAGCATAAAAGGAAGGCTGACATACTAAGTGATGCTAAAGATATGGAAGGACTCTCTCACCTCTCTCACACTGTTGGTGAGAGTGTGAACAGGTAAAACCACCATGGAAAAGCAGAATCTATGTACACTCGATGACTGAGCACTCCTAGTATCTAACCAACAGCAATGAGTTCTTATGTCCACCAGAAGACAAGCACAAAGTATTCATGGCATCGTTATTCATAATAGCCCCAAACTGGAAACAACACAAGTGTCCATCAGTAGTAAAATGGGTAAGTATTGCAACGTGTGCAAAATGGAATACTACACAGCCATCAGGAAAAGAATGGACTACTCTTCCACACAATAATATGGATGAATCTAGCCAAGAATGTTGAGAAATAAAGGGCAGACGCGAAAAAGCACCTGATCCCATTTGCACGACGTTCAAGGACAGATAGACAAATATATGACAAAGTGTTAGAACAGCAGTTAACGTGAGGGTGAGAGATACTGAGAAGGGGCATGAGGGAGCCTTTTAGGGTAACAGAAGTGTTCTTTCTGTTGATCTGGTTGGAGATGTTATGGGTGTTCACCCATAAAATTCAAGCTATGGTCTAAGATCTGTGCACGTTACTGTGTGGAAGTTACATCTCAAGTTTTGAAGAAAAAAAGACTACGAAAATAGAATCACAGATTTTTAGAGCTTTAAGAGACCTTTCCTATTAAAAAAAAAGAAAGAATCATCATCTGAGGAGTATGAAGTCTGGTAAAGCTCTGACGTGACTTTGGTGTCACGCTATGATCTGTGCCGGGTTCAGCTGTCGACACCATTTTCCTGACTCTGCCTCACCCCTTTCCATCCCTTCAGGAAAGTAACTTTTTGCAATTAAGCCCTAGGAAACTAGCTGAAAATGGGTGTATGGAACAGTCCTGCATATTTGCACAGTGCTTTGCCATTCACAAAGAATAGGGAACCTCATTTGATCGTTGCAACAACCTTGGCAGGCAGGCAGGGGTGAGCGTTCATCTTCATTACCGCATGAAAGATCTGGAGCTTAGAGAGGTTGAAAGGTCATTTAGACTCAATGCTTCTGACTCCTAATCTAATGCTTTTTAGTGGTGTTCATAAGTGCTGATTACTATACGATAACTAAATACAGCAAGTCATCCTGGATTGGATCCTGGGAAGAAAAAAAATGCTATAAGGGACATTATTGAAAATTTTTTCCTGTAATTTTTATTGGCATATAGTTGATTTACAATGTTGTGTTACTTTCAGGTGTACAGCAAAGTGAATCAGTTATACATATACATATATCCACTCTTTTTTAGATTCTTTTCCCATATAGGTCACTACAGAGTATTGAGTAGAGTTCCCTGTGCTCTACAGTAGGTCCTTATTATCTATTTTATGCATACTAGTGTGTATATGTCAATCCCCATCTCCCAATTTATCCCTCCCCCCATCCCCTGGCAACCATAAGTTTGTTTTAATTTTAGTGAAATTTGAATACAGACTATATGTAGAGAATAATATTGTATCCACTACTTTTAAATTTCTTGATTTTGATAATTATATTGTAGTTTTGTTTTGTTTTGTTTTGTGGCACGCGGGCCTCTCACTGTTGTGGCCTCTCCCATTGCCGGGCACAGGCTCCAGACGCGCAGGCTCAGCGGCCATGGCTCACGGGCCCAGCCGCTCTGCGGCATGTGGGATCTTCCCGGACCGGGGCACGAACCCGTTTCCCCTGCATTGGCAGGCAGACTCTCAACCACTGTGCCACCAGGGAAGCCCCTATATTGTAGTTTTATAAGAAAGTTTATAAGAAGTGCATGTGGAAGTACTCAGGGTGAAAGGTCATCAACTGGTCAACAGCATGTCTACAACTTACCCTCAGATGGTTCTTTAAAACTCATATCTATATCTCTATATATCTATATCTAGAGCACAAGTGTGTCAAAGTGTTAACAAAACGTGAATATGTTATAGGGAAGAACAAAATCTGACTACATGTTGGATCTGTTTCTTTTACTTTAACCTGTGCTTCCCATTGCTTTTGTTCACTAAAAGGATACTGTCTATACATAATGGCTGCCTCAGGGAACCCTGTCCCTCTGCCTGAATGTTAAACCGAAGTGCCTTTGTTCAGGGAAGCATCCGGACCCTGTCCACCTGTGAACGGCTGCAAAAAGAAGAAATTAACACATCCCCACCCCGAGGGTGGCCATTCCAGGAGATATTGCAAGACTTATGGCCTTTTTACTTTACTTCCTCACCTCCTCCCCCTCTCTGTTCTATAAAAGAAACTGGCATCCAGTCCCTGATAAGATGGTTCTTTTGAGACACTAGTCCGCCATCTTCTCCCTCTGCCGGCTTTCTGAATAAAGTCATATTCCTTGCCTCAGCACCTCGTCTCCCGATTTATTGGCCTGTCGTGTGGTGAGCAGAGCGAGCTTGGACTCGGTAACAAATGTAGGTGAATGGTGTATAAGGATGTGTTGTACTGTTCTTGCAACTTTTCTGGAGAAGTGAAAATTTTTTTCTAAATTAAAAAAATCTTTAAAAATTCAAGAAAAAATATGTCTTTCAGGTAAAATCAAGTTGTGCCTTCTGTTGTGCACACCCCATTAAACCACGGTCATCTTGGGCAGTGCAGAAGAAAATGACACAATTGCACCCCTAACAGATTTATTCATTGCTTCATTTCATCACCACACAAGCAAAATAGCCTTTCTCTGATTAAGTTAGCATAGTCTATGGGACTTCCCTGGCGGTCCAGTGGTTAAGACTCCATGCTTCCAATATAGGGGACACGGGTTCCATCCCTGGTCCAGGAACTGAGATCCCACATGTCATGTGGTGCAGCCAAAAAAAAAAAAAAAATGCATAGTCTAGTGAACTTAATAGAAGCACTTGCTTTGCTGGGCACAGGTGTAGTTTTCATAGAATACCTTAGAATATTCTATTATAAATCCTTGAGGGAGGGGAAGAGTCTGCAGCCCCCTGATCCTTGCTGCATTTGTTGATGACTCAGGAAAATTGCAAGCCCTTGGTACACTCAGGGACACTGAATCCCAGGAACAGGGGCTCCATGACCCAAGTGTGTCTTGGCAGCTCCAGAACTGCTGAACTTGAAAGGGAGCTTGGACCCTGTCCAGTACAGGACAATGGCTGATGACCATGAAGCAGCTGCACAGCCTAGAGAAGCCTCAATAATTGAGATTGAATTTCCATCCACCCTGGGTGTCCAAAAGTGAACTTAAGTAAATAATAAAATGATGTTTTTATATTTGAATTTTTGAACTGAGAGTCATTGCGATTACATTAAGTAACATGTATTAAAACGGAAGCTATGCTAAGCACGTTATAATGACTATCTCATTTTGTCCTCACAACACCTCTATGATTTAGGTAAAATCATTCCTATTTTACAAATAGGGAAACTGAAGTTTAGAGGGGTTAATGACTACTTGCCTGAGGTTACACAGCAAGTAATCGGTGGAGCCAGCTGAACCCCCAGCAGCCTGACTCCAGGGCCTAGGCTTTTAGCCCCTCCATCGTGCTTCGAGGTGGCTATTCATTACCCATAGGGCCAGTCCATTGCCGGTAGCAATTCCCACTTTTAACTCCCAGCTTGCAGAATAGGGCCTGTGATTTATTAAAGGAAGATGACACTCTGTGGTGTAACAGAAATGTAAGAAGACTATTCCAGCCCAAGAGAGCACAAGAAAATCATTAATTCCATCCCTTTCAATAGGCAGCCCAACTCTCCACACTGCAGATGACTAAAAGAAGAGCTAATGTGCCCAGGAGGGTGAGACTCTACTGCTAAATGTCCTGGCTGGTTATGCCCTCCTCTCCTACAAAGAGTGGGGTGCTTCCAAACGACAGTGGTGTTCTCCACTTCCCCCATGGATGTGTAACTTAGGTAAGCCTGTCAAAGTCACACATTGCACCTCATCCAGGGCCTGAAAAGAGCTGGTCCCCCACTAAAGGCAATTTGTGAAACATAATTAATTGCAGATTCCTTCTGGAGCTGCTTAAGCTCCTTGATGTCTCAGATGTGTGGTCAGGATGGAGCTCTCCTTGGCAGCTGGAGAGGAGGTCCAAAGACAGAAACCAAGGACATCACTCAGATTGAGTTTGGCCTTCCCAGGACTTGGTGGGGTGGACTCAGATGCATGAATGGGGCTTTGGGGAGCCTACCCTTCCAGGAGACCCAAACCACACAGATCACAGCAATCCATTGAAAGTAATGTCTTCCTGTTGAGCTGACGGAGCATTAGCGATAGTCTCCATTTGACTCAGTGGCACGCTGGGTGGGGAACTGATGCGAAGGGCCTTTTCTCTCAGTAAAAGGGGCAACATGATAAGCAAAGAACATGTCCAGTAACCGAATGGGAAGGTTTCCCCAAGATAACATTTGCTTTCTGTTCAGAGAATCACATAAGCTTTGATTCTGCTACTGGACTGTTTCTAATTATATTTATTATCTCTTATTATCAAATCACAAAACTAGTATGGATAACCGCTATCTATAAATTTAATTCTCCCCCAAACCCTAAGACATGGCTGTCATATATCCCATTTTGCAGATAAGTAACCAAGTTAATGTAAGCCTGAAAGGATTTTAATTTTAATCAAGGTCAAATCAAACTTAGAAGCAGAGAACATCCAACAACATGGGTGAATGTCATAGATATTGAACCGAATGAAAGAAGCCAGATAAGAAAGAACACATACTATATGATTCCACTTATATGATGTTCAAGAACAGGCAATACTAATCTATGGTGACAGAAATCAGAACAGTGGTTACTTCTGGGAGGGTGGTATTGACCTGAAAGGAGTGTAAGGGAGCCTTCAGGGATGCTGGAAACATTCTAGATCTTGATTTCAGTGGCAGTTGTATACAAATGTACAAGTTCATCTAGCTGTGCTTTTATGATTTGAGCACTTTACTATATTTAAATTATCTCCCCAGAAGCGTTCACAATTTATGACAAAGGAGTCAAGAACATACAATGGAGAAAGTATAGTCTCTTCAATAAACGGTGTTGGGAAACCTGGACGGCCACATGCAAAAGAATGAAACTGGACTCCTTTCTTACACCGTACACAAAAGTCAACTCAAAATGGATTACAAACTTGGACGTAAGACCTGAAACCATAAAACTCCTAGAAGAGGGCTTCCCTGGTGGCGCAGTGGTTGAGAGTCCGCCTGCCGATGCAGGGGACACAGGTTCGTGCCCCGGTCCGGGAAGATCCCATGTGCCGTGGAGCGGCTGGGCCCGTGAGCCATGGCTGCTGAGCCTGCGCGTCCGGAGCCTGTGCTCTGCAACGGGAGAGGCCACAACAGTGAGAGGCCCACGTACCACAAAAACAAAAAACTCCTAGAAGAAAACGTGGGGGGTAAGCTCCTTGACATTGGTCTTGGAAATGAGTTTTTGCATCTGACACTAAAGGCAAAGGCAACGGGCTTCCCTGGTGGCGCAGTGGTTAAGAATCCGCCTGCCAATGCAGGGGACATGGGTTCGAGCCCTGATCCGGGAAGATCCCACATGCCGTGGAGCAACTAAGCCCGTGCGCCACAGCTATTGAGCCTGCGCTCTAGAGCCCACGAGCCACAACTACTGAGCCCGAGTGCCACAACTACTGAAGCCTGCGTGCCTAGAGCCCATGCTCTGCAACAAGAGAAGCCACCTAATGAGAAGCCCGCACACCACAAGGAAGAGTAGCCCCCACTCGCCGCACCTAGAGAAAGCCTGCCCGAAGCAACAAAGACCCAGTGCAGGAATGGGAGAAAATATTTGCAAATCATGTATCTGATAAAGGGTTAAGCAAAGCCCTGAACTGACAATCAGCCTTTATTTAGATAGCTGCAAGCAGATAGTTTTTATACCAGTTACCATAAAAATTCAGTTAATCCATACTTGTCCTGTTTGTTGACTTCATAACATTGCCCTTAAAAAGAAAAGAACAGGGCTTCCCTGGTGGCACAGTGGTCGAGAATCTGCCTGCCGATGCAGGGGACACGGGTTCGAGCCCTGGTCTGGGAAGATCCCACATGCCGCGGAGCAACTGGGCCCATGAGCCACAATTACTGAGCCTGCGCATGCAATGAAGAGTGGCCCCTGCTTGCCACAACTAGAGAAAGCCCTTGCACAGAAACGAAGACCCAACACAGCCATAAATAAATAAATTAATTAATTAAAAAAGAAAATTTGTATCTTAATAAATGTTAAAAAAAAAAGAAAAAAGAAAAGAACAACAAAATCCAAAAAGTTTTCTAAAGCCTTGAAAAGTTTGCTTTAGTGGTTCCCAAGACTGTTGACTTGTAGACTTGGAACTGTCAATGTTTATTATAGGAAGTTACATTTGTTAGAATATTTGTTCACTTAAAATTGCAGCCTCTGATTGCTATGAATGATCTTCTTCAACCTCCTTTGATTACCTAGATCACCATGGCTGTGAACTAATGCTAAATAATCACTCCAAAAAAGACTGTGTATTCCATGGAATTAAGAACATAGTTAAAGGCATTTCTCCTTGAAAGGACACTTAGAAGGCAAATGAAGTGACCAAATATATTCTCCTAAAACACACAAAAAAATCTTGAAGCTGAGGGGTGAGATAATTACTCCTGGGTTGCATGATTACCAAATATGAGAAACAGGCTGGAGCTCAGGCCTTCTGGTTCCTGACCTCATCATCTTTCCATTGTCTTGTGGCTCCTTGGATTTTTAAAAAAAATTTTATTGAAATATATTTGATTTACAATGTTGTGTTAGTTTCAGATGTATAGCAAAGTGATTCATATATATATATATATATATATATATATATAAACACATATATATTCTTTTTTTTAATATTCTCTTCCATTATAGGTTTTTACAAGATCTTGAGTTTAGTTCCCTGTGCTATACAGTAGGTCCTTGTTGGTTATCTTTTTTATATATAGTAGCATGTATATTTTAATTGCAAACTCCTAATTTATCCCTCCCTCACTTCCCCTTCGGTAACCATAAATTTGTTTTCGATGTCTGAGTGTATTTCTGTTTTTTAAATAGGTTCATTTGTATCATTTTTTTTAGATTCCACATATCAGTGATATCATATATTTGTCTTTCTTTGTCTGGCTTACTTAGTATGATAATCTCTAGGTCCATCCATGTTGTTGCAAATGGCATTATTTCATTCTTTTTAATGGCTGAGTAATATTCCGTTGTGTATATATACCACATCTTCTTTATCCATTCATCTGTCAATGGACATTTAGGTTGCTTTTATGTCCTGGCTATTGTAAATAGTGCTGCAGTGAACGTTGGGGTGTGTGTATCTTTTCAAATTACGGTTTTCTCCCGATATATGCCCAGGAGTGGGATTGCAGGATCATAGGTTTGCTCTATTCTTAGCTTTTTAAGGAACCTCCATACTGCTCTCCATAGTGGCTGTACCAATTTACATTCCCACCAACAGTGCAAGCGGGTTCCCTTTTCTCCACACCCTCTCCAGCGTTTATTACTTGTAGACTTTTTTGATGATGGCCATTCTGACTGGTGTGAGGTGATACCTCATTGTAGTTTTGAGTTGCATTTCTCTAATAACTAGCAAGGTTGAGCATCTTTTCATGTGCCTTTTGGCCATCTGTATGTCTTCTGTGGAGAAATGTCTATTTAGGTCTTCTGTCCATTTTTTTGATTGGGTTGTTTGTTTTTTTGATATTGAGCTGCATGAGCTGTTTGTATATTTTGGAGATTAAGCCCTTGTCAGTCCCATCATTTGCAAATATTTCCCCCCATTCTGTAGGTTGTCATTTCATTTTCTTTATGGTTTCCTTTGCTGTGCAAAAGCTTTTAAGTTTCATTAGGTCCCGTTGGTTTATTTTTGTTTTTATTTCCATTACTCTAGAAGATGGATGCCAAAAAACATTGCAGCGACTTCTGTCAAAGAGTGTTCTGCCTATGTTTTCCTCTAAGAGTTTTGTAGTATCTGATCTTACATTTAGGTCTTTAATCCATTTTGAGTTTGTTTTTGTGTGTGGTGTTAGAGAATGTTCTAATTTCATTCTTTTACACATAGCTGTCCAGCTTTCCCAACACCACTTGCTGAAGACACTATTTCTCTCCATTGTATACTCTTGCCTCCTTTGTCATAGATTAATTGATCGTAAGTGCGTGGGCTTATCTCTGGGCTTTCTCTCCTGTTCCTTTGATCTATATGTCTGTTTTTGTGCCAGTACCATACTGTATTGATTACTGTAGCTAAATCTATTTTATATTTAAAATGCAATTGTGCATGGAAAAAAGGTCTGCTTCAGTGTAATAAAATTAGATATTAACAGAAAAGCATGTCCCTCCCCAAAAAAGTTTCTCATGTGGAAGTTTAAAAACACATTTTTCATTATTTCTTGGGTTATCCCACTCCGCCCCTGCTCCTACCCAAGACCCCTCCTCTGCAGCTACACAGGACTGGTCTTTGAACACTCCATGCTTTGTCATTCTTCAGTGTGCCTTTGCAAATGCTGGTCCCTCTTACAGGAATAGCCTTTTCACTCCTCCCTACCTGATGAGTTTCTATGGCTCCTTTGATATCTAGTACAATTATCACTTCCTCAGCAAGCCTTCTCCCAAGCACCTCAGGCGGAATTCAGTCCCTCAGCTGGGTTTCCTTGTACCTCTCTGGCTAGTTATTTATTTATGCTTGTCTCTCCACTGAGCTGTGAGCAGCTTGTCAAAGGCAGGGTCTGTGTCATGTTCACTTTTCTGTCTCTAGTGTCCAGCATATTGTAAGTGATCAATAATCTTTGTTGTATGAATAAAATAACTTCTTGAGCTGCCATGTTAACGAAGAATACAATCCTAAAAACAAAAACAAAAAAACACATAATCCTAAATATGCCCACTGTGGAGGGGCCATTATGAACTCTACACATCTGGGGGTACCAGAGCCATCTGGAGAAGCACCATCAGATCCTCAGGGTCCAAAACTCCTGCCCACTCCGTCCTGCTCTGTGATGGCAGGTCATGAAAGGAAGGCTTTCAGTTTCTTAGAGTAGAGCTTCAATGGGCCACATCAATCTTTTATTTTTCTAATATTGACCATCTCCCAAAGCCGACTTTGTATGAATTGAAATATCATGTTCCATCAAAAACTACTCTTCTTGGAGGGTGGACGATAGAAATAAGGGAGAAGGGCTAGGAGGAGAAAATCCCAGCCTTTCTTACAGAACACTTTCCCTACACCTAACATCCGTGGAGATTAACAGGCTCTCATCTGAAGGTCCTTGCTAGGTTTCTTTGGGTTTTTTTGAATAATTTTTATTGGAGTATAGTTGTTTTACAATGTTGTGTTAGTTTCTACTGTACAGCAAAGTGAATCAGTTATACATATACATATATCCCCTCTTTTTTGGATTTCCTTCCCATTTATGTCACCATAGTGCATTAAGTTCCCTGAGCTATACAGTAGGTTCTCATTAGTTATATACTTTATACATAGTATCAATAGTGTATATATGTCAATCCCAATCTCCCAATTCCTTCCCACCCGCGTTGCTAGGTTTTTGAAAGTAGGAGCTACTGACATTTCACAACTGCAATTTGTCTGAAGATTTACAGTCTCCCATGCCCACCTTCCTGGCATTCAGAAAGCTCAAATGATTCCCATTCTCTGTAGCCCATAAGGCAGAGGGCGGGAAGGTGTTCTGATAGGAAACTCAATGCCAGACCCCTCTGGAGTCAGGAGCCACAATGAGGAAATCAACCCAGGTGGAGTTTTTTAAAGTTCACAAAAATGAGAAAGGGTTCAGAAAACATGACCTTCAAGAAAGGAAAAAAGAGAACCAGACAGGTGTCTTTGCATAACATCATTTCAAATGACTGTGGAAAAGCCTCTGAAATAAACAGGTGTTGAGTTAAATGTCTGAGTCTTAAATATACTAAATTATTTTATAAGTCAAGATCCCGGCAGAAAACAACATGCAAACTGGGTAAGTCAAGACATGTTTAATAAAGGGTTTATTCATAAAGGACTGGGGACGCTGGTGGTCCAGTGGTTTAGACTCCATGCTTCCACTGCAGGGGGCATGGATTTGATCCCTGTTCTGGGAACTAAGATCCCACATGCCACGTGGTACAGCCAGAAAAAAAAAGAAGAAAAAGAAAAAAAAAAAGAAAGATTGAGAAAGCATTACAGAATTCCACAGGGAGGAATTCCGCAGGGGGTACTTACACTGACCCCACTCAGCCCCCATCTCTTGCTAGTGTCGTCCACTGGTTGGGCCCAAGAGGAAGCCAGAGAGCAAGGAGGTATATGGATGTAATGCATGCAGGTCAACTCCTGGGCCACGGGATGGGGAAGGATGGAGAAAGCAGAGGGTGGAAACGAGATAATCAGCACCGCAATGAACACACATCTACTGGGACTCAATTCCTCCTCTCCTTCTGCCCAAACCACCTGCTCATTTCCTATACATCTTACAACCCTTTATTTGTGTTTGCTGTCCAGTCTCTGGGTGTCAGTGCCTTTCATGTGCTTTGACCATTTGCTGGTATCTCCCTAAACTTGTCGATTGTGATAACCATAGGCCAGCGTGGCTTGGATGAGGAAGTGACGTTGGAGCCGAGAGAAGAAGGTATCTGCAAAGATCTAGGGGAGACCGTTCTATGCAGAAGGAAACAACAAGTGCAAAGTTCAAAAGTTCTGTCCCTCTGAGACAGATGGGAGTTTGGAATGCCTGGGGGACAGAAAATGCATCCCAAGGTCCGGAGCTGAATGCTTAGTTACTTGTCAATTATTAGAATGATCAGACCCTTTATCCCGCACGTAGGCACATGGAGTCTATCATCGGATGGACCTGTTTCATTTGTGAAGTGCAAAGCTTGACTGGGATGTTTCCGGAGCTCACCTCCTACTCTAAGATGGCTAAAATTGTAACTATCACAGACTCCTTGGGGAATTTTCTTGCATTGTTGCCTCTATGTGCATACATGGAATCAGTTAATCACTAAACATTAGTGACATTAGTTTGTTTGAAAAATACTCGGTGGACCTCTACTGTGTGTTCACTACGGGCCCAGTGTGGCTGACACTGTCAGTGCACCAACAGTAATATCTTCGGCACTCACCATCCCCTTGCACACTGACGGCTTTGTCCTGCAAGCGCCTGACACTCTCCCGCAGGGGCTCTCTCCTGCCATGGGAGCACACCCAGCCTGTGTGCAAGGAAGGCCAGAGTGGCACTGAGTTGTCCCAGGAGCAGCCCTGGGCCATGATGAATGAATGAGAGTGGGAGGGTCAATTCCCCAGCTTCTTCCCCCTCAGGTGGGACAACTCTGAGGTGTGCCGCATACATTCTTCTAGAGCTTCTCGGGTGTGAAGGCCCAGCTGTCCACAGAGGTAGCCTACTCTTGCATTGGCTTCTCTCCATTCCCTGTCTCACCTCCTCACTGCCTGACTGGTGCTTCTCCCAAATAAATGACTTGCACTTGAATCTTATTCTCAGACCAACTTCTGAGGGAGCCCCACCTAAGACAGCTAGTTACAGTGGGCGATACCAAGGAGTGTAAATATTTCCCCAAGCATAAAGAGCTCACCATGTAGTTACTAGTCTTTTTTTTTTTTTAACTAAGGAGTTACTGGGTTTTTTAAAATAAATAAATTTATTTATTTATTTATGGCTGCATGAGGTCTTTGTTGCTGTGCACGGGCTTTCTTTAGTTGCGTCGAGCGAGGCCTACTCTTGGTTGTGGTGCACGGGCTTCTCATTGAGGTGGCTTCTCTTGTTGCAGAGCACGGGCTCTAGGCACACAGGCTTCAACGGTTGTGGCACATGGGCTCAGTAGTTGTGGCGCATGGGCTTAGTTGCTCTGTGGCATGTGGGATCTTCCCAGACCAGGGCTCAAACCTGTGTCCCCTGCATTGGCAGGCGGATTCTTAACCACTGCACCATCAGAGAAGCCCTGTAGTTACTAGTTTTTAAAAGTAGACATTGGAATTCCCTGGCGGTCCAATGGTTAGGACTCCGCCTTTCACTGCCAGGACCTGGTTTCCATCCCTGGCCGTGGAACTAAGATCTCGGAAGTCACGTGGCATGGCCAAAAATAAAATAAAATAAAAGTAAATGTTAAAGCCTTGAAATACAACTTTTGATCTAGCAGTACAACTTCTAAGAATACATCTTATGAAAATTATAGTTGGACAGAAACTTGGACACCAAAATGTTCATCTCTCCTCAAAGCATTGAAAATAATAGATAAAATGAGAAGATGTAAAGGTCCTCTGGTGGGGAAGTGAATAAATAAATAATGGTACATCCATACAACACAATACTATGCAGTCATTAAAAACCACGTTGGAGGACTTCCCTGGTGGCGCAGTGATTGAGAATCTGCCTGCCACTGCAGGGGACACGGGTTCGAGCCCTGGTCTGGGAAGATCCCACATGCCGTGGAGCAACTAGGCCCATAAGCCACAACTACTGAGCCTGAGCGTCTGGAGCCTGTGGTCCACAACAAGAGAGGCCGCGATAGTGAGAGGCCCGCGCACCACGATGAAGAGTGGCCCCCGCTTGCCACAACTAGAGAAAGCCCTCGCACAGAAACGAAGACCCAACACAGCAAAAATAAATAAATAAATTAATAAACTCCTACCCCCAACATCGTCAAAAAAAAAAAAAACACACATTGTAGAATAATACTTAACAACAGGACATGGTTCATGAGGCACAATTTAAAAAGAGTTACAAAACAATATATCCAGTACATACAATTTTTGTTAATATATGTGCACAGGAAACAAATCCTAGAAAGCTGAAACACCAGAGGATTAACAGTTGCCAGCAGCTTCTTGCCTCTGAGTTTATCTATATTTCCCAAAGTTTCTATAAATAACATGTGCTTTCTTACATAGTCTAAGACAGCATTTTGCAGTCTCAGCACTCTTGACATTTTGGGCTGAATCATTGTTGTGGGTACTGTCCTGTGACAACCAAAAGTTATCTCCAGAAATTGCCACGTGTCTCCTGGGAGCAAAAGCGTTCCTGGTTGAGAACCACTGGTCTAAGAGAATCTCAGATCAGAAAACAATGCTAGTAGTTAATGACCACGAAGTGAAATAAGATTAGTCAAAAGTTGTTTCAGATTTGCATGAGTTTTTTTTTTTTTTCATTTTGAAGAAACCAATGTCATGTCAGCATTTAACCTAAAGTAATATTTCTTCCAGAACATGGGGCCACTTCCTCAAATGTGTAAAAGAACAGCAAATAAGAGGTTCCACGGCATCATCTGTTCAGTTTCTAAGAAGTTTAGACTCTAAAAAGTTGAAGTTTTGCCAGCCTC
This sequence comes from Stenella coeruleoalba, assembly GCF_951394435.1. Taxonomy (NCBI): domain Eukaryota; kingdom Metazoa; phylum Chordata; class Mammalia; order Artiodactyla; family Delphinidae; genus Stenella; species Stenella coeruleoalba. The sequence continues at coordinate 15,308,327 of NC_137152.1, forward strand.
ATGGGATGTTCGTTTCCCATCTGTCCTGACACTGGACAAAGAACGTGAGATAAACAGAGCCCCCTGAAATGTTCTGTATCAAAGACTTCCTAAGTACTATTATGTTCCGTGATTAACTGTGACTCTACGTATGGCCACAGATGCAACAATACAAGAAAGTTCCCCAAGGGGTTTACGATAGTTACGAGTTAGCCTGAGTGGAGAAGATTCCATCAAGACATGCTCATTGAGCACCTACTGTGTGCCAAGCACTGTTCTAAGGCTCTGAGGATACAGAGGGGAACACGATGCTCGAGGTGCCGACCCTGGAGGGATCCCCCATTCTAGGGAGGGGGAAGATGATAAACACGGGCACACCTATGCCAACAAGCTAATTCTGGGAAGAGAACTAGGTCCTGTGGAAGAGAGTCGCTGGGTGGCAGGGAGGGGAGAGGGTGCCTTTACCTGGTGCAGCCTATCTGAGCGGAGTGCAGAGGTGGTGGCATGTGTGCAGAGATCTGGGCCTAGATTGGTGAAAGCCTATCTCCAAAGCCCTGAGCTGGGAATGAGTTGGAGTATTTGAGGGACAGAAAGGGAAGCAGCTGGACCAGAGCAAACAGAAGGTGAGGGAAATGGGGGGAGTGGGAGGCCAGGTCAGGTGACTCCTTTGGAGGTCTTCACGGGAAGTTTGGGTTGCACTTTAGTTGGGAAGGTGCTGGAGGGTGGGAAGCAGGGGAGGGACAAGATCTGGTTTCTGCTTGGGGAAGATCCCCTTGAGCCCCAGCTGGGAATGAACCGGAGCAGGACAAGACGAGCCCTGGGAGCTCTGTTGTTTGAGCTCCGCAGGAGTCCAGGTGAGCCCAACCAGGTTGGAGGGGCGGAGGTGAAGCGCTTGGATTTGGAAGTTGATTCGGGAGAAGAGTTGGCAGCCTGTGTGGGCCTGGCAGCCCCGGTGCCCTGAGCCGGCTATGGGCGAGCAGAGGCCCGAGTGTGGAGCTGGGGTCTTGGCAAAGCGCTTGGGCTGCTTGAAGCTGAAGCTCCAGGGAATGAAGCAGTGACTAATGACAGACAGCAAGCATGACAGGGCCTTGTAAACCCATTTTTATTTTCAAATAGGCTACCAGCCCGGAGGTAGGGCATTTTGTAACTTCCCTGGGACCCAGAGCCAAGTGGCTCCAGGAGCTGCTGGCTGTGGAAGCAGTACAGAGCAGAGGCCAAAACACGGCCGGCTTCGGGGGAGATCCTCATATTCTTTCTCGAAGAATCCCCATTCGACGGCTGATGCCTGAAAGTCCACCATTTGCGATGTCTTTTGGGTTTAGGTTTTTAGTTCAGGACAAAATGCAAATTCCCTTCCAAAAGGCAAAGCAGAAGGCAGTGATGGAGACTGGGCCCTAAGGAGCAGTGTGGCCATGAACTTCAGCACTGTCAGAAGTCACATGGGGGCTTCCCTGGTGGTGCAGTGGTTAAGAATCTGCCTGCCAATGCAGGGGACACGGGTTCGAGCCCTAGTCTGGGAAGATCCCACATGCCGCGGAGCAAGTGGGCCCGTGAGCCACAACTACTGAGCCTGCGCGTCTAGAGCCTGTGCTCCACAACAAGAGAGGCCGCGATAGTGAGAGGCCCACGCGCCGCGATGAAGAGTGGCCCCCGCTTGCCACAACTAGAGAAAGCCCTCGCACAGAAATGAAGACCCAACACAGCAAAAATAAATAAATTTATTAAAAAAGAAAAAGAAGTCAGATGGGACAGAAGATTTGTTCTGGGTTAGAAATAGCCTTAGGGCTGTGGCACCGAAAGTCCTGACGGTGACGGCTGCGTGAGCCGGTTTGGATGGGGTGAGGGGAGCTCAGAGAGGAGGAAGCCGTCATTAAGGCCTGAAAGAGTTGGCGGGAGGGCAGGAAGGCAAATATGGCCACATTTCCTGAGGCCGCTCTGGATTTCTGTGTCTGATCGGCAGTTTAGAAGGCCCTTACCTCTTCCTCCCGTGGCTGCTGATCCGGCACAGACTTGGGGCAAAGCAGGAAGTGCTCTCAGGAGGGTGAATCCTGAGGGGACCCTAACAGGAAGCTTTCCCAAGCTCCTCTGGGTGAATAACGCCAACACTTAATTCAAAAACCAACTTCCAGAGCATTTACATGACTGAAATAGTTTCGACAGCTATTGAAAACTCAATCAAAACCATTTTGATAGACTGTTAGCCTATTTAAAAATAAAGTTTTCTCACTGAATTTTATCCAAGTAATCTTTGCTGATTTTTCTTCTCTTTTAATTCACTAACTTAAAATAAACTCTCACCCTTGGAAGGCATTAAAATGAACATCATTGTCATTTCTGTCTCAATTACGTTTTCTTCTACATTTCACTCTACCTGTCCAACTGCAGGATAAAGAAGCCCTGGGAATAGAGCTCAAAGAATGTAGATTTTTATTCTATTTATGTTTTCTTCCCTCCTTGTTCCCTGGCCTCTCAGTTTGATTCAGTCTTTCATTTAGTAAATATTTATTGAATTCCTATTACGCACCAGCTACTGTAGGAGAGGCTGGAAAGGTAGAAAAGTTAGATATTTGGTCTCTGCCCTTGAGGACCTACTAACGGTGGGAAGAATGTACAAACAAGTAATTAAAAAGCAAAAAACAAGCACTATAATTAAGATATGCCCAAAGCACTTGAAAGGATATGTACTAAATTTTTATTTACACTTTAATTTACTAAGTAAATAAATCCTATGTTTATTGTCACCTATGTCATAATCTTTTTTGCTTAAAAGACAAAAGAATTCCGTTCACCGGAAAGCCAATTTTATCTATTTGTTGTGTTAGAGTGCCATCTAGTGGAAAGTGTCTGAAATCACAACGCCAGCTCTTTTTTCTATTTCTTATGTTAGAGTGCCATCGTGTGGAGATTTTATGTAATTGCAGAATGAATTTTTATTTTTGTGTTACAGCGCTACCCAGTGGTTTTATCATGTGTTTGCAGAGGATATACTTTTCTTATTACTCAGTTAAGAGTGTCAGCACGTAGAGTTTTTATGTAATTGCACACAGATATGTTCTTCTTATTATTCTGGTGAGAATGTCACTGGGTGGAATTTTCCTGCGGTTGCAGATAAATTTTTCATATTTCTCAGGTTAGAGTGCCACCGAGTGGAATTATCGTGCAATTGCAGAACATGTTTTTCTTACTGCAGGTATCTTCCGCTTTCTGAAAGTTATTCTTACACCACTTTGCTTTTATGAAAGACCTCCATTAGTACATAATTTTCAGTAAGCAAAAGAAACCTGAAGAGGATTTTTGCTTTTACCCACACACACAAAAAAGGCATTACTGACTGTACTAATGTTGGTCTTTTGTTAAAGTGGCATAACTCTTAACTTTTAGAAAGCGGGGATTGTCTTTGCTTTTCCCCATTTCTGCTTACAAAATGTTTCATAGGAACTTTACCTTCAGATAGCGGGGTGAACCTGTAATAGGGAAAAAAAGAAATACGTGTTCTGCACTTACATGATAATTCCACCAGGTGGCACCCCAGAACGCCATCTGGTGGAAATACCATGTAATTGCAAAACAGTTTTATTGCTGAAGTTAGGGTGCCGCCCAGTAGAATTTTCCTGCAATTGCAGAACAGATACGTTTTCAATTTCTCACGTTAAAGTGTTACCTGGAAAAAAAAGTTTTTATATTCTTGTGAAAGACTGCCACCTAGTGGAATTTGTTCTTTGTTACAAAGTAGGGCAGTGGTCCTCCAACTTGGCATCCGAATCACCTGGAGAACTTTTTAAAACAAAAATTTCATGTCCCCATGCTCAGAGTTTCTTATTGAGGAGGTTTGGGATAGGGTGTGGGGATTTGCATTTCTAACAAGTTTCCCAGTTTATGTTGATGCTATTTATCTGGGACTGCACTTTGAGAACCACTGAAATACCCACTCCTTAAATGTTAGTTTCACACATAACTGGGATTTTTTTTCCTCTATAATTTCTAGAATTGTTTCAATTCTGAAGATCTGTAGGCATTGGAAACCTTTGCTCTCCTGAGTCTTTCCAAAGACCTCAGGATACCTGTTGACTAAATCTACCAGTTGCTTTTGATACCAGTTTTTGCAAACTTATCTAAGCCACTTTACAATGTGGGATGAATTCTGTCTGTTTTCTGTATCCCCCAATCCTAATAGAATAGGCTTTCCCTACATATCTGTTGGATGAATGAATGAATTTAGGCCTTCAGCATTGCCAGGTTGTTAGGATAAATGTGGCAGCTTCCCACAAGTGAAGTAGGAAGACGGTTTGTCAATTTCCTTCTCCACAACTTCACTATTATATTACAATGAAAGAAGCTGCAGACAGAAATCTGTCAAAATCATTTATTCATATGCAGGCACAAATCCTGCCCTACACCCTGTTCCTAGAAGCAGGCAAGGGCCTGCTCTGGTTTTTTTTTTTTTTTTTTTTCTGTACGCGGGCCTCTCACTGCTGTGGCCTCTCTCATCGCGGAGCACAGGCTCCGGACGCGCAGGCTCAGCGGCCATGGCTCACGGGCCCAGCCGCTCCGCGGCATGTGGGATCTTCCCGGACCGGGGCACGAACCCGTGTCCCCTGCATCGGCAGGCGGACTCCCAACCACTGCGCCACCAGGGAAGCCCCCTGCTCTGTTTTTTAGGCACTATAACAAGCTCCTTCCTGACGTGTTGATCCATGGCAGAGCCAATGAGACAACAGAGTCTCCGTAAGAGGCGAACACAAGACCGCTAGTCCAAAGGTGTTAGCCCTCTGGCTTTTCAGACGCTTATCCTCCGTTCATGCAAGGGGTGGGTTCCTCATCATTTTAGCTAATCACATGTTTTGAACACCACTCATTTCACCAATTAAAAAGTATTCCTTACACTTTTTAGGTGAATTATTAAGCTCTGGTGCAGATGGAGATAGGATATTTGCCGGTCCTCTAAAACATGGAATCCTTATCAGGGTCCTTTGAATGTTAATCACCTAACCTGCAGCGTGGCTCCCTGATTAGGGTGATTCACAGGTTAACTGACTGCCCCTCTGGTAGAGGAGACTAAAGTTAATTTACAGACACACTTATAGCACTTCATTTATGCAGAATTCTGTGAAAGTAAATTGCAGACAGTATAAATCCAGGAAACCTGAGGTTTTCTTCATGCATTTATTCACTTGCTCTTTATTAAAAGTCTAACATGTGGGATTTTAGGCTAAAAGTCAGGAATTCTGAGTTCTGGTCTCAGCTCTGCCACCAACTAGCTGTGTGATCTCAGACAAATTACTTAACCTCTCTGGGCTTTAGTTTGTTCATTTGCGAACAAGAAACCTGAACTAGCCATTACTAAAGCTACCTCCAGCTCTAAAATGTCATGATTCCATTCTTTCAGAAAATGCTAGGACGCATTTGCAATTCCAGTTACCCTCCAGCCTTGCTTGGCCTCCGTGAGGATGAAACCCTGATATCCCAAAGCATCCATTGTATGTAATGAATTAACTTCTCTCTTATACTCCTAGAATAGGAGTTATGTACTCTCTCTGGCAGAATGGAGAAGATAGTCACTCCCATCATGTTCTGTGTTCTGTGGTCCAGATGAGGAACCTGGGGTGAGAATGACTTGCAAAGTCCTCTAAAGGTCATCCAGCACAGAACACCCAATGGGGTGCCACAGATGAGCTACAGGGATGCCAAGATACCAATCTGCTTGCCTTCAGTGGAGGCTGGAAGTCCCGCGGAGGCCCAGGTTGGTGTAAGAGCCGCCTGGCCCATTGATTCCACCGAGCTGCATAAGCAGCACTGTTTTCTCCCTGTGGTGCGACATGAAAAGTGTGGTAATCACGCCTCTGTCGTACAGTGCTCGGAAATGTGCAGTTTAGGCCACGGGAATCATGGTCCTGACCCTTAATGATGCCCGGCGGAGATATAAAACAGAGGTTGCCAAGCTGCTGAGGGGGAGGGCGGGCAAGTCAAGGGGACCTCTCCTCGCTCACTGGGGTGCCGTGTTCCCAATCTTTTCTCACTGTAGCAGACATCTGTCCTGTTTCTGTACAAAACTTGGTGGCTCAACACAGCAAACCTTTATTACTTCCCAGTTTCTGTGGCTTAGGAATCCAGAAGCAGCTGAGCCGGGGGTTTGGGGCTCAGGGTCTCTGGTGAGACTGTGGGCTGGGCTGCAGTCATCTGAGACGGGAGGAGCCGTTCCCAGCTCCCTGGCTTGGCTGCGGGCTCCACGTGGGCCTCCCCACAGGGCTGCTCGCCTGCGGCAGCCGGCTTCTCCCAGAGCCACTGTGACCCAACAGACGGGAAAAAGCCTAGTGCCTTTATGACCCAGTCTCAGCAGTGACAGACCACGGCTTCCGCTGTGTGCTGACGGTCATACAGACCAACCCTGGGCCAGTGTGCGGGAGCAGGGCTCGAGAGTGTGGCTGCCAGGAGGCGACGCCACTGGGCCAGCCTGGGGGCCACCGCACCTGCCTCTGCAGACTCGGGTGCTGCAGCCGCCAGGGGAGCCACGTGCGCATCACGGTTGAGAAGCACGTCCTGCCCACTAGGCGTATACCATCCTCTTGCGGGGAGGGAAATCTTGTTGCCCGCTGCTTTCTCCAATTCCTCTCACTTGCCCCTCTTTCAATATTCTTCTCTCCAGAGAAGTCACCACATTCTCCCCTTTCCAGCCAGACCTCCCAACCCAGGCGCCCCTGTCCCTCACTTCTCTCTCTTCCTTTTTTTCTTATTTTCCCTCCACTTTCTTTTTCTTTCTCTTTCTCTCTTGTTTATTCATTTTCCAGAAAGCCCAGGAGGATTTAATTTTCGAAATGATTACCAGGAAGGAGCCCAAGAGAAATGATGAAAACAAAAGTACTGTGGCCCTTTGCGACTCGAGTTCTTCTCTCTGAAAATACACTCTTCTTTTAGAGCAGAGGCCTCAAAGCTGCCAAGACGAGCAAATAGCTTTTCCCAGTGAAATATTTTATTTGAGGCATGGAGGCTCATTTGGGGGAAATGCTGAGATGCGGGAAGCTTGCGTCGCCGTGGCGAGTAAGCACAGCTGATTACGTTCCCCGCCCGCCTCCAGGAAAGGATTCACAGGCACCCTTCTATGAGGTAGTCCTCCACTGCGCTCTGTTGCCTTTAGAAAAGTGCAAAATTCCTTTAAATCCAGGCACTCTGGAAAATTCGCAAAGCTGAGACTGATAAATACTGCTCAGGCACAGGATTGAAAGCAGAGTTTGAGCTGCTCCCCTATCAAGCCGCATCAGCATCACCTGGGAGCTCTTGGGAGAGGCAAAGTCGGCCCGGCCCAGGAGACCCGGATGTGAAACCCGGGGGGCGGGACTACCAAGTCCATTGCAAGGAGCCCGCGAGGGAGTTTGGCGCGCGCTAAATTGGTAGAAGCACTGGTTTGAGAAAAGCATGGGACCCTGCCATTAATGGAGGGGAAAAGCGGGGAGACACCAGCAGGTAAGACATAAAAAATAATGGGATGTGACATGCTTAAATTTTCTAGGTATGAAAAGATACATGGGGCTGGCGTTCCCTTGCCTCTGACCGCCCCCCCCGCCCCCGCTTTCCGCTCCATCCCCCCTGCTCAGGCACCAGCACAGTAACGGGAACCAGTCCAGGTTGAGCCTGGGGGGTTGGGGGAGGAAGGGGTTATTTCGTTACCACATTTTGGAGCCAACAAGCTTTTAAACCAGAGAGCCACTGGCTGTGAAGCAATGCTCGAGTGCGCCACTAGGGGTCGCCAGCAAGTTGCCTATTACAGCCCAATGCCAGCTGCTTTTTTTTTTAGTAGATCTTTATTGGAGTATAATTGCTTCACAATACTGTGTTTCTGTTGTACACCAAAGTGAATCAGCCATATGCATACATATGTCCTCATATCCCCTCCCTCTTGAGCCTCCCTCCCAGCCTCCCTATCCCACCCCTCTAGGTCTTCGCAAGGCACCGAGCTGATCTCCCTGTGCTATGCGGCTGCTTCCCACTGGCTATTTTACATTCCGTAGTGTATATATGTTGATGCTACTCTCACTTCGCCCCAGCTTCCCCCTACCACCCCGTGTCCTCAAGTCCATTCTCTATGTCTGCATCTTTATTCCTGCCCTGCAACTAGGTTCATCAGTACCATTTTTTAAAATTTAGATTCCATATATATGCGTTAGCATATAGTATTTGTTTTTCTCTTTCTGACTTACTTCACTCTGTATGACAGACTCTAGGTCCATCCACCTCACTACAAATAACTCAATTTCGTTTCTTTTTATGGCTAATATTGCCTTGTATATATGTGCCACATCTTCTTTATCCATTCATCTGTTGATGGACACTTAGGTTGCTTCCGTGTCCTGACTATTGTAAATAGTGCTGCAGTGAACATTGTGGTACATGACTCTTTTTGAATTATGGTTTTCTCAGGATATATCTCAGGGGTTGCTGGGTCGTATGGTAGTTCTATTTTTAGTTTTTTAAGGAATCTCCATACTGTTCCCCATAGTGGCTGTATCAATTTACATTCTCACCAACAGTGCAGAAGGGTTCCCTTTTCTCCACACCCTCTCCAGCACTTATTGTTTGTAGATTTTTTGATGATGACCATTCTGACCGGTGTGAGGTGATGCCTCCTTGTAGTTTTGGTTTGCATTTCTCTAATAATTAGTGATGCTGAGCATCTTTTCATGTGCCTCTTGGCCACCTGTACGTCTTCCTTGGTGAAATGTCTACTTAGGTCTTCCGCCCATTTTTTAACTGGATTGTTTGTTTTTTTGATATTGAGCTCCGTGAGCTGTTTGTATATTTTGGAGATTAATCCTTTGTCTGTTGTTTCATTTGCAAATATTTTCTCCTATTCTGAGGGTTGTCTTTTGGTCTTGTTTATGGTTTCCTTTGCTGTGCAAAAGCAAAGGGAAGCCCTCTATGAGTTTTTTATAGTGTTTGGTCTTACATTTAAGTGTGTAATCCATTTGGAGTTTACCTTTGTGTATGATGTTAGGTAATGTTCTAATTTCATTCTTTTACAATGCCAGCTTTTTATAACAAATAGTTTTAAACACACTCTTTAAAATCCTGAAATGCAATTCATAGATAACAGTAGTACCTAACTACACACATAATTTTTAGACTTTTTAAAAGACTATAATATAACGCAGAAATAAAAGCAAAGTAATGTGTTACAAACTAAGATGTATGCTTGGACGACTACATTAGAGCCACAGTGAAGTGGTTGGATGCTTGCACCTGAACGTAGAATCACTGTGACTGTGGCAGCTGCGGGTGTAGACTGAAGTGGGGTGTTAAATCACTCACTTGAATACCAGTAGCAGCATTGCCACTGGCGATACGAGTTTTCTGTAGTTGTAAACAAGTCTTGAAAAACCTGGAACAAAACAAATTATTGACACAGTCTTTCCTCGGTTTACTTACTAAATATCTATGTATTACTGGAAGATTCATTCAAAAGCTGTTTTTTATTTCTCTGTAGAATGGAGGTAGGATCTAGGTCCAGATATTATATACAGGTTTTAGATGCAGGATTTCACCTACATAAATGTCCAGAGGAACGTTTGAAAGTCATGTGAGAAATAGAAAATGTTTCCATCGCACAGGGTGTCGGGAATCTAGGTTCAAGGGTATTCCCCCCCATCATTGTGACAACAGACCCCCAGCCGCGGAAGTGTCCATTGTAAGCCATAGGGAACAGCTCGGCTCCCATTGAGAATCACTTTGAAGGGAGGAGCAAAGGCAAGAGAGGAGAGACTAAGGAAGGCACATCTAGGCTCAGGATGGGCCAAGGACCATAGCCATGTGGCAGATGCAGCGACCTGGGGGCCCACTTGGGCAAGGGTGCGCAGTGCTCTGTTGGCAGTGTGCCAGGGAAACGGCATTCACTTTTTGTCCAAGTCTCACTTTTTAGCCCCTCTGCCACCACCCTTGGAGTCAACAAAATATTTAAACGTCTGGAAATCCTTTTTAAAAATAGATATAATGTTCTCTTTGGGCCCCAGGGGGATTCCTGAAAATGGATTTAACGCTTCCTAAGGGGCAAAGAGTATTATGAATCACATCCCTGAAATGTTTGCATATTGTTGGACCCAGCAATTTCACCTCGAGGAATTTGTCCTAAAAGAAATAATAATAACTTGGATGAGGTGATAGCTACAAATATACTCAAGCATAGTTTATGATTGTAAAAATGGAAAGCCATCTAATTGTGCAACAATGACGGATTAGTGGAATAAATTATAGCTACAGTGGAATATTAGGAATTAAAAATCAGGTTGTTAAAAATACTTACTCACCCGTGGGCAGGGGTTACAAACTATTAGGTACCTTCTGACCTCATTCCTATAAATTTTTTAAATGTGTAAATGTGTAGCAAAAGTATATTGCTTGGGGGTGATATACTGACACTCACAGCACTTTGTGTGGCCTTGTATGGTTGTAGAATATTTTTATTTTTTTTGTTTTTGATTTATCTGTAGTTTCCAGAATTTCTACATGGAACACCTTTCTTTTGTAATAAGAAAAATGCTAGTTATAAAATGATGAGAAACTACTTTAAGAAAGAATCCTATTATAGCTATTTGGTAAAGTCCCTAATTGCCCCTCCCTTGTGTGTGGTAAATCCCGATTTTCGTTTCTTAAGGGTTGGCAAGTTTCTTAAGATTGGCAAGCTTTATCGATGGTTAAGCCAGTTGTGCAGACAGTTGGTGAGGCCTGGTGGATTTTTTTAAAATTAATTTTTCTTATTGGAGTATAGTTGATTTACAGTGTTGGGTTCGTTTCTGCTGTACAGCATAGTGAATCAGTTATACATATATCCACTCGTTTTTTAGATTATTTTCCCATATAGGCCATTACAGAGTATTGAGTAGTTCTGTGCTGTACAGTAGGTTCTTAATAGTTATCTATTTTATATATGGTAGCGTGTGTATGTCGATCTCAGTCTCCCAATTTATCCCCCCCTTCCCCCCTTGATAACCATAAGTTTGTTTTCTACATCTGTGACTCTATTTCTGTTTTGTAAATAGGTTCATTTGTACCATGGTTTTAGATTCCGCATATAGACGATATCATATGCTATTTGTCTTTCTCTGTCTGACTTACTTCACTCAGTATGACACTCTCTAGGTCCATCCATGTGGCTGCAAATGGCATTATTTCGTTCTTTTTTTTTTTTTTTTTTTTGCGGTATGCAGGCCTCTCACTGCTGTGGCCTCTCCCGTTGCGGAGCACAGGCTCCAGGCGCACAGCCCCAGCGGCCATGGCTCCCGGGCCCAGCCGCTCCGCGGCACGTGGGATCTTCCCGGACCGGGGCACGAACCCGTGTCCCCTGCGTCGGCAGGCGGACTCTCAACCACTGTGCCACCAGGGAAGCCTCGTGGCCTCTCCCTTTTTTATGGTTGAGAAATATTCCATTGTGTATATGTACCACATCTTCTTTATCCATTCTTCTGTCGATGGACATTTAGGTGGCTTCCGTGTCCTGGCTATTGTAAATTGTACTACAGTGAACATAGGGGTGCATGTATCTTTTCGAATTATGGTTTTCTCTGGGTATATGCCCTAGAGTGGGATTGCTGGATCATATGGTAGCGCTAGTTTTAGTTTTTTAAGGGACCTCCGTACTGTTCTCCATAGTGGCTGCACCAATTTACATTCCCACCAACAGTGTAGCAGGGTACCCTTTTCTCCACACCCTCTCCACCATTTATTGTTTGTAGATTTTTTAATGATGGCCATTCTGACCCGTGTGAGGTGATACCTCATTGTAGTTTTGATTTGCATTTCTCTAATAATAAGTGGTGTTGAGCATCTTTCCATGTGCCCGTTGGCCATCTGTATGTCTTCTTTGGAGAAGTGTCTATTTACATGTTCTACCCATTTTTTTTTTTAAAGATTTTTTTGATGAGGACCATTTTTAAAGTCTTAATTCAGTTTGTTACAATATTGCTTCTGTTTTATGTTTTTGTTTTTTTGGCTGCAAGGCATGTGGGATCTTAGCTCCCTGACCAGGCATCAGACCCCTCACCCCCTGCATTGGAGGCGAAGTCTTAACCACTGGACCGCCAGGGAAGTCCCCCGTCCACTTTTTGTTTCGGTTGTTTGTTTTTTTTTTTAAATTTGAGGTGCATGAGCTGTTTGTATTTTGGAGATTAATCCCTTGTCAGTTGCTTCATTTGCAAATATTTTCTCCCATTCTGTGGGTTGTTTTTTCATTTTGTTTATGGTTTCCTTTGCTGTACAAAAGCTTTTAAGTTTAATTAGATCTCATTTGAGGCCTGGTGGATTTTCATGAGTGGAGAACCTGACCCAGAAAGAAGCTTTGAGCTGCAGGATGAGTTCAGAGGCCGCTGAGCACCCCGATCACACCTGCCATTGGACATCTGCCTTTGTTTTGCCGCGTTGTTCAATTAATGACCTTTGGCTAAGTACTACACTGACAGAGGTTCTTTCTGTTTATGTAGTAGCTCTTGTTGGTGGCCCTAAACAGTAGTTAACTATTGACTATAAAGATAGCAGTCACCTCTTAAACCTGCTGAGTACCCAACCAAATTCTAGTAATAGTGCCTGTTATGGGTCAGGCACTGTTGCGAGTGCTTGACAAATACGAATAAGCTTCATAACAGCCCAATGAGATGAATATTGTCATTCCATTCTTTTTAAAGATGAGCATGTCCAGGCACTGAGAGATTAGGCAACTTGCCCCAGGTCACACAGCTAGTAAGTGGTTGAGTCAGGATTTGAGACCAGATAGATTCCAGAGTCCAGATGCTATGCTGCCTCTCCACAAGCCTGTTATTAGGTTTCCAAAGGCTGCTTCCGTTTGGTATCAGCCACAGAAAATGACTGACAATAACTTAAGGCCACAGTAATCAGCCACGGTCTGCATGATGGGAGAACAAGGCCAGACTTAGAAGAATGTGCCCTGTGATGCAGTCTGTGGTTTAGTGAAAGCCAACCCAGGGCGACGCAACCACAGATGGAAGAAAAGGTTTGCCCTGCTCTTGTCAGGCCATGCAGAATAGATCAAAGGCAGCACCACAGTTGAACTGCAGATCTGGTGGTCCCAGCATTTCATGCTGAAATTCTCTTCACCTTGAGCACACCCACATTTCAGTAGGGAAGAGTTTAGAATCCTTTTTTTTTTTTTTTTTTTACATTTCTACATTGGCTATTAGAACGAAATGATCATACCTACCATTATTCACACATCTTACCATGTTTCAGGAAACCCATGCTTCCAAGAAAACACTCTGGCGCCTCTTTTAATGAATTTCCCTTGGGGTCCTGTCATGGGTAGGTACATCTTATCTTCCATATGTACAAAATGCAAAGCTAAAGTTAAAATCCTTCTTTGGCTTCTCACTGTTCTTAGGACAAATGTCTAAATCCTCCGTGAGCCTAAAACGAGCAGGATGATCTACTGTCAATCTTGTTTCCATTTCTCAAAAGCACCTTTGACCTGGGAGTGCGCCGGGCATGCCCTCTTCCTGCCTCAGCTCAGCTGGTTACTCAGTGCAGCTCGGTTAGCAGATCACATCTGAAAGGCTTTTCCTCAGCCTTTCCCGATCACCCCCAGTCCTCCATAACACTCTTTATAATGCAGATGTGCACTATGTGTGTAATTTATCCATTCAATATCCATCCCCTTCTCCCCCAGACCCTAAGTCCATGACAGCCATCATGTCCCTGTCACCTACAACTCCAGTGTCTGCTTTACAGGTGTTCAATATGTATTGTGAACTGAACGAGTATTCATAAATGTTTGCAATTGCCTGACATAAGCAAGCCCTTCTGTAGCTTCTATGCCCTGTAGCAAATACCAAAAGGTGAAACGTGGATTTTCTTAAAACAGCTAGAGAGAATTGTTCGACATGTAATCCCTGATGTCTGGCATCTATACTGCTCTTTTTGTAAGGAGTAGAGGGAAGAGTCCAAGGAACCCCTGTTCAGGCACCACCAGGTTAAACAATTATCAGCTCATGGGCCATCTTGTTTCCGCCAGTGTGGCCACCACTGTCACTGGTTTATTTTAAAGCTACTCCCAAGCATCATATCATCTCGACTGTAAAAACTTGAGTGTGTATCTGTGACTCTTTATAAAATTACTTTAATAACATTTGCATGCCTAAGCAATTCTTTAATATCATTACATCCAGTCAGTGTTGAAATTGTCCAAGCTGTCTGATAATAAACTGTCTTTTTCCAGTTGCTTTTTCTGGAATGCATCCGGGATCCACAGGTTGCATTTGGCTGATAAGTCTCTAAGTCTCGTAACATGTGACAATTCCTGCATCCACTTATTTTTTCTTTTATCTTGCCATTTAAAGACACTAGGCCATCTCTTCCGTAATACTTCTTGCCTTTTTTGATTTTACAGATTCCATCCTGTAAGCTGGTAGGAAGCCTGAAGGCTTGATGGGATTCCAGTGTGATAGGAGGCAAGAACATGCCTCAGGTGAGGAGGCACCTGAGCGTCTCTTGGGGCAGGAGCGTGGGCTGCTGGTTGACCAGATGTTCTCAATTTGATCCTACTTTATAAAGTTCCCCAATGGCTAGATCCATCATCTCCTTGAGGGTTGCAAGATGGGGATATTAAAACTCTAGGATTCCTTCTTAATTGGTGAAAACTTTTCTATAAAGAACTTTCCGGGGGTGGGGGTGGGGGTGGGGAAGGATGGGGAGAAGGGATAGTCGGGGAGTTTGGGATTGATATGCACACACTGCTGTATTTAAAATGGATAACCAGTGGACCTACTATATAGCACAGGGGACGCTGCTCAATGTTATGTGGCAGGCTGGATGGGAGGGGAGTTTGGGGGAGAATGGATACATGCATATGTATGGCCGAGTCCCTTTGCTGTGCATCTGAACCTATCACAACATTGTTAATCGGCTATACTCCAATATAAACTAAAAAGTTAAAAAACAAACTTTCCCCTATCAGCTATTGGTTTACCTTGAAATTCAGTCTGTATAGGAGAGGGAGGATAAATCCTCAATTCTTTCCCTTTACCAGTTTTCAGAGTAATTACTATTGGGTGGCTCTTCGCTTCTAGGTCTTTCCAGTGGAGAGAGTTAGGATGTATATTTTTTAAGGGGAAAATAGTCATGAGTTTATACTGTTATTTCCAATTCAAAATCAGTACCACTAAGCTTCTTTTGCTTTCATTTTATTTTTGTGTCTCTTTTGTCTCATGTTGAAAATCTTGGTTCCTAATGACGTCAACATAATTATATATTCATTTTATCGGGGTGTGTGTGTGTGTGTGTGTGTGTGTGTGTGTGTGTGTGGTCTCCAATAACAATGACACTGATAACTGAAAACAATTTAAGCCTTTTTTGGGCAGTTCTTTTTTGCTGGCTTTATTACTGTGTTGTTCAGGTCATTCCCTGGGGGGTTAGGTCCACAACTTCGTATGGTTAAATTCATTTGTTGCATTTTGTCTCCATTTGTATTCCATTTTGTGTTATGGTTATGGAAAACATTTCTGTGGCTCGGAAGTCAGAAGAGCCCCTAGCCATAATCCTTCCAACAGGGAATTCCCTGGTGGTCTAGCGGTTAGGACTCTGCGCTTTCACTGCTGAGGGCCTGGATTCGATCCCTGTTCAGGGAACTAAGATTCCACAAGCCACGCAGCACGGCCAAAAAAATAAAAAAATAATCCTTCCCACAGCATGGAGCCTAGCACATCAAAAACACTCAAATATTCATTGACTTTTATGACCTGTATATATGATTTTTCTAAGTCATCCACTGGGGCGATGGCTCCCACCAAGAAAGCCCAAGGCATGGTAAGGACCATGGTTTGCTCTAAAGTTCAGCTTGATTGAGAGTTTTTAGGGTGCTTTGTAAAGGAAAGGTCAAAAGGCATATTTCAAGATCCCTAATCTAAATCCTCCGGCTTCACCCAGAGAAGCCGGTCATAAACTGGCCAGGCCGGAGTGCTGGAGAGAGGAGTCCCTCATCTCGTTTTACCCAAGCTCTGAAACCCTCCTCTCTTCTTTTCCTTCTTTTTTTTTTTTTACATTATTATAGAGACTGTCAAAGTTTATTTTCCTTTAAGAAATGAAATGGATCTTTTTTTATTGAGGTATAATTGACATATTATATTAGTTATAGGTGTACAACATAATGATTCAATATTTGTAGATATTGTGAAATTATCACAATAAGTCTAGTTAACATCCATGACTATACATAATTACCCATTTTTTGTCGTGATAACAACTTTTTAAGAGATCTATTCTCTTAGCAACTTTCACATATGCTCTATATTACATCCCCATGACATTTATTTTATAATGAGGAAAAAATTAATCAATAGTCAACCTAAGAAAGAAATGGAAAATTTCATTTGAGCCAACCTGAGGATTATAATCTGGGAGACAGCCTCTCAGAGAGCTCAGAACTGTTCTGAAGAGGTTAGGGGGCAGGGAGGCCAGTATGTCTGTGATTTTAGAGAAGGGGTACGTGCAGTCAAACACACATCTTGGTAGAAGGTTACTGATGTTCATGAGGGAAGAGAGGTCTTAGTTAATGGTTTTAGTGCTTTTCCAAGTATGGGAAGATGCAAGAAACTGGGTTCATAAAATTTTCTCCTGAAAATATCTAACTACCTGAGGGCCAGTTCTGCCAGTTTTCCCAGAGCACAAAAATGCCTCATCTTGTTCTTCACCATGAATTCCTTTTAGGGTATATTTTAGGTCAGTGACTGCAGCGGCTCACAACTTGATTCTTGTAGAACTGGATGGTGGGCAACATTCTTTATTTTACAAACCCTTCCCTTTCGGTCTTAATTTAGACCAAGGTTTGGGAGGCATTTCATGACCAATTTGGCCCACAACACTAGGAATGCTCATTCCCAGGTAAGGCCAGGATTTCATTGATAGGACTCTCCATGTGCTGTTAGTGGATTAGGCCCTGTTGACAGTAGCCCAAAGCCTCTGGACCGCCTGTCTTACTGGTCTGTTATGGTTCAGGAAACGGTTCCCTCTTGTTGCTTCTTCCCATAGCTAGAGTTACGCTATTACCATCATTGATCTTAAGAGAACTATATATCAATATTTGGTGAATCATTTCAAGTCACTTAGTCATTGTTATTTTTATCACAGGCTCAGTCACACATCTGGTAATGCAAGAAACAATCATTTTGTAAAATAGGCAGGATATAAACAATATAGCTAGTGACATTAATAAGGTTATATGTAAGTATTTAAGCTAAGAACTTCCATTAGCTGTGGCCCCGTATCTCCCCAGGTCATGTGACCTGGTCTGTTCTGTACCCGTCGCTATCTTTAAGGGAAATGGTACATTGGCATTGTACATAAAATTCACCAAAGATGTATGCACATCCAAGGTGAGTGGTGGGTCATCGTGATCCCTTACAGGATTGAGAAAGGAATGTTATCTTCAAAGGGGTTACATGGCTGGCGCTAGAAAAAGAACAATTCATGTTGATGGTTGAGCAGGTATTTCTGCCATTAGGGAGTTCAGGTTAATGCATAAATGCAGATGCACAATGCACACGAGAGGGGAGGCAGGAGGCCCAAACGGGCAGAGTAAAAACAGTTTGTTTAAATTTTTCTTGTCTTGCCTTAAAATATGAATTTTATTTCATCAAATCCTAGCTCACAGCAGATAGGGAAGACTTACAACTGTCACATGATCTCTAAAAGAAAAGTTAGCGGCAGAACCATTTATAGAAACCAGGTGTTCTGTCTTTCGGCCTCCCCCAGGGATATTAATCTTCACCATCTTGTGTATTGAGCAAAGGCTTCAAAGTTGCGGCACCGGCAGGGCTGGACGCTCAGTAGGATTGGCCTTGCACGATCGTGCGTGGCTCAGCTGGGGTGCAAAATCCAAGCAGGTCCTTTTCCCGCGGGGCCTGGAGGTGTGGCCTCACTTTCCCACGCAGGCACCCTCAGGTCTCCGGCGCCTCACCTGCCGGCTGCTTGCTGACGGAAAGATCCCTCAGCCTCGCCCTCTGGCTCTGACACCCAATGGGCGGCCGCGGGCCTCAGGTGGGCGGGGCACGCCCTGGGAGCCGTTCTGGTTGGCCCGCGGCCCGGCGAGGCGCGTGACGTTTCCGTCGCGCCGTGCTGGCGTGAAGTGGTAGCGTCCGCTCCGAGAACCTGAAGGAGACTTGGAGGCACCTGGGCCGCGCTGCTTGGGCCGTTGGGAGTCGCCGCTGCCGCCCCTGCCCGCACTCCATGAGGAAGATGCTCGCCGCCGTCTCCCGCGTGTTGTTGGGCGTCGCCCAGAAGCCGGTGAGGTGGCGTGAGCGACCCGGGGTGGGGCGCGAGTGGGCCCGAGGCCGGAGGACGCCAGAGGGCAGGACGAGCGGGCTGAGTGGGCCGGGCGGGCCGGGCCTTGTGGAGCCGCGGGCCTTTGTCCTGCGTCCACGTCGTGCGCTCCGCTCCTGGCCGCGAGGGGAGCGGTGGCTCGGCCCTCGGGCGCCGACTGAGGGAGGGGGAGCTTTACAAGGTCCGTGTGGAGGTCAGGCGCGGCTCCCGGTGCCGGCCTGGTCGGTGCGCTCTGGAAGGGCCCGTTCGTTTACCTCAGAGAAGGGGGCTTTGGGATTCCTCGAGTCTCGAGTTGACCGCCTCTTCCCAGCCCACTCATTTTAAATCTTCCTCTTGACCGGGAACCCGGAGACAGAGTGGCTCCATTCACACTTCAGTTTCACCAGTTACTAGCCCTGTGACCTTGAGTAAGAGGTTTTTGTTTTTTCTTCAAGATCCCCGTGCTCAGTTTGCTCATCTCTAACATGGAGATGAGAGTACTTACCCGTGGGGTTGTGTTTTTTTTTTTTTTTTAAATGAGGATGAGGGACGGTGAGGCTTAAACGAGTGACAAATATGTAAACCTTTCCCGGTAGCGCGTGGTACATAGTAGGTGCTACCTGTGTTAAACATTGTTATTATCATTTAGGATCTCTGTTGCCTTATTGATTCTCTGTATGGAAGTTCTGTCCATTGATGTGAGTGGGGTGTTAAAGGCTCCTACCAGTACTGTATTCCGGTCAATTTCTCCCTTTATGTCTGTTAGTATTTGTTTTATGTATTTGGGTGCTCCTATATTAGGTTCATATATGTTGACGGGTGTAAAATCATTATATAGTGTTCTTTATCTTTCTTTATGCTATTTGTTTTAAAGTCTATTTTGTCTGATATGAGTATTGCAACCCCTGCTTTCTTGTCATTTCCGTTTGCATTCCCTCACTTTCAATCTTTGTGTGTCCTTTGCCCTAAAGTGGGTGTCTTGTAGGCAGCATATTTTAGGCTCTTGGTTTTTTTTTAATCCAGTCTGCCACTCTGTGTCTTTTGATTGGAGCATTACTGACATTTAAGATAATTATTGATACGTATGTATTCATTGCCATTTTAAACCTTGTTTTCCAGTTTATTCT
The DNA here is from genome assembly GCF_951394435.1 of Stenella coeruleoalba. NCBI lineage: Eukaryota > Metazoa > Chordata > Mammalia > Artiodactyla > Delphinidae > Stenella > Stenella coeruleoalba. The sequence continues at coordinate 15,327,715 of NC_137152.1, forward strand.
ATGTTTCCTCTTTGTTCCTTTCTTTTTGTGGTTTGAGGATTTCCTTTTATTTTATGCTTGTGTTTTCTTTCTGGTTTTTGTGAATCTATTGTATGTTTTTGACTTGCAGTTGCCCTGTTTTTCAAATATGTGAACCCCTTCCTGTATCTGTTTGCTTTAGACTGGTAGTCATATAGGCTCAAATGCATTCTAAAAAAACAAATGCACATTTTGTCACTCTCCTTCCCCACATCTTATGATTTTGATGTTTTTTTTTTTTTTTTTTTTTTTTTTTTGCGGTACGCGGGCCTCTCACTGCTGTGGCCTCTCCCGTTGCGGAGCACAGGCTCCGGACGCGCAGGCTCAGCGGCCATGGCTCACGGGCCCAGCCGCTCCGCGGCATGTGGGATCTTCCCGGACCGGGGCACGAACCCGTGTCCCCTGCATCGGCAGGCGGACTCTCAACCACTGCGCCACCAGGGAAGCCCCCCTCCCCTTTTTTTTTTTTTTTTCCCCCATACGTTGGCCCCTCACTGTTGTGGCCTCTCCCGCTGCGGAGCACAGGCTCCGGACGCGCAGGCTCAGCGGCCATGGCTCACGGGCCTAGCCGCTCCGCGGCATGTGGGATGTTCCCGGACCGGGGCACGAACCCGCGTCCCCTGCATCGGCAGGCGGACTCTCAACCACTGCGCCACCAGGGAAGCCCTTGATGTCGTTTTGATGACATCTTCATGTTTATCCTTCTGCTGTTCCTTGTGTTTATCATCACTTTCACAAATAGGTTTTTTTGTTTTTGTTTTGATCTGTATAGTGGCTAATTTAAGTGATTTACTTTCCAGTTGTGACTTCCTCCTTCCTATATCTTCTTTTCTATATAGAGAAGAACTTGGAGTATTTCTTTTAGGGTAGGTTTAGTATTGCTGAATTCTTTTAGTTTTTGCGTGTCTGAGAAATTCTTTATTTCTTCTCCTATTCTAAATGATCATCTTGCTGGGTAGCGTATTCTAGGTTGCAGATGTTTCCCTTTCAAGGCTTGAATATATTTTGCCACTCCCTTCTGGCCTGCAGCATTTCTGTAGAGAAATCAGCCGATAGCCTTATGGGGATTCCCTTGTAACTAACACGTTGTTTTTCACTTGCTGCCTTTAAAATCCTCTCTTTAACTTTTGCCATTTTATTATAATGAAATGTCTTGGTGTAGGTCTGTTTGGTTCATCTTGTTGGGACCCTCTGTGCTTCCTGTATCTGGATATCTGCTTCCTTCTTTAGGCTTGGGAAGTTTTCAGTCATAATTTCTTCAAGTACATTTTCAATCCCCTTTTCTCTTTCTTCTCCTTCTGGAATCCCTATTATGTGTAGATTGGCACACTTTATATTATCCCATAGGTCTCTTATATTGCTTTCATTTTTTTTCACTTGCCTTTCTGTCTGCTGTTTTGATTGGGTAATTTCCACTCTTCTACTTTCGAGGTCACTTATTCTTTCTTCTGCATTATTCATTCTGCTATTCATTGCCTTTAGCTCAGCTTTCGTCTCAGCAAATGAAGTTTCTAATTTTTCTTGGCTCCTCTTTCTAGTTTCTAGTTTCTTTTTACAGTACTCTGCATTTCTGTCGATAGCCTTTCTTAAGTCCTTCAGTATTTTCATTATCTCCTTTTTGAACTTGGTATCTACTAGACTGAAACCCTAGTTTCATTGTTTGTTCCTTCAGGGGAATTTTCTTGGTCTTTTAACTGAGAGTAGTTCCTCTGCTTCTTCATTTTGCTTATATTTTTTTTACTCTCTGAATTTAGGAGAAACAGTTATCTACTGTAGTCTTGGAGGGCTACTTAAATGCAGGTGCCTCCCTGCGTAGTTTGTGTGGGTTGAATATTTTTTTGGCATGAGGGCTGTTTTTGGTTTGGATTCTTGCCGTCTCTTTCCTCTGCGTGTGCTGGTCGTTATCCCCTTGATAGGGGATGTGCAGGTGCGTGGCCCGCGTGTGCTCCCGGGGAGGGTGGGGGCAGTGGTGGGTGCCCAGTCACGGGACCCTTGGCAGCTGCAGTGGTCTGCATCCGCCTCTGGAGTCGGAGATGGCAGTGGCGGCTCGAGTCCGCCCCCCGGAGCTCGTGTAGGTGGTGCCCTGCTGCCTGAGAGTGCGCGCACGGAGAAAGAAGCTCCTATGGCGGTCCCACCTCTCTCTTCGTGCACCCCCCAACAATGGCCCCTTGCCTTTCTGAAGGGCCCAAGCTTCTTCCCGTATTCCCTCAGTTATAGTGCACCACACTCCAGCCCCCGCAGGCTGTCGTCTCCACGTAGCCAACTCCAGTCCTCTCCCTGGGTCTGACCTCCGAAGCCCAAACCTCAGCACCCAGCCCTTGCCCAGCCCAGTGGAGGAGCTTCTCAAGCTGGGGAGTGCAAGGTCGTGGTACCAACCGTCTGTGTAGGTCTCTCTCTGCTTTGCTTTCCGCAGACCAGTTGCTGCACGCTCCTCCGAGGTTCCGAAGCTCCACCTCTGTCCTGGGTGATATCTCTACCAGTGAGGGGACTTCTCAGGGTGTGGAAACGTTTTCTTTTTCACAGCTCCCTCCCAGGGGCGCAGGTCCCGTACTGATTGCCTTCTCTCTTTTTTTTTCTTTTGTCCTGCCCAGTTATGTGGAGATTTTCTTGCCCTCTTGGGTGTCTGAGGTCTTCTGGCAGAGCTCAGTAGATGTTCTGTGAGAACCCTTCCACACGTAGATGTATTTTTGGTGTATTGATACTTGTGGGAGAAGGTGAGCTCCACGTCCTACTCCTCCACCATCTTGATCCAAATCTCCCTCACACTTCTTTTTTTTTGTTTTGTTTTGTTTTATTTTTATTTATTTTATTTGTTTATTACTTTTGGCTGCGTTGGGTCTTCGTTGCTGCGCGTGGGCTTTCTCCAGTTGCAGCGAGCGGGGGCTACTCTTCGTTGTGGTGCGCGGGCTTCTCACTGCGGTGGCTTCTCTTGTTGCGGAGCACGGGCTCTAGGCGCACGGGCTTCAGTAGTTGTGGCACACGGGCTCAGTAGTTGTGGCTCGTGGGCTCTAGAGCACAGGCTCAGTAGTTGTGGCGCATGGGCTTAGTTTCTCGTGGCATGTGGGATCTTCCCGGGCCAGGGCTCGAACCCGTGTCCCCTGCACTGGCAGGCAGATTCCTAACCACTCTACCACCGGGGAAGCCCCAAAGCTCAGGTTCTTGATGTCTCATCGCAGAAAGAATTCAGTGAGAGACAAAGTGATAGGTAAGAAGTGGATTTATTTAGAGAGAAACAGACTCCACAGAGTGTGGGCCATCTCAGAAGGTGAGAAAGGCCCCCCCCCCCAACTTCTGATACGACTTTTAGCTTAACTTTCGCTTAATGTGGCTCCTTTCACCCATTGTATCAGTGAATCTTACTATTTTTGAGATTCATAGTAATGAAATGGGAGAAAGTATCTAAGTAGCTTTCTGACAGTCAAAATCTTTGACCTTACCTTCTTGCTCTTTATTATGTAGAACTGTCATTGTTTCTTGTTAGGAATTTAGGATGGAGAAAGAGAATTTTTCCTTTTCTTGGTTACTGTTGCTTGACTGGTTTGGTCGTTAGTTTTCAGTCTCCAAAATGCAGTTTCTGTAGTTGTATCTGGAGATTTATTTTTCAAGACAAGATATATATATTTCTAGCCCCCCAAAACCATTTAACTGTCAAAAATAACATATCCATTTCATGATTGCCGAACATAACGTTTTGTTTGTCACCTCATACTTCTCAACTTTTCTTCTTCCCAAATTTCTCAATTTTTTTCACTTATTCTTAGATGTATTGGACTCTCTCAATCTCTAACTTAACTGAAGCATTTGTCTCTAGCAGTTCAACTTTTTTTCTCCAGCAATGTCATGGTTTTTGTTGGCTTTATTGGATAATGGTATATTGATGGGTGAAGAGATCACTAGATAATAGCTTTCTGCCTGTTGGCTTGTACACTTAGCAGATCAACCTTACCCCTTCTCACCAAGATCAAGACCATTGCTACAGGTTGGATGGTAAGGTAACACACTGTATGAACATATCAAAAGTACTTTTTGTGGGGTCTGAAGAATGCTCTTCAAGTCTGCATGAGAAGAAGTCATATTGGTTTACGTATGCGTGACGTGGCAGAATGTGGCTAAAGTAGTACAGTCCTCCTAACTGATTAAATGTTTGTGGTCTAACCTGGACCTTAGCCATCACACAGAGTACTATTGCTGTGAGCAGAGTGAAAAGGAAACATTTCTGGCAGCTCTTTACCCGCACCCCTTCCCCCCATCAAACAGTGACAGCCACCTGATCATGAACAAGGGAGCACTGGGGATTTCCATGGCGGTTCAATGGTTAAGATTCTGCGCTTCCAATGCAGGGGGCGCAGGTTTGATCCCTGGTTGGGGAACTAAGATCCCACATGCTGTGCGGCGTGGCCAAAAAAAAAAAAAAGGGAGCACTGGGATTCTTCGGCGGCCGTGCGGGTTTGAGGAGGCAGCTCGTGGGGGTGAGGTGCTTAAGGTGAGGTGACACAGACCTTGGAGCCAGATTTGCTGGGTTTGTACCCCAGCCCCAACAGTTAAGTGCTCTATGGCTTTGGGCAACTCAGGTAGCATGAATCTCATCAGCACCGAGAGAAAAGCTTCACTGAAAACTCATTGCAGGTCCCACCCCCTCAACTCAGATGGCAACAGTGCAGTCAGAGGCCTGCCCCTCTAAGCCTCAGAATAGGAATTCTGTAGCAATAGGAATTGAGGTTAAAACACAGATGCCACCAATCTGCATACCAAATGGCATGAGTCAATGACACCAGCTCCGAGATCTGTTTTGAGCCCAAGCAATGGTCCAAGTTGCACATAGGTCACCTTGCTTGATCTAACAACAGATCAACCTCAGAGGCATTTTTGTCAGAATTTCACCCACTGAAAAAACAGCTGGCTAATCTGGTTTTTTCCCAGTAATAAATGAGAAGCTTTTATTTTATTTTTTAAAAATTTTGAATTTTATTTATACAGCAGGTTCTTAATTAGTCATCAGTTTTATACACATCAGTGTATACCTGTGAATCCCAATCACCCAATTCATCACACCACCATCCCCACCCCACCGCGGCTTTCCCCCCTTGGTGTCCATACGTTTGTTCTCTACATCTGTGTCTCAACTTCTGCCCTGCAAACCGGTTCATCTGTATCATTTTTCTAGGTTCCACATAACATGTGTTAATGTACAATACTTGTTTTTCTCTTTCTGACTTACTTCACTCTGTATGACAGTCTCTAGATCCATCCACGTCTCAACAAATGACCCAATTTCATTCCTTATTATGGCTGAGTAATACTCCGTTGTATATATGTATCACAACTTCTTTATCCATTCGTCTGTTGATGGGCATTTAGGTTGCTTCCATGACCTGGCTATTGTAAATAGTGCTGCAATGAACACTGGGGTGCATGTGTGTTTCAGAATTATGGTTTCCTCTGGGTATACGCCCAGTACTGGGATTGCTGGATCATATGGTAATTGTATTTTGAGTTTTTTTTTTTTGCGGTACGCGGGCCTCTCACTGTTGTGGCCTCTCCCGTTGCGGAGCACAGGCTCCGGACGCGCAGGCTCAGCGGCCATGGCTCACGGGCCCAGCCGCTCCGTGGCATGTGGGATCTTCCCAGACCAGGGCACGAACCTGCGTCCCCTGCATCGGCAGGCAGACTCTCAACCACTGCACCACCAGGGAAGCCCTATTTTTAGTTTTTTAAGGATCCTGCATACTTTTCTCCATAGTGGCTGTATCAATTTACATTCCCACCAACAGTGCAAGAGAGTTCCCTTTTCTCCACACCCTCTCCAGCATTTGTTGTTTGTAGATTTTCTGATGATGCCCATTCTAACTGGTGTGAGGTGATACCTCATTGTAGTTCTGATTTGCCTTTCTCTAATAATTAGTGAGGTTGAGCAGCTTTTCATGTGCTTCTTGGCCATGTGTATGTCTTCTTTGGAGAAATGTCTATTTAGGTTTTCTGTCCATTTTTGGGTTGGGTTGTGTGTTTCTTTAATATTGAGCTGCATGAGCTTTTTATATATTTTGGAGATTAATCCTTTGTTGATTCATTTGCAAATATTTTCTCCCATTCTGCGGGTTGTCTTTTCATCTTGTTTGTGGTTTCCTTTGCTGTGCAAAAGCTTTGAGGTTTCATTAGGTCCCATTTGTTTATTTTTGTTTTTATTTCCATTACTCTAGGAGGTGGATCAAAAACGATCTTGCTGTGATTTATGTCAGAGAGTGTTCTTCCTATGTTTTCCTCTAAGAGTTTTATAGTGTCCAGTGTTACATTTAGGTCTCTAATCCATTTTGAGTTTTTTTTGTGTGTATGGTGTTAGGGAGTGTTCTGATTTCATTCTTTTACATGTAGCAGTCCAGTTTTCCCAGCACCACTTATCGAAGAGACTATCTTTTCTCCATTGTATATCCTTGCCTCCTTTGTTGTAGATTAATTGACCATAGGTGTGTGGGTTTATCTCTGGGCTTTCTATCTTGTTCCATTGATCTCTGTTTCTGTTTTTGTGCCAGTACCATATTGTCTTGATTACTGTAGCTTTGTAGTATAGTCTGAAGTCAGGGAGTCTGATTCCGCCAGCTCCGTTTTTTTCCCTCAAGACTGCTTTGGCTATTCAGGATCTTTAGTGTCTCCATACAAATTTTAAGATTTTTTGTTCTAGCTCTTAAAAAATGCCATTGGTAATTTGATAGGGATTGCATTGAATCTGTAGATTGCTTTGGGTAGTATAGTCATTTTCACAATATTGATTCTTCCAATCCAAGAACATGGTATATCTCTCCATCTGTTGGTGTCATTTTTAATTTCTTTCATCAGTGTCTTATAATTTTCTGCATACAGGTCTTTTGTCTGCCTAGGTAGGTTTATTCTTAGGTATTTTCGTCCTTTTGTTGCAATGGTAAATGGGAGTGTTTCCTTAATTTCTCTTTCATATTTTTCATCATTAGTGTATAGGAATGCAAGAGATTGCTGTGCATTAATTTTGTATCCTGCTACTTTGCCAGATTCATTGATTAGCTCTAGTAGTTTTCTGGTAGCATCTTTAGGATTCTCTATGTATAGTATCATGTCATCTGCAGACAGTGACAGTTTTACTTCTTCTTTTCCAATTTGTATTTGTTTTCTTTCTTTTTCTTTTCTGATTGCTGTGGCTAGGACTTCCAAAACTATGTTGAATAATGGTGGTGAGAATGGACATCCTTGTCTTGTTCCTGATCTTAGAGGAAATGCTTTCAGTTTTTCACCACTGAGAATGATGTTTGCTGTGGGTTTGTCATATATGGCCTTTATTATGTTGAGGTAGGTTCCCTCTATGCCTACTTTCTGGAGAGTTTTTTGTTTTTGTTTTTGTTTGTTTTTTTGCTGTGTATGATCCTTTTAATGTGTTGTTGGATCCTATTTGCTAGTATTTTGTTGAGGATCTTTGCATCTATATTCATCAGTGATATTGGTCAGTAATTTTCTTTTTTTGTAGTATCCCTGTCTGGTTTTGGTATCAGGGTGATGGTGGCCTCATAGAATGAGTTTGGGAGTGTTCCTTCCTCGGCAATGTTTTCGAAGAGTTTGAGAAGGATGGGTGTTAGCTCTTCTCTGAATGTTTGATAGAATTCACCTGTAAAGCCATCTGGTCCTGGACTTTTGTTTGTTGGAAGATTTTTAATCACAGTTTCAATTTCATTACTTGTGATTGGTCTGTTCATATTTTCTATTCCTTCCTGGTTCAGTCTTGGAAGGTTATACCTTTCTAAGAATTTGTCCATTTCTTCCAGGTTGTCCATTTTATTGGCATAGAGTTGCTTGTAGTAGTCTCTTAGGATGCTTTGTATTTCTGCAGTGTCTGTTGTAACTTCTTGTTTTTCATTTCTAATTTTATTGATTTGAGTCCTCTCCCTCTTTTTCTTGATGAGTCTGGCTAATGGTTTATCAGTGTTGTTTATCTTCTCAAAGAACGAGCTTTTAGTTTTATTGATCTTTGCAATTGTTTTCTTTGTTTCTATTTTATTTATTTCTGCTCTGATCTTTATGATTTCTTTCCTTCTGCTAACTTTGGGTTTTGTTTGTTCCTCTTTCTCTAGTTCCTATAGGTGTACGGTTAGATTGTTTATTTGAGATTTTTTCTTGTTTCTTGAGGTAGGCTTGTATAGCTATAAACTTCCCTTTTAGAAATGCTTTTGCTGCATCCCATAGGTTTTGGATCACCGTGTTTTTCATTGTCATTTGTCTCTAGGTATTTTTTGATTTCCTGTTTGATTTCTTCAGTGATCTCTTGGTTTTTTAGTAACGTCTTGTTTAGCCTCCATGTGTTTGTGTTACTTACGTTTTTTTCCCTGGAATTCATTTCTAGTCTCATAGTGTTGTGGTCAGAAAAGATGCTTGATATGATTTCAGTTTTCTTAAATCTGCTGAGGCTGGACTTGTGACCCAAGATGTGATCTGTCCTGGAGAATGTTCCTTGCGCACTTGAGAAGAAAGTGTAATCTGCTATTTTTGGATGGAATGTCCTATAAATATCAATTAAATCTATCTGGTGTATTGTGTCATTTAAAGCTGTTTCCTTATTTATTTTCATTTTGGATGATCTGTCCATTGGTGTGAGGTGTTAAAGTCCCCCACTGTTGTGTTCCTGTCGATTTCCTCTTTTATAGCTGTTAGCAGTTGCCTTATGTATTGAGGTGCTCCTATGTTGGGTGCATGTATATTTATAATTGTTATATATTTTTCTTGGATTGATCCCTTGATCATTATGTAGTGTCCTTCCTTGTCTCTTGTAATATTATTTTAAAGTCTATTTTGTCTGATATGAGAATTGCTACTCCAGCTTTCTTTTGGTTTCCATTTGCATGGAATATCTTTTTCCATCCTGTCACTTTCAGTCTGTATTTGTCCCTAGGTGTGAAGTGAGTCTCTTGTAGCCAGCACATATATGGGTCTTGTTTTTGTATCCATTCAGCAAGCCTGTGTCTCTTGGTGGGAGCATTTAATCCATTCATGTTTAAGGTAATTATGGATATGTATGTGCCTATGACCATTTTCTTAATTGTTTTGGGTTTGTTTTTGTAGGTCCTTTTCTTCCCGTGTGTTTCCCACTTAGAGAAGTTCCTTTAGCATGTGTTGTAGAGCTTTTTGGTGGTCCTGAATTCTCTTAGCTTTTGCTTGTCTGTAAAGCTTTTGATTTCTCCACCGAATCTGAATGAGATCCTTGCCGGGTAGAGTAATCTTGGTTGTAGGTTCTTCCCTTTCATCACTTTAAATATGTCATTGCACTCCTTCTGGCTTGTAGAGCTTCTGCTGAGAAATCAGCTGTTAACCTTACGGGAGTTCCCTTGTATGTTATTTGTTGTTTTTCCCTTGCTGCTTTCAGTAATTTTTCTTTGTCTTTAATTTTTGCCAATTTGATTAGTATGTGTCTCGGCGTGTTTCTCCTTGGGTTTATCCTGTATGGGACTGTCTGCGATTCCTGGACTTGGGTGGCTATTTCCTTTCCCATGTTAGGGAAGTTTTCAACTATAATCTCTTCAAATATTTTCTCTGGTTCTTTCTCTCTCTTCTCCTTCTGGGACCCTTATAATGTGAATGTTGTCATGTTTCATGTTGTCCCAGAGGTCTGTTAGGCTGTCTTCATTTCTTTTCGTTCTTTTTTCTTTAGTCTGTTCCGCAGCCGTGAATTCCACCATTCTGTCTTCCAGGTCACTTATCCGTTCTTCTGCCTCAGTTATTCTGCTATTGATTCTTTCTAGTGTTGTCTTCATTTCAGTTATTGTATTGTTTATCTCTGTTTGTTTGTTCTGTAATACTTCTAGGTCTTTGTTAAACACTTCTTGCATCTTCTCTATGTTCGCCTGCATTCTTTTCCCGAGGTCCTGGATCATCTTCACTATCATTATTCTGAATTCTTTTTCTGGAAGGTTGCCTATCTCCACTTCATGTAGTTGTTTTTCTGGGGTTTTATGTTGTTTCTTCATCTGGCATATAGCCCTCTGCCTTTTCATCTTGTCTTTCTTTCTGTGGATGTGGTTTTTGTTCCACAGGCTGCAGGATTGTAGTTGTTCTTGCTTCTGCTGTCTGTCCTCTCGAGAAGCATTTATTATTTCAAAAAAAAAAAAAAAAAAAGGAAGGGAGTTGTAGAGAACATCTTCCTTCTGGTGCTCTTCGAATCATAAAACATCCCTCAAATCTTTTGTTTTTTTTAAGTCAGGGAATGCTAAGTATCTTTTCTTTTGTCTTGTACATTTCTCACTAAGGTGTCTTATCTCATGCTTTGTGTAGTTTAAAATATTTTTCTTATAGTACCGTTTCATAGAGAAGTGATTTGCCTGAAATAGGAGTTGAATCATAGTTTTATTTGAAGAACTATTCTGAAAGTAAAGCATTAGCTTGCTCAACGTATGTGGTTATGACTAAGAATAGCATAAACATACCCCACAGATTATCTGGTCTCTTCGATTTGGCCATTAACTTCATTACATTTTCACTGTAATTTCTTTGAAAACAAAGTGACTATATAGACGGGTTTCTGCAGTTTGCCTTTCGATGGGGGTACCATCATGTTTCTTTGGCCAAAGCATGGATTCCTTTTGGAGGACAAGATCCCAACACAGTGAACAGAATGGAAGATAAGCCCATGAATGTGTTAGGGCTCTTAGAGTTCTAGGACTGCATCCTGATAACTGATTAATAAGAATAATAACTCAAAAATAACCGACAATAAAAAGCACTGATATACTTGTATATTTTGATCTTTCAAGGCAAGCAGAGTGCTGGTGGCATCCCGTAATTTTGCAAATGATGCTACATTTGAAATTAAGGTAAGAGGTGTTTTGCTTCGTGTTAAATTTTTTTCCACAGGTACACTTTGATATATAGTTTTACGTCTGCAGTACAGCATTTTGATATTCATGTTTTTCACCATTTTATTCCAAATGTTCTAGAATCGAAGATTCAGAGAAGTTAGCAAAAACTAGAATTTACTCCTTTTATGTAGCAGGTTTTTGGTAGTTTGGAGCAGGAGAGCAAGCTAAAAAGATTGAAGACCTACTCTAAGACTTGAAATGTGGTTTGGTAACATGTTTGAATAAGAAGATTCTTAGAATGCTTGTTTGAAAGTTTGTCTTTCAACCTGTAACTCAGTTGACTTCTAGGGGTTTTCAGTGAAAGTCGTCTTAGAAAGACTTCCTTTCTCCAAAACCCCATCTCATTGCACAGTCAGTTTTATGAAGGAATCAGAAGCAATATGCAGCATTTCTGATGTGCTCGCCTGCTGGTTTTCAAGTTCAGTATTTGCTGGTTTTCGATTTAAATATTTCGAGTTAGATCTTAGAGTGGGTTGGCAGTGTTTACATTGTAGTGACTGAGAGATAACTGTCTGATTCCATTTCAGAAATGTGATCTTCACCGGCTGGAAGAGGGCCCTCCTGTCACTACGGTGCTCACCAGGGAGGATGGGCTCAAATACTACAGGATGATGCAGACTGTTCGTCGAATGGAGTTAAAAGCAGATCAGCTATATAAACAGAAAATTATTCGTGGTTTCTGTCACTTGTGTGATGGTCAGGTGGGTGGTAGTTTTGTAGTAAAACTGTGTTACTTAGGAATTGAAGTATGGTGTGTGTTTATCGGCTTTTACCCTGCTTTATCTGTCTGAAGGATTTGAGGCTGGTATTTTAGAATAAACATGAGAATGCTGAGACCTGCTAGGAAGCTTATGCTAAAGAATTGACTCATGTATCATATTGCTGACTTCCTGTGCCTTTATAGCATTATGATCACCTGTACTGAGTATACTTTTGGGGGACGGGTTTTCGTTTTGTTTTTTGTTTTGTAGGTTTAGGCCAAGGTTTGTGAAATCAAATGCCTACCAGGGACCAGTTAGGTAGAATACATGAGTGAAGGCTGCCAGCTGTATGAAGTATCGAGAAAGGTGACAGGGACTAGTGGTGAAGTGGAACAGACGGGGCCCACCCGCAGGGGTAGTCATAACTGGCTGGTAGTCCAGCCAGTTGGTGCCATGTGGAAATACGGGGCTAATGCTTCCTGTTGCTGATGTCTTCGAGAGAAGACAGACGTCTCTATTTTCATGTGAAATTCCCCAATATTTTAATGTTCACATTTGATTCAGAATTTTTTCACATCACCATACAGGCTTAAAAGAAACGTATCTGTGCATTGCCAGTTTATGGCTCTGGCTTGGGCCTTACCCTCTACTCTGTTTCTGGTGTAAAGTAGAGGTACTTGCTGTTATTAATGAAGAGTTCTACTGGGCCAAATATTTCATAATAGTGTAGGAAACCTTTTAACTAGAAATGGTGTACTGTACTGACTCATTGCCACTTCTTCCTTGAATGCAGGAAGCTTGTTGTGTGGGCCTGGAGGCCGGCATAAACCCCACAGACCATCTGATCACAGCATATCGGGCTCACGGCTTTACGTTTACTCGTGGGCTTTCTGTCCGAGCAATTCTCGCAGAGCTTACAGGTTTGCTATTAATTTACAAAAAGGGGAAATTAAGTTTTCAGATCTCCTATTAAGATGCTAACCGTTTATAAGTTAACATTGAAACCTTTTTGAGGGTTAAAAAAAAAAAGCTGAAACCAAAAAAACCTCTCCCTTTTGGTGCTCTGGTACCTCTATTGTGCTTTTGAGTAAACTGACCATTTTTTGAGGTTGTCTGGCCTCTCAGGTAAAGGTCAGCTCTATAAAATCAGAATAGTGTTTATCACTCAAGCATGCCAATAGAAATCTAGCAAAGAAAGTAAATTGAGTATAAGTATTTCATTGGGTAGAAATTCATTGGGTAGAATCTTCTCAACAGTCCCTTTGTCCCCCTTGACTCTTATGCGAGTGTAGGAGAAATCAGATGTTTGTCACTGGCCAAAAAAAAAAAAAAAAAAAAGTCTAGGGGACCACACTAACATCTGAAGAAAACTCAGTGATTAGAGAGCTGAAAAAGTTGGAAAGGTCAAGGACATGGGACTGGCCTGATCTTCATTATAAAAGGGCCAGGAGACAAGGAGGACTTGTCTAGGTATTTGCATAGAGGGACAGGTGCTTATGTAGTTGAATCGGTTTCTGAGTTCTAATGGTTGAGCCTCTACGTAAATACTCTGGGTGTGTTTTTGTTTGTTTTACATATTTGGTTTTTGATGTGTCATGTTTGTGTGGTGCCACTTCTAGGACGAAGAGGAGGTTGTGCTAAAGGAAAAGGAGGATCGATGCATATGTACGCCAAGAACTTCTACGGGGGCAATGGCATCGTGGGAGCTCAGGTAGTTGAGGACTAGCATTGTATGATTTTCTGGATTTGGCCCTGGCCCACATCTGTGCAATATTCTGTACCCCAGACAACTTCCCTCTGAAGTACTTCAGTACTTGGGGGGCACGGTGTGCTTTAAATGACCTCTTGCGTCATACCCTATCATTTAATAAATAGATTTGTACAGTGATTTAAAATGTTTCCTTTTAGGTACTTGTTATGTTTTATAAGTAAGCAAGAGCCTCTAGCAGTAGAACTATACCTTTGCCGTTTAATTGATATTTAATTGCTTTGTCACATCCTCTTGGCCACACCTCTCTCCCTGCTGTAGACAGTGCTGGCACTGGTACCAGACCAGGAGAAGCAGGTGGTCAGGATCTTAAGGGCCTAGTTTGAATCTAAAGCCAGCTTCTGTGGTTATGCCGTCCTCCTTGTTCTCATCAGTTAGTAAATAATGGACAAGGAACAGCAGAAGATCGTATCTAGATTGTTCGGTTTACTTTCTAATATATTACGGTTCTAGCATCTGGGTTTTTTGGTTTGTTTTTGGTATTTTTTTTAATCCTTGGTTTCTTTTTCTTTTTTTGGCTTTTCAGGATTAGCAGTTGAATCTCTGAATGCATAAATGTTATTGCTAAATGGTTGACATAGAATACGATAGTAGTTATTCGTGTTACTTTGCTAGTTTGTTTATAATATTGGGGGTAGGGTAAGCAGAGACAGGGTTGGGGTAGGGACAGTGTCATTTCTATCTCACATTCTGGTCAGGAGTTAACATTCAGAGCATTAACTTCTTCCCTCACGGATTTCTGTGGTTCCTTTCTTGGTTGTCCTTAATATTAGGTGCCCCTGGGAGCTGGGATTGCTCTGGCCTGTAAGTATAACGGAAAAGATGAAATCTGTTTGACTTTGTATGGTGATGGCGCTGCTAATCAGGTGAGTATGTGTCTCTTAACATTGCAATAATGATTACAGTGTTATGTCCAAAGTGTTGAATATTCATAGTTCAGTTTGTGGTGAAGTAGTATATTGCTTACTAGTTGAAATGGCCATTTATCTGGCAAGCTAGAATTTGGTTTTGTGGCCACATTAGAGATTTACATCCTGGCATTGTTTCACAAGCGCTTTATATAGGTGTACTCCTAAGAGTACGCTCACCTTTGCTCTACCTCAGTGCTCCACAGACTCTGTGGGGAAGGACTGATTTACATTTTAATCCTTGGCAAACCAGTTCTTAAACCAGTACCGTAATGTACAGACTCATTCCCCTGAATGCCAAGGCGCTGTCAGACTCCTCTCGCTCTTCTGTCGTGGTCTGAGTAATCACCGGTCCGTGGCTGACACCCTGCCAGGCCCTGCTCTGGATGCCGATTCTCAGACACCGGTTCACTCTGGTCATCCAGAGGGTCTCATAGAATTTATAATGAAGCACACAACTAGGCAGCCGTAGTACATTCTTACATGTCCATCTTTTCCCGTTGTATTCTCCGCTGCTGCCTTGGCCCTACAGAAGCAAGTAGTAGTACTTGGTTTGTCACTTCCTTAGCGGCAAAAGAGGTGATGGTTTGCTGCGCTGTGCCCCGCTCCCCCCCAAGCGCACACACTCCTTTGCTTCAGAAGCTTAGTTGTGGGTGAGGCGTTTCATCCTATGGAAGCTTTCTCTGCTGGGTAGAGCAGCAGCTGTTGTGGATGATGAAGTCTAGAGAAAAACAGCAAAATGAAACCACTTGAACTTTTATACATACTTCCAGGGTCAGATATTCGAAGCTTACAATATGGCGGCTTTGTGGAAATTGCCTTGTATTTTCATCTGTGAGAATAACCGCTATGGGATGGGAACATCTGTGGAGAGAGCAGCAGCCAGCACTGATTACTACAAGAGAGGCGACTTCATTCCTGGGCTGAGGGTAAGGACACCTGTTGTAGAGCTGGAGCTACACCCTCAGGACCTGCGGGGCCCAGGCACTCTGTCAAGTGCCCTTGAAGATCTCAGAGAGATCAAAGAGTTCTGTTTTCTTAGTGGATGAACAGGTCATGTAAGATGAAAATGGTTTTAGGCAGTTGGATTTATGCTCTGCCCCTTTCCTTTTTATTTTTAAAATTTTATTGACGTATAGTTGATTTACAATGTTGTGTTTATTTAATCTTTCCCATTTATTAATAGGTAGATGGAATGGATATCCTGTGTGTCCGGGAGGCCACAAGGTTTGCAGCTGCCTATTGTAGAGCTGGAAAGGTAAGATTTTTCTTGTAGGCCTCTAGGCTAGAGATTTCTAATGACATTTATCTGTCTTAAAGTTAAAAGAATGCCCCCTGTGTCTATTGTAGCAATGTAGGAGTAGCTGCTAATTGAGGTGTAAAAGATAGAAGCTGGGTCCAGTTAAGCGAATCGGGTCCCTTCATATAAATAACATGGTCTTGATAGCTCACGTCTTGGGAAACATTCCATGTTTGCCCCATTTGGGGTAAATCTTTCCTTGCAGTGCTCCCTCAGCATTCTGCCTCTGTCTTCATTGTGACAATCTGTTTTGCCTTTTGGTTTGGTTAATTATGTGCTTCTAACTCTTCCACCCCCCTGCCCCCCGCCATCAATCATAAGCCCCTTGAGTGAACAGACTGGGGACTCCTGCAGTGCCCTGCACAGAACTTTGCTTATGTAAAATAGGCATCCAGTATAAGTTTGTCTTTTGTAAATCAAATAATATGTTTAAATTATGTAGTCTTAGTCTTGCTGTTTCAGTCCTAAGAAGCTTGACCCTTCCAGTTATAGCAGTGGAGGGAGAAGGGAACAGTGAGATTGGCCTAAAAAGAGGCTTACATGCCATCTGAGCTGGTGGAAAGATGTTCTTCTCCCTAAATCAGTGTTTCACAGCCCAGAAAGCAGGCCCCTGAGGTTTACCCTTCAGTGACTTCCCTCACGTGCGTGTTTGGGCAGTAGTGCAAATAAGATTGGGCTGGCAGTGATGAAAATGGAAGAGAGGGTGAAGAGGGGAGGGAGCTGTAGAACGGTTGAACCGAACAAGAAAAAAATGAGATGACTGAGATGGCAGGTTGGTGGCAGTGGGCTCACTGGTCTGTATCAGGACTCTGAGACTAGGGGTCCACGCCCTGGGTGGTGGGTATCATCATCCCCCCCTCTCCCAGTTCCTGAAAGAATATGTGGCATCCAACAGTATGTGGAAACAGGATCAGTAGTTTGTAGTGTGTTGACTTTCTCAGCCTGACCAAAGCCTGATCTTGGAATTAGGGGAGGGTCTGGAAAAACCCCTTTATCACCATCCCCTTAGCCTAACCAGCCGTGCTTCCAAATGGCTACGGGATGATTAACAATCAATAGGTGACAGTTATTGAGAGATGATAGGTCAGGCAATGTGCTAAGCACTTAGGTATTACCTTTTTTAATCGGCGCACCTCTGAGCTGGGTTAATTGTTTTGTAGATGAAGAAACTGAGGTATGTAGCTACTATAGAGTACAGCCAGAACTGGAACCCAAGCACTTGGATTCCATCTCCCGCCCTCTTTTAACTACTACACCAAACTGCCCAAGGAGCCTAGATCCACCCCATCCCCTCTGTTCAAAGTTGTTTTCTAAAAGGGGGCTGGTGTAGCATGAGCAAGCTACCTCGTGGTAGCCGGGCTCTCCCAGTCGCAGGATCAGCACCTACCAACTTTCTGTTACACAGTAGCTAGATCTCTGTGAAGCAGGATTGGTTGCTGTCCCCTACGAAACACTGCACGAAGTGGGTGTGACGTAGAAAGTCACCTATCCAGCCTCTCTTCATGTGTGCTGGGAAGTGGAGAAGGACGAGAGGACTAGAGGTTTGCTTTTCATCTTACGTTGTTAAGGTTTATGTTAGTGTTTTTCTCTAGCCTTGATCAGAATGCTTACAGATGATTTCCCCTGTGACTGGGGGGGAGGGGGGTGGGCAGAAAGACTAGCATATTAACCGTGAAGATAAATGCCATCCCCGCTTTCTGATAGGCTTTTCTTAATTAAATCTATGCTGTGCTTAAAGAATTATATATCAAATGCAATTCTGGTGAAATAGAACCCATTGACATTACATAAAGAATTGTCTGCCTTTTTGATTCAAAATATGCTGCGGGGGGGGGGTGGCTTTTATTAATAAGTTCCTGTTAAAAATAAGGAGGATGGGGCTTCCCTGGTGGCACAGTGGTTGAGAGTCCACCTGCCGGTGCAGGGGACGCAGGTTCGTGTCCCGGTCCGGGAGGATCCCACATGCCGCGGAGCGGCTGGGCCTGTGAGCCATGGCCGCTGAGCCTGTGCTCTGCAACGGGATGAGGCCACAGCAGTGAGAGGCCCGAGTACCGCAAAAAAAAAAAAAAAAAAAATGAGAATGAAACATGCAATAAATAGGTAATAGAAATGAGAATCAACTAAGAAGAAATTCTTAACTCAGATCTGATGAAGGTATTTGATCCTGAAAGGACGTACATTTGAGGCTGTGGCCATTGTTTCACCTTACCTCCACTGGGTTCTGTTTTAGGGGCCCATACTGATGGAGCTGCAGACTTACCGTTACCATGGGCACAGCATGAGTGATCCTGGAGTCAGGTATGGTCATGGGAAAACTGAGTGTGGTGTCCGAAGTGGATGGGCTTTGAATGGTGCTACTTAGATGAAAAAGCAAAGCATTTCAGTGTGTGTTTGCTTTTGAAGCCAGACACCAGTTGGCTTCATGCATTGATTTAGTAGTTAGTCTGAGCCTGAAAGGCGTGCCTTCCAATAAATTGGTTCCAATATAGAAAGCATTCTGAAAATTCCTCTAGTGTGTACATGCTAGTTAGCATGAGCACCAATAAGAAAACAATTGCAGAGAGGAATTGTTGCATAAAACAGGACTGATGGTAGAGTAGGATACTTGGGGGCATTTACCTTTTGTAGGCATTACCCCAGATTCTCATGGCGTATTCCTCTTCTGGCTGGAATGGAGCAAGACCAAGTAGCACGTGGGATATTCCATATGTTGAAATAAATCAGTCAAAAAAAAAGGAGTTTTGTCACCTGGCAACTCTGGCATGTAATGCTGCAGTCCCGGAGTGTGGCATAAGTAAGAGTAGATTTAGTCAAAGTAAGCCGTAATAAGTCTTTGAGTATAGAATGAAGGCCTAAGGGAAAATGTTATGAAGAGCAGCTTACATGGAAGAAAGTACTTGGTGTAATTCTGTTCTTAAAAAAATGGTAGAGTCTTTCTTTGCTTTTAGTGTTATTTCAAGTGCTGTAGGACAAGGGTCAGTTGTACAATCAAGAATCGGAAAACCTCCTCTCCAAGTTCTTGCCAGCCACACTGCTCTGTGGTCTTAAGGGAGGAAAGGCAAGGCACATTTTTTTTGTGCTTAGCCTTCTGCTGCCTCAAAGGTTATAGCTATCACCACAGAAAACCATCTCCCCTGCCTCCACCACTACCTTCACGCCCGACCTCTAGATCAAGTAGCAAATAGAAACTTGGCGCCTGTTGTCAGAATGCCAGAGAAGCCAGGTGAATTGCCATTGTAGAGTTTTCTATAAAGACAGAGCAGCTCTTCCTTACAGAATATTAGGATGAGTTCTTGTATTTTGCAAGTATATAATTCTGCCCTTCTTACGGTGACGTGAGTACTGATGTGCTCCTTCGTCTCAGAAACAGACTGCTGTGTTTCCCAGACTGTCTCTGCTGTGCCGGCACTGTTCTTATCTACTTGTAACTCTGTTTCCCTCCCTCTAGTTACCGTACACGAGAAGAAATTCAGGAAGTTAGAAGTAAGAGTGACCCTATCATGCTTCTCAAGGATAGGATGGTGAACAGCAATCTGGCCAGTGTTGAAGAACTAAAGGTACAGTGACTCTTGATGGTTTAAAAGTAAGTCTGCCTTTGAAGGTTGGCTCTCCTTTTTGAGCAGTTTTTCTCTACACAAGAAGCTGCCACTCGGTAAACTAGGTAAGTAAGTGGGAAAGTACATACTGTATTCGGTTGGCCAAAAATTTTCCGAGCCATGTTGTGGGAAAACCCCGATGTAGAACTTTTTGGCCAATGCAATATTTTTCACAGGACATTAACCTCCTCCACCATCCGTTCTGCTTTCCTAAAAATATACTGTAGATTTTTAATTCATTCATGTTCCCTCGCCAGGGTATATGTCTTAATGTTGGTATCTGTCCTCCAGAATCCCCCTTCGTGGATTGTTGTGTCATGGTTAACCTAACATTTTCAATAATAATAGGTATACTGCCAGTACTAGTAGAGAGTTAACAACTAGCAAGAGGTTCCCAGTAGAACAAGTTGGTACCTAAGCTGCTGTCTATTCAAAACATCTCTTGAACTGTAATCTGATTGATTTTTAGGAAATTGATGTTGACGTGAGAAAAGAAATTGAGGATGCTGCCCAGTTTGCTACAGCTGACCCTGAACCACCTTTGGAAGAACTCGGCTATCACATCTACTGCAGCGATCCGCCTTTTGAAGTCCGGGGTGCAAACCAGTGGATCAAGTTTAAGTCCATCAGTTAATGCAAGATGGTACACCTTTAGTTGGGTATTCAGCAGCAACTGTAAGGAATGCTTTGGGTTCTCTACTTTGTTAAGGAGGAAAAAACCCATAGAAAGAAAGTGTAGATTTAGTTAGATAGATAGATAGATAGTGTAATTGCATGTGGTTTGTACAGTGTTGCATTAAAAGATACAACGTCTTTTAATGTTATATCTTAAGGATAGTATGGATCTTATTATAAAGATTATTTTAGTTATATAGGTCTAAAATAGGTAATAAGAGTTTGCTTAACCCTACTTCAAATTACTTCTTTAAAATAGTTCTATTTGGTTTAGTTGTATACTCGTTTAACAAATACTTTTTTAGTTACTAAAAGGAGAAACAATTCCTTATATGCCTGTCCAACTCTGCCACCTTTTTGTGGGGCGATCATTGTCCCGTCCCTCCCAGTGCCCAGCAGCTTACCTGGTGTACCCTAACGTGCACACATGCCCCCATTTGTGTGCATGTCGGTGCTGAAGCCTGTTCACACTGAACCATCATTTCTCCTTAATAAAACACAGTATTTATTATAACCAGGCAGGGGTGGAAGGACAATTCGATTTTTAAATAAGACTACTTCATTTTAAAGGCCAAATAAGTTAGTTTTCTCCATTTATACATTAAGTATAAATATGAAGCTATTTTCTTAATAGTTTTCTATTTACAGTCATATCAAACATTAAATACAAGGCATTAAATACAAGGCATATTCTTATCAATTTTATCTTTTTTGAATTTTAAGTGCAATTCCAGTTAATAGTAATGTATGGAATGTGTGATCTAAAACAGTGATTCCCAGCCTTTTTGTTATTTTAAACACCTGTTGTTTCACCTTTCCAGCAGATATTTTTCCATTGAAGTAAATTAAAATTCATTTTTAAGGATTCCCTAATACTCTGGGATGTCAAGACCAGGTTTTACAATCATTGTTTTCACAATACATACAAGTTCTACTCACCTTGAAAACATGTTGATAAATAAAAGGTTAAAAATTTTTTCCATCATTCTTTAAAACTTCAAGTTCTTAAATTGTTCATTGAACAAGTGGTGTTTTCCTTGCGTAAGTGCAGCAGAATTCGTGTGTATGTTGTCAGCTCTTTGCTCCCTGTGTCCCCTGGCTTAGCTGATTGATTAAGCCTCATCTTGGGTTGCCGGGGCCCCCTGAGCCTGTCTTCTGTACTGGGAGACTGCAGTCCAGAGCCTGCAGAGGAGACCACCACTACGAAACAAACAGGAGTCGTCTTTAGAGAGTCGTAAGAGAAGACAACTTCAAAGCAA
Organism: Stenella coeruleoalba; assembly: GCF_951394435.1. Classification (NCBI taxonomy): domain Eukaryota; kingdom Metazoa; phylum Chordata; class Mammalia; order Artiodactyla; family Delphinidae; genus Stenella; species Stenella coeruleoalba. The sequence goes on from NC_137152.1 coordinate 15,348,805, forward strand.
CACAGCAGAATACTTCTTTAGGAGCCCTTATGGCAAAAGCTATAGTATATCCTTCCAGACTTGTCTAGATTTGTTGTCTAGTCTTAAAAATGCAGTCCCTAACTTGAAAACTTACTTAACTAAAACAGGAATATGTTCTCTTCACATATGGAGGTGACACTTGTGCCTTAGCAGGAGTGGGACATGGCCTGAGAGGTACTGTACAGGAGTGCTGCTGCATCTGTGCAGAGCAGACTATTTAAGATGACGTGGGGATGAGAAGGCAGGGTGCAAGTTAAAGAAAGAAGGCTTTGGGTGTAGTAGCCCACTAGCATCTCATGTCTCGCTTCACTCCACTCCCAGCCAGGCCTGTCTCTTGACTTTTTCTACTGGGCCTTTAGCTTCTGCCCCCTCTCAGCTTTTCCCCAACTTTAACCTTGAAAAACTCCAGAGTTTGGAGTGAGGTTGGTAGTTTTTTTCCTGACTGAGCTATAGAAAAGGGAGTTAATGAAGGGGGGAAAGTTACGTTACCACCACTTTGTTTTCTACTGCTTTACTTAAAAGCCTAATTACAGGGGCTTCCCTGGTGACACAGTGGTTGAGAGTCCGCCTGCTGATGCGGGGGACACAGGTTCGTGCCCTGGTCCGGGAAGATCCCACATGCCGCGGAGCAGCTGGGCCCGTGAGCCACAACTACTGAGCCTGCGTGTCTAGAGCCTGAGCTCCACAACAAGAGAGGCCGCGATAGTGAGAGGCCCACGCACCGCGATGAAGAGTGGCCCCCGCTTGCCACAACTAGAGAAAGCCCTCACACGGAAACAAAGACCCAACACAGCCAAAAATAAATAAATTTATTAAAAAAGAAAAAGAAGTCAGATGGGACAGAAGATTTGTTCTGGGTTAGAAATAGCCTTAGGGCTGTGGCACTGAAAGTCCTGACGGTGACGGTGACGGCTGCATGAGCCGGTTTGGATGGGGTGAGGGGAGCTCAGAGAGGAGGAAGCCGTCATTAAGGCCTGAAAGAGTTGGCGGGAGGGCAGGAAGGCAAATATGGCCACATTTCCTGAGGCCACTCTGGATTTCTGTGTCTGATCAGCAGTTTGGAAGGCCCTTACCTCTTCCTCCCATGGCTGCTGATCCGGCACAGACTTGGGGCAAAGCAGGAAGTGCTCTCAGGAGGGTGAATCCTGAGGGGACCCTAACAGGAAGCTTTCCCAAGCTCCTCTGGGTGAAAAACGCCAACACTTAATTCAAAAACCAACTTCCAGAGCATTTACATGACTGAAATAGTTTCGACAGCTATTGAAAACTCAATCAAAACCATTTTGATAGGCTGTTAGCCTATTTAAAAATAAAGTTTTCTCACTGAATTTTATCCAAGTAATCTTTGCTGATTTTTCTTCTTTTAATTCACTAACTTAAAAAAAACTCTCACCCTTGGAAGGCATTAAAATGAACATCATTTCTGTCATTTCTGTCTCAATTACATTTTCTTCTACATTTCACTCTACCTGTCCAACTGCAGGATGAAGAAGCCCTGGGAATAGAGCTCAAAGAATCTAGATTTTTATTCTATTTATGTTTTCTTCCCTCCTTGTTCCCTGGCCTCTCAGTTTGATTCAGTCTTTCATTTAATAAATATTTATTGAATTCCTATTACGCACCAGCTACTGTAGGAGAGGCTGGAAAGGTAGAAAAGTTAGATATTTGGTCTCTGCCCTTGAGGACCTACTAACGGTGGGAAGAAGGTACAAACAAGTAATTAAAAAGCAAAAAACAAGCACTATAATTAAGATATGCCCAAAGCACTTGAAAAGATATGTACTAAATTTTTATTTACACTTTAATTTACTAAGTAAATAAATCCTATGTTTATTGTCACCTATGTCATAATCTTGTTTGCTTAAAAGACAAAAGAATTCCGTTCACCAGAAAGCCAATTTTATCTATTTGTTGTGTTAGAGTGCCATCTAGTGGACAACGTCGGGAATCACAACGCCAGCTCTTTTTCTATTTCTTATGTTAGAGTGCCATCGTGTGGAGTTTTTATGTAATTGCAGAATGAATTTTTATTTTTATGTTACAGCGCTACCCAGTGGTTTTATCATGTATTTGCAGAGGATATACTTTTCTTATTACTCAGTTAAGAGTGTCAGCACGTCGAGTTTTTATGTAATTGCACACAGATATGTTCTTCTTATTATTCTGGTTAGAATGTCATTGGGTGGAATTTTCCTGCAATTGCAGATAAAATTTTCATATTTCTCAGGTAAGAGTGCCACCGAGTGGAATTATCGTGCAATTGCAGAACATGTTTTTCTTACTGCAGGTATCTTCCGCTTTCTGAAAGTTATTTTTACACCACTTTGCTTTTATGAAAGACCTACATTAGTACATAATTTTCAGTAAGCAAAAGAAACCTGAAGAGGATTTTTGCTTTTACCCACACACACAAAAAAGGCATTACTGACTGTACTAATGTTGGTCTTTCGTTAAAGTGGCATAACTCTAACTTTTAGAAAGTGGGGATTGTCTTTGCTTTTCCCCATTTCTGCTTACAAAATGTTTCATAGGAACTTTACCTTCAGATAGCGGGGTGAACCTGTAATAGGGAAAAAAAGAAATACGTGTTCTGCACTTAAATGATAATTCCACCAGGTGGCACCCCAGAACGCCATCTGGTGGAAATACCATGTAATTGCAAAACAGTTTTATTGCTGAAGTTAGGGTGCCGCTCAGTAGAATTTTCCTGCAATTGCAGAACAGATACGTTTTCAATTTCTCATGTTAAAGTGTTATCTGGCAGGATTATCCAGCAGCTGCAGGAAAAAAAAAGCTTTTATATTCTTGTGAAAGAGTGCCACCTAGTGGAATTTGTTCTTTGTTACAAAGTAGGGCAGTGGTCCTCCAACTTGGCATCCGAATCACCTGGAGAACTTTTTAAAACAAAAATTTCATGTCCCCATGCTCAGAGTTTCTTATTCAGGAGGTTTGGGATAGGGTGTGGGGATTTGCATTTCTAACAAGTTTCCCAGTTTATGTTGATGCTATTTATCTGGGACTGCACTTTGAGAACCACTGAAATACCCACTCCTTAAATGTTAGTTTCACACATAACTGGGATTTTTTTTTCCTGTATAATTTCTAGAATTGTTTCCGTTCTGAAGATCTGTAGGGATTGGAAACCTTTGCTCTCCTGAGTCTTTCCAAAGACCTCAGGATACCTGTTGACTAAATCTACCAGTTGCTTTTGATACCAGTTTTTGCAAACTTATCTAAGCCACTTTACAATGTGGGATGAATTCTGTCTGTTTTCTGTATCCCCCAATCCTAATAGAATAGGCTTTCCCTACATATCTGTTGGATGAATGAATGAATTTAGGCCTTCAGCATTGCCAGGTTGTTAGGATAAATGTGGCAGCTTCCCACAAGTGAAGTAGGAAGACGGTTTGTCAATTTCCTTCTCCACAACTTCACCATTATATTACAATGAAAGAAGCTGCAGACAGAAATCTGTCAAAATCATTTATTCATATGCAGGCACAAATCCTGCCCTACAGCCTGTTCCTAGAAGCAGGCAAGGGCCTGCTCTGGTTTTTTTTTTTTTTTTTTTTTTTTCCTGTACGCGGGCCTCTCACTGCTGTGGCCTCTCTCATCGCGGAGCACAGGCTCCGGACGCGCAGGCTCAGCGGCCATGGCTCACGGGCCCAGCCGCTCCGCGGCATGTGGGATCCTCCCGGACCGGGGCACGAACCCGTGTCCCCTGCATCAGCAGGCGGACTCCCAACCACTGCGCCACCAGGGAAGCCCCCTGCTCTGTTTTTTAGGCACTATAACAAGCTCCTTCCTGACGTGTTGATCCATGGCAGAGCCAATGAGACAACAGAGTCTCCGTAAGAGGCGAACACAAGACCGCTAGTCCAAAGGTGTTAGCCCTCTGGCTTTTCAGACGCTTATCCTCCGTTCATGCAAGGGGTGGGTTCCTCATCATTTTAGCTAATCACATGTTTTGAACACCACTCATTTCACCAATTAAAAAGTATTCCTTACACTTTTTAGGTGAATTATTAAGCTCTGGTGCAGATGGAGATAGGATATTTGCAGGTCCTCTAAAACATGGAATCCTTATCAGGGTCCTTCGAATGTTAATCACCTAACCTGCAGCGTGGCTCCCTGATTAGGGTGATTCACAGGTTAACTGACTGCCCCTCTGGTAGAGGAGACTAAAGTTAATTTACAGACACACTTATAGCACTTCATTTATGCAGAATTCTGTGAAAGTAAATTGCAGACAGTATAAATCCAGGAAACCTGAGGTTTTCTTCATGCATTTATTCACTTGCTCTTTATTAAAAGTCTAACATGTGGGATTTTAGGCTAAAAGTCAGGAATTCTGAGTTCTGGTCTCAGCTCTGCCACCAACTAGCTGTGTGATCTCAGACAAATTACTTAACCTCTCTGGGCTTTAGTTTGTTCATTTGCGAACAAGAAACCTGAACTAGCCATTACTAAAGCTACCTCCAGCTCTAAAATGTCATGATTCCATTCTTTCAGAAAATGCTAGGACGTATTTGCAATTCCAGTTACCCTCCAGCCTTGCTTGGCCTCCGTGAGGATGAAACCCTGATATCCCAAAGCATCCATTGTATGTAATGAATTAACTTCTCTCTTATACTCCTAGAATAGGAGTTATGTACTCTCTCTGGCAGAATGGAGAAGATAGTCACTCCCATCATGTTCTGTGTTCTGTGGTCCAGATGAGGAACCTGGGGTGAGAATGACTTGCAAAGTCCTCTAAAGGTCATCCAGCACAGAACACCCAATGGGGTGCCACAGATGAGCTACAGGGATGCCAAGATACCAATCTGCTTGCCTTCAGTGGAGGCTGGAAGTCCCGCGGAGGCCCAGGTTGGTGTAAGAGCCGCCTGGCCCATTGATTCCACCGAGCTGCATAAGCAGCACTGTTTTCTCCCTGTGGTGCGACATGAAAAGTGTGGTAATCACGCCTCTGTCGTACAGTGCTCGGAAATGTGCAGTTTAGGCCACGGGAATCATGGTCCTGACCCTTAATGATGCCCGGCGGAGATATAAAACAGAGGTTGCCAAGCTGCTGAGGGGGAGGGCGGGCAAGTCAAGGGGACCTCTCCTCGCTCACTGGGGTGCCGTGTTCCCAATCTTTTCTCACTGTAGCAGACATCTGTCCTGTTTCTGTACAAAACTTGGTGGCTCAACACAGCAAACCTTTATTACTTCCCAGTTTCTGTGGCTTAGGAATCCAGAAGCAGCTGAGCCGGGGGTTTGGGGCTCAGGGTCTCTGGTGAGACTGTGGGCTGGGCTGCAGTCATCTGAGACGGGAGGAGCCGTTCCCAGCTCCCTGGCTTGGCTGCGGGCTCCACGTGGGCCTCCCCACAGGGCTGCTCGCCTGCGGCAGCCGGCTTCTCCCAGAGCCACTGTGACCCAACAGACGGGAAAAAGCCTAGTGCCTTTATGACCCAGTCTCAGCAGTGACAGACCACGGCTTCCGCTGTGTGCTGACGGTCATACAGACCAACCCTGGGCCAGTGTGCGGGAGCAGGGCTCGAGAGTGTGGCTGCCAGGAGGCGACGCCACTGGGCCAGCCTGGGGGCCACCGCACCTGCCTCTGCAGACTCGGGTGCTGCAGCCGCCAGGGGAGCCACGTGCGCATCACGGTTGAGAAGCACGTCCTGCCCACTAGGCGTATACCATCCTCTTGCGGGGAGGGAAATCTTGTTGCCCGCTGCTTTCTCCAATTCCTCTCACTTGCCCCTCTTTCAATATTCTTCTCTCCAGAGAAGTCACCACATTCTCCCCTTTCCAGCCAGACCTCCCAACCCAGGCGCCCCTGTCCCTCACTTCTCTCTCTTCCTTTTTTTATCTTCCCTCCACTTTCTTTTTCTTTCTCTTTCTCTCTTGTTTATTCATTTTCCAGAAAGCCCAGGAGGATTTAATTTTCGAAATGATTACCAGGAATGAGCCCAAGAGAAATGATGAAAACAAAAGTACTGTGGCCCTTTGAGACTCGCGTTCTTCTCTCTGAAAATACACTCTTCTTTTAGAGCAGAGGCCTCAAAGCAGCCCAGACGAGCAAATAGCTTTTCCCAGTGAAATATTTTATTTAAGGCATGGAGGCTCATTTGGGGGAAATGCTGAGATGCGGGAAACTTGCGTCGCCGTGGCGAGTAAGCACAGCTGATTACGTTCCCCGCCCGCCTCCAGGAAAGGATTCACAGGCACCCTTCTATGAGGTAGTCCTCCACTGCGCTCTGTTGCCTTTAGAAAAGTGCAAAATTCCTTTAAATCCAGGCACTCTGGAAAATTCGCAAAGCTGAGACTGATAAATACTGCTCAGGCACAGGATTGAAAGCAGAGTTTGAGCTGCTCCCCTATCAAGCCGCATCAGCATCACCTGGGAGCTCTTGGGAGAGGCAAAGTCGGCCCGGCCCAGGAGACCCGGATGTGAAACCCGGGGGGCGGGACTACCAAGTCCATTGCAAGGAGCCCGCGAGGGAGTTTGGCGCGCGCTAAATTGGTAGAAGCACTGGTTTGAGAAAAGCATGGGACCCTGCCATTAATGGAGGGGAAAAGCGGGGAGACACCAGCAGGTAAGACATAAAAAATAATGGGATGTGACATGCTTAAATTTTCTAGGTATGAAAAGATACATGGGGCTGGCGTTCCCTTGCCTCTGACCGCCCCCCCCGCCCCCGCTTTCCGCTCCATCCCCCCTGCTCAGGCACCAGCACAGTAACGGGAACCAGTCCAGGTTGAGCCTGGGGGGTTGGGGGAGGAAGGGGTTATTTCGTTACCACATTTTGGAGCCAACAAGCTTTTAAACCAGAGAGCCACTGGCTGTGAAGCAATGCTCGAGTGCGCCACTAGGGGTCGCCAGCAAGTTGCCTATTACAGCCCAATGCCAGCTGCTTTTTTTTTAGTAGATCTTTATTGGAGTATAATTGCTTCACAATACTGTGTTTCTGTTGTACACCAAAGTGAATCAGCCATATGCATACATATGTCCTCATATCCCCTCCCTCTTGAGCCTCCCTCCCAGCCTCCCTATCCCACCCCTCTAGGTCTTCGCAAGGCACCGAGCTGATCTCCCTGTGCTATGCGGCTGCTTCCCACTGGCTATTTTACATTCCATAGTGTATATATGTTGATGCTACTCTCACTTCGCCCCAGCTTCCCCCTACCACCCCGTGTCCTCAAGTCCATTCTCTATGTCTGCATCTTTATTCCTGCCCTGCAACTAGGTTCATCAGTACCATTTTTTAAAATTTAGATTCCATATATATGCGTTAGCATATAGTATTTGTTTTTCTCTTTCTGACTTACTTCACTCTGTATGACAGACTCTAGGTCCATCCACCTCACTACAAATAACTCAATTTCGTTTCTTTTTATGGCTAATATTGCCTTGTATATATGTGCCACATCTTCTTTATCCATTCATCTGTTGATGGACACTTAGGTTGCTTCCGTGTCCTGACTATTGTAAATAGTGCTGCAGTGAACATTGTGGTACATGACTCTTTTTGAATTATGGTTTTCTCAGGATATATCTCAGGGGTTGCTGGGTCGTATGGTAGTTCTATTTTTAGTTTTTTAAGGAATCTCCATACTGTTCCCCATAGTGGCTGTATCAATTTACATTCCCACCAACAGTGCAAAAGGGTTCCCTTTTCTCCACACCCTCTCCAGCACTTATTGTTTGTAGATTTTTTGATGATGTCCATTCTGACCGGTGTGAGGTGATGCCTCCTTGTAGTTTTGATTTGCATTTCTCTAATAATTGGTGATGCTGAGCATCTTTTCATGTGCCTCTTGGCCACCTGTTCGTCTTCCTTGGTGAAATGTCTACTTTGGTCTTCTGCCCATTTTTTAACTGGATTGTTTGCTTTTTTGATATTGAGCTCCGTGAGCTGTTTGTATATTTTGGAGATTAATCCTTTGTCTGTTGTTTCATTTGCAAATATTTTCTCCTATTCTGAGGGTTGTCTTTTGGTCTTGTTTATGGTTTCCTTTGCTGTGCAAAGGCAAAGGGAAGCCCTCTATGAGTTTTTTATAGTGTTTGGTCTTACATTTAAGTGTGTAATCCATTTGGAGTTTACCTTTGTGTATGATGTTAGGTAACGTTCTAATTTCATTCTTTTACAATGCCAGCTTTTTATAACAAATAGTTTTAAACACACTCTTTAAAATCCTGAAATGCAATTCATAGATAATAATAGTACCTAACTACACACATAATTTTTAGACTTTTTAAAAGACTATAATATAACGCAGAAATAAAAGCAAAGTAATGTGTTACGAACTAAGATGTATGCTTGGACGACTACATTAGAGCCACAGTGAAGTGGTTGGATGCTTGCACCTGAACGTAGAATCACTGTGACTGTGGCAGCTGCGGGTGTAGACTGAAGTGGGGTGTTAAATCACTCACTTGAATACCAGTAGCAGCATTGCCACTGGCGATACGAGTTTTCTGTAGTTGTAAACAAGTCTTGAAAAACCTGGAACAAAACAAATTATTGACACAGTCTTTCCTCGGTTTACTTACTAAATATCTATGTATTACTGGAAGATTCATTCAAAAGCTGTTTTTTATTTCTCTGTAGAATGGAGGTAGGATCTAGGTCCAGATATTATATACAGGTTTTAGATGCAGGATTTCACCTACATAAATGTCCAGAGGAACGTTTGAAAGTCATGTGAGAAATAGAAAATGTTTCCATCGCACAGGGTGTCGGGAATCTAGGTTCAAGGGTATTCCCCCCCCATCATTGTGACAACAAACCCCCAGCCGCAGAAGTGTCCATTGTAAGCCATAGGGAACAGCTCGGCTCCCATTGAGAATCACTTTGAAGGGAGGAGCAAAGGCAAGAGAGGAGAGACTAAGGAAGGCACATCTAGGCTCAGGATGGGCCAAGGACCATAGCCATGTGGCAGATGCAGCGACCTGGGGGCCCACTTGGGCCAGGGTGCGCAGTGCTCTGTTGGCAGTGTGCCAGGGAAACGGCATTCACTTTTTGTCCAAGTCTCACTTTTTAGCCCCTCTGCCACCACCCTTGGAGTCAACAAAATATTTAAACGTCTGGAAATCCTTTTTAAAAATAGATATAATGTTCTCTTTGGGCCCCAGGGGGATTCCTGAAAATGGATTTAACGCTTCCTAAGGGGCAAAGAGTATTATGAATCACATCCCTGAAATGTTTGCATATTGTTGGACCCAGCAATTTCACCTCGAGGAATTTGTCCTAAAAGAAATACTAATAACTTGGATGAGGTGATAGCTACAAATATACTCAAGCATAGTTTATGATTGTAAAAATGGAAAGCCATCTAATTGTGCAACAATGACGGATTAGTGGAATAAATTATAGCTACAGTGGAATACTAGGAATTAAAAATCAGGTTGTTAAAAATACTCACTCACCCGTGGGCAGGGGTTACAAACTATTAGGTACCTTCTGACCTCATTCCTATAAATTTTTTAAATGTGTAAATGTGTAGCAAAAGTATATTGCTTGGGGGTGATATACTGACACTAACAGCACTTTGTGTGGCCTTGTATGGTTGTAGAATATTTTTATTTTTTTTGTTTTTGATTTATCTGTAGTTTCCAGAATTTCTACATGGAACACCTTTCTTTTGTAATAAGAAAAATGCTAGTTATAAAATGATGAGAAACTACTTTAAGAAAGAATCCTATGATAGCTATTTGGGAAAGTCCCTAATTGCCCCTCCCTTGTGTGTGGTAAATCCCGATTTTCGTTTCTTAAAGGTTGGCAAGTTTCTTAAGATTGGCAAGCTTTATCGATGGTTAAGCCAGTTGTGCAGACAGTTGGTGAGGCCTGGTGGATTTTTTTAAAATTAATTTTTATTATTGGAGTATAGTTGATTTACAGTGTTGGGTTCGTTTCTGCTGTACAGCATAGTGAATCAGTTATACATATATCCACTCGTTTTTTAGATTATTTTCCCATATAGGCCATTACAGAGTATTGAGTAGTTCTGTGCTGTACAGTAGGTTCTTAATAGTTATCTATTTTATATATGGTAGCGTGTGTATGTCGATCTCAGTCTCCCAATTTATCCCCCCCTTCCCGCCTTGATAACCATAAGTTTGTTTTCTACATCTGTGACTCTATTTCTGTTTTGTAAATAGGTTCATTTGTACCATGGTTTTAGATTCCGCATATAGGCGATATCATATGCTATTTGTCTTTCTCTGTCTGACTTACTTCACTCAGTATGACACTCTCTAGGTCCATCCATGTGGCTGCAAATGGCATTATTTCGTTCTTTTTTTTTTTTTTTTTTGCGGTACGCAGGCCTCTCACTGCTGTGGCCTCTCCCGTTGCGGAGCACAGGCTCCAGGCGCACAGCCCCAGCGGCCATGGCTCCCGGGCCCAGCCGCTCCGCGGCACGTGGGATCTTCCCGGACCGGGGCACGAACCCGTGTCCCCTGCGTCGGCAGGCGGACTCTCAACCACTGTGCCACCAGGGAAGCCTCGTGGCCTCTCCCTTTTTTATGGTTGAGAAATATTCCATTGTGTATATGTACCACATCTTCTTTATCCATTCTTCTGTCGATGGACATTTAGGTTGCTTCCGTGTCCTGGCTGTTGTAAATTGTACTACAGTGAACATAGGGGTGCATGTATCTTTTCGAATTATGGTTTTCTGTGGGTATATGCCCTAGAGTGGGATTGCTGGATCATATGGTAGTGCTAGTTTTAGTTTTTTAAGGAACCTCCGTACTGTTCTCCATAGTGGCTGCACCAATTTACATTCCCACCAACAGTGTAGCAGGGTACCCTTTTCTCCACACCCTCTCCACCATTTATTGTTTGTAGATTTTTTTAATGATGGCCATTCTGACCCGTGTGAGGTGATACCTCATTGTAGTTTTGATTTGCATTTCTCTAATAATAAGTGGTGTTGAGCATCTTTCCATGTGCCCGTTGGCCATCTGTATGTCTTCTTTGGAGAAGTGTCTATTTACATGTTCTACCCATTTTTTTTTTTAAAGATTTTTTTGATGAGGACCATTTTTAAAGTCTTAATTCAGTTTGTTACAATATTGCTTCTGTTTTATGTTTTTGTTTTTTTGGCTGCAAGGCATGTGGGATCTTAGCTCCCTGACCAGGCATCAGACCCCTCACCCCCTGCATTGGAGGCGAAGTCTTAACCACTGGACCGCCAGGGAAGTCCCCCGCCCACTTTTTGTTTCGGTTGTTTGTTTTTTTTTTTAAATTTGAGGTGCATGAGCTGTTTGTATTTTGGAGATTAATCCCTTGTCAGTTGCTTCATTTGCAAATATTTTCTCCCATTCTGTGGGTTGTTTTTTCATTTTGTTTATGGTTTCCTTTGCTGTACAAAAGCTTTTAAGTTTAATTAGATCTCATTTGAGGCCTGGTGGATTTTCATGAGTGGAGAACCTGACCCAGAAAGAAGCTTTGAGCTGCAGGATGAGTTCAGAGGCCGCTGAGCACCCCGATCACACCTGCCATTGGACATCTGCCTTTGTTTTGCCGCGTTGTTCAATTAATGACCTTTGGCTAAGTACTACACTGACAGAGGTTCTTTCTGTTTATGTAGTAGCTCTTGTTGGTGGCCCTAAACAGTAGTTAACTATTGACTATAAAGATAGCAGTCACCTCTTAAACCTGCTGAGTACCCAACCAAATTCTAGTAATAGTGCCTGTTATGGGTCAGGCACTGTTGCGAGTGCTTGACAAATACGAATAAGCTTCATAACAGCCCAATGAGATGAATATTGTCATTCCATTCTTTCTAAAGATGAGCATGTCCAGGCACTGAGAGATTAGGCAACTTGCCCCAGGTCACACAGCTAGTAAGTGGTTGAGTCAGGATTTGAGACCAGATAGATTCCAGAGTCCAGATGCTATGCTGCCTCTCCACAAGCCTGTTATTAGGTTTCCAAAGGCTGCTTCCGTTTGGAAATCAGCCACAGAAAATGACTGACAATAACTTAAGGCCACAGTAATCAGCCACGGTCTGCATGATGGGAGAACAAGGCCAGACTTAGAAGAATGTGCCCTGTGATGCAGTCTGTGGTTTAGTGAAAGCCAACCCAGGGCGACGCAACCACAGATGGAAGAAAAGGTTTGCCCTGCTCTTGTCAGGCCATGCAGAATAGATCAAAGGCAGCACCACAGTTGAACTGCAGATCTGGTGGTCCCAGCATTTCATGCTGAAATTCTCTTCACCTTGAGCACACCCACATTTCAGTAGGGAAGAGTTGAGAATCCTTTTTTTTTTTTTTTTTTTTTTTACATTTCTACATTGGCTATTAGAACGAAATGATCATACCTACCATTATTCACACATCTTACCATGTTTCAGGAAACCCATGCTTCCAAGAAAACACTCTGGCGCCTCTTTTAATGAATTTCCCTTGGGGTCCTGTCATGGGTAGGTACATCTTATCTTCCATATGTACAAAATGCAAAGCTAAAGTTAAAATCCTTCTTTGGCTTCTCACTGTTCTTAGGACAAATGTCTAAATCCTCCGTGAGCCTAAAACGAGCAGGATGATCTACTGTCAATCTTGTTTCCATTTCTCAAAAGCACCTTTGACCTGGGAGTGCGCCGGGCATGCCCTCTTCCTGCCTCAGCTCAGCTGGTTACTCAGTGCAGCTCGGTTAGCAGATCACATCTGAAAGGCTTTTCCTCAGCCTTTCCCGATCACCCCCAGTCCTCCATAACACTCTTTATAATGCAGATGTGCACTATGTGTGTAATTTATCCATTCAATATCCATCCCCTTCTCCCCCAGACCCTAAGTCCATGACAGCCATCATGTCCCTGTCACCTACAACTCCAGTGTCTGCTTTACAGGTGTTCAATATGTATTGTGAACTGAACGAGTATTCATAAATGTTTGCAATTGCCTGACATAAGCAAGCCCTTCTGTAGCTTCTATGCCCTGTAGCAAATACCAAAAGGTGAAACGTGGATTTTCTTAAAACAGCTAGAGAGAATTGTTCGACATGTAATCCCTGATGTCTGGCATCTATACTGCTCTTTTTGTAAGGAGTAGAGGGAAGAGTCCAAGGAACCCCTGTTCAGGCACCACCAGGTTAAACAATTATCAGCTCATGGGCCATCTTGTTTCCGCCAGTGTGGCCACCACTGTCACTGGTTTATTTTAAAGCTACTCCCAAGCATCATATCATCTCGACTGTAAAAACTTGAGTGTGTATCTGTGACTCTTTATAAAATTACTTTAATAACATTTGCATGCCTAAGCAATTCTTTAATATCATTACATCCAGTCAGTGTTGAAATTGTCCAAGCTGTCTGATAATAAACTGTTTTTTTCCAGTTGCTTTTTCTGGAATGCATCCGGGATCCACAGGTTGCATTTGGCTGATAAGTCTCTAAGTCTCGTAACATGTGACAATTCCTGCATCCACTTATTTTTTCTTTTATCTTGCCATTTAAAGACAGTAGGCCATCTCTTCCGTAATACTTCTTGCCTTTTTTGATTTTACAGATTCCATCCTGTAAGCTGGTAGGAAGCCTGAAGGCTTGATGGGATTCCAGTGTGATAGGAGGCAAGAACATGCCTCAGGTGAGGAGGCACCTGAGCGTCTCTTGGGGCAGGAGCGTGGGCTGCTGGTTGACCAGATGTTCTCAATTTGATCCTACTTTATAAAGTTCCCCAATGGCTAGATCCATCATCTCCTTGAGGGTTGCAAGATGGGGATATTAAAACTCTAGGATTCCTTCCTAATTGGTGAAAACTTTTCTATAAAGAACTTTCCGGGGGTGGGGGTGGGGGTGGGGAAGGATGGGGAGAAGGGATAGTCGGGGAGTTTGGGATTGACATGCACACACTGCTGTATTTAAAATGGATAACCAGTGGACCTACTATATAGCACAGGGGATGCTGCTCAATGTTATGTGGCAGGCTGGATGGGAGGGGAGTTTGGGGGAGAATGGATACATGCATATGTATGGCCGAGTCCCTTTGCTGTGCATCTGAACCTATCACAACATTGTTAATCGGCTATACTCCAATATAAACTAAAAAGTTAAAAAACAAACTTTCCCCTATCAGCTATTGGTTTACCTTGAAATTCAGTCTGTATAGGAGAGGGAGGATAAATCCTCAATTCTTTCCCTTTACCAGTTTTCAGAGTAATTACTATTGGGTGGCTCTTCGCTTCTAGGTCTTTCCAGTGGAGAGAGTTAGGATGTATATTTTTTAAGGGGAAAATAGTCATGAGTTTATACTGTTATTTCCAATTCAAAATCAGTACCACTAAGCTTCTTTTGCTTTCATTTTATTTTTGTGTCTCTTTTGTCTCATGTTGAAAATCTTGGTTCCTAATGACGTCAACATAATTATATATTCATTTTATCGGGGTGTGTGTGTGTGTGTGTGTGTGTGTGTGTGTGTGTGGTCTCCAATAACAATGACACTGATAACTGAAAACAATTTAAGCCTTTTTTGGGCAGTTCTTTTTTGCTGGCTTTATTACTGTGTTGTTCAGGTCATTCCCTGGGGGGTTAGGTCCACAACTTCGTATGGTTAAATTCATTTGTTGCATTTTGTCTCCATTTGTATTCCATTTTGTGTTATGGTTATGGAAAACATTTCTGTGGCTCGGAAGTCAGAAGAGCCCCTAGCCATAATCCTTCCAACAGGGAATTCCCTGGTGGTCTAGCGGTTAGGACTCTGCGCTTTCACTGCTGAGGGCCTGGATTCGATCCCTGTTCAGGGAACTAAGATTCCACAAGCCACGCAGCACGGCCAAAAAAATAAAAAAATAATCCTTCCCACAGCATGGAGCCTAGCACATCAAAAACACTCAAATATTCATTGACTTTTATGACCTGTATATATGACTTTTCTAAGTCATCCACTGGGGCGATGGCTCCCACCAAGAAAGCCCAAGGCATGGTAAGGACCATGGTTTGCTCTAAAGTTCAGCTTGATTGAGAGTTTTTAGGGTGCTTTGTAAAGGAAAGGTCAAAAGGCATATTTCAAGATCCCTAATCTAAATCCTCCGGCTTCACCCAGAGAAGCCGGTCATAAACTGGCCAGGCCGGAGTGCTGGAGAGAGGAGTCCCTCATCTCGTTTTACCCAAGCTCTGAAACCCTCCTCTCTTCTTTTCCTTCTTTTTTTTTTTTACATTATTATAGAGACTGTCAAAGTTTATTTTCCTTTAAGAAATGAAATGGATCTTTTTTTATTGAGGTATAATTGACATATTAGTTATAGGTGTACAACATAATGATTCAATATTTGTAGATATTGTGAAATTATCACAATAAGTCTAGTTAACATCCATGACTATACATAATTACACATTTTTTGTCGTGATAACAACTTTTTAAGAGATCTATTCTCTTAGCAACTTTCACATATGCTCTATATTACATCCCCATGACATTTATTTTATAATGAGGAAAAAATTAATCAATAATCAACCTAAGAAAGAAATGGAAAATTTCATTTGAGCCAACCTGAGGATTATAATCTGGGAGACAGCCTCTCAGAGAGCTCAGAACTGTTCTGAAGAGGTTAGGGGGCAGGGAGGCCAGTATGTCTGTGATTTTAGAGAAGGGGTACGTGCAGTCAAACACACATCTTGGTAGAAGGTTACTGATGTTCATGAGGGAAGAGAGGTCTTAGTTAATGGTTTTAGTGCTTTTCCAAGCATGGGAAGATGCAAGAAACTGGGTTCATAAAATTTTCTCCTGAAAATATCTAACTACCTGAGGGCCAGTTCTGCCAGTTTTCCCAGAGCACAAAAATGCCTCATCTTGTTCTTCACCATGAATTCCTTTTAGGGTATATTTTAGGTCAGTGACTGCAGCGGCTCACAACTTGATTCTTGTAGAACTGGATGGTGGGCAACATTCTTTATTTTACAAACCCTTCCCTTTCGGTCTTAATTTAGACCAAGGTTTGGGAGGCATTTCATGACCAATTTGGCCCACAACACTAGGAATGCTCATTCCCAGGTAAGGCCAGGATTTCATTGATAGGACTCTCCATGTGCTGTTAGTGGATTAGGCCCTGTTGACAGTAGCCCAAAGCCTCTGGACCGCCTGTCTTACTGGTCTGTTATGGTTCAGGAAACGGTTCCCTCTTGTTGCTTCTTCCCATAGCTAGAGTTACGCTATTACCATCATTGATCTTAAGAGAACTATATATCAATATTTGGTGAATCATTTCAAGTCACTTAGTCATTGTTATTTTTATCACAGGCTCAGTCACACATCTGGTAATGCAAGAAACAATCATTTTGTAAAATAGGCAGGATATAAACAATATAGCTAGTGACATTAATAAGGTTATATGTAAGTATTTAAGCTAAGAACTTCCATTAGCTGTGGCCCCGTATCTCCCCAGGTCATGTGATCTGGTCTGTTCTGTACCCGTCGCTATCTTTAAGGGAAATGGTACATTGGCATTGTACATAAAAGTCACCAAAGATGTATGCACATCCAAGGTGAGTGGTGGGTCATCGTGATCCCTTACAGGATTGAGAAAGGAGTGTTATCTTCAAAGGGGTTACATGGCTGGCGCTAGAAAAAGAACAATTCATGTTGATGGTTGAGCAGGTATTTCTGCCATTAGGGAGTTCAGGTTAATGCATAAATGCAGATGCACAATGCACACGAGAGGGGAGGCAGGAGGCCCAAACGGGCAGAGTAAAAACAGTTTGTTTAAATTTTTCTTGTCTTGCCTTAAAATATGAATTTTATTTCATCAAATCCTAGCTCACAGCAGATAGGGAAGACTTACAACTGTCACATGATCTCTAAAAGAAAAGTTAGCGGCAGAACCATTTATAGAAACCAGGTGTTCTGTCTTTCGGCCTCCCCCAGGGATATTAATCTTCACCATCTTGTGTATTGAGCAAAGGCTTCAAAGTTGCGGCACCGGCAGGGCTGGACGCTCAGTAGGATTGGCCTTGCACGATCGTGCGTGGCTCAGCTGGGGTGCAAAATCCAAGCTGGTCCTTTTCCCGCGGGGCCTGGAGGTGTGGCCTCACTTTCCCACGCAGGCACCCTCAGGTCTCCGGCGCCTCACCTGCCGGCTGCTTGCTGACGGAAAGATCCCTCAGCCTCGCCCTCTGGCTCTGACACCCAATGGGCGGCCGCGGGCCTCAGGTGGGCGGGGCACGCCCTGGGAGCCGTTCTGGTTGGCCCGCGGCCCGGCGAGGCGCGTGACGTTTCCGTCGCGCCGTGCTGGCGTGAAGTGGTAGCGTCCGCTCCGAGAACCTGAAGGAGACTTGGAGGCACCTGGGCCGCGCTGCTTGGGCCGTTGGGAGTCGCCGCTGCCGCCACTGCCCGCACTCCATGAGGAAGATGCTCGCCGCCGTCTCCCGCGTGTTGTTGGGCGTCGCCCAGAAGCCGGTGAGGTGGCGTGAGCGACCCGGGGTGGGGCGCGAGTGGGCCTGAGGCCGGAGGACGCCAGAGGGCAGGACGAGCGGGCTGAGTGGGCCGGGCGGGCCGGGCCTTGTGGAGCCGCGGGCCTTTGTCCTGCGTCCACGTCGTGCGCTCCGCTCCTGGCCGCGAGGGGAGCGGTGGCTCGGCCCTCGGGCGCCGACTGAGGGAGGGGGAGCTTTACAAGGTCCGTGTGGAGGTCAGGCGCGGCTCCCGGTGCCGGCCTGGTCGGTGCGCTCTGGAAGGGCCCGTTCGTTTACCTCAGAGAAGGGGGCTTTGGGATTCCTCGAGTCTCGAGTTGACCGCCTCTTCCCAGCCCACTCATTTTAAATCTTCCTCTTGACCGGGAACCCGGAGACAGAGTGGCTCCATTCACACTTCAGTTTCACCAGTTACTAGCCCTGTGACCTTGAGTAAGAGGTTTTTGTTTTTTCTTCAAGATCCCCGTGCTCAGTTTGCTCATCTCTAACATGGAGATGAGAGTACTTACCCGTGGGGTTGTTTTTTTTTTTTTTTTAAATGAGGATGAGGGACGGTGAGGCTTAAACGAGTGACAAATATGTAAACCTTTCCCGGTAGCGCGTGGTACATAGTAGGTGCTACCTGTGTTAAACATTGTTATTATCATTTAGGATCTCTGTTGCCTTATTGATTCTCTGTATGGAAGTTCTGTCCATTGATGTGAGTGGGGTGTTAAAGGCTCCTACCAGTACTGTATTCCGGTCAATTTCTCCTTTTATGTCTGTTAGTATTTGTTTTATGTATTTGGGTGCTCCTATATTAGGTTCATATATGTTGACGGGTGTAAAATCATTATATAGTGTTCTTTATCTTTCTTTATGCTATTTGTTTTAAAGTCTATTTTGTCTGATATGAGTATTGCAACCCCTGCTTTCTTGTCATTTCCGTTTGCATTCCCTCACTTTCAATCTTTGTGTGTCCTTTGCCCTAAAGTGGGTGTCTTGTAGGCAGCATATTTTAGGCTCTTGGTTTTTTTTTAATCCAGTCTGCCACTCTGTGTCTTTTGATTGGAGCATTACTGACATTTAAGATAATTATTGATACGTATGTATTCATTGCCATTTTAAACCTTGTTTTCCAGTTTATTCTATGTTTCCTCTTTGTTCCTTTCTTTTTGTGGTTTGAGGATTTCCTTTTATTTTATGCTTGTGTTTTCTTTCTGGTTTTTGTGAATCTATTGTATGTTTTTGACTTGCAGTTGCCCTGTTTTTCAAATATGTGAACCCCTTCCTGTATCTGTTTGCTTTAGACTGGTAGTCATATAGGCTCAAATGCATTCTAAAAAAACAAATGCACATTTTGTCACTCTCCTTCCCCACATCTTATGATTTTGATGTCTTTTTTTTTTTTTTTTTTTGCGGTACGCGGGCCTCTCACTGCTGTGGCCTCTCCCGTTGCGGAGCACAGGCTCCGGACGCGCAGGCTCAGCGGCCATGGCTCACGGGCCCAGCCGCTCCGCGGCATGTGGGATCTTCCCGGACCGGGGCACGAACCCGTGTCCCCTGCATCGGCAGGCGGACTCTCAACCACTGCGCCACCAGGGAAGCCCCCCTCCCCTTTTTTTTTTTTTTTTTCCCCATACGTGGGCCCCTCAC
This sequence comes from Stenella coeruleoalba, assembly GCF_951394435.1. Classification (NCBI taxonomy): domain Eukaryota; kingdom Metazoa; phylum Chordata; class Mammalia; order Artiodactyla; family Delphinidae; genus Stenella; species Stenella coeruleoalba. The sequence goes on from NC_137152.1 coordinate 15,367,858, forward strand.
TGTTGTGGCCTCTCCCGCTGCGGAGCACAGGCTCCGGACGCGCAGGCTCAGCGGCCATGGCTCACGGGCCCAGCCGCTCCGTGGCATGTGGGATCTTCCCAGACCGGGGCACGAACCCGCGTCCCCTGCATCGGCAGGCGGACTCTCAACCACTGCGCCACCAGGGAAGCCCTTGATGTCCTTTTGATTACATCTTCATGTTTATCGTTCTGCTGTTCCTTGTGTTTATCATCACTTTCACAAATAGGTTTTTTTGTTTTTGTTTTGATCTGTATAGTGGCTAATTTAAGTGATTTACTTTCCAGTTGTGACTTCCTCCTTCCTATATCTTCTTTTCTATATAGAGAAGAACTTGGAGTATTTCTTTTAGGGTAGGTTTAGTATTGCTGAATTCTTTTAGTTTTTGCGTGTCTGAGAAATTCTTTATTTCTTCTCCTATTCTAAATGATCATCTTGCTGGGTAGCGTATTCTAGGTTGCAGATGTTTCCCTTTCAAGGCTTGAATATATTTTGCCACTCCCTTCTGGCCTGCAGCATTTCTGTAGAGAAATCAGCCGATAGCCTTATGGGGATTCCCTTGTAACTAACACGTTGTTTTTCACTTGCTGCCTTTAAAATCCTCTCTTTAACTTTTATTATATTTTATTATAATTTTTATTATATTTTATTTTAATGAAATTTTATTATATTTAATGAAATTTTATTATAATGAAATGTCTTGGTGTAGGTCTGTTTGGTTCATCTTGTTGGGACCCTCTGTGCTTCCTGTATCTGGATATCTGCTTCCTTCTTTAGGCTTGGGAAGTTTTCAGTCATAATTTCTTCAAGTACATTTTCAATCCCCTTTTCTCTTTCTTCTCCTTCTGGAATCCCTATTATGTGTAGATTGGCACACTTTATATTATCCCATAGGTTTCTTATATTGCTTTCATTTTTTTTCACTTGCCTTTCTGTCTGCTGTTTTGATTGGGTAATTTCCACTCTTCTACTTTCGAGGTCACTTATTCTTTCTTCTGCATTATTCATTCTGCTATTCATTGCCTTTAGCTCAGCTTTCGTCTCAGCAAATGAAGTTTCTAATTTTTCTTGGCTCCTCTTTCTAGTTTCTAGTTTCTTTTTACAGTACTCTGCATTTCTGTCGATAGCCTTTCTTAAGTCCTTCAGTATTTTCATTATCTCCTTTTTGAACTTGGTATCTACTAGACTGAAACCCTAGTTTCATTGTTTGTTCCTTCAGGGGAATTTTCTTGATCTTTTAACTGAGAGTAGTTCCTCTGCTTCTTCATTTTGCTTATGTTTTTTTTACTCTCTGAATTTAGGAGAAACAGTTATCTACTGTAGTCTTGGAGGGCTACTTAAATGCAGGTGCCTCCCTGCGTAGTTTGTGTGGGTTGAATATTTTTTTGGCATGAGGGCTGTTTTTGGTTTGGATTCTTGCCGTCTCTTTCCTCTGCGTGTGCTGGTCGTTATCCCCTTGATAGGGGATGTGCAGGTGCGTGGCCCGCGTGTGCTCCCGGGGAGGGTGGGGGCAGTGGTGGGTGCCCAGTCACGGGACCCTTGGCAGCTGCAGTGGTCTGCATCCGCCTCTGGAGTCGGAGATGGCAGTGGCGGCTCGAGTCCGCCCCCCGGAGCTCGTGTAGGTGGTGCCCTGCTGCCTGAGAGTGCGCGCACGGAGAAAGAAGCTCCTATGGCGGTCCCACCTCTCTCTTCGTGCACCCCCCAACAATGGCCCCTTGCCTTTCTGAAGGGCCCAAGCTTCTTCCCGTATTCCCTCAGTTACAGTGCACCACACTCCAGCCCCCGCAGGCTGTCGTCTCCACGTAGCCAACTCCAGTCCTCTCCCTGGGTCTGACCTCCGAAGCCCAAACCTCAGCACCCAGCCCTTGCCCAGCCCAGTGGAGGAGCTTCTCAAGCTGGGGAGTGCAAGGTCGTGGTACCAACCGTCTGTGTAGGTCTCTCTCCGCTTTGCTTTCCGCAGACCAGTTGCTGCACGCTCCTCCGAGGTTCCGAAGCTCCACCTCTGTCCTGGGTGATATCTCCACCAGTGAGGGGACTTCTCAGGGTGTGAAAACCTTTTCTTTTTCACAGCTCCCTCCCAGGGGCGCAGGTCCCGTCCTGATTGCCTTCTCTCTTTTTTTTTCTTTTTTCTTTTGTCCTACCCAGTTATGTGGAGATTTTCTTGCCCTCTTGGGTGTCTGAGGTCTTCTGGCAGAGCTCAGTAGATGTTCTGTGAGAACCCTTCCACACGTAGATGTATTTTTGGTGTATTGATACTTGTGGGAGAAGGTGAGCTCCACGTCCTACTCCTCCACCATCTTGATCCAAATCTCCCTCACACTTCTTTTTTTTTGTTTTGTTTTGTTTTATTTTTATTTATTTTATTTGTTTATTACTTTTGGCTGCGTTGGGTCTTCGTTGCTGCGCGTGGGCTTTCTCCAGTTGCAGCGAGTGGGGGCTACTCTTCGTTGTGGTGCGCGGGCTTCTCACTGCGGTGGCTTCTCTTGTTGCGGAGCACGGGCTCTAGGCTCACGGGCTTCAGTAGTTGTGGCACATGGGCTCAGTAGTTGTGGCTCGTGGGCTCTAGAGCACAGGCTCAGTAGTTGTGGCGCATGGGCTTAGTTTCTCGTGGCATGTGGGATCTTCCCGGGCCAGGGCTCGAACCCATGTCCCCTGCACTGGCAGGCAGATTCCTAACCACTGTACCACCGGGGAAGCCCCGAAGCTCAGGTTCTTGATGTCTCATTGCAGAAAGAATTCAGTGAGAGACAAAGTGATAGGTAAGAAGTGGATTTATTTAGAGAGAAACAGACTCCACAGAGTGTGGGCCATCTCAGAAGGTGAGAAAGGCCCCCCCCCCCAACTTCTGATACGACTTTTAGCTTAACTTTCGCTTAATGTGGCTCCTTTCACCCATTGTATCAGTGAATCTTACTGTTTTTGAGATTCATAGTAATGAAATGGGAGAAAGTATCTAAGTAGCTTTCTGACAGTCAAAATCTTTGACCTTACCTTCTTGCTCTTTATTATGTAGAACTGTCATTGTTTCTTGTTAGGAATTTAGGATGGAGAAAGAGAATTTTTCCTTTTCTTGGTTACTGTTGCTTGACTGGTTTGGTCGTTAGTTTTCAGTCTCCAAAATGCAGTTTCTGTAGTTGTATCTGGAGATTTATTTTTCAAGACAAGATATATATATTTCTAGCCCCCCAAAACCATTTAACTGTCAAAAATAACATATCCATTTCATGATTGCCGAACATAACGTTTTGTTTGTCACCTCATACTTCTCAACTTTTCTTCTTCCCAAATTTCTCAATTTTTTTCACTTATTCTTAGATGTATTGGACTCTCTCAATCTCTAACTTAACTGAAGCATTTGTCTCTAGCAGTTCAACTTTTTTTCTCCAGCAATGTCATGGTTTTTGTTGGCTTTATTGGATAATGGTATATTGATGGGTGAAGAGATCACTAGATAATAGCTTTCTGCCTGTTGGCTTGTACACTTAGCAGATCAACCTTACCCCTTCTCACCAAGATCAAGACCATTGCTACAGGTTGGATGGTAAGGTAACACACTGTATGAACATATCAAAAGTACTTTTTGTGGGGTCTGAAGAATGCTCTTCAAGTCTGCATGAGAAGAAGTCATATTGGTTTACGTATGCGTGACGTGGCAGAATGTGGCTAAAGTAGTACAGTCCTCCTAACTGATTAAATGTTTGTGGTCTAACCTGGACCTTAGCCATCACACAGAGTACTATTGCTGTGAGCAGAGTGAAAAGGAAACATTTCTGGCAGCTCTTTACCCGCGCCCCTTCCCCCCACCAAACAGTGACAGCCACCTGAACATCAACAAGGGAGCACTGGGGATTTCCATGGCGGTTCAATGGTTAAGATTCTGCGCTTCCAATGCAGGGGGCGCAGGTTTGATCCCTGGTTGGGGAACTAAGATCCCACATGCTGTGCGGCGTGGCCAAAAAAAAAAAAAAAGGGAGCACTGGGATTCTTCGGCGGCCGTGCGGGTTTGAGGAGGCAGCTCGTGGGGGTGAGGTGCTTAAGGTGAGGTGACACAGCCCTTGGAGCCAGATTTGCTGGGTTTGTACCCCAGCCCCAACAGTTAAGTGCTCTATGGTATGGGCAACTCAGGTAGCATGAATCTCATCAGCACCGAGAGAAAAGCTTCACTGAAAACTCATTGCAGGTCCCACCCCCTCAACTCAGATGGCAACAGTGCAGTCAGAGGCCTGCCCCTCTAAGCCTCAGAATAGGAATTCTGTAGCAATAGGAATTGAGGTTAAAACACAGATGCCACCAATCTGCATACCAAATGGCATGAGTCAATGACACCAGCTCCGAGATCTGTTTTGAGCCCAAGCAATGGTCCAAGTTGCACATAGGTCACCTTGCTTGATCTAACAACAGATCAACCTCAGAGGCATTTTTGTCAGAATTTCACCCACTGAAAAAACAGCTGGCTAATCTGGTTTTTTCCCAGTAATAAATGAGAAGCTTTTATTTTATTTTTTAAAAATTTTGAATTTTATTTATTTTTTTATACAGCAGGTTCTTAATTAGTCATCAGTTTTATACACATCAGTGTATACCTGTGAATCCCAATCACCCAATTCATCACACCACCATCCCCACCCCACCGCGGCTTTCCCCCCTTGGTGTCCATACGTTTGTTCTCTACATCTGTGTCTCAACTTCTGCCCTGCAAACTGGTTCATCTGTACCATTTTTCTAGGTTCCACATACATGTGTTAATGTACAATACTTGTTTTTCTCTTTCTGACTTACTTCACTCTGTATGACAGTCTCTAGATCCATCCACGTCTCAACAAATGACCCAATTTCATTCCTTTTTATGGCTGAGTAATACTCCGTTGTATATATGTATCACAACTTCTTTATCCATTCGTCTGTTGATGGGCATTTAGGTTGCTTCCATGACCTGGCTATTGTAAATAGTGCTGCAATGAACACTGGGGTGCATGTGTGTTTCAGAATTATGGTTTCCTCTGGGTATACGCCCGGTACTGGGATTGCTGGATCATATGGTAATTCTATTTTGAGTTTTTTTTTTTTTGCGGTACGCGGGCCTCTCACTGTTGTGGCCTCTCCCGTTGCGGAGCACAGGCTCCGGACGCGCAGGCTCAGCGGCCATGGCTCACGGGCCCAGCCGCTCCGTGGCATGTGGGATCTTCCCAGACCAGGGCACGAACCTGCGTCCCCTGCATCGGCAGGCAGACTCTCAACCACTGCACCACCAGGGAAGCCCTATTTTTAGTTTTTTAAGGATCCTGCATACTTTTCTCCATAGTGGCTGTATCAATTTACATTCCCACCAACAGTGCAAGAGAGTTCCCTTTTCTCCACACCCTCTCCAGCATTTGTTGTTTGTAGATTTTCTGATGATGCCCATTCTAACTGGTGTGAGGTGATACCTCATTGTAGTTCTGATTTGCCTTTCTCTAATAATTAGTGAGGTTGAGCAGCTTTTCATGTGCTTCTTGGCCATGTGTATGTCTTCTTTGGAGAAATGTCTATTTAGGTTTTCTGTCCATTTTTGGGTTGGGTTGTTTGTTTTTTTAATATTGAGCTGCATGAGCTTTTTATATATTTTGGAGATTAATCCTTTGTTGATTCATTTGCAAATATTTTCTCCCATTCTGCGGGTTGTCTTTTCATCTTGTTTGTGGTTTCTTTTGCTGTGCAAAAGCTTTGAGGTTTCATTAGGTCCCATTTGTTTATTTTTGTTTTTATTTCCATTACTCTAGGAGGTGGATCAAAAACGATCTTGCTGTGATTTATGTCAGAGAGTGTTCTTCCTATGTTTTCCTCTAAGAGTTTTATAGTGTCCAGTCTTACATTTAGGTCTCTAATCCATTTTGAGTTTTTTTTTTGTGTATGGTGTTAGGGAGTGTTCTGATTTCATTCTTTTACATGTAGCAGTCCAGTTTTCCCAGCACCACTTATCGAAGAGACTATCTTTTCTCCATTGTATATCCTTGCCTCCTTTGTTGTAGATTAATTGACCATAGGTGTGTGGGTTTATCTCTGGGCTTTCTATCTTGTTCCATTGATCTCTGTTTCTGTTTTTGTGCCAGTACCATATTGTCTTGATTACTGTAGCTTTGTAGTATAGTCTGAAGTCAGGGAGTCTGATTCCGCCAGCTCCGTTTTTTTCCCTCAAGACTGCTTTGGCTATTTGGGGTCTTTAGTGTCTCCATACAAATTTTAAGATTTTTTGTTCTAGCTCTGTAAAAAATGCCATTGGTAATTTGATAGGGATTGCATTGAATCTGTAGATTGCTTTGGGTAGTATAGTCATTTTCACAATATTGATTCTTCCAATCCAAGAACATGGTATATCTCTCCATCTGTTGGTGTCATTTTTAATTTCTTTCATCAGTGTCTTATAATTTTCTGCATACAGGTCTTTTGTCTGCCTAGGTAGGTTTATTCTTAGGTATTTTCGTCCTTTTGTTGCAATGGTAAATGGGAGTGTTTCCTTAATTTCTCTTTCATATTTTTCATCATTAGTGTATAGGAATGCAAGAGATTGCTGTGCATTAATTTTGTATCCTGCTACTTTACCAGATTCATTGATTAGCTCTAGTAGTTTTCTGGTAGCATCTTTAGGATTCTCTATGTATAGTATCATGTCATCTGCAGACAGTGACAGTTTTACTTCTTCTTTTCCAATTTGTATTTGTTTTCTTTCTTTTTCTTTTCTGATTGCTGTGGCTAGGACTTCCAAAACTATGTGAATAATGGTGGTGAGAGTGGACATCCTTGTCTTGTTCCTGATCTTAGAGGAAATGCTTTCAGTTTTTCACCACTGAGAATGATGTTTGCTGTAGGTTTGTCATATATGGCCTTTATTATGTTGAGGTAGGTTCCCTCTATGCCTACTTTCTGGAGAGTTTTTTGTTTTTTTGTTGCTGTGTATGATCCTTTTAATGTGTTGTTGGATCCTATTTGCTAGTATTTTGTTGAGGATCTTTGCATCTATATTCATCAGTGATATTGGTCAGTAATTTTCTTTTTTTGTAGTATCCCTGTCTGGTTTTGGTATCAGGGTGATGGTGGCCTCATAGAATGAGTTTGGGAGTGTTCCTTCCTCGGCAATGCTTTCGAAGAGTTTGAGAAGGATGGGTGTTAGCTCTTCTCTGAATGTTTGATAGAATTCACCTGTAAAGCCATCTGGTCCTGGACTTTTGTTTGTTGGAAGATTTTTAATCACAGTTTCAATTTCATTACTTGTGATTGGTCTGTTCATATTTTCTATTCCTTCCTGGTTCAGTCTTGGAAGGTTATACCTTTCTAAGAATTTGTCCATTTCTTCCAGGTTGTCCATTTTATTGGCATAGAGTTGCTTGTAGTAGTCTCTTAGGATGCTTTGTATTTCTGCAGTGTCTGTTGTAACTTCTTGTTTTTCATTTCTAATTTTATTGATTTGAGTCCTCTCCCTCTTTTTCTTGATGAGTCTGGCTAATGGTTTATCAGTGTTGTTTATCTTCTCAAAAAACGAGCTTTTAGTTTTATTGATCTTTGCAATTGTTTTCTTTGTTTCTATTTTATTTATTTCTGCTCTGATCTTTATGATTTCTTTCCTTCTGCTAACTTTGGGTTTTGTTTGTTCCTCTTTCTCTAGTTCCTATAGGTGTACGGTTAGATTGTTTATTTGAGATTTTTTCTTGTTTCTTGAGGTAGGCTTGTATAGCTATAAACTTCCCTTTTAGAAATGCTTTTGCTGCATCCCATAGGTTTTGGATCACCGTGTTTTTCATTGTCATTTGTCTCTAGGTATTTTTTGATTTCCTGTTTGATTTCTTCAGTGATCTCTTGGTTTTTTAGTAACGTCTTGTTTAGCCTCCATGTGTTTGTGTTTCTTACGTTTTTTCCCCTGGAATTCATTTCTAGTCTCATAGTGTTGTGGTCAGAAAAGATGCTTGATATGATTTCAGTTTTCTTAAATCTGCTGAGGCTGGACTTGTGACCCAAGATGTGATCTGTCCTGGAGAATGTTCCTTGCGCACTTGAGAAGAAAGTGTAGTCTGCTATTTTTGGATGGAATGTCCTATAAATATCAATTAAATCTATCTGGTGTATTGCGTCATTTAAAGCTTCTGTTTCCTTATTTATTTTCATTTTGGATGATCTGTCCATTGGTGTGAGGTGTTAAAGTCCCCCACTGTTGTGTTCCTGTCGATTTCCTCTTTTATAGCTGTTAGCAGTTGCCTTATGTATTGAGGTGCTCCTATGTTGGGTGCATGTATATTTATAATTGTTATATATTTTTCTTGGATTGATCCCTTGATCATTATGTAGTGTCCTTCCTTGTCTCTTGTAATATTATTTTAAAGTCTATTTTGTCTGATATGAGAATTGCTACTCCAGCTTTCTTTTGGTTTCCATTTGCATGGAATATCTTTTTCCATCCTGTCACTTTCAGTCTGTATGTGTCCCTAGGTGTGAAGTGAGTCTCTTGTAGCCAGCACATATATGGGTCTTGTTTTTGTATCCATTCAGCAAGCCTGTGTCTCTTGGTGGGAGCATTTAATCCATTCATGTTTAAGGTAATTATCCATATGTATGTTCCTATGACCATTTTCTTAATTGTTTTGGGTTTGTTTTTGTAGGTCCTTTTCTTCCCGTGTGTTTCCCACTTAGAGAAGTTCCTTTAGCATGTGTTGTAGAGCTTGTTTGGTGGTGCTGAATTCTCTTAGCTTTTGCTTGTCTGTAAAGCTTTTGATTTCTCCACCGAATCTGAATGAGATCCGTGCTGGGTAGAGTAATCTTGGTTGTAGGTTCTTCCCTTTCATCACATTAAATACGTCATTGCACTCCTTCTGGCTTGTAGAGCTTCTGCTGAGAAATCAGCTGTTAACCTTATGGGAGTTCCTTTGTATGTTATTTGTTGTTTTTCCCTTGCTGCTTTCAGTAATTTTTCTTTGTCTTTAATTTTTGCCAATTTGATTAGTATGTGTCTCGGCGTGTTTCTCCTTGGGTTTATCCTGTATGGGACTGTCTGCGATTCCTGGACTTGGGTGGCTATTTCCTTTCCTATGTTAGGGAAGTTTTCAACTATAATCTCTTCAAATATTTTCTCTGGTTCTTTCTCTCTCTTCTCCTTCTGGGACCCTTATAATGTGAATGTTGTCATGTTTCATGTTGTCCCAGAGGTCTCTTAGGCTGTCTTCATTTCTTTTCGTTCTTTTTTCTTTAGTCTGTTCCGCAGCCGTGAATTCCACCATTCTGTCTTCCAGGTCACTTATCCGTTCTTCTGCCTCAGTTATTCTGCTATTGATTCTTTCTAGTGTTGTCTTCATTTCAGTTATTGTATTGTTTATCTCTGTTTGTTTGTTCTGTAATACTTCTAGGTCTTTGTTAAACACTTCTTGCATCTTCTCTATGTTCGCCTGCATTCTTTTCCCGAGGTCCTGGATCATCTTCACTATCATTATTCTGAATTCTTTTTCTGGAAGGTTGCCTATCTCCACTTCATGTAGTTGTTTTTCTGGGGTTTTATGTTGTTTCTTCATCTGGCATATAGCCCTCTGCCTTTTCATCTTGTCTTTCTTTCTGTGGATGTGGTTTTTGTTCCACAGGCTGCAGGATTGTAGTTGTTCTTGCTTCTGCTGTCTGACCTCTCGAGAAGCATTTATTATTTCAAAAAAAAAAAAGGAAGGGAGTTGTAGAGAACATCTTCCTTCTGGTGCTCTTCGAATCATAAAACATCCCTCAAATCTTTTGTTTTTTTTAAGTCAGGGAATGCTAAGTATCTTTTCTTTTGTCTTGTACATTTCTCACTAAGGTGTCTATCTCATGCTTTGTGTAGTTTAAAATATTTTTCTTATAGTACCGTTTCATAGAGAAGTGATTTGCCTGAAATAGGAGTTGAATCATAGTTTTATTTGAAGAACTATTCTGAAAGTAAAGCATTAGCTTGCTCAACGTATGTGGTTATGACTAAGAATAGCATAAACATACCCCACAGATTATCTGGTCTCTTCGATTTGGCCATTAACTTCATTACATTTTCACTGTAATTTCTTTGAAAACAAAGTGACTATATAGACGGGTTTCTGCAGTTTGCCTTTCGATGGGGGTACCATCATGTTTCTTTGGCCAAAGCATGGATTCCTTTTGGAGGACAAGATCCCAACACAGTGAACAGAATGGAAGATAAGCCCATGAATGTGTTAGGGCTCTTAGAGTTCTAGGACTGCATCCTGATAACTGATTAATAAGAATAATAACTCAAAAATAACCGACAATAAAAAGCACTGATATACTTGTATATTTTGATCTTTCAAGGCAAGCAGAGTGCTGGTGGCATCCCGTAATTTTGCAAATGATGCTACATTTGAAATTAAGGTAAGAGGTGTTTTGCTTCGTGTTAAATTTTTTTCCACAGGTACACTTTGATATATAGTTTTACCTCTGCAGTACAGCATTTTGATATTCATGTTTTTCACCATTTTATTCCAAATGTTCTAGAATCGAAGATTCAGAGAAGTTAGCAAAAATTAGAATTTACTCCTTTTATGTAGCAGGTTTTTGGTAGTTTGGAGCAGGAGAGCAAGCTAAAAAGATTGAAGACCTACTCTAAGACTTGAAATGTGGTTTGGTAACATGTTTGAATAAGAAGATTCTTAGAATGCTTGTTTGAAAGTTTGTCTTTCAACCTGTAACTCAGTTGACTTCTAGGGGTTTTCAGTGAAAGTCGTCTTAGAAAGACTTCCTTTCTCCAAAACCCCATCTCATTGCACAGTCAGTTTTATGAAGGAATCAGAAGCAATATGCAGCATTTCTGATGTGCTCGCCTGCTGGTTTTCAAGTTCAGTATTTGCTGGTTTTCGATTTAAATATTTCGAGTTAGATCTTAGAGTGGGTTGGCAGTGTTTACATTGTAGTGACTGAGAGATAACTGTCTGATTCCATTTCAGAAATGTGATCTTCACCGGCTGGAAGAGGGCCCTCCTGTCACTACGGTGCTCACCAGGGAGGATGGGCTCAAATACTACAGGATGATGCAGACTGTTCGTCGAATGGAGTTAAAAGCAGATCAGCTATATAAACAGAAAATTATTCGTGGTTTCTGTCACTTGTGTGATGGTCAGGTGGGTGGTAGTTTTGTAGTAAAACTGTGTTACTTAGGAATTGAAGTATGGTGTGTGTTTATCGGCTTTTACCCTGCTTTATCTGTCTGAAGGATTTGAGGCTGGTATTTTAGAATAAACATGAGAATGCTGAGACCTGCTAGGAAGCTTATGCTAAAGAATTGACTCATGTATCATATTGCTGACTTCCTGTGCCTTTATAGCATTATGATCACCTGTACTGAGTATACTTTTGGGGGACGGGTTTTCGTTTTGTTTTTTGTTTTGTAGGTTTAGGCCAAGGTTTGTGAAATCAAATGCCTACCAGGGACCAGTTAGGTAGAATACATGAGTGAAGGCTGCCAGCTGTATGAAGTATCGAGAAAGGTGACAGGGACTAGTGGTGAAGTGGAACAGACGGGGCCCACCCGCAGGGGTAGTCATAACTGGCTGGTAGTCCAGCCAGTTGGTGCCATGTGGAAATACGGGGCTAATGCTTCCTGTTGCTGATGTCTTCGAGAGAAGACAGACGTCTCTATTTTCATGTGAAATTCCCCAATATTTTAATGTTCACATTTGATTCAGAATTTTTTCACATCACCATACAGGCTTAAAAGAAACGTATCTGTGCATTGCCAGTTTATGGCTCTGGCTTGGGCCTTACCCTCTACTCTGTTTCTGGTGTAAAGTAGAGGTACTTGCTGTTATTAATGAAGAGTTCTACTGGGCCAAATATTTCATAATAGTGTAGGAAACCTTTTAACTAGAAATGGTGTACTGTACTGACTCATTGCCACTTCTTCCTTGAATGCAGGAAGCTTGTTGTGTGGGCCTGGAGGCCGGCATAAACCCCACAGACCATCTGATCACAGCATATCGGGCTCACGGCTTTACGTTTACTCGTGGGCTTTCTGTCCGAGCAATTCTCGCAGAGCTTACAGGTTTGCTATTAATTTACAAAAAGGGGAAATTAAGTTTTCAGATCTCCTATTAAGATGCTAACCGTTTATAAGTTAACATTGAAACCTTTTTGAGGGTTAAAAAAAAAAAGCTGAAACCAAAAAAACCTCTCCCTTTTGGTGCTCTGGTACCTCTTGTGCTTTTGAGTAAACTGACCATTTTTTGAGGTTGTCTGGCCTCTCAGGTAAAGGTCAGCTCTATAAAATCAGAATAGTGTTTATCACTCAAGCATGCCAATAGAAATCTAGCAAAGAAAGTAAATTGAGTATAAGTATTTCATTGGGTAGAAATTCATTGGGTAGAATCTTCTCAACAGTCCCTTTGTCCCCCTTGACTCTTATGCGAGTGTAGGAGAAATCAGATGTTTGTCACTGGCCAAAAAAAAAAAAAAAAAAAGTCTAGGGGACCACACTAACATCTGAAGAAAACTCAGTGATTAGAGAGCTGAAAAAGTTGGAAAGGTCAAGGACATGGGACTGGCCTGACCTTCATTATAAAAGGGCCAGGAGACAAAGAGGACTTGTCTAGGTATTTGCATAGAGGGACAGGTGCTTATGTAGTTGAATCGGTTTCTGAGTTCTAATGGTTGAGCCTCTACCTAAATACTCTGGGTGTGTTTTTGTTTGTTTTATATATTTGGTTTTTGATGTGTCATGTTTGTGTGGTGCCACTTCTAGGACGAAGAGGAGGTTGTGCTAAAGGAAAAGGAGGATCGATGCATATGTACGCCAAGAACTTCTACGGGGGCAATGGCATCGTGGGAGCTCAGGTAGTTGAGGACTAGCATTGTATGATTTTCTGGATTTGGCCCTGGCCCACATCTGTGCAATATTCTGTACCCCAGACAACTTCCCTCTGAAGTACTTCAGTACTTGGGGGGCACGGTGTGCTTTAAATGACCTCTTGCGTCATACCCTATCATTTAATAAATAGATTTGTACAGTGATTTAAAATGTTTCCTTTTAGGTACTTGTTATGTTTTATAAGTAAGCAAGAGCCTCTAGCAGTAGAACTATACCTTTGCCGTTTAATTGATATTTAATTGCTTTGTCACATCCTCTTGGCCACACCTCTCTCCCTGCTGTAGACAGTGCTGGCACTGGTACCAGACCAGGAGAAGCAGGTGGTCAGGATCTTAAGGGCCTAGTTTGAATCTAAAGCCAGCTTCTGTGGTTACGCCGTCCTCCTTGTTCTCATCAGTTAGTAAATAATGGACAAGGAACAGCAGAAGATCGTATCTAGATTGTTCGGTTTACTTTCTAATATATTAAGGTTCTAGCATCTGGGCTTTTTGGTTTGTTTTTGGTATTTTTTTTAATCCTTGGTTTCTTTTTCTTTTTTTGGCTTTTCAGGATTAGCAGTTGAATCTCTGAATGCATAAATGTTATTGCTAAATGGTTGACATAGAATACGATAGTAGTTATTCGTGTTACTTTGCTAGTTTGTTTATAATATTGGGGGTAGGGTAAGCAGAGACAGGGTTGGGGTAGGGACAGTGTCATTTCTATCTCACATTCTGGTCAGGAGTTAACATTCAGAGCATTAACTTCTTCCCTCACGGATTTCTGTGGTTCCTTTCTTGGTTGTCCTTAATATTAGGTGCCCCTGGGAGCTGGGATTGCTCTGGCCTGTAAGTATAACGGAAAAGATGAAATCTGTTTGACTTTGTATGGTGATGGCGCTGCTAATCAGGTGAGTATGTGTCTCTTAACATTGCAATAATGATTACAGTGTTATGTCCAAAGTGTTGAATATTCATAGTTCAGTTTGTGGTGAAGTAGTATATTGCTTACTAGTTGAAATGGCCATTTATCTGGCAAGCTAAAATTTGGTTTTGTGGCCACATTAGAGATTTACATCCTGGCATTGTTTCACAAGCGCTTTATATAGGTGTACTCCTAAGAGTACGCTCACCTTTGCTCTACCTCAGTGCTCCACAGACTCTGTGGGGAAGGACTGATCTACATTTTAATCCTTGGCAAACCAGTTCTTAAACCAGTACCGTAATGTACAGACTCATTCCCCTGAATGCCAAGGCGCTGTCAGACTCCTCTCGCTCTTCTGTCGTGGTCTGAGTAATCACCGGTCCGTGGCTGACACCCTGCCAGGCCCTGCTCTGGATGCCGATTCTCAGACACCGGTTCACTCTGGTCATCCAGAGGGTCTCATAGAATTTATAATGAAGCACACAACTAGGCAGCCGTAGTACATTCTTACATGTCCATCTTTTCCCGTTGTATTCTCCGCTGCTGCCTTGGCCCTACAGAAGCAAGTAGTAGTACTTGGTTTGTCACTTCCTTAGCGGCAAAAGAGGTGATGGTTTGCTGCGCTGTGCCCCACTCCCCCCCAAGCGCACACACTCCTTTGCTTCAGAAGCTTAGTTGTGGGTGAGGTGTTTCATCCTATGGAAGCTTTCTCTGCTGGGTAGAGCAGCAGCTGTTGTGGATGATGAAGTCTAGAGAAAAACAGCAAAATGAAACCACTTGAACTTTTATACATACTTCCAGGGTCAGATATTCGAAGCTTACAATATGGCGGCTTTGTGGAAATTGCCTTGTATTTTCATCTGTGAGAATAACCGCTATGGGATGGGAACATCTGTGGAGAGAGCAGCAGCCAGCACTGATTACTACAAGAGAGGCGACTTCATTCCTGGGCTGAGGGTAAGGACACCTGTTGTAGAGCTGGAGCTACACCCTCAGGGCCTGCGGGGCCCAGGCACTCTGTCAAGTGCCCTTGAAGATCTCAGAGAGATCAAAGAGTTCTGTTTTCTTAGTGGATGAACAGGTCATGTAAGATGAAAATGGTTTTAGGCAGTTGGATTTATGCTCTGCCCCTTTCCTTTTTATTTTTAAAATTTTATTGAAGTATAGTTGATTTACAATGTTGTGTTTATTTAATCTTTCCCATTTATTAATAGGTAGATGGAATGGATATCCTGTGTGTCCGGGAGGCCACAAGGTTTGCAGCTGCCTATTGTAGAGCTGGAAAGGTAAGATTTTTCTTGTAGGCCTCTAGGCTAGAGATTTCTAATGACATTTATCTGTCTTAAAGTTAAAAGAATGCCCCCTTGTGTCTATTGTAGCAATGTAGGAGTAGCTGCTAATTGAGGTGTAAAAGATAGAAGCTGGGTCCAGTTAAGCGAATCGGGTCCCTTCATATAAATAACATGGTCTTGATAGCTCACGTCTTGGGAAACATTCCATGTTTGCCCCATTTGGGGTAAATCTTTCCTTGCAGTGCTCCCTCAGCATTCTGCCTCTGTCTTCATTGTGACAATCTGTTTTGCCTTTTGGTTTGGTTAATTATGTGCTTCTAACTCTTCCACCCCCCTGCCCCCCGCCATCAATCATAAGCCCCTTGAGTGAACAGACTGGGGACTCCTGCAGTGCCCTGCACAGAACTTTGCTTATGTAAAATAGGCATCCAGTATAAGTTTGTCTTTTGTAAATCAAATAATACGTTTAAATTATGTAGTCTTAGTCTTGCTGTTTCAGTCCTAAGAACCTTGACCCTTCCAGTTATAGCAGTGGAGGGAGAAGGGAACAGTGAGATTGGCCTAAAAAGAGGCTTACATGCCATCTGAGCTGGTGGAAAGATGTTCTTCTCCCTAAATCAGTGTTTCACAGCCCAGAAAGCAGGCCCCTGAGGTTTACCCTTCAGTGACTTCCCTCACGTGCGTGTTTGGGCAGTAGTGCAAATAAGATTGGGCTGGCAGTGATGAAAATGGAAGAGAGGGTGAAGAGGGGAGGGAGCTGTAGAACGGTTGAACCGAACAAGAAAAAAATGAGATGACTGAGATGGCAGGTTGGTGGCAGTGGGCTCACTGGTCTGTATCAGGACTCTGAGACTAGGGGTCCACGCCCTGGGTGGTGGGTATCATCATCCCCCCCTCTCCCAGTTCCTGAAAGAATATGTGGCATCCAACAGTATGTGGAAACAGGATCAGTAGTTTGTAGTGTGTTGACTTTCTCAGCCTGACCAAAGCCTGATCTTGGAATTAGGGGAGGGTCTGGAAAAACCCCTTTATCACCATCCCCTT
Organism: Stenella coeruleoalba; assembly: GCF_951394435.1. Lineage (NCBI taxonomy): Eukaryota > Metazoa > Chordata > Mammalia > Artiodactyla > Delphinidae > Stenella > Stenella coeruleoalba. The sequence goes on from NC_137152.1 coordinate 15,383,968, forward strand.
AGCCTAACCAGCCGTGCTTCCAAATGGCTACGGGATGATTAACAATCAATAGGTGACAGTTATTGAGAGATGATAGGTCAGGCAATGTGCTAAGCACTTAGGTATTACCTTTTTTAATCGGCGCACCTCTGAGCTGGGTTAATTGTTTTGTAGATGAAGAAACTGAGGTATGTAGCTACTATAGAGTACAGCCAGAACTGGAACCCAAGCACTTGGATTCCATCTCCCGCCCTCTTTTAACTACTACACCAAACTGCCCAAGGAGCCTAGATCCACCCCATCCCCTCTGTTCAAAGTTGTTTTCTAAAAGGGGGCTGGTGTAGCATGAGCAAGCTACCTCGTGGTAGCCGGGCTCTCCCAGTCGCAGGATCAGCACCTACCAACTTTCTGTTACACAGTAGCTAGATCTCTGTGAAGCAGGATTGGTTGCTGTCCCCTACGAAACACTGCACGAAGTGGGTGTGACGTAGAAAGTCACCTATCCAGCCTCTCTTCATGTGTGCTGGGAAGTGGAGAAGGACGAGAGGACTAGAGGTTTGCTTTTCATCTTACGTTGTTAAGGTTTATGTTAGTGTTTTTCTCTAGCCTTGATCAGAATGCTTACAGATGATTTCCCCTGTGACTGGGGGGGAGGGGGGTGGGCAGAAAGACTAGCATATTAACCGTGAAGATAAATGCCATCCCCGCTTTCTGATAGGCTTTTCTTAATTAAATCTATGCTGTGCTTAAAGAATTATATATCAAATGCAATTCTGGTGAAATAGAACCCATTGACATTACATAAAGAATTGTCTGCCTTTTTGATTCAAAATATGCTGCGGGGGGGGGGTGGCTTTTATTAATAAGTTCCTGTTAAAAATAAGGAGGATGGGGCTTCCCTGGTGGCACAGTGGTTGAGAGTCCACCTGCCGGTGCAGGGGACGCAGGTTCGTGTCCCGGTCCGGGAGGATCCCACATGCCGCGGAGCGGCTGGGCCTGTGAGCCATGGCCGCTGAGCCTGTGCTCTGCAACGGGATGAGGCCACAGCAGTGAGAGGCCCGAGTACCGCAAAAAAAAAAAAAAAAAAAATGAGAATGAAACATGCAATAAATAGGTAATAGAAATGAGAATCAACTAAGAAGAAATTCTTAACTCAGATCTGATGAAGGTATTTGATCCTGAAAGGACGTACATTTGAGGCTGTGGCCATTGTTTCACCTTACCTCCACTGGGTTCTGTTTTAGGGGCCCATACTGATGGAGCTGCAGACTTACCGTTACCATGGGCACAGCATGAGTGATCCTGGAGTCAGGTATGGTCATGGGAAAACTGAGTGTGGTGTCCGAAGTGGATGGGCTTTGAATGGTGCTACTTAGATGAAAAAGCAAAGCATTTCAGTGTGTGTTTGCTTTTGAAGCCAGACACCAGTTGGCTTCATGCATTGATTTAGTAGTTAGTCTGAGCCTGAAAGGCGTGCCTTCCAATAAATTGGTTCCAATATAGAAAGCATTCTGAAAATTCCTCTAGTGTGTACATGCTAGTTAGCATGAGCACCAATAAGAAAACAATTGCAGAGAGGAATTGTTGCATAAAACAGGACTGATGGTAGAGTAGGATACTTGGGGGCATTTACCTTTTGTAGGCATTACCCCAGATTCTCATGGCGTATTCCTCTTCTGGCTGGAATGGAGCAAGACCAAGTAGCACGTGGGATATTCCATATGTTGAAATAAATCAGTCAAAAAAAAAGGAGTTTTGTCACCTGGCAACTCTGGCATGTAATGCTGCAGTCCCGGAGTGTGGCATAAGTAAGAGTAGATTTAGTCAAAGTAAGCCGTAATAAGTCTTTGAGTATAGAATGAAGGCCTAAGGGAAAATGTTATGAAGAGCAGCTTACATGGAAGAAAGTACTTGGTGTAATTCTGTTCTTAAAAAAATGGTAGAGTCTTTCTTTGCTTTTAGTGTTATTTCAAGTGCTGTAGGACAAGGGTCAGTTGTACAATCAAGAATCGGAAAACCTCCTCTCCAAGTTCTTGCCAGCCACACTGCTCTGTGGTCTTAAGGGAGGAAAGGCAAGGCACATTTTTTTTGTGCTTAGCCTTCTGCTGCCTCAAAGGTTATAGCTATCACCACAGAAAACCATCTCCCCTGCCTCCACCACTACCTTCACGCCCGACCTCTAGATCAAGTAGCAAATAGAAACTTGGCGCCTGTTGTCAGAATGCCAGAGAAGCCAGGTGAATTGCCATTGTAGAGTTTTCTATAAAGACAGAGCAGCTCTTCCTTACAGAATATTAGGATGAGTTCTTGTATTTTGCAAGTATATAATTCTGCCCTTCTTACGGTGACGTGAGTACTGATGTGCTCCTTCGTCTCAGAAACAGACTGCTGTGTTTCCCAGACTGTCTCTGCTGTGCCGGCACTGTTCTTATCTACTTGTAACTCTGTTTCCCTCCCTCTAGTTACCGTACACGAGAAGAAATTCAGGAAGTTAGAAGTAAGAGTGACCCTATCATGCTTCTCAAGGATAGGATGGTGAACAGCAATCTGGCCAGTGTTGAAGAACTAAAGGTACAGTGACTCTTGATGGTTTAAAAGTAAGTCTGCCTTTGAAGGTTGGCTCTCCTTTTTGAGCAGTTTTTCTCTACACAAGAAGCTGCCACTCGGTAAACTAGGTAAGTAAGTGGGAAAGTACATACTGTATTCGGTTGGCCAAAAATTTTCCGAGCCATGTTGTGGGAAAACCCCGATGTAGAACTTTTTGGCCAATGCAATATTTTTCACAGGACATTAACCTCCTCCACCATCCGTTCTGCTTTCCTAAAAATATACTGTAGATTTTTAATTCATTCATGTTCCCTCGCCAGGGTATATGTCTTAATGTTGGTATCTGTCCTCCAGAATCCCCCTTCGTGGATTGTTGTGTCATGGTTAACCTAACATTTTCAATAATAATAGGTATACTGCCAGTACTAGTAGAGAGTTAACAACTAGCAAGAGGTTCCCAGTAGAACAAGTTGGTACCTAAGCTGCTGTCTATTCAAAACATCTCTTGAACTGTAATCTGATTGATTTTTAGGAAATTGATGTTGACGTGAGAAAAGAAATTGAGGATGCTGCCCAGTTTGCTACAGCTGACCCTGAACCACCTTTGGAAGAACTCGGCTATCACATCTACTGCAGCGATCCGCCTTTTGAAGTCCGGGGTGCAAACCAGTGGATCAAGTTTAAGTCCATCAGTTAATGCAAGATGGTACACCTTTAGTTGGGTATTCAGCAGCAACTGTAAGGAATGCTTTGGGTTCTCTACTTTGTTAAGGAGGAAAAAACCCATAGAAAGAAAGTGTAGATTTAGTTAGATAGATAGATAGATAGTGTAATTGCATGTGGTTTGTACAGTGTTGCATTAAAAGATACAACGTCTTTTAATGTTATATCTTAAGGATAGTATGGATCTTATTATAAAGATTATTTTAGTTATATAGGTCTAAAATAGGTAATAAGAGTTTGCTTAACCCTCCTTCAAATTACTTCCTTAAAATAGTTCTATTTGGTTTAGTTGTATACTCGTTTAACAAATACTTTTTTAGTTACTAAAAGGAGAAACAATTCCTTATATGCCTGTCCAACTCTGCCACCTTTTTGTGGGGCGATCATTGTCCCGTCCCTCCCAGTGCCCAGCAGCTTACCTGGTGTACCCTAACGTGCACACACGCCCCCATTTGTGTGCATGTCGGTGCTGAAGCCTGTTCACACTGAACCATCATTTCTCCTTAATAAAACACAGTATTTATTATAACCAGGCAGGGGTGGAAGGACAATTCGATTTTTAAATAAGACTACTTCATTTTAAAGGCCAAATAAGTTAGTTTTCTCCATTTATACATTAAGTATAAATATGAAGCTATTTTCTTAATAGTTTTCTATTTACAGTCATATCAAACATTAAATACAAGGCATTAAATACAAGGCATATTCTTATCAATTTTATCTTTTTTGAATTTTAAGTGCAATTCCAGTTAATAGTAATGTATGGAATGTGTGATCTAAAACAGTGATTCCCAGCCTTTTTGTTATTTTAAACACCTGTTGTTTCACCTTTCCAGCAGATATTTTTCCATTGAAGTAAATTAAAATTCATTTTTAAGGATTCCCTAATACTCTGGGATGTCAAGACCAGGTTTTACAATCACTGTTTTCACAATACATACAAGTTCTACTCACCTTGAAAACATGTTGATAAATAAAAGGTAAAAAGTTTTTCCATCATTCTTTAAAACTTCAAGTTCTTAAATTGTTCATTGAACAAGCGGTGTTTTCCTTGCGTAAGTGCAGCAGAATTCGTGTGTATGTTGTCCGCTCTTTGATTAAGCCTCATCTTGGGTTGCCGGGGCCCCCTGAGCCTGTCTTCTGTACTGGGAGACTGCAGTCCAGAGCCTGCAGAGGAGACCACCACTACGAAACAAACAGGAGTCGTCTTTAGAGAGTCGTAAGAGAAGACAACTTCAAAGCAACACAGCAGAATACTTCTTTAGGAGCCCTTATGGCAAAAGCTATAGTATATCCTTCCAGACTTGTCTAGATTTGTTGTCTAGTCTTAAAAATGCAGTCACTAACTTGAAAATTTACTTAACTAAAACAGGAATATGTTCTCTTCACATATGGAGGTGACACTTGTGCCTTAGCAGGAGTGGGACATGGCCCGAGAGGTACTGTACAGGAGTGCTGCTGCATCTGTGCAGAGCAGACTATTTAAGATGACGTGGGGATGAGAAGGCAGGGTGCAAGTTAAAGAAAGAAGGCTTTGGGTGTAGTAGCCCACTAGCATCTCATGTCTCGCTTCACTCCACTCCCAGCCAGGCCTGTCTCTTGACTTTTTCTACTGGGCCTTTAGCTTCTGCCCCCTCTCAGCTTTTCCCCAACTTTAACCTTGAAAAACTCCAGAGTTTGGAGTGAGGTTGGTAGTTTCTTTCCTGACTGAGCCATAGAAAAGGGAGTTAACGTTAATGAAGGGGGGAAAGTTACATTACCAGCACTTTGTTTTCTACTGCTTTACTTAAAAGCCTAATTACAGGGGCTTCCCTGGTGGCACAGTGGTTGAGAGTCCGCCTGCTGATGCGGGGGACAGGGGTTCGTGCCCCGCTCCGGGAAGATCCCACATGCCGCGGAGCGGCTGGGCCCGTGAGCCATGGCCGCTGAGCCTGCGCGTCCGGAGCCTGTGCTCCGCAACGGGAGAGGCCACAGCAGTGAGAGGCCAGCGTACCGCAAAAAAAAGCCTAATTACACCAAAAAAGTCATTTTCTGTTCCACGAAGTGTTTTGAGGCTATTCTTACCGTAGTGTAAGGTACCTTAGGTCTTCCTTAGTGATATAATTAAGAATATCAGAAAGTGTATAACCTTCTTCAAGAATCTGAAACAAAGATCAAATACATTAAGAGCTAAGCAGCTCTGTAATGATAGCACAGGAATGGTTTGTTGGTTGTAAGTTTACCTTTTCAATTGTTTTCGTATCCGCTCCTTGCAGTTGCAACCAGTCGACAAGCTCTTCTTCTGTTCTCTGCCCATAAGACCGAGGAGGGGAGGCTGAGTTCTCTGTAATCTCTGTAAGGATTAGAAAGTTATGTTGTATACTGATGTGTAACAGCAAAATTCTTCAAGTAACAAGTTGGATCAAATAAACTATTATTCCAGAATGTGATGTGAAAAGGAAATGGATTAAACCTGGCTCAGCTGCTCTGCTACACACTGTGCAACAGTCCATAGTCCTTGGAGTCACTTTCCAGAGATTAAAAATGTTCCTTACCTGTGATACTTCAAACTAATTATCTCCTACTTTAAATGTGTATTCCCATCTTTAAAATGCCTTTTCTAAGAAATCATATCCATAACTGCACTGGAATTCAAATGAGGAAATAGGTTTTAATACTGAGATTTTTGGCCTCACAGCTTATCCATTCCCCACTCCATATCCATTCCCCACTCCAAGAGGCACCTGTAGCCCTTTTGGGCACCAAATGCATAAGGCTGGTTGACTGAGGTATAATTTATGCCGTAAACCACCCTTTTTAGGTATGCAGTGCTAAGAACTTTGACAAGCAGAGTCACATAGCCACCACCACAATCAAGGTAGAGATATTTCTATCACGCCAGAACGTTCTCGTGGCCTTTTATCATCAATTCCACCCCCCCACCCAGTTCTATTTTCTGTCCCTGTAGTTTTGCCTTTAATAGAATTTCCTATAAACGTTCTACATTTACGGAATCATAATATGTAGCCTTTTGAATCTGGCTTCTCTCACTTGCATAATGCATTTGCGATTCATCTGCTTTTGAATGTACTGATAGTTCCTTTTTATTATTGACCAGTATTCCGGAATCTTACTGGAGTACTTACTGGTCTGATCGAGAATAACCTCAACTGTTTCAAGGCTGACTAGAGTACTAGCCAGATTTTGAATGGTCTCACACACACATAAGTCAGAGCAAGTGGAAAATCACTCACCATTAGATTTGAATTGTAACTACAGGTGATACAATTCTTGAGTTTTCTGTTCTAGGGTTTGCCGTAGAAGATTCTGGTACTCTCTCTCTTTTTGAACTAGGTGTTCCAAAAGTCTGGTTTTAAAAAAAAAAAAGCCATCCTCCAGAGAGAGCGTAATACCATTCAATTCAATTCAAACATTTGTTGAACAATTCAGAGGTTTAAAAAAAATAAAAAAGGCACAATCCCATCGGTCAGTCTAGTTTCTTCAAAGTTGTGTGATCAGGTTTCAGCCTGTACATGAGCACCTTTCTTGTGCTCCCTCCCCTTGTAAACAAAGACCAACGCTCAGGGCGTGGGTATATTTTGCCTCAGAATATGTATCATGAACCAAAAGATAACCTGATGGTGATCAGTAGAACTCAGCCAACTTGTCTCCCTAAGTCAGGTCAAGTCGCTGAAACTAGTGGTCAGGCCCTTCCCTCCTCACCAGAGAGTAAGCCAAGGAGATAGAAGCCCTGCTGCTGTTGGAACAGCTAGGGGGAAGTAGGAACTGCAGGAAAGACTCTTGCTGCTTGGAAGGTGAGAGGGACACTACTGCGAACACTTACCCAAGACTGCGCTAAACGCTTCACGGGGCTTGGTCTCACAGTCACTACTCAGGACAGATGTGTTACCCTCGTCAGCATCACTCAGGGCCAAAGGTGCCTTCCTGCTGTGCCCAACAACAGCTAAGGCATCTCCATCCTACAAGGGCAGGCGTGTCTGTAGGAGCTGTGTGTCTGCCAGCCATTCGCAGTCAGGTGCTGGCTGCTGTCTCATTACTAATTCTACTGAGATGGAAGATAACAATATTGACCCTGGAAAGGAATAACCTTTGAACCCATATATAACATTTTATGAATCTGGTGATTATAAACCTTACCAGAAACACATTTTAAAGAAGGGCTAAGTACTACTATCAACTTTCACATTTGTCATTTTTTCAAAACTTAAAAAGAGTTTTGCCACCACTACCAGTTAATTAAAACTGGGCCTTTCTAAAAAGAAATGATTAGATCTGCCTAAAATTAAACTTCAGAGATCCCTAGGGGTGTGTACAACTTTTCTTCCGAAATAGGTATGCCTGACACTGTTTGTCCCCGTTAAATTTTAGCATTCCCAATGACCACTGGGCAACAAGGCATCATTTGGAACCAGTACCAACTAGTTTGCTAAGCCCACTGATGACGTGGTTCCCCAGCGCAAATGGGAATCTTTTTGTTCATTTAACAAATACGTTTTGAACACCTCTGTGCCTGGAAATAAACAAAAGGGCCCAACTCTTGTGGGAACCTCACGGCAGTGCCAGGGTCCGCTGTCGGGGAAGGTGGTTCACTAATGCCTGCCTAGGGATCATGACAAAACACAAGGGAGAGATTCAAAGAGGACAGGGCAGACTTCCTTGGGGTCAGGGTTATGGGATACCTGTCCATCAACGCAGTGCTAACTGACCCCCAACTCAGCTACTTCGGCAGGGGCAGGCCGCAGATGTCCCCCCGAGTTGCTGGACCCACACACCATGTCAGGGAACCCACCTCGGTAAAGAGACAGAGAAAACTGAGATGCTGCTGCCTTTAGTACGGCTTGTGGCAAGGCACTCTACGTCTCTGACTCCTAGCATTGAAAAAAAAAGGGGGGCATCCTTCTAGTCCCCCAGTTGAAGCTGAGAATATCTCCTTGCGCAGTTCCTTGGGGGGTAAAGATGCTTTTCTGAGACCTGGGTGAGGCACTCGACCACTGAGTTGACGGGCTAGTCCAGGTCATTGTCCCACCCCTGCCCACCTGTTGGTCTCCTGCCTGAGCTTGCTCAGCTGGAGGCTCAGATGCTGCTGGTGGAGCTGCTGGGGCTGGGCCTCCTGGGCAACTGCTGAAACGGGCTTGCTCCACCCACACGCCACCTGCGCCTCGCTCCCGCGTGGGTCTGCCGGGGCATAGTCCTCTTCTGCCTCATCCGTGTCCTTATCCACCCCTTTGGTCCCTGAGCCAGCCTCAAAGTGGGCTCGGAGCTCTGTGGAATCACGGAAGAAAAGGACCACGGTTCAACAAGGCCAGGGCTTGGTGTAGCTTATGTCCCGGGCCAGCAAACGTGGCTGTTCAGAGGCCGGCCAGGCCAATGCGATGCTCCATCAGGGGACTGCTGACTTTATAAAATGGAGGGGAGACTATTTCACTTAGCTCTGCAGTGAAAAGATGGTCCCCACCACTTCACAGATAAGGAAACAGACTTCAAGGTGTTTAGTTAGCCAAGGGCAGTTTTAAAAAGGGACAAGCGGGCTTCCACCCAGGCCTGTGTTTTTACTACAAACACTTTCCTGCTTGGACTGGGGAATAATGAAGTCCTGGGGTTTAACAAGCCACTCCCAGAAGCTGAGCCTGGGCAGAGTGCATTCAGGGGAGCAGGCAGAGGACAGGGAGGGAGCAAAGTAATGAGAGGAAGGGGCAGTGTTAACCGAAGCGCCACATAGCCTCCCTTCCTAGGAAGAAGGCACCGCGGAAGGAGAATCAACTTGGGTATTAAGCTGCTCTAACATTTCAAAAATAGAGCCTATAAAAAGCCAAAGATTTCTGTAGCTGCCACATGATGATTCTGAGAGAGGAGACTGAGCCGTTAAATCGTCAACCAACTAGGAGGCGTTGCTGAGCACACAAGATGACGCACTGTAGGAGCCAGGCCGTCAGGCTCAGTGCTCCTTTGAGATCCTGAGTTTAGTCTACCTGCGGTGCGTGCTCCTCAGTTATGCCTAGGGGCATGTAAAAATACATCACCAAGAGATGTTCTCAGAATCACAGAATCTCGGCCCTAAAGGGGTCTGTGACATCATTTACTTAATTGCAGAGACGTACATAGCCAAGATGGGAAAGGGAAAGCAACAATTGGTGAGTACAGAGGACCTGTCTGACCTTTTCCATAGCCACCTGAAGTTGACCTTGACCAAAAAGAGGGCCCTTACCTGGGATGAGGATGGTGACTGCAGCCTGCACCGCTCGACGGATGATGTTGTCCATCGCAAACATCCAGTGGGGCCTAATTAAGTGGTTCCTCAAAATTTTATTTACCTACAAATCATAAAAATCCAGATTTCTGGTCCATTGTACTTTTAAGAAATAGTTCTTACTAATTCGAATTTGCTTCTACTCTGAGATAAAGGGTTAACCGTGCTGCCCTGAGTTTCTGCCTGATTTATGTTTCTTCTGGACTGAGTCTTCTTCCTTTAAGCTGACCCCAAGTCACACGGGGGTCTAGGGGACAGGTACAGAGATCGGAGCTACTGCACGGGCCTCTTCATTGTTTATTCAACGAACATTTATGAAGCATCTATGAAACCTCAGGCTCTGTGTTGGGGACTTGAGACACAAAGCTAAGCCAGACACGACCTTGGGCCTGGAGCAACTCACACCTGTTCGGGCAGACACACAAGCTTAAACCCCACACCTACCCAGCTGGCAGATGCCACTCGTTCCCAAATCCTATACTCCTGCTCTCCGTGGCCATAATGCAATCAGACCAGTCACTTGTATACACATATTCAGTGTTTAGAAAACTGCTGACACTCGGGATTCAGGCGTAAACAGGTGAGAAGAGATGGAGACTACGGGAGATGATGGTAATCGAACGCCATGGTCTTGGCTGTGAGCCACTTCAGTGGGCTTCCTACCTTCTGGCATGTTCTCTAGGGCCAAATGGAGCACTTACAGCATCCTGAAATCCAAAGAGTACCAGATGAATCTGATTGATGGACGAGCTGTCAAAGTCCAGGTCCACCTTTAGCTTTGATATCGTGGATGCCATCACCCTGTGGTCCGGGCAGCAGATGAAGTCTCTCAGGATCGCAATTATTTGCTTGATGTGGCCGACTGAGAGATGCAACTCTTCCGAACTCTGATCACCAACCCCCAACCCAAAAAAATCAGTCACTGAGTAATTCAGAGAGGGGGAGGGAAAATCCAAGAAGTACTTTGGGCAACTAGATTAACCAGACTGTCCATTTGCTAATGGAACTGGGGATTTTCCAGGCGAGACACGGGCTCTGGTCCTGGAATTTCCTCCATATCCTTCCTGTTAGAGGGTTATGTGGCCCCCTTCTCCTCTCTGGCCCGCAAACAACAGAACTAAGCCCCTCAAGGAATGGTCTGCCATCCTGTTTAACCCCTTGTAAACCACCCTCCACCCCCAACAGGCCTTGTCACAAGGCACAGTTCATAGGGGGCAGTGGCCTCTTGCTAGAAGGACCTTTTCCCATCCAAAATGAGTTAAAACTCAAACATTTCCATCCGTAACCTTTCTTCCTAAAGCGGCTGTTCTCCCAGCTTCTGAGGGCAACTGGTGCAGCTGGGGGTTAACTGGGCTTTGTGCTGTCATTTGGCTTGTTTTCCACCAGGAGGCAGCACTGCCCCATCAGTGCCTGGTTTCACTGCAGTGTTCCGCAAATGCAAAATCAGGCTTCAATGGAGTCTTTTTTTTTTTTTTGTATTTTCTTTTGTTTTGTTGGAAAAGGGAAGGACGTTGGGAAATACTTAGGGTGGTTCTTGTAACTGTGCAAATGTTCTAGGGTAGCAGGAACACCAGTCCCATTTGGACCTCTTCTGGGACCTGGCCTTGGGCGGAGGGCGTGGGATTGCAGCTCCCGCACTCGGCCTGTACCTGGGCCACGCACTCCTGCAGGTTGGAAGCCACCTGGTTCTGCTCCTCCCAGAGGATTCTGTAGAGGATGGCACGGCGCTCGCTGTCCTTGCGCAGCAGGAAGAGGCCCAGGTCGCTGTCCTCCAGGGACGAGGCTGCGCTCCGGTCCTCTGAGGCCGAGCTCTCATCAGGAACACTGCGGACAAACGCAGGCGACAATCCCCCGCCTCCCAGGGACACCGTGGGGGAGGGGCTGAGAGGTGGCTCCGCCGCAGCCCCACCCTCAGGAAGATGCACCAGTGTTAGGGGCGAGGGGAAAGACGGGGAAAGGAGGGAGGGGGAAGGAGGGGGTAAGAGGGAGAGAATAAGGGGTGACAGGGGAGGAGGAGGAAACAGGAGGGAAGGGGAAGGGGAAGCGACGAGGGGGAGGGGAAGAAGAGGAGAGGGGGAGGGGAGGAAGAGGAGGGGGGAGGGGAAGGGACAGAGAGTGACCTCACTGCCCTCCTCTCTCTCACTGTCAGTGGCCGCCCCGGCTGCCCTGCTGATCGTGCAGAAAGGAAGCAAAAGCCCTTCGCGGCCATCTGGTTTACACCTGGGAGGGACTCTGTCCTCCGAGTGGTGGGTGGCCGTACCTGAGCAGGTGGCTGAGCCGATGCGTGGGCGTCTGGGACTTCTGGAAGAACACGTCGGGCTGGGCATCGGAGTGTGGGGAGACCGAGCCATGCTCACTGCTGCTGCTGCCGCCCATCAGCTCTCCCGCCAGGGGCAGGGGCAGCGTGGCGCCCCTGGGACCCTCTGTGCGGGGCAGCCGGGGATGGGGACAGTGAGCCCCAGGCAGCCCCTTGGGCCACGTGACGCACCCAGGGGCCTAAGCCCGCGCTGCTCTAACTGGGGGTGCAAGCGATCACCCAGGGATCCTGGGGAGATGGAGGTTCTGCTTCAGCAGGTCCGGGATGGGCCCGAGACTCCGCATTTCTAACCAGCCCTTCGGACACGCTGAGACAGCGAGTCGCTCTCTGGGTGCAAGATGCTGAGGCACCCTGTCCCAGCTCCCGCCCCATCCACACCGGGACCACTCGTATATCACTGCCCGGTAGGACCTACTGCCCCAGAAGGTGTTGCTTGCTTCGGTGGCCTGCAGGACAGACACCCTTTAACCAAGGTCGGGAGCAGCACAGGGTGACAGGCCAGGCTCCAAAGATGAAGCGCCAGGTTCTGCACCTGGGGAAGACACAAAACCCCAGCCAGGGTACCTCCCACCTCCCTCCCTGGCACAATCCCAAAGGAAAGGCTTTAACGGAGCATTGGGTATGTGAGGTTCATCGCTGTCACCTATGGGGCTCCCTGTGTCTCCGCGTCCCACACCTAATGCACCAGCCCCACCGCTCTTCACAAACACGGGCACCATGTGGGAAGCTCAGCGCTCGGCAGAGCCGTCACCTCTGCCATCCCAGCAGGCCTCACCTGCCGGCTTAAAAGCAATTCGGTTCTTCTGGCCCTTGTTCACCTGCCTTAAGAAACCCTCTTGGAGCAGTCCAGCAGCGGTGACACGTTTGTGGGGGTCAGGCTCAAAACAGGATAAAACGAAGGCTCTAGCTTCCGCTGAAAGGGTTTCTGGAATCTCAGGGTGAATCTTACACACGCCCACCTGCAATGAAGGCAGAGGTGACCGATGAGACAGTGTGGTCTCGGGCAAATCCAGGTGTACATACCTTCCACACAAAGCTCCTGTATCTGCCATCCTAGGAGGGGCTGATGATGGATTCCAACAATGGCCTCCATGACTGCTATCCATGTCCTAGCCCCGGCTGGCCTCTGGGGACTTTGCTTTGCCCAGTAGATTGTGGGGGAAGTGATACTGGTGGGGGGTTCAGAGCCTAGGCCTTAAGAGGCCTTGGGGCTTCTGCTCTAGTCCTCTCGGAGCTCTGAGATCACTACGCAGGGAGGACGCCCAGGATGAAAGGCCACGTGTGAGAGGCCCTCTGAGAGCATCGCGCCCTGGCCTCTCAGTCTCTACGCCTTCACAGCCCAAACCTCCAACTTCCAGCTGTAAACCACAGGCAGAGCAAACCTGGAGGCTGGTAACTCAGGGCCCAAGCCCTCATTCCCACGGGGTGCAACTGGCTGAGGGAGGCGGCGCTGCCCTTTCCTGTTCAGGCTCCTGCTGCAATTTCTGCTTCAGCTCCACTGCTGGCTAGCTCATCATCGTCCTGCCGCAGGCTCTCTGTCCCTGCGCCCTGTGGGGGAGGAGTTTGGGCTGAGTCGTCACATCTCACTGTGACATGGGAATGCTTCCACGAGTCCGGCTCATCCATCCTGCGTGACCGTTCCCATCAGGGACGGCTCTCCATTCATCTGAGGAGTTGTCATCTTTAAAGTTCACGGTCTTCTCCTCATCGTCTCCAAGCCCACCCAATGAGCCAGGAGTGGAAGCCATTCTGTCCTCCAGATGCACCCCATTCCCAGCTCCTCGGCAACCATGGGGCTGGCGCGGCCTCCCCTGCCCGCTCAGTGAGACCGGGGCGCTGCCGAGAGCAAACCACCAGCCTCCGACTTCACAGCCTGAAGTCCCTGCACCAGGGGCGCACCAACCGCTTCTCACACGCTGCTCCTCATGGGCAGGATGGAGAGTTTGGCATTGAGGGGAGGGGGAAATGGGGCATTACTATCCACTGGGCACACATGGCACTTAGATGAATAATTTCTAGCGATCTGCTGTACAGTGCTGGACCTTGACTCAAAAATACTGTTAAGAGGGTAAATCTCATGTTGTGTTCTTACCACAATAACACAACATTTTCAAAAAACGAGTTTTGGATTTTGAGAACACTAAACACTGGATAGAATTCAACCCGCAAGATGTGAAATGCAGGGCACATTCCAGCTGGCACCCCTCGCCTGAGGGGTGGGGATCTAAGGGCACTAGGGGGGTCCAGAGACAAAAACTCAGGACAAGAACTCAGAGAGGAAGGGAGTAGCTTCTCCCCAGGCTCTCAAGAAGAAAAGTGCAAACATGGGCACTACGGTTTTTTTTGTTTTTTTTAAAAATAAATTTATTTATTTTTGGCTGTGTTGGGTCTTCGTTGCTGTGCGTGGCTTTCTCTAGTTGCAGCGAGTGGGGGCTACTCTTCGTTGCGGTGCGCGGGCTTCTCACTGCGGTGGCTTCTCTTGTTGCAGAGCACGGGTTCTAGGCACGCGGGCCTCAGTAGTTGTGGTTCGCGGGCTCTAGAGCACAGGCTCAGTAGTTGTGGCACACGGGCTTCAGTAGTTGTGGCACGTGGGCTCTAGAGAGCAGGCTCAGTGGTTGTGGCGCACGGGCTTAGTTGCTCCGCGGCATGTGGGATCCTCCCGGACCAGGACTCGAACCCGTGTCCCTTGCATTGGCAGGCAGATTCTTAACCACTGCGCCACCAGGGAAGCCCACCAGCTGCTATTTATTCCGAGGCCTGTAACTGAAGCTGCAGGAAGATCTTTGCCAGCCCCAGGTGGCTCCATCCTGGACAGGCATGGAAAGGCTGGAAGGTCACTGCTGCCTGCCAGCCGCGGTGTTCAGGGTCTTGTTGGGATTGCAGGTGCCAGGAGACACTCGTCAACTTGAGATCTTGGCTTTAGGGCTATCTCACAGCTGCTGGGAGGGTGGGAAGCTCAGAGAACCTTCTGCAGGGGCTGGGCTGAGGAGTGCACCAAGGCATCAGAGCACAGGGCGTTCAGAACCCGCTGAGCAGGCTGCACCCAGCTCATGGGCAGAGCCCTGCACTCGGGCCTTTGAGTTCCTTCTGCCGAAGAGACTGAGCCAGAGGGCCTGGCAAGGATGCAGGCGGGGAGGCTGTGGGGCTGACAGGCCTGGGAGGCCACCAGGCTTGGTAGAGAAGCAGGAAGAAAGGCCTCTGGAATCACGTTCCATCAGGCTGCTTCCATGTACTGTGACCTTGTCATCCGTAAGCAGTGGCCACTTAGCCTTCTGGGACCCTGCTCTCTTCCTTCTTATCTTTGGGGCAAACAAAAGTGCTCCGCGGAAGGTCAGTGCTGGTAACGACCTCTGAAGGCTACAGCTGCTCTTCAACTTCTCCAAGCGTCCACGGAGCCAGAAGCCGCAGACCTGACCTCGGATACACTGGCTGTCCTCGCATCAGCTTCCCTTGGGCTCGCAAGCAACCACGTCCCTTCCCAAGGGAGCATGTCCAGTGTAAAGCCCCACCCATAGGGCCAGTCAGTACCACGTGGGCCTCAACACACGGGTCACCCTTCCTGTCAGCTCTGGGAAGGCTTTTAGAAGGACAAAGGAGACAGCATCTGATACCCAAAGATCCTCCTCTCCAAATCTAGACAGAAAGCTGTCCTCCAAAGACACACCCAACGCGGCCCTTGAGCCTTACCCAGTGTAAGAGCGCGTACAGATTAACTAAGAAGCTTAACTCCCTCAGTTGGAAAGAAAGAGATACCCCCCACCTTTCTTAGAGCATTCACTTTAGAAAACCTGTCATTCTAAGTTCTGTGTCTCTCTTCGAGATATATGTAAACCTTTTTAAAAGCCAAATAAGCCTCTTGCCAGAAATACCTTTCTCAAGGACCTGGGAGCCATCTCTTTGGAATGCCACCACCGAGGAAGGTAGCGCTCCAATTTCCGGGTTTCTGTGGGAAAGCAGGAGCCTAACTTCAGTGGAGCCTTTTGCTCCAGAACTACGTCCCGTCCTAAAGGTTTGAGAAGTTGATCTTTCCTTTGGGTAAAGACAATTAGCTAACACAAGTGGTCACTCTAGTTGTCAGGGGAACCTCGGGTGAACTCCTGTGACCAGTGGTGCTGTCTAGTCCTTGCACCTGAGGACTAGTCAGCATTTCTCTTCAGAACACGGATGTAAAGGGCTGCATCTGCTTGGCTAGAGGAAAGGCTGAGTTCCGCTTTCCAGTCTCTTAGCGCTCCACTCTCTTGTGCCTGTGACGCACATCACATTCTGATTTTATGCTTATTCAAAAACAAAACAAAACAAAACAACCTGTATGCTTTCTCTTCCACCTTTGTGGAGAGGTTTCTGGATTGGGAGATTTTTGATTTGAATTCTCTCTCTCCAACACCAGCAACCTAAACCATCCAACATATCTTACTTTGAACATGGCTGCCTGCGGTTCACCGAGCTCATGGAACGGAGGCCTGCTGGTGGCCATCTCAATGACGGTGCAGCCCAGGGCCCAGATATCAGCCGGGGCACCATACCCACGAGGTCCTCGATCAATAATCTCGGCGCCATGTACTGCAGAGTGCCTATTGGGAAAAAATACAACAAAGATGGTGGGTACCATATTGTTTAAAAACTAAGTGGACCATTAGTAAACGAGTGTGTGAACTTTAACTCTCGTATTAATGACACACGGGGGCCGGTCTCATGCGTAAATGATGTCACTGCATCTCTTCTTTGACCAGACACATGCAAATGCCTTTCTTTAACACTAGTCAACGTTGACAGAGGATCACTCAGCCCCTCGAAGGATAAATGGGCCCAATCTAATTCAATCAACACATATTAGTGCATGGCAGATACAGGAGGACCAGAATGTAAGAAATGTGGTGCCTGACCTTTAGACACTGCCCAGTGGAGGAGACGTGGTGACGAGGAGGGTGGCGACAAGGAGGGTGGTGACGAGGAGGGTGGCGACAAGGAGGGTGGTGACGAGGAGGGTGGCGACGAGGAGGGTGGTGACGAGGAGGGTGGTGACGAGGAGGGTGGCGACAAGGAGGGTGGTGACGAGGAGGGTGGCAGTGGTGATGGTGAATGTAGGAAGTGCTCTAACAGGTATACCCAGAAGGCGCTGAGAACATGGATGGAAAAGTGCTTGATTCTGCCTGGTTTGAGTCAGGGGAAGCTCTAGCTGTGTCAATTTGGGTCTCTGAGAAATAATACCAAGTCAGAATTAGACATACAAGAGATTTACTGCGAGAAGGGGTATGACGGATAAAGGGGGAGGGAGCAGGCTGGGCAGGGGGAGCTGTCAGACTGCAGTGCAGGTCTGACCCCTGCGAAAGGAGCGGGAAGGAAGCATCTTGATGGCAGAGCACCTCTGAGACAGCTTTGGCCAGGCCACCGGGGAGGCCCTGACCCAAAGCTGCCCACTGGAAGAGCGCCACACTGTTTCTAGTACCCTCACCATGCTCGGTCATTGGCCAGGAGCAGGCAGGGCAAAGCATGACCTTGCCATGAACATGGTGGCCAATCCAAACGGGTGGTGGCTGGGCCGCCAGTGAAGTAGACTCCCGCCATGAGGCTCGAAGAGGTGGACAAAGGAACAGGAGAACTTCTGGGCAAGGTGAAGAGCTCGAGCCAAAGCCCGTGGGCGTGAAGTATAGAGTGGACCCAGGAGCGCTGTGTGTTCTGAAGGTTCTGGCTTTGGACTTTCTCCTGTGGATCACGAGCCACCAGGGGCTGCCACAGGGAAGGTGGTGATCAGGGAGGGGAAGGGGTTGCTGGAGAGATGGGGCAGGGAGGTCAATCAAGGGCGCTAAGAGTAAAATCTTTGGTTTCCCTTGACACTAATCCTGAGGCAAGAGGCAAGGGGAATGTGGAAGCAACAGCAGCAGATGCTACGTGCTGGCAAAGAGGTTTATAAGAAACAGCGAACTCAGAAATGATACTGGCCATGGTGTGAACAGAGAACACTGAGGCACAGAGAAATTCCAGTCTCTGCCTCAAGATCACAAAACCAAAGTAGGTTTCCTGAGTCTTGATCAATGCAAATAAAGGGCTCATTGGTTAAAATAAGCTTGGAGATGCTACCTACTACATCCTCCTCCTCTTGAACATCCAATGTCTTAGCAGCTTGTTTCTTTCCCATGAGCATTTTAAAGGCTCTAGGACAGCTCCGACCAATAGGATGTTCTGCAATAATGGAAATGTTCTATTCTGTGCAGTTCAGTATGGTAGCCACTAGCCACGTAGCACTGCTGGGCTCTTGAAATGTGGCCGGTGACACTGAAGAAATGAATTTAAATTAAAAAATTTTTAAATTGTATTTCATTCTTCCTAATTTAAAGTTAAATATACATTAGGTTGTATCAGTGAGTGCAAGAAATCAGCAGGGCAAAAATGATGGCTTTGGTCTCCCGAGCTGAAAGCCTGGTGGGCAAGTGTTCGGTTGGCTGCAGGGTTGGGCGAGATGGAGGCTCGTAGCACTTGTTGCAGTGTCAGGAAATCTCAGAGCCCCAGGAAGGGAACTTTCAGTGACACCACATCCCCTACAGGCTCCTACTACAGTGAACAACAGAGAGAGAGGCCTTGGCAGGGAATGTGCCTTCTAACTAACCCATAATTCATTAACTTAGGAAAGACGTGACGCTGTGCTGTTTATTAGGCTGTTATCTCTCAGCTCTGCTATGCTGGGTCTGGGACTGTGCAAACCACATTTCTGCCTTGTCTGCTGCTCCCTGGTGGGTTGGGAGGGGTTGGAGGGAGAGAGCATGCCTGTGCACAAGCGACAGGAAGGAGAGGTTGGTTAGCAAGCGTCACTTTGGACCCTCAGGTGGTTCCAGTAGCAGCGCTTGGCTCATTCCCAGCTTTTTTGTCCCCCCCCCACTTCCAGAACCGGCCACCTCAGAGTTACGTGCTCCAGCCCAGTGGCATCCCCCACTGAAAGGTTTGAATCCCACCCTCCCCTTTGCTCCCTCAGGCCCTAGGGATGTAGGCTGCTTTCTGATAACTCAGTCCCAGGAAACAGTTCTTTCAACTAAATTCTCTCTGTAAAAATAACTGGGGTGATTTCAATTTTCCTGCCTGGATCCTAATATAATCTCTAAAAGTTAATTCTTAAAAAAGAAAATAAACTTAGAAAGTTATGCAGCAGTAGAAAATAGCACTAAACCAAACTGCAATGGCTTATTGACCCTGACTGAATAACTGTCCTTAGTACAACTGTTTCACAATTGGAGGATTAGTCTGCTTAATGCTAAATTTGGAGATTTTCTTTATATGGAACCATAGTGAACATCACTCTTTCTAAAGGTAGGGACTTAGCAATGACATCCATATTAGTTATTTACTGCTATATAATAAATCACCCCAAAGAAAAATGGAGCTGGATGAATCAGGCTCCCTGACTTGAGACTATACTACAAAGCTACAGTAATCAAGACAGTATGGTACTGGCACAAAAACAGAAACATAGATCAAGGGAACAGGATAGAAAGCCCAGAGATAAACCCACGCACCTATGGTCAACTAATCTATGACAAAGGAGGCGAGGAAATACAATGGAGAAAAGACAGTCTCTTCAATAAGTGGTGCTGGGAAAACTGGACAGCTACATGTAAAAGAATGAAATTAGAACACTCCCTAACACCATCCACCAAAAAAAAACTCAAAACGTATTAAAGACTTAAATGTAAGGTCAGACACAATAAAACTCTTAGAGGAAAACATAGGCAGAACACTCTTTGACATAAATCGCAATAAGATCTTTTTTGACCCATATCGTAATGAAAATAAAAACAAAAATAAACAAATGGGGTCTAACTAAACTTAAAAGCTTTTGCACAACAAAGGAAACCATAAACAAAACAAAAAGACAACCCTCAGAATGGGAGAAAATATTTGCAGATGAAGCGACCAACAAGGAATTAATCTCCAAAATATACAAACAGCTCATGCAGCTCAATATCAAAAAAACAAACAACCCAATCAAAAAATGGGCATAAGATCTAAATTGACATTTCTCCAAAGAAGACACACAAATGGCCAACAAACACATGAAAAGATGCTCAACATCACTAATCATTAGAGAAATGCAAATCAAAACTACAATGAGGTATAACCTCACACCGGTCAGAATGGCCATCATCAAGAAGTCTACAAACAATAAATGCTGGAGAGGGTGTGGAGAAAAGGGAACCCTTTTGCACTGTTGGTAGGAATGTACATTGGTATAGCCACTATAAAGAACAGTATGGAGATTCCTTAAAAAACTAACAATAGAACTACCGTATGACCCAGCAATCCCACTCCAGGGCATATACCCAGAGAAAACCATAATTCGAAAAGATACATGCACCCCAATGTTCACTGCAGCACTATTTACAATAGCCAGGACATGGAAGTAACCTAAATGTCCATCAACAGAGGAATGGATAAAGAATATTTGGTACATATATACAATGGAATATTACTCAGCCATAAAAAAGAACAAAATAATGCCATTTGCAGCAACATGATGGGCATAGAGATTGTCATACTGAGTAAAGTTAAGCCAGACAGAGAAAGACAAGTATCATATGATATTGCTTATATGCAGAGTTTAAAATAAGGGCACAAATGAACCAAAACAGAAGTAGAGTCACAGATGTAGAAAACAAACTTATGGTTGCCAGGGGATAAGGGGGAGAGGAATAAATTGGGAGATTGGGATCGACATATACACACTACAATATATAAAACAGATAACTAATAAGGACCTACTGTACAGCACAGGGAACTCTATTCAGTACTCTGTAATGGCCTATATGGGAAAAGAATCTAAAAAAAGAGTGGATATATGTATAACTGATTCACTTTGCTGTACAGGTGGAACTAACACAACATTGTAAATAAACTATACTCCAATAAAAAAAAAAGTAACTTATTGCATGCTAGGAAAAAAAGAAATTACCCCAAACGTTAGCAGTTTAAAACAACAGTTATGATCTCACACAGTTTCTAATGATTGGAATGTAGGGCTGGTTATGTAACAGCTGGGCCGGGTAGATCTGGCCCAGGGTCTTTCATCAGACTGCAGCCAAGGTGTTGGCTGGGGCTGCAGTCATCTGAAGGCTAGACTGGTGCTGGAGGATTCACTTCCAAGCTCACAGGGGTGTTGGGAAGAGCCTTTGTTTTCTCGCCACATGGGATCCTCCATAAGGCTGCTTAAAATACGGCTTCCCCCAGAGTGTGTAATCCAAGAGAAAGCAAGAGGAAAGCCACACTGCCTTTTCTGACCTAGCCTCCAGGTCACACACCACCACTCTGTCCTAATCTATTCATTAGAAGCAAGTCACTAAGTCCGGGCAGTGTTCAACGGGAAGGGAATACAAACAAGGCTGTGAATACCAGGAGGTGAGGGTCACTGGGGGCCATCTTGGAGGCTTCTGGCCACAACATGTGACTTTCAATTGGCACTCAATGGCTTACAAAGCAGCTCCACGTAGCACTGTCCATCTGACTCTCACAACTCCATAAGCACGGGCAGAAGAGGTATGATGTACTGTTGCTCCCATTTTACATATGGGGAAACCAAGGCCCAGAGAAGCTAGAGAATTCATTCAAGCTAAAGCCCAGGTCTTCTGTCTTCAAAGTTGGAGCTACACACCATGACATCCCTGATCTAAGTAATGGATCCAGGAGAAGCACAACTGAAGAAAAAGCTGCCTGATTAAGAGCAGCTGATGCAAGAACTTCCAAAGCCATAATGTGACTTCTTTCCATGTAACTTTCTTTCCGTATTAGGCCCAGGGCAGTAATAGCGAACTGGGTGCTCCATTTTATTTACTACTGTATTCATAGGGAAACCATCCAGTCACAGCAAGCAGCCAACGATGAGAGACAGATCCCCACAACTATTTCCAAGAGTCAAGGGGCCAACCCGGGGCAGCGTGCACGTTGTGGGTGTACATCAGCTGTACCAAAGACTGGCTTCTGTGGAGAAAACCAAGTGAAGATGCCATGGAGGTGGGGGAGCAAATGAATGGAGAGATCCTGGAAATGTTGCTCGCCTTAAATCTGGCTCTCTTAGGGGTTTCCTATGGTCCCTCAGGTATCTACACGGGTGCAGTGGTGCAGAGTTCAGGACAAGGTGATCAGGAGACCCACAGGCGTCAACCCAGTCCCCTTGGGACATGAAATCCATTGGGGGCTCCTGGACAACGGCCCAAGAAGGATTTTCAAATTATCAGCAAAGAAAAGACATGACACGGGACGATAATTTAGGAGTTTCGACTGAGGGGCCAAGATATGATCTGGATACCAAGACAAGGGGTGAGAGAGGGACCACAGACGCATGTTTCTATGGCGGTCTCAGATAACTGGTTACACAAGCCGTGGGCCCCCAGCCCAGGGGCCTCCCACCCAGATCAAGGGTTAAAAGGGGTGAGAGAGCAGAGCCTGCGCTGGGAGGTGTACCCTCTCTCATTACAGGTGTTGGGGAGGAGCTGTCCCCAGAAGAGTGTGGGCCCATGGCGACTCAAGCAACTCAACATCCACCCAGGATAACTGCACTTTTGAAAGGAGGCCACACATGTTTGCACCTTCTACAGTCCCCTTGAGACAGTGTTAGAGCCCAAAGTTTCCACATTTAATATTAATAAAGTAGCAAAAAGAGAAGTAAGGTGCAGCTTTCCATGCCCCCGGGGTCACCCCAGTTGTCCTGCCCAAGGGATGGGTCTGGAGGGAGGGGCCACCACTTCCTCCCAACCCAGAGCCTGTGAGGGCTCCTCACTGGGCCCACTCAGAGCTCCATATGTATGTGTCCCCTGCAAAGAAGCTGCACAGAGGACTGGTTCCCATGGGAGCAAAAGCAGCTGACAGCAGCAGAGTGGGGACCATATGGTCTGGGAATATCACCGCACCCTCTTGACAGCGGGTAAAAAAGGGACACCAGATGCAAAACCCGTTGCAGAAATATTGCTTTAGGCTCTTGTTTGTTTTTTGGGTTTTTTTGGCCATGCGGCTTGCGGGATCTTAGTTCTCCAACCAGGGATTGAACCCGGGCCCTTGGCAGTGAAAGTGCAGAGTCCTAACCACTGGACCACCAGAGAGTTCCCTGCTTTAGGGTCAGTCTGCCTGCCTGTCTGTCTATCTATCTATTTATTTATTTTTGGCTGGGTTGGGTCTTTGTTGCTGCGTGCGGGCTTTCTCTAGTTGCGGCGAGAGGGGGGAATACTCTTCGTTGAGGTGTGCGGGCTTCTCACTGCGGTGGCTTCTCTTGGTGCAGAGCACGGGCTCCAGGTGCGCGGGCTTCAGTAGTTGTGGCACGCGGGCTCAGTAGTTGTGGCTCACGGGCTCTAGAGCGCAGGCTCAGTAGTTGTGGCGCACGGGCTTAGTTGCTCTGCGGCATGTAGGATCTTCCCAGACCAGGGCTCGAACCCGTGTCCCCTGCATTGGCAGGCGGATTCTTAACCAGTACGCCACAGGGTCTTTTTTAAAAGGAATCCTGCCCAAAGACAGCCTTCCAGGCCTGGTTCCCTCAGTAGAAAAAGATGGAGGGGTAGTTATAATGTGCAGGGTAAGAGACCAGGGTGAGGAAGCAAGGTGTAGTCAGCCAAAGGAGAGGCCCCTGTCCCGGACACGGGAGTTATATTCAGAGGGGTCCGGCAGCAAAGAGTTAATAGCAACCATCGGCCAGACCCAGAGCACAGGAAGCCAGCTTAGAACAGTGCTAGTCAGGTGACAACTTTCTGCCCCTCTCCTCTCCTGTCCACATCTGGTGAGGAGGGAAAGAGGTGAGGGAGGGAGCAAAGACCGACACCCCGACCAGTGGGGACGGGGAGAGGAGTCCACCCTTTAAATGAGGACGAGCGTGTGGATGAGTACAGGCAGAGCCCGGAGATACTGCAGGTTCGGTTCTAGACCACCATAATAAAGCGAATACGGCAATAAAATGAGTCTGGAGTTTTCCGGTTTCCTAGTGCATGTAAAAGTTATGTTCACACTATACTGTGGTCTATTAAGTGTGCAGTAGCATTATACCTAAAAAAAACAACATACAGACCTAAATTAAATAATACTTTATTTCTAGGGACTTCCCTGGTGGCGCAGTGGATAAGCCTCTGTGTTCCCAATGCAGGGGGCCTGGGTTCGATCCCTAGTCAGGGAACTAGATCCCACGTGCATGCCGCAACTAAGAATTCACATGCCACAACTAAGGAGTCTGCGCGCCACAACGAAGGAGCTGGCAAGCCACAACTGAGCTGATGAGCTGCAACTAAGGAGCCCGTGAGCCGCAATGAGGGAGCCCGCCTGCCACAACTAAGAGCCAGTACAACTAAATAAATAATACTTTATTGCTAAAAAGATGCTCACCATCATCTAACAATGCAGGATTGCCACAGACCAATTTGTTAAAAAAAAAAAAAAGCACTATCTGCGAAGCGCAACAAAGCAAAGCGCAATTAAACAAGGCACGCCTGTATATCTGCCGGAACCCTTTCAATGACTGGATTCAGACTTCGTTTGCTTCTCAAAGTGCCATTAAGACTTTCCCTTTGTTTCTCCAAAGACGACATACAGATGGCCAACAAACACATGAAAAGATGCTCAACATCACTAATCATTAGAGAAATGCAAATCAAAACTACAGTGAGGTATCACCTCACACCGGTCAGAATGGCCATCATCAAAAAATCTACAAACAATAAATGCTGGAGAGGGTGTGGAGAAAAGGGAACCCTTTTCACTGTTGGTGGGAATGTAAATTGATACAGCCACTATGCAGAACAGTATGGAGGTTCCTTAAAAAACTAAAACTAGAACTACCATATGACCCAGCAATTCCACTACTAGGCATATACCCAGAGAAAACCATAATTCAAAAAGACACATGCACCCCAATGTTCATTGCAGCACTATTTACGGTAGCCAGGTCATGGAAGCAACCTAAATGTCCACTGACGGAGGAATGGATAAAGATTTGGTACATATATACAATGCAATATTACTCAGCCAGAAGAAGGAACAAAACTGTGCCACTTGCAGAGACATGGATGGAGCTAGAGACTGTCATACAGAGTGAAGTAAGTCAGAAAGAGAAAAACAAATATCGTATATTAAAGCATATATGAGGAATCTGAAAAAATTGGTATAGACAATCTTATTTACAAAGCAGAAATAGAGACACAGACACAGAGAACAAACGTAATGATACCAAGGGGGAAAGGGGCGGGGTGGGATGAATTAGGAGATTGGGATTGACATATATACACTATTGATACTATGTATAAAATAGATAACTAATGAGAATCTACTGTATAGCACAGGGAACTCGATTCAGTTCTCTGTGGTGACCTAAATGAGAAGGAAATCCGAAAAAGCGGGATATATGTATATATATATAGCTGATTCACTTTGCTGTACAGTACAAACGAATGCAACATTGTAAAGCAACTATAATCCAATAAAAATTTTAAAAAAAGAAATAGGGATTGATAAAATTAAAAAAAAATTCCCTTTGTTATCTAAGTGTGGCTGGAAGAGTCACGGGAAAGGACCATTGCCCTGAGCAGGCGTGGGAGACAAAAATAAAAATCAAAATTACACCTTTTGAGTCTGACAGGCTCAACATGTTAGTTATGCACATAAACTCGATTCTCTCAAAGGCTCCTGCCAGCTTGAATGACCAGTGCAAATTAGTATTTAGTTCACTAATGCAGACTTCAGTTGCACTTGCTATGAGCCAGGTACTGGTTAAAGCACTTCATCAATATTAACTAGTTTAATCCACATAAAAACCCTCTGAAGTGGGTATTATGAGCATCTCTGTTTTATATACTTATGAAGAAACGGAGACGCAGCGAGCTTAAGTGATATGCCCAAGGCCACACGGCTAGCAAGTGGTTGAGCCAGAATTTGAACCAAAGCTGTTCACAGCCACAGATCAGAACAGAGTTCCTGTCCCGAGTTCCATTCCTGGGTATCTACCGGAGAGGGATGGAAACATATCTCCACACAGAAGCTTGTATGTGAATGTTCACGGCGTTATCATTCACTATAGTCAAAAAGGGGAAACAATCCAAATGACCATTAACTGGTAGATGGATAAACAAAATGTGGTCTACCCATACAATGGAATACTATTCAGCCAGAAAAGGAATGAAGTACCGATATACACTATATATAGCACAGGTGAACCTCGGAAAGATTATGTGAAGTGTGGGAAGCTGGATACCAGGGACCACACATTGTATCATTCCGTTTATAAGAAATCTCCAGAGCAGGAGTATCTATACAGACAGTGGGTCGCTGGTTGCCTGGGGCTGGGGGTGGGCATGGGGTTGACTGCAAGGTGGCACCTTTTGGGGGTGACAGAAATGTTCAAAAATTGGATTGCGGCGAGAGCTGCACAACTTGGAAAATTGACCAGATACCATTGAAATGTGCACTTTAAATGGGTACATGTTACGATATGTGAGTTAAACCTCAATAAAGCTGTTGCAAAACCAAAAGCAAAGGGGGCTGACCCTGGCCGTAATGGCCCTTCCTCCTGTTCTAGCTGGTTTACACCTATGGTGAAAAGCCTTCAGAGGAACACAGGAGGGGAGGACTTCGGGCCAGGAAGTTGTCTGAAGCCTTTGTCTGTCCTTCCAGGCTCCAAAAGCCTCCGGGCATTTGCGTGGAAACGCCCCACTGTGTCCACCCGCACCCAGTCGGAGTGTGGCACCAGCAGCTGAGATTTCTTTACAGAACCGCTCTGTTTTGCAAAGAGTAATTATATGCAGGGGAATTTCCTACCCCAAATGACACCCCTTCTTTATTATCCCCCAAACACCCCTGCATTATTTTGCAATGCAAAATTCATGCCTCCTCAAGCCAATTACTTGGGAAAATGTGATACGCAATGATGAATTATACATGCGTTTTCTTTATGATTTTTTTTTCTCCTTGGGGATGGTAATTATGAGATAAATTGTTGGGGGTTTTATGTCTTGAAATAACTCCTTACCATATCAGAGCCCCTCTTGCTACATATTGCTAAGCTAATTGGTGGCTTCCAAAGAGAAGGACAGAAGTCATTTTTAATTAGGTTAGTAAAAAAATATGCCAGTCATACATACACACTCACTGACACACACATGCTGAGACATATATATTTATATCAGAAACAATGAATGAACATTCAATACACTCTTGGGGAGATCCCGGTGGGGTCCTTGGTGTAATAGTTCCCCATTTTGAGGTGCATGTACCTCCTCTGGTGTTACAACTGAGAAGTCATTTCTGATGCATCAAAGTTCTCTTTAGATAGAGAACGAGTCTCTACTGTGGGTGTCCAGTGGCTGACATAACAACTGTCTTGTTGAAGAAAAGTCTTTCAAAGCTGAGACATTATTCACCAAAAGTAAAGGCAAGTCTGTCCACTCTCTAGTTTGGTGTTATAGGGATAGAAAACAATCATCTGTCTTTTATAACTTACATCGGAGCTATAATATGATAAGCGCTGTTTCATAATTCCATCAGGCAAGATCTTTGTGATGCTTTCATTACACCCTAGGGGGAGCACAAACCTTTACTTAATCAAAATCAGTACTTCTCTCCGAGGATCAAAGTTTCTGTTTTGCTTTTAAATGGGAATTACAAAAAGCCATAGGGGGCTTCTGAGCATAATTCTACTCGTTGGTGGTGTACATGGAAAGCTAGCTGGCAATTTTATTCCACTCTCTGAATCCAGTCCCTCTCAACACATAAATGATTCCATCACTGACACATGGAAAAGAAAATTCAATTGCTCAAACCCACTTAGAATACCAAACCCATCTTAGAACACCCTAAAAGAATCAGCCTCTCTTGGAAACATATCATATTAAAGCACGAGGTACCAGAACGCCCTAAAGTAACAGGCTATTTTTATAAAAGACCAATAAAATGTTCTAATAAGTTGCCTGAGGGATACTGTTATTCAGAATTACCCACGATTCTGAATAATGTGCTACTAACTTAGAAGAGATGCTGCCACTTTGCTGACTGGTTAGAAACCCTCGGAAAACCTCAAGCAGAGCACAACACCTACTCGACCTTGGAAGACAAGGAAGAAAGTAAGGCAATCTCGTTGCCACAAATAGCTAAGTGCATCATTATGACAGAGTTCAAACACTTTGAAGTTGGGGACAATACACCGTCCACTTCAACTACCAGTTGTCCAGCGTGCACACAGGTGCTTGGTGAGTAACTTCCAAAGGACTGCAGTTGCAGCAAGCCTAACCCCAGGACGGCGACCCCACGCCAAGCTCTGTCTGCTTACCGGCAAAAGTTTCTGTACATGGATTCACTCCTGCAAGACGTTTAGAGGTGCCGAAATCGGAGATTTTCACCACTCCGCTATAGGTATTCACCAGAACGTTATCACCCTTCAGAAAAGGAAGAACATCAAATGCTTAAAGAAAGATTTAAACAAATTAATGTAAAATAGACTTGGACCTTAAGAAATGGTCATGTGTCTCTAGGAAGACTAGACTCTGCTCAATCCTCTCCCCTCCGTGAGCCCGTCCACCTGCAGACACTCCAGCAGCTCATGTGATCTGAGATGCAAAGTAAAATCTCATTGGCTCAGACAAGCAAGTACCTTTACGTCTCTGTGCACAATCTGGCTTTCGCGGAGATACTTGAGGCCTTCCAGGATTTGCTTGGTGTAGAACTTGATGGTGGGCTCCTTCATCAGCCCCCATTTTGATCGCAAAAGAGCCAAAAGGCTTCCTGGAAATGGACACAGTAAAAAAAAAAAAAAAAAAAAACTCATCAGGGCGATGAAGAGTCAATTATAAGGGTTCAGGGAAATAAAGTGAAGTGACGTTTCTAACCTAATGTAAGCACTCGCGCCCACATCACTGTATCTGGGCTAAATGCAGCATCCTTCCTCCCTCTCTGTTGCCTGTTTCCCAGATGCGCAAGCAGCGTAGTCAGAGAAGGGACGGGGCGTGAACCAGCACATCAGCCTGACCAGAGGTGCAGGGTGGAAAGGAACCCCTTGTGACCCCCGAAACTCAGCCAGGCCACCTTCGGGCTCAGCTCTGTTCAGCTGCACAGAATCAGGAAGAGAGCGCAACAGTGCTCTCTGAACTCTGAAGGGCTGGCCTGACGCTGCACGTGCGGCACAAGCGCCTCAGCCATTGGGCTTGGGTCAAAGCCACGCTTTCTACCTCACCCTGAAATCAGAGGTGGACGGGAACAGAGTGAGGGGCCCTTAAGGGAGACAGGGACCCGAATCGGAGGAGGTTGCGGCTCTCTGTCCTCACTGTGAGAAGCTCCTAATGCCAGGTCCCAGGGTCAGGACGGTCTTAACACCCACGCCGCCCCGACCCCAATTATACTATTAAACATTGAACTTTGGGGCCAGAGAAAATCTCCCTTCACTGCCTTCTGACCCTGTGTTTCAGAGATTATTGTCCAGGCCCTCAGCATCAGCTAGTCGCCCTTACACAGGACCCTGCTATGCCTCAGTTTCCCCATCTGTAAAAGGGGAGGTGCACATCTATCTCCAGCTCTGTGGTCATCCTCAAGACCTCACGTCTAACACAAATCAGTATTTTCTGCTAGACTATGAGCAGTCTGAGGGAAGAAGACACTGTACGTCATCATAAATGTAACCCTCAAAATCTAGCGCATTGCCTGACTCTTAAGACATATAGTTAGGTTTTTAATGTCATGGCAGGCTCTTAGTAACTATGAGTTGAAAGAATGAATGAATACAGATTTCTAACTTAAGTTTTTATATTTGCATTCAGATTACTATTAATTTTATCATTATTTTCTTAAAATGAGCACTTACTGAGTTCTTGCTCTCTGCCTGGCACCGTTTTGAGAGCTTTACAAACATTATCTCACCCCATCCAATAAGCCACTGAGATAGTGTCATTATGACTCCAATAATTATTACTATTCCAACTATGACAGTATTTATTAATAATCTAATTTTAAAATTCATTTATTCAGTCAGAAAACTGAGGTCACACAGCTTGCAGATGGAGGGACCAGCTCAAACTAGATGGCTGGGGTCTTCCCTAGTGGCACAGTGGTTAAAGACTCTGCGCTCCCAATGCAGGGGGCCCGGGTTTGATCTCTGGTCGGGGAACTAGATCCCACATGCATGCCTCGACTAAGAGTACGCATGCCACAACTAAGGAGCCTGCCTGCCGCAACTAAGACCCAGCACAGCCAAATAAATAAATATTAAAAACAAACAAACAAACAAACAAACACCAAACTAGATGGCTGGCTCCAGACCTGAGGAACTCCCACCCTCACACTCTACTGTCTGCCTTTGGGGATCTTGTGGATAAAGCACTGGTGTTCAATTTCACTGTCAACGTGTTATTTTGCAATGTCATTTAAAAACACCTCCGTTTCCTCTTCTCCAAAGCATATTTCAACTCCTAAACTGTGAAGGCCTCAAGGCCAGAGACTATGCTTTATTCATTTCTATGTCTCTAGTGCTCGGCCCAGCAGCTGGCACTCAGTAGATCCTCAATGAATATTTGATGATTGAATTACCAGACCAGGAATAGACTGTTTATGTGACACTGGAAAATCTGTATCCAACTCCTCTGGGAAACAAATAGTCTCCCACACCTCAAATGTCTGTCATTTTTTAACGGCAGGATGAATAACGATGCTCATATTATATTTTCATCAGTGATTTTCAGGGTATGAGACCAGAAGACCAGTGACTACTCACCCCCAGGCACCTGCTCCATAAATATCTTAATGTAGCCGCCCTCGAAACAGAGCCCAGCTACTGAACAATATTGCGGTGCCTGAGGTTCTTGTGCAGGGCGATCTCCTCATGCAGAGGCTGAGAGTAACTGGTGAGAAAAACAAAGCCAGTGTCACCTGCCAAATCCCTGGAGCTTGGGGTCCATACAGCGCACCTCACCAGTACCTGCCCTGCTGCTGGCCATCCCTTCTTTGTGGGAATGTTCTCTCCCCCGGCTCCCATGAGACTATTCAGCTTCCCATCTGTACAACAGGGGATAATAATACGAAGCACTCAGGGCTGCCGGGGGCCAAAGTGTGTCAAGTTTCTCAGGCACCCAGTGGAGTGCCTGGTGTGTGGCAAGTACCCAGTGAATGGCTGCTGCTGTTACTATGGTTATCGATAGGGCTTGAACTCTCCAACCACCCTTTGTCTCTCTCAACAGCCTCTCTTCCTCTGCTCCCCCATGAAGGGAGCTGTTCCAGAAGGTTCTGTCCTCAGCTGCCTTCTAGTCTCATTCCGCAGACTCATTCCAGACTACAGCAACAGCCACCTAATGGACCTCCCAGCCTCAGCCTCTGGCCTCTTCAGCCTATTCTCCCCTGGCCACCCTATTTCCCCTTCCTAAAACACACACCCCATCACATCACTTCCCATCCTAAAGTCCACATAAAGACCACATTGTTTAACATGGCACACAAGGACTTTCAAACTCAGGTCATACTACATCTTGAAAAATGTTTGCCTCATCTCAAGAGCCCCCCCCCCCCCGCCCTACATCCTACAGTCGAGTCACAACAGACAATTTTTTCTTCTCTCAGTACACTCTGTGCTTAACAGCTCTGCTTCCCCTCAGCATAGAATGCTCTGGCCTCCTTTTCTGCCAGACGAACTCCTACTCATCCCTCAAAGGCCGGCTCAAAGATGATTTATTTTCTCAAACTTGCCACAACTCAACCAAGAAGAGCAATTCATTCCACTCCTATGCTCTACAAACACTCTGTGAACCTCTGTATTACGGCACCTGTCACTTTGCTCTACCAAACTGGGCACACCCTAACATTAGGACAGTATCCTACTCCCCTTTCAGTCTCCAGTGCCAGCCCAGAATCTGGCACAGAGAAGGTACCCAATATCCTAACTTCAGCCTGTAAATTTAGGGAATGGGACAAAACAGTCTCTAAGGTCCCTTCCAGCTCTAAAATCCCAGGAACGACCATGAGCAGTGAAGAGCTGGAACGACTAACACAACCGATTGAAGGAGGTGGTTCAAGCCAGCAATTTTCCCCCAATAAACAACTGCAACGCCTTATCCATCATGAGAATAAGAGACAGAATACTGGAAGAGGAACTCAAGAGACTGGATCCCAGCCTTGTTTCTTGATGTCCTCGGAGAAGTCATTTAACCTTCTTAGCCTTGGAAGAAGTTGGATGAGTTCATTTCAGACCCTGCTTTATAATTCAAATATCATAACACACAATCCCATTAAAAATGAATAGATGAACAAGTGAACGAATGAATGACAAAGGGTCTTACAGCTGCTAGAAATCACTTGTAATCCATCCTTAATAATTCACTGACCACCTGGATGGAGGGCCATTTGCACACAGCCATCAGTGTCCAGCACTGAAGGCAACGCTGCAGATGTGGTCTGAGCACGCCGGTGGAGCACAGAGCTATTATTTCTTATACTGTGGCCATTACTGTACATGTAGCTTCTCTACAAAAACACTTGACAGTCAACACGTTCTTGTTTAGAATTAGGAGGGGCATGAATTCAAAAAGGAATAAACCTTTAGTTAGACTCTTAAAAAGTGTAGGAGAAATAAATTGGCAGTACTTGTGGTTTAAAAAACAATAGTCCAAAATCTATGGGTGAGGTTGAAGGGTAGGGTATTAATAAAATAGTCTGTATAGCAAAAAACTAAAATTTTTCCTTATCACATTTAATTTTCTGTAACGATACATCTGAATAAGTAATAGCCATTTCAAATTGTTACAATGTGAATTAAAACACTGAGTCATATTTTTAAATATTTGCAAACAAACACCTATGTAAAAATGTAAAACTTTATTTCCTCCTGACGGGTGGAAATAAAACTACAGTCTTCTTTTA
The DNA here is from genome assembly GCF_951394435.1 of Stenella coeruleoalba. Taxonomy (NCBI): domain Eukaryota; kingdom Metazoa; phylum Chordata; class Mammalia; order Artiodactyla; family Delphinidae; genus Stenella; species Stenella coeruleoalba. The sequence continues at coordinate 15,416,619 of NC_137152.1, forward strand.
AAACGTGACTCTGCAATCCACATGCCTCTAAGTGAAGTTGTTCCATTTTCTCCATCTATTTATAATATGCAGAGCACAAAAGCAGATCACCCTTATTAGAAGAGAATTACAATTTTTTTGATGACATAATGCTTTCATTATGCACCATCAGTGGTGGGCACGGGAGTTGGGGTATGGAGGTGGCAACTGTAGAAGGTGGAAGGCCCGCCCTGACTTGCCTGCTGTCTCTCTCTGGAATTTCTTTGATGGCTCTTCGCACTTGACTGCTCAGATCTCTGCCGGCATACACGATCCCATATGTGCCCTTCCCCAGCACCACTCTCTCACCATTCGCATCGTGGTCATACTCATACTAAGGAAAAGCAACAAGATAAAAAAGCACAGAGCTTGTGGTGGAGAAACCCCATAAAAGCCCAAACATTGTCCTGCAATTTTTAAAAAATTTATGAATAACATTATTTGAGTACCAGGCAGGTCACATTTCTTGGGTTATATACTTTTCATTAAATAATTGCTTTTAAGGGGTAGAGTTGTCAGTTACTCATATAGTCATAACATGATTTTATGAAATAGAATGCAAGAAATTTACAAATACGGCTCATATGTAACTTAGCGGGCTCACCTTTTGGAGAAATCCCCTCACTTTGATGCTGCAATTTAAAACTGCTTCTAAGCATGTCAAGTACCCCAAATAGGTGCCCTCTTACATGATCCCTTATCAACTCGCCAGGAAAGCAACCACCTTCTACAGCCCAGAAAAGAACTGAAGGTAAATAAAACTAAAATTGTCTTAATAGAAAGTACACATGCTGCCCCACTCCTGCTTTTAGAGGTACAGACCTAGCATTAAACACATACTGCAAAGTTCCCCCAATCTTATCATCAAAAATTGTACAGCTGCATTCCAGTTGGTTCTTCTCAATGATTAAAAGAAATGTAACTCTAGACTGAGCAATATTTATTTAAAGCAGAGGCAGCAAGGGATTCTTTCTGTTATTTTCTATGCCCCCTATACCTGCTTACAGAAGTGCACAGAACGCGTGTGCATGTGGACGTGTCCCTTCCCATCCACTTCTAGGGATGCTCACGACAATTAAGGTTACTAGTGGGTCTCATCACTGTCTGATTTAACCAGACATCCGCCTGCTTCATAACAGGCTTTTATCTCCCACCTTCAAAGTGCATCACTCAGTTCGTTTCTACAACAAACTTTGATTCTAAGCTAAGAATTCGAGTACCTGACTCAATTATTAAAATGAATCCCTTTGATATTTTCTGTAAGAAATCTCAAAGAATTAATTTCAGCCCACTTGAAAGTATAGCAAAATCTCACTAAATTACAAGGACCTGAATTAGTGGCAAGTCATATTAACTGTGCAAGATTTAAACATGTGCGTAGTGGTGTAGTCATCTGTGGACTACCACTGTGCTGTCCAAAAGAGCTTACGATGACCCTTTCTTAATATTAAGAAATTAATATTAATTTCTTCATATTATCATATTTAATGTATTAAATGCAAGTAGATATAACTAAAGTCATTTTAGGCATAAATGAAAAAGTCTGCTTCTATTTGCCCAGCTCTTTCTCTTGTAGTTTCACAAACGTTATTAATTAGCATAGAAAAAGCTTTTCCATCAGTTGTACACAAAAGGGAATTCTAGTCTAGTCCATGTCAAATTTTTCTTACACATTCTGGTTGATAGGATGCCAAAGTAATGAGATTTTTCTATAGAGATGCATTAAATTTAATCTCTGACAGTCATGAATAGTGATGGCTAGCTCGTTCATTAATGAGTATTTTAAAATATACACATAAAGAACTTTCACACAAAAAATGGGACATTTTCTTAAAGCATCAAAGACACAATAAATAACTTTTTCCATGTTCTAGGTCTTCTGTGACTCACCTCTAAGGTATCCCCATCGGTCTCTCCCTCCAGCTCCACTGTACTGCCCACTCCACTGGCTGTCATCTCTTTGACCAAAGAGCAAAACCTAGAACACCAAATGTCACAAAGATGCCGCTGATTATGATCACTCCTATTCCTTTCCTCTAACTTGGCCTTACTACATTAAACTGTGATTAAATAAACCAAGCTTTTACAAGTTACGGAACAATCACTCCACTCCTTGATTTGACATGGTAGTGTACTGGTTATCTAATCTAGTTCAAATACCCATATGATACTTGAATCCCCTCTATACAATATCATCACCAACTGGCTGGCTAATTGATGCGTGAACACCCCCAGTGACAGAGAACTCATTACCTCACAAGGCAGCTCATTCTTTGGCGAACTCAATGACAAATGCTTCACTTATATTGAACTAAGACTTCTTTTATGTGGGTCTCATCCATAGACTGCTTAGAATTAGTCCCTTTCTACATAACTGCCCATTAGAAATGTACACAATTTTATTATATCCCTATAAGTCTTTCCTTCTTGTTCCCTCAATGCTTCCCCCAGGACTTGTTTGTGAGTCACTTCACTACCTTGTAATTCTTCAAAGGTGTCCCTGTATTATTCTTCAAGTCTGGTCCCGGGACCAGCGTTCCAGGGGTGATTTAATTAGTGCTAAGGATAGTGGGATCATCACCTCCCAAGTTGCCAGCACGCTAGCTCTTAGTGAGAAATAAGGTCTTGTATAAGGGGAGAGGTGAGAAGGAAATGTGTAAGACGGCCTCATCGTTCTGTTGACATAGACTAAGCTTAATATCAACTATAACCCATAAATATTTCTCACAAATGCTGCTGGGACACATCAGCCACTCCCTAGACTTGTGTAGTTATTTATTTGCATACAAATGACTTGACTCAGAAGATTTGTATTCAGTGTTCTCTCTTAAGGTGGCAGGGAAGAATACTGCATACTTTAAGATAATTTCCAAAAAACACTAGGATGTTCTTTTCTCTAACCCATCCCACCTCTGCTTCTTCTAATTTTTGAAAGCTGGGACATGCAACAGTCAAGCGTCTTAGGAGACATGTGGTATGGATGCAACAGAATAACTAAAATTTAAAAGACAGTATCAATTGTTGTTCAGAATGCGGAGCAACTGGAACTCTCATATGTTGCTGTTGGAAGTGTAAATTGATACAACTACTTTAGTATCAACCAAAGCTGAATAGAAACCTATCCCACAACCTACTAACTCCATTCCTAGGTACATACAGTGCAGAAATCAATGCATACGTTCACCAAAAGGCATGCACAAGAGGGTTCATAGCAGTTTTATTCATAATGGCCCCAAACTGGAAACAATCCAAATGTTTGATACAACAGATAAATTGTCATATACATTCACACAATGGAACACTACACAGCGAAAAAAAGCATGAACTAATACAACACGGCTGAATCTCATAGATATTATTTTAAGGGAAACAAGTGAGAAATAAAAGAGTACATACTTGATGAGTCTATTTATTTGAAGTTTAAGAACAGGCAAAACTAACCACTGGTGATAGAAATCAAAATAGTTACATTAGGAGCGGGTTGAACGACTGGGAAGGGGCACAAGGCACCTTCTGGGGTGCTGATATACTTAACACACTCATCTGTATATTACACCTCAATTAAAAACTTATTTAAATGTATGGCAAGAAAAGGCACTGAGGACGGAATGAGAGTCAGAAGGTAAACTCTGTAGTAAAGGGATGTTCTGCTTCATATCTGGCAGCATTTCCCAACTCTAAAATTGAAGATTGTGGCCCAAGGGTGCCCTGGTCTGATATTTAGTCTCATTTCTAAATACGTTGTGATAATGATTGTCTGAGACGCACTGAATTAAACTGTTCTCAAATTACATGATACAAACTCTCTCAACAAACTACGAATAAAGGAATCTTCCTCGCCCTGATAAAGGTTATCTATGAAAAACCTACCAGTAACATCATGCTTAATGGTGTAAAACTAGACGCTTTCCTCCTAAGATCAGGAACAAGACAAGGATGTCTGCTCTCGCCACTTCTACTCAACATTATACTGCAGTCTAGTCAGGACAATTAGGCAAGAAAAAGAAAGAAAGACATCCAGTTTGGAAAGGAAGAACTACACCTATCTCTATCTGCAGATGACATGATCTTGTATACAGAACATCCTAAGGAATTCAGTAGAAACTGTTAGAACTAATAAATGAGTGCCAGTTTGCAGGATCAATATACAAAAATCGAGTGTATTTCTACACACCAGCAATGAACAATCTGAAAATGAAATTAAGAAAACAACTCCACTTAGAATAGCAACCAAAAGAATAAAACACATACATATTTAACAAAAAAGTATAAGACTTGTACATTGAAACTCCAAAAATTGTTGAAAGACATTAAAGAAGACCTAAACAAATAGAAAGATATGTTCATGGGACGGAAGACTTAACATGGTTAGGATGGCAAAGCCTCTCAAATTGATCTGCAAATACAAAGCAACCCCTGCCAAAACCCTAGCGGGCTTTTTTGAAGAAACTGACTAGCTGATCCTAAGATTCACGTGGACATGGAAGCACCTGCAATAGTCAAAACAATTATGAAAAACAAGAACCCAGTTGGAAGACTCACATTTCCTGATTTGACAGCTTAGTACAATACTACAGTTATCAAGAAAATGTGGTAATAGCATAAAGGATGGACATATCGATCAATGGAATAGAAGTGAAAGTCCAGAAATAAATGCTTACATTTATGGTCAACTGATTTTCTAAAAAAGTGCCACGACCATTCAATGGGAGAAGAAATAGTCTTTTCAACAAATGGTGCTGAGACAACCACATATCCACATGCAGAAGAATGAAGTTGGACCCCCTACCTCAGACCATTAAAAAAAAACAAAACTCAAAATGGATCAGAGACCTAAATATAAGAGCTAAAACTATAAAACTTTGAAGAAAATAACACCAGCGAAAATCTTGGGTTAGGCAAAGCTTTCTTAGATATGACATCAAAAGCATAAGTGAGGGCTTCCCTGGTGGCGCAGTGGTTGAGAGTCCGCCTGCCGATGCAGGGGACACGGGTTCGTGCCCCGGTCTGGGAAGATCCCACATGCCGCGGAGCGGCTGGGCCCGTGAGCCATGGCTGCTGAGCCTGCGCGTCCGGAGCCTGTGCTCCTCAATGGGAGAGGCAACAACAGTGAGAGGCCCACGTACCGCAAAAAAAAAAAAAAAAAAAAAAAAGCACAAGTGACAAAAGGAAAAACAGATAAACTGGACTGCCACAAAATTTAAAACTTCTGTACTGTAAATGATACCATCAACACAGTAAAAAGATAACCCATAGAATGGGAGGAAGCACTTGCAAATCACACATCTGACAAGGGCCTTGTATCCAAAATATATAAAGAACTCTTAAAACTTATTAACAAAAATACCAATAACCCAATTAAAAATGGGCAAAGTTCGGAGAAACTTGGCAAACATCACTTTTGCCAGGTAAGCCAAGTTAATATCACCATTAATGAGACAAAGATATTGTACGTCTCCCAATGTGATGTACTGAGGACAGGGCATCACTTCTATGGTACTCCTACCCTAAATGCATAACATTAATATAATCATGAGGGAACAGCAAACCAACCCAAATTGAAGGATTATACAAGATAAACTGCCTGTACTCTTTAAAAGCATTAAGTCAAGAAAGACAAAGACTGATGAAGAAATGTTCCAGATAAAAGGGGGCTATACAGACGTGATGGCTAAATGTTAGTATGTAATCCTGGTTTAGATCATGAACCAGAGAAAAAATATCTTTTGTTTCACTGTAAAGGACATTAGTGGGACAATAAGTAAAATTTGGCTAAGGTTTGTAAATTATAGAACCATATCAATCTTAGTTTCCTGATCAGATAACGGTACTGTGATTACATAAGTGAATGTTCTTGTATTTAGGGAAACACGTACTGAAATACCGAGAGGTAATGTAGCATTATGTCTACAACTTACTCTTCAACAGTTCAGAACAAAATAGTCATCTGCATATAGAGAGAATGTAAAACAAATGTGGTAAATGGTTAACAGTAGGGAGTTCTGAGTGAACTTTCTTCTAGGTGTGAATATTTTCCAAAATAAAAAGTTAAAAAAAATGTTTTAATTGGGCAAAGGATTTGAGTAGATAGTTCTCCAAAGAAGATATATAAATGGCCAATAAGATCATGAAAAGATCCTCAGTATCTTTAGTCATTAGGGAAATGCAAAACACAACCACAATGAGATTCCACCTAACACCCACTAGGATGACTACAATCAAAAGGACGGACAGGGCTTCCCTGGTGGCGCAGTGGTTGAGAGTCCGCCTGCCGATGCAGGGGACATGGGTTCGTGCCCCGGTCTGGGAAGCTCCCACATGCCGCGGAGCGGCTGGGCCCGTGAGCCATGGCCACTGAGCCTGCGGGCCCAGAGCCGGTGCTCCACAACGGGAGAGGCCACAACAGTGAGAGGCCCGCGTACCGCAAAAAAAAAAAAAAAAAAGGACGGACGGTAACAAGTATTGCGAGGACGTGGAGAAACTGGAACCCTCATACATGGCTGATGGGAATGTAAATTGGGAAAACAGTCTGGCCGTTCCTCAAAGTTAAATAAAGAATTATCATAAGACCCAGTTATTTGGCTCCAAGAGAAATTAAAACATAAGTTCACACAAAAACTTGCATGTGAATGTTTATGGCAGCATTATTCACAATAGCCAGAAAGTGAAAACAAACCAAGTGCCTTTCAAATGATGGACAAATCAAATATATCCATACAATGGAATACTATTCAGCCACAAAAAGGAATGAAATTCTGATACATGTTACAACATGGATGACACTTGAAAACATTATGATAAATGGAGGAAACGAGTCACAAAAGACCATATATTGTATGATTCTCTATATATGAAATGTCAAGAATAGGCAAATTCGTAAAGACAGAGAGTAGATTCAGTGGTTGCAGAGGACTGGGATTGCGGGGGTGGGGTTAGGTTGAGAGAAAATGGGGAGTGACTGTTAACGGATACTGTGTTTCTTTTGGGAGTGATGAAAATAATCTAAAATTACATTGTGGTGATGGCTGCAAAACTGTGACTATACTAAAAACAAAAAGATTGAATTCTATACTTTAAAATGAGCAAATTGCATGATATGTGAGTTATATCTCAATTAACCTGGAAAAATTTTCCATAAGTTAAAACTTCAGGAAACGCAGTATAGCAATTAAATATTTTTCACAACAAAGACCCTTTAAAAGTGATTCACCATAATTAGACTGAATGTACCTGAATCAGATTAAAACTCACCTACTGCACTGGTCTTCAGTGGAAAAGTAGATTTGAAAGTCATCAGAATTATCATGGACGTAAAGAAAACAACACCGTTCATCAAACTTGGATATGCTGCAAAATTTCAAAACATAAGAATGCCTATTATATATAAATTTGGATATCAATTTAATTTTTTTGAGAAAAATCTAGGAACAGCTTTTCTTCCATCTTACAAATTTGAAAGTTTCATTAATGTTTTAACAAATACCCCCCGCCCACCAAAGTGACTTCTATTTCTCTATGAAATTTAAATAGGAGGGGCATTTATCTTGCTGATGTTTGAGTTTGTATTCATCAACAGACTTTAATATGTATCAAGAACTTACTATATATTCAATGTTAAGCAAAGTGTATGGGCAGCAGGAATGGGAATAAAATATGGTTTCTGTCTTCAAGAGTTTATCAGGTCATTAAAAAGGTATTTGTGAAATAATTTATTGTGATATCAAAGGAATTTCTAGACTTGAAAAATATTAGGACACAGTATTTGTGGCCACACAAGGGAAGTGGAAATAAACATGGCATTTTAGCTCAAGAAAGGCCTTTAAATGTTATCTGATCCATCCCCACCAAAGGCCTGGATCTGACTCTACAGCTCCTTGAACAGGCAATATTCAGTTTGCCTGGAATATCCAGTGACAGAAAATCATCAGATTCCATCTCCTGATGGATTTCACTGCTGCAAAGTTCTTTACCTGCACTGTGCCAAAGCCTATGCAATGGCCCTCATTTTGCCAGGTACCACTATGCAAAAGGCTAGATTCTATGATTAGCCCTTCAAACAAAGGAAGCCTCTTTATCTTGCCCTTTCTAAGTCGTCTCTTCCTGAGATTACAGCTTCTTTGACCATTCCTTACATGTTATGGATTACATGACAAATTACGAGTTGAAACAGCAGAAGTACAGGGTGATTTAAAATGAATTAAAACCAGCTTATACATGAGTAACTTTTCAAAACCAATCTTTAAAGGAACTACCACAGTTAGTTGGATAGCCTTGGGAATGTTCAACACATGCTCTTCATGTCACATTGGTTCCAGGGTCTGATTCACCCCAGGCCCTTTGCACATCCCTGTTGATGACTAAAATGGCAGCAAGAGGTATCTCTATGAGAAGGTACAAACAGAAGGTTCTTGACTACATGTTACCATACAACTTAGTTTCTGGGTAGTACATGTTTGAAAATGTTTAACACCTTTTGAATTATATTTTCTGAGCAGTATTATTCAAATATGCTACTCCGTTCTTAAATGATTTCTCTCCCTTTAAAAGTGATGTAAACATTACTCCAATTTAAACACTGATGTGTCTAGGAAAGGATCATGCTGCATCTGGGGGTAACAGGGATTCATTCATTGGCCTGTGGTCTGAGAATCAGAGAAAAGACATGGAGTTCTAGTCCAAGCCCTTAATATGATGGAAACTATGAAGATACTGAGACCTGGAGAGGCTGAATGATTTGCTCAAGGTCAAACAGCAAAAGAGGGATTAGAACTCATATATACTCCAGAGTTCCTCCCACCCTTGGGTGTGCTGGCAGGGTCGGACTCAGAGAGCAGCCACACAATTCAGGCCCAAATGGTCAGCGCTCCTGAACCAAATAGCAAGTGGCAGACCTCTCCTGGGAATACACCACCTTACTCACCTGCCAATGCCCTCGGCTCCATTACTCTGCCCAGGAGATCCCAGCCAAGTATCATTACCAAGTAACTCCCAGCTTCAGTTCTGGGGGTCCCTGAGCACCTGAACATCATTGGCTCAAAGAAGAAACACTTTCTCTTTCTACACACATAACTTCTTGTTTTAAAAAAGTTTGACGGGGCTTCCCTGGAGGCGCAGTGGTTGAGAGTCCGCCTGCCGATGCAGGGGACACGGGTTCGTGCCCCGGTCCGGGAAGCTCCCACATGCCGCGGAGCGGCTGGGCCCGTGAGCCATGGCCGCTGGGCTTGTGCGTCCGGAGCCTGTGCTCCGAAACGGGAGAGGCCACAACAGTGAGAGGCCCGCGTACAGCAAAAAAAAAAAAAAAAAAAAAAAAAAAAAGTTTGAGACAAGAGAGTTTCGTCTGTTGGATACAAAAACAGCTACTCTGCTATAACAAGCCGAAAAGCCTTACTAGCAGCACATGATGAACAAGCTCGGGCAGGGCAACAAGAGAGAAAATAGTCTGTTTTGGATTCTGTTAAAAATGAGAACACCACGTATTATAAATAAGTACAAACAAAGTGATAAAAACAACATCATTATTTGTATTAAAACAATAATTACATCTTCTCTTATGTTCTTACCTTATTCCTCTAATGGAAGAGGCTGTAAAATTCCATTCATGAATTTGTTTCTGCAGGTATCAAGGACAAAAGTCAGTGGTTTGATGTTTTCCATGCAAAGAATCATTTTTGCTTTCATTCTATGGTCAATCGCTTCTGCTATTTTTTACTTTCAATAGAATTTAGCAGTTAAAGCAAGATATTTCGCATAACTTGGAACACCAGAAACATTTTCTAACCTATTGTAAAAATTCATTTGTATCTCTTATCCAGTTTAGAACAAATGATCTAAATATGAAATAGAAACAACAGGCATACAGTACATACACAGTGAGCAGCCTTTCATCTTCTGTCAACGTATCAGGAAAACTCTAAGATGAGTTTGGGAACAGCCCACCCAACTTGAATGACCCACAAAAATGTTTGGAGAGGCAAGAATGTGGCAGACACCAGTCAGTGTTCACCAATCTTCATTTCTTTTTCTCCCTGGGCACATAACTAGACTACATTTCCCAGCCTCCCGTGCAGTTAGGTGGGGTCATTCGATGGAGTTCTGACCAATGGGATGTGAACAAGAGTGATGTGCTCCACCTGTGGGCTTGGCTCATTAGAAACCTCCACAGCAATCCTCTCCTCTACATTCTCTTTCCCCATCCACTACCAGATGGAATGCGGACCCTGCCAACCTGGACATGACATGAGACATAGATGAACTTTTATCATCATAGATAAACTGATATTTGGGGGTTGTTTGTTTTAGCGTCTAGTCTACCATGACTAATACAAAGACTAACTGGGATTTCAATCTGTACAAGATGCACTTAAAAAATACATATATAACTCTGTCCTCTCCCTCCACCACCATCCCTTGCCCTTAAACTATGAACAAAGCTAAGCCTCACAAGGAGTGTCTGAATTCCCAGTTTTAGAAGAGCCATAGGCTACAATACCAATACATTACAACAACAGAGAATAATTTTAAATAAGCAAATACATTAGGTTAGCCTGAGGAATGCCATAAATGACCAGCTAAGCCTCCCAGAGAAGTGTGAGAGCCAAATAACTGAGCGTATGGCTCAGAACAGCCACAAGCGATCGGGTGACAAGTTTCCTGCCATCCTGGAGCAATGACAACAGGCACAGTTGGGAGGATCGTTCCCAATGGGAGAGGATCCATCCAGACATGTTGATGAAACACCTATTATGCACTAGGCAACATACCAGCAGGGACATGGCAGAGAATGACAAAACCCCTGCCCTCATGGGGCTTACAATCGAGTGAGGGAAGATAGGTAATAAATCAAATAGTAAGTGAAGAGCATGGTGGAGGGTGAAAAGTGCTATGAACACAAATAACACAGCAAAGAGCATTAGGTGGGGCAGGAAGTCATGAGTTTTCAAGCAGAAAGCTAAAGGGGGTGAGGGAGTGAGCCATGCAGATAACTGGGGGACCAGTTCCAGGCAGAGGAAACAGCAAGTGCAAAGGCCCTGAGGCAGCAGCGTGCTTTGCATGTTTGGGGACCAGCAAGGAGGGGAGTGAGATGGGAGTGGAGTGAGTGAAGGGGGAGTGGGAGAGAAGGTTAGGGAGATCATGCAGGCCTTCGGAGGCCATCACCAGGACTTTAAGCCTCCCCTCTGTGTGAGAATCACTGAGAGCTGTGAAAGATGAAAGTGGATGAAAACATGAAAGCTATCACATCAGACCCATCTTTATAGAAAGACTGAGTATATTTCAGAGGAGGGATGTGTTCCAAGTCACTGAAAGAGGGTAGTGGTGGAGAACAGGAGTCTGCTTTGGATTCAGGTACAGAAATATCAATGAGGGCAGATTCGAGAGAGCCTGAAAGAGGCTGTATGTATACAGAAAGCTCAACCACACAAGTTTTCAAGTAGGTTTACTCTAGGGTACCTTTAGGGAACTTCTCGATTTGGGAGGAAGCTTTACTGGTTAAGAAGTAAACCACACGGAGGGACTTCCCTGGCAGTCCAGTGGTTAAGACTCTGCACTTCCACTGCAGGGGGCACGGGTTTGATCCTTGGTCAGGGAACTAAGATCCTACATGCTGTGTGGTGAGGCCAAAAAAATTAATAAAATTAAATCTAAAAAAATTTTTTAAAAAAGAAGTAAACCACACGGAGCTCCCCTCCGCTTTCCCTTTACATCATAATCAATAGGCATTGGGTGGGGGGTTCCTGCTTCATAGGTCCTACAGATATACAAATATAGAAGTCGTGCATGGGCTTGCAGAGAAGCTGGGGAGACACTTTGGAAAACGGATAAATAAGCGATAGGATGTACTTTGCACATGATGCAGACAACTGGGTAGCGAACAGACATTCAATGGAAGGACAGAAGGCGGGAAAGGGTGGTTAGAGATACCTCTGCAAAAGTTAGGACTTGGGTAATTGGAAGAACGAATTCCAGGGAGGGAGAAGGATGAGAACAGAAGTGCCGACGTGAACTCCTGCAGGGCCAGCTCAGGGGACTGTGAGATGACAGATGAAGGTCTGGCTGGGGCTGAGGGTCGGGGAGCAAGAGGAGAAGGAGGGAGGAGAAGGAGGACAGGGTTATATTGGGGCTCGATACTTAATAAAAGACTTTGAGTTTTATCTGCAAAGTCACAGGATCCAATAATGATTGGGGAATATCAAGAGGGCCACTACAAGTGTTTTTTAAATCATTACTAAACTTTTAAGCTGAAATTCGGCATGCATTCAGAAAAGGCTACAGTGATCATCTCAATCAATTTCCACAAAATGAAAAGCCACTGTAACCAGCATCTAAACCAAGAGACAGAACGTTAGCAGCAGCCCAGAAGATTCGCTCAGATCCCCTGTTCCCAGCCACTCCTGTCGACCCAAAGGCAACTGCTATTCTGACGTGTCCCACTGTGGAGAGTGTTGCCTGTTCTGGAATATTATACAAATGGAACCGCGAAGTCTGTGCTCTCCTGTGTCTGCAAGGGGAGTTTTTCATGAGCTATCTGGTGGTGTCCGGGCGGGTCAATCAGGAAAGCTGTGACTGTTCTCCTCCTGTCCCGAGCCTCCTGTAAGGCAGCATTCTAATCTTTCCTGAGAGGGGATATTTCACCAAATCATGGTGAGGAAACAGATTCAAGATTTTAGCTTTCCACAGTGCCAGAAGCCCCCAGTAACAGTGCATTGGAAGCAGAGCCGGGGTGGGCTCTGGAGAAATGGGCCGGGAAGTCAGAGGGAGGGGACTCCTTCAGGATCCCCTAGGTGCTGACTCAGCCTCTGCCCTCCTACCCCCAGGATGCAGACTTTCAGGGAGGGGGGATTTTTGTGTTAAAAACATAGACTTTTTTTTTGGTTGTTGTTAAAAGCATAGACTTTTTGTGTGAGATGTTCCAGTCGCTAATATAAGCATAAAAGGCACCTCCCAAAGAGCTTTCCAAAACCAGCAGCCCTACCCGTATGGATAGCAATGGTGGCCACAGTGCACCTGTTGGTGACTTTGGGGCCCACGAGAAGCTGAGGGAGAAACACTGCATTTGCGCCTGCTCTGTGCAGCCTCTCCGCATCGCTGTGCTGGGCGAGCTCGCACCAGCTTGGGAGGCCAGTTGTGCACATCTCTTCCTAACCCTGTGCTCGGTGACCTGATGTTGCTTGCGTGAAACTGGCCACGACGGGAGTATTTACACCACAGAAATCAGTAAACGCTACATATCGGCCCTCTGCTCCCATATCCCCTGGAGAGCTGGTGGTTAAACACTGACCAGCGTACGTTTCTGAATCCCCGGCTGATGAAGCAGACCTTAATCTAATGTTACAGCGGCGCTGTCTGCAGGTGAACGTGTGCCTGTGTGATTGCTTCCCACCATCACAGCACACCGGGAAGAACTGCAAGTCTGTGCAGAGAAGTTATCATTTCACTCCAGGCTAATCTGCTTGCTTCCACAACCTGCAGAATTTTTAAAATGTAAATGAAGGCAAAAGCAAAGCCTTCCTCTCAAAGAAAAAAAGGCAATTTATATTTCTCTCAGACACTTGCTCTGACAACTACCAAGCACTGTGCAAAACATTTCCTCAGTCAAGGAAAACTAGCATTTGCTGCTTATAGAGTTCTTTCTATTTCTTATTACAGACTACATACACAAAGTAACACATTTACAACTAGTGAGATACTATATGTACCGATGGAAATTCCCATTAAAGACCTGCAACCATTATAGATTTGTAGAATTCCATGAGAACAAAACCATTTTGCTCTAAAAGTATGAAGAGTCACTTTAGTAGGATTAGTTTCTTCCACAACTACTTGTCAAAATATGAGGTGTTCACACCAGTCAGAATGGCCATCATCAAAAAATCTACAAACAATAAATGCTGGAGAGGGTGTGGAGAAAAGGGAACCCTTTTGCACTGTTGGTGGGAATGTACATTGATACAGCCACTATGGAGAACAGTATGGAGGTTCCTTATAAAACTAAAAACAGAACTACCATACGACCCAGCAATCCCACTACTGGGCATATACCCTGAGAAAACCATAATTCAAAAAAACACATGCACCCCAATGTTCACTGCAGCACTATTTACGATAGCCAGGACATGGAAGCAACCTAAATGTCCATCAACAGAGGAATAGATAAAGAAGATTTGGTACATATATACAATGGAATATTACTCAGCCGTAAAATGAACAAAATAATGCCATTTGCAGCAACATGGATGGACCTAGAGGTTGTCATACTGAGTGAAGTAAGTCAGACACAGAAAGACAAATATATGATATCGCTTACATGTGGAATCTAAAAAAAAAAAGAAAAAGGCTACAAATGAACTTATCTACAAAACAGAAATAGAGTTACAGATGTAAAAAATAAACTTATGGTTACTGGGGGGTAACGGGGGGAGGGATACATTGGGAGATTGGGATTGACACATACCCACTACTATATATAAAATGGATAACTAATAAGGACCTACTATATAGCACAGGGAACTCTACTCAATACTTTATAATGGCCTATATGGGAAAAGAATCTAAAAAAGAGTGGATATATGTATAACAGATTCACTTTGCTGTACACCTGAAACTAACACAACATTGTAAACCAACTATACCCCAATAAAAATTAAAAAACAATGGGGCTTCCCTGGTGGCACAGTGGTTGAGAGTCTGCCTGCCAATGCAGGGAACACGGGTTCGAGCCCTGGTCTGGGAAGATCCCACATGCCGCGGAGCAACTGGGCCCTTGAGCCACAACTACTGAGCCTGCGCGTCTGGAGCCTGTGCTCCGCAACAAGAGAGGCCGAGATAGTGAGAGGCCCGCGCACCGCGATGAGGAGTGGCCCCCACTCACCGCAACTAGAGAAAGCCCTTGCGCAGAAACGAAGAACCAACACAGCGAAAAAAATAAATAAATAAATTTATAAAAAAAAAAGAAATATGAAAAAATTGAGATGACATAGATCAATTTAAAAAAAATTAAAAATGAGGTGTTTTGTTACATCTATCAATGGAATAGTGAGGTTACAGAATAGAATTTTGAAAATTCTCTTGCATCACAGTGGCATCAATGACACAAAAAATGTAAGCAAGGTTGGCCTCTACTACAAGAATCCCAACACTGAGGACAGGGTGCTTCATGGCAGTGGTACCTGGAGGGGGGAACATAAGTAGGGCTTTGGGGGGTGGGGGCCTGCTAATGTTCCCTTCCCTGGGTTGCACTGGTTACTTACGTTGTGTTCACTTGATAAAAAATCCATCAAACTGTACATTTATGAGTTATGCACTTTTCTGTGTTACACTTAAAAGGTTAAAAAAGAAACCAAAGAGGCAAATTTAATAGAAGATACATGCATTCTTCAAATGAGATATATCTGTACGAACACCATGTATGTATCTTATTCTAGCTTCTTCTCTTTTGCTCAAATATTTAAAGCACACAGTGCAGGAAAAATATCCCAGCACATTACGGCAGCTCATCTTCACTAATGGCTATTGACTCTCTTATCAATGAGGAGAAGGTTGCTTCGCTGTTAAATATTAGACAAGGTTACTGGCTTACATTTGTGTTATAGACTTAATGTTTGTGTCTCCACAAATTCATATGTTGGAGCCCTAACCCCCAGTGTGATGGTATTTGGAGATGGTGGCCTTTGACAGGTGATTAGGTCACCAGGGTGGAGCCCTCGTGATGGGATTAGTACCCTATATAAGAAGAGACAGGAGAGAGTTCTCTATCTCTTTCTATTATGTGAGAAGAGGGCAAGAAGACCACCATCTGCAAACCAGGAAGAGGGTTCTCACCAGAACCTGACCATGCAGGCACCCTGATCTCAGACTTTCCAGCCTCCAGGACTGTGAGAAATAAATTTCTGTTGTTTGAGCCAGGGGTCCCCAAACCCTGGGCTGCAGACCAGTACCCGTCTGCGGACCAGTACCAGTCTGCGGCCTGTTAGGAATCCAGCTGCACAGCAGGAGATGAGCCGAGAGTGGGCGAGTGGGCGGGCGGGTGGGTGAGCGACCGAAGCTTCATCTGCCGCTCCCCATCGCTCACATTACCGCCTGAATCATCCCCCCCGCCCCCCAGGTCTGTGGAAAAACTGTCTTCCACAAAACCGGTCCCTGGTGCCAAAAAGGTTGGGGACCGCTGGTTTAAGCCACGCAGTCTGTGGTATTCTGTTACAGCAGCTCAAGCAGACTAAGGCAACTGGAAATATCATTCATGACTATATATTTTTCATATGTACCTTTATTGAAGTATAACTGATATAGAAAGAACTGCACCTATTTAATGTGCATAATTTGATGAGTTTGGACATACGCCAGCACTTGTGATACCATCACCACAATCAAGGTACTAGATATATCCAACACCTTCCAAAGTGTCCTTGTGTCCCTTGGGTTTTGTTTTTATTTGTGTGTGTGGTAAGAACAAATATGGTATTTACCCTCTTAACAAATGTGAAGTGCAAAATCCCATATTGGTAACTATAGGCACTGTGCTGTACAGCAGCTCTCTATGACCTATTTATCTAGCATAACTGAAACTTTATACCCATTGAACAATGGAAAGTTGTTGTATCATGACTATTTCTGATAAAGATTTTCCAGTATGATTCTGAGCCTCTCCTTATTCTCTGATGTTGTATTTTATTTTTGAAGATATTGCTTATTTTTACCTGATTAAGACATAATTGCTCACACTCGTTTCCAGGGGGAAAAAAATCCTTCTTTGCCAAGTTGATGGCCGAACTCTCCCCACACTCCATGAAAACACAGACATAGCAAATAGATCTAATGTACTTGTCAAAGGTGCTACCTATTTTTATTACTACAAAATATTTTATTAAAGAAAAAATCTGATGAAGTACTTTAGACAAATACAGATGAAAATATAGCTGTTACCACAAAACGGGAGGCCCGGCCCAGCAATTGCGTAATATCTTTAATGGGCAATGAAAATGTTTCCACTCCTATATTGCTGGTGTGAGTATAAATTAGAATGGTACGAATTTGACAGTAGCTATCGAATTTTAAACATATGTAGTCTTGAAGCCAGCAGGTCCAATTCTGGGACTCTTTGCTCCTGAAACATCTACACGTGCGTGGTACGGTGTAACCACCAGGATGTGCACTGGCGTGTTTACCATCAGCTAGAATGCAAAACTGCAACCTAAATGTGCATTAGCAGGACAGTGGTAAAATAAATTATGGCTCATCCATACCCAGAAATGCACCACCATGATATGGGAATACAGGGAACATCGCATTTTAAAAATCCGGTGGGTCAGTGTGTGCTACGTGAAAAACTGTCCACGATGTATGGATCGTTTACAAAGAGTAAGTTGCAAAATAACAAATCTCACCATATGATCTCACGTTAATGAAAATGCTTCTTCCCCCTATACATAAGTATATTATATATATATAATGGATACATGTATACACACATTATACATATATAACTGAGCTTAGAGAAAGGTATAGATGGACATCCATCAAATCACTGGTGATGGGAATACATACCAAGTTTGGGGGATTTGGAGGGACTTGCACTTTATTCCTTATCCACTTCCTTCATGGTTTAACTCATTTTTTTCCACAAGTTTATATTCATTCGTATATAAATACATACATATACACACACGTATATATACACATATGTATATACACACATAGCTATACATATAATACAAATATATATATTTGGAAAACCCTGCTTCCTT
Organism: Stenella coeruleoalba; assembly: GCF_951394435.1. Lineage (NCBI taxonomy): Eukaryota > Metazoa > Chordata > Mammalia > Artiodactyla > Delphinidae > Stenella > Stenella coeruleoalba. The sequence goes on from NC_137152.1 coordinate 15,434,375, forward strand.
TCCTCCATCTGTGATTACACTCTCTCATATAGTCCTGTAACTCAGAAGTTAGGCATGGGTGCCTGTTCTTTCAAGTACTACAATATAGTTGACTCTCCTACTTCAAAACTGAATTTTTCATTAAATAATACAGAATAAAGAGAGAGCTGTTTATGATTGTTTTCTTACCATTTCCATGGGTGAGACGTGCCACAGAGAAACTGTCCTCTCCTCAGCTTCACTGTTTATAGAGACATACGAAGGCTGGAAGACTTTGGTTGGTTCCATCACCAGAACCTAAAAGAACAGATTTCTGTAATGCGTGGGAACATGCCACATAGGTTATCTTGCCCAGTGAGGACGTGGGAAGCTCTGGACTCCGCAGATCCTCTACGTGTACCTACTATGCAGCAACCCTGCTCTAGGACCGGTGGATACGGCGGCCCACAATCCCTTCCCTATGGGAGGTCTATGCTCTGATGGGGCAGATAGTATAACTAACAGATAAGGATATGCAGTAAGGTAATATACAGACCTCTGAAGAAAATAAGGCAGAATAATGGTGAGGAAGGGGTGGGGGACACTTCTTTAGACAGAGGGGCCAAGAAAGGCTTGCCTGAGGACGTCACAGAGAAGAAAGAGGAAGGCTACACTTTTTGAGAGAAATTAGGAAGTAAACTTGAGGATCCACAGGTAGGTACCCAAGTCTGCAAAAAATGCAAGAGGATGAAGAGTGAGGTGACAGTCCATCAGTCATATTTTATTTTGCTGGGGGAGAGGGAGGGAAGGAAGGAAGGAGAGAAGGACGGAGAGATGAAGAGGAACGGGGTGAAAAAGGGGGAGAGAGAGAGAGGGAGAATGAATTTCCAAAGCAAATAAAGCAACATGTTTATTGCTAAGCTGGGTAGAGATAACATGAGGGTCTGTTCCATTATTTTTTTTGTACCTTTCAGTAGGTTTGAAATATTTCATAATTCACAGAAGATTTAAAAACTTATTGCCCAGGCACAAAATCATTATCATAATCGTTTCAAACAACATAATCTTTTATTCGATGTTTCATGAAATTCTGAACACTGAATGTTCGCAAAATCTTATGACATAAACACGAAACACAATTATCTGAAGTTCAGCTTCTGGGATGCTTAGATGTCTTACTCACGACTCCTTATAAGATGATCATAAAATTGAAACAAAAACTCAATGAAAAGCTAAAAGCGATTTTGCTTTTCAATGACGTTTTAAAAAGTAATTAGTGGCATTGGAGGCAAACCAAAGCTCAACAGGAAACAGCTGTGAATTCGAAAATTTTACTATTAGTGTTGCATTGTTGTGGAACCAAGTTTCTCCTTCTCAGCACTATGCACATTTTGGGGCTGGATAATTTTGTGTTGGGGGCAGGAGACTGTCCTGTGCATTGTGGGAGGTTTAGTGGCATCCTTGGCCTCCACCCCACTAGATGCCAGTAGCAACACCTTTCCCACAGTTGTGACAACCAAAATGTCTCCAGACGTTGCCAAACGGCCTCTGGGGGACAAAAATCACTCCTAGTTGAGAACCACTATTTTAGAGGATATAGCCAGCTTTTTCTAGTGAGTTGATCGCTCGCTGGCTGATTCTACGTAAGACTGATGGATCTCTTAACATTTTCAATTACTCTAAGGGTTTCTTCCTTTCAGAGTATTCAATAATTAGATAGTACCAACCCCAGTTTCTTTTTTTTTAATCTTAAAAAAATGGATTTAGCATCTCTTACTGGAAATCTGAGTCCATTAGTAACTTCATTTGTTGCCTCAAAAATTATATCTAACCAGAAGTTCAGCCGTTCTTGCCTGGGTGAATGTTCAATAATGGGTTTCTTGAAGCGCTGAATTAATAACAAGTTCTGAACTAATGATCACAGGTACCTGGAAAAATCATGAGCACCAATAAATTAATTCCCAAAGAAACGGAATTCAATTCTACTTCCTTTAAAAGAAGGTTCCCAAAAGCCTTCTTTCTTAAATTCATAGTGTGTAGCAAGTGCTTCTTAATAATTTGGCAGCCACATACTTAATTAAAAGAAACCCAAAGGGGGCAAAATAAGCTTGTCCAACAAACATACAACAAGGCTTTTACGAACATTGGGCTAAACCTCAGTTTTGGTACATTGTGTTCAAAGAGGCTGGCAAGCATTTGCTATCTTAATTAACAAGAGCAAGTGGTTTGAAGTTCAAAGCAACTGCAAAATGAAAAAATTTCAAACTCAGTGTCTTCTTTTCTAACTACCCTTTTTATTTTGAGGTAATTATAGATTTACATAGTTATAAGAAACAATACAGAGAGATCCCACGTGCCCTTGGTTTATCGCAATGGTAACATTATGTAAAATTCTAGAATAATATCACAATCAGGATACTGACATTGATACAGTCAAGATAGAAAATACTTCCATCCACAAGGATCCCTCAGGTTTCCCTTCTATAGCTACACCAACTTCCTTCGCATCCCCATCCCCTCTTTGACCTCTGGCAATCACTAATATTAAACTCAATGTACTTTCTGTTTAAAAAAATTAGATCTGACCTGGTAGATTTTGAATTTATAAGGTCTTCAATCTCACCACACCTTTACTATCTTTAGGCAAACTGAACTCTTTGAAAACACAGTTGCCAGGCAGTGGTGGTCACATCCTCTCTGGTAGTGAATGGGGTTGGTGGGGAGGTGTTTCTGCTGATAGTATCAGAGTATTATTTTGCCCTTTGAGGATAAGGTCTGGAGCTATCCTGGGAAGGCAGATCAGCTAGGCTCTGACTGACTTGCTTGGGTACTGTGTAGTAAAGGATTAATTCAGCAGGACTGGGTTGCCCAAGTATACATTCCAAAGAAAGGTCTGGCCCTTGAGTGGCTTCTGAGAGATCACTTCTAAGCCCTTGGGATATCCTGCCTGATAAGAGTCTCTGTCTACCTGGGGCCTTGCGCCAGGCCAGCTAGTTTACGCTAACAGTATGATTCATGGTGGGGACCCTGGGCCATGCTGTATCAGTGTGATCTCCAGAGAGGCTGGGGACTCAGTGACTAAGGTCGGCTACATGGGTGCTTCATGCCTACATAATTGACGCCCAATAAAAACCCTGGACACCAAGGCTTGGTGAGCTTCCCTGGGTGACAATAATTTGTACATGTTGTCATATATCATTGCTGGGAGAATTAAGCACTGTCCATGACTCCACTGGGAGAGGACAACTGGAAGCTTATGCCTGGTCTCTCCTGAGTTCTGCCCTATGTGCCTTTTGCCTTTGCTGCTTTTAATCTATATACTCTCACTGCAATAAACCATAACCATGAGTAGAACAGCTTTTCTGAGTTCTGTGAGTTCTTCTAACAAATCGTGAACCTCAGGGTGGTCTTGAACCCACAACAATAGGTACCAACACTGTAAGTCACTCCAGGTTCTGATGTAATAGGAATGTATTCAAGCCTCAGGTCTCCTCTCCAGAGTCAGCTCTGTCTGGCTCAGATGCAACAATGCACCTTAAAATTAGAATTCTGCAAACAGCAGCCACTCCAGGAGGGGCTGGAAGCTCAGCCTGCCTCTGTGTTCTCTCAGCCTCAGAAAACTTTCAAGAGGTTAATAGGGTTTTGGGGTCAAATTTATGTCCTCCAGATGGGAAAGAAATACAGTCAAACTAGATAGGAATGCTGAGATGCCTACCCCTGAGAGTCCAGATTGGCCCACTGAGCTGAGAAATAGAAGGGGACAGACGAATACGGATCGTTAAAAGTAAAAAATCTTAAATTATGTAAGTAATCCAGATGCATTTTATACAAATCAGAAAATAAGGGTTAAAAAAGCAGGTTACAAACTTCTTAATCTGCTACCTCCCTGAGACAGCCACTGTCAATATGTTGGAGCAAATCCATGACTCATCATTTTTTCATTATACAAATATCTACTGAGAATCTATTACGAAACTATAGCAATCAATAATATAACCACAACTCTAATGGAGCTTAACGTCTATTGGGAAGTCAGCTATTGCCCAACCCTCCCAGACCCCCCTCTGAGTCACATATGAAACAGAGGTTTTTAATTAAAATGAGTCCATATAAAGCAGTAGCTCTCAAAGTGTGGTCCCCAGACTAAGGTCAGCTTGTAATTTCTAAATGCAAATTCTCAGGCCCCACCCTAGACCCTTTGAACCAGAAATCTGAAGGGTTAGGCCCAGCAATCTGTGTTTTAATCAACACAGGTGGTTCTGATAATGTCCAAGTCTGAGCACTGATATAGAAAAATATACCCTGCCTCTGGCTTTTCTTATTCAATGATAAACCATGAACACATTTCCATGTCTCCAAGTATTCCTTCTTGTACATTTTAATGGCTGTATAATGTGCTAACCTAGGGCCACTGCTGGGCCACCATTTTCTCGACCATATCTATAATTGGTGTTTCAGTTTCAGTTTTCATTTGTGATGAAAATCATTTTCTTGGTGTACTTTTAGCTTTACTATCTGCTTTCTCACAAATGCACAATATGTACTGATACCCAAGAACGTTCTGCTCTTGAGGACCTATGTGGTCTGAAAAGATTAATAGGGCTGAGAGTTTTGTCTTGGAGACAGCATGTAGGGATACATTGTGTGTGTGGGTGTCTGCCTGTCTGTCTTTCCCTCCTGTCACATAAAACCAAGCAAGGCCTCAAGAGTTGCTCTTTCTGCCCTAACTTTGCTTTAATGAAGAAGTCAGAAGGAAAAACGTAGCAATCGTTATTATTTTGGGCATTCACACCTTTTCCTCCTGGGGGAAACCTTTCAGAACAAGATCAGATATTGACATGGGTGATGAAAACACATAGACCTGACTCACCAGACTGGAGGTTTCAGTTTGAACAACCTCTCTGCTGCCTGGACAGCTTTCCCAACATCACTGGCCAACATGCTGACGTTGAAGATATGACCCACATCCCAGTAATCGTTCATTTTCTCCCAGCTCCCTTTTCTTCCCAACAAACTGTTCAGCCGGACACCTTAAGAATTTGAATTTTAGATAAAGTTATGAAAAGTCTTCCTAGTTTCCACCATATTATGGAAGCCTTTAGAGGAGAAAATGGGCATGTTACTTGGGCTACTGCCTCAGGTGTGCTATCATACAGTAACTGTTCCTTTTGAAATATAATGTTGGTCATTTGGACATAATTTTTAATGCTGAACTTGTGTTACCAAAGCATATCAACATCTGCAGTCATAAACAGCTTTACCTATCTTCCTAAGCTCCATGGAAGTTTCAAATTGCTGTCCAGCAACTATCAGCAAAACTGCAAGGTTGATTCCTGAATAAAGAGATGGCTGGAGCTCAAACCCTTTGCAATACCTGTAATTACAGAACCATCAAATTCCTATTATATCATTTTATTATGGTAGAGGGAAAAAGTGCAAATACTAGCACAAACCAACCTTCTCATGAAAATTTGTACTACTCTAATTTATTGTTTCACAGCTCTCCTCCAGCCGCCCACGTTTACTAACAGCCACATGTAGCAGTCAGATAGCTTCTTAAAAATGTCATAATAGGGACTTCCCTGGTGGTCTAGTGGGTAAGACTCCACGCTCCCAATGCAGGGGACCCGGGTGTGATCCCTGGTTGGGGAACTAGATCCCGCATGCTGCAACTAAGAAGCCCGCATCCCGCAACTAAAGATCTGGCGTGCCGCAACGAAGATACAGCACAGCCAAAATAAATAAATACATACATAAATATTTTTTAATATGTCATAATAGCAACACAGAAACTAACACTACAGAGTCTTAAAATCTTTCTTCAGAGGGTTTAGAGTTTTAAAATAAAAGCCATGATCATCGTATAAAGTAAGGGAACTATATTAAAGGGTACAAAAGAAATTTAAAACCTATTATAATTCTACTCCCAAAAGTAGAACACAATTTGATGTCCACATATCATTTTTAAAGTTATACTCCATTTGCACATTGAGCATTTTTTATTTCATGGAAATCACAACAGGTATAGGCTTTTTCTCTGCAGGCAGTCTGTTTGCTTATATCATGAAATGGAATTATTTTTTCATGTATGAAGCAGTACTGCCAAAATCCTGGATTGCAAAGAGCAGTGGCATATAAAGTGAGAGAAGGGGGCTTCCCTGGTGGCGCAATGGTTAAGAATCCACCAGCCAATACAGAGGACACAGGTTCGAGCCCTGGTCTGGGAAGATCCCACATGCCACAAAGCAACTAAGCCCGTGCACCACAACTACTGAGCCTGTACTCTAGAGGCCGTGAGCCACAACTACTGAAGCCCGCGCACCACAACTACTGAAGCCCACGTGCCTAGAACCCATTCTCTGCAACAAGAGAAGCCACCGCAATGAGAAGCCCGCGCACCGCAACGAAGAGTAGCCCCCGCTTGCCACAACTAGAGAAAGCCCGTGTGCAACAAAGACCCAATGCAGCCAAAAATAAAATAAAATAAATAAATTTATTAAAAAAATAATAAAGTGAGAGAAGGGGCAGGGATCTATTACATTAGGATAAAAAACAAGATCCAAAACTGTGAATACCATTTTTATACCAAAAGGTTAACCATGCCATTTTTAATTCTCTTATTTATTCTTTTTTCTACGCATAAAAATTTTCTTTCTCTTCCATGAGTGAGTATGAACATCATGATCAGGAAAAAAAGAATTTGATCAATGAAGTAATGATGTAAAAATTTCTTTTTGTACACCAGGCCTGATTTTATCAGTCGTGTGACAACGGGAGGATCAAACACCAACAAAACATAAAATTGTGGAAGGGAGAACTTATCAGTTAAATCTGACCATAAATCATAAACTCAATTAAAATCTGATTTTATGAGCTTTGGGGCATGATACAAGTACCCTCAGAGGGACTAGAGGATATCAAGAAAGTCACTCCAACCCTAGTCAACAGAATTCCAATAAAATTGAAACCTCTCCCCCACTCCCCCGGGTATATCTTGGGGATTTTAAATTCCATATCCTACTGTATTTGATTTTTCTTTTACTATGAAAAGTTATCTGGGAAGAGGGCAGAGAGGGTGACTTCTCTGTGCTTCTTATTCACAAATGAAACAGGCCCAGCTTGGGGACAGACAAGTCTTGAACTCAGAGTCGGGACTGCAGTCCCAGGTTTGTGTCTGACCAGCCCCGCGACCTTGAACCAGCCCCTGCCTCTCTGAGCTGCATGTTGCACATCTCTGAGAGCAAGGTGACCCTCACGGTCTCACCGGAGCCATCATGCCCTGACCAGAAGACTCCGCTTTATCTGCTCCTGTATCCACTGCCACGACCTTCTCAAGTGCATGCAAAAGGCTCCTCTGACTTCCTTGAAGGAGCCACTGGCAGTAATTTCCTGACCTGGAGGTTCAATTCTTGGCCACGACGCTGGGAACACAGCTTCCTATTTTGGCTGTACCAAACTTTAATTTCCCTTCCTTTCCCTTCCCTTCAACACCCTGAGTGATTTCTCTTGAGCATACAGTGCACGGGTGCTACTGGGGATTAACTAAGAGTAAAACAAGGTCCCCGCCCTCTAAGAACCTATACCATGATGGAAGTGATAATATCTACACACAATTAGTGAAAATACTAATTTTTCACGAGTGTGGTAACCTAAAACCACACAAACCCAAGTCTAGAGGGACTCACAGAAGACAGAGAGGCTTGAGATGTGGCATGAAGATGGACAGAATTGTAACAATAGTGATTTAGAAAGGGAACCCCAGGCACAGAAAATGGCAGGAGAAGAGATGGGAGTTTGGGGAGCTCCTAAGGAACTTCAGTTTACTTGGACATATATCAGATAGTGGGAAACAGGGCTAGGGGCAGGTTGGAGAAAGTCTGCAAAGCGCCTAGAATGGGGATCTAAGAGTTTGAAGTTTTATTTAGTAAGGAGTGGAGAGCCATTTTGGATCTTTGAGCTTTAGGAGGAGTAAGCTGTTAATCTATGAAGGACAGATTTTAGAGACACCAAGCAGAGAGCCTACTTGGGATACCGTTAGAACATTCCTGGCAAGAGACTAAAAAAAAAAAAAAAATGGCGCCGATTTGGGGTGGTGGTGATGGGAAAGGATGGGTAGGGAGTGAGGGAAGGCTCACAGAAGGACTGGAATTGGGAACTGACTGTATGTGGAGATAAGTGAGTGAAAGTTATCAAACATTAACCAAAAGTGTATGCTTAGAAGGCTAAAGAATGGTTGTAAGAAAGCAAGACAATGGAAGCCATCCCTTGTGGAGAAGAGGAAACGACTTCAGCCTTAGACATGTTGAGTCTTAAATACCAGCACCATCTTGAGGTAGAACAGGTGGGCAAAGAGAGGGGTGATGTGGGGCCAAAGCTTAGGACAGAGGGTGGACTGGAGATCAACTAAAGGTTCCAAGGTGTGGGAGTGACTGGGATCACCAGGGGAAAGTAGAGATGGAGAGAAGAGGGAAGAGGACGAAGTCCAACGTGTATGGAAGGAAAACAAAGACGAGGCGGGAGAGGGGGAGAGGAAGCAGTTAGAATTAAATGAGAATTAAATGAAATGAATTAAATGCAGCAGCGATACCACGAGCTCTGGTGATGGAGAGGGATGGTGTAGGCTGCTGGCTCTACCTTTACAATATATCCAGGTTCTGACACCTCATCATTTTCATCACTACTACCCTGGTTCAAGTCCCCATCAGCTCTTCTCTGAATTTCTGCAGTAGTCTCCTACCTGTTCCCTGCTTCTGCCCTCACCCATGTGATAGATTATTTAATAACCACAAAGCCCTCCCATCCCACTATGCACACACATTTGCCATGTCTCCCACCCACAGGCTGGAGTCTATTTCTCCACCCCTTTGAATCTGGGCTGACCATGTGATTCGCTCTGACCAAGAACATGTGGCAGAACTGACCCTGTGTGAGTTCCTGAGCCTTCAGAGGCTTTCTGGCTTCCACATCCACTCTCTGAGAATGCTGCCCACCAGGCAAGAAAGCTGGTCTACCAGGATTAGAACTACCCGTTAGAGAATGGAGGCTCACCACCAACAGCCAGCACCAGCTGTCAAGTGTGTATGAGGCCATTTTAGACCTTCCAGCCCTGCTGATTCTCCAGATGACTACAACTTTAGGAGTGAGCACAGCACTTACGGAGTGGAACCACCAGAGGAACTGCCTGGGCAATCCACAGAATCATGAGAGATCATAAATCATTGCTTTAAGCCACTAAGTTTTGGAGATGCTTGGGGTTTTTTTTTTTTTTTTTGGTTTGTTTATTTGGCCAAGCTGTGTGGCTTGCAGGATCTTAGTTACCCGACCAGGGACTGAACCCGGGGCTTTGGTAGTGAGAGTGCAGAGCCCTAACCACTGGACCGCAGGGAATTCCCAGGAGATGCTTGTTATGCAGCAAATGATAGCTGACACACCCCCTAAAATGTATTCATAACAGTGAGAGTACTCTGGTTAAAATGCATGTCAGATCTTGTCACTCCTCTGCTCAGAATATTCCAGCACTGTATCATCTCACCCAGAGTAAAAGGGTCTTCTGCTCTCCCATTTCCTGCCACTCTCCCCCTTGCTCCTGCCTCACCATCCTTGAGCATGCTCAGCATGCTTCTTCCTCAGGGTTTTTGCCCTTGTTATCCCCTCCTTGTGGAACACAGTTATCTGCAAGGCTCATTCCCTCATCACCTCTACATCTTTATTCACCTTCACTGACCATCCTATATAAAACTGTAGACAACTCCCAGTCCTCCTTTCCCTCGTCCCTGATTAACTTTTCCCCCTCACCATCAGCTGACATCCTATATATTTTACTGTATTTGTTTGTCTGACTTTCCTTACCAGCAATGCAAGGTCCATGAGGGCATGGATTCGTATCTCCTGTGTCTTTATCCCCACCATCTAGAAAGTTTCTGGCATGCAGTAAACCCTCAAAAAACATTTGTTGAATAAATGAATGAATAAGTAATGAACGGCTCACTGAGAAGATAATGCTACGACGATGGTGGAACAAGGTTCTGGAAGGAGTAGCTGGGAAGGAGTGTGCTGAGCCTCCTCGCCCTGATAAATGAGTGAACTTGTGGAAAGAATGTCACCAGTAGAAAAGCCTGTTTCTAACGGTTTCCTTTTGGAAAAAGGAATCTGGAAATTCCCAGACCACATTTATGGCATTTTTTTCACTGCCAGCAAACAGGCAGACACACATATGTAGGGAAAAGACCTGGATCCTTAGCCTGTGCAATTCTATTCTTTGCAAAGAGGCACATGCTACTGACTAGGGCTGAGGGTTTACCACTCAATGGCGTTGTCTCGGCTGGCATCATCTTTGCAGTCCGAATCCAAGAAGATGTCCTTGTATATCCTCCCGCAGAGGCAGAACATGTCGGGGGCCGGGTGGTCACAGCTCTGCAGAACCTGGAGCATGACCTGCAGAGCCTTCTCACGATTGCCTGTGCTGTTTCTTCTGAAAGATTCATGTGATAAGACGACAAATGTCTGAATCAAGACACGGGAGTATATATGCATTCACTCTGTGAAAGGCTGGTGCTTTAGCAGGAAAAAGATCTAAATTATATTTCATTTTTCATATTTAAATGAAAGAACTGCTTAAGATCCACACCAGTAAGTCTCATTCAATCATACTCTGTCCTACCTGATCCTTCCTCTTTAAATTAGACCTAGACTGTAGATAAAAGCATATGCAGACCAATGTATTTGGAAAGACAGAAAAAAAATAATATGGCAGCCTCCTGTCATTGGATGGGAGAGTAAGGATTTCAGAAGCTAAGCCTGAATCATGAGGATGAGACAGTTTGACACAAGGTTCTTTTGGAAAAGCGGCAGGTCCCCAAATTCAGAAAGACAAGATGAATTTAGAAATGTATCCTGGCATTTCTTGACCTGAAATGCCTTGTCATCTTCAAACGGGGAAGGACTCTAGTAATTCCTGTTATACCCATCGGAATACAAAATTATTTATATATTCATAAATCACAGTCTTCTTTATTATTTCATTATATGGTAAAATTTTCATTTTATGTACAGGAAATGGATTCCTTAGACAGTTGTTAAAAGAATTTTTTGCCACAAAATAACTTGAGTTTGCGGCTGTGAAATATTAACAGTGTTCCTGTGAAGGTTTGGAAGCACAGGTCCATCAGAAGTGAGGACTGATTAAATCAACTATGGCTAATGATATTCATATTCATATTATAATATAAAATATTAAACATTATAAAAAGAAATGAAACAACATCTATGTAATACTGCTGTGGAGAGATCTCCAGAATATCCTGTTAAGACAAGAAAGCAAGACGTTGAAAACTGTGCACAGAATGCTACCTTTTTATTAAGAAAAGGGGGGGATGTGAATAAACATATGCATCTGCTTTCATTCTTTCAAAATGGAAGATAAAACAAAAGGTAACAAAAATGGCTACTGATAGGTGGAGGGAAAAAACATGATGAAGGGGACAGGGACAGATAGAGGTTACACTTCTTGGAATTTGAAACTATTGATACATAAGATTTTTACATAATTATAAAAGAAAATGAAATAATTTTTAAAATGTTGCCTAAAGACACTGTTTGCCAATGAACATACCGTCTGAATTTGCAGCTGGGGCAAAACAAAACAAATGAACCTGTGCATCCGGTTGATGGCTTTACCCACAAAAGAGAGAAACTAATTTATCACATGGCTTAAAAACACAGCAATTCGACTGTATTTTCCTAAGAGGATATAACCTAAGGAAAAAAATATAAATGCAAAGAAATCTTAAAGTTTCCAGTAATCATACTGTTAGTGATAATACTAATACTGGTATTTTGAAAATGCTATATATTTACAGTATAGAATACAACAAACAATGATGTTAACTTAATATCATGAGGAACCAGATTTTTCAGCATAAGAGATACAAATACAAAATCACAGAAGTAAAAATCCTGTAGTCCTCAATTTGAATTGGGACATCAGTATGAATTCATGAGGTGGTTTCCCCAGCACTGTCTACCAAAAAGGCCAACTCAGTAGCAATGACAACCTCCAAGCCCTGACTGGGGTCTGTAAACATTATCTCTCACTAAAGAAACCAGGACTCCTTGAAAGAATCATTGATTCCAGATATGTCTAAGATGATCCTGGTACATCTTAACACACAAAGAAGCAAAGAAGCTACTAAACTCATATCAAAGACTCAGGAGCCAACCGGAATCAGTTTTTGGCCAAAGACGGGACAATTTGAGCGTTAAGAAGAACAATAACTATAAAGCATTGAAACACATCAACTATCACTAAAATTATGAGTTCATAATGATCTTATAAAACCTCACTGGTCACTCTTGGAGGATGCTAACAGACGAATTCATTGTTTTTGAAAACTGATCAAGGCAAAATTAAGCATATAGCTTCCTTTTCCCATACAAACTGTACACCAGGGTAACCAAGTCACTGATGAGTGAAAATTTCTCTTTATAAAGTATTTGTGCTAATAACTCAGGAATTAATTATAAAATTCAAATATCACTATTTTACAACCCCTAATGAAATAACGGATCTAGGCAATGATCGCAAGGGCCACTAACATCACACAAAGAGAAAAAACAGATAAAGTATACAATCAACTATTAAGTATTCTTTAAAAACAAATCAAACCGATCTAAATAGATATTTCTCCAAAGACATATGGATGGCCAAAAAGCACAGGAAAAGATGCTCAACATCACTAATTATTAGAGAAATGCGAATCAAAACTACAATGAGGTATCACCTCACACGTGTCAGAATGGCCATCATCAAGAAGTCTACAAACAAATGCTGGAGAGGGTGTGGAGAAAAGGGAACCCTCTTACACTGTTGGTGGGAATGTAAATTGGTATAGCCACTATGGAGAACAGTATGCAGGTTCCTTAAAAAACTAAAAATAGAGTTATCCTATGATCCTGCAATCCCACTCCTGGGCATATATCCGGAGAAAGCCGTAATTCAAAAAGATACATGCACCCCAATGTTCATTGCAGCACTATTTACAATAGCCAAGATGTGGAAGCAACCTAAATGTCCACTGACAGAGGAATGGATAAAGAAGATGTGGTACATATATATGATGGAATATTACTCAGCCAGAAAAAGAAATAATGCCATTTGCAGCAACATGGATGGACCTAGAGATTATCATACTAAGTGAAATAAGTCGGACAGAGAAAGACAAATATATGATATCGCTCATATGTGGAATATAATTTTAAAAAATGATACAAACGAACTTATTTACAAAACAGAAGCAGACTTACAGATCTTGAAATCAACCTTATGGTTACCAAAGGGGAAACATGGGGCAGGGAGGGATAAATAAGCATTTGGGATTAACAAACACACACTACTATATATAAGATAGATAACCAACAAGGACTACTGTATAGCACAGGGAACTCTGCTCAATATTCTGTAGTAACCTATATGGGAAAAGAATCTGAAAAAGAATGGATATATGTATAACTGAATCACTTTGCTGTACACCTGAAACTAACACAATATTGTAAATCAACTATACTCCAATATAAAATAAAAATTAAATTAAAAAAATCAAACCAGAATCTGAAATAAGCCTCCAGATTTAACTACCAACTTACGGGGATTGGTGGCGGGGGGAGGGATTTACTAAATTACACCACAGGGATATGATCAGCAAAATCCAGAGATTTGGAAATTCTACAGGACAAATGGCTTCCCTAACAAATAAATTATAAGGAAAAGAAAAAATAAGAGAAGGAGAAAAGTTGATATGACTTAAGAGTCATATCAACCAAACACAATGTGTAGACTTTGCCTGGATCATGTCAAACCAAGCCACTGCTAAGAAAAAAAAGAGAGAGAGAGAGACAGACACACACACACACAATTTGGAAAATTTGAACACTGATATTAAGGAATTATTGTCAATTTTTAGGTATGATAACATAATCATGATTATGGTTTTTTTTGTGTGTGTGTGTGTGTGTTTTTTTTTGCGGCACGCGGGCCTCTCACCGCTGTGGCCTCTTCCGTTGCGGAGCACAGGCTCCGGACACGCAGGCCCAGCAGCCATGGCTCACGGGCCCAGCCGCTCCGCGGCATGTGGGATCCTCCCGGACCAGGGCACGAACCCGCATCCCCCGCATCCCCCGCATCGGCAGGTGGACTTCCAACCACTGCGCCACCAGGGAAGCCCATGATTATGTTTTACAAAAGTCCTTAACCTTTAGGGACACATACCGAAATATCTAGAGTTGAAATGGCATGTCTTTGTTTCATAATTAACCCAGTGTTGCAGTAGAGGGAGTGGGTGCGAGTGAGCGGGAAACAAAACTGGCTTGTGATGATAATTACTGAAGTGGATATGGGATAAACGGGGGTTTGTTATATTATTCCTTACTTTTGAATGTATTTGAAATTTATATAATAAAAAAAAAAAAAGGTACTCATCCTGACTCAACAATTCTACTTCTGGAATCTATAATATAGAAATAATTATACACACACACACACACACACACACACTCTCTCTCTCTCTCAAGAATTTTTGAACAAATGTTTATCATGGCATTGTTCAGAACTGAAAAACTGGAGACGATCCAAATGTCCATTAACGTAAGAGTGGTAAAATATATTTTGTAACAACCGAACTATGGAATATCATGCAACCCTTGCAAAGAGGCAAATCTGTATGAAATTATATAGAAGAACGTCCATAATAGTTCATGGGAAAAATAATTGCTGAACTAAATGAATAGCATGATCCCACCCTTTGCAGTAAACTCTATTTACATATCAGTTTATGTGCAGAGACAAAAGTCTGGAAGGATACACATTAAGTTGTTCAAAAAATCATTGTTGAGATTTGTACAAGGTGTTCTTGTGTTTATTTTACTAATAACTAGTCTAATAAAGGGATTATTCTTTTAAATTTCTTGGCAATTGTACAACAGGCTCTTTTTTGCTTTCTGTCCTGAGGACCTGTACCTGAAAAGACTACTACGTCATCCAAGAAGACAGATTAGTACCTGAAACAGCCTTTCTCAACTGGGGTCCTGCTAGAGAATCAAGCCCTAGAGAAAACTGATTATTTGAGTGACTATTTTCTCCATTCTCCCAAGGATGGTACACAGCTAGCCCCATTAAGGATGAATAAGAGAGCTCATTCAATTGATACAATGAAGGCCTTAGGGCATTAGGGCTTAATTCTCTTGCAGAACCCAACCTGGGCTGAGAAGGGCTAATCCAGACACTCGGCATCCTTCTGGAAGCCTGCAATAATTAAGCCTCTATTTCAACTCAGACTTTTTCTATTTTCTACCTTGGTCTTGTTCTAATACATTGGATCCTTCCTCTCTTTGGCCACAGAATCCAACTTTACGAGCCTACGAACAACACCTGTTGATAAACAGCTCACCCATGATGTTCTTTAATTTTTAAAAGTCAACAGCTACCAACTCAGCTCAAATTTACTAAAGCATTTAAATAATTTCTAGAGTCTGTGGCGAGAAAATGAAGAAGATTAAAACTTTAATGAGGTACAAAATTTCTATACCTGTTATGAGCCAACTTTTGAGGTGCGAAATATTCAGAATTCTGAAAAGATGTACTTAACTCTTTTAAATGCTTAATTATTGATCTGAGTTCAGGTTTGTTTGATTTTCTTTAGACCAATTACATCAAGATTTCCCCTGAATTTTTTCATTAACTTGAAACTTACCCTTGTTACTCAAAATAAAAGGTCTTTTGAGGATAAACAAAACAAAAAATCAAACATTTGCAAAGAGTGAAAAGCAAAGGATTTTCAGCTTAATAGCCACTTTGAGACAGGTGCTAAATAGCTAATCCCTTTAGTGGTTAATAATCAGTTTTCAGATCTGCTTATAATTTTCAGATCCCAAAGTATCCAAGAACAAGCCTATAGATAAATACTCCTGTGTGTAATTACTCCAGCCACATCCGTTTCTGATAATAAGGGCATTTCACAATTTAAGAGAGGAAGTTAACTAAGACAGTGGGGTCTCAACCTTGCCTGCGTATTAGAATGACCTGGGGAGCTTTAAAAACCTTGGTGTCCAGGCTGTACCTCAGACCAATTAAATTAATCTCCAGAGATGGGATTCAGGCATCAGTGTCTAATCCTGGACATTCTGATTCAGTAGGTCTGCATCATTGCTAAAACCACTGATCAATTCTCAGCCCTTCTCTTCTCTGACCTAGCAACAGCATTCGACAGTTGAGCACTCCATCCTCCTTGGACCACCTCCTTTATTCAGCTTGCAGGATACCATACTTTCCTGGTTTTCCTTCTACTTCAGTCTAATTTCCTGGTTCCTAGCCACCCCTCTGATCTTT
The DNA here is from genome assembly GCF_951394435.1 of Stenella coeruleoalba. Taxonomy (NCBI): domain Eukaryota; kingdom Metazoa; phylum Chordata; class Mammalia; order Artiodactyla; family Delphinidae; genus Stenella; species Stenella coeruleoalba. The sequence continues at coordinate 15,450,711 of NC_137152.1, forward strand.
CAACACTGGAGTGTCCCCAGACACAAGGCTTGGACTTTTCCTCTTCATGAGAAACTACATCAGATCCCTTGGTAATATCATCCAGTATCATGGTTTTTCAAACCATCTATATTCTGATGACACCCGCATTTCTATCTGCAGCCTAGAGTGCTCCCCTAAACTCCAGACTTACATATCCACTGCCTTCTTGGCATCTCGCTTGCATGTCTAATACCTCGAACTTAACATGTCCAAAATGAAACTCTTGACTGTCCTGTCAAACCTATTCTTCTCACAGTCTTTTCCATCTTATTAATAATGGCCAATCCATTCTTCCCATTATTCATGCCAAAAACTTTGGAGTCATGCTTCATTCCTCTAACACCCTTTGTTCAATCAACAAAACCTGTTGGCTTTTATTTTAAACCATATCCAAAACTGGCCTATTCCTCATGAAATCCACAAGGACCACCCTGGTCCAAGTCACCACCATTTTCTGCGTCCACCCTTGCCCTTCTATAATCTATTTTCAACACAGCAGTCCAAGTGATCCTGCTAAACTCTAAGTCAGATCATGTCTCTCAAAACTCTCCACACAAATCATATATGTGATAAGAGGTTAACATCCCAAATATATAAAGAACCCATACAACTCAACAGCAAGAAAAAAGAACCTCAAAATCTGATTTAAAAATGGGCGGAGGATCTAACAAACATTTTTCCAAAGAAGGCATGCAGATAGCTAACAGGTACATGAAAAGATGCTCAACATCATTAGTCATCAGGGAAATACAAAAACAATGTGATATTACCTCACACCTGTTAGAATGCCTATCATCAAAAAGACAAGAGACAACAAGTATTAATGAGGATATGGAGAAGAGGGAAATCTTGTGTACTGTTGGTGGGAATATAAATTGGTACAGCCATTATGGAAAACAGTATGGAGGTTCCCCCAAAATTAAAAATAGAACTACCCTATGATCCAACAATTCCACTTCTGGGCATTTATCCAAAGGAAACAAAAATACTAATTCAAAAAGATATCCACACCCCCATGTTCATTGCAGCATTATTTACAATAGCCAAGACATGGAAAAACCTAAGTGTCCATAGATAGATAAATTGGATAAAGAAAATGCAGTGTGTGTGTGTGTGTGTGTGTGTGTGTGTGTGTGTGTGTACACACACACACACATGTTCACAATGAACTATTATTCAGCTATAAAAAAGAAAGGAATCTTGTCATTTGCAACAACATGGATGGACCTTGAGGGCATTATGCTAAGTGAAGTAAGCCGGATAGAATAGAGAAAGGAAAATACTGTATAATCTCACTTATATGTGGAAGCTGAAAACAAAAACAAAACTGAATTCACAGGTATGAAGAAAAGACTGGTGTGCCAGAGGGAGGGGGTGGGAGGTGGGCAAAATGGGTGAAGTGGGTCAAGAGTACAAACTTCCAATTATAAAATAAATAAGTCTTGGGGACGAAATGTACAGCATGATGATTATAATTAATAATACTGTATTTGTACATTTGCAAATTGTTGAGAGATCGTAAAAGTTCTCATGAGAAAAAATTTTTTCAACTATGTGAGGTAATGTATGCTAACTAGAATTACAATATATACATATATTGAATCATTATGCTGTACACCTGAAACTAATATTAAATATTATATGCCAATTACACCTCAAAAAAAAATCCCTCCAGTGGCTTCCATCTCAGAGCAAATGCCAGTTCTCTTATAATGCACTACAAGGTTCAAGGTTCTATAAGATACGGTTTCCAGTTATTTCTCCAACCTCATCTCTTCTTTTTTTTTTTTTTTTTTTTTTTTTTGCGGTACGCGGGCCTCTCACTGCTGTGGTCTCTCCCGTTGCGGAGCACAGGCTCCGGACGCGCAGGCTCAGCGGCCATGGCTCACGGGCCCAGCCGCTCCGTGGCATGTGGGATCTTCCCGGACCGGGGAACGAACCCGTGCCCCCTGCATCGGCAGGCAGACCCTCAACCACTGCGCCACCAGGGAAGCCCCCAACCTCATCTCTTAACATCCACCCCTCTCCCCGCACCATCAGCTACTCTGCTCCAGCTGCACAAGCCGCTCTGATGTTTCACGTGCTGATCCCTCTACCTGGAATGCTCTTCCCCCACGTTTACATGGTATGTTCCTTCATCTCTTTTTGATCTTTTCTCCAAGTTACTCTCTAGTAAGTGAGGTCATTTCTGAGCATTCAACTTATAATCGCAATCTCCCTGTCCCACTAGCCTTCCTTATCACCCTAACCCGTTTTAATAATTTTACTTATTTTTAAATTATCTCTCCGCATTTGAGAATATAAGCTCTAAGATGGAAGGATTTTGTTGTCTGGTCTGTTTTCTGCTGTGCCCCAGTGCTTAGAACTGGATCTGCTCAAAAAAAAGAAGTCTATTAAATGAATGACAAACTGAACAGGACTAAATGTACTGACATGGAAAGATCTCCAAGCACTGATTGCTAAGTGAACAAAGAAAATAACAAAACATATCCTGTATGGTCTTGTATTTGAAAAACCCTGCAGTATGACATAGTTTAATAGTACGTAAACGCATACATAATTGTCTGAAAGGACATACACCAAACTGACAAGAGAGGTTACTTCTGGAATATGAGTGGGATCAGAGATTAGAGTTACAAGGCACAACTACTTCAAATGTCTTTTTCTTCAATTTTTCACGAGAATATATAAACATATTCATATATTATTTACACAATAAAATGCACAGAGTAAAAACAGAATACTGGACTGGGAATCATATAAAGCTAGATTCTGGTTTTCACACAGGTACTACCCATCTGAATTCGGAGCAAGTTACTTGCCCTTTCTGTGCCCCAGTTCTTAACTTGGAAAGTATGTTTGACTTTGCTTACCTCACAAGGTTACTGTGAGCTACAGGTCTGCCAGAGCACTGATTTGTCACTAACCATCCTGTCTGTCTATCCATCTTTTCTATACTGTGTGTCTATGAGAGAAAGTTCATAGGGTGGGAGAGAGAGTTCCAAAAAAACCTTTCTTCTAAGCCAGCCCTAAGAATTAACAAGCAAAAGGTCTCATTAGGCCAGTGTCCTTCCTAAAACAAACTGTTTCTTAGGTTGCCCATCAAAAACCTTTTAAGAGACTTCCGCTTCCGATTAGGATGAAGAAGAATGTGAAAGGCCTTCAACTCCTTTGGTAACAATAAAAATCCAGACAATACAAAAATTATACTGAATGGAAGGAAGAACTTCCTTGATTAAATGAATTCTAGAGAAAAATGGTGAGCAGAGAGCCGCTATAGTTTCCATATTTGGGTGCCTTGTCTAGGTACTAATGAATGGAAGAGAGAGCCTTCCATAGAGAAACTTCACAAGGACAAGGAGAAAACCAGCCAAGCTTTGAACAATATTATGGGTTGATGGGACGGAATGGGATCTGGAAGGGTCCTCAAGCAAACACAGATCACTTAGTATAATAATTCTCTTGCCTCACACCCACCCCCTGAATTTTGCCAAGGAAACCACAGTGAAGGAAAGGCTCAGAAGTAGAAGGATACAACACAAACTGTCACAGAACTCAGATTTTGGGCCCTGCGAAAACTGAACCTAAAGATTTCAGAAATATCAGCAAAAACCTCCTCTGCTCAAATATTGACAGGATCAAAAAGGCAGCAGAGGGGCAAGAGGTTGGGGTTTGGGCTAATCACAAGTAAACTAAGTCTAACTAAAAGGAGGGCCCAGGAGGATCTTCAAGACTGCGGAGGAGTAAGACGTGGAGATCACCTTCCCTCCCACAAATACTCAGAAACACATCGACATGTGGAACAACTCCTACAGAACACCTACTGAACGCTGGCAGAAGACCTCAGACCTCCCAAAAGGCAAGAAACTCCCCACGTACCTGGGTAGGGCAAAAGAAAAACGAATAAACAGAGACAGAAGAATAGGGCCGGTACCTGCACCAGTGGGAGGGAGCTGTGAAGGAGGAAAACTTTCCACACACTAGGAAGCCCCTTCGCGGGCAGAGACTGCGGGTGGCGGAGTGGGGGAGCTTCGGTGCCGCGGAGGACTGCACAGCAACAGGGGTGCGGAGGGCAAAGCAGGGAGATTCCGGCACAGAGCGTCGGTGCCGACCAGCACTCACCAGCCCGAGAGGCTTGTCTGCTCACCCGACGGGGCGGGCGGGGGCTGGGAGCTGAGGCTCGGGCTTCGGTCGGAGCGCAGGGAGAGGACTGGGGTAGGCGGCGAGAACACTCCACACCTCCCCTCCCGGGAGCCTGTGCAGCCCGCCACTGCCAGGGTCCCATGATCCAGGGACAACTTCCCTGGGAGAACGCACGGCGCGCCTCAGGCTGGTGCAACGTCACGTCGGCCTCTGCCGCCGCAGGCTCGCCCCGCATCCGTACCCCTCCCTCCCCCCAGCCTGAGTGAGCCAGAGCCCCCGAATCCACTGCTGCTTTAACCCCGTCCTGTTTGAGCGAAGAACAGACGCCCTCAGGCGACCTACACGCAGAGGCGGGTCCAAATCCAAAGCTGAACCCCGGGAGCTGTGCAAACAAAGACAAAGGGAAATCTCTCCCAGCAGCCTCAGGAGCAGCGGATTAAAGCTCCACAATCAACTTGATGTACCTGCATCTGTGGAATACCTGAATAGACAACGAATCATCCCAAACTGAGGAGGTGGACTTTGGGAACAACGATATATATATATTTTTCCCTTTTTCTCTTTTTGTGAGTGTGTATGTGTATGATTCTGTGTGTGATTTTGTCTGTATAGCTTTGCTTTTACCATCTGTCCTAGGGTTCTGTCTTTTTTTTCACTTAAAAATTTTTTCTTAATAATTATTTTTTATTTTAATAACTTTATTTTATCTTCTTCTTTCTTCCTTTTTTTTCTCCCTTTAATTCTGAGCCGTGTGGAGGACAGGCTCTTGGTGCTCCAGACAAGTGTCAGGGCTGTGCCACTGAGGTGGGAGAGCTGAGTTCAGGACACTGGTCCACAAGAGACCTCCCAGCTCCATGTAATATCAAACGGTGAAAATCTCCCAGAGATTTCCATCTAAACACCAAGACCCAGCTTCACACAACGAACAGCAAGCTACAGTGCTGGACACCCTATGCCAAACAACTAGCAAGACAGGAACACAACCCCATCCATTAGCAGAGAGGCTGCCTAAAATCATAATAAGGCCACAGACACCCCAAAACACACCACCAGATGTGGACCTGCCCAGCAGAAAGACAAGATCCAGCCTCATCCACCAGAACACAGGCACTAGTCCCCTCCACCAGGAAGCCTACACAACCCACTGAACCAACCTTAGCCACTGGGGACAGTCACCAAAAACAATGGGAACTACGAACCTGCAGACTGCGGAAAGGAGACCCCAAAACACAGCAGTGAAGCAAAATGAGAAGACAGAGAAACACACAGCAGATGAAGGAGCAATGCAAAAATCCACCAGACCTAACAAATGAAGAGGAAATAGGCAGTCTACCTGAAAAAGAAATCAGAATAATGAGTGTAAAGATGATCCAAAATCTTGGAAACAGAATGGAGAAAATACAAGAAACGTTTAACAAGGATCTAGAAGAACGAAAAAGCAAACAAACAGTGATGAACAACACAATAAATGAAATTAAAAATTCTCTAGAAGGGATCAATAGTAGAATAACTGAGGCAGAAGAATGGATAAGTGACCTGGAAGATAAAATAGTAGAAATAACTACTGCAGAGCAGAATAAAGAAAAAAGAATGAAAAGAATTGAGGACAGTCTCAGAGACCTCTGGGACAACATTAAACGCACCAACATTCGAATTATAGGGGTTCCAGAAGAAGAAGAGAAAAAGAAAGGGACTGAGAAAAATATTTGAAGAGATTATAGTTGGAAACTTCCCTAATATGGGAAAGGAAATAGTTAATCAAGTCCAGGAAGCACAGAGTCCCATAGAAGATAAATCCAAGGAGAAACATGCCAAGACACATATTAATCAAACTATTAAAAATTAAATACAAAGAAAAAATATTAAAAGCAGCAAGGGAAAAACAACAAATAACACATAAGGGAATCCCCATAAGATTAACAGCTGATCTTTCAGCAGAAACTCTACAAGCCAGAAAGGAGTGGCAGGACATATTTAAAGTGATGAAGGAGAAAAACCTGCAACCAAGATTACTCTACCCAGCAAGGATCTCATTCAGATTTGATGGAGAAATTAAAACCTTTACAGACAAGCAAAAGCTGAGAGAGTTCAGCACCACCAAACCAGCTTTACAACAAATGCTAAAGGATCTTCTCTAGGCAAGAAACACAAGAGAAGGAAAAGACCTACAACAACAAACCCAAAACAATTAAGAAAATGGGAATAGGAACATACATATCAATAATTACTGTAAACGTAAATGGATTAAATGCTCCAACCAAAGACATAGATTGGCTGAATGGATACAAAAACAAGACCCATATTTATGCTGTCTACAAGAGACCCACTTCAAACCCCGAAGTTAGCAGAAGTAAAGAAATCATAAAGATCAGATCAGAAATAAATGAAAAACAAATGAAGGAAATGATAGCAAAGATTAATAAAACTAAAAGCTGGTTCTTTGAGATGATAAACAAAATTGATAAACCATTAGCCAGACTTATCAAAAAAAAAGGGAGAAGACTCAAATCAATAGAATTAGAAATGAAAGAGGAGAAGTAACAACTGACACTGTAGAAATACAAAGGATCATGAGAGATTACTACAAGCAGCTATACGCCAATAAAATGGACAACCTGGAAGAAATGGACAAATTCTTAGAAATGCGCAACGTTCCAAGACTGAACCAGGAATAAATAGAAAATATGAACAGACCAATCACAAGCACTGAAATTGAAACTGTGATTAAAAATCTTCCAACAAACAAAAGCCCAGGACCCGACGGCTTCACAGGCGAATTCTATGAAACATTTAGAGAAGAGCTAACACCTATCCTTCTCAAACTCTTTTAAAATATAGCAGAGGGAGGAACACTCCCAAACTCATTTTACCAGGCCACCATCACTCTGATACCAAAACCAGACAAAGATGTCACAAAGAAAGAAAACTACAGGCCAATATCACTGAGGAACATAGATGCAAAAATCCTCAACAAAATACTAGCAAACAGAATCCAACAGCACATTAAAAGGATCATACACTATGATCAAGTGGGGTTTATCCCAGGAGTGCAAGGATTCTTCAACATATGCAAATCAAACAACGTGATACACCATATTAACAAATTGAAGGAGAAAAACCATATGATCATCTCAATAGATGCAGAAAAAGCTTTTGACAAAATTCAGCACCCATTTATGATAAAAACCCTTCAGAAAGTAGGCACAGAGGGAACTTTCCTCAACATAATAAAGGCCATATATGACAAACCCATCGTCCTCAATGGTGAAAAACTGAAACCATTTCCACTAAGATCAGGAACAAGACAAGGCTACCCACTCTCACCAGTATTATTCAACATAGTTTTGCAAGTTTTAGCCACAGCAATCAGAGAAGAAAAAGAAATAAAAGGAATTCAAATTGGAAAAGAAGAAGTAAAGCTGTCACTGTTTGCAGATGACACGATACTACACATAGAGAATCCTAAAAATGCTACTAGAAAACTACTAGAGCTAATCAATGAATTTGGTAAAGTAGCAGGATACAAAGTTAATGCACAGAAATCTCTGGCATTCCTACACACTAATGATGAGAAATCTGAAAGTGAAATTAAGAAAACACTCCCATTTACCACTGCAACAAAAAGAATAAAGTATCTAGGAATAAACTTACCTAAGGAGACAAAAGACCTGTATGCATAAAATTATGACACTGATGAAAGAAATTAAAGATGATACAAATAGATGGAGAGATATACCATGTTCTTGCATTGGAAGAATCAACACTGTGAAAATGACTCTACTACCCAAAACAATCTACAGATTCAATGCAATCCCTGTCAAACTACCAATGGCATTTTTCACAGAACTAGAACAAAAAAAATTCACAATTTGTATGGAAACACAAAAGACCCCGAATAGCCAAAGCAATCTTGAGAAAGAAAAACAGAGCTGGAGGAATCTGGCTCCCTGACTTCAGACTATACTACAGAGCTACAGTAATGAAGACAGCATGATACTGGCACAGAAACAGAAATATACATCAATGGAACAGGATAGAAAGCCCAGAGATAAACCCACGCACATATGGTCACCTTATCTTTGATAAAGGAGGCAAGAATATACAATGGAGAAAAGACAGCCTCTTCAATAAGTGGTGCTGGGAAAACTGGACAGCTACATGTAAAAGAATGAAATTAGAACACTCCCTAACACCATGCACAAAAGTAAAGTCAAAATGGATTAAAGACCTAAATGTAAGGCCAGACACCATCAAACTCTTAGTGGAAAACATAGGCAGAACACTATGACATAAATCACAGCAAGATCCTTTTTGACCCACCTCCTAGAGAAATGGAAATAAAAACAAAAATAAACAAATGGGTCCTAATGAAACTTGAAAGCTTTTACACAGCAAAGGAAACCATAAACAAGACCAAAAGACAACCCTCAGAATGGGAGAAAATATTTGCAAATGAAGCAACTGACAAAGGATTAGTCTCCAAAATTTACAAGCAGCTCATGGAGCTCAATATCAAAAACACAACCCAATCCAAAAATGGGCAGAAGACCTAAACAGACATTTCTCCAAAGAAGATATACAGATTGCCAACAAACACATGAAAGAATGCTCAACATCATTAATCATTAGAGAAATGCAAATCAAAACAACAATGAGATATCCTCTCACACTGGTCAGAATGGCCATCATCAAAAAATCTACAAACAATAAATGCTGGAGAGGGTGTGGAGAAAAGGGAACCCTCTTGCACTGTTGGTGGGAATGTAAATTGATATAGTCACCATGGAGACCAGTATGGAGGTTCCTTAAGAAACTAAAAATAGAACTACCATACGACCCAGCAATCCCACTACTGGGCATATACCCTGAGAAAACCATAATTCAAAAAGAGTCATGTACCACAATGTTCACTGCAGCTCTATTTACAACAGTCAGGACATGGAAGCAACCTAAATGCCCATCAACAGATGAATGGATAAAGAAGATGTGGCAAATATATACAATGGAATATTACTCAGCCATAAAAAGGAATGAAACTGGGTTATTTGTAGTGAGGTGGATGGACCTAGAGTCTGTCATACAGAGTGAAGTAAGTCAGAAAGAGAAAAACAAATACCTTATGCTAACACATATATATGGAACCTAAGGAAAAAAATGGTCATGAAGAACTTAGGGGCAAGACGGGAATAAAGACGCAGACCTACTAGAGAATGGACTTGAGCATATGGGGAGAGGGAAGGGTAAGCTGGGACAAAGTGAGAGAGTGGCATGGACATATATACGCTACCAAACGTAAAATAGCTAGCTAGTGGGAAGCAGCCGCATAGCACAGGGAGGTCAGCTTGGTGCTTTGTGACCACCTAGAGGGGTGGGATAGGGAGGGTGGGAGGGAGGGAGGCACAAGAGGGAAGAGATATGGGGACATATGATATATGTATAACTGATTCACTTTGTTATAAAGCAGAAACTAACACACCATTGTAAAGCAATTATACTCCAATAAAGATGTTTAAAAAAAAGAAAAAAGGAGGGTCCATTCCCAACCCAGCTATCCTTTAGGAGAAATATGAAAAAAATCAGTCATACATGCTCATTGCCATACCTAAGAAAGGGCTCAGATATTCAGGATAACAAACAAAACAAACTGAAATTATACTTCAGTCTCCACTGTTCTTGTAGATAAAATGTCCAGAATACAGTAAAATTTTGAGATATGCATAGAGGCAAGAAAATGTGGCCCATGATCAACATAAAACAAGCAGAAGAACCAGATTCAGAAATGACTATTACTGAATTTAGCAGAAAAGAACTTTAAAACTATTGTAAATATACTGTTTCTATAAATATAATGTATGTGTATGTGTATTTTGTAAGAGAAATGGAAACTCTCAAAAAACAAATGAAGTTCTAGAACTGAAAAATTCAAAAATACAAAAAAAAATCACTGAGTGGGCATAACATCAGATTTGGACACTACAAAAGAAAGGATCAGTGAACTGAAATACAGGACAATCAAAATTATCCAAATGGGGCTGGATGGTGAGGCAAAGTGACTAAGAAAGAGCAAAAGAGAACTTCTGGAGATAAACCATTCTATATCTTGACTGTGGTGGTGTAACTTGGGTATATCTATTTGGCCAAAGTCATAAAATTGCACACTTCAAATGGGTGCATTTTATTGTATGCATCAATAAGTTATACCTTAATAAAGTTGACTTAAAAATACATAGAGGGGCTTCCCTGGTGGCACAGTGGTTGAGAGTCCACATGCCAACACAGGGGACACGGGTTCGAATACTGGGCTGGGAAGATCCCACATGCCACGGAGCAACTAAGCCCGCATGCCACAACTACTGAGCCTGAGCTCTAGAGCCCATGAGCCACAACTACTGAAGCCCGTGTGCCTAGAGCCTGTGTTCCACAACAAGAGAAACCACTGCAATGAGAAGCCCGCAAAGTCTGCGCACTGCAGAGAAGAGTGGCCCCCCCACACTCGCTGCAATTAGAGAAAGCAAAGACGCAGCAACAAAGACCCAGTGCAGCCAAAAATAAATAAATAAAATAAATTTATATAAAAAATACATAGAAACTGAGTAGTGTTTCTGAAAGTTGTGTCCTGCAGGCTAATCACTGGTCTGTTTGCCCTGAGATACACTCCTCTTTACCCTGCTCTGCTCTCCATCACAGGGGTGCTGACTCCTCTAGGCTGCTTCCCAGGCTCCCAAGTCAGCTGATTACCAGCAATGAGCAGCCAGTAGGAGGCACTGGTGGACGAGTAGTTGGAGGAGGGGAGGAAGCCGGGGCACTTTCTCCCTCTTCTTGTGTTCTGTATGGTGGCTTTTGCAACCAGCTGCATCTCTTCTTTACACCTAGCTCCCAACATGCTGACTCACAATAGTTCCAGGTGATCCTGGCCCCTGGGTTCTGGTAAAATCACCTCTCTCCTGTGTCCCTCCAGCCAAGGGACAGATGGTAGCTGCTTCCTGCTGATGCTAATTTCTGAGCCACCTCAGTTCCCTGTTTGCCTTCACAGCTCTTCCATCACTTGTGTAACCAGTTTCCTGTATTATGTTTCCTCTATTTTAAATACTTAGAGTAGTTTCTGTTTCCTGATTGGATATTGACAGATACACACTTGCTGCAAGAAAGCAGATGCCCTACTCCAGCCAGATGCCTCATATTTACATAAGGAGAAGGAACGGTTAGAGGCAATCTGTGTTTTAGTGTGAGCAACGCCCAGAGCCAGAGAAACATATGAACCAGAAGGGTTGTTTTCATGCCCTACAAATAGGACGTAGTTATGTATCAGGGCAGAACCACTATTAAATCATCCCACCCTTGCTCCCACCATCCCAACCTTTCTCAGCTTCCTGGGACCACAAAATGGTATCTGTGAAGATTACTCTCCATAGTGTGGGCTGGCAGGCCCTGATGTGGAGCTGGGCATTTCTCAGGCTGGCTTTCCCATTCTCACAAAGGCAACAGGAGCCGAAGAGTGTTCCTGCCCGAACTTTGGTTCTGCTCTCTGATACGCTCCCAGGGATCTCCACACAGATGGAGCCAGTTAAACTCTATTCCTTATTTGCAAGTTGTAGTAGAGACTAGGATGTGTTCACTGAACCCCATCTACTTTTTTCCCCCCGGGCACTCAGCCAGAGCACATTTCCCAACTTCCCTTGCAGGTAGGTTGGGCCATGAGACTGGATTTTGGTCAATGAAATGTGCTAAGGAGTAACAAACATCACTTCCTGACCAGACTCATACAAATCTCCCTGGTACAGTCAAAAAGTGGAAACAACCCAAATGTCCATCAACTGATGAATGAATAAATAAAATGTGGTCCATCGGGACAATGGAATATTAGTCAGCCATAAAAAAGGAAGAAGTACTGACACATGCTACAACATGGATGAACCTTGAAAACATTTTGCTAAGTGAAAGAAGCCAGTCACAAAAGATCACATATTATATGATTCCATTTATATGAAGTGTCCAAAATAGGCAAATTCAGAGGCAGAAAATAGATGAGTGGTTTCCTAGGGCTAGGGAGTGAGGTGGGGGAACAGGGAGCAACTGCTAATGGATTGCCAAAATAGATTAGGGGCTTTTTAGGGCTGGGGAGAGAGGTTAGTGGAAAATGGGGGGGAGGGGTGGCTGGTAATAGGTTCACGGTTTTGGGGGCAGGGATGATGGAAATGCTCTAAAATTGATTATTGTGATGCTTATACAACTTTGAGAATATATTAAAAACCACTGATTTGTACACTTTAAATGGGTGAATTGTATGGTATGTGAATTATATCTCAATAAAGCTGTTACAAAACACACAAAACACCCCTGGCAATTCACCACGCTCTCTCTTGTCCTTTGTCTGAAAGGAGATCTCAGGAACTAAGAGAGGGAAGAACGTGAAGATGCAAAGAGACTAGATTATCAAGCAATCACCTCAAGAAGAGACTGCCCAATGAGGATACACCCACCTTGGAATGCTGCGTAAGTGGAAAAAAACCAACTTTATGTTAAGTCGCTGAAACTGTGACGCCATTTGTTATAGCAGTTACCCTACCCTGACTAATACCAAGTCAACAACACTAAGAAGGCACGGGTTTCCTCAGTGAGTAAGATCAACTCCCCACTGACTCTGCATCAAAACTTGCTTGACAGACACCTGGGATCCCCCACTACGAAAACTTCCATCACCACTGACCCTGACCTAGAGTATGCAGCCCTACAGTTTTCTGAATTCCCTGCTTTGGGCCCTGCCTTACTTCAATGGTTATCTTTGAATGGTGGTATTACCAGTAATTGTGTTTTTATATTTATCTGTATACACTGAATATGTATGATTTAGTTGTCTTTGTTTTTACGCATACAGAGAAAAAATACAGTAGATCTGCTTTCTACTACCAAACCCTTAACTGTAGCACCCAGGTACTCATTATACGGCTCTCCTCCAACTATATGCCACAGCTGTGATCATTTAGCCATTTATTCTTTCATCCACTCAATAAAACTTACTGAGCACCTACTATGTGGTATGGGGTAGACAATGGCCTAGTATACCATGGCCCCTGCTCCCCTCTGGCTCACAATCTAGGGGGAGGGAATGGTAAATATTAAACATGTAAACACAGATAAGTGAGTGCTACGAAGGAAAAGAGCAAGTGCTGTGAGAATGAATAATAGCATCGTTTTTAGATGTGGCATTCTTTGCAATATCAACCTCTCTCAGAAAGGGACATTTAAACTAGGCCTTGAAGTGCCATTTGGGACAACGTGGATAGACCTAGAGGGTATTATGATAAGTAAAAGAAGTCAGAGAAAGACAAATCCTGTATGATTTCACTTGTATGTGGAATCTAAGAAAACAAATCAACAAACATAACCAAACAGATAGAGACTCACAGATACAGAGAACAAACAGGTGGTTTCCAGCGGGGAGGGGATGAGTGAAATAGGTGAGGGAGATTAAGAGGTACAAACTTCCAGTTCCAAAATAAACGAGTCATGGGGATGAAAGGTACAGCATGGGGAAGAGTCAATAACTCTGTAATATCTTTGTACGGTGACAGATGGTAACTAGATTTATCATGCTGACCATTTTGTAACATAGAGAAATATTGAATCACTATGTTGTGCACCTGAAACTAACAGTGTTGTAGGGTCAGTTATACTTCAATTTAAAAAACATGTAGACACGGTGGAAACGCATCAAAATGCTAATGGAGGTTATCTCTGGGGGCTGGGGATTATGGGTGATTGCTATTCTTTATGCTTTTATGCATTTCCAGTTGTCTGCAATGCACATGTATTGCCTGTAAAAGTAGAAAGAAGACAATAAATGTAAAAAATAAATAAAAGATAAAGGTCAATAAGCAAACAAACAAGACGCTGAAGAATACACAGACTCAGTTAGGTAACAATGAGCATTCCAGACCGAGGAAACAGCTTGTGCAAACACGCACAGGGGAGAACAGTGTGCTGCTCTTAAGAGCGGAAGGCAGGTGAGGATGGCTCTAGGGCAGTGAACTAGGAGGTGCAGGGCCAGGCCAAGGCAGGGCCAGGCCTCCCCGTCAAGGGACTTCTACCCAGCAGAACTGAGAAGTCAGTCACTAAGTTCCACGTGTTACTCCAAATGGCTTTCCAGATCCTAGCTCTTCCCAAGAAGCCTTCCCCAAATACCATCACTGAAGATGACACAACACTGGGGGCTGGGATTCTCTGCTGGGAAATAGAAGGGAAATTAACATTTATCCAGCATCTCCTATGTCCCAGGAACTGTGATAAGTTTTTTTTTTACTTATGATATTCTTATTTAATTCTTAAAACCATCTCATTAATTCCCATTAACCTCATTTCTTCCACAGTGGTTCTGTCCATGGTTTTGTGGGCTGTAAACAGCAGAATCGTTTTGAAATATTTCTCAAACCACTCCAAAGTTAAATGCTCTCTAGACAACCAACTCCTAGTCAGCTAAGAGCTATGGGCAACATATATACAATGGAATATTACTCAGCCAAAACAAAGAAAACAGAAACAGACTCAGATTTCGAAAACAAAATGCAGGGGGAGGGATAAATTAGGAGTTTGCGATTAACACACACATACTACTATATATAAAATAGATAACCAATAGGGACCTACTGTATAGGACAGGGAATTCTACTCAATATTCTGTGATAACCTATATAAGAATCTGAAAAAGAATGAATATATGTATATGTATAACTGAATCACTTTGCTGTACACCTGAAACTAATACGACATCGTAAATCAACTATACTCCAATACCACTTTGAAAAAAGAGCTATGGGCAACTTTTTGGCTAAATTACGAGTAGTTTTTCTTATTTACTTTAAATAGCCATAATTTCTACAGACTAAGCCAGTAAGTCACCTCACATCTGCTATGTTGACTCCTCTGCAATCTTCCCCCACTCCAGGAGTTATGATGTGATGATCTGACATATGTATGCATTGTGAAATGATTACCACAAGTTAGTTAACACATCCATCATCTCACATGGTTACTTTTTTGTGTGGTGGGAACACTTAAGATCTACTCTCTTAGCAAATTTCAAGTATACAATACAGTATTACCAACTGTATAGTCACCATGCCGTACATTACTTTCCCAGAACTCATTCATCTTATAACTAAAGTTTGTACCCTTTGACCAACATCTCCCCATTTTTCCCTATCCACCAGCCCCTGGCAATCCCCATTCTACAATCTGGTTCTATAAGCTTGAAAATTTTAGATTCTGCATATAAATGAGATCATACAATATTTGTCTTCCTTTGTCTGGCTTATTTTACTTGGCATAATGTCCTCCAGGTACATCCATGGTTTTGCAAATGGCAGGATTTCCTTCTTTTTTACAGCTGAATAATATTTCATTGCATACACACACACACACACACACACACACACACACACACACACACACACACACACCACATTTTCTTTAGCCATCTGTTGACCGACACTTTGGTTGTCTCCATACCTTGGCTATTGTGAATAATGCTGCAATGAACAGGGGAGTGCAGATATCTCTTCGAGATACTGATTTCATTTCCTTTGGATATATACCCAGAAGTGGGGTTGCTGGACCATATGGTAGTTCTATTTTTAATTTTTTGAAAAACCTCCACACTGTTTTTCATAATGGCTGAACCAATTTACATTCCCACCAACAGTGTACAAGTGTTCCCCTTTCTCCACACTCTCACCAACACTTACCTGTGAGTTCTTTATATATTTTGAATATGAACTGCTTATCAGGTATCTGATTTGCAAATATTTTCTCCCACTCAGTAGGTTGCCTTTTCATTTTGTTGATGGTTCTTTTGCTGTACAGAAGCATTTGAATCTGATGTAGTCCCAACTGTTTATTTTGCTTTTATTGTTTATGTTGCTTTTGTTGCCTGTGCTTTTGATGTCACAGCCAAAAAAAATCAGTGTCGAGGACAATGTCAATGAGTTTTTCCCTATGTTTTCTTCTAGAAGTTTTATGGTTTAACGTCTTAGATATAAATCTATAATCTATTTCAAGTTAATTTTTGCATATGGTATAAGATAGGATCCAATTTTATTCTTTTGCATGTGAATATCCAGTTTTGCCAACACCATTTATTGAAAAGACTATCTTTTCTCCGTTATGTATTCCTGGTGCCCTGTCAAAGATTAGTTGACTGTGTGTGTGTGGACTTATCTCTGGGCTCTCTATTCTTTCCACTGGTCTATGTGTCTGTATCATTTTGCCAGTATCATATCGTTTTGATTACTATAGCTTTGTAATACATATAGTTTGAAATCAGGAAGTATGATACAGCTTTGTTCTTCTTTCTCAAGATTGCTTTGGCTATTTGGGGGTCTTGTGAGGTTCTACACGAATTTTAGGATTTTTTTCCTATTTCTGTGGAAGATGCACAGAATTTTGATAGACATTCTGTAATCTTTTTATATCACACTAGGTAACCTCCCCATTTGAATTAAGAAGTAAAAGGAGGGGATAAATGAAGAAGGAACCGAACTTTTATTAACAGCCATCTAGCTGCCAGGGGCTGTGCAGGCCACCTGCATGTGGTGTATCTCATTTAATCCACACCATAGGGATCTCCAACCTGGTTTACAGATGAGCAAACTCAGGCTTAAGGAGTTTAATTACCTTGTCAACATCATATTGCTGGTAAGTGATTCAAACATCAAAGCATATGCTCTGTTCACAACCAGAATGACTCCCTATAAAGCAGTGGTCTCACGCAAGGCTGATTGTGTCCCTAGGGGACACCTGGCCATGTCTGTAGACACTTCTGGTTGTCACAACTTGGGGGTCGGGTTGCTACTGGCGCCTAGGGCGGAAAGACTGGGAGGTTGCTAAACTTCCTACAATACATAAGATGGAGAATTACGCAGCTCCAGTTGGCACTAGTGCAAAGTTGAAAAACCTGTTATAATCAACTCTGAATTTTACTAAACACTATTCTTTTTTCTACAAATATTGTTTCTACTGAAACAAACCCTGTCTCATTCAAAATCATCACCTCAGAGGACCATTACTCATCCCAGCGATGTTCTCGTGCTAACAGCACTTTTATCAACATTGCTTTATGAAACTTCTTCCTGTAAACTATCTTCCTTGGCGGCACATCTCTACTTTCCTGGTAGTTTTGATATGTGGAAATGGTCAAAAGTTTTCTCTTAAACTTGGTAAAAATACGGGTAACCAAGCTACACAGTAATAGTCACAGCCTCAGCCACAGCCAGACACCTGCTTCCTGCCAGGATTACTCCCTGGAAAGCTTACTGCAAGGTAGGTGTTAGTATCCCATTTCACGTATGAGGAAGGTATGGCTTCAGGAGATTTAGTGGCTTGGCCATGGCCATAAGACTTAAGTATAGGAGCTGGAATTCAAACCCAAGTCTGTTTGCCTTCAAAGCCCACAGTAATGATACTGATTTCCCATATACCGTGTTAGCTGACTCTTAAAGCAATCCCGAAAGGAAAAAATCCCCCCCAATGATACAATGATATTCTGAATAATGGCAGCATTGTCCAAGGCAGAGCACTGCAGCATGATTAATATGGAGAGAACAAGTTCACCTGTCTGTATAAGTTCAAGTATGTAATACATACACACGTGACTACATTTTGAAATCACACGTTAACTTGAGTCACGCCTAACGAGCTCTCTCCTTTAGCACAAAGCCCTTCCACTGACACACAACTAAGTCAGTAAATGAAGGAAGGACAAAAGAAAGGGAACTGAAGCAGGAATTTGGCAGAAAAGGTAGATAACATAGGCTCAAAGAGGCCAGCGGGGAGGAAGGAGGACAGATGTAAGTTCTTTGGATAAATATGTTCCAAAAGGAAAATATGTATTATTGGCCAGGCCACTGCTCAGAAGATAATAAGATGGTCCACTTCTCAAAAAAAAAAGCAACTGGTCTTTTGGTATAAAAAGTGTTTATTATGAAAGTGGCTTCAATATTCAGCTACTGTCTGATGCTCTCAACATACATGAAAAAGTAGGACATACAACAGTATGGCCCTACAATTCCAAGAGGCCCATGGCGTATTTTAGTTGCCCATTGGGCAAACAAAATATAAGCTAAAGCTTTCTGGGAAGAGTTTCACTGATTATGCCATGATATGATTAAATTAGTGTATGTAGAGCACTGTGCTAAAATTGGGGCGCTCTGGTCCCAGAGCTCTTATTGACCAGCTATTTTATTTTGGGCCTTTGCCTTTCTTTCTTCCCCCTCTCTAAAATAAAGGATTTAGACTACATCAGGAGTCCCCAACCCCCAGGCCGTGGACCAGTGCCGGTCCTTGGCCTGGTAGGAACCGGGCCACACAGCAGGAGGTGAGCGGTGGATGAGTGACTGGAGCTTCATCTGCCGCTCCCCACCGCTCACATTACCGCCTGAACCGCCACCCTTCCCCACCGCCTCCCTGGTTCATTGAAAAACTGTCTTCCATGAAACCGGTCCCTGGTGCCAAAAAGGGTGGGGACCGCTGGACTACATGATTCCTTGTAAATTCACAGATTTTGTGCTTCTCCTCACTGCCAGGAAAACAATCACCACAAATATGTATCCTTCTTTTGCAACATGGTTTTAGGTAGCTGAAGGCAAATGAACTATAAAAGTAGGGCTATGTAAACCAGACAAAGTATCACATTATACTGCTTCTATGTGGAATCTAAAAAAATGATACAAATCAACTTATTTACAAAACACAAATAGACCCACAGACACAGAAAACAAATTTATGGTTACCACAGGGAAAAGGTGGGGAGGGATAAATTAGGAGTTTGGGATTAACAGATACACAGTACTATATATAAATTAGATAAACAACAAGGACCTACTGAATAGCACAGGGAACTATACTCAATATTTTATAATAACCCATAATGGAAAAGAATCTGAAAAAGAATATATATATGGATATACATATACATATATACATAGATATGTGTGTGTATATATACATATATATGTATGTAAAATCACTCTGCTGTACACCTGAAACTGACACAACATTGTAAACCAACTATACTTCAATTAAAAAAAAATAGAAAAAAAGTAGGGTGATGTCATCATTTTCCTACTCTTTACAAACATGTAATAAAAAATGGCTATTTAGATAAATATATGGCGAGATCACACAGTGAATATAAACAAAAGAAACCAAAACAAAAGGAGGCTGGTGGTTACTGCAGAGACAACAAGCTCTCACCGTCCCTCCACCTGAGCAATGACCTGGCTGGGCACCCCAGAGGCCAAGGATGAGCTGACTGCTGTAGGTTCTGTAACAAGCCTGCAGACCCTTTGGTGTGGGCTGGATTCAGTAACTTTCATCTAATATTCCCCACACACACACGTTTCCAGGGCCCACAGAGTATCTTCCTCTCTCCATCACTCCCCTTAACTCACTTACAGAGAGACACATCATATTCCAATAAATGTGTCACACATTCAGTTTCCCTTCCATTGCTGAGTAATTCAATGAGTTCAATTTTGCCAGGGCTGGCAGTCTGGACCCAAAGATGCAGGGAGTAGAATATGAGTACACTCCTGCTTTGAGACAGGTGAGTTTTGTTATTTTTAAACCCAGGACTTTGATTCTGTTATTCTTCTTCCAGGCCATGCCTCTGCCTGCTGCCTGGATCCCTGGTCAGGATCTTCTGGCTGCATTAGCATATCTAATAAAATCCTGTCTGTAAAAGTAACAGCAACTAAAAACTGTTCATAAAGGTTCCACGCCATTGGGAGGCAAGCAATTTAACAGCTCAGTGGAAACTTGAAGTAGCTTTGAATGGGCTTCTAAGGCAGTGAAAGGGAACCTACCAGGAAAAGATGCCGACTCAAGGCAGCTTTCCTAATACAGGGAGCCCTTGCCTAATACAGGAAGGGTCAAATCATTCATTACTGTCAACTTTTAGTAACACTGATGGCCATCATTTGTTCCACTTCCTAAGAGTTAATGGTCAACTGTAATGCAGGAAAATTCATTATTTGCCCATCACTATATTCCCTTTACAGAATCACGGTATCTCCATAAACTTTCTCAAAACTGCACCTAATGTGAAATCCTGTGACTCTGCTGACAGCTGGCCAAATTATACCTAAAGCAAAGATGTGAAATTCAGGATCAGATTCCATGTATAAGTGAAGCAAATATTTCAATTCTACTGAAAATCCCTCGTTGGTTGGAGAAAATGAGGTTCTTGGCACTGAGGAGGCCAACTTCAATATACATATTTGTGGTGACTGTTCTCCTGGCAGTGAAGAGAAGGACTGTCTAATAGGGAGCCAGCAGACTAGAAGGAAAACACCCATCATCAGAAAGGTGTCTATCTGGCAAGCAATCCCAGCCATTCTGCTTCCAAATGGGAAACATGTACCCTCTAGGAATCACTTCATCCTGCCACACCCGGTTCTCTTAGATACTGATTTTCCATTTCAAAATATGTTTTATTCTTTCATTACTTTGAGTGGATGGTAATCAGATAATTTTGTTCTGCTTGACAACCATTATCTCTGCTTGGTCCGGGAAAAGACTTGGTGATGAGCACTTTAAAAAGCCCTCTTAGTTTTAATTTAATGAACCATTTTTTAAAATAGCACTTAAAGTGTGCCAGGCATTCTTCCAGAAACTTCACCAGTGATAAGTCATTAATCCTTGTTAAGTCAAGGACCGACCAAGTATAACTTAAGTATAAATAAAAGCAGAACCCACTACTCTGGGGGAAGAGAGTTACAAAACTTTTTTTTTTCAGGCTTAAGGAAGATGCCCTTCCCAATGTTCCCTGCCTTGAGATGCTGAGTTTAAAGACTGCTGGGGAGAGAGAAAGCACATTTTCATAGAGACCATGAACCCCTCCGCCAAAAAGAATCCAAATCCCGAGTACCACTATTTGCCAGTATCTAGTACAGCAGGACACAAGCACGTGCTACGTACCCAACAGAAATGTGTCCGTATGTGTGCAAACATCATGCACAAGAATGCTCACAGCAGGACTGTTCTTAGTATCCCCAAACTGGAAACAACCTACAGGTCTATCAGCAGTAAAATGGATAAATCACTTGTGGCATATCCACACAATGAAATATTCCACAGCAAGGAGAAAGAATGAACTAGTGACACATCCAACAGCATGGACGAATCTCACAAACACAATGCTGAGTGAAGGAAGCCAGACACAAAACAGTACGTACTGTGTGATTGCATTTATACGAAGTTGAAGGACAGGAAAAACTCATCTATGGAGACAGAGGTTACAATATATGAATAACGGCTGCCTATGGAGGGGTGGGGACTACCTGCAGAGGGGCACAAAGGTACTTTCTGGGGGGGGTTGGAAATGTTGTATATTTTGATAGGGGTGTTGTTTACATGTGTAGATCTATTAAAACTCATCAATTTGTATAAAGATCTACGCATTTCACTGTCTGTGCATTTTACACACTTCAATACAAAAGAGAGACGTAGCCTCATATGCATCACAAGAAACCCGAAGCCATGGGCTTCTGTGTTGCTGCTGCCGGGCAGGTGCTGCCAGTGGCAGGTCCACAATCTATAGCTTAACGCAGCTGCTGAAGCAAAGAAAAGCCTCTGAGAAATCAGACCCAAAAGTCCTCTAACTCGGGTTACCGTCGACCCTCACTATATTCATTCCCTGAGGAAGATGTTGGCCATGGAAGGTTGATAAGAAGGTGCCGGAACTCTTTGGTTCTCAAGCCGTGTTTGAATATCCTCCCAGAGTTTTTTGCCATGTGATTCAAATATGACCAATTCCTAGCCCCAGCAGAGGACAGGCCCAGTGGGAAGTGTATTTGGGCGTGGTTCTCACCATGTTCCCCTAATGCCACCCCTCCTCCTGTATCTTACTGGGGAGGAAGAGTGACTGTAGGACTAAGACATTTAGGCAGCTCAGATTTTGTGAAATTGGATGTGTCAGACTCCTAGTTATCCTCCAAGTCCATAGTAGCCGAGTTTGAACGGGCACATGGCCACCCAGCTAGCGACTACATTTCCCAGCTTCCCTTACAGCTAGATAGGGATCATGTGACTATGTTCTCACCAACAGAATGTCAGTGGAAGTGGCATGTGCCAATTCTACTTGCTTTAAAGGAAACTGCTTGCCCTGGGCTTCTACTCTTTACTCCTTTCATTAGGCTGGAACGCAGAGTAGCAGTGACCTAGCTTCAACTAGAAGAGGACAACACTCCTGGGAATGAAAGAGCCACAAAATGGTCAGAAGCTAGGTCCCTGAACAACTCCTGGGGCAGTACTATGCCACTAGCCTGGCCCACTCACCTCTAGACTGCTATGTAAAAGAGAAATTTCAATCTGATTTACATCACTGCATTTGGGGGCTCTTTACTACAGCATCTTAGCTGACACCCCTAGCAATAAGCTTTTGAGGTTCATGGTCTCCAGGCAGGAATTTCCAAGTCTCACATACTCTACCTGGCCCAGTAATTTGTACTCCAAAGTTCAGATTATACTAGTACATAAAGACAGCACCCTCTTTCCCCATCATACAACGTTAATCCTGTTGTTAAACCTGCCCCCACCCACCCAGCCTACAAAACACTCTCAGCTCCTGACTTGTGTACACAAGGTCCTTTCAAGACACGGTCCCACCCTCCACACTCTGCTCACTGCAGACATTTACTTCACCTACATCTCATGTTCTGGATGTTCCCAGAAGGCAAAATGCACATGAAGAACTATCTGCTCACACTTCTGGCCAAGTGGAACGGCCTTTTCACCACTCCCATCCCACATTCTATCCCGCCCATGAGGCAATTTTTTACTAAATCATAAAAACCCAGCCCCAGGGCTCCCCTGGTGGCACAGTGGTTAAGAGTCCTCCTGCCTATGCAGGGGACACGGGTTCAATCCCTGGCCCGGGAAGATCCCACATGCCATGGAGCAACTAAGCTCGTGCGCCACAACTACTGAGCCTGTGCGCCTAGAGCCCGCAAGCCACAACTACTGAAGCCCGTGTGCCCAGAGCCTGTGCTCTGCAACAGGAGAAGCCACCGCAATAAGAAGCCCATGCACCACAATGAAGAGTGGCCCCCGTTCACCACAACGAGAGAAGGCCCACACACAGCAACGAAGAGCCAGTACAGCCAAAAATTTTAAAAACCAAATAAATTAATTAATTAAAAAAAACCCCAAGCCAGTCCCACCCAGGTGTCCGCTCCTCTGATGAGATGGGGCTGGGAGATGCTCTCCTCAGCTCCTTGCCTGGGTGGGCAAGTCAGGCTCTAGGGCCAACAGAAATCCTCGTTTGAGGGTCCCACCGAGTTCCATGGTCAGAGTGCGGCAGCTGAGCAGAGCGGCTGCTTGGGACTACTGCTCGGGCGCTGCAGAAAGCCTTCTTGGAATGTGACATGTTATCACTTTGGGACCGTTAGCTAGCTGCTCCTGACGTGGCCACATGAAGGCTCAGACTGTCCTAGTCCCTGAACTGAAGAGAACCAACACTGTTAGCATATCTCTCATCACCATGATTGCAAGGTATTTCAATGAAGAGTATCAGGAGGACATCTACAAATCCCAGACCGGCATGTTCAAGCTCTGAGGAATGCTGGAATAACCCAATGTATGTGGGTGACCGTTGGAGACAGCTGAGACAGAGCTACAAAAGGGCAGTGGCTGACACCCAACTCATAGCCCATGTTCTCCAGCCGTGTGGCTGACAGGGTCTTGGTGCTTCGGCCGGCTGTCAGGCCTGAGCTTCTGAGGTGGGAGAGCCGAATTCAGGACATTGGTCCACCAGAGACCTCCCGGCCCCATGTAATATCAATCGGCAAGAGCTCTCACCAATTTCCCCGTCTCAACCCTAAGACCCAGCTCCACTCAATGACCAGCGAGCTACAGTGCTGGACACCCCATGCCAAACAACTAGCAAGACAGGAACACAACCCCACTGATTAGCAGAGAGGCTGCCTAAAATCATAGTAAGTTCACAGACACCCCAAAACACATCACCGGATGTGGTCCTGCCCACCAGAAAGACAAGATCCAACCTCATCCACCAGAACACAGGCACCAGTCCCCTCCACCAGGAAGCCTACACAACCCACTGAACCAACCTTACGCGCTGGGGGCAGACACCAAAAACAAGGGTGACTACGAACCTGCAGCCTGCAAAACGGAGACCCCAAACACAGTAAGTTAAGCAAAACGAGAAGACAGAGAAATACACAGCAGATGAAGGAGCAAGGCAAAAACCCACCAGACCTAACAAATGAAGAGGAAATAGGCAGTCTACCTGAAAAAGAATTCAGAATAATGATAGTAAAGATGATCCAAAATCTTGGAAATAGAATGGAGAAAATACAAGAAACGTTTAACAAGGATCTAGAAGAACTAAAGAGCAAACAAACAGTGATGAACAACACAATAAATGAAATTAAAAATTCTCTACAAGGGATCAACAGCAGAATAACTGAGGCAGAAGAATGGATAAGTGACCTGGAAGATAAAATAGTGGAAAAAACTACTGCAGAGCAGAATAAAGAGAAAAGAATGAAAAGAATTGAGGACAGTCTCAGAGACCTCTGGGACAACATGAAACTCACCAACATTCGAATTACAGGGGTCCCAGAAGAAGAAAAGAAAAAGAAAGGGTCTGAGAAAATATTTGAGGAGATTATACTTGAATACTTCCCTAATATGGGAAAGGAAACAGTCAATCAAGTCCAGGAAGCACAGAGTCCCATACAGGATAAATCCAAGGAGAAACTCGCCAAGACACATTAATCAACTATCAAAAATTAAATAAAGGACTTCCCTGGTGGTGCAGTGGTTAAGAATCTGCCTGCCAATGCAGGGGACACGGGTTCGAGCCCTGGTCCGGGAAGATCCCACATGCCGCAGAGCAACTAACCCCCGTGTGCCACAACTACTGAGCCTGTGCTCTAGACCCTGCAAGCCACAACTACTGAGCCACTGTGCTGCAACTACTGAAGCCCGCGTGCCTAGACCCCGTGCTCCACAACAAGAGAAGCCACAACAATGAGAAGCCCGCGCACAGCAACGAAGTGTAGGCCCCGCTTGGAGCAACTAGAGAAAGCCTGCATGCAGCGATGAAGACCCAATGCAGCCAAAAATAAATTTTAAATAATATAATTAAATAAAAAGAAAAAATATTAAAAGCAGCAACAAAAAGCAACAAATAACATACAGGGGAATCCCCATAATGTTAACAGCTGATCTTTCAACAGAAACTCTGCAAGCCAGAAGGGAGTGACAGAACATTCTTAAAGTGATGAAAGGGAAAAACCTACAACCAAGATAACTCTACCCAGCAAGGATCTCATTCAGATTTGACAGAGAAATTAAAACCTTTACAGACAAGCAAAAGTTTAGAGAATTCATCCCCACTAAACCAGCTTTACAACAAATGCTAAAGGAAGTTCTCTAGGCAGGAAACACAAGAGAAGGAAAAGACCTACAATAACAAACCCAAAACAATTAAGAAAATGGTCATAGGAACATATCGACAATTACCTTAAATGTAAATGGATTAAATGCTCTAACCAAAAGACACAGACTGGCTAAATGGATACAAAAACAAGACCCGTATATGTGCTGTCTACAAGAGACCCACTTCAGACCTAGGGACACATACAGACTGAAAGTGAGGGGATGGAAAAAGATATTCCATGCAAATGGAAATCAAAAGAAAGCTGGAGTAGCAATTCTCATATCAGACAAAACAGACTTTAAAGACTATTACAAGAGACAAAGAAGGACACTACATAATGATCAAGGGATCAATCCAAGAAGATATAAGAATTGTAAATATTGATGCACCCAACATAGGAGCACCTCAATACATAAGGCAAATGCTAACAGCCATAAAAGTGGAAATCGACAGGAACACAGTAATAGTAGGGGACTCTAACACCCCACTTTCACCAATGGACAGATCATCCAAAATGAAAATAAATAAGGAAACACAAACTTTAAATGATACATTAAACAAGGTGGACTTAATTGATATTTATAGGACATTACATCCAAAAACAACAGAATACACTTTCTTCTCAACTACTCATGGAACATTCTCCAGGACAGACCATATCCTGGGTCACAAATCAAGCTTTGGTAAATTTAAGAAAATTGAAATCATATCAAGTATCTTTTCCAACCACAATGCTGTAAGACTAGATATCAATTACAGGAAAAAAAGTGTAAAAAAACACAAACATATGGAGGCTAAAAAATACGCTACTAAATGAACAGGAGATCACTGAAGAAATCAAAAAGGAAATCAAAAAATGCCTAGAAACAAATGACAATGAAAACACGATGACCCAAAACCTATGGGAGACAGCAAAAGCAGTTCTAAGAGGGAAGTTTATAGCAATACAATCCTACCTTAAGAAACAAGAAACATCTCAAATAAATAAGTAACCTTACACCTAAAGAAATCAGAGAAAGAAGAACAAAAGAAACACAAAGTTAGCAGAAGGAAAGAAATCATAAAGATTAGATCAGAAATAAATGAAAAACAAATGAAGGAAATGATGGCAAAGATCAATAAAATTAAAAGCTGGTTCTTTGAGAAGATAAACAAAATTGATAAACCATTAGCCAGACTCATCAAGAAAAAAAGGGAGAAGACTCAAATCAATAGAATTAGAAATGAAAAAGGAGAAGTAACAACTGACACTGCAAAAATACAAAGGATCATGAGAGATTACTACAAGCAACTATATGCCAATAAAATGGACTACCTGGAAAAAATGGACAAACTCTTAGAAAAGCACAACCTTCCGAGACTGAACCAGGAAGAATCAGAAAATATGAACAGACCAATCAGAAGCATTGAAATTGAAACTGTGATTAAAAACCTTCCAACAAACAAAACCCCAGGACCCGATGGCTTCACAGGCGAATTCTGTCAAACATTTAGAGAAGAGGTAACACCTATCCTTCTCAAACTCTTCCAAAATATAGCAGAGGGAGGAACACTGCCAAACTCATTCTATGAGGCCACCATCACCCTCATACCAAAACCAGACAATGATGTCACAAAAAATGAAAACTACAGGCCAAGATCACTGATGAACATAGATGCAAATATCCTCAACAAAATACTAGCGAACAGAATCCAACAGCACATTAAAAGGATCACACACCATGATCAAGTGGGTTTTACCCCAGGAATGCAAGGATTCTTCAATAAACGCAAATCCATTAATGTGATAAACCATGTTAACAAACTGGAGTAGAAAAACCATATGATCATCTCAATAGATGCAGAGAAAGCTTTTGACAAAATTCAACACCCACATATGATAAAACCCTCCAGAAAGCAGGCATAGAGGGAACTTACCTCAACATAATAAAGGCCATATATGACAAACCCACAGCCAACATCGTTCTCAATGGTGAAAAACTGAAACCATTTCCACTAAGATCAGGAACAAGACAAGGTTGCCCACTCTCACCACTATTATTCAGCATAGTTTTGGAAGTTTTGGCCACAGCAAACAGAGAAGAAAAAGAAATAAAAGGAATCCAAATTGGAAAAGAAGAAGTAAAACTGTCACTGTTTGCAGATGACCTGATATGATACACAGAGAATCCTAAAGATGCTACCAGAAAACGACTAGAGCTAATCAATGAATTTGGTAGACTAGCAGGATAAAAAATTAATGCACAGAAATCTCTTGCATTCTATACACTAATGATGAAAAATCTGAAAGAGAAATTAAGGCAACACTCCCATTTACCATTGCAAAAAATAAAATACCTAGGAATAAACCTACCTAAGGAGACAAAAGACCTGTGGGGAGAAAATTATAAGAAACTGATGAAAGAAATTAAAGATGATACAAATAGATGGAGAGATATACCATGTTCTTGGATTGGAATTACCAACATTGTGAAAATGACTTTACTACCCAAAGCAATCTACAGATTCAATGCAATCCCTATCAAACTACCAATGGCATTTTTCACAGAACTAGAACAAAAAATTTCACAATTTGTATGGAAACACAAAAGACCCCGAATAGTCAAAGCAATCTTGAGAAGGAAAAATGGAGCTGGAGGAATCAGGCTCCTGGACTTCAGACTATACTACAAAGCTACAGTAATCAAGACAGTATGATACTGGCACAGAAACAGAAATACAGATCCACGGAACAGGACAGAAAGCCCAGAGATAAACCCACGCACATATGGTCACCTTATCTTTGACAAAGGAGGCAAGAATATACAAAGGAGAAAAGACAGCCTCTTAAATAAGTGGTGTTGGGAAAACTGGACAGCTACATGTAAAAGACTGAAATTAGAACACTTACTAACACCATCCACAAAAATAAATTCAAAACGGATTAAAGGCCTAAATGTAAGACCGGACACTATAAAACTCTTAGAGGAAAACATAGGCAGAACACTCTATGACATAAATCACAGCTAGATCCTTTTCGACCCACCTCCTAGAGAAAGGGAAATAAAAACAAAAATAAACACATGGGACCTAATGAAACTTCAAAGCTTTCTGCACAGCAAAGGGAACCATAAACAAGACGAAAAGACAACCCTCAGAATGGGAGAAAATATTTGCAAATGAAGCAACTGACAAAGGATTAATCTCCAAAATATACAAGCAGCACATGCAGCTCAATATCAAAAAAATAAACCACCCAATCCCCAAATGGGCAGAAGACCTAAATAGACATTTCTCCAGAGAAGATATACAGATTGCCAACAAACACATGAAAGGATGTTCAACATCACTAATCATTAGAGAAATGCAAATCAAAACTACAATGAGGTATCACCTCACACCAGTCAGAATGGCCATTATCAAAACGTCTACAAACAATAAATGCTGGAGAGAGTGTGGAGAAAAGGCAACCCTCTTGCACTGTTGGTGGGATGTAAACTGATACAGCCACTATGGAGAACAGTATGGAGGTTCGTTAAAAAACAAAAAATAGAACTACCATATGACCCAGCAATCCCACTACTGGGCCTTTACCCTGAGAAAACCATAATTCAAAAAGAGTCATGTACCACTATGTTCATTGCAGCACTATTTACAATAGGCAGGACATGGAAGCAACCTAAGTGTCCACTGACTGATGAATGGATAAAGAAGATGTGGCACATATATACAATGGAATATTACTCAGCCATAAAAGGAAACGAAATTGAGTTATTTGTAGTGAGGTGGATGGACCTAGAATCTGTCCTACAGAGTGAAGTAAGTCAGAAAGAGAAAAACAAATACCGTATGCTAACACATATATATGGAATCTAAAAAAAATGGTTCTGAAGAACCTAGGAGCAGGACACGAATAAAGACGCAGACGTGGAGACTGGACTTGAGGACACGGGGAGGGGGAAGGGTAAGCTGGGACAAGGTGAGAGAGTGGCATGAAGTTATATACACTACCAAATGTAGAATGCATGGCTGGTGGGAAGCAGCTGCATAGCACAGGGAGATCAGCTAGGTGCTTTGTGACCACCTAGAGGGATGGGATAGGGTGGGTGGGAGGGAGACGCAAGAGGGAGGAGATATGGGGATATGTGTGTAACTATGGCTGATTCACTTTGTTATACAGCAGAAGCTCACGCACCACTGTAGAGCAATTATACTCCAATAAAGATGTTGGGGGAAAAAAACCCAGCCCCAAAGACCCCAGAGAAGCTTCTTTAAAACCCCAAAGCAAAATGCCTTCCTCCCTCTATTATGCTTTGATATTCATTAAGATATTTATCATTCTGAGCTGTATGGATTTAGTTACATGTCTGATCTCAGAGCTAGAATATATGTTCCAAAGACAAAGTCCCTGAAGGTTAAGATCATGCCTTGTCCATTTTCTTAACTTTAGCACTCAGCTCATGATCTGGCTCATACTCAATGAGGGCTGAATGAAAGAAGGAGACAATTTAACAGCTGGCATATTTCAAAACTCTATACGCACATTATCACTCTTACCTATTCAGTGCAAATGCATAGTGGAACTTAATGTTATGCTGGTCAGCCAAATCACACGTCGGCAGCATTTCCAGTGTTTCTACCAGCTTCACCATTGCATCATAGTCCTGTTGGCAAGAGGTCTCAAGGTGAGAAAGGCAGGAAACACAGCTCTTTGCAGGTTTTTCTGAACAGTTACGAACATGAGACCACCTCAGCATTTAAATACAAGCCTTTCCCTACAGGCAACATTTAGTGACGTTAAAGCCCTTAAAAGAATAGCAGTGAGATTAAAAACAACAAGGTGGATGAGAGAGAAGACAGAGAAAGAATCCCTGCTATCAGAGGTCACAAAAGGACCGAGGAAAGGAAGTTAGATTCAAAGACGATAAAACAAAACAAACGAGCCCAGCAGCCAGGAAAAGCTACCACGTTTTGAGTGGAGGAGAGTTAACACCAGCAGGGCTGTGGGTTAAAATGAACGGGACATAAACATGTACGAAATCTTACAGTTATTTGCCATGCAAAGGGGGGGAACACCCCAATCCTTCCTATTTTGTCAGAAACAATCACATTCATCTAAACCAGAATTTCTCAACCTTGGCACTACTGACATTTGGGGGCTGGATCATTCTTTATGGTGGGGGCTCTGCTGTGTATCGTGGGATGTTAAGTGGCATCTATGGCCTTGACCCACTAGATGCCAGGAGCACTTCCCCCTCCCTCCTCGAGTTGTGACAACCAAGTATGTCTCCAGATACTGCCACATGTCCCCCGCTTGAGAACCACAGCTCTAAACTGCAATAATTACCCAGGGAGAAATTGCTACTGTGTTTGTCTGAGCTGTGTCCCCTCTGAGCAGTGCCATCTGCTACCATTTCAGTCGGGCTTACAATCGTTCCGGGCCAACTCGCTGACAGCCAGCCACAGTTAGCAGATGAGGACTTCCCACTGAAATCTCACGTCTGTTTTGTGGCTTTACACCTCAACGCTGCTACCCAGGGATAGGGAAGGCAGAGTATTGCAAGAAGCTTCTAGCTCACCCTTGAGCCCAAGAGTCCCACCAACGGAAGGTTATAAAGAGGAGAGATGCGTGAAAGCAAGGGCAGAAGGAAGCCAGCAACTCAACAGAAGAAAAACTTCAAAAAAGGTCATTCCCATTCTCTTGTTCCATGGGGCATAATTTAACCATCATAATTCCTAATAGCATCTGCTATTAAAATCAATTAGATGCATCTGTTTATCACCAGGGGCACGAGTTCCTTAAGTGGTTGACTCTGTTCTTGGTTCAGGTTGTAAATGGAAGCCTCTCTCGTTCAGATTTGAAGACCCGTGGCCAACAACCTCCAATATGGCTTTGTAGAGTTCTGCAGATTACGTACATCGCCCTGTGTTCCTCCAAAGGAAAGGAAGGCAAGACATCCTTAGAAATGGCTCCACAGCATTAAACTTGGAGGGAGGAAACGACTGATTTCCTCCATGGTACCATATTCTACAAACCCTGTCTCAAGAACTCTCCAGAAGCCTCTGTCACCTGTCTTAGAAAAAACCCCGGCATTCCCTGGGTCCTGGACTTGCCTCTCCTACTCCTGCTGTCCCTTCCACTAATAGGTAGTGGTAAACAAAGAATGAAGTGACAAAGGCCTAAAGGAAGTAGCAGAGGAGTTAAGAGCAAAGAGGACAGAGCCAGTTGCCTCAGTTTGAACCTTGACTTTGCCAACTGCTGTGTGACCTTAGGCAAGTTACTTAACTTCTCTGTACTTCATGTTCCTCATTTGTAAAATGGAGATAATCCAAGTGTATACCCCATAGGCTTATGAAGAGAATTAAGTGAATTAGGACTTGCAAAGGGCTTGGAACAACGCCTAACACAAAGTGCATATAAACTGTTCAGTTCTAATTCCTTTTATTAAGCAGTACTGTTTCTGAGATCTTGCTGGAGTGGCCTTCTTCAATATTTCCACCACAACAGATATGCGAGGTGACCTATGACCTAGCCACATCCCTATTTTGTCTGTAAAACAGTTACCTAACCATACACCTAGTGTAAGAGTACTTCATATGAGAAATTCCTCATGTCAAGGAAGAAGTGTGATAGCCTCAGACAAGCATATTTCATACCTGGATATCACGATAGGACAGCAGTAAATTAATGACGATGTCTGAGGTCAGGACCTCGGTATTGTCCGTGCGGAGCTTGATGCGAGCCAGCTCCTTAGCCAGTGCGTCACCCCGGTATTTCTCTCTGGCTCTCCGGATGTCATTTAACAAGGTTTCTTTGTAATAAGCACTGGAGAGGAAAACAAGAAAACCTCCAGTCGCATCGATGTGCATCCAGGACTGTGTTGCCCTTAGCAGCTCAAACAAACTTGGTTCTCGTTGACAGGACTTAGGCTAACACATGGGGGTCTCGCCCAGACCTCAGACTCCCTGCATCCCCAAACAGGAGACACGTCCTACTTGTGAGTGACATTCTGCAAAAACTCACCACTAAACAGTAACAAAGAAATATCAGTTCATTATGACCTTGAAAATATTTTCAAACTTGACCCCATATGTATCTGGATGACCCACAGGACTTGCTACCCACCCCAGCCCATCCCCCTCTCTCTGGTATTTTCAAACACAAAAAAGACAAGAAAGTACCTTACTTGAATAGTAATTTCCCCCACGATTAAGAGATTTTTCACAAAGCTGAACAAAACTCCAAAGCCACGAAACAGAGTAAAATGAGAACTTCTTTAAAATGTATCTATCAGGTGTCCCCAGCTAGTAATCACAAAGCTTTTTGCAGCTGGTCGAGAGCCAGAACCTGGATGTGTCCACGAGCAATCCAAGAAGCCGTGCCTGGACGCTTACGAGCAACCTCGGCCTTTTACCCCCTACTCCCCTTGTCATTTTTGACAGCCAGAGTCTTTTCTGTAAGCAAATATAAGATGTAAAACTTCCTTCATGTGGGTGTCTAGATAATAATAGGGATGTATGACAACATTTCGAGCAGTTTAATTCCACACTGGAATGTCTCACCATAGCCCCTCAAAGAACCAATGCTAGTATCTGGTATTTGGTTTAAAATCTTTAAAAATGACCGAATTTGGTATACAGAGGCCAACTTACAATGACCATAGATTGACTTAAATATGTTGTCTACACTCCAAGTAATTTTTTTTTATGGAGACTGGGCATTGCCAAGCTGTAATACTGTCAACCCATTAAGCAGCTGAAATGTTTTAACTGGAGACAGAAAAATTAGGCTGTTTATTAAAAAGAATAGGTTCAGTAAGTAACACTCTTCAGAGAATGAAAAACAACACCTAACAAATGTCACTTTTAATAGTTATAAAACTATGTCAAAAAAAGTGTTTACCGTACACAGCCTGGTCCAATGCTTATAATAAGATCTCAATGAACATTTCAGGAATTAAGTGATGTCCCACAGAAAGTGCTCTGATAAAATTATCAGTGCATTGCTTTAATTTTTATTTCCTTATTTGTCTATTGCTTGTTACCCCAATGATAAGCAAATTAGCAGATTCTACTAATGTTTAAAATTCTACGATTAATCAAATGAGTCAGTAAGTTGGGTGACAGCCATTGTCCATTTGCTGGACTATAAAGCCATCAAAGCTGTTAAAGTATTATTAGTTCAGCCTGACAAGTAAAAATTTATACTTTAGTTTAGACTTGTTTTCAAGGGTAATTCTGAAAAATAGTTTTAATAAACTAAGAAACCTAATAAGAATGGTAACTTGTAAGTAAATGAACAAAACACTGAATTAAGTATGGCTTGGAGACATCATATATGTAATAAATTTGCAGCCATTTCTGCCTCTGGTAACCAGGGAAGATGCTGCTCATCAATGTGGACTTAGAAATGGCTTCAGGGACTTCCCTGGTGGTGCAGTGGTTAATAATCTGCCTGCCAATGCAGGGGACACGGGTTCGAGCCCTGGTCTTGGAAGATCCCACATGCCACGGATCAACTAAGCCTGCCCACCACAACTACTGAGCCCTCACACCACAACTACTGAAGCCCGCGTGCCTAGAGCCCATGCTCCACAACAAGAGAAGCCACTGCAATGAGAAGCCCGCACACTGCAATGAAAAGTAGCGCCCGCTCGCCGCGACAAGAGAAAGCCCGTGCACAGCAACAAAGACCCAATGCAGCCAAAAATAAATAACTAAATTAATTAATTTTTAAAAAGATTAAAAAAAAAAGAAATAGTTTCAAACCCCTTTTCCTCACAGGGCTCTGGGTAGCCTTCATCAATCTATCAAAGTTGGCATTTGAGCTGAAAATTTATCTGCCATCCCTGTTACAGATGTTTTAAACCATAAGCACCATTTACCCTCTCACTAACCCTTGCCAGGTATCTGGTAGTTCAAGGAGTGGAATCAACTAAAAGGTATTTCAAGTTCTCTGAAATTAAACCAAATCAAAAGAGTTGTTTTCCTCCTGAAACATACACGAAATGAATGAGAAACAAACTTGAATAGCCTTCTTGCAAAGACCTTGCTCACCTAGGAGACTCAAGCTAGCCTACTTCCTTGTCAGACCTGAAAAGATGATACTGAGAGAGTTCTCTCCCTGAGCTTCACTAAAATGTTCACTGTGCAATAAGACAATAGTTACCAATAGTTACCAAGGGGGGACTGAAAGAGGCTTTCCAGGGATGTGCTGCAAAAGGTCTCCCATTTGCTTTCTATGTTGGCATGTGGTCACATATGTCTGGGTTTCCAGTCTTCTTTTCCCGTTACAATCTGTAGCAGAAACTCTGTGTCCAGAGGAGAGGTGACAGGATAGAAAAAGACAAGTGTGCACCTCACACCAACCCTACAGTAGTAACGTTCCACAGTTTGGGGAGCCACAATGCAAGCCACAGGGACGTGTGGTCCCTTACATTTCAAGTCAGTCCTGCCAGTGCTTCGGATTTTCATTTGTTTTGGAAGGACAAATCCTTCTTGAGATGTAACTTTCAGGAATAAATCCTTTAAATTGGCCACAGGCAAGAAAAAAACCCCCAAAACTGGATCCTTTGGTTAAGTAGAATAATTTTTCTGCCTTCACGTTTTAGAACAGGGATGTTTTAAGGACTGGTTTCTTGAGCACTGAGGCTCAAAGAGGTGAGCTAACTGTTCCAAGGCTACACTGTGAAGAATCGCCTGGGCTAGGATTCAAACCCAAACCTGTCAACTCTTGAATCACTACTCCACACTTTCTCCGACATAAATCTACCAAGAACACGTCACAGGACACGCTGAGGTCAGGATGGCTTCAGCTTGACTCAGTACATCCCTCCCCACTTTTACAGCACAAGGACTTATGGTTGGAATGACTTTGCTGACGCATTTTAACAACCTTAACAGCTGATGGGTAGTAGGGAGGAAATCACGTTCAGAAATGACCTTGAAACACAGAATCTCAGAGCTGAAAGAGCATGAAAGAAAATCAGTGACTTAAGTTCCTTATTTTCTAGATGAGAAAACAGCTACAGAAAAGTTATTTGTCAAGGTCACACTGGGAGTTGGAGCCAAACACAAGCTCAACCCTGACCTCATCTCCAGTTTTATTCTCTTTCGGTTACACCTCAACGGCCCAACTTAGTGAGACAGTAAGGAACACTGGATTCAGGGATGACTTCAAAATAATTGGTCGGGGTTCCCCACTCTCTGGGCACTAAGGTCTCTTGAAGTTACATCACCTCCATGGACGTGAAAGGAAAATTTTGGCAAAGCTCCCAGCGTTTTGACGGTTGATGGGAATTACCATGAGGTCACATGGATGTCCTTGAGGAGGCTAGTAAACCTGTCCACCAGGGGCACACACAGCGGACCCAGGATGGTGTCCCAGTTGGGCTGCATGTACTCCGAGGCACGTCTCTGGGCGTCACTCTCGCAGCAAAAATAATCAGCGCATGGTGTCATGATGTACGGGATGAAATAATAATTTCCACTAGATGCCTGGGAAAAAGAAACAAAAATGTTTCACGAAATAATTGATGCAGAAGCACAGCTGTGGACTTGGGCAGGTGGAACCTTGGTGGGACAGGAAAGGAGAAAATGTCTGACGATGAACGACTTGCACAATATGACTATGAATCTATCATACGCAAAACAGGAAACCACTCAATTTCACAAGCTCTAACACGTGGACATACGACAAAAATTTGGTTTCAAATGCTGAACTGATCTGTATATGTTTCTGAACTTCATCAGCAAAGATTTTAGGGTTTTAAGTCTCAGAAATTACATCATTTCATTACATCTCCCCCCAAGTCAGAGGGAACTTCAGCCCAATGATAACCAAGGATTACAATGTAAAGGCTTATTTTCTTCCTTTCAGCATAGGTGGAAAAGCCTTGTTATTTGATAATTTAACCACAGGTGAACTATTTATAAACTTCGTTGAGTAAAAACTGTTTTGCTGGAAGCAGATATTACTAAATATGATTAGTCTCAGAGATGTTTTGAAAAAAGAGGATCTGTTTAAAAATTTTTATATTGTCAAACAATACTCAAGTAAAACAGTATGTTTTTTCTATGGAATAATCATGCTTCATAGTCAAATTGTAATCCTTTGTAAAGCATAAACACCACCTTTAAATAGCATTAAGCCCATGCTCAGTTTTTAGCAGATTTGGTGGACTAAAATATGTTTTTACATGACATTCTTCTATCATAGTCAATATTTTGTCTATACTGTCATAAAAAGCAACTAGGTTAAAATTTCAGACTCTCTAATTCCTTTATCTTCACTAAGTTTTAAAGAACTTACACGGTGCCAGAAATAATTCATCTGACTTCTTCCCTTTAATTTTTTCAACTAAGGGAGTTACCTAGGAATTTTGGCATAATGCAGACATAACCTTGGGAAGTACACTTTCACCAAGAATGAGAAGTCAAAGAAGCAACACAGTTTCATCTAAATTAAAAAGAAATTCGTTCATCACAGAGACAACTGTCAGAATGCTACAACCTCAGATCAAACAGAAGTCTTGGGAAAACTTTCCACATTGGGGAACTAGCTTGGAACAAATATGTGACAGACATTTTAAAGTTTTCCTTTTGAATAAGATTTGCTTACACAAGGACAGGTGGCATTCTTATTTCTATCTAAATTCAAAATACAAATAATTGTCCTGCAATTATCTCCCTCTTTTGTACCTTCTAGAGCATCTGTAGTCCTGTCACGACATGTCTTTAGGCCCTAAAATAATTCGTTAAGCAAAAATGACTAGTGATGCCCCACTCAACCATATTTGAGACGGTCAGCAAACTTTTTCTGTTAAAGGCCAGATGGTAAATATTTCTGGTTTTGTGGGCCATATAATTTCTACTGCAACTACTCGACTCTGCTGTTACAGCATGAAAGCAGCTGCAGACAACATGTAAACACGAGCATGGCTGTGTCCCAATAAAACTTTTATTTATGGGCACAAATTTGAATTTCATATTTTCATATGTCCTGAAGTATTCATCTTCTGATTTTTTCCAAGCACTTAAAACTGTAAAAGCCAATGTGAGCTCACAGGTCATCCCAAAACAGGTGGTGGGCCAACCCTTGTCTAACACTAAGCTTCCTGATGTTTCATGATTCCTGATAATAGGTTTGATGAGAGTACTTACCCTGCTACAAAACAGCAGCTGGATGCTGTCCCCGTGGACACTAGATATTGGGGTTAAACACCTCAAACTACAAATGTCAGTCTGTTACAAAGAGAAGTAGCAAAATTTTTGGTGTGTTGGTGATAAGTGGGGAATGGGAGGAACAAAGACCCTTCCCCCTCTAGTAATATCTTCAAATTCTCAAAGACAGGTTCAAATTGCCCAGCAAAGTAAGGTTTTGGTAGGTTAGAGACGAATTTCTCCATCATCTATAACAAGAAAGCCATGTTGCTAAAGTTAATTAAATTAAATGCCATTTATACACTCAGAAGTTAAATTGCTTGTTCTTCTACCTGAAATTGGTCGAGTTACGGTAAAAGATTTCCTAGTTCAGACTAAGAGGGAGAAAAGAGCTGTGTGAATCAGTGAAGTCCAGAAGGTAAAAAAAAAAAAAAAAAAATCCTTGAAGAAATAGAGTTTGCTATTTTCAAAAAGTTAGAGCTAGGGGGCTTCCCTGGTGGCGCAGTGGTTGGGAGTCCGCCTGCCGATGCAGGGGACACGGGTTCGTGCCCCAGTCCGGGAGGATCCCACATGCCGCGGAGCAGCTGGGCCCGTGGGCCATGGCCGCTGGGCCTGCGCGTCCGGAGCCTGTGCTCCGTGACGGGAGAGGCCACAGCAGTGAGAGGCCCGCGTACCGCAAAAAAAAAAAAAAAAAAAAAGATAAAAAAAGTTAGAGTTAGCCTCAGGTGTGTTGAGCTCCTCAGATCCCCTCCCCAGAAAAACAAACATAACTGGTAACACATATTTTTTAAAAACCATTTGAAGTCTCTATAAGTTGTCTTAAGAACATACAGCAAATGGAGAAACGTTTACTCGAGAAAATCGAGTAAATCTTGATAAGAAGACTGAGACTCTAGTATTTGAGCTATAACCTGCTCTTCCCCTACCCTCGAGCCCAGAGTGACAATTCTACTCTGGATGGGTATAGCCAAGAAGATGGGACCCCCTCCCACCCTCAGCTTCAAGTCTCGGGTGGCAGTTTCTCCCTGGGAAGGCTAGGCCACCAGCATCCTCATTCACCACAGCCCTGTCCTGTAGAAGCTCTATCCCAGGCAAGCATGGCCAAGAGGACCAGGGCTCCATTTCTCCACCGCGTTCCCACTTGTATGGCAGAAGCTCTGTCTTAGGTGAAACAGGCCAAGAATACTGGGCCCTGATCATCTATGTCCCAGCTCACATAGGGTAAAGGTTCCATGCCAAGAGAGGCAAGCTGAGAAGATCAGGGACTGCTACCCTTGCCCAGCACCCCACTCATAGCAGGGTATCACTCTGAGAGGGGCAGGCTGCTACTCCCCGCTCCCCAGCTCTGGAGCAGTGGTGCAGAGGCTCTGCCTAGGGTAGAGGCATGCTGTAAGAACAGAGAGCTTTGCAGCTCTCCCTAAGGGGACTGACTTTATGTGAAACATAGCATGGAGAAGTTCAAACCTACAGGCACTGTCAAAGACAATGGAGATTTTTATGGCAAGAAATTAAGAGGAGGCTGGTAGCTCCATGATAGCAATGGGTGAAAGGTAGACAAGCTAGAAGTTTAACAAAGAGAAACAGGGGAAGAGAGAGTTATGAAAGGCCTCCTGCGGTCAGAGTGAATCTTAAAGACCAGCTTTAAAAACTACCCCTGCAAAGAAGCCCAATGTTAATGATATTAGACTGTGGAACATTTATGTCTCCGGTGATTGGCAAAAACAATAAAGCAATCAGCTAACAATTAGGGGAGACTAACAACTGGATGTAATATCAATAGAGGAAGATCAGTCAGAAACTTAACAGGGAAACTGGGGAAAGATATAGTCAAAGAGAGCCCAGCTATAACCACTGTCATCCCCAGGTGGGGATAGGAGGGTGAAGGTAGCTGTGTGCATGTTCAAGGCTGCACCTTCTGAGGAGTGACATCAGAGGCTGCACACTGGAGGAAATAGGCTTCACTGAACTAGTCCAGCAAAGTCACTGAACAAATAAACCAGCAAACAGGAACAAGTTCCAGAGGCAGGAGGGAGAAAAGTCAGTATCCAGAGTTGCTACATTATCTAAAATGTCTAGTTTTCAGCAACAAAAAATACAAAACATGCAAAGAAACAGGACAGTGTGATCTGTATACAGGAGAAACAGCAGGCACCAAGTAACTGCCTTTGAAAGGACCCCCTGGGTCCTTTTGGACTTTGGAGACAAAGACTTGAAAACTGCTATTATAGATATGTTCAAAGAACTAAGGGAAACCACACTTAACAAATTAAAGGTATAACTACCATGCATCATCAAATACAGAATATCAATGAAGAATCAGGAATTACCAAAGAAGAAGCAAATGGAAATTCTGGACTTAAAAAGCATAATAACCAAAATTAAAAATCCACTGAAGGGGCCCCCAACAGGAAATTTAAGTGGAAGAAACAATCAGTAAACTTGTAGACAGATCAATAGGGATTATGCAAACTGAAGAACAGAGAGAAAAAAGAATGAAGAAAAGTGAACAGAGCCTCAAAGAAATGTGGGACACCATCAAGTGCACCAACAAACACAACTCACAATGGGAGTCCTGAAAGGAGAGGAAAGCAGCAGAAAAATACTGAAAGAAATCATTGCTGAAAACTTCACAAATTTGATTAAATGAATCTACATATCCAAGAAGTTAAATAAATTCCAAGTAGGATAAACTCAAAGAGATCCACACCCAGATACACTGTAGTCAAAATTGTGAAAGACAAAGTCTTGAAAACAGCAAGAGAAACAAGTGTCTTACCGTGTACAAGGGCAATCCAATAAAAAACATCTGACTTTTCATCAGAAACAGTGAACGCTAGAAGGCAGTAGGATGACATATTCAAAGTGATGAGAGAAAAAAAAGTGAACTAAAAATCTTATATCTAGCAAAACTATCTTTTAAAAATGAAGACGAGGGACTTCCCTGGCGGTCCAGTGGTTAAGACTCCGCACTCCCACTGCAAAGGGCACGGGTTTGATCCCTGGTTGGGGAAATAAGATCCTGCACGCCGTGTGGCGCACCCTTAAAAAAAAATCAATCTAAAAATAAAGGTGACTCTAACGTCACTCAAAGTATACAAAGTCTCTAGAGAAAATTTCAACACCCTAATAAAGGATCTGAAAGAAAATCTGAGGGGAAATAAAGACATTTTCAGGTAAACAAAAACTGAGATAATTTGTTCCTAGCAGACCTGTCTTACAAAAAATATTAAAGGAAGCTATTCAGGCTGAAAGCAAGTGACACCAGACAGTAATTTTAATTCACATGATAAAAACAAAGTATGCAGTATAGTTAGTTATACAGGTAATTGTAAGAGACAACATAGTTGCTAATTTCTTCTTTCTTAACTGGTTTGAAAGACAATTGCATAAGATGATGTATATAATCATATGTTGGGGCCTGTAACATATAGATATGTAATATATTTGACACTAGAAGTACAAAAGATGTAGGTGGAAACAAAGCTGTATTGGAATAAGGAAATAGCACCATTTGGTAACTTGAATCCACAGAAACAAATGAAAAGAATCAGAAATGGTAAACAAACAGGTTAGTGTAACTATAAGTACTTATTTTCCTTTCTTCTCTCAGCTTTGTTAAAAGATATTATACAGAGTAATAATTCTAACAAAAATACATACAAAGATTACAGCTAAATAAACCTGAGTATCCATAAGAGGTAGGTAAGTTGAAGGTGCAGGAATCCAACCTATTTGGATAGAATTGTTACAGGTTTTAAAACTATTTCCAAAACAAATATTTCTGCTGAAATCTTGACAGTCTTCCTTTAGCAAACCTATTCTACCCAAATAGCACAAAAGTTACCTTTGCCCCAGTCCTGCTCTAATCCTCAATAATGAGGTGTGAAAAAATAAGATTTTGACAAATATATGCTCTGTGCTGTCACAGGTTATGGCTCAAGTGGGCAGAGCAGCAGTGGTGGAGGCTGGTGAAAGCCTGCCCACAGCTGGAGCGGATCTGATCCTCTGAGCAAACATTTAGTCTCAGTTTGAGAAAATAAGGAGAAAGAAAGGGAACGCATGAACTCTAAAAACAACTGAACAAGTTTAACGAACAGGACTGAGGAGACAGCAGGTATCTGGAGCCTTGGGAAAGTAAAAATACTTCCTTTGAGAAAATCTTTCATAAAGTGTATATAGAAGTTTAAGAAATTTTACAGAAGGAAATTGGGGCTCATGATTACATTTTAAAAAGCAATTCATAAACTTCCAAATGAAAGCACAGGCTCTTGAGTGCAGTACTTTTGTTCTTACAAAGAATAGGCCCAGACACCTTCAAATGATGGAACACATTCAGACTTTTGTTGGTGGGGGAGACGCAATATTAAAAAGAAAAACATTGATTAGCATAACACATGCTCAATAGCAAACCAGGCTTGGATATTTGTAATTGTTACATTTATAAATGGAAACATCTAAGAATCCAGCTCATTAAAACAAATTTAACAAAGGCAGCTTAGTTTCCTACATAAAGGGGCATTAGAACCAGTATGCTAGGCACATAACTATGTAAACCCTTATTCCAAACACCCTTCAAGTATTTCCAAAAGGATGATTCTGATACAGTAAGCGAAGTCAGAGAGCAGAGTAAAAGCCACTGGTCTCTGACACTATGAGGGTAGGGAGTAGAGGAACCTGTCCT
The DNA here is from genome assembly GCF_951394435.1 of Stenella coeruleoalba. Lineage (NCBI taxonomy): Eukaryota > Metazoa > Chordata > Mammalia > Artiodactyla > Delphinidae > Stenella > Stenella coeruleoalba. The sequence continues at coordinate 15,493,157 of NC_137152.1, forward strand.
CTGAAGTTTTTAGTTCTAAACTTAGCAACTGAGATTTCCCAAACTACTACCATCTACAAATATCAGCACAATGAACAGTTCATCCCGTAGCATCACTAGGTTAAATAATAGGTATCTTTAAAAAAGCTCTCATTACAAAAGTATGGTTATAAAAATGCCTAATAGACCAACTGGTGAATAATGTACTTCATCATTCTATCATTTAACTTTGTTTTGAAATTTTTCTTACTATACACTGAGATGAACACCTTTGCATATGGTATAGGTGCATATTTACACTGTGGTCTTTTCCTAAGAATAGCTTCCCAGGAGTGAGACTACTAGAGCAAGTTTAAGGTTCCTGATATGTGTGGCCAAGTTGCTGCCAAAAAGGATGGAGCAGCTTATACTCCCACTGGTAGTACACGAAGGCACTTCAATTTCACCACTGTCTCAGGAGAGCTGGGTAGTGGGGTTTTTTTTTTTCACATTTGCTAAGTTAGGTAAAAAAGAAGTAACTTATGATTATTGAAATAGGAAGTCAGTATCATATCAGCTCAAGCGTAGCAAGATAGTGGACAATTTGTATAGCCAAAGATTGAATCCCAACTCTGCTCCATACTAGATGATGACCTTGGAAAATGTACTTATCCACCTAAACTTCAGTTTTCTCATGTTTAAAATGAAGACAATAATACTGTCAATTTCTTTAAGTGATAGAGGCTTAAAGACGGTCATGGCACATAGTGGACATCCAATAAAAGTACTAGCTATGTTAGATAGTTCTAGACCAGACCAGACCGGGAATTCTGAACCCGGAGCCCATTAATTCTTGGGGGTCTGTGAACTTGAATGAGAAAAAAAAATTCCACCTCTGTCATCATTTGCCTTTAATTAAAATGCAACACAGTCTTCGATCAGGAATGTAGGTAACCCATTCTTGTTTTAGCAGGACATGGGACTTTGTTACTAATAGAAGTCACAGAATTTTTCATGTCATATTACAGTTCCTACAGAGATCTCAAAATAACTTTTATACTTATCACTACTCCAAAATTATGACAGTTTTTAGACTTGCTGCTTCATTTTATTATTTGAGACATCAGTAAAGGAGGACATAGATTACAATATACAACTTTAAAAATATTTTTGATAACCATATTTCAGTATAAATATAGTCATACTGAAATATAGTTGGTCTCCTTTGTAATCCTTTGTATTTATTTAAGCACTTTAAGATACATTCTGAGAAGGGGTCCATAGGCTCCTCCAGACTGACAAAGGAGTCCCAGGCCCCCAAAATTTAAAAAACCCTGTTCTGGACTCCAAGCAGATGTTTCACATAGAACAGCCTACCTGTAGCCCTAAAACATCAGAGATTCTTCAGTGGGCTTCATATACGAACATTTCCATGATAATAGTGTGAGTCCCATCCATAAACAACTGTCTGGATTCTCCAGGACAGCCCAGGAGAGCAGAGCATGTTGGGGTCCCAACCTAATTGCCCATCAGGTTCAACCATGGCCACTAAACAAGAACACATGGGACACACCCCCCAGCAGGCTCCTCTGCAGGCACCCTGTGCAGGAAGGCCAGCGGCCCAGGAAGGCCAGCACAGAAACACAAGTGAAGGGGCCTCATTACACCAGCACTTAGTTTTGTTTATGGCTAGCAGCAGCTCACATAGTTGGTCAAAAACAGCACAAGTTTTATAAATTAATTCTTTGGAGCAAATAAAATGTGTACGAATTTATCCCAACCAACTCATGATGAGACTTTCAGCTTGACCTTCCAGGGAACATTTTAAAAGTAATGATACAAACATTTAATCAGTCAACAAATGGCTTACTCAAAAGAAGGGGGAAAAATCTAAGGCAGATGGAAGGTGGTTTAATACTACCCATGAGGTAAGCTGATTTCTGAGCACTTATGGAAGAATGCATACCTTGATTGCTGGCAGATTCAAGCTTTGGAGCTTAAATCTTGTAATACAAATGGACTGCAAATCCTTAGTGAAAACTAGAATTTAAACAGCATAGAAAATTGTTCCCAAGAAAACTTAGGGAGCAAATGTGCAAACCTAAGACAATTAAAAAATTATTTAACGTAACCATGTCTGACAAAGTCAATTTATTAAGGAAGAAAATCTAGGTCAGGTATCACTCTAAAACAAAATGATTACAAGGTACAATTCTTTGTCTAGTCAGTTAAAGGAGAATTTTTAAAAATCAGCATGCTTGCATATCAGGGAAATGCATTTTTTTTAAGATCAATGCAAATAGCATTCTACATTGCTATCTTTCTATACTGGCCTGGTCATAAGAGGAACAAATGCATATACAGAAGCTGAGTAACAATTTCAGTTGGATAATCAGACTACTGTGCCACTGAAAGGTGAATGAAGATACCCCTGCTGGAAACATACCATGTAGCACCAACTGAGCTATTCCAAGAGTCCACCTGCTTTGTTCAAATAACAGAATAGCTATCATAAAGTCAGAGAATTATTTCAGAGCTGGCACAAATCACAGTAATCACCTTATTAATAACCATCTCATTTTATAAGGGAGGAAACCGATTCCCAGCAAGGTTAACCAACTGGCCCACAGATGACCACAGAGCCAGGCAAATCTCATGTCCTCCCCCTCCCTTCCTAGACTTCTTGTCACTGTCATTCCAGCTTAATTCTGAAATATCCTTAAATAGACACGGACATGACATACAAAACAAAATGCCCAACACCAACAGATGAGTGAATGGAGAAGTTTATGGTATGTGAATTACGTCTTAAAGAAAATAAATGGGTATCATGGGACACTAAAGACTTATTCAGTTAGTAGGCAGAATTAAATATTTCTATCTCAGTTCTGACATTGGCCCTGTGAAATGTGACATTACTCCTGTGATATTCAAGAGGTACAGAGAAAGTTTTATGGTTCACACCTCCAGAGTACTCCAACTTATTTATTTATTCAGAGTACTCCAATTTAAAAGAGAACACAGACCACAGGCATGAAGGGGGAAAAAAGACAAAAGACTTGAACAGAGAACTTAAGATGAGGTAGAAATAAAAAACAGCTATACAAATGAAATAAATATTCAAAGGGCAGAAATTTTTACATAAATCACATTCAGTGCGTAAAATAAAATTCTCCATCTACTATGAGAGCTAGCCTTCTTGTTTGAAATTCAGTCTTCATAATAAAAGTGGTAGAAATTCTGATTCTGAATTCAGAAAACCCAAAGGATATGGAAAGTAGAAAAGAAATTTAATTGCCTTTTTACCAAAGTGTCCCTAAGCAATCGACATCATCCTTGGTAATTCTGGATCCCAAGCCAAAAAAACCTGAAGAACTGAGGAAGGCAAGAGGGAAGGACCAGGAGAAATTCTGTTATTCTAAACTTGAGGCCTCAGTGTGCTTGTAAGCCAGGTAAAAGACTTCCAGTATTGTAGACAATACCCCCAATACTGCCAATGTCTGTTTCTCAAAGAATTTTCACTTCACTGGGATCATAGAGGTAACTATTTTGATGGGAACAATGAGCTTCTTTCAAATCTCACTGGCTTTCCAGAGGAAAAAATAATCACCTAGTCCAGAGGTCAAGAACCAGATTAGTTTTTTAATAAGGTGTTTTTTAGTAACATGATCCTAGCTTGGAAATTTAACTCTGCTTTTAAAAAACCATCTCTGATCTCTAGCTTTAGGACATGACAAATGAAAGTAAGGTCTAGTTTACTTTGAACAATTTCTTCTAGAAGTATTGGGTGGAAAACCTCATCTTCTGCTAGTAATTTTCCTGGGGAACAAGGAAGGTTTATGTTCCCATGCTTCCTCTCTGGTGAGGCTACGCACAGCTTCCAAATAATTTCCCACCAATTCAAAGGAAAAAATTATTTCTGTGCATCTCAGCTTTCGAGGTACATGCTTAGTCTTGGGGTATATATGATTTACATATTTCTCAAGTAAAATGGTTATAAGCTGGTGGACACTCAGGCGTACACCCACATCCCCCCTTCAAGGAAGGACGTGCTGCCCCAGCTACCAGGAGCATTGCAGCTCTCACCCCTGCTGTCAGCCCCTTCTGGAACTGCCTCAGCTGCAGAGAGCACTTCACTCAATGTCACTCTCCTTCCAGTGAGGGATGGATACAGGAGAATAAAGGCTTGGCCATCCCATCCCAACTCAGAACTACTCCAAAAGGTCATTCCAGCTCAGAGCTCCCCAGGGGGGATCGGCCAAGGCTGCCACTGAGCCTGCATCCCAGATGGATTTCTCTCTCTTCCCAGTCCTGCTTCCTGCTCTCCTCTCCCTCAGAGGTGATCCCAAGGGCACTCCTCAATAAATCTGTTCACTAAACTAAGTCTCAGAGTCTACTTCCTGGAGGGAATCAACCTGCAAAATATAACGTAACTTTGAAAGTATGGTTATATTTACAAAGGAAAATTAAAACAAACAAAGAATACCTGTGGACTATGTACAATAATAACAAACTACCAGGAAGTTCCAAGGTTTAATAGATAAAGTAGTCTCTTGGGGTTGGCTACATTTTCACTCGTTTTCATAAAGGCTATATTTTCACTCTTGTTTTTGATTGTTCATCATATAAATATGTTTTCTGAAGTGATAAAATGCTGATAGGGTCTATCTTTGTTATCTCTAAAGCAGTAGAAGATAGCCTAAGAATGAAAATGGATGAAAATAATATACGAAGTCATTTTTATGGATCTCTGATCAAAAACTGAATTACATTTTAACTCAAATACTGAATTACAAAGCAAAATATGATGTGTTAAAGATTTCTGTGAAAGGTATTTCTTTTTAAAGTTTTTTAAAAAATATTTACTTATTAATTTATTTATTTTGGTTGTGCTGGGTCTTAGTTGCAGCAGGTGGGCTCCTTAGTTGCAACACATGGACTCCTTAGTTGCGGTATGTGAACTCTTAGTTGCAGCATGCATGTGGGATCTAGTTCCCTGACCAGGGATCGAACCTGGGCCCCCTGAATTGGGAGCGTGGAATCTTAACCACTGCGCCACGAGGGAAGTCCCGAAAGGTATTTTTTAAAAACAAATCTTGAAAAGGAAATTAAGAAAACAGTTTCATTTACAAGAATATCCAAAAGAATAAAATATCCAGGAATAAATTTAACTGAGAAGGTAAAAGACTTGTACACAGAAAGCTATAAAACACTGCTGAAAGAAATTAAAGGGGACCTAAATAAATGGAAAGACACCCTTGTGTTTTTGGATTGGAAGACTTAATATTGTTAAGTCTTAAAGTGATAAACAGATACAACGCAATCCCTATCAAAATTCCAATGGCCTGTTTTGTAGAAATGGAAAAGTTGATTCTCAAATTCATATGGAACTGCAAGTGGCCCCAGATGGCCAAAACTGTGTTGAAAAAGAAGAACAAAGTTGGGGGAATCAGATTTCCTAATTTCAAAATGTACTATAAAGGTACAGTAGTCAAAACAGCGTGGTACTGGCATAAAGGTAAACATACAAGTCAATGGAATAGAATTTCAAGTCCAGAAACAAACCCTTACATTTATGATCAGTTGGTTCTGACAAAGGTGCCAAGAAAATTCAATGGGGAAGGAATAGTCTTTTTTTTTTTTTTTTGTGGTATGCGGGCCTCTCACTGCTGTGGCCTCTCCCGTTGCAGAGCACAGGCTCTGGACGCGCAGGTTCAGCGGCCATGGCTCACGGGCCCAGCCGCTCCGTGGCATGTGGGATCTTCCCGGACCGGGGCACGAACCCATGCCCCCTGCATCGGCAGGCAGACTCTCAACCACTGCACCACCAGGGAAGCCCAGGAATAGTCTTTTTAAGAAATGGTGCTGGGACACCTGGATAGCCACATGCAAAAGAAAGAAGCTGGACCCCTACCTCACACCAGACACAAAAATTACCTCAAAATGGGTCAGAGAAATAAATGTAAGAGCCAAAACTATAGAACTTTAAAAGGAAACATAAGAGTAAATTCTTCATGACCTTGGGTTAGGCTAAGAGTTCTTAAATACAACACCAAAAGCATGAGCCATAAAAGAAGTAATTGATAAAGTCTCTGATAAGAGCCTTGCTTCCAGAATACACAAAGAACTCTACAGCTCCACAGTAAGACTAAAAAATCCAACTAAAAATAAGCAAAAGACTTGAATAGACATTTCACCAAAAAAGACTAAGAATGGCTAATACGCATATGAGAAGATGCTCAACATCATTACCCACTAGGGAAATACAAAACGACAATAGGATACCACTCCATACTCACTAAAATTGATATAATAAAAAGACAGACAATACCAAGTATTGATGATGATGTGAAGAAGCCAGACCTCTCATTGCTGATGGAAATGTAAAATGGTACAGCCACCTTGAACATTATTTTCATAGTTTCTTACAAAGTCAAACATATATTTACTATATGATCCAGCAATTCCATTCCTAGGTATCTACCCAAGAGGAATGAAGACATATTTGCAACACAAAGACTTGTACTTGAATGTTTATAGCAACATTATGAATAATAACCAAAAAGTGGAGACAATCCAAATGTTCATCAACTGGGGAATATATAAATACAACGTGTAATATCCATACACTAGAGTACTTTTCAGCAATAAAAAAGAACTACTGATACTTGCTACATCATGGGTGAACCTCACAAACATCATGCTAAGTGAAAGAAAGTAGATGCAAAAGACCACATTATTGTATCCTTCCATTTCTATGAAAAGTCCTGAAAACGTAAATCTATAACACATAAAGCAAATTAGTGGTTTCTTGGGGCTGGGATGGGAACAGGCATTGTCTGGAAACAAGTATATTTTGGGGTGATGAAAATGCTCTAAAACTGGGTTGTAGTGATGGCTGCACAACTCTTAAAAATCACTGACTTGTGTGTACACAGGTGCATTTTACGGTATGTCAATTATACCTAAATAAAGAGTTTAAAAACCCCCCCTGGAACACGAGGCTATGAGCATCAGCTGAAAAAGAGGTGAGCACAAAAGGTGATACTGCATTGCCGAAGAACAGAAGGGCCGAGAAGGGCTGCAGGTCTGGTCCAGCCCAAAGCCTAGAGATTGGCTTCCCATACTTTACATCCCTGCAAAGCAACTGCTCCTAGAAATGGCAGCAAATGTAGCCATCTGTGATGGCTACTTTTGTGTGTCAACTTGACCGGCCACAGGGTGCCCAGATTAAACATTATTTCTGGGTGTGTCTGGGAGGGTGCCTCTGAATGAGATTAGCATCTGGGTCAGTGGGCTCAGTCAAGTAGACCGCCCTCCCCACTGTGGGTGGGCACCACCCAACCCACCGAGGCCTGACCAGGACACAAGCCAGAGGAAGGAGGAATTTGCCCTCTTTCTCTTGCCTAACTGCTTGATCTGGGACACCTCATCTCATCTTCTCTGATCTATCTACACCATTGGCTCCCCTGGTTCTCAGGCCTTTGGACTTAAACCGAATTACACCACTGGCTTTCCTGGGTCTGCAGCCTGCGGATGGTAGACTGTTGGGCTTCTCAGCCTCCATAATTACATGAGGTAATTCCTCATAATAAATATCTCTATCTCCCTCTTTCTATATCTCCAATTGGCTCTGTTTCTCTAGAGCAGGGGTCCCCAACCCCTGGGCCGCGGACCGGTACCAGTCCATGGCCTGTTAGGAACCAGGCAGCCACGCAGGTGAGCGGCAGGCAAGCGAGTGAAGCTTCGTCTGCCGCTCCCCACCGCTCCCCATCGCTCGCATTACTGCCTGAACCATTACTCACATTACCACCTGAACCACCACCCCTGCCCCGGTCTGTGGAAAAACTGTCTTCCACGAAACCGGTCCCTGGTGCCAAAAAGGTTGGGGAACTGCTACTCTATAGAACCCTGGCTAATACACTATCCCTCTACCAAATGAAGCCGAGTTCCATTCATTTTACTGCCGAGGGCACTGAGGACTGGGGTGGGGGATGGAATGACTGCCTGAAGTTACTAAGAGACAGAGCCGGGACTACACCCTGTGCCTCTCAGCCTCAGGCCCAATCTCCTTTGACTGGATTCCTGTCTCCAAGAAGGAGGTAATTTAAGAAATCAAGATCTAGAAAGAACAGGAAAGAGCCCATAAGTGGGCAGTATTAGCATGTAAATGGGACAAAATGAAGTGACAAATCTTCCCATTTCTTTTCCCAAGAAAACCACCTTGATGCCTTATTTTCAGGTCTGCTTATTAAACCCACACTCCAGTGGTAATGACATAAACTGTGTTTGTTTTCTTCCTAGAATTTCATCCTCGGGCTTGAGGGAGGAGAGTCAAGGCTTCCACCTCCAACAGGGAGCCCTGCCTGGGTCCTGGAGAAGCCTGGACCCCCGCGGCTGCAGGATGGGACCTTCTGTGGAGGAGGGGCGTCACGCCACGCTCCGGCTCCCCTGCGGAGGGCGCCTTTGGGAGACCTCTACCTCCTGGGCCCTTTTCTCCCTCTCCCTCTGGGAACTCCAACTGGAAAGAGGCAAGAGGCTCTGCCCTTCTAGAAGGGTCAGTGGCTGAGGGCCAAAGGAAAGGGAAGAAAGAACTGTCCTTAGTCTAGGTCACAATTTCTCGGAGGATGGGCAGTTTTTTTGGGGGGGGGGGCATTCAAAGGTACAGGATAACCGTGGCACTATTTCCAAGGACATGATCTTATTTGAATGTTTTTAGGGTGGGGGAGGGTTTCATGATACAAGTCAAACCAAAACGGTGTTATCACTATGTCACTGCAGGAACTTTTAAGTCAAATCAGGAGACTCAAGAACATAAATGGAAAGAAGTGGAATTCCATCCGCTTCTTTTCAGCTCGTGGCAGGGAACTCTGGGCTAGGCTCCAAACTTAACTCCGGTATAAGTTCATGTCTCTTTGTTGTGAGGAAAACTTTGGTGGGAAGTATGGAGGCACTGGCTCCAGCAGAAAGAACCCTGGTGGTCCATAGGAACACCGACCCAGCTCAGAAGACAGCCGGGTGGTTGCAGGCTCAAAGTCCTAGTGTGTAACGAAGAAAAAGTACACCTGCCTGACCTTGCCCTCTGCCCTGCACCCTGGGCAGCTGAGTGGGGCTGATCCAGCTGGCAGCTTGAGGGGTAGGGGTTTCTAGGCGCCCCCCTTAGAAACACAACCAACAGGTACAATTAGACCTCACTTGGCTGTCTGTGGGATTTTCAGGCAAGCATTTTATATGCTTACATTCACAAAGTTAAAGATCTGAAAATACAATACTTACTGTGTTTTTTTGAGTTACTATATCCTGAAAAGAAAAGATAGGATCAATATAGCTTTTTTCCAAAACAGTTAATTTCCATAAGCACTAGTAAGCACTCTGTCCCCATGCCATCAACTGGCACCCATTTTAGAGCAAGAGTTAATCATTGGAAACCTCCCCCTGTAAAAAGCTTCAAAAAGAATGGGTCTCTAAGAAATGTAAAATTCATGTTCTAAGGAAAATTTATCATGATTGGTTAGCTTTGGAATTCCTGGGGGACATATATGGTTATAAGGATTTTCCCATAGCAATGGCAATGCTTCTGTCCAAAGATATTTTGAGATTCAAGTTCAGGGCTCTGAATGCCCTGCACCTCACCTTCTCAGTGACAGCAGTGAAGCGCATGGGCAGCCCATGGTAACGTTGGGCCTGGAGCCATTTCTTGAGTCATCAGTGTGAAGGCTGCAGGCCACATCCCGCCCAAGTCAGTCTTCCTACAGAAGGGGTGTTGCTGATAGGATTCCTGACACCTCACTATAGGTATTATGTTTATATATATTCACTATAGGAATTTTCAAACTCAAACTCAATGACAACAATTTTAGTCGGTTAACTTAGCATAATGGTTATGCAGCCCTTGACTGTATCATTTATGCGCTGCAAGCCATTTGCTGAAAAAAGAAAACATAATTAAACAGCTGTCCCCGTAAAATGTGTTTTACGTGTTCTGAGATTTCTATTTTCTGACAAGTGCAGATCGCTTCTTCTGGTGTCAGATATAACTGAGTACCCATTTCTGTTTTAGGAAGTATTCTTCCATATCATTAAAAATTAAAACTTATCTAGGTCATGGGACTTTCCAGAGGAGTTCACTAACGCACAAATGAGAAAAGAAATTTATTGAATTGGGAAAAAATACATTCTAGTTTCATGTTTCTCATCAAAATACAGCTTAATAATCTACCCTTTCACATCTTCTAATTCTAAATATTTCTAAGCATAACCACTTTAGTGAATATCAGTAAAAGAAAAAAATCTAAATATCTAAAGTAATTTAGATTGGTTTATAGCCTTTTGGGAAACTATTTTACAACGTAAAGTATAATAGCAAAACAGTTTCTTCTTCCACTGTCACACGAATGACTCTTAAAATACAGCACTGTGCTAGGATGAGAGAGGACACACCTATATAAGGTGTATGTGATATATTAACACATAAAGGTTACACATCTGAGATAGGTAGTATTTCTACCAGGAAATAATCCCCAATTGTTACAGAACCCAGAAACATCTGGTTAATATCAGACCTTGAGAAACACAAACAAAAACGTCCAATTTGCCATCACAAAATTGTGTCATTTATATACTAGTGACTTTTAATGCTAAGGCAGCTGAACATTTAGAAATGACGTCCATGAAAGCTAACTCTGAACCACTGGTTCTCACCTCTGGCTGCACATTTGGGAGGTTAAAAAAAATCCCCTAGAGATTGTGACATAATTGATCTTGGTGTGGCCTGAGTACTGGGATATTTACAAACCCCCCAAATGATTCTAAAGTGCAGTCAAGGTTGAGTAACACTGCTGTAAACAAACTAATCTTTTATTCCTGAAATGATTTAACATAGACCAGGATTTCCTGACTAATGTTAAGATATTAAGCAATATTAATATTAGCTAAATTTTGTAACAACTCACATCTGACCTTCACATTTTACAAACATGAGCATTTTAAAAAGTACTGTTATCCAAAAAAGCTCGTATCAAATTTGCAAAATACATTTAAAAATTCTCAATAAGTACTGAGCTGTGTATGAACACACAAGTTTTCAGTTTTGCTTGGCTTTAAACTGGGGAGAAAAAATGACAGATTAAATACTGATTACATTTGTGCTAAACGTTTCTACCCATGTTGGTAACTGTTAAGCATCTTCCTATTATTATCCAAGTTGAGATTTTTTTTTTTAATGTGCAGGTTTGGATCAAATTGCCCAATAGAGGATTCAAAGTGCTGTGTTTGCTTCAACAGAAACTAACAGGAGTTTTTGCCTTCACCTCCCCACTGAGCTTAGAAATATTCAAGTTGCCTGCAAACGCACATCTCTAGCACATACGCTCACACAGAAGCCGGGAAGTCACCTGTGTGAGCTAGAACCTGGGGGTGGGAAGGAGGGAACTGCACAAGCAAATCTTTCTTGTTTTTCTCCAACCTCCTCTCCTACATGTACATTTCAAATGAACACACAATACTGCTTTCCCAAAACAAAGTATTCAGGAGAAGGTGAACAATACTCTTTACCTTCAATGAAAGAGCAGTGTCAGCATCGGTGTCGTGGTACAGGATCACATTATTGGCCATGTCAAAGCTTTCACGGACTCCAAGATGGTAGAAGAGGGAAGGCTGTCCGGAGACATCGCTCATGTCCACCACGGCAACATCTTAGATGAACAAGGAGGGGACAAGGTCGGGGGAGAGAGAGGTCATCTACTTAATCTACTTTGTGATGATCGCCAACGGGGAGCTGCTGCAATTTGTATTTCTATCATCAGCCTTTCAGGTAAAGCAGAAGTAAGGAATGATTTGATTAAAATTACCCCCACGAACTGCAGAAGAAAAGCTGAACAGGAATAAAAACTAAAAACCAAAAAACTCTTCCTTCTTCAAAGTGCTGAGAACCTAGTCTCACTTAAAAATTGCTGGTGGATTTGTTTTAAATGTTATTTTTATTAGGAAATTTATCTTATCCAAAGAATGTATTTAGCTTATATATAAAGTATTAAGTATAATGAAATAAAAAACCATGCACCCACCATGCAGCCCAAGACACAAAGCGCTATCTGTACTGTCAGAGCTCCATACGCCTCCTCGTAATCACATCTCTCCCTCCTGCCCAGAGAACACCTCCATCCTGATCTCTGCATTTATCAGTTCCCTGCATATATCTGTATATGCATATTATATATTATTATAATTATGAATTCCTAAACAGCATATTGTTTAGTTTTGTATGTCTCTGAACTTTATATAAATAGTATCATACTATATATATTCTCTGACTTGCTGGGTTTTGGTGTGAAACAACCAACTTGTATGTCTAGCTCTAAGTTCATGCATTTTCACTTCAGCACATGACTTCTTCTTTTCCTATTTCAAACTGTTGTAATGAACATTCCCACACCACGCTCCTGGTTCATATGTCACCATCAACTGGACGGCACAGATCACATGCCCGTGGAGTTGTGTCCTAGAGAGACTTTAATCAAAGAGGGGTGGGATAGGGAGGGTGGGAGGGAGGGAGACGCAAGAGGGAAGAGATATGCGAACATACGGATATGTATAACTGAGTCACTTTGTTATAAAGCAGAAACTAACACACCATTGTAAAGCAATTATACTCCAATGAAGATGTAAAAAACAAAACAAAACAGAGGGGCAACACAGAACATCAATAAAGAACAAACTTAAATTTGCCTAGTAGCATTGGACACCATTTCAAGTCTAGTTATTTTCAAGAGAGTATCAGAGCTCCAAGTTTGACTGGACTTTGTCCACGATGTACAGCAGAAATTTGGGGAAATAGTGCCCAAACTTATGCTTGTGCTGCTCTGACCTCACAGGAAGTTACTGAAAATCCCAATGAAACAGAACAGAGGCGAGGTGAATAGGGACGTGAAGAAACAAAAAGGCAGAGAGATGCTACCTCGGCACCAGGCACCACTGGGAGACCTGAGACCGAGCCCTGGCAAGTCCTGGGTGGGCCTTTTTATTCCCTAATTTATGGGTTGTCTGCTCCACGCCAGGCACTGTGCTTGGTGCCAGGGACAGAAGTGTGAACAAGGCATAATCCCTTTCCTCAAAACCATGCTTGATACAATGGAGGCGACGGGAAGGAAGCAGTGCTTAGAATCAGGGTAAGGAAAGCTAAGATGAGGGGAACAGTGACAGAGGCACCCCTGGGGGGGGGCACCGAACCCACACTCGGCTGGAGGGCAGTCAGGGAAGGCTGAAAGCATGTGACCTGTCTGGAGCCTGAGCTGAGGGTCCATGTGAGGCAGGAAAACTGGGGAGAGGATGGGCAGATGGAAAGGGAGGGAAAAAGCATTGTAGGAAGAGAAGGCAGCAAGTGCAAGCCAGCGGTCAGGGGCGTGTACATGTTGGGGCCACTGCAAATCATTTCACAGGACCAGGACACCTAAGAAGATGAACCTGGAAGGGTTAGTAGGTGCCAGACAGGTGAAGGCGTCTGAAGGCCATGTTAGGGGGGCTGGACACTAGCTTGAGACAATGGGAAACCTATGGAAGGGTGTGGGGTTTCTTTTGGTTTTTTTATTTTCATTATGGAAAATTACAAACATATATGTAAAAGTAAACAGAATAGTATAATGGAACCCCTGTAGCCTCCACTTCCCTCAACAATTATCAACTCAGCCAGCCTTGTTTCATCTCTACTGCCAACCACACCATCCCCTTCAATATAATTTTGAGACAAATCCCCGGTATCCTATAATTTCATCTCCAAATACTTCAGTATGTTTCGTTAAAAGAACTCAAAGAAAAAAAAAAACAAATAACCATAGCATCAACGTCTCATCATTATTTAAAAAAAAATAATCATGAAGGGCTTAAACAGCAGACTATCATATCCAAATTCACCCTTTAGAGGTTATTGCTCAAGAAAGGACAAATGTATATACTGAGAAAATGCTTTTTACAACCCAGCCTGGTAAATTTATCTCAAATGGATACCTGGTCCCCAGAGACATCTGCTCAGCTTCGAAACCACACTGCAGCTGAATAAATGAGACTTTCTGCCCACATGAGTTTTCCCTGGACTCTATTACCTTCTCAAATGAAAAAGAATGTGTTTCCTACTGATGTTATTAGGAAATGGCAACACAGATGCTAATTCCAAGGCCGTGGGGACTTCTATAATTAGTTAACAAAGGACAGGAAGCAAATGGAGGAAGACAAAGGAGAGTGGTGGGAAGGGGCAGAGCAGGGATGAAGGACCGCAGCCCCCAATCATACAGACCATTTTCACAGGAAACCTGCAACTTGGTGGAGTAGCTTGTAGCCAAGTAGATTAAATTTTAATCTGGTGACATGAGTTCCTGCTTTCCTCTGCCCTCGCAATGTTCTGTGCTGAGACCTGTACGCTCGCCTCACCACGTCCGCTAAGGAGCCCCTCCGTGGCTCCACCAAGGGTCGGGATGGAGATTTTTCTTGGTGCCTCATTAAAACAGGACAGACTGAAGCAAGATGGCTACTGAGTGACTCAGGGGGAAATGCTGGACGCGTGCTGGATTCCAGCCCTGAGGAGGACAGCACAGGACTTTATCACGCTACCTCAGAAAGGAAATCCTATTCAAAAGGCATGGTTGGGCAAAGCTTTGGCACAGTGACCTGCTACGGAAAAAAGGGCAGAAACAAAGACATGTTTGCTGGAAAATGGGCAAGATAGTTTCACGTCATCTTACTTAATCTTTGCAACAACACTCTGAGTGCTCCCCAATCCCGGAGCGCGCAAGGGCCACTGTGCCTGCACGCCCAGACCAGGGGGATGATGGCCAGCACACGCTGAGGGAAGAGGCAGCAAGCATCCAAGCTAGTAACAGCCACTCAGTTCCGGAAAGAGGGTGGAGGAGCCCGACTTGAGCTCGTCTTCTCTCACAACACCACCAAAACCACAAGTAACTGCTGAACAGCCATTGACAAAAAAGACTGGAAGCTACCAAAAAAGACTTTTTACACTCAAAGACAAAAAAGAAGCCACAGTGAGATGGTAGGAGGGCGCTTTCGGAAAATAATCAAATCCCATACCCACCAGATGGACAACCCACAAACTGGAAGATAATTATATCGCAGAGGTCCTCCCATAAGAGTGAGAGTCCTGAGCCTCTGAGTGAGGTCTCAGAGACCTCTGGGACAACACTAAATGCACCAACATTTGCATCATAGGTGTCCCAGAAGGAATAGAGAGAAAGGGCCTGAGAAAATATATGAAGAGATTATAGCCGAAAACTTCCCTAACATGAGAAAGAAAACATTCAACTTAAGTCCAGGAAGTGGAGAGAGTCCCATACAAGACAAACCAAGGAGGAACACACCAACACACATATTAATCAAACTGACAAAAATTAAAGACAAAGAAAAAATATTAAAAGCATGAAGGGAAAAGTGGGCTTCCCTGGTGGCGCAGTGGTTGAGAGTCTGCCTGCCGATGCAGGGGACATAGGTTCGTGCCTCGGTCTGGGAAGATCCCACATGCCATGGAGCGGCTAAGCCCATGAGCCATGGCCGCTGAGCCTGCGCGTCCGGAGCCTGTGCTCCACAACTGGAGAGGCCACAACAGTGAGAGGCCCGTGTACAGCAAAAAAAAAAAAAAAAAAAAAAAAAAAAAAAAAGAAGAAGAAGGAAAAAGTGACAAGTAACATACAAGGGAATCCCCATAAGGGTATCAGCTGATTTTTAAGCAGAAACTCTGCAGGCCAGAAGGGAATGGCACGATATATTTAAAGTGATGAAAGGGGAAAACCTACAACCAAGAATATTCTACCCAGCAAGGCTCTCATTCAGATTCAACGGACAAATCAAAAGTTTTACAGACAAGCAAAAGCTAACAGAATTCAGCACCACCAAACCAGCTTTACAACAAATTCTAAAGGAACTTCTCTAGGTGGAAAAAAAAAAAAAAGGCCAAAACGAGAATCAAGAAAATTACAAAGGGGCTTCCCTGGTGGCACAGTGGTTGAGAGTTCGCCTGCCAAAGCAGGGGACACGGGTTCGTGCCCCGGTCCGGGAGGATCCCGCGTGCAGCGGAGCGGCTGGGCCCGTGAGCCATGGCCGCTGGGCCTGTGACTCCGGAGCCTGTGCTCTGCAACGGGAGAGGCCACGACAGTGAGAGGCCTGCATACCGCAAAAAAAAAAAAAAGAAAATTACAAATGGTAAAGCTCACCAATAAAGGCAAACATAAAGTAAAGGTAGGAAATCATCCCCACACAAATATGATATCAAAACCAGCAATCATAAGAAGAGGAGAGTACAAATGCAGGATATTGGAAGTGCACTTGAAATTAAGAGACCAGCAACTTAAAACGATCTTGTACATATACACACTGCTATATCAAAACCTCATGGGAGGGACTTCCCTGGTGGTCCAGTTGGTAAGACTCCGCACTCCCAATGCAGGGGGCCAGGCCTCGATCCCTGGTCAGGGAACTAGATCCCACAGGCATGATGCAACGAAGAGTCCACATACCGCAACTAAAGACCCTGCATGCCACAAATAAGACTTGGTGCAGCCTAAATAAATAAATAAATATTAAAAAAAAAAAACCTCAGGGGAACCACAAACCAAAAATCTACAATAGGTACACATACAAAAAAGAAAAAGCAATCTAAACACAACACTAAAGACAGACATCAAATCACAAGAGAACAAAAGACGAAGGGAAGAAAAAAAAGACCTTGAAAAACAAATCCAAAACAATGAACAAAATGGCAGTAAGAACATTCCTATTGATAATTACCTTAACCGTAAATGGATTAAATGCTCCAACCAAAAGACACAGACTGGCTGAATGGATACAAAAACAAGACCCGTATATATGCTGTCTACAAGAGATCCACTTCAGATCTAGGGACACATACAGACTGAAACTGAGGGGACGGAAAAAGGTATTCCACGCAAATGGAAATCAAAAGAAAGCTGGAGTAGCAATACTCATATCAGATGAAATAGACTTTAAAATAAAGAATGCTACAAGAGACAAAGAAAGACACTAAACAATGATCAAGGGATCAATCCAGGAAGATAACAACTGTAAATATATATGCACCCAACACAGGAGTACCTCAATATGTAAGGCAAATGCTAACAGCCATAAAGGAGAAACCAACAGTAACACAATGGTGGGGGACTTTAACACCTCACTTTCATCAATGGACAGATCATCCAGACAGAAAATCAACAAGGAAGCACAGGCCTTAAATGATATGTTAGACCAGATGGATTTAATTGATATTTATAGAGCATTCCATCCAAAAGCAGGAGTATACACTTTTTTCTCAAGTACACATGGAATATTCTCCAGGACAGATCACATGCTGGGCCACAAATCAAGCCTCAGTAAATTTAAGGAAACAGAAATCATATCAAGTATCTTTTCCGAGCACAATGCTTTGAAATTAGAAATCAATTACAGGACAAAAACTGTAAAAATACAACACATGGAGGCTAAACAATATGCCACTAAACAACCAATGGATCACTGAACAAAGAGGAATTCGAAAACTACCTAGAGACAAATGACAACGAGAACACAACAGTCCAAAACCTATGGGATGCAGCAAAAGCAGTTCTAAGAGGGAAGTTTACAGCGATACAAGGCCTACCTTAGGAAACAAGAAAAATCTCAAATAAACGACCTAACCTTACACATAAAGCAACTAAAGAAAGAAGAAAAAACAAAACCCAAAGTTAGTAGAAGGAAAGAAATCATAAAGATCAGAGCAGAAATAAATGAAATAGAGATGAAGAAAACAATAGAAAAGATCAATGAAACTAAAATGTGGTTCTTTGAGAAGACAAACAAAATTGACAAACCTTTAGCCAGACTCATCAAGAAAAAAAGAGAACTCAAATCAATAAAATTAGAAATGAAAAAGGAAAAGTTACAACTGACACCACAGAAATACAAAGGATCATAAGAGACTACTACAAACAACTATATGCCAATAAAATGGGTAACCTAGAAGAAACTGACAAATTCCTAGAAAGATACAACCTTCCAAGACTGAACCAGGAAGAAACAGAAAATATGAACAGACCAATCACAAGTACTGAAATTTAAACAGTGATTTAAAAGCTTCCAAAACGGACTTCCCTGGTGGTCCAGTGGTATAGAATCCTCCTTCCAATGCAGGGCACGGGGATTTGATCCCTGGTTGGGGAACTAAGATCCCACATGCCGCAGGGCTACTAAGCCTGGGCACCACAACTACTGAGCTAGCGCGCCTCAACAACACACCCCACGTGCTGCAAACTACAACAGCCCACGCGCCCTGCAGCCCGCGTGCCACAACTAGAGAGAGAAAACCTGCACTCCACAACTAGAGAGAAGCCCGCACGCCACAATGAAGAGCACACACCACAACGAAAGATCCCGTATGCCTCAACTAAGACCCGACGCAGCCAAACACAATAAAGAAAATAAAACAAAAAAAATAAAAGCTTCCAACAAGCGAAAGTCCAAGACCAGATGGCGTCACAGGTGAATTCTATCAAACATTTAGAGAAGAATTAACAGCTATCCTTGCGAAACTCTTCCAAAAAACTGCAGAGAAAGGAACTCTGCTCATTCTATGAGGCAACCATCACCTGGATACCAAAACCAGACAAAGATACCACAAGAAAAAAAAATTACAGGCCAATATCACTGATGAACACAGATGCAGAAATACTCAACAAAATACTACCAAACCGAATCCAACAATACATTAAAAGGATCATACACTATGACCAAGTGGGATTAATCCCAGGGATGCAAGGATTCCTCAATATCCTCAAATCAATCAGTGTGATACACCACATTAACAAACTGAAGAATATACGGCTTCAAGATGGCAGAAGAGTAAGACGCGGAGATCACTGTCCTCCCCACAAATACATCAGAAATACATCTACGTGTGGAACAACTACTACAGAACACCTACTGAACACTGGCAGAAGACCTCAGACCTCCCAAAAGGCAAGAAACTCCCCACGTACCTGAGTAGGGCAAAAGAAAAAACAGAGAAAAAAGAATAGGGATGGGACCTGCACCAGTGGGAGGGAGCTGTGAAGGAGGAAAAGTTTCCACGCACTAGGAAGGCCCTTCGCGGCCGGTAACTGTGGGTGGCGGAGGGGGAAGTTTTGGAGCCACGGAGGAGAGCACAGCAACAGGGGTGCAGGGGGCAAAACAGGGAGACTCCCGCACAGAGGATCGGTGCCGACCGGCACTCACCAGCCCTGCTCACCCGCTGGGGTGGGCAGGGAGCTGAGCCTCGGGCTTCGCAGGTCGGATCCCAGGGAGAGGACTGAGGTTGGCGGCGTGGACACAGCCTGAAGGGGGCTAGTGCGCCACAGCTAGCCGGGAGGGAGTCCGGGAAAAAGTCTGGAGCTGCCGAAGAGGCAAGAGACTTTTTCTTGACTCTGTTTCCTGGTGCGCGAGGAGAGGGGATTCAGAGCACAGCTTAAAGGAGCTCCAGAGATGGGCGCAAGCCGCGGCTATGAGCACCGACCCCAGAGACGGGCATGAGACGCCAAGGCTGCTGCTGCCGCCACCAAGAAGCCTGTGTGCGAGCACAGGTCACTCTCCACACCTCCCCTCCCGGGAGCCTGTGCAGCCCGCCACTGCCAGGGTCCCGTGATCCAGGGACAACTCCCCGGGGAGAACGCACAGCGCGCCTCAGGCTGGTGCAACATCACGTCGGCCTCTGCCGCCGCAGGCTCGCCCCGCACTACGTGCCCCTCCCTCCCACCGGCCTGAGTGAGCCAGAGCCCCCAAACCGTTAACCCCGTCCTGTCTGAACAAAGAACAGATGCCCTCAGGTGACCTACATGCAGAGGCGGGGCCAAACCCAAAGCTGAACCCTGGGAGCTGTGTGAACAAAGAAGAGAAAGGGAAATCTCTCCCAGCAGCCTCAGGAGCAGCGGATTAAATCTCCACAATCAACTTGATGTACCTGCATCTGTGGAATACCTGAATAGACAACGAATCATCCCAAATTCAAGAGGTGGACTTTGGGAGCAACGATACATATATATTTTTCCCTTTTTCTCTTTTTGTGAGTGTGTATATGTATGCTTCTGTGTGTGATTTTGTCTGTATAGCTTTGCTTTTACCATTTGTCGTAGGGTTCTGTCGGTCCATTTTTGTTTGTTTTTTAGTACAGTTTTTAGCACTTGTCCTCATTGGTGGATTTGTTTTTTGGTTTGGTTGCTCTCTTCTTTCTTTTTTTAATTACCTAAAATTTTTTTTTTACTATTTTTTATTTTAATAACTTTATTTTACTTTATTTTATTTTACTTTATTTTCTTCTTTCGTTCTTTCATTTTTTTCCTCCCTATTATTCTGAGCTGTGTGGAGAACAGGCTCTTGGTGCTCTAGCAAGGTGTCAAGGGCTGTGCCTCTGAGGTGGGAGAGCCAAGTTCAGGACACTGGTCCACAAAAGACCTCCCAGTTCCACGTAATATCAAATGGTGAAAATCTCTGAGAGATCTCCATCTCAACGCCAACACCCAGCTTCACTCAACGAACAGCAAGCTACAGTGCTGGACACCCTATGCCAAACAACTAGCAAGACAGGAACACAGCCCCATCCATTAGCAGAGAGGCTGCCTAAAATCATAATAAGGCCACAGGCACCCCAAAACACAACACCAGACGTGGACCTGCCCACCAGAAAGACAAGATCCAGCCTCACCCACCAGGACACAGGCACTAGTCCCCTCCACCAGAAAGCCTACACAACCCACTGAACCAACCTTAGCCACTGGGGGCAGACACCAAAAACAATGGGAACTACGAACCTGCAGCCTGCGAAAAGGAGATCCCAAACACAGTAAGATAAAAAAATGAGAAGACAGAAACACACAGCAGATGAAGGAGCAATGCAAAAACCCACCAGACCTAACAAATGAAGAGGAAGTAGGCAGTCTACCTGAAGAAGAATTCAGAATAATGACCGTAAAGATGATCCAAAATCTTGGAAACAGAATAGAGAAAACACAAGAAACGTTTAACAAGGACCTAGAAGAACTAAAGAGCAAACAAACAGTGATGAACGACACAATAAATGAAATGAAAAATACTCTAGATGGGATCAATAGCAGAATAACTGAGGCAGAAGAACGGATAAGTGACCTGGAAGATAAAATAGTGGAAATAACTACTGCAGAGAAGAATAAAGAAAAAAGAATGAAAAGAATTGAGGACAGTCTCAGAGACATCTGGGACAACATTAAACACACCAAAATTCGAATTATAGGGGTTCCAGAAGAAGAGAAAAAGGGACTGAGAAAATATTTGAAGAGATTATAGTTGAAAACTTCCCTAATATGGGAAAGGAAATAGTTTATCATAGTCCAGGAAGCACAGAGAGTCCCATACAGGATAAATCCAAGGAGAAACACGCCAAGACACATATTAATCAAACTATCAAAAATTAAATACAAAGAAAAAATATTAAAAGCAGCAAGGGAAAAATAACACACAAGGGAATCCCCATAAGATTAACAGCTGATCTTTCAGCAGAAACTCTGCAAGCCTGAAGGGAGTGGCAGGACATATTTAAAGTGATGAAGGAGAAAAACCTACAACCAAGATTACTCTACCCAGCAAGGTTCTCATTCACATTTGACCTTTACAGACAAGCAAAATCTAAGAGAATTCAGCACCACCAAACCGGCTTTACAACAAATGCTAAAGGAACTTCTCTAGGCAGGAAACACAAGAGAAGGAAAAGACCTACAATACCAAACCCAAAACAATTAAGAAAATGGGAATAGGAACATACATATCAATAATTACCCTAAATGTAAATGAATTAAATGCTCCAACCAAAAGACACAGACTGGCTGAATGGATACAAAAACAAGACCCATGTATATGCTATCTACAAGAGACCCACTTCAGACCTAGGGACACATACAGACTGAAAGTGAGGGGATGGAAAAAGATATTCCATGCAAATGGAAACCAAAAGAAAGCTGGAGTAGCAATTCTCCTATCAGACAAAATAGACTTTAAAACAAAGACTATTACAAGAGACAGGATGGACATTACATAATGATTAAGGGATCAATCCAAGAAGAAGATATAACAATTGTAAATTTTGATGCACCCAACATAGGAGCACCTCAATACATAAGGTAAATGCTAATAGCCATAAAAGGGGATACTGACAGGAACACAAACACAGTAATGGACTTTAACACCCCACTTTCACCAATGGACAGACCATCCAAAATGGAGTAAATAAGGAAACACAAGCTTTAAATGATACATTAAACAAGATGGACTTAATTGATATTTATAGGACATTCCATCCAAAAACAACAGAATACACATTCTTCAAAAGTGCTCATGAAACAGTCTCCACGACAGATCATATTGTGGGTCAGATAATCAAGCCTTGGTAAATTTAAGAAAATTGAAATCGTATCAAGTATGTTTTCAGACCACAACGCTATGAGACTAGATATCAATTACAGGAAAACATCTGTAAAATATACAAACACATGGAGGCTAAACAATACACTACTTAATAACTAAGAGATCACTGAAGAAATCAAAGAGCGAATCAAAAAATACCTAGAAATGACAATGAAAACACGACGACCCAAAACCTATGGGATGCAGCAAAAGCAGTTCTAAGAGGGAAGTTTATAGCAATACAATCCTACCTTAAGAAACAAGAAACATCTCAAATAAACAACCTAACCTTACACCTAAAGCAATTAGAGAAAGAAGAACAAAAAAACCCCAAAGTCAGCAGAAGGAAAGAAATCATAAAGATCACATCAGAAATAAATGAAAAAGAAATGAAGGAAACGATAGCAAAGATCAGTAAAACTAAAAGCTGGTTCTTTGAGAAGATAAACAAAATTGATAAACCATTAGCTAGACTCAGCAAGAAAAAGGGAGAAGACTCACATCAATAGAATTAGAAATAAAAAAGGAGAAGTAACAACTGACACTGCAGAAATACAAAGGATCATGAGAGATTACTAGAAACAACTATATGCCAATGAAATGGACAACCTGGAAGAAATGGACAAATTCTTAGAAATGAACAAACTTCTGAGACTGAACCAGGAAGAAATAGAAAATATGAACAGACCAAACACAACCACTGAAATTGAAACTGTGATTAAAAATCTTCCAACAAACAAAAGCCTAGGACCAGATGGCTTCGCAGGCGAATTCTATCAAACATTTATAGAAGAGCTAACACCTATCCTCTCAAACTCTTCCAAAATGTAGCAGAGGGAGGAACACTCCCAGACTCCTTCTATGAGGCCACCATCACCCTCATACCAAAACCAAAGATGTCACAAAGAAAGAAAACTACAGGCCAATATCACCGATGAACATAGATGCAAAAATCCTCCACAAAATACTAGCAAACAGAATCCAACAGCACATTAAAAGGATCATACACCATGATCAAGTGGAGTTCATCACAGGGATGCAAGGATTCTTCAATATATGCAAATCAATCAATGTGATACACCATATTAACAAATAGAAGGAGAAAAACCATATGATCATCTCAAAAGGTGCAGAGAGAGCTTTTGACGAAATTCAACACCCATTTATGATAAAAACCCTCCAGAAAGTAGGCATAGAGGGAACTTACCTCAATATAATAAAGGCCATATATGACAAACCCACAGCCAACATCGTCCTCAATGGTGAAAAACTGCAACCATTTCCACTACGATCAGGAACAAGACAAGGTTGCCCACTCTCACCACTCTTATTCAACATAGTTTTGGAAGTTCCAGCCACAGCAATCAGAGAAGAAAAAGAAATAAAAGGAATCCAAATCGGAAAAGAAAAAGTAAAGCTGTCACTGCAGATGACATGATACT
The DNA here is from genome assembly GCF_951394435.1 of Stenella coeruleoalba. Lineage (NCBI taxonomy): Eukaryota > Metazoa > Chordata > Mammalia > Artiodactyla > Delphinidae > Stenella > Stenella coeruleoalba. The sequence goes on from NC_137152.1 coordinate 15,517,009, forward strand.
ATACATAGAGAATCCTAAGGATGCTACCAGAAAACTACAAGAGCTGATCAATGAATTTGGTAAAGTAGCAGGATACAAAATTAATGCACAGAAATCTCTTGCATTCCTATACACTAATGATGAAAAATCTGAAAGCGAAATCAATAAAACACTCCCATTTACCATTGCAACAAAAAGAATAAAATATCTAGGTATAAACCTACCTAAGGAGACAAAAGACCTGTATACAGAAAATTATAAGACACCGATGAAAGAAATTAAAGATGATACAAATAGATGGAGAGATATACCATGTTCTTGGATTGGAAGAATCAACATTGTGAAAATGACTCTACTACCCAAAGCAATCTACAAATTCAATGCAATCCTTATCAAACTACCACTGGCATTTTTCACAGAACTAGAACAAAAAGTTTCACAATTTGTATGGAAACACAAAAGACCTCAAATAGCCAAAGCAATCTTGAGAAAGAAAAACGGAGCTGGAGGAATCATGCTCCCTGACTTCTGACTACGAAGCTACATTAATCAAGACAGTACGGTACTGGCACAAAAACAGAAAGATAGATCAATGGAACAGGATAGAAAGCCCAGAGATAAACCCACGCACATATGGTCAACTAATGTATGACAAACGAGGCAGGAACATACAATGGAGAAAAGACAATCTCTTCAATAAGTGGTGCTGGGAAAACTGGACAGCTACATGTAAAGGCATGAAATTAGAACATGCTCTAGCACCATACACAAAAATAAACAAAATGGATCAAAGACCTAAATGTACGGCTGGACACAATAAAACTCTTAGAGGAAAACAGAGGCAGAACACTCTCTGACATAAATCTAAGCAATATGTTTTTTGAACCACCTCCTAGAGTACTGAAAATAAAAACAAAAATAAACAAATGGGACCGAATTAAACTTAAAGGCTTCTGTACAGCAAAGGAAACCATATTCAAAATGAAAAGACAACCCACAGAATGGGAGAAAATATCTGCAAACAAAGCGACAGACAAGGGATTAATCTCCACAATATACAAACAGCTCATGCAGCTCTATGTCAAAAAAAAAAAAAAACCAATCAGAAAATGGGCAGAAGATCTAAATAGACATTTCTCCAAAGAAGATATACAGATGGCCAAAAATCACGTGTAAAGATGCTCAACATCACTGATTTTCAGAGAAATGCAAATCAAAACTACAATGAGATATATCACACCTCAGACTGGTCAGAGTGGCCATCATCAAAAGGTCTACAAACAATAAATGCTGGAGAGGGTGTGGAGAAAAGGGAACCCTCCTACATTGTTGGTAGGAATGTAAACTGGTAAAACCACTATGGAGAAGAGTATGGAGATTCCTTAAAAACCTAAAAATAGAACTACCATATGATCCAGCAATCCCACTCCTGGGCATATATCCGGAGAAAACCATAATTCAAAAAGATACACACACCCCAATGTTCACTGCAGCACTATTTACAATGGTCAAGACATGGAAGCAACCTAAATGTCCACTGACAGACGAATGGATAAAGAAGATGTGGTAGTGGGCTCCCCTGGTGGCACAATGGTTAAGAATCCACCTGCCAATGCAGAGGACAGGGGTTTGAGCCTTGGTCCTGGAAGATCCCACATGCCGCAGAGCAACTAAGCCCATGCACCACAACTACTGAGCCTGCACTCTAGAGCCCGTGTGCCACAACTACTGAAGCCCTCGTGCCTAGAGTCCGTGCTCCTCAACAAGAGAAGCCACCACAATGAGAAGCTCACGCACCTCAACAAAGAGTAGGCCCTGCTCGTTGCAACTAGAGAAAGCCCTTGCACAGCAACGAAGACCCAATGCAGCCAAAAATTAAAAAGATGTGGTACATATATACAATGGAATGTTACCGCGCCATGAAAAATAATGAAATAATGCCATTTGCAGCAACATGGATGGACCTAGAGATCATCATACTAAGTGAGGAAAGAGAAAGGCAAACAGCATATGGTATCACTCATATGTGGAATCTAATTTTTAAAAATGATACAAATGAACTTTTTTACAAAACAGAAACAGACTCACAGATCTTGAAATCAAACTTACGGTTACAAAAGGGGAAACATGGGGGAAATGATTAATTAAGAGATTGGGATTAACATATACATGCTACTATATCTATAAAACAGATAACCAACAAGGACCTACTGTATAGCACAGGAAACTCTACTCAATATTCTGTGATAACTGATGTGAGAAAAGAATCTGAAAAAGAATTGATATATGTATAACTGAATCACTTTGCTGTACACTTAAAATTAACACAACATTGTAAATCAACTATACTTCAATAAAATTTTTTAAAAAACAGGACAGATTGATATTGCCACTCAAAAAAAAAATTCCAAGTAACTCACGTTCAATTGTAAAAACACCTCAAACCCAAAGTTGATCTTTTTGCCCGACATGTGTCACTCGGGCCAACTGACTGAGTTTGCTTGCAGAATTTCTACCACAATATTTGACCAGCTTACTTTTAGAACTTTTAAGACACTAAGTTAGTAGATTATAAATGATAAATATGATAAAATGTCAGATTGGAATTTTTATTATATATGCAGAATTGAGGGTTTTTTTTCCCTAAAGGGACTATAAATTTCCTAAAAGCTTTAATCATCACAGCAGTCACTTGCTCTGCCATTTACAAAACACTTCCATAGACAGCTTGGTTGAATTTTAGAACCACCCTGTGAGGCAGGCAGCGTCGGTAACTGGCTCTACTTTGCAGGTGGGGAAATGAAGCAGAGAGAGTAACAGATTCGCCCAAGGTCACACAGCTAGGGCATGGCAGAGTCCTGTGCTGCCCAGGGCCCAGATGACACTTACTACTTATTGGACTCACTTTCTGAAATTGAGCCACCAAGGGGAGGGAAGGGCAAAACAGTTTATTTATCAATCTTAGGCAAACAGATCACAGAAAAAAAGGAAGAGGTCAAATTCAGATTTTCATTGACAAATGCACCCTGTGCTCTAATTACCTTCTAGTTCCCTCTGACGTAGGCCAGTCTCAGGGGAAAAGCCTGCATAAACTAAACCATCCTCCGTGACCGTGGACCCCACATACACCCTCTACCTATCTTGGCTGGACAAACCTTAAGAAGCGATATGCCATCAGGGACTGCAAAAAGCCAAGGTTCAAATCTATTCTTAGCAGGAAAGTATCTGAATTTAAAAGCAAAGTGTCCTTCAAACAAACAATTTAAGAATAAATTATAATGATCTCACTACATGTTTATATAAAACAAGAAAGACGGATGATGTATAGGATTTTAGTTCATTAAAAACTTTTGAACATTATTTTATTGAAATGTCTTAAAAGGAGTAAGTAAAACTTACTAAGTTTTACTTAGTAAGTAAAGTAAACTTTTACTTAGTAAGTAAGTAAACTTTCTACTGTGGTTTAAAAGTATCTGATTTCCGGGCTTCCCTGGTGGCGCAGTGGTTGGGAGTCCACCTGCCGATGCAGGGGACACGGGTCTGTGCCCCGGTCCGGGAAGATCCCACATGCCGCGGAGCGGCTGGGCCCGTGAGCCATGGCCGCTGAGCCGGCGCGCCGGAGCCTGTGCTCCGCAACGGGAGAGGCCACGACAGTGAGAGGCCCGCGTACCGCAAAAAAAAAAAAAAAAAGAAAAAAAGAAGTATCTGATTTCCAAAGCAAAGCATTCGTCAGTGAAACGATATGATGGCAAATGACTTACCATATAGTAATCCTGAGACTGTACTGGCTCATGCCGGTCCTTAAATATATTCCAGGTTATCTGTAAGCCTATCTTGCTCCCAGCGGAAAATAAGAAATAATGAATATAAGTAAGGTTGGCTGTGCCTAAATGAAAGCAACTAGATTTTAGAACAATTTTCCTGCTACAGACATTGTAAAAAAAAAAAAAAAAAATCTGATTGGATTTATGGCAACACTGGCCATCTAAAAGCCACCTAAAAACAACAGAGCCCAGATTTACTGGACAGGAGGCACCTCTAGTAACTCCTACCAGAATTTAGATCTTACTTCATCCACTGCTGCTCAATTCCAACATACTTGAGGGCAGGTCAATGGAAAGAATCTGTGAAGTGGAGGAGACAGCCTACGAATTCAGCGTCAGGAAGTCAACAAATCCTTACCAAGTGCCACGTGGGATGGGTACTAGTTGCTTGGAGTATTAAGTTTCAACTGGCAGTGGGGTTGGGGGAGAGTGGGGACGTCAGTAAACTATATCCTGTCCCCCATATTTTGCTTTCTAGTATCTTTTTTTGGTAAGAATGACCTAAAAATAAATCATTTTTATACTTTATAAGTACGATTGAGATATGTCCATTTACCAGTTTTTTCAAAAGAAAGATGCCATATATAAGCAAACTATGTTTACTCACAGAGGTGAATGGATTCACTGGGCTTAATTTCAGACCACTCACAGTGAAGTATCTGTGATATAAAGTATAGCATAATTTAAGCCACGTATATGTTGCTCTTCCACTAACAAGAGAAGAAAACTGTGTAGCATTATGCTGCAAACTGGGGTGCATTCATCACTTCAAACGGCAACAGTGTCGCCATCATCATCCGTGATGCCACACTTCACAGTTTCGCCTCCGGGCTCCCTGGGAGCCTCTGACTGTACTACCTCATACTTTCACCTTCGGCAGCTTCCTTCCACTCTTTTATAAAGGGAGCTGCTTTGACGTGACTCTCTTTGGCAAACTTTTTGCGACATATTTCTTAAAGGCTTTTCTAAGCAGCAGCTAATGACCTCCTCTTCCAAAAGTTCTGTGTCATACATCACCTTCAAGATGTGGGCAGCTTTAGAGAAGGAGAACTTGATGTACTGCTACTGCACGCTGTGATGAGGGTAATGCTGAGCTTTCCTGTTTATACTGGCAAAATTGTAGGAAATTTCTTAATTTGTTCCCTTAATCGTCTCATTAAAATGACCACCAGTCAACACAAGAGGACCCTTGGCTTTTACATCTACTTCAACGATACCCTCTTTCTTTTTAACAGAATCAACTGCTCCTTCAAGGTCATCACTAGGTGCCAGGCCTTTTGCTGAGTTTTCACCCATTCTGCGCTCTAAGCTTCCCAAGTGGTGTGCATCCCCACAGCCTGTGGAGGGCAACTGAGTTCATTTGGTGGTGGTGATGGTGGTGACTCGTTGCTAGATATGGGGCCATTTTTCTTTCTCTTTAAGCCTTCTAATTTCCTTTTTTCCCCCCATGTACCCATTTCCTTTTTCTTAGGTGGTTCTTGGAGAATGAATATGCAGCCCTTATGATCTGCATCAAGCATGCCTCACTAGCCACAGGCTTTACAAAAATTACTTAGCAAGAACAAGTATTTTGGATGCAAGGTTTTCATTCTCAGGACAGAGAACACGTTTTTTAATGAACCCACCCACCAAGTCTTGAAACTTTAGCCTTGTGAGATCCAACGACAATCCAATGGTCATTCTAAACATCAAAATGGTCTTTGCTCCCAGCTCACAACCAATTGTGAGGGATACACTGGAGGCCAATCAAGCACCTTTATCATGTCAACCATCTCCTTTTGTTCCATTTATTCTATTTCTTTTGCCCCCCAACCTTAACAGTCACACAGAGTATCAGGTATGGACAGAACTGGTCTGATACAATGCAGCTGGCATTGAGGCTATTTTTGCTTACTGGTAAGCTTGGTAAGATGCAGAGATATTTTATTATATTCTGGTTACTACTGCTGCGTGAAAAAATCACCTCAAAATTTAATGGTACAAGTTTGAGTTCTGGTTCCAAGTTAAGATGGAATAAATAACATCCCACCCTGTCTTCTCCATGAATGCAGCTATAAAAACTAGACAGAGTGGATGGAATAGCTATTTTAGGAGTGTGAAAAGTAAGTGGTAGCAAGCAGCCTGGAGAAGACGACTAGATTTCAGAGAACCACCAAATCGACAGCCAGTTCCACACTTTCCCCCAGTCTCCCCCAGCCTGGCCTAAAGGCAGTCTGAAACCCAGAACTGGGCGTTAGGTGCGGACACAGACAGCATCAGGAGAAACCCTCTAGAAAAAGGCAGGAAAGGGGCCTCCTAATGCTCAGAGAGAGTGAGGGAATTCTCTACGTCTTCCTCTTCCTTGTCCTCTTGTACCCCCAGGGCCCCTGCAATCCCGCAGTGGTGACAGCAGAGACAGTCAGTGGCAGAGCGGGCCCACAGATGCCTGGAACTCCGAGAGGGCAATCTTTTGCTCTAGTTGAAGGAGCTGTGGTCCCAAGGGTGGTAGCGGTGAATCTCCATTGCTTTTTGTTTCTCCTTCTGAAGGCCTGGCCTCAGACATGGGCCCAGTTGTGGGAAGTGTGAGGCCGAATGGAATAACTGGCCACAGGACTGAAAAGGCAGCCCCAGTTAACCAGAGAAATCACAAAGCTGAACAGCACTAAAAGGGCTTTGAAGTCAGAACTGACACCACAATTGAAACGGACCTTGGCAACTTGAAACAACTAGGCCGACTGCCTGCTAAAGCAAAAATATCAACAGACTCCATAGGATATAAACAAGGGCCAGAATCTCATAAAATAATATTCAAAATGCTCAGGATAGGCTCCTCAATTACTTGGCATTCAAAGACGCAGGAAAATGTCAACTCACATGAGAAAAGACAATGGGCAGACTCCAATGACAAGATGATCCAGACATGAGAATTATCTGACAATGACTTTAAAGCAGTTATTATAAAAAGTCTCCAAGAAGTGAGGGTAAACACTCCTGAAAAGAATGGAAAAAATAGAAAGTCTTAACAACTAAAGAGCCAAATGAAACTTTTAGGAACGAAAATTTTAATAAGCAAAAGAAAAAACTCACTAGAGAGGCTCACAAGAAGAATGGAGATGATAGAGGGTCAGTGAAATTAAAGACGGTTCAATGGAAATGATCCAGTCTGAACAACAGAAAAAAGACAAAGGGTTTAGGCCCCAATGCAGAAAGATCTCCTAGGGACTTCCCTGGTGGCACAGTGGTTAGGAATCCGCCTGCCAATGCAGGGGACACGGGTTTGAGCCCAGGTCCGGGAAGATCCCACATGCCACGGAGCAACTAAGCCCGTGCGCCACAACTACTGAGCCTGTGCTCTAGAGCCCGTGCTCCGCAAATGAGAGAAGCCACCGCAATGAGAGGCCCATGCACTGCAACGAAGGGTAGCCCCCGCTCGCCGCAACTAGAGAAAGCCGGCACACAGCAATGAATACCCAATGCAGCCAAAAATAAATAAATAAATTTATTTAAATAAAAAAGAAAGATCTCCTAGAAATCAAGACCCTCTCCCAAAGACCCATAAACCAATAGGAAAAAAGGGGGGAGGGTTATAGATAGATAGCGCTAAGAAAAAAAGGGAAATATGCTCAACTTCGCTCAGAGTAAGAGAAATACAAACTAAAACTAATTGAGATATCATCCCTCAACCATCAGGTTAACAAGAGTCTAAAATATTGGCAACCTATTTTATTACTGAGGCTGTAAAGAAAGATAATGGTATAACCCACAGATAGGAATCTGACACTGTTTACCAAAATTACAGGTGCATTTATTCTTTAATTCACAAATACCACTTTGGGCTACCTAATCACAAATACACCCATACATGTATTAAATGGCCCATGTATGAAGTTATTCATCGCAGCTTAGTAGCAAAAAACTATACATCCAGGTGTCCCGTAAAAAAGGTATTGGTAGAATAAACAATGATACATCCACCCAATGAAGTACTACTCAGCTATAAAGAAGAATAAGGAAGATTCCCATATTCTGATTTGGAAAGGTGTCCTGGCTAAACTGTATTTGGTCTGGTACCTTTTAAGTAAGAAAGGGAGAATAAGAATGCCAGACAGTACATATTTTCGGCTCTGTGGGCCACACAGTCTCCACCATTGTAGCCCCAAAGTGGCCACAGGAGAATGGATGCGTTCCAATAAAACTTTAGTTACAAGATAAAGGCAGCCAGCTTACAGGTTGTAGCTTGCTGACAACGGACATAAAGAAACACTGAAAGGATAAATAAGAAACTAAAAAAACTTAGAGGAAACAGCACAGATGGGATAAAAACAGATAAATTGGACTTCAAAATTAAAAACTCATGCGTTAAAGAACAGCATCAAGAAAGTTAAAAGATAAATCACCGAACGGGAGAAAATATTTGCAAATCGTATATCTGACAAGGGATTATGTCTCCAGATTATATAAAGGATTCTTACAGCTCAACAAGATGTCAAATAGCCCAACTGAAAAAAAGGACAAAGGATTTGAAAAGACATTTCTGCAAAGATATACAAATGGTCAATAAACACATGAAAAGACATTCAACATCCTTAGTCATCAAGGAAATTCAAATCAAAACCAAAATGAGATAACACTTCAAACCTACTAGGATGACTATAATTTAAAAAAGAAAGACAGAAAATAACAAGTGTTGGTGAGGATGTGGTGAAATTGGAACGCTCACACATTGCTGATGGGAATGTAAAATGGTGCAGCTGCTTTGGAAAATTTTTCTGGGAAGGAGTTCCTCAAAAGGTTAAATATAGGGTGGATGCAACCCAAGTATCCATCAATGGATGAATGGATAAACAAAATGTGGTCTATCCATACAGCAGAGTATTATTCAGCCTTAAAAAGGAAGGAAATTCTGACACATGCTACAACATGGATGAACTTTGAGGACATTATGCTAAATGAAAAAAGCCAGCCACACACACACCCAGAACACTGTACGATTCCACTTACAAAACGTACCTAGAGTAGTCAAACTCAGAGACAGAAAGTAGAATGGTGGTTACTGGTAGCTGGGGGAAGGGCAGAGTGGGGAATCGCGGTTTAATGGGTACAGAGTTCTCGTTTTGTAAGATGAAAGAGTTCTGGAGACTGGTTACACAACAATATGAATGTACCACACTACTGAAAGGCACACTTAGAAACAGTTAAGATGGTAAATTTTATGATGTGTTTCTTTATCACAATAAAAAACTTGTAAGAGAACATTAGAGTTACCATATGACCCAGAAATCCCACTGCTAGGTGTATACCCGAGAGAAATGCAAACACAAGTCCACACAAAAACTTGTAGCATTATTCACAACAGCCCAAACTGAAAATAACCCCATCAACGGAAGGATGGAAAAATACAATGTGGTGTATCCATACAACAAAATACTATTCAGCAATAAAAAAGTAATGAAGTACTGATACATGCCACAACATGGATGAATCTTGAAAACACATTAAGTGAAAGAAGACAGTCACAACGAACCAGCATTACACGATTCCATTTATATTGAATAAACAAATCTCTAGAGACAGATAGTTGTTACTCCTGGCCAGGCTGGCAAACGGAAGCGATCATGCTCTGAGGTGCTGTCGGCATTCACTTGTCTTTTTTGATCCACGTGCTGGGTTACATGGTGTGTACAGTTTGTGAAAAGTCACAGAGCAGTACACAAGACTGTACCCTTTCCTGTATATATGCTATACCTCAATTAGAAGGAAAAATCAAGAGCTCATCACAAAGCGGGGTTTTGTGCCTTCTCACCTCCTTTCTGCAGCACAGGACCAGGAATGGAGTTAGCATGGATCTCCAACCTCAAAACTTAGGGAAAAAAAAATTTTTTTTAACCAACTGCAGAACTATAACACGACCCTACAACAGGATGATCGTCCAAAGGATGTGAGCCCCCAGTCTTTACTATTTCACAGAGCACATTTCCTTCCATACTGAGGTTCTGGTGTGTTTATTGCTGGGAGCAAAAGGAAGGCAAAGACATGGGGGACTGACATTTACTGAGCACTTACTAAGTTCAGGGCACTTGCTTGAATCTCTACCTAAAGGTTTGTTAAATGGGGGTCAGAGATGTTAAGTAAGTTATCCAGGGTCACACAGCCTATAAATGACAGGGCAGAAATTAAAACCTGATCCGTAAAGCCAATGTCCTTTCCCCTCTGCCACTCGTATTGCTGGGCACAGTGGGATACAACGATGGAACACATGTTGGTAAAGTTTCATCACGGATCTGTTTTGTCAGTTTTTACTCCAGAAGGCAGAAAGGCAATTTGCCTAAAGGACAACCTGCATTTCATACACGTTCCTGGATGGTGAGATGAAAGAGAGGCAGCCATGGTCCTGCCAGCTAGACTCCAAGTCCTGGGAGTACTCATCCAGGGGCAAGACCCATCTCCCGGATGTTTAAAGCAAGGTGTCAGGCTTGGTTTATCCAAAGTCACCTGTGTCAAACTGAATTTGAGATGAATCACAGCCCTCAATGTAAAAGCTAAAACTATAAAGCTTTCAGAAGAACACATAGAAGAGGAGCCTCAAAACCACAACCTGGACGTAGGCAAAGATTTCTTAGACAGGACACAGAAGGCAAACTTAACAGGAAAAGAGCCTAAATTAGATTTAATCAAAGTTAAAATTTTCTGCTCATCAAATGTCACAAGTAGATGAATAAGCAAGCCACAGTCTGGGAGCAAATGTTCACAAAATATACTTCCGACAAAGCACTTGAATCCGGAATACATAAAGAACTCTTCTAATTCAATACTAAGATGACAACCCAACTAAACGGGTAAATGGCTTGAACAGACATCTCACAAAGGAAGGTGTCTGCATGGCTAAACAGCACATGAAAAGGTGCTCAACATCACTGATCATCAGGGAAAGGTGACTTAAAACCATAATGAGAAACCACCACACCCCCCAACTAGCAGGGCCAAAATAGAAAAGCTCAGTAATACAAAGTGCTGGTGAGGGTACGAAGCCACGGGAACTCTTGGTGCACCGGTGCTAGGAATATAAAATGGTACCACTTTGAAAAAAAGTTTGGAAGTTTCTTTAATAGTTTAACATACACCTACCCTTTGATCCAGCCATTCCACTCCGAGGTATTTACCCGAGAGGAATAAAAAACATTTGCCATTAAAAAGACCTACAGACAAATGTTCACAGTAGCTTGATTTATAACAGCCCCAAACTGGGAACAACCCAAACGTCCTTCAACAGGAGAATAGCTAAACCAACTGTGATATATTCACGCAATGGAATAGTACTTGGCATTAAAAAGGAACAAGCTACTGGTAACAGCAACAGTACGGATGAATCTCAAAAAAGTCACGCTGAGTGAAGGAAGCCCGACACTGAAGAGTACACACTGCCTGAGTCCATTTACACAAAACTCTAGAAAAGGCAAATCTAATCTAAGCATAAGAGTCATCGCCCGGGGCCAGGAATGGGAGTGGAAAGGGGAACGAGTGGGAGGGGACATAAGGCAACTTTCTGGGCAGATGGAAACTATATTGTGATAGGATTTGCTTACCTAGGTTTAGCCGTTTCTCAAGGTTGTACAACTAAGATTTGTGCATTTCAATGTATATACATTTTTATACTAACAATGTTGAAACGTATAATCAAGTACGGGGTGGGGAGAGGTCAAGAAGAAATAAAGATGGCAGAATATTAATAATTGTTGAAGCTGCGTAATGCACATGCTTGAAATTTTCCATAATAAAAGAATTGAAGAAAAAAATCATTTACATCGAATGCTCCCGCTCTCCCCCTGCCCCTCCGTGTCCAGTTCTGCCTGGCCGCTGGGCTGCCCTCCCGCAGCCCCAGCTCCTGAGTGAACTCTGCTTCCTGCCAAGGTCTGCCGCTTGACTCCTTTCTGCTCTACAACTCCCCACCGCCAACCAAGCCCCTATAACCGCCAGGCATTTTTGGCAAGCCCTGTCACACCCAATAGCTCAAAACCTGTTCAAGGGACTGGGAAACAACAAGCTTTCCAGCTTGCTTTTCAAGAGTTCAGTCCTCTCCCGCCTACACTGTCTGACCAGGATTTAAACAGCACCTATCTCAAAGCCTGATACTTAGAAGGCTTTAAAAGATAGTTTATGGCTTGTATTCCAAAAATACGTCTGTAAGTTGACAACTGGGAACTGAACATGCATTTTCCTGCATAACAAATAATATACAGCCAGTAATGCAGTGGTCCAGTCCACAAGTATCTATCTACCCACTGTATGCACTCAAGGCTCCAACAGCAATGCCTCAATTCAATGCTACAGGTGCAATGCTTCTCTCATCAGTCAGTTCACATGACTAAAAGTTGAGGAAAGTTCCAGGCTCAATGCTGAGTCAGTAGCAGTAAAAGTGGTTCAAAAGGAAGGAGGCTCCGGGAAGGGCCCCTCTGAGCAAGCCAGAAGCCACGTGCAGCAGAGGACAGCTGAGGTCCGGCCAGTGGCTCGTGTGCACGGGTCCCTGGGTGTACAGTCATTGTTGCCTGAGCCGGCTGGTGGGGAGAGAGGAAAAGTGGGAGAAGGCTTCTGACTTACAGCCCCATCTTTAATCTCCTATTGCACTTGCTTGAAATAAAATCACATTTATATTATAGAAAATAAACATTATAGAACATGTGGACAAACAACAAGAACCAGTCTGCCCAGCATACAATCCAAACCACTGTTTCCATTCCAGTGTGGCCGGTGTGAGCTCTTCTAGTCTCTTCTATTAGATATGTACCACCCAGAAATGTGTCGTTACGATGTACCTTATTTTTTAATAAAATCACAATCGCACTATGCCTGGCCACCATTTTCACCTTGGTTTCTATAGGAAACCACATTCTGATTTCCTTTTGAGAGTGCCCAACAAATTTTGCTTCATCTCGACAGGAGAAACCAAGTGTCATCTGTGTCCACTGAGAGTTATTCTAAAAAGGAGCTGGATACATATTCCTAGGAAACACTCAAAGTGTAGCAAAGAAAAGTGCATCTGGTTCCCTGCCATTGAAGAGTTCACCGTCTGGCAGAAGATCAACCATTAAATCAATAATTATTTAATCGCAATTGTGTTACTTGCTAGGAAAGAAAACCACAGTGTGTGTACAACTGACGGGGGGCGGGAGAAGTTCGTGAAGGCTTCTGTGAAGGCCTGAGATGTGAAGGCTGAAGGAGCTTTGGGCAGAGGAGGGCTGCCAGGTGGTGGAGGGTGCCAGGATACGGTGGCTTCTCAGCAGATGACATGGACTGGAATGCACCGAGACTGGCCCAACCTTGGAAGACCAGTTACAAAGCTGCTGACAGTAAGCTGGGTGAGAGAAGCCAATGCTTGCACCAAGATGGTGGCAGGCATTTCTAGCAGAATGCACAGCACGCTATATTAGTCAGGATGAGCTAGGCTGTGCTGACACATCAGACAAATCCCCCAAATTTCAGGGGCTTCACTGCCATCTTGAACACACAACCTCAAGTTTGCCATGACAGAGGCAAACTTCCCTGGTAGAGAGAAGGGAAGCAGGTTTGAAAACCATTTGGAAGCAACAGGCTGGATTTGGCCATGAGGGACAGGGTGGAGTCAAGAATGACTCCTAGGTTTCTGACTTGAACTGCTAAATCGATGATTTCACTCATCAAAGTTTACTTACATAAGGGAAGGCAACGTCTAATATTGCCCTTACATTCTGCTGGAACTATTGATAGATTTGGCCAGTCTCCTGACCATGTATAGGTGGCACACCAAACGTGCATTCTACGACCACCACAGCCATGTGTCCACAGGACTGTCTTCCTTGGAACTTCGTGCATTTTCCAGAATGGTGAGGAAAGGGTATGCACCAAATTATTAGAAGTCTTAAGACACCTTTAAGTCGCTCTGGCTCTCTCTTTTCTTTTCTAATATTTATTTATTTATTGGGCTGTGCCGGGTCTTAGCTGCAGCATGCGGAACCTTTTCAGTTGCAGCATGCGGGATCTAGTTCCCTGACCAGGGACTGAACCCGGGCCCCCTGCATTCGGAGTGTGGATTCTTAGCCACTGGACCACCGGGGAAGACCCTACGTCTCTTTCTTAAGCAGGAGCCAATGCACCTGTGGATTAAGCCCATTAAAGTCAGCTGAGAGATACATTCAGGCATTTCTAGCAGAACGCACAGCAAGCTATATTAGTCAGGATGAGCTACGCGATGCTGCCACATCAGACAAATCCCCCAAATTCCAGGGGCTTAACTGCCATCTTGAACACACAACCTTCAAGTTTGCCATGACAGAGGCAAAGAGAGATGGAGGCGGCGTATCATCTAACTCTCAGTCGCTTTCAAAGTGACACTTGTTGATGCTGCTCACATTTCATTGGCCAGCACTCGTCAAAAGAACCCCAGCTAACTGCAAAGGAGATTAGGCAATGTGGAAGACTCTACGGAAGCCTGGTGGGCACGCTCTATGCCACATAACGCATCAAGCGAACGAAGAATCCATGAATAACATCATAGAAGGTGAAGCGAGACACAACCCACATGAAGGGCAGAGAATGGAACTAGAGCTGGCCTTATTTTAAACCATTATATATCTTTTTTTGTTGCAAAAATCCCAATCTTACTGTTGGCTAAAAACTAACAGAATCACTCCAGTGTCATTTAATACAAAAGGAAAAAATTACCTAGCCTCCAAAACCAGTGAAACCAGGGAAGAAGCTAGAATGTCTCCTCCCATGGCTGGTATGAACCTGATGGCCCAAGCATTTCCATTCCATTTTCTTGGCCCACAGCAGCATAGTGAGGGGCCCCACGATTGGCATATATTTTTACCAGTGACAGTCCATTACATGAGATGACACATGACCTGACTTTCTCTTGGAAAGGCATGCCCTAGGAGACAACTTTCTAGCAGTTGGGCTATATTTTCATAACCCAAGTTGCACTCTCTTACCACTATAAAAACCACCCCCAGGGCTTCCCTGGTGGTGCAGTGGTTGAGAGTCCGCCTGCCGATGTAGGGGACACGGGTTCGTGCCCCGGTCCGGGAAGTTCCCACATGCCGCGGAGCGGCTGGGCCCGTGAGTCATGGCCGCTGAGCCTGCGCGTCCGGAGCCTGTGCTCCGCAACGGGAGAGGCCACAACAGCGAGAGGCCCGCGTAACGCAAAAAAAGAAAAGAAAAGAAAAAAAAAAACCACCCCCAAGTCTTAGGAGCCTGACTAAATAAAAGCTTCTCTCTTGCTTATGCAAAATCCAAAGTGGATGATCCTGGTCCTACAGCTATCCTCAAAAGAGTGGTTCAGGGATCCAGGTACCTTCCATCATGTGCTACTGCCATCTTCTACAGCCAGCCTCCAAGGGCCCCACGGAGACCACAGAAAGGGATGAGAGAGTACGGGAAGATCTACAGATATGCCAGCGCCTTGGCCCGAAGTGACAGACATGACTAATACTCGCATTTCATTGGCCAGAACTAGTTATATGGCCCACACAGACTCAAAGGGTGCTGGAAAATGTAGTCCCTGCTTCCCAGCAACAAGTAGGAGAGTCAACCTCCTGACCACCTAGCTACCTCTGCCACTTTGTATCCTCCAAATGACTCTTGCCAGAAAAGGGGAATCATCAGGACACAGCAAAGTCAAGTAACTAACCTGGAGACTGATGTCTTGGTCTTTTAATCAATGTTCAGGAAATGCAAGGATTTCCTGTTGCAGGTGGCAATACCTCCCAACGTTTAAAATCACTGTGAACATAGCTGAAGAAAAAAATCAGAAGCAGGGCCCCCGAGTCAGGAAAGTAGCATGTATGTGAGGCTCAGAGAGGAGGGAGGGCAGGCAGAGTCAGGCACATCAGGTATGGGAAGCTCACCTGAGTCCCAGGTCCTGATCAAAGGGGCCGTTCTTGTCACTGGAGCAGTTAATAGCTAACTCAATAACCACAATAAATGTATTCAACTACAGCATCCTGGGAGAACAGTTTCTGTGGTCAAGATGTTTGGGAAAGCATGAGACAGTTACCCAGGTTTCCTTCCTGTAGGATGTCCGAGTTTTCCATACATTCACAAGCACTGAGAACCTCCAGGAGGGAGACACAGCACGCACCCGAGGAAGCTGCTCTGTGCAAACACACCCAACACACACAGTACATTAGCTAAAGTCGTGACTATGAATTCTGTTCAAGTAGAGAAATGGGCACCTCAACAAAAGGCGCCAAGGCATATTCAGAAAAGGCGGTTTCTTCTAAAAAACAAAAAAAGAGAGACATGTTTTGTTCTCCAAATCCTAGAAGTAACCGAGTGATGGACCCTCACTTGCTGAATTTGATAGCTTTACTGAATTTGAGACTCTCATCTTTGAGGATGGATGCTGGATGTTAAAAACAAACAAACAAACAAAAAACCCAAAAGAAACAAACAAAAAACCAGGTCCTTCTATGGGCCAAAGGCACACAGAGATGAGCGTCACCTCTGCTAAAAGTAAAAAGAACGTCCCTCAAAAAATTAAACATAGAATTACCGTTTGACACAGTAATTCCACGTCCCGGTATACACCCAAAAATGTGAAAGCAGAGACTTGAACAGTAATTTATCCACCATGGTCATTACAGCATTATTCACCACAGCCTAAGACATCACGCTAAGTGAAGTAAGTCAGTCACAGAAAGACAAATACTGTATGATTCCACTCATATGAGGCATCTAGAGGAGTCAAATTCACAGAGACAGAGGGTAGGACAGTGGGTAGCAGGGGCTGGGGGAGTGAGCAGTGGCAAGTTATTAAGGAGTACAGAGATTCTGTTTGGGATGATGAAAAAGTTCTGGAAATGGAGAGTGGGGATGACTGCATAGCAGTGCGACTGTACTTAATGACTCTGAAATCCACACTTAAAAATGGTTTCAACGGCAAATTTTATATTACGTACACTTTACCATAATTTTTTTTTTAAAAAAAAGCCAATGAGCTGCTCGTCAGCCCTCATGGCTTACGGCGGTTTTCTTTCACAACAGCGCCCACGTGCCCCCTTGCATGGGTTGATAGCTCTCCTGCAGCCCATCAAATCACCCAGGCACTGGTGACACATAACCTCCTATTCAGACCCACAAAGGACCACATAAAACTGCACAAGGAGATGGAAAACACGATCCAACCCAGCCTTGACTCATTATGACAACAGGAGATGGGAAGTGCTTAAATTTCACATCTATGATCCCCCCCCCCGCCCGAAACACACCTGGGACAGTTCAACAGTTCTTGGAGAGCAAGGTTGTAGAACATCTACAAAAAAGCCAAAGTGACAGATTTATATCTTTTTGGTGGAGACACCAAAAAGCTGTGAATGGCAGAGATCAGGAAGCCGGGGTGGGGGCTGTTTAAATCCGTGAACCGACTTCTTGGAGTTTCGTATATTGTTTGTCAAACCTATGAAAAGAACTTACTGGTTATGATGATGTACTGAAAAACGATTTATTCAAGACCAGGCTGAGGCCAACCAAAGGAGGTACATACTGCAGCTGAAAATTCTAGGCAATGAGGACCCAGAACGAAGGCTTGTTTTACACACACACACACACACACACACACACACACACACACACACACACAGAGAAGCAAAGCCACTGCACGCCAATTTTCAGAGTCGGCACCAGCAGGCAGGAGGTTACAGCTGTGCCTAATGGCCAAATGGACATTTAACCATTCAGAGAAGAGTCTGTTCAAACTCCATTTTCAGCAGAGAATGAACAGAAGTCGAGAAAACCGAGTGGTTCCAGGTGAAATGGGCTCCTGAACAACTTTTCTAAAAAAGATGTTGCGCTGAAGAGTCTACTCTGAGTGGTCAGAAACATCCAGGGAGTGTTTTCAGAGGCCCAGCAGCCACTTGTTTAAACAAGCTTGTTAAACAGCTTCCAGCTGGGGAGGATTTGCTCTGCAGAAAACAGATCCCGGCAAAGAATGGATGGTAATAAAGCTAGCTTACCATCTCATCAGCACGGTGTGG
Source organism: Stenella coeruleoalba (assembly GCF_951394435.1). Classification (NCBI taxonomy): domain Eukaryota; kingdom Metazoa; phylum Chordata; class Mammalia; order Artiodactyla; family Delphinidae; genus Stenella; species Stenella coeruleoalba. The sequence goes on from NC_137152.1 coordinate 15,534,797, forward strand.
CCGCCGCCATTTACCTTCTCACAAGCTTTTGGGGTTAGGGCAGGCATGTTACTCCTGTTTGACCAGTGGAGAAACCAAGGCACAGGGTCTCCCAGGTGAACTACTGTCCCACAATGCTTGTGAATATCACCCAAGTGCCAGAGGCTTGTCACATAGCTTCCAAAGGTTCGGTAAGGAAAACAGCCAAGCAACAATCCGTTCCACACCTGGAGGAACTCGTGCCAATCAAAAGTACTGATTTAAGGCTGGGTTCTTCTGGCACACTTATTACAGTGAGCTGAGTGTCCCGTTCCGGCAACGGAGGAGATCCTGAAGCCGGGAATGTTTGTGCACTACAGGATAAAATATATCTGTCACACTGGTAGTAGAGCACAGCCCCACTGTCAATCTGTGTTAAGTGTGCAAAAGAACACCGGGGCATTTCTAAGAGACGCCCCCTCCCCCCGTCCCCCATTGTAATAGACCATTACCCACCCTTGACTGCAAAATGGAATCATGTGGGAAGCATTCGACAATCCTGAGGCCTCAGATTCTGATATCATTGGTCTGGGATACAGTCTGGGCATTACGAGTTTGAAAAGCTCCCACAGGTGATTCTAACGTGTAGCCAGGGTTGGGACCCACAGGAGTGAGAAACTAACAGATGAATAACTAGTGGAGGGCGGGGAACTCAGCCTCGACTGGGTTACAGGCTGTTTCTTGGATCATCTGATGTTTAAGAAAACTGAAGAATAAAGAACTATGAAAGCCAGGGGCCTCTGTTTTCTTACCTGTAAAGGGTACAAGGCTACCTACTCTGCCCTCCCCAAAAGGTGGGGCGGTCCTGTCGAAAAGAGTCAGCTGGTGCTAGGATGGGGAGGAAGAGATGGTGCTTCGGTGGCGTGGGCGAAGATAAGGAAAACTGGGAGGAATGGGGTGGGGGCGAAAGGGGACACCGCCTCACCTGCGTCGTAGAAGGCGTCGAGCATGGCTGTCTCCCCAAAGTCGAGCTCCCCGAAGGGCACGAAGGTGAGGTGGGCGCCCTCAGCCTCGCAGGCCCGCAGCAAGCACCGCCGCGCCCCCGCCTCGCGGCCGCCGGCCGCGCCACCCTGGGGGCTCTCGCTGCGCACGTACACGGCCCGCAGAGCCCGCCGCGGCCCGCCCCCGCCCTCGGCCGCCCCCTCGGGCTCCAGCGGCCACGCCGGCCCCGCCGCGCCCTCGTCCCCCGGCGGCAGCGGACACTGTGCGGACTCGGCCGCCACCCCGAGCTCCCCAGCCGGAGGAGCCCCGCCGCCGCTCTCCATGTGGCGTCCCTGCGCGCCCTTCCTTGTCCCACCTCCGCGCGAGTGGCCGGCGGCTGTGGCACCTGCTCCTGCGACGCGGGAAGAGAGCTGGGGAAGCCAGCGCCCGCCGGTGGCCCCGGGACGGGCAGGCGACGGCGGGGCCCCTCGGCTACATGCAGAAGCTCCAGCCCCGCAGCCCCCGAGCGCCCTTTGAAGGCTCGGGAGGGGCGGGGTCTTCGGACGTCAGGGCGAGCGGAGGGCGGGGGGAGGTCCGGGAAGGGCGGCGGGGCAGGAGCCCGCCGGGCGCCCCCTGCCGCCTCCCCCGGGCAGCGCCCTAAGAAGGGCGGATTCACGAATTTCAGGGTTTTGCTGTTGTTGCCGTCCCTCCAGCCTTAGGAGTCCCATTTTTTTCCCTCAAAACAATTTGAGGCTTTTCAAGCAGAGTAAAAGCTCTTTCAAAGCGCCAGCTGGATGTAAATCTTCAATTCCAAACTAAACACAGATGTAGTGTTAACCCAGAATCGAGATAAGATGCTTATTTAAAATACCTCTGAGTTTGTACTCCTTGTCCCCAGTTGCCAAGAGCATGGCCCTCCTGAGCTCATGCCCTGGAGACCCGCTTGTCCTGACTTTCACTGTGACCTTGACAAAAGCACCGTGATGCACCAGCATCAAATTTTGTTGGCCTGGAAAATACACTCCAAGTAGCCTGCCTGCCAGATCTAAGAAATGCTGTGAACCCAAAGGGCTCTTTACTCTGGATCTTACCCACCTCACGATTTTAGGCCCAAGTATTAAAAAGTAGTATTACCACTGCAGGTAGTACTTGTATTTATTTAAAAGGTAGGATGCACTGGACGTTGTCGCAAGGTTTTGGGGTTTTGGTGGGTTTTTTTTTTTTTTTTTTTTGCGGTACGCGGGCCTCTCACTGTTGTGGCCTCTCCCGTTGCGGAGCACAGGCTCCGGACGCGCAGGCTGAGCGGCCATGGCTCACGGGCCCAGCTGCTCCGCGGCATGTGGGACCTCCCCGGACCGTGGCACGAACCCGTGTCCCCTGCTTCGGCAGGTGGACTCTCAACCACTGCGCCGCCAAAGAAGCCCGTTTTCATTTTTAATGATAGTTTTATTGAGATATAACTCACAAACCATCCAATTAACCCATTTAAATAGTTGTTAGTTTATCCGTGGAGTTGAGCAGCCATCATCATACTGTTTTAGAACATTTTCATCACCCCCCAGAAAACCCCAGTACCCATCAACAACAGTCTCTCTCCACCTCCCACAACACCCCTCAGCCCCAGGCAACCACCAATCTACTTACTGTCTCTATAGATTTGGCTGTTCTGGACATTTCCTATAAATGGAATCATACAATGTGTGGATAGAGGTTTTCATTTGTTCTGGGTGTATACCTAGGAATGGGATTTCTGGGTCATGTGGCAACTTTATGTTTAAGCTTTGGAGAAGCTACCACTGCTTTCCAATGTAGCTCCACCATTTTCTATTTCCACCAGCAGTGTACAAGCATACCAACTTCTCCACACTCTCACCAACACTTGTTATTGTCTTTTTGATTATAGCCATCCTAGTGGGAGTGAAGTGATATCTCACTGGGATTTTGATTTGCGTTTGTCTTAAAGACTAATGACGTTGAGCATTTTGTCGTGCGCTTATCCTCTATTTGCATAATTTCTTTGGAGAAAAGTCCATTCAGACCCTTTACCCTTTTAAAAACAGGGTATTTGTCTTTTTATTATTGAATTGCAAAAGGTCTTTATATATTACAGATACAAGACCCTTATTAGATATGTGATTTGCAAATACTTTCTCCTCTTCTGTGGGCTGTCTTTTTACTTTCTTAATGGTGTCCTTTGCAGCATATCACAAGCCATTTTGACACAAGCAGGATAGGACTTACCTTATAAAACAAAAATTTGCCTTCTCTTCATGTTTCAGCAATAATATAGTCCACCCTCTACCTCACCCCCAAAAGAAAGCAGAAACCGCCAGCATAAATCTTTGGAGAAATTCTAATTCCTGTCCTGGTAGAAATTAGCAATTTCAGAAGTGATATCAATGTGCAACCTCTTTTGTAGCCAATGAATGGAAAATGGGCTCTGAGGAAATCTGACAAAACACACAGGCCAGAATTAGGAAGAGGGAATCTAGAGAAAACTTCCAACACTTCTAAGATTTTTTTTAAACGTACGATGCTATAAAAGGACACATTTTCTTTGTAACCTTGTAATGCATAATAATAGTAATTTTCCTAATATGGCTGTTCATCTGAGATTATTTCAATGACTGGCACAGCCTTCAGAAGGGCAGAGATGCCCACTTCACAATTGCTTGCCAATGTCTTGCTGTTGCCCGCACTTCAATCTTCCTGTTTCTTCCAGCTCTCACTAGGCCCTACTGACTAAGTGAGACTCATAGGAGATGTGAATTCTGGCTTGAATAATATCTTTCTTTAAACACAACCCCTGCCGAGTAAAGAACCTGGCTAGCAGGTGCCTTCCTTGCAGTTGGCATGCACAGCCCACCTTCTCATTGTTTCTAGTAATTCGCACACCTGAAACATGTCCCAGTCCCTTCTCCCAATGTCCTTCCTACCTCCCCTGCCTCAGCCCCACTGATGAGAAAATTGCAAAATGCTGGATTAGTCTTTTCCTTTTAGTTGAACAATTGTTTGTTCTTACCTCCGCCTTGCCCCTTACTAAGTGCACATCCTGGAAAACACTTTGCCCCAGTGCAGAGATGTCATTTGGACTGGCACATGGAATTGAAGAATAGAGTAGAGGCACTGTAGCTAAAGGGTAAGATTAAATCTAGGTGTTCTTCTCATTTCCTCCATTTTATTTTAGGTTGGTTATTCATACCAGTTGTGGTCCCACTAGTTAGTTCTTTGACTCACACTGTAAACACTGTAAATATTTTAGTTACCACTTGAGTGGCAATTTCATTACTTTTTTCCTAAGAAAATACAGTGTACCCAAGGGCCAAGCAAATAGTGACAAAAGGGAAACAACGAGGTTGCACAATAGTATATGTATTTGGAAAAACTCTAACATATGTCGTAATTCAACAAGGATTTCTTGAGCATCTATTGTGTGTCAGGCACTGTCCTTGGTGCAGAGGTTATCATAGTGAACAAGACAGCCAAAGTCCCTGCCATTATGTTATAAGTAGATAGACAGATATACCTGTGTATAAATGCTATAAATATTGTATGGACATAGATATTATAATCTGCCATAAAGTACAAGAAAAACAAACAGGGTGGATAAAACTCATAAGAAGCATTAAGCATAGATTATATGTAAAATACTAGTTTATGAAATATAGGTGAAACTCATAGCATGTTTTTTTAAAAAAATTATTTATTTTTGGCTGCATTGGGTCTTCGTTGCCGCACGCGGGCTTTCTCTAGTTGCGTTGAGTGGGGGGCTACTCTTTGTTGTGGTGCGTGGGCTTCTCAATGCGATGGCTTCTCTTGTTGCAGAGCACGGGCTCTAGGTGCGTGGGCTTCAGTAGTTGTGGTGCACGGGTTCAGTAGTTGTGGCGGGCTCTAGAGCGCAGGCTCAGTAGTTGCGGCGCACGGGCTTAGTTGCTCCGCGGCATGTGGATCTTCCCGGACCAGGGCTCAAGCCCGTGTCCCCTGCATTGGCAGGCGGATTCTTAACCACTGCACCACCAGGGAAGTCCCCATAGCATGTTTTAATTATACACCATGAGTGAGCAAGTAGATTGTGAGAAAAAGGTGGACTTCATAAGATTTAGTTAAAACAATAAGTTATTTCCCTCTACGACATGTTGCAGATGGAATATATGATGGAACAAACAAGACTATCACTTACAAATAGATAGGAATGGAAAGACCAAGTCATTAGGTATGAGCATGCAATCTCTGAACTCACAGTTATGTCACCCCTAAATCAACCACCCATTCTGGTCTCACATTTGCCCTCTATCTTCTTGAAGGTATAGAATAGAGTTATAATAACTGTTTTAATATCCTTGTTTATGAATACTATTATCTGTTTTATTACTGGATCTTTTCCTATTGGTTGACTTTTCTCCTCATTGTGGGTCATTTTTTTCCTGCTTCTTTGCATGCCTGGTAATTTTTTATTAGATGCCACACACTGTGAATTTTACCTTAATGAGTACTGTGTATTTTTGTATTCCTATAAATATTCTTGAGCTTTGTTCTGGGACACAGTTATTTGGAAATAGTTTGATCCTTCTGAGGCCTCCTTTTAAGCTTTGTTTTAAATGGGATCAGAGCAGCCTTTAGGCTAGGGGTAATTAATCCCTACTACTGAGGCAATGCCTCTCTGAATATTCTACCCAGTGTCTTGGGATTTATGAAGTTTTCCATTCTGGCCAGTGGAAACAGAAACTATCTGGGCCCTGTGGGACCTCCAAGGATTGTTCCCTCTAATCCGTTCAGGTAGTTCTTTCCCCAGCCTTGAGTATTTTCTTTACACACAGGTGCTGGTCCGTACTCTACTGAAGATTCCCGATCTACACACCTCTGGAACTCTGTGCAGCCTTCTCCTCCCCAGTACTCACACCGTGGCCTCGTTGGCATTCCAGCTCCATAAGCTCAACTTCGAATGATAACTGGGCTCCCCTCGGCTTCCCTTTCTCTGTTCTATGGCCTGGAAACTCTCTCAGGCCCGTAAACTGGGAAATTGCAGGGCTCTATTTGTTTCCCCTTTCTCTGAGATCTCTGTCCTGTGTTGCGCTCCTTATATGATTTTTGCAACTTTTTCTGGAAAAGTCTAGAATTCTTTTAAGATGAGAAGACTTAAAAGTTTCAACATTAAAAAGAAAAGCATTTCTCCCTTCTCCACTCTAGGCCCGCTCCAGGCTGCCCACTTGCAGCGGGAAAAGGAGGAGCGGTGTTGGCTTCTCCCCTCTTCCGCCATGCCGGCCACCTCTCCAAGATGCGGGTGTGTAGGGAGAGGAGCTAAGGCAACCCCACTTATGGGCTGCTCATGCTGGGACCATACCCGGTCCAGGGGAAATGCATACCCTTCACGGCACACTTGTCTTCCATGTCCTGACAACTTCTTGGGAACATACGTAGCAGGCCATCTTTGAGTCCTTTCCCTAGGCTCATGGTGAGTAGTAGGCAACTCTCCAACACCTCCATTGGCAGAGAGGAACTCACCAGCACACCAATCTCTCTCCAAAACACTCTTCTAATTTCCAACTCTCTTTTCTGGGAATGCCCAGCCTCACCGTGAAAATGACTATTTTGTTTCTGGTACGAGACCTTCCAGAGCGCTCTTTTCTATCTGCCATCAACTTTCTGCTGCCAGTAACATTCCAGATGATACCTGCTTCATCAGCCTAGGGCCTGGAGTGAAGATGATGATAACATGAACCAAAGCCCCCACTTGACTTAAAATGGACATTGAAGAAGAACTTGAAAGAGATAAGGGTGTTAGCCATGCAGATATGTACAGGAAGAGCATTGCAGGCAGAGGCAAGGGCCAGTGCAAAGGCCCTAAGGCATCCTAGCATGCTCAAGCAACAGCAAGGCCAGAATCTCTAGATATTTAGAATCCCATCATCTCATTTTTTAAACATAACTAGTTTCTAGAAAGTTCTTCCATATATTTAAATGAAATCTTCTCTTATAACTACCACCCATTTATTCTTTTTTTAAAATTTTATTTATTTAATTAATTTTATTTTTGGCTGATTTGTGTCTTCGTTGCTGCACATGGGCTTTCTCTAGTTGTGGCAAGCGGGGGCTACTCTTCGTTGTGGTGCGCGGGCTTCTCATTGCGGTGGCTTCTCTTCTTGCGCAGCACGGGCTCTAGGCGCGCAAGATTCAGTAGCTGTGGCACATGGGCTCAGTAGTTGTGGCTCACAGGCTCTAGAGCGCAGGCTCAGTAGTTGTGGCGCATGGGCCCGGCCGCTCAGTGGCATGTGGGATCTTCCCGGACCAGGGCTCAAACCTGTGTCCCCTGCATTGGTAGGCGGATTCTTAACCACTGCATCACCAGGCAAGCCCCCACCCATTTATTCTAATTTAATTCTCCTTCCACATGGCAGCTTTCCAAGTACTGCCCTCAGGTTTCTCCCACCTCCCACACCCTTCGATCATTTCTCCATGACACAATATCCAGGCTACTCACCACCTTGATGATTCTCCTCAGGAAGAGTCCCTATTTGTCTCTATTGCTGTTCTGTGCGTACAAAAGACTTTTTTAAAATTAAACTTTATTTTGAGATGATTGTAGAAATCATACAGAGATCTGGTGTACCCTTTAATCAGTTTGCCCCAATGGTAACATCTTGCCAAACTGTAGTACGCTATCAAGGATACTGATATCAAGATATCAGGATGTTGACATTAAGACAGTCAACATACAGAACAGTTTCATCACCACAAGGATCCCTCCTGCTGCCCTTTGACTGCCACACCCATCTCCCTTCTCACCCCTCATCCCTAACTGCTGGCAACCACTAATCTGATCTCCATTTCTATAATTTTGTCATTTCAAGAATGTTATATAAATGGAACCATAGAATATGTAACCTTTAAGGATTGTCTTTTTTCACCCAGCACAATTCCCCTGGGATTCATCCAAACTGTTGCATCAGTAACGCTTTCCAGTTATTGCTGAGCACTATTCCATGGCATAGATGCATGGCAGCTTCTTTAATGATGCACCCATTGAAGGACACCTGGGTTGTTTCCAGTCCTGGGTTATTATGAATAAAGCTGCGATGAACATTCATGTACAGGTTTCTGTGTGAACGTAAGTTTTCATTTCTCTGGGATAAATGCCCAGGAGTGCAAATTCTAGGTCATATGGTAGTTGCCTGTTTAATTTTTTAAGAAACTGCCACATTGTTTTCCAGAGTGGCTGCACCGTTTTACACTCCCACCAGCAATGTACAAGTGATCCAGTTTCTCCACATCCTTACTAGTATTTGGTGTTGTCACTGTAAAAAATTTTAGCCATTTTGATAAGTGTGTAGTAATATCTCACTGTGGTTTTAATTTGCATTTTTCCAACGGATGATGATGTTTAACATCTTTTCATGTGCTTTCCTGCCATTTGTTTATCTTCTTTGGTGAACATTTGTTCATATCTTGTGCCCATTTTCTAACTGGAATGTTTGGTTTTTTACTGTTGAGTTTTGAGTGTTTTCTATATATTCTAGATAGCAATTCTTTGTCAGATATGGGGGTTGCAAATATTTCTCTCCCAGTGTGTAGCTTGTCTTGTTATCCTCTTTAATAGACAGAGCAAAAGCTTTTAATCTTTTTAAAAAATTCTTTTCCATTATGGTTTATTACAGGATACTGAGTATAATTCCCTGTGCTATACAATAGGACCTTGTTGTTTATCCACACTATATATAATAATTTGGATCTGCTAGTCCCAAACTCCCAATCCAATCCTCTCTCTCTCCACCTCCCCCTTGGCAACCACAAGCCTGTTCTCTACGTCTGTGAGTCTGTTTCTGTTTCGTAGATAAAAGCTTTTAATCTTGATGAGGCCCAATTTATCAGTTTTTCCATTTATGGATGGTGCTTTTGATTTCAAGTTAAAGAACTCTTTCCCTAGACCTAGGGCTCAAAGATTTTCTCCTCTTTTTTTCTAAAAGTTTCATAGTTTTACATTTAAAATCCATTTTGACTCCCTCACCCTGCGTTCTTCTAAAAGGTGCTCGTCCTTCCTGTGTTTACGCCTCTCCAAACCAGACTCCCTAGAGCCCTCAAGCGCTCTCCATATGACTAGGCTTCAAATTACTTATGCACAATATCCAACTCGGCGTGTATCAAGAATGATTCATCATAGCCCTGTTAAGTAGGTTGCCCCAAACCTGATCCGTATCTGCAGGTTGAATCAGACTGGAAGCAAGAATACCTTGGCGTTCCCACTTGAATCACCAGAAAATATTAGAGACTGGGACTTATACCATTGGCACTCCTGAGGCCTTTGGACTCAGACTGGAACGACACCACTGGCTTCCTGAGTCTCCAGCTCCCAGGCCACAGATTGTTGAACTTCTCAGTATCCATAATCAGCCGTGTGGCTGACAGGGTCTTGGTGCTCTGGCCTGCTGTCAGGCCTGAGCCGCTGAGGTGGGACAGCTGAGTTCAGGACACTGGACACCAGAGACCTCCCGGCCTCACGTAATATCAGTTGGCAAGAGCTCTCCCAGAGATCTCCGTCTCAACGCTAAGACCCAGCTCCACTCAACGGCCAGCAAGCTCCGGTGATGGACGCCACATGCCAAACAAGTAGCAAGACAGGAACACAACCCCACCCATTAGCAAAGAGGCTGCCTAAAAGCATACTAAGTTCACAGAAACCCCAAAACACACCACCGGACACGGCCCTGCCCACCAGGAAGACAAGATCCAGCCCCACCACCCATCAGAACACAGTCACCAGTGCCCTCCACCAGGAAACCTACACAAGCCACTGAACCAACCTCACCCACTGGGGGCAGACACCAAAAACAACGGGAACTATGAACATGTAGCCTGCGAAAGGGAGACCTCAAACACAGTAAGTTAAGTTAAAAAAAATGAGAAGACAGAGAAATACACAGCAGATGAAGGAGCAAGGTAAAAACCCACCAGGCCAAACAAATGAAGAGGAAATAGGCAGTCTACCAGAGAAAGAATTCAGAGCAATGATAGTAAAGATGATCGAAAATCTTGGAAATAGAATGGAGAAAATACAAGAAACGTTTAACAAGGAAAAAGAAGAACTAAAGACTAAGCAAACAATGATGAACAACACAATAAATGAAATGAAAAATTCTCTAGAAGGGATCAATAGCAGAACAACTGAGGCAGAAGGATGGATAAGTGACCTGGAAGATAAAATAGTAGAAATAACTACTGCAGAGCAGAATAAACAAAAAAGAATGAAAAGAACTGAGGACAGTCTCAGAGACCTCAGGGACAACATTAAATGCACCAACATTCGAATTATAGGGGTCCCAGAAGAAGAAGACAAAAAGAAAGGGTCTGAGAAAATATTTGAAGAGACAATAGTCGAAAATTTCCCTAACATGGGAAAGGAAACAGTCAATCAAGTCCAGGAAGCACAGCGAGTCCCATACAGGATAAATCCAAGGAGAAACACGCCAAAACACATATTATATAAAACTATCAATAATTAAATACAAAGAAAAAATATTAAAAGCAGAAAGGGAAAAGCAACAAATGACATACAAGGGAATCTCTATAAGGTTAAAAGTTGATCTTTCAGTGGAAACTGTGCAAGCCAGAAGGGAGTGGCAGGACATTTAAAGTGATGAAAAGGAAAAACCTACAACCAAGATTACTCTACCCAGCAAGGATGTCATTCAGATTCGATGGAGAAATTAAAACCTTTACAGACAAGGAAAGTTAAGAGAATTCAGCACCACCAAACCGGCTTTACAACAAATGCTAAAGGAACTTCTCTAGGCAGGAAACACAAGAGAAGGAAAAGACCTACAGTAACAAACCCAAAACAATTAAGAAAATGGGAATAGGAACATAAATATCGACAATTACCTTAAATGTAAATGGATTAAATGCTCTAACCAAAAGACACAGACTGGCTGAATGGATACAAAAACAAGACCCGTATATATGCTGTCTACAAGAGACCCACTTCAGACCTGGGGACACATACAGACTGAAAGTGAGGGGATGGAAAAAGATATTCCATGCAAATGAAAATCAAAAGAAAGCTGGAGTAGCATTTCTCATATCAGACAAAACAGACTTTAAAATAAAGACTATTACAAGAGACAAAGAAGGACTCTACATAATGATCAAGGGATCAATCCAAGAAGAAGATATAAGAATTGTAAATATTGATGCACCCAACATAGGAGCACCTCAATACATAAGGTAAAAGCTAACAGCCATAAAAGGGGAAATCAACAGTAACACAATAATAGTAGGGGACTTTAAAACCCCACTTGCACCAATGGACAGATCACCCAAAATGAAAATAAATAAGGAAACACAAGCTTTAAATCACACATTAAACAAGATGGACTTTAACTGATATTTATAGGACATTCCATCCAAAAACAACAGAATACACTTTCTTCTCAAGTGCTCATGGAACATTCTCCAGGATAGACCATATCTTGGGTAACAAATCAAGCCTTGGTAAATTTAAGAAAACTGAAATTGTATGAAGTATCTTTTCCGACCACAGTGCTATGAGACTAGATATCAGTTACGGGGAAAAAAACTGTAAAAGATACGAACACATGGAGGCTAAACAATATGCTACTAAATAACCAAGAGATCACTGAAGGAGTCAAAGAGGAAATCAAAAAATGCTTAGAAACAAATGACAATGAAAACATGATGACCCAAAACCTATGGGAGTCAGCAAAAGCAGTTCTAAGAGGGAAGTTTATAGCAATACAATCCTACCACAAGATACTAGAAACATCTCAAATAAACAACCTAAACTTACACCTAAAGCAAATAGAGAAAGAAGAACAAAATAACCCGAAAGTTAGCAGAAGGAAAGAAATCATAAAAATCAGAACAGAAATAAATGAAAAAGATATGAAGGAAATGATAGCAAGGATCAATAAAACTAGAAGCTGGTTCTTTGAGAAGATAAACAAAGTTGATAAACCATTAGCCAGACTCATGAAGAAAAAAAGGGTGAATACTCAAATCAACAGAATAAGAACTGAAAAAGGAGAAATAACAACTGACACTGCAGAAATACAAAGGATCATGAGAGATTACTACAAGCAACTATATGCCAATAAAATGGACTACCTGGAAGAAATGGACAAATTCGTAGAAAAGCACAACCTTCGGAGACTGAACCAGGAAGAAATAGAAAAATATAAACAGACCAATCACAAGCACTGAAATTGAAACTGGGATTTAAAATCTTCCAACATACAAGAGCCCAGGACCCGATGGCTTCACAGGCGAATTCTATGAACCATTTAGAGAAAAGCTAACACCTACCCTTCTCAAACTCTTTCAAAATATAGCAGAGGGAGGAACACTTCCAAACTCATTCTACGAGGCCACCATCACCCTGATACCAAAACCAGACAAAGATGTCACAAAGAAAGAAAACTACAGGCCAATATCACTGATGAACATAGATGCAAAAATTCTCAACAAAATACTAGCAAACAGAATCCAACTGCACATTAAAAGGATCACACACCATGATCAAGTGGGGTTTATCCCAGGAATGCAAGGATTCTTCAATATACGCAAATCAATCAACGTGATACACCATATTAACAAATTGAAGGAGAAAAACCATATGATCATCTGAATAGATGCAGAAAAAGCTTTTGAGAAAATTCAACACCCATTTATGAAAAACACCCTCCAGAAAGTCGGCATAGAGGGAACTTACCTCAACATAATAAAGGCCATATATGACAAACCCACAGCCAACATCATTCTCAATGGTGAAAAACTGAAACCATTTCCACTAAGATCAGGAACAAGACAAGGCTGCCCACTCTCATCACTATTATTCAACATAGTTTTGGAAGTTTTGGCCACAGCAATCAGAGAAGAAGAAGAAATAAAAGGAATCCAAATTGGAAAAGAATTAAAACTGTCACTGTTTGCCGATGACATGATACTATACATAGAGAATCCTAAAGATGCTACCAGAAAACTACTAGAGCTAATCAATGAATTTAGTAATGTAGCAGGATACAAAATTAATGCACAGAAATCTCTTGCATTCCTATACATTAATGATGAAAAATATGAAACAGAAATTAAGGAAACACTCCCATTTATCACCGCAACAAAAAGAATAAAATATCTAGGAATAAACCTACCTAAGGAGACAAAAGACCTGTATGCAGAAAACTATAAGACACTGATGAAAGAAATTAAAGATGATACAAACAGATGGAGATATATACCATGTTCTTGGATTGGAAGAATCAACATTGTGAAAATGACTATACTACCCAAAGCAATCTACAGATTCAATGGAATCCCTATCAAACTACCAATGGCATTTTTCACAGAACTAGAACAAAAAATATCACAATTTGTATGGAAACACAAAAGACCCCGAATAGCCAAAGCAATCTTGAGAAAGAAAAAAGGAGCTGGAGGAATCAGGCTCCCTGATTTCAGGCTATACTACAAAACTACGGTAATCAAGACAGTATGGTACTGGCACAAAGACAGAAATATAGATCAATGGAACGGGATAGAAAGCCCAGAGATAAACCCACGCACATATGGTCACCTTATCTTTGATAAAGGAGGCAAGAATATACAATGGAGAAAAGACAGCCTTTTCAATAAGTGGTGCTGGGAAAACTGGACAGCTACATGTAAAAGAACGAAATTAGAACACTTCCTAACACCATCCACAAAAGTAAACTCAAAATGGATTAAAGACTTAAATGTAAGGCCAAACACCATCAAACTCTTAGAGGAAAACATAGGCAGAACACTCTATGACATAAATCACAGCAAGATCCTTTTTGACCCACCTCCTAGAGAAATGGAAATAAAAACAAAAAATAAACAAATGGGACCTAATGAAACTTCAAAGCTTTTGCGCAGCAAAGGAAACCATAAACAAGATGAAAAGAGAACCCTCAGAATGGAAGAAAATACTTGCAAACGAATCAACTGACAAAGGATTAACCTGCAAAATATACAAGCAGCTCATGCAGCTCAATATCAAAAAAACAAACAGCCCAATCCAAAAATGGGCAGAAGACCTAAATAGACATTTCTCCAAAAAAGACATACAGATGGCGAAGAAGCACATGAAAAGCTGCTCAACATCACTAATTATTAGAGAAATGCAAATCAAAACTACAATGAGCTATCACCTCACACCAGTTAGATTGGGCATCATCAGAAAATCTACAAACAACAACTGCTGGAGAGCGTGTGGAGAAAGGGGAACCCTCTTGCACTGTTGGTGGGAATGTACATTGATACAGCCATTATGGAGACCAGTATGGAGGTTCCTTAAAAAAGTAAAAATAGAACTACCATACGACACAGCAATCCCACCTCTGGGCATATACCCTGAGAAAACCATAATTCAAAAAGAGTCAAGTACCGCAATGTTCACTGCAGCACTATTTACCATAGCCAGGACATGGAAGCAACAAAAGTGTCCATCAACAGATGAATGGATAAAGAAGATGTGGCACATATATACAATGGAATATTACTCAGCCATAAAAAGAAACAAAACTGAGTTATTTGTAGTGAGGTGGATGGACCTAGAGTCTGTCATACAGAGTGAAGTGAGTCAGAAAGAGAAAAACAAATACAGTATTCTAACACATATATATGGAATCTAAAAAAAAAAAAAAGGTTCTGAAGAACCTAGGGGCAGGACAGGAATAAAGACTCACATGTAGAGAATGGACTTGAGCACACGGGGAGGGGGAAGGGTAAGCTGGGGCAAAGTGAGAGAGTGGCATGGGCATATATACACTACCAAATGTAAAACAGCTAGCTAGTGGGAAGCAGCCGCATAGCACAGGGAGATCAGCTAGGTGCTTTGTGACCACCTAGAAGGGTGGGATAGGGAGGTTGGGAGGGAGACACAAGAGGGAGGGGATATGGGGATATCTGTATATGCATAGCTGATTCACTTTGTTATACAGCAGAAACTAACACACCATTGTAAAGCAATTATACTCCAATAAAGATGTTAAAAAAAAAAAGATCCACAGGGGGGAAAAAAAAAACTTTAAATATTTGATAGAATTCTCCAGTGAAACCATTTTGAACTGGAGATTTCTTTTTCAGAGCTTCAGAATTACAAGTTCATTTTTTCCAAAGGTTATAGGATTGTTACAATTGTCTATTTAATTTTGGTTGAGTTTTGTTTGTGTTTTTTGAGAAATTGGTCCATTTCTTCTAATATGTTGAATTTATGATCATAAACTTGTTCCTAGTATTCCCTTATTATCCTTTGAATGGCTACAGGATCTGTAATGATGTTCCCTGTTGCATTCTTGATTTGGTGATTTGTGCCTTCTCTATTTATCTCTGTCAGTCCTGCTATTTATTTAAGTAAATATAAATATTTAAGTCTGCTGATTAACCAAAGACATTCTTCATTTCTGTTATTGTGTTTCTGACTTCCAGCCACTTGAATCTTTCTTACAGTTTCTGTCTCTGCTGAAGTTACCTATCTGATCTTGCATGTTGTCTACTTTTTTCTTTAGAGCCTTTAACATAGTGATCATAATTATTCTAAATTCATTCTCTGATACTTCCAATAGCTGTGTCATATCTGTGTCTGGTTCCGATGATTGCTTTGTCTCTTCAGACTGAATTTTCTTGCCTTTTGGAATGTCTTGTAATTTTTTGTTGAAAGCCAGACATTTTGTATAAGGCAGCAGATACTGTAGTACTGTTGAGGTTTGTTGTCTCTATGGACATCAGAGACACAGAATTCCTGTAGTGATCTTTTTTGGTCCCCTCTCTTGGTTTTGGGGCTTCCCTTTGTGCTGTTCCCAAGACTGTCTACCTCTTGCAGCTCTCCCTGCTGTAACCCACTGTTGTTATTCCTGGAGATTTGCTAGTGTGCTAGTGGGGCATGGTGGAGAGGTGTCTCTAATATGCTAAGCCTCAGTTTCATCAAAAGTGCTTCTGTCCCTCCTCCAGGGATAAAGTTTTCCTTCTCTTTCCCCAGATGCAGTGGGTATCCAACGGCATTCTCAACCAACAGCCTTGAGGCCCTTTTCCCTGAAGATTAAATCTTTTTAGGTGAGATGGGAATTGAGGCTGAGTGGAATTGATTCCTCCAGCTGCAACGGCATTTCACCGGTGTCCACCGGTGTCCGTAGACCATGTCCACCCCCTGTAGGATAAAGCCTTTTTCTCCTTAAGGGATAAGGATCTGACTGGAATTCTCAGTGATTCCTGAGCCAGCACTTCCAGCCTGCACCATGAATTTTCTCTGGATTTTCCCTGATCCTCCCTGTAAGAGCCAGGAGGGGTTCTTAGAGGAAATGTCTGCAAAAAGGTTTAACCCCTCTCCCCAGGAGCATCATACTCTCAAGCTAGTCCACACTAAGCCTCAAGCAATTTGCTAATTCTTCTAGGTTTATATTCTTTTCCATTTCCATAGTATCTGATGGCTTCTGTCCCTGGTAAGCAAATGCTCAGGTCCTGTGTCTCAAAAAAAGTGCCTGTCTCTCTCCAGAGTTTGAAATGGCTGTTTGCTCTGAAAACTCAGTTCTCTTTTACTTTCCGGTCTGTCCAGCTTTTTTCTTGTTGTAAGCACGGGAAGGACATCCTGCAGCTCTCTGTGTCTCTGAGCTGAAACTGGAAGCCCTAATCAACCATATTTGACCTACAAATGTCAATTCCATATGGTTTAACCTAACAGACCATGGCATAGTTTCTGGACAGTGCACCTTGTTTTGCTGCAGCCAAAGTCTAACTAGAGATTTCCGGAAAAGATTGCTATGGGTTATTCTACACACAATTCATCGAGAGTGAGATGATCCCCCCATGACAGTGGTCCTCAAACTTGAGCATGCATAAGAATCATCAGGAGGACTTCTTAAAACACAGATCGCTGGGTCCTTCTCCAGAGTTTCTAAATCAGAAGGTCTAGGTCAGGGCCCAAGAATTTCCATTTCTACCACTTCCCGGTTGGTGATGCTACTACTGCTCTTTTGGGGATCACACCCCAAGAACCCTATGGCATGTCTCAGAGGCTCAGGGCTCATCTACATGTCCTACTTATTCATCACTTTGAGGGCAAATGGTCAGCTCTGAGGGGCTCTCATCTGACTTCAGAGAAGTGTCAGGAGTAAAGGATCAGGGATATGCTCACCCTTGAGTTCATTCTTTCTCCAGAGTGAAGCTAAGTAAAAAATAATGTTTTACGTCTTAAAACAGAGGTAGCCACGGTTTTCTAATAGTCGATGAAAGGCTTAGAGTTAATGGTGTACAGACCATGTGAATTTGTTCTAAGATCCATGGTGATGTAAGCACACTCCTTTGGGTCCAGGTGTTGGCTAAGACTCAGGTACAAGTAAAGCGCCTCAAGGCTTTCTTCATAACTGTTTTCTTATGTCATGAATCCCCAAGAATGCTACAGTTTTGTGCTTAGAGTTTTAGTAAAGGTAAAACTACACTGCTCAAATTTATAGAATAAATTCCATTTGGCATCAGTCACAATTACCAGTTCATCTATTCAGTCAATAAACATGTATCAAGTGCTTAGTATGCACCTGGCAATGTTTTAGGTGCTGGGGACATAGCGGTGAAGAAAATAAAGTCACTATCTCATGGCGGCTTCATTCTAGGGAGAGGAGACAGAAAACAGACAGGTAAGTAGGTGGTGTGTGTGTGTGTGTGTGTGTGTGTGTGTGTGTGTAAGTGAATGAAACAGAATGAAACAGACTCTCCTATGGGACAGTCTGAGGGAAGATGGAGGCTAACGTTGCTCTTGTATTTAGTGGGTTAGGGATGGCCTCTGTGATGAGGTGACATTTGAGCAGTGACTAGCCAGAAGGAAGAGACCCAGACTTGATACCCATGGAGGTTTAGGCAACTACAACTTCAGTGGCGGATGGGCGGTTAGTCACTTTTTTATACTAACGTTAATTCAATTATGTTTATCATCAGGCAAAAACTATTCTTGCTAAAAATATCAGGTAACTCACACTCCACTTCTCGGAATTGTCTTAAGGATAAATTGGAAATGTGGACATAGATTTATGCCCAAAGATGCTCATCATAGCTTTATAAAATAAAAAAGTTGGAATTTACCAAGAATGCCCTTCTTTCCCTGACCTCCCCACACTCAAGGCTCCCTTGGGCACTTCTGCTCTGCAGTTCCAAAGCCCCTGGACTTCCCTCTGTGGTCATGCTTTCTTCCTGTGGAAGACTTGCCTGCTTACCTGTCTATTTTCTCCCATTTGAGCTCCCTGAGGACAGGGTCTACGCTGCATTCAGCACCCATCACGGGGTCCGGCACATCGTTAAGCACTCAATACGTGTTCCAGAAAAGACTGGTTAAATGCTCTCTGGCATATCTAGAGACAGAGTATTATGCAGCCATTACAAATCATGTTTTTGAAAAAAAAGCAATGCCAAAGAAATGATGATACCAAGTATAAAAACCAGACTATAAAACTATAGACACAGAATGACCTCCATTACGAGACTCCAAAATTATTAAAGGCTGCATCTGAATGACATTCGGACAATTACTGCCTTTCTATTTTTTTAAATTCAAAGCATTTCACATCTCTTTTTATTCTCTAAATTAATCTCACTGCCCAGACCATGCAGACATATTGGCCAGGAACTGCCCCCGCCCAACCACAAGAAGGCCAGAGGGTACAATCCTACCAGGTCCCTGTGGTGGACATGTGGAAATATTAATCTGCCTTTGTCTTTATCATTTTTATTTTCCACTTTGGGTATAATAATAGCTTCATAATCAGAAAAAAAGTAAGTTAGTTAAAAATACTCAAGGTGCCTGACTGGGTTCTACATTTGAACCTACAGTCATCACTCTGGTCCTTTAAACCTTAGAGGATTCGTTGGTAGGATTCTTGTCAACAGGCCCCTCCTTGGCATGTGTTGTCCTCCATTACCTTGAAGCTTCTCGTGCTCCGCTTGGCCTCCCCGTTTTGTCTTCCTCATCACCCCCTGCCAGATTCTCAGCACTAGATGTGTCCCTTTAAAACTGGGGCATTTATCTTTCCGGGCCTGAAGTTCCCTCTGAGACTTCTCTGTCTCTCTTCATTCCAGATTCACTTCCTCCAGGGAGACTGCCCTGATTGAGAACAAATAAGAATGTTTCACGAGAGCCTCCTGGGGCCAAGGCAGGGGGGCAGGTGGGTATTTCATACAAGGGTCCCAGTTCATCTACCTCCTGTCAGCATTCAACAGCAGAGCTTCAGCCCCAGGCAAGTTCCTGGTCCTCTCAGATTAGGCCCCAAACTAAGAAACCCTCATGAAGCTTGAAGAGAATCCTCTCCCTTTCTCCTAAGACATCTCTGTTTTTCTCCTGGGGAATAACCTTGGAAATGCTATTGACTTCTTTGTGGTTTTTCTTTTTAGCTTTAAAAATTGGTTTGAAAACCCTTTAAAACTTAAAAAAAAAATTAACAAATAATGAAGTTTTGCATTTCCAGGGCGCATTCTCATCAAAGCGCTCAAAGTTTGCCAACAAATCTTGGTTTCTTGGAGCACTGGTCATATTCTATAGGAGTGAGAGAGAAGGGAAGCATTCACGACTTAAATGACATTGTTTATCTGTATAATTTAATTAAACGTGTTGCCATTTAAAGAGAACTGCCCCATGAAGCTGGTTCTCCAGGAACTCAACTCTTCTTTTTTAGTCAGTTTTTTTTCCCATCTATTTTTTCCTTAGAAAATTCTAGCTACAACCTACTAGGTTACCTTGTTCTATTGTTTGGTTCAAATATTTTTATCACCTAATGCTCCAACAAGAAAAAAAGAATAGCCCATTTTACTGTGAAACCTGGATTCACAAATACGATTAGCACACACTTTCATTTATGGAAAGAGGCTGCCCTCACAGGCACTCCAATTTGGGGTCACTTAAAAAGGCATGAAATAAAACTACCTCTTAGGAATCTTCATCTGCTTCGTGGATTCTCCTTGGCTTCACGGGCTGCCTTCTGCTCCACGCGTTGGGAAACCCTAGGGACAGAACTAGGAATGACAGCAAAGGTTCATCGCCTTAAGAGACATGACCCCTCTCTGTCCTTACACCAGTGACAAACATTTATTTCTGGCCGGGAAAGTGTTTTCTCTGCCTAGGTCATTGTGTTTCCTCATTAGAGCCAGTTTTGGGAACAGCGTCTTCTTCCCCTGGCTTGGGTCAAAAGCGCCAAGCCTTCCCTCTGTTGGACACTGCAATCAGCCACGCTGAGCACCTATCACCCGCACACGCGTTGCTTTGTTACAGTTTGTACAAAACCAAAGAGAAAAGCTTTTTACCAAACCCTCTTGGTGCTAAAACATCTTGACATTAATTTGTGCTAAAATAACTAGAGGACTAAAACCTAATCTACTACAAAAAAAGAGACCATGATGACCTCAGGTTACAATACAAAGACCTTTGTGGGACGTGGGGATTATTTTTATACAGACCATGGCAACTGTAAGCAGTAAATTATACTCCCTGTGGTTTTCCCATCAAGGAGCTGGTTACGAAAGGAAAGAAAAGCCTGCCATTAGTAACCAAAGACACACATGTGATGATAGATACAGGCTGTCTTTATGGGAGAAACAAATCATGTGCTTGAGTATACTGTCTAGACGGCTGTGGATGAATAAAAATGGCTTTACACAATTATTTGGATAATAATTTAATGATCTTTACACTAAAAAAGAATTTAGACCTAACTAGAATTTTCTGCGTAAATATGAATGTAAAAGTGAACAACTTAAAAATGGAATTCACAGCTACAGATTTTACTGGATTATTTCTCTTCACTTGGGAAAGATGGGAAGGGGGGCACTATATTCCATTTCTTCTGAAGACATTAAGACACTTCTCTGAGAGTAACCGAATTGTGGAAAATGGAGGAAAATGACTTTACTTCCAAGATATCATTCCTCTTGGACCATGACAACTTTGGACAAAAATATTTCCACAAAACTTCATTTTAATCATCTTCTTTACAAAGCACAATACTTAAGACTTTTCTAAATACAACTTTAGAAAATGAAGCAAAAAAATAATCTCCACAGATGCTGGTCGAGTCCATGCTGAAAGCAAAAGAATTTTTTCAAAAGTGATACTTGCAAGCTGTTCAATATTCTTCACAGGCCCATTTTGTAAAGAGTGAAGATGGTGGCTGTTCGGGCAGTGGCTCATCCAGTTCCATGACTGTAGAGTCCTCTTGCTGGCTAGCCCACAGGGCAGTAATGAAGCTGGATACGCCAACTTCTCCTTCTAGAATTGCTCCTCTCTCTCCTGATACAAAGAAAGCCAATGGCTCTATTTTTCAGGTCGCCAGTGCCCCACGAGGGCACTCCCACCTCTCAAGTTAATTTATTCACAATCTTTCTCTGTATACACATTATATAAAACTATACCGTTAGGGATTTTCATGATGAGTGAATGAGAAATCCAAATGTCAAAGAATCCAATCCTCATTCTTATATTTGGTGGTGGGAAATCTCTAAAGCCTTCAAGTTTAACGTAGAAATGCCTAGAACAGTCAAGGGGTATAGGAATGTTTTATGTTGCCCTTGGAAACTTGGCGCTCCTGGCCCCAAGCAAACTGAGGGCAAGGCTGCTGGAAAGGCAGTATGTCCAGATATGAGAGTGAAGGGTGTGAGGCTTCTTTCTTTACACACTCCCTTCCCTTAAATTTGCCATCATCCTGGAACCGTACCTGGAGGACCAGGATGTCCAGGGCTCTGGAAATACTCGGAGGGAAACAGCAGCCTCCGGCAACAAGGTTGAACAAGTAGGTAAGAGGAAGGCAGCGGAAGGGAGCGAGGCAGAGACATTCATTTGTAATACTTTCGACGATCAAGAACGTGTGATGATTTTTTTTTTTGCATCGCTCCTTCAGTGTTATCAATTCTCATTCTTTGTGGTTGTACAAATCTACTCATATTTAGTAGTTTCGCTCTAAAACTCGGGGAATGGACAAAGCAGCTTTTTAGAAACACATAAAACACCTTCAGGGGCCATGAAGGGACCATCCCCCCGACCCCCCAATCCCCAAACTATCTTGCAATACAGTATGCTCCCCTTATTTTCTGCTAAGGATGAGAAAACAGTTACATTAGTCTAAAGCTGAACTCTTCATTGGCTACAAAGATACAGCGGACAAGCAAACACCAGTTTCCTCGGGTCGGAAAAAGCAATTCCGTGAATGCAAGAGAGATCCAATGGCTACGCTTCAACAAGCGCCTCCCCCCTTTCTCTTGGACCTGAGGAAGGGGTTACAAGAGAGCAAGGCAAATGAGATCATGTGAGTACACCTTCAACAACAGCACACGTGGATAGCCTAGTGCAGGAAATAATACAACTCCCCCCCACCTTTGTTTTCATTTGCATTTTACTTTTATTTATTTTTGCTTTAATAATGCATATTCCGTTCACTCAAAAGGTGCAAAGGACAGGAAGCAGGGGTTTAACTTGGCTGATGAAAAATCAAGCAGGGGTGACATTTCTAGTTCATGAACAACCTAAAACTAGGAGAACTTAAAAGTCACAGCTGGTACCAAAGAGCACGCCCAACTTCACAGCTGTCTCCTCTTAGGACCTTTGGTTAGGCGAGAGAAGCTTTGAAGACAGTGGCCTCTAGTAGACTTTGATAAGTGACTAAAAAAAATAAATGCGTGTGTGTGTTTTTTAAATCATGGTAGCTGCATCACAAAAGCTCCAATCAAGAGGGTGGTAAGAAGAAGGCACAGATCATTGCAAATACCAGATTTTCTCTTTCTCTTTTTGTAAATATACCATCATATATAAGCTAAAATTTATCTTAGGGTGGTGGGGTTTGCTGGCAGGAGGAGGGACAGGTTGGACCTAAAATTGCATATGTAATAGACTCCTTGAGGGGGACACAGAGCGAGGCAGCTTTCCGCCTAAAGCAAAAGAATGGGATGCTCGCTCTGGACTATGTGTGATACAAACACTGGGGGAATCTGTGGCAAAACACGATTAAAAAAATCATAAAATTATAAAGCTTGTAAACGAAGACTCTAAAATTACATTTTATTAATGGAAAATATCATCAAAATAGTACCACTATGGACTAAACTGCCTGAGTTTTCGTTTCACGTGAGATCTCATAGTAAAAAAGCCTTTAGCACAATTTTCTCTGTTTAAGTCACAACCAGTGCCAGACCCAGGACTATACCATGGGGAAGAGTCTCCTCTTGGATGGAATTTGTGTTGTGCTATCAAGACTTTTGTGCTGATCTTTCAAACAGGGACATGTTGAGGCAATTTTTCATCTTTTGGCACAAGGTTATTTTGGCTGGGGCGGAAAATTTGAGTCTTGGACTTGGGATGAATAATGCGACATTTCATTTATCAAGTATTCATTTTGATTGAAGAGCTTTCTTTATGTCATTAACTTCCATCTATAAAGGAAAAACAAGAGCCGAACAAAATCACAATGAATTGGCTGGTTGGATAAAAGCTGAAAGATAAGCAACCTGGTTGATTGAGAGCAAACAGTCAACCTGACAATTTGAAAGGGGAAATGGGTGAAATGACATCTGAATGAAGAGTTGATCATGATGCCCGAAATTGACATAAACCTAAAGAACAGGCACACCAACTCGAAGTGCTAGGAAAGGGGGGATGTTTGAATTCCCAGGCTACCAGTATCCAAAATTTGTCAAAAGCAATGATACAACAGTAATTTCAGTTCCTTGGCCAGAGGGTGGAGCAGCGTGTCCTGACACACTGACCACTTGGCAGGTCTGGAAGGCAGCTGTGGTTGGGCCCAAGGGGGTGTCTATCAGCACCCGCAAAGTGATGACAAGCAGTTACCTATCCTTTAAGCACCATGGATCCCAGTCACCACCAAGGGCACCAACTGCATGAGAGCTGAAAGCCTACCATTCCCAACTCCTATACACTCTCTACCCTTTGGTAAAGGCTGAGTTAGATCAGAGGGAGGCTAGAGAGAGGGTGACACAGCTCTGATGCCCTGCAGGACTGACACGGTTGTCAGGGAGAAGTAAAGAGATAAGGAGCAAGTGCCAAGTGTGGCCGGCTATGGTCCTTGGGGTCCCAATAGCGGCATGACAGAAGCGCCAATGGGGTCTCCCTGGCACCATATGCCCTCTGGCAGTTACGACAATGAGGCCTCTGAAAACTGAGGGGAACTTTTCACAGAGGAGATGTTTCAGATAAATTCCAAATGAGAAACCCAACTTGGGGCACGTTTGCTAATGCCTCCCTTCCCCAAGACTTCCTGGATCCCAGGAGAGGATGTGAAGGGGGGCTATATAGTTCTAAGAAAATTCTCACAGGAAGCGCATCGAAATTGGTAGAGAAGTAACTATCATTTCTTTTCTTTTTTTTTTAACATCTTTATTGGAGTATAATTGCTTTACAATGATGTGTTAGTTTCTGCTTTAAAACAAAGTGAGTCAGCTATACATATACATATAGCCCCATATCTCCTCCCTCAATTATTTTCAAAATAAAGCCCGGACTCTGCTCCCACCCCCAAATGAGCCTCTCACGGGGCAACAGGACCCCAAGGGACCCACCTGCAACCGAAGCCGGATTTTCTTCTCTTCATCCAACTCTGACAGTAACTGCTTAATCTCTCGTCTGGAAAGCAAATGACAAAGTTAAACAAAAGCCCAGACTTCCCCGACAAGAGATATGAAGTCTCTTATCATTACAAAATCCATCTGATCCTTTTACAAAGAAAGTGTGGACAGAACATTACATTATACTTTCTTTGCACGGCTATTGCTTAAAGCCTGTTGCAGATGGAAAGGCCTTTATTTCTGGGCTCCCCAAATATGTAGCCATCAAATAGTAGGTCTGAAATGACCTTTGAAATCCCTTAGTGCAAGTTTCTCCTAAAAGAAGATGGGGAAACTGAGGCCCAGAGAGGTGGCCTGACTTGCCCAATGACGACACTCCAGGTATCCAGGCTCATATTCGGTCATCTTCCCTCTAACTAGTCCTTTATTATAGAATCACTGGTCTTTACATGGACTTACATAATAATATTCATTGCAGACATTTTTACCACTCCATATATATTTCTTTTATTTTCACAGAGTTTTACATTACTGAAAGGTTACTGGTACGTTTTCAGAGATTCTCACAAAATCGTGCAAATAGTAACACCCGAAAACTTGGAGGTAAAAGAACTGAACTAACGATATGGTAATCATGTCATAGAGAAAGTAGACACGAGTTAGAACACACAGCCCAGTGCCCTTCCCAACAGTAAACAGTGAAGTAGAACAAAACTAATCATCTTGCAAACTCAGGCTCTACACTTAGGACACTGCAACCATCCTAACTCTGGTCAGAGAGCTGTACTCCATTTTAGGGTATCAGACACTCCATTTTACGCACACGTTTTTATAAACTGGACTGGAAAATCAAAACACAAACACCGCAGAACCAGCACAAGAAACAAGGTCGATGTTATGTAGCATTTGCTCACTTCAGATGAGCACCACGATGGTCCCTGCACTTGGGTCAGTGTCCCAGCACTGCTGTCAACACGTTGGGTTCTCTGATATTAACCACCTGTGCTGCGTTCCTGCATTTATTCAAGCACACGCTATGCTCCAGCAGTCCAGGTTGGGGAGTTAGCTGGGGAGGGAGGTGCGAAGATAGTCGCTAAGTCTTGAACTAGTAAAAAAGGGTACGTCTACGAGGAGGGAGGAAGATGGGGGAGTTGATGGAGAAGAGCCAGGACAGAAGCAGGGAGGTGAGAACTGCATGTTTGGGGATGACGGGAATCAGCACAGACTGAGCCAAAGGCTGAAAGGAAAGTGACGTCAAGAGCTAAGGTGGAAGACTGGGGGGGACCCAGTGCTCCTGGGCGTGAGGGCCAAGCTGAGGAAGGCTGTGAAGGGCAGGCCTTGGAGAGGGGCCACTGTGATGTCTGATTCAAGAAGATGTTGGCTGGGGAAGGACAAGTGCAGCCATCCATGCCCGGGTTCACAGTGGAGAGAGGAACAAAGGGGTGGAGTGGCCCCAAGGCACTGGCGATTCTGCACTCCAGACTCAGGCACAGGCCATTTCAGAAAAGTTCCGGGCACTTTTCAGAGCGAGGGCCCCAAGGGACGAAGCCCTGGATCCAGGAGTGTCTGACCCGTCTTGTTCAGAAGGCTGAGAACCAGTGCTCTGGGATGTACTGGTGCTGTCGGGTCACTGTCCAGGCAGGGGACACCTGTCGCCTGGACACGGATGGGGCCTTTGGGTATGCAAAGCTATACTGTGCCGGGTCAGATACGAGTTGGGGACTTGGAAGAGTTAGGGGCAGCCTGGCTGGCCCCTCAAGACCCGCTCTAGTCCCATCCTGTGGTTCTGCATATTTATCTGATGAGCCCCTTCCAGGCAGGGGGTGAGTCCAAGAGGCCCCCAATTCATATGACACCTCCAGCCTGAGTGGAACAGAAGCGAATAGAGCCATAGTACTCAAAGTGAGTTCCATGGAAGCCTTGTCCTAGAATGTTCTAGGGAAAAAATGGACTCCGTGATTAGGTACGTTTGGGAAACACTGCATACGTTATCCTCCATCTTCCCATGCACAGTGAAGGCTCTGAGCAGTCCTTCGGAGAAGAAAGTAACTTTGTTTAACCCAATTATTCCCCAAAGTACACAAAACACTTCAGGGCCCTCCAGCTGCAGGCATCCTCCCGAAGGTGTGACTGCGGGTCTGTGGCCCCATTGCCCGCCACTGCCCCGGGCTCCTCCCGATCCGGGCGGCCAGGCACCAGGAGTGCACTGACCTGCCGGGCCGCTCCATGCGCCTGTGAACCTGCCCGTGCTGTGCCCTCTGCTGGGGTGCTCTGCTCTTGGCAATGCTAGGTCGGCTTTCGAAATCCTACTCAGGAAACACCTCGAGATGCCTCCCCCGTTCCCTCCAGAAAGAGCCAACGGATCCCTAAACTCTCTGCGCCTCCGTTTATTCAGATAAGTGCCTCCTGACTTCTAATCCTTTTGCCATTATTTTTGAACTGCACACAGCATCCTGGGTGATATGCGTGTGGTATTTATTTTGGCTTGCAGGTCCCTCTCCCCATCTAAGCGCCCCCTGAGGATCAGAGATGCGGAGCGCGTGTGGGCAGGCACGCACAGAGGCCGCTCGAGTCTCCTGGTAAGAACATCTTGATGAGTGTCAAGCCTCAGGTTTAAAGAGTCCCTGCATCTTTTGCATACATTGTACCCCTAAACGCAAGCCAATTCCTTCATGGGGCAGCTAACTGAAGGAATTGCCATTTTTCTGGTGCTAGAAGAAAAGCTGGCTGTTGGGATTATTAAGAAGTGGTGTATGCACCACTGCCGTGGTGTCTTCTGGGGATTTGAAGATCTTTCTTTTTCGCAGCCTGCTGAGCACGTCCCTTGTAGCTGACTCCTCCCCCTATGCCCCGGCGCCAGCCCGTGTGCAGCTGGGCCAGTTTACACGTGGAGCCGAGCTCAGTGAAGCTCCTCGGGTTCACACCCCCACTCCCAGCCCTGCTGCCACCATCCCCAGGGAGGCGGCCCACCCTCAGGGACAGGCTGGGCCCCAAGGTGGCAGAACCAGGCCCTGAGCCGGTGGAAAGCAACCCCCGGAGGCAGTTACAGAAGGGGCCGCAGACACTCACTTCTGCTGGTCCTTCATGGTCTCGACGATGCCCCTCAGCTCCCGGACCTGTGTCCTCAGCTCCTCCACGGCCGCCTGGCTGCTGGCTGGAGGCTCCATCTTTGGTTTTCCTTCCGCGCCGAACAGAGACGGGGAGTTGGCTCTGTGTCCAACTGCTCCCAGAGAGGACGACAGGGGAGAGGATGCTGCTGAGGACAGAGGCGCCGGCCCGCCACTGCCCGCAGCCATGGTCCCCGGCTTGGGCGGCAGCGAGGCTTTGTTGTCGGACACCTGTGATGAGTGAGGACAGAGAGGATTCAGGCTAGGGATTCGTGTGCTGCACCTCCCCGTCCTGTTTACTAAAACCCGCTATCTACATCCCCGTCCCCGCAGCCCTCCGTATACTCCACTCACTCGCTCATTCCTTCATCCACAAGCCCCCAGGGCCTACTTGGTGCAGGCATCCCCTTATGAATTTTAAATTTGACCACCTTTCTGAACAGGTAGTTCCTGACTGGTTTAATGTACACATCCAGAGGCCCATGTACCCGCTAGGCTCTGCAAACCCTGAAGTGAGCAAAACATTTTCTTGGCCCTCAAGGAGCTTAGAACCCAGTGAGGTGCAGACAGACAGACCAACCAACACACTGTAGATGAGGGGGGAGCGTGCACGCAGGGTGGGAGGCACACAGCGCCGCAGAAGTATATACAGAATATATATACAGAATATACACAAGGGACCAAGCATCCCAGAGGGAGGGCATCAGGCAGGAGCCCACAGCCTCATCCTGGAGGAGGTCAGAGAAGAGTAAGTGGGGGGCGGGGGGGCGGGGGAAGTTCTAGAGGAGGGAGCGTGCTAGCAGAGGCCTGGAGACCCGAGAGTGAACTGCATTCACGGGAAGCCAGAATGTCAGGGGGGCAAGAGAGATGTAGGGCGCACACAGGGGGCTTGTGGAAAGGGTTAAAAAGATCGCCTGCTGAGCTCAAGATCACTGTGGCTGCAGAAGGGCTGAAGGTCTGGTGGGTCTGGAGGTCTAGACAATTGCTAGGAGACTCATACGGTGAAAGCTAAAAATGGTGAGGGTTTGACTCAGGCGGCGGCCAAGAGGATAGAGAGAAGACAGCTTTGAGAGATGCGGCAATGGCAGGCTCATCCAACCAAGAGACGCAGTCCCTGCCCTCCCAGAGCAGGCACCCCAAGGCCAGGAGGATGTGGTCCTGGACAGGCCGTAGTGGGTGAGGAGGAAGTACGGATCAAGGGCCATGGGTGGGGATGGAGGAAGGAGGCGTTAGGGTTGACCCTTTCATGGGAGGAAGAACAGACTGAAGGCCCAAACAGTGATCTCAGTTTTGGACACACGGAATTTTAGGAGCCTGAGGGATGGCCAAGGGGGAAGGCCAATGGGTAGAGCCGATGACTGAAAAAGTGAGCTGGGCCAGAGAAATCACCAGAGGCAGTGCAAGCCATAGGGGTGGATGACGAAGAATGAGAAGAGGCACAATGACAGACCCTGCGGACGCCCCAAGTTGAAGAGGTGGAGGGAGAGGGGAGAGCCCTTGGGGACTGGGACAAAGTGCTGAGAGGGGATGGAGCCAGACCAGGAGGGGGCCTGGGTCATGGAAGTCTCCTGGAGGAGTTTCCAGAGGATGCTGAGATGAGAATTAGGGGGGAGTCCATTTGGTGGAGCCAAGGGAGACTGAAATCTGATCAAGGCAGGTGAGCGCCTGCACGGGACATGAGGGGCGTGGCCTGCAAGTTTAGAACTCTCTTTCCAAACACTCGGCTGAGGAAAGAAGATGGGAGAAAGGGAGAGGGTGTTCGTGGAGAAGCCTCAGGAGGAGGCAGGATCAAGGAAGGGTTTTGTTTGCTTTCAAAGATGGGGGAGACCCTGAGCTGGGAGGTGTCTTGAGGGTAAGAGCCAAGGCTGAAGACGGAGGAGGCAGGCAGGGGAGGCCTGATGGAGAAGTGCCCTGAGGGGGCCTGGAGGGCACGGGGAACATGACGGTCATGGGTCGGGGGAACAGGGGCACAAAGCAGGCCTAGGGGAGGCGGCAGCTGCAAGGGAAGGTGAGATCACAGGTGGGGTGCGGCGGATGGGGGCAGGTAGTAGACGGGACATTGGGGGGTGAAGCGGGGGAGGGGAGGGAGCTGAGGCTGCCGGCGCCCAGGCCGGGAGCCAAGACGAGGCTGGGTTGGCACAGTGAGGAGGCAGAGTCTGGATTCAGGCTGTGCTACAGGGAGAAACTGGGCAGAGTCAGCCAGAAGCAGATGGGCCATCATTCCCAGCCTTGCTGCTCGCCTTTTCTCTGCCAACTTATCATTGAGGAAAATCACTTTCTGCTGCCAGGGAGAGCGATCCACCATCCTGTGCTTATTGTTAGCAGGAGTCATAGTCAGAGGGGCGAGGGACTGACATTTACGCAGCTCTGGTTACATGCCGGACGCGGGCTGGACAACTGAAATGAGGATTAGTTGGCACACAGCTTGACGGAGCAGGAAACTGAGGCTTAGGGATGTGGCTGAGAAATTCCCCAAGTCTCACAGCTCATAAGCAGCAGAACTGAGATTCAATTCCCTCCCCATCAGCTGGACCCTCAGGCCTGGTACAGTGACCGTGGCTGCCTGAGTCTGAAGATTCGTGCTCTCCTGACCTGATTTCCTTCGCTTCTTTTCTATTCCTGGGTTCATACTTTTCCCCATTTCCCACCTTGCATTATCACGCACCTCCCTCAGCCCACCGATGTGCTCACACTGACTGACTTCCAGGCACTTTTTCAATCAACGCTTCTTTTTGCATTTCCTACGTGACTCGCTCTCCCGTCCCATTTCAGCTAACAAGCACTCGTTATAAGCCCTCACAGAGTATAGGCCACCAAATGCCCTGATCAAATTAGTTCAGGTGGAATTTCTAGAAGCAATAAACAAGACATGACAACTCCAGGCAAGTGAAATAGGCTAATGGGATAGAACAGTGCAACTCAGCAACGTGATGAGCCACTGCCCACCAGTAGATGTCACTATAGAGACACCCTAGGGACGTCGGAGAGGCTGCAACTATAGGCATTCCTATGGTCATCAGAAAAGACGGATCTAAATCCAATTTCTGTAAATGGAAGCCTTTTATAAAGGAAGACTGCTTCAGTTTTGTGAATAATTACAATCGATCTGTTTTATAGGATCATGTTTTTGCTGACTGTATCAGATTTTTAAGAAAAGCTATACATATAAATTCTTAAATCTATCAGAAGAAAATTCCACATCACCTTTGATTTCTTTGTGTTAATTCGTGCTTCGAGTGCTTTAAAAATGACTTCCATTTTCTGCTTTTAGACAGAAGGCAGCTGCTAATGTTTACAGAAAATAAGTCCAATTGATTGGGTTCTCTTAGCATGAGAAAATGGAATTTTAAAATCTTACTTCACAATCATAGGACGAACAGAACTTGTACAGGGTACCCTTCAGAAGCCACATGCAGTTGGTAAACAATGTGTTCTTTGTTCCTCACAAGTCAGTAATAAAAGAGCTATACCATCCCCTGGGCGTGCAATGAAATTAATGTTTTTAAACATTTTAAACATTAAAATGACTATAGATTTATCCTAATAAACGAATCCAAATGAGCTTTTCTTTAAGAAATCCCATTAGTTATTCAAATTCATGAACTGCCAACCATAATTTGTGACACCACCAGTTTTGAACATAAAAGTCACAATCTGTGGGCAGAGGGCACAGCATTTAATATATTTAATGTAGTCTTTCTAGACACCTCTAGGTTTTTAAAGTTGTTTTGGTTCTTGTGATGGTGATGGTGGTGGTGGTGGTGGTGGTGGTGGTGGTGGTGTGCGAGGGCATTGTGTGTGTGTGTGTGTGTGTGTGTGTGTGTGTGTGTGTGTGTGTGTGTGTGTATGTATGGTTGATGGTATGACGAGGAGATCAAACCACAAGAGAAAAACATGGGTTTCTGCCCAGTTTTGGAGACTGTCACATTCCTTAGGGATTTTGATTACCAAAGTCACTGTCACCCAAGAATGACAAAAACTTGTGTTGCCTGTTGCAACGGACTGAATGTTTGTGTCCTTCCAAAATTCATATGAAAATCCTAACCCCCGCTGTGACGGTATTGGGAGATAGAACCTTTGGAAGGTGATTAGGTCATGAGGGTGGAGCTCTCATGAACGGGGTTAGTGCCCTTCTAAAAGGGACCCCAGAGAGCTCTCTCACTCTATTTCCTCCATGTGAGGACACAATGAGAAGTTGGCAGTCTACAACCCTGAAGAGATCCCTCATCAGAACCTGACCATGCTGGCACCCTGGTCTTGGGCGTCCAGCCACCAAAAATGTGAGAAATAAATTTCTATTGTTTATAAGTCACCCAATCTATGGCACTTTGTTTTAGCAGCCCCACATGACTAAGACATCTGTTTATCCTTGTTTGGTTTATAACTCATCATCAGAGCATACACGTAAAGGCAGGGATCCCGTGCTGTCAGGACACCCTCGCCATGGCTGGCCACTCACTTGGGATATGGTAACAGTCTTTGAAGTTTTCTTTGATGCGTCCACTCCTCTGTGTGCAAGCGAAACGTGTTCTTCTTTATCTTCTTCAGGACTTGGGGAGTCAAAGATATCAGGGCTTGAAAGGGAAGACTGGATAAAGCCAAAAGAAAATGCTCTTGTCAGAATTACACCTTAGCTGACATAGCTTTTGTTAACATAATGCAGTGTGCCTTTCAAAGCACTGACACTTCTATTTTGTTTGTCTCCTCATTATAACCACAGGGCAGAAAGTGTGCTATTATCTGTGTGCTAGAGAGAGTGGCAGAACTGAGACTAAGATTTCCTAGACCAGGGATCTTTCTATGGGATCTTTCCACTGATGCCCGTTGGTCATTTCATCCATGTGAGCATCTGTCATCCATCTTTTCCTGCTCAGAGCCTCTCTCTTTTTTTGTAAACATTTGCTGCCGTGTGCCAAGCACTCAGCTTGGTACTGAACTTAACAGTGACATGCCAGACATGGTCCCTGCTCTCACAGGGTTGACAGTCCAGTGGGGAAGGACACACAGGTGGAGAGGAAGCTGCCTCTAACCTGCCTCTCCTCCATTCCCTCCGGATCCTTTTCCAGAACCACCAGGTCTATTGCATAGTGAAGTGTCTAAAAGGACTTGTCTGAGAGGAAACCATTTCCGGGGGCAAAGGATCACTACCCCTGCGGATCAGTGACCAGCGTTTCTGCAGCCCCAGAGAACAGCCCTGCCTGCCAGCACAGCAAGCTCACGTCTAATTTGGTGCCTGCGGCTACAACGCTGCCCTCATTGCTGTGGACAATCATTATCCATTTTGGATTCCATCTTTGCTAAGGTGTACTTACAGAATGGCAGCATCTCTTGGTAAAAGATGGGGATAACACTCCTACTCTTTCTGCCTCGCTGTGAAGATCAAAAGCTGGATGAATGTAAACCAATTCACTGGAATCACTTGGTCAAAAATGATTACTGTACTAGAATTTCCCTATTTTAGGACAAAGCAGAGGAAAATAAGAGTTCCTGTGGCAAGGAATCTTTTTAAACGAAGAATCTTCCAGAGATATCTTTAGGTGAGTTCATATTCAGCCTTACCTCTATGCCTTCTATCCCTGTGGTGGGAAAATAATCATATTTAGAGTCACTGCTTGGCACCATTATAGAAAAAAATCCCAGTTACAAATACTGTTTGTTTCCTTCTGTTTACTTACTAAGCAATACATGTAGGGAATTTTAAAGCAATGTTTTAAAATGAAAAGGTCTTGTTTGTTAATCTTCATTTAATCTGAAAATCCAATTACCTAGAATAACACCCGCCTCCAACCAAGCTTTCTTTTAATCTAAGCTTAATTACCTTACAATGCCTGTATCCTTTCATTTTGAGATTTTATTCCAAAGGCAGTTTCCTCCTACATAATCTATGATTCATGAGCTGCCAATCAAAGCTTGCTCTTTGAATCTGATAAACATAAACAGCTCAAACTAGGTTGAGAGGCCCCAGGATGGGGAGTCATGACTAATGTATTTCCTCGATCATTCCCTCCAATGGCCTTTTAGGAATATGTCCACATCCACCGATCCCATTTTGCTATGAAAAACCTACAGGTGCTAACAGGAAGAAGAGTAAACATGAATTCAATGTACATATCCATATGGGGATGGATAGGAATGAAGGGAAGCGAGTACAGTAATTATACTTCTTTAAAGCACAAATGTATCCTGCTGTTTTAAGTCCACGAGTAAAATTGTTCCACATCAAATGTCAAACTTTGAGCCACCATTGCCATAAGCTTCCTGTGGTCAAGAACCATGTACCTCATTCCCAGTTGCAGCCTTGGTACCTGGCACAGAGCTTAGCCTATAGGAGATGCCCATCAGTGTTTGTTGAATGAGTGAATGAATCAATGTGTAATCTAAAAGTGCAGAGAAGATGAGATGCCTTTACCAGGTCTCCCCCAAATATATACAAACTCTCAGACACGGGATGTAGGGACCAAGGGTGGGATGGGGGGTGGTAATTCAAATTTCTCTGTATTTAATTCTGATGCCTCAAGGCCCTCTAGATCTTGAAAAGTTAGGAAGGATTTGGAGGGGAAACAAAAATGATGAAGGATTTATAGAGAAGATATGGGAGGTAGGATTAAAAATTTAAATACAGAGATACTAAGAAGCAATTAAATAGGCTGTGTGTTTACGAGGGTGGGGAGAGGTGAGAGGGAAAGGGGAAAGAAGGTGGTATTGACACAGTACTCTATATAAGAGTGAAAAAGTAAGCCACTGTTTCAAGTCTTTCTCCCCCAAAGATGGTAATACACAGATATGTTTCCTACAAAGAGGAAAAATAGGATGACTCAAACCACACTTCCAGACCCAGTGGATATGAGAGAAGACGTTCAAAGGAAGTGGCATTCTTTTTCTTCTAAATGATGATCCCTTAGGTAGAGTTAGTAAAAAGTGTCCTGGGAAACCTGAAAAAGGTTAATTCCCTGGCATCTGGGTGAAGGTCCAAAGGCCTTAGTCCTGCATTCCCAGCAAGGACAAGGCAATCTGATATATAGAGATAAATAGATAGACAGACAGAGATATACACACA
Source organism: Stenella coeruleoalba (assembly GCF_951394435.1). NCBI lineage: Eukaryota > Metazoa > Chordata > Mammalia > Artiodactyla > Delphinidae > Stenella > Stenella coeruleoalba. Next base: position 15,569,471 of record NC_137152.1, read on the forward strand.
CACATACACTGCTTGCAGAAGCACCAAGATTTTTCTACAGTGACATTCACTTCAGTGTTTATGATGAATGGAAACAACATAGATGTCCAGTGACGGCGCACTGGCTAGATAAACGCTCATATATTCCCAGGCTAGAACTCTAGGCAGCCATTCACTGTGACGTGACGGAAGGATGTGTAATGACAGGGGAAAGGTGTACAGTGTAAGGGGGAAATGCAACTTCTAAAGCCACGTGTTCTGTGTGATCCCATTTTTGAAGAAATAAAAGATATACAGCAAGAGGTTAACAGTTCTTAGCTTGGGGTAGCAGGATTACTTACTTCTATTACTTGCTTTTTTATGCATTTCTTGCTTCAAATGTGGTACAATAAATGTGTTACAGGTTTTCTAATAAGAAACAAAGTTGTTCAAAATGACCCAAACAAAAACTTCCATGGGTTATCCGGAGCGTTCTGACTGTTGTCTCCTGCACGACCAGGTGCCTCGTATGTTTAAAACCCATCTCCTAAAGGTCTGTGCGGGGTTCCGTGGAGGAATGCCAAGGACGGGGCTTTGGGAGAAAAAGCCTGGGCCACTGCCAAGTGCTGTAGAGCGGCAGATCCCTTTCTTTTGCTTTTTTTTTTTTTTTAAGTAAAGTTCTCTTTTGTTCACAGACCAAACCAGCCTTGCTCTCCTTTCCCACCAGAAAACATGCCATTTTGTTCTTACCAATTTCATTTTGGGTTCAAACAAGAATCCGTCTGGAAGGAGAGAGAAGGAAAGTGGGACTAGGGGTTCCCCACCTCGCTGGCAGATACACAGAGAACAAAAAGAAAGAATCACTGCTTGATTCCAGAAGACTCTCAAATCACTTCTGGTCAGCAGCGCATCTCATGACCGCCCTCTCCCAGCGTGTCCTCGAATCAGCTGCTTGCAGAACAGTTCGTAGCTAGAGTCCCTGATCTTTCCTGCCTTCCAGCTGTCGGCAAGCGAGGAGGCACTTACGGACGTCAGGGACTGGGACGGAGGCCTCCTCCCCGTGGCTTTCGGTCTGCTTGTGGTTGGGTGACTGAGTTTCTCAGTAGATGACACCACGGAATCAAACCCTTCTAGGTCTAAAACAAAAGTAAAACAGATTTTTTAAAGAGCATCAACAGGAGTAAGGGAAGGTTCTTATGCCATAAGCACCTCTTTTCCTTAATAATCATCCTTTAGGTCTGGATTACGCTTCATCATTTATGAAGGCTGTTTACATCCTTTGGTTATCCCATCAACGTGATTCAAACTGAATGAAAGAAATCACCTCCTCCTCGGTCTAACAAGCTATTATGGAGGAAAGAGAAACGTGATTCTTCTTTCCCCCTTCAACAGCTATATTCATAAATCTTTAAAAGCTACAGAAAGATGAGTAAAGGAGGAATCCTCTTTCTTCCACAAATCCAAGTCCATTTTGGCAGATAAAACATTCTTGCAGTCACAATACTGTAAGCAGTTATCTCAAGGTACAATATCCTTGCGCAAGTGAATGCTGGTCGTTGGTTCCAGAAGACAAGAGAGGGCAGCCTCCTTCTCTGGCTGTACCGCAATACTCTGACCATCACCCTACCATTAGATTCTTAACCCCCTGGAGATGGAGAGCAAGCTTCTGTTTCTCCAGATGACCCAGAGCCCCGGACCATTCTGTTTCCAGAAGCATTGCTCAATGGAGACAATATCTTCTTCAGTCATCAGTCTGCTCACTCACTCACTCACTCCATTATGACTGAGCAACTACTCTGTGCCGCACACAGAGCTAGATACTAAGGCTACCCCAGTGCGCATGGCAGCAACGGGCCTGCCTCAGAGAGCGCCCACCTCTGTGACTGACAGATGAACGGAGCCTCTTTCAGCCAGATCATCACTGCACCTGGCATGTGTCCAGGAGGAAGGCCTTTGTCTTCACTTGGCCACCTCCTTCAACGAACGATCAGGCCAAGGGAGTCACCTGGTCCTACAGAGTCCTGGGGATTTACAAACCAAGTGTAGATCTGTGTATCATGCACAGAGGGATGGCTGGCAGATAGGCGCAGACCCTGAGACTCATTACTGCCGGTGAATGGGGACACGCCATCTCTTCCTGACAGGGAGACTGCTTCATTCGCCATGCCAGGCGCTGCCTTCCCAAACCATTCCCATTCTCCCTCCTAACAGAGCCCCGGTTTTCTTTCAGGACAATGTGCCCAGCAGAGGCACGTCTGGTCTAAGCCAATGATGGCAATCCTGTTCCTCTTTGCCTGTGACTGGTTTAGAGGTAGCCATGTAGCCCAATTTGGATCACTGAGAAATAAAAGGAAGTCTACTGAGAGCCACTGGGAAAGAGATTTCCTCTCTGTCTAGAGAGAGGCAAGTGAGGCGAAGGTCATTTGTGTTGCTGCTTCCTCTTCCCTCCTGCTTGGGAAGCTGTTGTGTAAGAATAGGATGCCTGGAGCTGTGGATAGGTTTAGTGTCCTTATAAGAGGAGAAAGAGACTAGTGCCCCGTCACCTCCTCCACCATTGAGGACACAGTAAGAAGACAGTGCCTGTGAACCCGGAAGAGGGCCCTCAACAGACACAGCATCTGCTGGTGCCTTGAACTTGGCCTTCACAGCCTCCAGGACTGTAGGAAATACATGTCTGCTGTTTGAGTTCTCTTATGACAGAACTGGCAGACTAAGACAGGCATGAATCCTGAGCTAGGTTGTCTGGGTTCAACTCCCAGCTCCACCACTAGCCGCCACCTGTGTATCTGGCCTGTTTCTAGTCTCTTCCTGTTACTTCTTGCGGCAGTAGTTTTCAGCCTTTTTCCTGCCATTGTGCGAATGCCTAACACATGAGATGGATGCTCTTGGAGATCTTGAGGACAGCCGAGCAAAACAAATGGAAAGAGCTTGGGTGACTGACTGCCCCAATGAGCCACTCACCCACCCTGAATGACCAAGTGACCAGGTTTCTCACCGTGTGAAATGAATAGCCCCCTGTTATTTCAGCTAATTTTAGTCAGATATTCTTTATTTGCAACTGAAAACATCTTAAACTGCCATAATTGCAAACATGCTGGCTCAGGACAGAAAAGATAAAAATGATGTTCTTCTTCCCTCCTTATTTTGGGGAGAGCTCTTTTGTTGAGCGTTACCATAGACGGTCTGGCCGTGTGACAGCTTTATTCAATTAATGAACACTCAGGTGTTGTCTGCAAACTACTTCCTTTAGTGGAAGTATGCAAAACCAAGCACAAGTCACTGGTCAGGACAAACCATTACATTACACCTGGGATTATATTACATGACTTTATTTCCGCACCTGGTGAATGAATAATTACTCAACATGAACTCACTGTATCAGGGCAAAGCAACTGCAACCAAAGGTTAACTCTCTGAAGAGACAGCACAAGAGAAGTATCAGTGGTGCTCTGAGGCCAAGGAGCCAGTCAGCACCCAACGCCAGAGCGAGGCTCCTGAAAAGGGCCCCGTCTGGCCAGCCAGTTCAGAGAGGCTCAGGGCAGGCCTCTCTAGAGCCCGTTCACTGGCCTGACCCTCTCAGGAGCCTTCCCTTTAAGAGAATCTTATTTTTCTAAAAGATTCCCCTTGAGACCCCACCCCAGGACTCGCCTCCACCAATTCCACCTTGTTTGAAATTGAAATTACCAATTACACACTTGGATTGATGCCAAAAGCCATTATCTGACATTAATGTCCCCCCAATTAATTTTTTTAAATCGACTTTTCTCTGATTACAAAAGTAATACGTGCACAATGCATACTTTTTAAAAGCCATAAAATGGTAACAACAAAACAAAGTCAACTATAATCTTGCCACCCCCAGGCGAGTACTATTACTGTTTTGGTATATTTCCCTTCAGGCTTTTTTCTATAAATAGATAGCCTCCTTCACATGCTATGTAGTATTTCATTCTGCTTATTTCACTAAACATTATATGCCATGAGGCTGCAAATCCTTCATCAGTATTTTGATTGTTGTAGAATCTTCTATTGCATTGCAATGCATGATTTAGTGAATCAATCCCCTATCGTTGGGTAAGTGTTTTCAAATCATTCCCCCTCTCTCTGTTGTTCTTTTTTTATTTTAATTAAGGAAAAGGGCTGCACAAATATCCCTGCATGCACTCTGCATCCGTGAGTTTAGCGGGTTCCCCAGCGGGGCCCTGGAAGGAGGGAATAAGACCCAGGGCAGGGAGGTCTGCTGGTGGGGAGGTGGGTGTGAGGGGGGTGGAGGACACGAAGCACACGGGGCTGGGGAGGGGCTGTGCCAGTGCTGAGGGCCTTGGCTGGGCGCTGCGACCGACCACCTAGGTCATGGCTCCATCCTGGAAACAGAAGCCAGCTCAGGAGGCAAAACCGGAGCAGGCTGAAGTGATGAAAGAACAATTAAAAGCCTGCTGGCTCCGGTTCTCCACCTTGGCTGCAGAGTGGAGCCATCTGGACAATTAAAAAAAAAAAGGCTCCTGCCTGGACCCCACCCTGGGACTGACTGGATTAGTCTGGGGCGCCGTCTAGGGCAGGGCAGGCTCTCCGTCTCCCCAGGTTTATTAGTTTGTTAGTAGCAGCCACGCAGGAGCGCTGCTCCAGAAGAGGCTGGGGGTGGGGAGGGACAAGCCAGGACTTGATCACGCGGAGGAGAGGAGAGGGCGCTGGGGCCGAGGGCCATCGGGTGAGCGGCAGATGTCCCAGGGCCGGCCCGGTGAGGCATCGGCAGCAAGGCTCCTCACAGGGTGAGTCCCCTGCCGACCTGGTGTGTGAGCAACAGAGGCGATCAAGTGGCAACCAAAGGCTTGGGTGACCACTGGTGACGAGTCAGAAACACAGCGGCTGGAGAGAGAAGGAGGCACTCGAGGGGGCCGAGCATGCAGAGCGGGGTGGGGGAGGGGAGCGGCTGGGATGGCCGCAGGCTCCCCTTAAGATGAACTCAGCACATCCCCTGGTGTGCAGCGACAGACAAGGTCACAGCCAGGAGACTTCTGCTGGACTCCATCTGGGCTCCCTCCCCACCCTCCTGGGCCCCCTGAAACAGTGAAGTCCCAGGGGGAGCTGAGGGTTTGACAACGTGTGAGAGAGGGGTCTCTCCTAAATCACACTTTCGAAATGACTCAGAGGTGGCCTGGTGTCTGTGTGACGCACTTAGACTGTGAGCCCCAGGAGGGCAGGGACCCATCTCTGCGCTCTCATAGCCTAGCGCCTTCCTGGGGCAAACATGCTTGACATTCTGTGAATGTAGGAACAAATGAACACACCCACGAATGGACCAACTCTGAAGAAAGAACTCTGATTGCAGGCGTGCAGTTTACAGAGGTGGCTGCTAGCGGGCAGTGAGGCAGCAGCTTCGGGGTGGAAGGCAGCCTTCTATGCCAGGGCTGCAGAGGAAGCCTGGCCGGCCCAGTTCGTTTCACTGGCTGAGGTCTGCACTAAAAAGTCCTGCACATGCTGAAGCCTGGCCGCACTCAGCGAGCACACTCAGCCGGAGTCTCCACAACAGATGGCCCAGAGGACTGCCTCGTCTCTGTCACTCAAGAGTAAGAGGAGAGGGACTTCCCTGGTGGCGCGGTGGCTGGGAATCCGCCTGCCAGTGCAGGGGACACGGGTTCGAGCCTTGGCCCGGGAGGATCCCACGTGCCCGTGCGCTGCGGCTGCTGAGCCTGCGCTCTAGAGCCCGTGAGCCACAACTACTGAGCCCGCGTATCACAACTACTGAAGCCCTCACGCCTAGAGCCCGTGCTCTGTGGCGCGAGAGGCCACTGCAGTGGGAGGCCTGCGCAAGGCAGCGAGGAGTGGCCCCCCGGCTCGCTGCAACTAGAGAAAGCCCGCGCGCAGCAACGAAGACCCAACACAGCCATGAATGAATGAATGAATGAATGAATGAATAAGTATGTAAGTAAATAAATAAAAGAGTAAGAAGAGGGCCAAGTCCTGCAGGGGAGCCGCACTCTTAACCTCCTCATGCAGACTCAGCTACACTGAACTTTCTACATTTGAGCTCATAAAAAACACTTTTGGGAAACAACAAACAAAACCAAAGTGCCAGAAAGAAAAAGACGCACCAAGGATGAGGTCACTTGATGAAACGGGAACCTCAGACCTTGAACTTCGACTCACTTCTGCTTTCTGACAGCGAAGGGGGAAACTCTTCAGCACTGTAACGCAAATTTTCAATGGCACAGAGCATGCTCTCATGACTGTGGTCGCAGTAGCTGAGATTAACAGAATTTCCATGACTAACCCGTTGTGGTGCAAAGAAAATGTCCCAATTTTCATGGTAGTTTTGAAATGAATCAGGCTGAAACTTGATATGAGCTTTCTCGCCTGGCTAGGAATTTTTCCCCTTAATAAAAAATGGTTTTAATGCCCATAAGCCAATCCAAAACTCTGAACTGGCAAATGCCGGGTATTTTTTAAAAGTTAGTTTCATACGGATGAGAAGCCCTTGGCTCTTCTGACACTTGGAAGATGAACCCTCTGCAGACATACAGGGATAATTCATGTTGGACACAGAGTCGGCTTGGAAAGGCCTTTGACTCTTCATGGCACACAGTTGCCCATTTTCCATGAATTTAAGTCACAGCCTATTTAGTTCAATTAGAAAATGTGGGCCCATTTTCCATCAATGGGAGGGATGGTACCAGTGACCACAGGTGACCTAAAACACATCCACTGAAAACCCGGACGAGAAACAGTCAAAAGTCTGAGACGGGCCAGCTGTCACCAAAGGAACTGCTTGTGAGCTCCTAAATGGCTCTGTTTATTTATTGTAGCTCGCTGCCCTGGGCTTGAGAACGAGTCCTAGAATGGAAGTTTCCTACATTTGAAGCCTGGCATTGTCGCTCCCTCCCAATATCTCTGGAAACCACCTCAACTCCTGCATGTCTCTGTCAAGGATCCTTAAGTCTGCTGGAACTTCGTGCTTGGAACCACTGTAATGGATTTCTCAGTCCAAGTCCTGTACCACTCCACAGGCTGGCTACCACCAGAGAGAGATGTGTAAAGTGCAGATCTGAGTACGTCCCTTCACTGCTTCAAGTCCTTCCTGGGTGCCAACGAAATCCCAGTGCCTTAGCATGGCCAACACACCTCTGCCCCTTGGGTGACTTCCTCTTCTCCCCTCCCCCTCCTTTCCTCCCTTCCCCTGGAGACATCAAGGCTTGGCTTGGCAACTAAGACCTCTTCCAAGAATGCAGACTGCACCCTAAAACTGACCTGAGCACTCCCTAGACACTCACACCAATCTCTGCATTTAGCACCCTGAACTAACAGTCCTTGCCGACCTATCTGTCTCCCTTACCCGCCAGGGAAGAAGCCGCGGTTCTTATCTCTGTTTTTCCCAGGCCTAGCATCATACCTGGCTTGCAGTGAGTGTTCAAGAAATGATTATTGAATAAATGAACAAACAACCTTTCTGGGCTTCAGTTTTCCCACCAGAAAAAAAGGAGAGAGTTATCTGAGCTATCAGCTTTGCAGGGTTATTCTTTTGTAAATGAGAGATTATGTGAAAACCCTTTCAAATCACGCAGGTAGAATTTTGTTTTCAGACACCATTGATGCAGTTGTGGGATTTGGGAGCAGAGATTTAAGAGCAAGTCTAACTCTTAAAAAAAAATAACCCGTGAACAAAATTTTTCTTTTAAGATTTAAGATGAGAAAACCCTAAACCCACAGGGCCACAGGTACTTCCTCTACAATGAAGAAGCATCTCAAGGTAGTCTGGAAAGGAGAAAATCTCACCCTGCATGTAAATCCTTTGACTAGTGTGGAAAATCTGTGCAGACTACAAAGACGGGCCCATTATTAGGGGTCAGTGAACACCTGTGTTAGCTGAGTCACCAACTGAAAAATTCTCATTCGAGCAATGATTAGATTCTGCAGGAAAATATGCCCTCCAAAATGTGTATGGATACAGCAGATTTGCTGCTGTGTTTTCATTTATCAACCAGGTGTGAAGTTTTCAAGACACAAGCTGCTGGGAGTAAACAAGTTTGGGCTACCGTTCAGCCACCCAACTCCTCCACCCTTCACACGTGCGTGCTCATTCAATCCTCACAAAAACCCAGGCCGCGCAGGCCACTCTATGCCATAGAGGGAGAGATGGAAGCTCAGAGGTTAGACAACGTGAACAAGGCCACAATCAGAAAGTGGCAGGGCCCACACTCAGATTCACGCTGGTGGAATTCCTCCCACTACAGAGCACTGGACAGACAGCAGGAACATTTGACTTTCCTTCTTAGCCAACTGATAGTGATTCTGAGAACTGTTTCTACATCAAGAACAAGAAAAGATGCCAGGAAATGTAGAGTGTGTGTGTGTGTGTGTGTGTGTGTGTGTGTGTGTGTGTGTGTGTGTGTGTGTGTGTGAAGAAACCACTCTATGTTCTGATAACAAGCTGCCTTTGTTCTATTTTACTAAAATGTGTTTTTAAAAGGACCAAAAAGGGGGCTGGCTTCCTTAAAGAAATCTCTGGCAAGAAATGCAAGGTGTTAGGCAAGTAAAGGAGGAATGTTTGGCGATTCAGTACAAAGCAATTTTTACATGGAAACTTGTAGCTCAAGAATAAGAGAGGGAGATGGAGTTTATTTACTCATTCACTTAATCAAACATTTATTAAATATCTACTGTGTGCCAGGCATAGTGAAAGTTCTGAGAATAAAAGTACCATCACTTTATATCAGCACTATCCATTAAAACTTGCTGTGAAAGATCCTTTTTGACCCAATTCCTAGAGAAATGGAAATGAAAAAATAAATAAACAAATGGGACCTAATGAAACTTCAAAGCTTTTGCATAGCAAGGGAAGCCATAAACAAGACGAAAAGACAACCCTCAGAATGGGAGAAAATATTTGCAAATGAAGCAACTGACAAAGGATTAATCTCCAAAATTTACAAGCAACTCATGCAGCTCAATATCAAAAAAAAACAAACAACCCAATCCAAAAATGGGCAGAAGACCTAAACAGACATTACTCCAAAGAAGATATACAGATTGCCAGCAAACACATGAAAGGATGCTCAACATCACTAATCATTAGAGAAATGCAAATCAAAACTACAATGAGGTATCACCTCACACCAGTCAGAATGGCCATCATCAAAAAATCTACAAACAATAAATGCTGGAGAGGGTGTGGAGAAAAGGGAGCTCTCTTGCACTGTTGCTGGGAATGTAAACTGATACAGCCACTATGGAGACCAGTAGGGAGGTTCCTTAAAAAACTAAAAATAGAACTACCATATGACCCAGCAATCCCACTACTGGGCATATACCCTGAGAAAACCATAATTCAAAAAGAGTCAAGTACCACAGTGTTCATTGCAGGACTATTTACAATAGCCAGGACATGGAAACAACCTAAGTGTCCATCAACAGATGAATGGATAAAGAAGATGTGGCACATATATACAATGGAATATCACTCAGCCATAAAAAGAGATGGAATTGAGTTATTTGTAATGAGGTGGATGGACCTAGAGTCTGTCATACAGAGTGAAGTAAGTCAGAAAGAGAAAAACAAATACAGTATTCTAACACATATATATGGAATCTAAAAAAAAAAAAGGTTCTGAAGAAACTAGGGGCAGGACAGGAATAAAGACGCAGATGTAGAGAATGGACTTGAGGACACAGGGAGAGGGAAGGGTAAGTTGGGATGAAGTGAGAGAGTGGCATGGACATATATACACTACCAAATGTAAAACCAGTAGCTAGTGGGAAGCAGCCGCATAGCACAGGGAGATCAGCTCGGTGCTTTGTGACCGCCTAGAGGGGTGGGATAGGGAGGGTGGGAGGGAGACGCAAAAGGGAGGAGATATGGGGATATATGTGTATGCATAGCTGATTCACTTTGTTATACAGTGAAAACTAATACAACCTTGTAAAGCAATTATACTCCAATAAAGATGTTAAAAAAAAAACTTGCTGTGATGATGGAACCGGCTATATCTGTATTATTCAATATGGTACCACTGGCCCCATGTGGCTACTGAGCACACGGAATACAGCTAAGTGTGATGATTTCAATTAAATTAAATTTAAATAGCCACATGGGGCTAGTGGCAATGAAGATCTCTAACGTGATCCTACATCACACTATTTCTTCTCATATATGCGCAGTTGCTTCATTCAGTCCATATTTCCTAAGTGCGTCCTATGAGCCAGGCTCTGGGCTAGGCATGGAGGGGGATGCAGGAGTGAACAAAACAGCCATGGTCCCCGCCTCACAGAGTTCAGAGCCCCCTGAGAGGGACCAAATTTTACAGACATAATTACAAATTCTGCTAGCTACTATGAGAGACAGGTAAAAGATGAAATTAGCAATGATAGCATGGTGACCTAATTTAGATCAGCAGAAGGGGTCTGGGAAGGGGTTGGGGCGCACCTTACTGAAGTCTAGCGCTGAGAAGTGAAGTTTCACGTGCATCTATAGCAAACAGTGTTAAGGGGGGAAAAGTAACATTTCACTTTTGCATTCTTTTTTTTTCTTCTGATATTGGCTACTAATTTTTTTGACAACATCTTTATTGGAGTATAAAGGTTCTTCAGAACCTTTTTTTTTTTTAGATTCCATATATATGTGTTAGCGTATGGTATTTTTCTCTTTCTGACTTAACTTCACTCTGTATGACAGACTCTAGGTCCACCCACCTCACTACAATTAACTCAATTTCATTTCTTTCTATGGCTGAGTAATATTCCATTGTATATATGTGCCACATCTTCTTTATCCATTTGTCTGTCGATGGACACTTAGGTTGCTTCCATGTCCTGGCTATTGTAAATAGAGCTGCAATGAACATTGTGGTCCACGACTTTTTGAATTATGGTTTTCTCAGGGTATATGCCCAGTAGTCGGATTGCTGGATCATATGGTAATTCTATTTTTAGTTTTTTGAGGAACCTCCCTACTGTTCTCCATAGTGGCTGTATCAGTTTACGTTCCCACCAACAGTGCAAGAGGGCTCCCTTTTCTCCACACCCTGTCCAGCATTCACTGCTCGTAGATTTTTTGATGTTGGCCATTCTGACTGGTGTGAGGTGATACCTCATTGTAGTTTTGATTTGCATTTCTCTAATGATTAGTGATGTTGAGCATCCTTTCATAAACATTGCTCACCACAGGCCCAAATTTGCTATTGAAAATGATTTAGTAAATAAATAATGTATTTATTAGAAATCAGACTTACGCTGTCATTCACAGGAATGTAAATAGGCACAGCCTTTTTTAAATGCCGTTTAACCCACGGCAATGTTTGTGTACGCATAGAATGACATATTTATGAGGCCAGTGGTGTTCGAACTGTTTACCAGCGTACCTCCTAAAATAAATTTAAAAAACTATGTACTCCCCCCAACAGGTTAAGTTGACATCTAAAATTTTACACAAGTTTTAGTCACAAAGGATATAGTTTCTGCTATATTCTAAATATTGATATTTTAAAATATAGCTATTGCTGTCTTGAGTATATTCAATGTAAATTTGAATACCACAGCAATTTAATGACCGCCACCATCCACTTTTTTTTTTTTTTTTTTTTTGCTGTACGTGGGCCTCTCACCGTTGTGGCCTCTCCCGTTGCGGAGCACAGGCTACAGACGCGCAGGCTCAGCGGCCATGGCCCACGGGCCCAGCCGCTCCTCGGCATGCGGGATCCTCCCGGACCAGGGCACGAACCCATGTCCCCTGCATCGGCAGGCGGACTCTCAACCACTGCGCCACCAGGGAAGCCCCACCATCCACTTTTAAAAAATCATTAATAAGCTTTTCTCTAACAGTTGGAAATTCTGAATCATTCCTTTCCCTCTCTGAATTCATATTTCCATCATACTTCCACCACTGAATTTTATTCTAACGCAATGTTTTATGCTTTTGTTAACTTTGTCCATTGTTAATTTTTTCATCTTTTTCTGCTATAAGAACATGTATATAAATTGAGAATTATAACTTTTTCATTTCCTGAAATCGTAAGGCTCTAGGGTGTAAAAATTACTTTTTTCTGGATTGAGTTATCCTTACAATTATTATTACTATGCAAATGATCAAAACATATGTATACACATACTACTCATTTTGATAAGGAATTTAATAGCATAACAAAGTAGAATTTTATTGGGCTTCTCCCACAATCACTTCATTTTTATCTGTATGACTCTTATCACCAGAATGACACGGTTTGGTATCGATTCTATTCCTATTTTTCATTTTATAGATGTAAGTGCCAAGAAACTTTGTTAACACAAAAATAAGTAGATAGGAATGGAAAGAATTTTCTTATCACAATGTCACTTAATTCCGTGAAGTCCTTCCAAGTTACATACCAAAAATCAGACAGTGGTCTAGCATCATCAAGAACTATTTTTAACTATCTATCGATGGACAACTCAGTGGGTGCCTCCTTCAGTTTTGATGGAAGCAAATAATTAGAAACCAACGACTTGTAAAAGGAGTTTTTGTCCAGTCAACAGAGTCTTTCAGTTTCTCAAGTCTAACACCAATCTCAGAATTGTCTCTGAGTTTGCACCAGGGGTTTTTATACCCCTGGAGCGGGCAAGAGATTGGCTGTGCCATGTGAGGTGGGAAAGGGGAGTGAGAAGGGAAAAGCAGCATGGCACCGGGGCTCTCAGGAGATGAGTTTGAAGAAAGAGCACATAAGAAGATGAGGCACTGTCCGTGGCCTGAGAAGTCTCCATGGTCCCCCAAGGTGCATGTCATCCTATTTGCAGATCACTGTCCTAGGGTGGTCTTTGCAGCATTGCTCCTAGTGAATTGGTTACAGTAGAGTCATGCAATGGAATATCACGTAGCCTTTAAAAGTATAAGGTTGACCTACGTGACTTATATGGAAAGATGTCAAACATACATTATTTAGTACAAAAGAACAAGTGTGGACTAGAACTGTATTGTATTAACATGATCACATTTTAAAAACATCCAACCATCCATCCATCCATCCATCCAGTCACAGAAAGACTTCTAAAGGTGTGTACGACAAATTAACAGTGATTACCTCAGGGAGAGGCTGGGATACCTGGGGACTTTCACTGTCTAACGTCCTGAGTTCTTTCATTTTTTGAAAGTGAGCACCTTTTCCCTTTGTAATTGGGGGGTGGGGAGCAGCTCTTTAATATAAAAAGCCAACTGAGCAAATCATATGAAACGATATCCGATACAGCTGTCAAAATCTCAGCTGATTTATGTTATGTGTTCAAGAACTTTCCTATTTTCCAAGAACAGTAGTCACGGCAAGAATGTAGGTTGATACTTGGTTCTTCTCTCTATCTGAACTGCAGCTGTACCAACTGCAACTCAGAAAGCGCCTGTTTTGTCTCAGCCACGTCACACCATGTCTATATTTTACAACAATCCTCTGAGGTAGGTGGGCATTAGTAACTAACCCTGTCATAAAGAAGAGGAAAAAGGAGCTGAGACTCACTCAACCTGGACTGCGGAGCTACGAATTCAAATCTGAAGCCACCCGAAGCACTAGTATGCATTCACGACAAAGTTATCCCCAATGCATACATAAAGTGCCAAGAAAAAGAAGGTCAACATTGAGAGTCTCTCAGTAAGTCAAATGTGTTCAATTTTTAAATTGGAGATTATATCCTTTCTACAGGCGATGGCATTTGTTTTTTAAAATGTGCTTCGTTAGTAAAATAAAAACCAGCAGGCCCTCAAATTAGGCTTTTTGGGGGGGGGGATTGGGGGTAAGTGAGCCTGGGAAATTCCAAAGATCAGGCACCACCCCGGGAGAAAGGACTCCCGCCTGGGGAGGCGGAGAGTGCTACCACAGGGCATCGGGAAGCTAAAGAAAGATTCTCTGGCTTGAAATCAGGCCTCCCTGTTCACTGACACCTCATCTTAGCTTGTCACCACCAGATCCAGTTCCCTTCTAATGGGGCCCCCAACCTCACTCTGCAAGTGCTCAGCACTTTTCTCTTTTAATGAACCAAAGGCAGTGGGAAGCAGCGTGGGCTGAGGTTCCCAGACCATGCCCTAGCGAGAGTCCATGGCTACAAGGAGTCTGATAACTCAACTTTCCTCCTTAATAAAGGGGAGTTTGTCTACAACGCTTTTAGTATGACAAAGGGGTACTTGAGCATCGTTTTCTGGCAGGTTGTGTATCCCTCTGGATATTTACAAGTCAAAGAGAAGCCATAACAGGGCTCTGCCAATCCCTGAATCCACAGCCAGTGGGTGGAGGGGGCATCGCAGGCCAAGTAAATGCCACGTGCAACCTGAGAGCTGACTGTCACCTGTTCCCTTCTTGCTTCCACATTCATTCCCACCTCAGAGGCCTCAGTGGGGCCCACTGCGGATGTAACACGGGATACTACGTACGCCTCTTTGCTGTGTATAGACTACTTTGAATCCACTAGGTGTCCCTCTGCATTTGTATCCTTAAAGCTGAAAATGGTCTCAGAGTATAGCAAAAGCAGAGGTGTTTAAGCAGCTGGGCTGAACGAAGAATGCCACGGCCCTGACCACAGAGAGGGAGGCGACCGAAGTACCAGAGGAGGGCACACCACCCCTGCACACAGGTGAGCTTCTGGGGCTGGCCACAAGTCCACACAGCTAGTGGGCACTGCGACCCTCTCCAAGCCAAGAGCCATCTGAAGGACGCTTGCTGCACACCCAAATGCCCCCCCCCCCCCAATCTCACCAGTCACTCACTCTTGCTCAGGGCAGGCTGATGGCTGTGGGTGGCTTGGGCAGGACGACACTGTTCGCTCTCTGTGTTTTAGAATAATTCACACCCCCAGATACATCACTTCCAGGAGGTTATGCAACACTTACGATCGTCACCCCCACTTGGATCTGCTTAACCTCCACCTGTGTTTGTACAGTTGGCATGAAACTTTTCTCACTGGCACTTTGAATGTTTATTGTTTTTGTGCTTATCGGATGGGATGGGGTAAAAGTAGTTTGTGGAACCCATGAAAAGTAAGCATGAACCTCATCCATGCGACAGACTGCCAAAGGCCAGGATTGCCCTGCCGGGGGCCAAGCAGGCAGAGGTGAGCACCTCAGTTTTGGTCTGGACCGATGTTTCTAACTGTGTAGATGTGTCAGTGGAACCCTGACACAGCAGACTCTCGGAAGTGCTGAGAAGGACAAGGGCTTGCCATCAACCCATCTTCTCTAAGACGGTGAGGTGATTTGGAAACCAATGCCGGTGGCCAGATTGGCCTCATTTACTCAGCACAAACCTAGAATCTTAGGCGAGAGGTCGGGAACCAGGGGAAGGGGCACTGGACGGGGAGGTCCAGGCGGAGAACCTCTTCTGAGCCAAGGCTAAGTCCTGAAGGGCGGGGAGGAAACCAAAACCGGTCAGAGGGACTGACTAGGTTCAAGACCCAGCAATCACAAGCTCAACCTGTTTCACTTCCTTGGTATAAAGCGTTTGACCCTAAGCACAATCTCTTTTGCCTTCTATCACCACGCTTGAGAAATGCATAGTGCTTCTCAAATCATCCTGATACAAACTGAAGTTTGGTCATGACTGGTGTCCCTGAATAGGAGCCAGAGCCCCACACATGCACACCCCACAGCCTCATGTGCAGAGTCGATGGTGACATAGCAGGGACCACATCTTCCTCTCCTCTGCACGGGTAATGCCAGCCACCTTCCTGATCCCAAAGACCATGTCTGAAGGTCACTGGTAAAGGGACACTGTCTGTAACAGTGAGCTGTGGCTCTCAAATGAAAGCTCTCACGTCAGAGCAACTAACCCCAAGAGAGCCGAGAGGTGCGGCTTGTTCACACACATGCTCAGCCAGCAGCCCTTCTGGAACACTCCAAATGTCACCCATGGTGTTCTTTAAGACAGGCAGGACACAGTATATGTTGTCCTATTAAACCCGAGAAATTGCTCAATGACCTGAAATGCTACAAGGCCCAATAACTGGCTCTCTAGTTCCAAAAGGGGAAAGTTAAAATATAAAAATGGGGACAGAAAAACCAACAGCCCAAAGCCTGGGATCTAACTCTTCCCCGAAATCTGTCCAAGAAATCCCAAGAAATGGTTTCTTATGGCATAAGGCAGAAATTTCAAATAAGTTAAAATGTTAATCACTTGTTTATAGAGGTTTGGTGTCATATTGACAAAAATTTTGTTACTGGTCACTATTAAATTGCTTTATACTATATACAGGCTTAAGCTTTACCACACAGATTTCTAATTTAGCACTGATTAAATTTCATGTTTGTTGTTGTCCTTTCATTTAACATCCACTTAAACACTGGGTATTAAATCTTGGCAGAGTATCTAATCCCAAACATAACACCCTTTCTGTATGAAAACCAGATGCAAATTATATCATTTTTTTCTAGGGCAAGGAGAAAGAGGATGAGCGTTCTCTCAAAGGTCGTGGCAACTTCCTTGGTCCGTGCTTAGGTGAATAACTTAAATATATTTACTTTTTTGTATATAAACTCACAAGTTTCCAAGAGCTCTGAAACCATTTTCACACTCCGTTTTATAGAGATTCTCAGGAAATTAGATGGGCCATCCCAGGACCATAAGGCTGCACTCAACTGAGGGGACACTGTCCCTATCCCAGCTGTTCCTAACTCACCACTGGATTCTTGGCACTGACTGGGCTTTCTCAACTTCGGTGCTATTGACAGTGGCATCGGATCAGTCTTTGCTGCAGGGGCTGCCCTGTGTACTGTAAAATGTTTAACAGCATTTCTGGTCTCCACCCACTAGATGTCAGTAGCATCCCCACTCCCACCTCCACCCCCAATTTGGGACAATCAAAAATGTCTCCAGGCATTGCCAAATGTCCCCTGGGGAGACTGGTTGAGAACCACTGATATAGACCAACCTCATATACTGGAAAATTTGGGCTCCACGGGTCAGGGGGAACTAGGTTCAAATCCAACTCTGTGATTTACCAGTTGGTTAACCTTGCCCAAATTACCTGACTTTCTTCATTCCCTGTCCAGTCCCTGTAAAACAAGAGACATTACACCTCCCTCACAGGGATGGTGATGATGAGAAATATATAAAATATACCAAACGTCTAGTAGGCACCCAGTGACTATTAGTTCCTTCTTTCCTTTTGCTTGCTCGCTCCCACTGCTATGATTTCACCACTATAACCTCAGGACAACAGTAGAGGGAGATGAAGAGAGAGAGCGTATGCTCTTCATTGCACTGGAGGAATGATTCTAACACTAGGACGGAATACCCACAGTTATGTTACTCAGAAGAAACTATCACAAATTGTACCTCAAAGAGGAATCAAAGATTATAAAGGCCTGTTCTACCCCCAAATATTCTTAGAAAAGCACTCCTAAGTCTTCCAAACGCTTTGTGATTATTCTATCACCACAGCTGTGACGATACGTATCAATGCCCAGGTGGACCCCAATTTAAGAAAACTGTGTAAAACAATACACTTATTTAACACCTCGAAGGAACTTACTCGTATTACAAAATGATTCCACTACAAGCTTTTAGAGAGCTTCCTTAACACACCTAAAACATAATCCTATTTATAAAAGGTTGGTTTATAGACAACTCAGAAACACTAACACAGTGGCTATTAAATAGATATACAAAGCTGTTTTATAAAGTGAGGCCTCAAAGTGAATGCTCAGAAAATTTCAGTTAGCTCTCTTTTCTTTTCAGTAGCTTTACTGAAGTATAATTTAGATACCATAAAGTTCATCCATTTTAAGAGTACAACTTAATAATTTTTAGTATTTACAGAGCGTGCAACCATCAGCACAGCCCAGCTTCAGAAGCTCTCCAGCACCCCAGCCACAAGCAATTAGCTCTTAATAGCATTCCCAGGGCACAGGCAGGGAAGTGCTTTTACATTTCCTGGTCTGAATGAACCACAGGCCGAGGCATCGGTGAGAGATCCGAGAACAAGCTGAAGTTTGCCTTCAAAGCTTCCAAACCAGTTCCACATCCTAAGACCATAGACTGTAAAGCTGGTAATACTTGGCCCCAAACTGACTGGCATGTGAAGTGTGGGTCTGTGGGGTCAGTTGAAAAGATAGAGGGGAAATCAGCTTCCTCAAGTGAACAGGGGTGGTGTCCATGTAAAGAGACGGAAGTGGGAAAGGTATGATGAGATTTGAATAGAATGGAAAACAAGAGTCAAAACAAAGAAGGCAAGCAACTTAGGAGGAATGAGAAGGGCTTTTTTTTGAAGTCAATTAGTTGAAACTAGATGGCTCAGTTCCCAGGCTGCTTCGCACCTGGAGGCCTGTTGCTACGTGCTTTAGTGTGAAAGGAACAGAAAATCTCCGTAGCATTGAAGTGTAACAGTAAATCCCACCATGCCATGGGAACTACAATATGCACATAATAAAAGTAAATGTTACGGCACTTGACTCTGCGGCCTCTAATCTCCCATTCAATCGGAACAGAGGTTCTTCCGTCAGCAAGAGAAAACCAGACAATTTAATTTTCATTTCTATTCATGTGCAGGCCTGTGTTGGAGCTCACCCATGCTTCCTATTATGTTACTTGAAATATGGCCGCATAGTTTGATACAAACAGTATCTCAAACTGACATCAACAAGTTAGCTTTGGACCAACTGATTTCATTCTAAATTATCTCGGGCTGACAGATGCTGGTAGCTGCCCACACGAGATCTGAAAAAGCCATGCTCCCTAATTTAATATGATAATAATTTAAAATTATAGCTTTATTAAGAGGAAACACAGATTTATTTATAGCTAACAACGATGATTTCCAATGGCTTTCAAGGCTGTATTCTGTTATTCGCAGCGGCCCGCATTTGGACAGCTTCAATTGTCTGAAACACTAACAAGACATTCTGGTACAAATAATTTCCTTCTTGATTCAAAACAATGAACAAATGCTACAAAAGCAGATATACAAAAGCAGCCCTGAAGAGAGCCAGCCCCTTGGCAATGTCCTAATCTTGACCGACCCATCTGCAAAGAACATTTCTGCATCTGGACCTAAGACACTTTGCTTAAAATCCTCTCCTCCGTTGGCCCCTGTGATGTTGCAAGAGCCCACTTTTCCCTTAGATGAGGGCTTTGCACAAGGTTTAGTCTTCAGTTCTAGGTCCTTCTTTCTCTTTTTTCATGGTAAGGATTTTATTTATCTTCTTGACTTTATCTCTTTTAAGCAAACAACAACGTTAATAATAAGCACCTCTGTCTTTTGGCAGCTCATCAACAGATTTTACGTAATTCTGGAAGGCAAGGTGAGGAAGCTTAGAGAGACGTTAGAACTCTTTATAGAGAACGAAGCTGAAGCTCAGAGAGCTGGTGTAAGTTACAGAAGGTCACCCAGCCAGGAAGCAGCAGAATCAACAGCACTCAAACCCAGGTCTGCAGACGCCAAGCTCTGCCCGCCGCTCTGGCCTCAGGCTCCACCTTCAAGTCCTCGTCCAGCACTGACATGGGACATCCACCCAAATCTCAGTGTCAACATGCGTAAATTCATCACGTTTCCCCCCAAACCAGTTCCTCCTCCGGATATGCTTATTTCTACCCAAGTCATTTCCCCCCACCAATCAGTCACCCAACCCTAAAACCTCAGAGCTAACAAATCATTCTCTCCTCCTCCCAAATCCCATCTGTTCCCGAGGACCAGCGCTCATTCTCTCGCATTGCTGCTTGCGCAGCTACCCCTTGTTTCACAAGCCTCTTCTGAGCAGCTCCACTCTGGCTCCCTCTCACTACCTCTCAGGCGAACTATCAAATAACCTGGCTCCCTGTCACCCACCTTCCCTTCATCTGATTGGTCCCACAAAGCTCCATCGCTTATTATCTGAATTTTTAGACCCGATCATGTCACTTCAGTGTCAACCATCAAGAGCTCCCACTGCCTGCAGAAAAAATTACAAATCCATCCCTCTCAAACTCAATCCAGCCCCGACTTCCATTTCCGGGTCAGCACCACCCCTCCACGTCAGCGCAAGCTCTCTGCCGCAGCCAGGCCAACCTATGCTCAGGTATCAGCCCTCTCCCTGTGATTTCCCTGCCTCTGCCTCTACCGAAGCGAATCCAACTTCCAGATCCAGGTAAGTCTGTCCCCCTTCAGGGAGCCTACCCTGACATCCTAGGCACCAAGGAGCAGCCCCAACTCTGATCAGTCTTACTTTCTACCACTCCGTCAGCATTTAGACAGACCGTCAGTGTTACACTTTCCATTTGCCGTCTTAGGGGCCGCAACAGACCCAAAGCCCCTGGAAAGCAGGGCCTGTGTATGAGTAGTATAACCTTGCACTTGAGCAGTAGGTACTCAAGGATTTAGTGCTTGCTTACAAGGCTGCCAAGCATCACTTCTGGCAATGCAAATAATACATACACTAAATTATTAGCTTCAGGAATTATAGTCTCCTGGGATTAATGTCTTCTTGGCAAAATGAGAGTGAGCCACACCTCAGCATCTCTTTCTGGGCGCCCAGATACATACACAGTACGAAGAGCTTCCATAGGCTAACCCTCCCCCATCAACGTCCCCAACGTTTCCCAACCAGCTTGTCAGTGTTTTCGTGACAGCCACCTCAGCCATCTCCAGACCCAAAGAAAACAAGGCTCAGAGGCCAACGCTCTTGACAAGCAAGGCACGGCCCTGTGCGTCCTGGCGGCGGGTGATACCTCCCTTCCTGTGGCGGGCCCCGTGTGACCCTCACTGTCACTTCGCCAACGGGCCAGCCTGCCATAAAATGGGGCCCAAATGTTGAACCACAGCAGTAAAACCAGAACTTAATCAGGCTCATTCTGGTGCTTCCTTCTCATTCACGGCCAACCGCTGCTCTGCTCTCCTCTGCCCTTTAACCAAGTCCAAAGCTACAGCAGGCTAGTGTTTCTATTATTGCATCAGCCCAAGCCGTCAGAAGCTCCTGGTCACGCTTCTTGACTGCGCTTCTCAAAGGCTAAGCGAGGATGTAAAACAGTTTCTGGAACCAGGGCAAACACTTTTGGTATTTACGGTCATGACATATCCTACTCCCAAGCTGTCATAAGATCAGACCAGACACTGCAGGTCAGCAGTTGCAAAGATGCAACTCTATTAGCAGGTTCAGAAGAAAACTGCACCCAAGAAAGAGTAACCCCAGGTGATGAGAATGCTCATGTTGGGCGCCCTAGTGAGCATTCTCTTACAAGGCCTGCCAGCTGTCGGACGTTTGTTTCTAAATTGAGCGGCCAATGCAAATCATGCTGGAACCTTCCATGACAAATCAATCCTTGATAGTGGCTGCCAGAGGTTAGGGAAGAGGAGTGGGGAGGGACGTGTGGTTAGTGGTTATAAAACGGCAACATGATGGATCCTAGCAGTGAGGGAAATGTTCTGTATCTTGACTGTGGTGGTGGATACACAACCCTACACGTGACCAAACTGCAGAGAACTAAATACACATAAGTACCACTACAACTGAGGAGTCTGGTGGGGTGTATCAATGTCAATATCCTGCTTGTGACCTTGCACTATAGTTCATAAGATGCTACTGCTGGAAGAAACCGGGCAAACGGTATGTGATTCTCTCTGCACTGTTTCTTACAACTGCATGTGAATCTCTAATTATTTCAAAATAAAAAAATGTAACTTATGAAAGGCCAAGTCCAAAATGTATCCCTCTCTGTCATGTAGAATATGAGAGTGCTAACTTCTGACCATGACAGGTACAAACAAAAGATGTAAAGCTGAAAGAAATGTGGTCCCTGAATCTGGATTTCTTAAAAGGGCTGTCACCCCGTCACACCAACAGAGGCCTCAACCAGCACGCACTTGACCGCACTCCACCCACGCACATCCCCCCAAAGCCCTCTGCCTGTTTACCCACGGACTCGAGCTACCTTCCCATCTGTCACATGGTGGTATCTTGACCTCAGGAAAACTCACTCACGTTCTGAACTAAGTGGCAATTACCGCATCAAAGCTCATTTTTAACTCAAAGTCAAAACACTTAGTGCTGTGTCTACAGTGAATTCCGCCATGCTGCATGTCCACCCATTCACCTTTTTAGACTAAATACATAAATTGCTGGAAAATATGAATATAAAGTGCTAATCCCCACTTCTCCAAAAGGTCTGTTCATCATTTCTTTTTTTTTTTTTTTTTGCGGTATGGGGGCCTCTCACTGCTGTGGCCTCTCCCGTTGCGGAGCACAGGCTCCGGACGCGCAGGCTCAGCGGCCACGGCTCCCGGGCCCAGCCGCTCCGCGGCATGTGGGATCTTCCCGGACCGGGGCACGAACCCGTGTCCCCTGCATCGGCAGGCGGACTCTCAACCACTGTGCCACCAGGGAAGCCCCAACATTTCTTTTCATTAGACCTTGCGAGGAATTTTTCCTAAGGCCGGGGAGAGTAAAAATCCCAGGCGTTCTGTTTTAACGTGGAAACCACCATTACTTCCCATCTTTACGAGACTGCAATATCTAAAACCAACTGAGGGTTGTTAGCCTTGCATTTAAATGGTTGTGTTCGTTCTCATCAGGCTGGTGGAAGGGGCAAATCAAGCTCTGTGGTTCTTTTAAAGTTTTGCAAAGAGAAGCGAGAATGCTCTCCTTACTCACCGATGTCATTGCTGCGGTCCGAGAGGTCCTTGTCCAGGATGCCGGAGATCGAACTGCCCGCCAAGTCGATCTTTGGACCGTCACCCCTACATTAAAGACACAAGTCCGGGCATTTAATAATTGGCGTGTGTCCTTGTCATTTCGTCAGCTTTCTCGCTGCACACAAGTTAAGGAGTACGCTGCATGGGGGATGGGTCACACTGTCGCCTCTGGGGCTGACCAGCGGGGGCTGACAAGCTGTCCAGCCACATGGGCCGTGGTGCAAACCGGCCGACAGACTGGAGGCCCTCCCCTCCCACACACATTTTCAGAGACGGCTATTTTAATAACGACTGTTCAGCAATGCACCTTCAACCACAAACCCTCCTGTTGGTCCACAGGGTGCGACGTAGGGCCCGCTCCTGCCCCATGGCCAAATAAGCACCAGCAAACGATACCCAGGAGCTTCCCTTTTAAGGAGCCAGGAATTTAGCCAATGTTGCTTGTCAAAGGTCGGCTACTTTTAACCTTGAGAAAAAGGGTTTCTGGCCTGGAGCGGAGGCACCACCCAGGCTGTTGACAGGCACAAGGTGTCAAGTTGAGATCTGGCAGCCTGAAAGCTGGCGCTGGGGCATGGGCCTGTAAAATCAGACAGCTGTTGGGTGGGTGGCCCTGTGCCCATCAGGACACGAGAGACTTCCCTCTCTATCTGGGCTAGGAGCAGCCCTTTGGGATGATGGGGACAGGCCTCCAACACGATGAGAGAAGCAGCCACTCATGCATGGGCAGAAGGTTCCTCCAAATCCCTCCAAACGGGCAGCTCTGGGGACCCTTTCAGGCGGATGAGCCCTGAACAAGATTATCCAAGGTCTGTGATGGCAAGTGAAATAGGAAAAGATCCTTGCCCTTAAAATGAGAGGTTCTTGTCCACGAAATGAGAGGGAGAAGCCAAGTAGTTGTTCCCGGGAAAGCAACAGAAATAGTCCATCTCACAGCCCCCCGTGCTCACCAGGCAGCCGAACTACACAACGAGTAACAGATTTATTCCAGGTGCGTATTGTCAAATACCCACCATGCTGGGGGTGATGAGTGGGCCAAGCCAGGTCGTACCTACTCCGGAGGGTCTCGTGGTCTAAATGGGAGACAGACAGCCCCGGGCCCACATGGCACAGGCTGGGTAACATATAGGCACATCCAGGTCTTAAGGGAATCAAGAACTGGGTCAAGACAGAGATCTGCGGGGCGCACTGGGAGCACACAGAGGAGGCGGCATCACAGTTGGGCCTTGGAGGAAAAGGGACAGAGGACGTATCAGTAAGAGGCATGACGGAGCAAGGACCCAAGGGTAGCTGGGAGTGCCCAGTGTGGCCGGGCTAAAGTGTGAGATCCTCAGAGAGCAGTGAGAGGAGAAAGGTTGGCAAAGGTCAGACGGTGCTGGGCTGAGTCCCTCGGGGTTTAGTTTGTCCTGGAGGCAATGGGGACAGAGGAAAGCAGAAGCTGGCGACCTGTAAACCTGGAGGTAAGGGGCAGACTTCTGGATTCCCCACCCAAGAAGGGGTGATGGGGGTGGCATTCAGCGAGACATGCGTATCCTTGTGACAGTGGAGAAGGCCCAGTAGACAGAGGTCAGCTTCCCTCAGCTCCCAAGTGAACAAGACTGGCTCTTAACCTCAAGCACCCTCGGCCAGAAGACAAGCAGAGGTGAGAACTCCAGGGAACCAGGGCTGGGCCCAATGGCTTCGTCTCCACCAAGAGAAAGTACGGCTCTAAGACTGTGCATGTGCCTTAGGAGACTGCCTCACCTCAACCTCCCAAGGCTGTGGGACCCCCGGGCCAAATTTCTGTAGCAGACCCCCTCTCCACCCCACCGGCTACCGAAGCTCAGGCCCCACGGGGCACACTCCCTTGGACAGACAGCGAGCCAACAGGAATGGCAGGATTAAGGATGTTTATTTCAAAACTTTATTGGCAGGGCCCGAGCATCTGCTAATTTGAATGTAAACTTCTGAATGAAATGTTTTAGAAATGTGGTACTATTAGTAAGAAAGCATTTTCTTTTTTTTTTTTTTTATTCTTTAAATTTTTGGCTGCACTGGGTCTTCGTTGCTGCATGCGGGCTTTCTCTAATTGCGGCGAGCGGGGGCTACTCTTCGTTGCGATGTGAGGGCTTCTCTCATTGTGGAGCACGGGCTCTAGGCATGTGGGCTTCAGTAGTTGTGGCTCGTGGGCTCAGTAGTTGTGGCTCGCGGGCTCCAGAGCGCAGGCTCAGTAGTTGTGCCGCACGGGCTTAGTTGCTCCGCGGCATGTGGGATCATCCCGGACCAGGGCTCGAACCCGTGTCCCCTGCATTGCCAGGCAGATTCTTAACCACTGTGTCACCAGGGAAGCCCAGCATTTTCATTTTTAAAAGTTCTTGAGGGCTCTTAATCTTATTACTTGGTATCTACAGAGCCTGAAAGATTTGGTGCTGTCATCTTCCCAACTCACAGACCGAACTCAAGTTATACTCACAGCCAGACAGCTCTGTCCTTTTGGAAACACATCAAGGATTAAAATTTACGAAAACACATGTTCTGTCCAGGGAGAGAGGTCACTCAGGCAAGGAAAGTCCAGTTAATTCCACTGACCTTTTTTTTTGGCCAAAGGTGAGGATGGTTGGAGGTGACGCCCTAGTGGGCAGCTGGGGAGAACGTCATGGGGGCAGGGGTTGGAGGCGTGGATGGGGAGATTTGCATGTCAGTGAACCATGTGTATCTCAGAACAACTCGGCTGCTTCTGAACATGTGGCTTATTCGTGCATTTTAGTAACTGTGGATCTTGGAGCTACCATTTCCCTCTTTGGTTTGATACCTGGAAGCTTCTAGTCCAATGTGAGCCTCTCTCTCGAGGGGGGCCGTAGAGAACTCTATGCCCATTGTGGTGCTTATCCGATCTTGGGCTGTATTACTTTTCTGCCCTTATTTCCCCTTTACTGTCACTCTTAACTATTTTATTCTTTTATATGCATTTTTGAAAGTTACCTCCAAGCCCTTGGGGAACAGGGCAGGGTAAAAAGAAGTAATTTTTAAGAACAGGGTGTATATCAATAGCATTTAAAACGTTCATCGGGTCTTCGCTAAAGAGATAGTCTGAAATACCCAACTGGGTTTTGCGGATCAAGATGTTTATCACAGCATTATTTGTAATAAAGAAAAACTGAAAACAACTGGAGTCTCTCATAAATAGGGGAACAGTTGAATAACCTATGATACATGATGGACTTTTATACAGCCATTAAAATGATACATATAAACAGTTAATGACAACAGGGACAGATGCTTATGTTACAATGTCAAGGCGACAAATACAAGTTAAAAATGACATACACCTCACTGCACATGCACCCACATGCCCTTCTGATATATTAGGAAGAGGGGTTTTTTTTTTAGGCTAGAAGAACATGTTTTTATAGTGGTTATTCCTGGGGAGTCTGATGGGTGATTTCTAGCACCAGCCCAGCACCTGGTACACGTCAGGAGCTCAAAAATACTTGTAGAATTAATGAACATTTGCCTTTTTTTCTGAAATGGGAATGCATTATGTATTTATAATAACTGCATTATTCCCTAAAGACATAAAGTTGTATGACATTCAGTATGATCACACCTATGTAAAATCAATGAAAAACAAACCAAAATATACATAGGAAAAAGATGGGCAAGAAACAGCCCAATATGTTAATAGCAGTTGTCTCTGGGATAAGCCTATAGGTAAATTTTTCATTCCTTTTAAAGTTCACTCTTTTTTAAAAAAACTTCACTTTTTTTTTTTTTTTTTTTTGGCTGTACGCGGGCCTCTCACCGTTGTGGCCTCTCCCGTTGCGGAGCACAGGCTCCGGACGCGCAGGCTCAGCGGCCATGGCTCACGGGCCCAGCCGCTCCGCGGCATGTGGGATCTTCCCGGACCGAGGCACAAACCCGTGTCCCCTGCATCGGCAGGCGGACTCTCAACCACTGTGCCACCAGGGAAGCCCTAAAAACTTCACTTTTTTTTTTTTTTTTTTTTTGCAGTACGCGGGCCTCTCACTGTTGTGGCCTCTCCCGTTGCGGAGCACAGGCTCCAGACGCGCAGGCTCAGCGGCCATGGCTCACGGGCCCAGCCGCTCCGCGGCATGTGGGATCTTCCCGGACCGGGGCACGAACCCGTGTCCCATGCATCGGCAGGCGGACTCTCAACCACTGCGCCACCAGGGAAGCCCAAAACTTCACTTTTAATAACAGAGATTTGTACAATTCAGGCAGCTTATGTTCGCTCTCCTTTCTCCCCAACAGTATCATCCAGGTAAAAGATGAGATTGCCTGGCCCCTACCTACAAACTCTCCTTTAAGGATCTCCCCCACCACAGGTGCCTCTGTGATCCCCTGTGACCACACCTGGAACTCACCTGGGAACCATTTGGGGGGGGTGGAGTTACAAATCCTACACTGAGAGGTCCAGGTCATGAGGGATCCCCCCACCCGAAGAAATAGGAAACAGCAGCTGTGAGTGACTGCTCCCCAGATTCTGAAGCGCCAGCCATATTCTGAAAGGAAGGAGGTTGGGATCCTCCCGTCTCTCTGAATAAGTCCTGATCCCTCATGCCAAGAGCAGACACAGGCTTTCGGCTGAAATTATCTTCTACACAGGGCCAGAAACAAGCCTATTTTGAAAACACAGTAGGTGTAGTTTAAAAAAGGTTCTGATCCTTCCAAGTAGGGAAGCTGCAGCTGGTGTTTTGACAGTGTTCAGACTGTGGGTGTGGAAGCATTTTACAATGTCTATTTGTAAATGCCTTTCACTGTATTTATAGACGTTTACAACAAAGCTAATGAATGTCAGTTCCGAAAAATAGCAGAAGTTCTGAAATTCTTCAAAGCACACGTTTGGAGCGGGTGACACCCAATGAGGCTGCAGCCCTCGATGGTCCCTGTTCTCCTCCAGTCTGCCCAACACATGGGTACCATTTTGGCAAAAAGGATGTTACTAAATTCAACAAAAGAGGAAAAAGCTCATACTTTTGTAGTTTACTAGCTCCTGCGAGGGCTTTTTTTTTTTTATGGTGAGTTTCTATGCCCACAGCTGTTAAATAAAGGTATTGTTAAATAAAGATATTGGAACATGGTTGTCCTCACTCACCTCTGATTGTTAAATCAAAATAATGGTATTTTCTTGTATTTCTTCAGCAGGTTTGGTTATGGATATTTAAAACACGTGACTTGGATAGGCAACTAGCAACTAAGAGTCTCCTTGCTTCTCTGGCCAGGGACCCTAAATCGCAGGGAACAGGTTGACCAGCCCAAGGACACCCAGCAGCAATAAGTGGAACCAACAATCCCACAGAAGTAACAGCAGCACCTACGCTTTACTGACTGCCTGCCACAAGCCAGGCACTAGGATAAGCTCCTTCCGTGTATGATTCAATCGCCCCAACTGCGCCTTGAAGTAGCTACTCTGCATGGCACCCAGAGCCCCCTTCTGTGAAGGGCTGGTCGCCCCCGCCGGTGGAAATGCTGTTGGCCCCTCCAGGGACTACCTCAGCTGCAGAGAGCCTCCTTGGCCTTTCCAGCGTGGCCCACATTTCACGGTATAAAAGTCTCAGCCATCTCAGCCCAACATAAGACAACTCGGAGGGGCCATTTTAGCCCCAAAGCCCCCATGGACTTGGCCGAGGCTCTGGGGAGCCGGCGTCACAACTTTTCTCCCTCTGCCCAAAGCGGCTTCCTTCTCCCTCCCCACAGGCACTGAACCCTACACAGGTCTCGCATACTAAAATTTGCTTCCTGGAGAAGCCCACCTGTGCGGCCCTTCTTTTCATTATATAGATCAGGAAACTCAGGCTCAGTGACATGAAGTCACTTGCTGACAAAAGGTCATAAAACTAGTTGAACGGTGGGATTCTGGATTTGAACCTACTAACTCTGCCTCCGGAGCCCAAGCTCTTGACCGCTTCTCAAAGCTGCTTCACTCAGCCTCTTGGTCCTGGAGATGCTGAGTCATCGAGGATGCCAGACAGCCTGTGTCACTGCAGCTCACTGCCAGCTGGGTAAATCGCCTTTGCTCCCCCAGTTAAAAAGTGCTACTAATAAACAAAAATCCCATACCCGACCCACCCAGGGGGGCCTGCTCCTTCCACTCAGACCTGAGACGTGAGATGGGGCATGTGAACAGCTGGAAATGTGGAAGATGCGCCATGTGCATCCCTTGAGAACATGAGCTCAGCCAGTGGCATGCCCCAATTTAGCCCAAGTTGGGACAGTTAAGCCAAGACATGTGGCCTGGAAAAGATGCTGAAGTGCACAGGAAGCCGAGGCAAGCAAACAAGTGAATAAATAAATGAACAGCAGCACTGACAGCAGCAACTAAAAACCACCAAAAAGACCTCACACGCTTCTGGAGGTGAGTGGGGGGGTGAAGGGAAAAAGAGTGGACTGATTCCTAGCAAGCAGAAGATCCCAAGTCCAGATGATGAATCTTTTCTGCAGTCTCCGCTCCCTGCCCTCAGAAGGATCTATTACCATAATGTAAATGTCTGGGTTTTAAGTGCCTAAAAATTGTTATGGGCACAAAAAAAAAAAAAGGTTGGGAAAGAAAGGAAAGGAAAAAGAAATAGAAAAGCCCCATCCCCTGTACTCAGAAAACCACTGAGGTGCCCCCTTTGCATCCTCCATTTTTCCCCAGCTTTCATCCCACCAGGGAGTTATCTACTCATAGGGACGATGACAGATGGCAGATGTGAAGTTTCTAGAGATACCCTCTCTTCTCTCTTGCTCCAACCCCTTGCTCCTGGTCCAATCATGTGCTGAGGATGCGAGGTCAATGGAGATGAACTCTCCCTCCCTGCTTTCCTGGCTGCCCGCTCACAACATCTCAGACTTAGGCTCTGACTATTAAAACTGGGTATCTGTCTTTCTCTTTCTGACTTACTTCATTCTGTATAACAGACTCTAGGTCCACCCACCTCACTACAAATAACTCAATTCCGTCTCTTTTTATGGCTGAGTGATATTCCATTGTATACATGTGCCACATCTGCTTATCCATTCCTCTGTCGATGGATACCGTCTGCTAACACATATATATGGAATCTAAAAAAAAAGGTTCTGAAGAACCTGGGGCAGGACGGGAATAAAGACGCACATGTAGAGAATGGACTTGAGGACACGGGGAGGGGGAAGGGTAAGCTGGGACGAAGTGAGAGAGTGGCATGGACATATATACGCTACCAAACGTAAAACAGATAGCTAGTGGGAAGCAGCCGCATACCACAGGGAGATCAGCTCGGTGCTTTGTGACCGCCTAGAGGGGTGGGATAGGGAGGGTGGGAGGGAGACGCAAGAGGGAGGGGATGTGGGGATATCTGTATACATATAGCTGATTCACTTTGTGATACAGCAGCAACTAACACAACAATGTAAAGCAATTATACTCCAATAAAGATGTTAAAAAAAAACAACTGGGTAAAGATTACCTGGCTCAGGCCCCCATTTTATTACAGACGAGGGTCCTGGGCTCTAAGGCTGGGAGTTATGAGCCCAAGGCCACACAGCTAATTGGTAGCAAAGCTAAAACTGGATGGAAGCTTCTTGACGCCCAGCCCTGCATTTGCCCACCACGCTTGGGGCGGTAATAATCAAAATGCACATGTTTGATGCTTCTGGAGATTTTTCTCTTGCAAATAAGCAACATTAAGAGGGCTCCGCCCATCTGTGGAGGGAGCAGAGATGAAGCCAGTCCTTCAGAAGTGTTCTGTGAGGGGCCATTACTGCCCGGGGAGGTTGAATCCTTCCTTCAGGAAAGGACAAAATTGCAGCAGCAATGAGCCCAGTTTCCTTTGCTCATCAGCGGGAGGGCAGGAGCAGCCTCGCTCCCCTTTCCCAGAAATGTGGATCCGAAGGCTCTGCTGCTCCCGTGGAGCCCCTACACACTCACCCCACGGCCTAAAATGTCCCAGGAATCACAGGCATTTTTTGACTACAAACTTCCCGTCTAAATGTGGGGCAGCCTGAGCGAGGCCAGGGGCGCAGGAAGCGGGAACCGGAGTGGTTTTCCTGGCAGCTCTCCCCTTGCACTGTGTCCTTGTTTGGATGAGCACAAACAGGCTGGGCTATTTATGGTTGGTGAAGACACATTGGAAGGTGATGGGGCATTGCCCACTCAGTTCCCCTCCAAATTTCTGTTCTCTATGCAGACTCTGCAAGTGTGGGTGGCAACAGGCCTCCGTCTAGAGCCCATCCAAGGGCACAAGCCCCAAGCCCTTAAGGCCGAAGGACGATGACACCCGCAGCTCCCATCGGCAAACCCACAGCTGGGCCTCTCAGAGGGGCAAGGGGCTTTAGATGCTTGGAGGAGGGGATCTCATCAGCGCACAACTCTGAGAAAAGTTTGTGGGGTGTCACCTGGAGGAAGAGTGTTCAAAAAAATAGCCCATGGGAAAAGCGTTATATGAACCAATTAGTACCTGTGCCCGTGTGGGGCGTTAATATCCCCTACTGATTCCTTGCCTGCCTCTGGCCGTCACTGGCAGGAAAATCAATGTGGCTCAGACTGAGCTGAGGCTAAGCCCATCACTACTGTTGTTGGATCTTGCTGCAGGGAATAAAATTTATTCTAGGTGAGGATGGAAAGACGTATGGAGAGAAAGTTATACATACAAATGGAATGAGGCCGGCAAATAAGGTAGACATTTCTACAATGTGACAAGGTATTTTCCCCTGTGGGATTCCTATGCTCCATAAACCACCCACCCTCCCTCAGTGCCCAGCCTTCCCTGACGCTCTTGCGGCTCTGCTTCCACTCCCTAGAGACCTCTCGATGTGCGGTCTGAGGGCGTCCGTGTTTCCTCGCTCCCTCGGGGCTGCTGAGCATGGCCTGTTTGTCACCATGTGGCAACTCCTCTCCCTACAAGGTCACCCACTGAGCTCTCTCAAGGGAGGAAAAAAGACTGGTTGAGGGCCTCACAAGGGCCAGGAGAACTAGGTGCCCTGGGAGTGGCAACGGAAACTGAGACACAGAGAGGTGTGTACCTTGCCTGAAGCTACAGGGTAAGGAAGCAGAGGGGTGGGCTTTCCACACTGGTGGGCCTGGCTCTGAAGCCCAGTAAGCAGTGGGTGGGCAGGAGGCATGTCTTGCCTGGTTACTGTAGTTACTACCACCCAGAAGAGGGCCTAGCCAAATGGACGCACTTGATGAATTTCTGAAGTAACGAACGACACCACGCACAGCACACACACAAACACGCACGCACACACACACAGAGCACACACATACACACTGGATCCATATCTAGCACCCAATTTCCACCTTTCCCCCATGGCCGAGTTTATCACAAGACAAGTCTACACGTGCTTGGTAGCCCACCTGTTCTTTCTTCAACTCAACCCTGAGTCTCTCTCTTACCCCCAACAATTGTATAGAAACCACTTGACTGGGATCATCAAGGGCCAGCTAGTGACCAAAGCCCCTTCAGTCTCCCTGGCTATCACTTTGGTGGAGGTTCTCATAGCGGGCTTGGCTAACCAGCGGCGGCAGCAGCCCCGGGAGCTTGCTAGAAACGCAAATTCTCAGGCCTGAACCCAGACCTCCTGAATCAGAAACTTGGAGAGCAGCGATCTGTGTTTTAACAAGACCGCAGGTGATGCCAACGTACACTCAAGCGTGAGACCCACTGGCCGGTAGCTGCTCCACCCTCCCTTCTCGTGGCTTCCACGGCCTTGCAGTCCACTCACCCTTTTCCACAGCTCCTCGTCCTTCCTCCGCCCTGTAAGTAATGGTTTTCCCCGCTGTTGCCTGTACTCTCTCCTCTTCTTCTCTGTAATCTCCTGGAGTGATTATAGCCATTCCATGAGTGTAACTACCATCTGTGAGCCAATGAC
This sequence comes from Stenella coeruleoalba, assembly GCF_951394435.1. Lineage (NCBI taxonomy): Eukaryota > Metazoa > Chordata > Mammalia > Artiodactyla > Delphinidae > Stenella > Stenella coeruleoalba. The sequence goes on from NC_137152.1 coordinate 15,601,856, forward strand.
ACCCACCTCTGTAATTTCTAGCCAAGGTCTCTCTCCTGAACTCTCCAAAGACATGTCTTGGTCCTGACTTGTAGAAAAGAAGGGAAACACTCAAACACCACATGCCACATCCCTAGGAATCTTTGAAAAGACATTTAGAATACTTGAGCAATCCAAACTCAAAATGATGGCCTGACCACCCAGGTACACATTCTATCTGCCTGCTTAGGGAACATTTGTGCGCACTCTAGCTATCTTTCTTTCCCTTTTTTTTTTTAAAATTAAATGATTGATTAGCTTAGAGCTAATAAGAGCAAAGGTCTTTTTAGTGCGTTCTTTTGGTGGGCATGGGGACCACACACCTCACAGAACCACCAGGACCTAGAAGTTTACTTTCTGCTAATTTGTATCCTGAGGGGCTTGAAGCAGCTGGGATGCCTATGTAAATCTAAAGAAAAATTAACTTCCGTGTGGGTAAGTTGGTCTCCAGAGAGACATCTGCCCTTCCCTAAGCACTTAGTTGATATTTGGCATATAAATGTTTACTTAATCTTTGCCTCAAGCTAAAATGTCTCAGGGCTCGTCACTAATCTCCCAGTGTTTCCCTGGTATCCAGGGCTCCCTCTTCATTACAAGGAAAAAATGTGCAATTCCACTGTTGCTCTCCCTGGATCCGTGTTCCAGTTCTCTCCATATAGCCTTCAGCCTTTCATGGGAAATGTACCTGGTGTGTTTAAGATTTAAAGCAATAGGCCATCTGCAAGTGGCACAGGTCTGGGAAGCCACTAGGCCTCCTGCCCTCAGCCTGGTGTCCAAGACCCAATTGCCCACCTTCTCACTGAGATTCCTCCTCTGACACAGGCTTCCACATCTGAAGTCAGTGGACAGTGCCCTCTGCGATGCTTGAGCCACAGTAAGCAACTCCATCCATCTGGAACCTCTTGACTTAATGACCTGCTACCGCCCTGACTATTGAAACTTTCTTATCATTGACTGTCATCAACTCCCAGAACACCCCGACATCCACCTGGGAGGACACTGGCTTCGAGAACATCAGCCTCACCTCATTTCAGCTCTTGCCATCTTCCTGAGCCTATGAGAGCCATGTGGGCAATCCATCCCCTCCCTCCCCTGGTCCCTTCAGCCCTTACGACCTTCATTCATCCTCAGTCACCCACATTCAGGGCGCCTCCCTCTGTGGATATGTCCATCTTCAGACCCACTCTGCCTCTGAAATTGTGGGCACCAACCTCCCCTTCCTGACCAGCATCTCCAGTACTTCTGGCCATCGACTTTCCCCACTTCCTGCTTCCACTCCATCCCTGCTCAGCTCACCTCCTCTTACTTCTTTTAGCTTCACTTCCTTCCTCTCAGTCCCAGAGCCCCTATCACTCAAGCGCTGCCTCCACCAGCCCCGCCCCTATCACTCAAGCCCCGCCTCCACCAGCCCGCCCCTATCACTCAAGCCCCGCCTCCACCAGCCCCACCCCTATCACTCAAGCCCCGCCTCCACCAGCCCCGCCCCTATCACTCAGGCCCCGCCTCCACCAGCCCCGCCCCTATCACTCAGGCCCCACCTCCACCAGCCCCGCCCTATCACTCAGGCCCCGCCTCCACCAGCCCCGCCCCATCATTCAGGCCCCGCCTCCACCAGCCCCGCCCCTGACTACTACTCAAGCCCCGCCTCCACCAGCCCCGCACTATCACTCAAGCCCCACCTCCACCGGCCCTGCCCCTATCACTCAGGCCCCACCTCCACCAGCCCCGCCCCATCACTCAAGCCCCGCCTCCACCAGCCCCGCCCCTGACTACTACTCAAGCCCCGCCTCCACCAGCCCCGCCCTATCACTCACGCCCCGCCCTATCACTCAAGCCCCGCCTCCACCAGCCCGGCCCCTGACTTCTACTCAAGCCCCGCCTCCACCAGCCCCGCCCTATCACTCAAGCCCCGCCTCCACCAGCCCCGCCCTATCACTCAAGCCCTGCCTCCACTAGCCCCACCCCTATCACTCAAGCCCTGCCTTCACCAGCCCCGCCCCTATCATTCAGGCCCCACCTCCACCAGCCCCGCCCTATCACTCAGGCCCTGCCTCCACCAGCCCCGCCCCATCATTCAGGCCCCGCCTCCACCAGCCCCGCCCCTGACTACTACTCAAGCCCCGCCTCCACCAGCCCCGCACTATCACTCAAGCCCCACCTCCACCGGCCCTGCCCCTATCACTCAGGCCCCACCTCCACCAGCCCCGCCCCATCACTCAAGCCCCGCCTCCACCAGCCCCGCCCCATCACTCAGGCCCCGCCTCCACCAGCCCCACCCCTGACTATCACTCAGGCCCCGCCTCCACCAGACCTGCCCTATCACTCAGGCCCCGCCTCCACCAGCCCCGCCCCTATCACTCAAGCCCCGCCCCCACCAGCCCCGCCCCTATCACTCAGGCCCCGCCTCCACCAGCCCCGCCCTATCACTCAGGCCCTGCCTCCACCAGCCCCGCCCCTATCACTCAAGCCCCGCCTCCACCGGCCCCGCCCCTATCACTCAGGCCCCGCCTCCACCAGCCCCGCCCTATCACTCAGGCCCCGCCTCCACCAGCCCTGCCCCTATCACTCAAGCCCTGCCTCCACCAGCCCTGCCCCATCACTCAGGCCCTGCCTCCACCTGCCCCGCCCTATCACTCAAGCCCCGCCTCCACCAGCCCCGCCCCTATCATTCAGGCCCCGCCTCCACCAGCCCTGCCCCATCACTCAAGCCCCGCCTCCACCAGCCCCGCCCGTCCCCGCCCTGCCAGTTGCCTGCCCCTCCACTCAGAGCGCTGGCTGCTCTGTACTGCAGCGGACAACAGGCACGGCTCCCTGGCAACTTGGGCCAAAGGTCCTGCTCCCACTTGCCCGCTCTTTGGGAAGGAAATGAGATTATTTACAACTTGGGTGTCCATGTTTGGGAAGATTAACAAACCTGTTCTGGTCTCTTCAGCCTGCTTCTACCTCTTTCCCCATCGGGTTTATTTTCTTTTGAAGGCACACACCTGCTCTGCCCCTCAGGTTTCTGGCTCGCTGCCTCCAGCTGCATGCAAACTGCTAGGGCTGAGGACAGCCTGCTTCTTTCCAGCTTTTCCTTGGATTTTTTTTTCTTTTGGACCCTTCTCCCAAGTTTCAGGGCCTCTTCTCATGGGGGTTTCTGACCCCATCTTTATTAAATCGATAATGCACATTATGAGATATATAACGTCACATGTCAGTGTGTGTGTATACAACACACACACACACACAAGTTTAGGTATATTCTGTCATTTGAAATATCTTTATGATCAAATATCAAAACAAGTGAGTAGGCGCTATACTTTTGAGACTCCACTTTCTCAAGCGTGAAGATAGAGGTAGACAGAATGCTCTTTGTACCACGACTACCTTAGTTATATGGTGGGCTGGACGAGACCAGCAGACACTGTCTTTATGCTGTGAGATAATGACTGATGCATCCCCAAAGCACAGACTTTCAAACAAAGGCACTTATGACCTAGGGGAATCTCCTAACATCATTCAATTTTTAAATCAACTCTGGTACTAAATTTTTTTGGAAAAAGTCTCTTTCTTTCTGTTAAATTTCTACCTACATTTACTATCTGGAAGTAAGTATGTTAACGGCATGCTGCTACTTGCTCAGATGGACACAAAATCGCGCAGGTGTCCTAGTTCCTTTCGACATGATTCCTGAAGACCAGAATCTATAATGGCCGAGCCCCACCGTTACTAAGATCCAGAACAGTGCCTGGTATACAGTAATCCCTCAATCCATTTCTGTTAAGTAAATGCATCTAAAAATGACTCCCCTTTTCCTAAACTTAGGTATTCCTTTTTCTAAAAGATGCTAGTCCCTGTTTAAATAGAAAGAAGCTGATCTCTTCTGGAAGCCACATTTGGCAGCGAGCTTTCTGGCTGGTGAGAGGAAGCTTGAGCCCAGACATTGCAGCTGGAGTGGCAATGCCTCATGCCTCATTCCCAGTAAGAGCAGCAAACGGTGACCGTGTGTCCATGTGTTCAAACATCTGTCTATCCATCCGCCCATCTACCCATCCAGTCAGGTAAATCCTGGCGAGGATTTGGGTTTGCACAGCAGACAATACCCCTTCTTGGAGGACTACCGACACAAAACTGTTTGACTGTTAACATTCCTACCTGAACTACCTTGGCGGAACAAAACAAGTTCATAAACCAGTATACAGGTTGGTTGTCCGATGTAACTGCTTAGCAAAAAATATGAAGTGCATGAGATACTGAGAAACAGCAAGCCCTTCTTCGATCTTCTTAAATTTTTTTATGTTGAAATCCATGGCACACTAGGTGACGTAGAACATAAGATGCACATGCTACAGAGCTTGCACAGGGGCTGGGAAGGATGACAGGAGAGCAAAAGTGAACAAAATGTAAGCACTGGCACCTCCCCCCTTCTTAGGAACCATGGCATTCAACAAGTGTATTAAATGAGCCACTACCATATGCTCAACCCCGTAAACCATGTGGAGATGACAAAACACACTCTTGATCTGCTTTAAATCTGGTAAAGGAGTCCGGGGGTGTGAGCATCCCAAGTGGCACAGCGTGGGGCCCCGCACCAGGCTAAACACGGGGTGTCAGGCGTTTGGAGGAGAGAGCAATCGTGAGAGATAAGGGAAGGCTTCCAGAAGAGGGGCGTGCTAACTGGGCACTTAAGTCAGGGAGCACTAACGGATGCCTGAAAAGCAGCCAGGGAAGGAGGGTGGCACTGTCAAAAACCTGAGATTCTCACAGCGTGGATGTGGACCGGCAGCATCGATTCCCAGACCTGCCGGATCAACGACCGTGGGGGTGGGACCCCGCAATGTGTTTGACCATGATCTCCAGGTGACGCCGATGCACGCTCAAGTTTAAGAACCACCAAGTTAGAGCAGGCACCATCCTCCCTTCAACTGGCTGTGCAAGCGGGCAGAGAAGGTACCGGCTCCTCAAATGCTCCCAGCCTTGCCCAGGGATTGGCAGGAAGGAAGCGTGGGGCTTGCCTCTCACTCCCTCCTTTCTGCAAACCAGTGCCCTGGGAGCTTGGGAGGTCGGGGACTGCCCACCCTCTCCCAGGCCGCTCAGATGCCACACACAATGTAAAGAACAGTTACGCTTCCCACTGCTTCCGTACAAACCCCTCTCACGCATCTTCCTCGGTGGCTCATTCTGATCCACAGCTGGATCGTGGGAGGGCTGGAGGTGGGGAAGAGCTCAGCAGAGGCGGGAGGAAAATGGGGCTTCTGTGAGCCCAGAGGGTCGGAGGTTATCATTCATTCCCCGCTCCCGTGCAGGTCTAATCGATGGCTCGCAAGGCCTGCACCTATCTCCTAACGAGACGGTTGAGAGCAGCCTTTGAAGGCGCAGAAGCCATTGGAACTGCACTTCGCTTCGGATCGGATCATTAGAGCAGCAGGAATATTCTGGAAATCGTTACTGACTTCATCGAAATGCCTGTGGTCCCTGGAAGACTATAAGAATTTGGCAGAGTGTGGCTTCTGCCCTCCTTTCACCCACCACAAAGCGATGTACGACCCCTGCTGCTCCCTCCTCCATGTTTGTGCAGCTTGTGTTCTCTTTGGAAGCACTTAGGTTTACATAAACTTTTCCTTCTGAGGTGCGAGCTCTGGGCCGACCACGCTACTGAAGTGGCCCTTGCTAAGGTCATTGGGGCTGGCAAGCGGCCTCATTGTGCAGATGTCCGTCAGCAGAAGAGGACACAACACGTAGGGGCCTGACCCACTCAACAGTGGCCCTGGTCCCGTTAGTTTCCCCTGGGGTCATCATAGGGGAGCAGTTGTTTGATTGGATCTGGGGGGACACCTGCCGAATGACACAAGTGAGCCAGCCGCTCCTCCAATGGGCTCACATACCTGAGAAAATTTTGTGTTATGTGTATTTTACCACGATTTAAAATTTTTTCTAAAATGTACATGAGCTATTTTTGTTTCACTCCAGTATACCCAGTTTGATACACAATCATAAATAAGACAGTGAAAGTAAAGTTGATTTACAGGCCCGAGGCTACATACTCGGAAATTATATCCTTCCATCCTTTTACATGCATTCCATGATCCTCCACAATGTACAGACAGGGAAGGTGAGGAGAGAGGCGCAGCGACCTGCTGGGGCTCCCACTCCTACTATGACGTGAGCCTGGAAGCCTGCCTGACTCTAGCGCGAGGACACTGAAGCCCCATAAGATTCTCACCATGCAAACTTAGCTCAGAAGAACAAAAATTTGGTGAGTGACTGTGTGTTGATAGGTCCATGTAAAGACCTCTAGGCCACCGACTTGCTCCAGTATATTACATCAACACGTATAATATGCATGTAATGGTAGAAAGTTCCAGCAATGAACTTGTGGAGAGAACGTGACACTTCCTTGTCCTTTGTGGTGGGCATCTCAGGTCTGGAAGGCACAATGTCCAACTCTGATTCCGTATCACTAACCCAGGTGTCCGGCCAGCCAGTGAACAAATTTGAGTTTTGCCAGGCCCGTCTCAGAACTCGTGCCTGAACGAAGCATGCCCCTTGCCTTTGAGGGTCTCATAGTTCGTGGACATGGACACTAAGACAACATTTGCCAGACTGGGTCCTGGGTCCCACAATAGGGCTGCACAGGCAAGAGCAGAGGGAGCCTGGGAGTGTGGAGGGGGCCACCCCAGAGCAGGGAGAGGGCCAGGAGATGGAGCTGCCAGTGAGACGCACGCACCCAAGCCAGCAGGACATTCGGAGTGAAGGCGGGCACGCCACCCGCACTTCCGGTCGGAAGGGCAGCTGGCCTTGCTCTAAGGAAGCACAGGGGGAAATCCCCACGCGTGAGCAGGGCCTAGATGCCAGGACCTGGATTCTCATCTCTAATCCTGAAACCCACGCTGCGGCCCCCAGCCTCACACCCGCTTCTGCCTGAGCATGGGAGCAAGGACCCAAGTGGCTGGAGTCCAGCGTCCTGCGGCTGCCCTGCCCCCGCCCCCACCCCAGCGTCAAGAGCGGAGCAGTACCTGGTATGGGTCAGGGGACCCGCTGGTCGCTCCGGCCTCCTCGGGGGCAGCGCACCTGGTCTGCTGAGAGAATTGGTCTTGGGTGGCCGCGGCTTTTTGGGCGGTATGGCAGGAACAGAAGGCTTCTGTAAATCCAGTTTTGGCTCTCTCTCTGGTCTTTCTTTAAGTCATTGTTTAAAGAAGCATAAAGAAGACAGATAGAACTAGTGTAAGTGACAGTACTGAAGACTGCCTGTTTTCTGCTTAAAAAAATCACTGACGCTGTTTGCCAAGGTCAGGATAGAAGGCGAAGAGCATCATCTATTCTTGGTCAAGTTAGAAAAAGACCTATGGGCCCTTCCGGCCATTGCCCACCCTTGGAAAACTCCTACTCATACTTCATGGGGCCTACTCACATTTAGCCTGGCTGAAATGTGACACGGTCATGTTCCCTTCTCAATGGCTGGACCCACCCTCAGAGGCAGACTTTCCTACTCCCTCTCCTGAGCTGCGAAGGACAGCCCCTTATAAACGGGCTCCACTTGAGTACTCTCTGGGTGTCTGCATGCTTGCCATGGCCTGCAGGCAGTCAGCCCCCACGGGCAGGGCCCACGTCTGGCCATCTCTCTAGAACCCGCACGGTGCCTGGCACTGAGCAGGTGCTCGGTAAATGGCTGATGGGTTTGGTCAATGACCCGCGGGACCTGTTGGGTGTGCAGAGGAAAGAGGCCTGGCGTCTCCCAGGTCAGCCTGTGTAAAGCACCAGGAGCCAGCAATTAGTTCTGGATTCTTCCTGTGCACAGTTTCACCTTGGAAGGTAGACTGGGACTGCACAGGTATTTGGTTTCTGAGGGTTTTGGGTGTCGGAGCTATTAGAATGAAGTTAAAGCCAGATCTGGTGCCAAACTGGGCAGTGCTTGGCGGCAGCTTCATGTTTTATGTCCCCATGTTTCTCTGTAAAGGTAGAGCTTCAGGGAGCTGCCCACTGGAGGACAGGCAGCATCCCTGTGCTCACTTGGAAGCTGGAACTGTGAACACGTTTTACTTGCAAACACAAACTCACGTCGTTTGGGTGACCAGGCAGATTGGCAAAGCTTTAAAAAGCCCATCAGGTATTGTACAGACATCACTGCTCATCCCCACAATATTTCAATAAGGGAACCTGCTCCATCCAGGAATGCTGGGAACGCTTTTACTGGTCCGCAGGGACCAGAGGAGGCACCAGAGGAGGAAGGGCTCCGCTAAAATACAAAGGAGGGGGGATTCCTCCTGCCTCCTGGGATGGACGGGAGCTCCAGCAGCCTGCAGAACGAATGCGAGAGAGGGTTCGTGCCCACCTACTAGGGAGGCCAAGCCTCAAGGTGGGGCTGGTTTGCTGTCTTCCCTGCTGCTTCTGACCAGGGCTTCTGTCTCCTGACCCACTGCGGCACAGAACAAGGCATCACGGGAGGGGAAGGAAGCAGAAGTGTGTGGCCACTTGGCCAACCAACTAGGGCGGTTGTTCACACGTAAGCCGAGTACATATGCTAGTCACCATGGAACAGAGCAGGCAGTGTCCTCATCACAGAGCCTGGCTATGAGCCCAAACCAGCCATGTGTCTTCCGTGAGGACAGAGGCGGTGTTTGGTTATGTCACAACACGCTCACTTTTGTCAAAGAACTATTTGTATGGTACACACTCAATAGCTATTTTTTCATTGATCTGTGACGCAGACCTGGCCTTCACAATGAGCTTCCACAACTCAAGTTTTAACTGTTCACTGTGAAGGAAAGAGGTGTAACTTCCTAAGAACTCGCAATGTTGGCAAAACTTCTGGCAGGCTGATATAAAATATTAAATTTCACAATAAAATTTCATGAGGCCACCCAGGAGCATCTCCAAATAATTACATTCATTAATTCAGCATTTCTCTTGTGACTTACAAATAACTGCTTTTTAAAATGGAATTTGCTCTGCCTCCTGTTCATAATAATAACGTAACGCTTTCCCCGTAAAAATGTGTGATCAATCAAATCTTAGACACCTAATAAAATGAGTCCTTCCACAGCATGCAGATTTCTTTGGGAGGGACGCGCAGACCATAGGAGTCAAACACATTCATAAAACTGTGTGATACAGGTTACGGTACTTCCCTGAAAATGACATTTTTGACCCCGTTAAGGGGACTGTGGGCACTGGGCTGCTTCTCCCAGTTTTGCCATGCCACCCCCTCCCTCAACATTCCTGACCGAGGACATGTGTCTGCAATATAGTAGCCAGCGTCAAAGGCCCAGCAGTGACTGACAGCTTTCATTGGTCTGGATGGGAATTTCTCTAAGCCACACCCACCCATCGGCAGTTAATGAGCACCTGGGGCACTAGGCTGGCTGGGAACCGTGGCCGGTACAGCGGGGCCCTCTAGGAACTTACAGTCGGCATGCGGGCTTCAGGATGCCGCTGGTGTGGGGAGGGCGGTGATGGCAGGAAGACTGGGATGGAAGAGCCCCAATGTGTTAAGTGACTAGGCTGGTTGTTTTTCATTTGATGAGAAATGCCAGCCCAAAGAAGCACCATATAACCCTCTCTCCTATTTCTTTAGAAACAGGAAATTTAAAAGCAATCAAAACAAAACCATAATCACCATATTCCCAAGAAAAAGCACATTCTGTGGGGAATAGGGACCTAGCCCTGTGACAGACAGCTCTGTCTCTTGCCGTTCTAGAAGTGCCAACGAAGACCTGATCTCATACCTTTTTCTTCTGTTCTATTTGGAAGCGTTTCTGGCCTTTCGGGAGGTATCTTTTTAATTTCATGTTTTCTTTCAGTGGTACCTGGCGGGGAAAGGATGGCAACGATTAGGAAATGTTTCCCCCATCCATTTATTAGATGCACTAGCGTTTTAAATATTTATCAGGTACAGCAGAGTCAATAGGTTTTTTTCTTTCCTAAGCTGAGTGCTGGTGTTATCTGGCAAACACAAGCTGCTTAGAAACGGAGCAGAAGCCATTTCTGGCATATGTCATTAAGTTTGCCTGCCTATGCATCCTTCATTTACAAGAACACCACTAATATTTATTGATATTTAAATCTGACTTCCTTATGCATCAAAGTAGTCACAGGAGACCACTTGGTGTAGGTGGGGAATGTATATAAATAAATAAGCAAATCCACGGGCATAAGAAGATTGCTGTTTTATGCCACCAAATTTGGAGTGGTTTGTTATGCAGCAATAGTAACTAGAACGTGTATTTTTCTTAAATTGAAGTTTAGTTGACTTACAATATTATATTAGTTTCAGGTGTACAACACAGTGGTTCAATATTTTTATACATTACACACCATACAAAGTTATTAAAATATTATTGACTATGGGCTTCCCTGGTGGCTCAGTGGTTGAGAGTCTGCCTGCCGATGCAGGGGACATGGGTTCGTGCCCCGGTCCGGGAAGATCCCACATGCCGTGGAGTGGCTGGGCCCGTGAGCCATGGCCGCTGAGCCTGCGCATCCGGAGCCTGTGCTCCGCAACGGGAGAGGCCACAACAGTGAGAGGCCCGTGTACCGCAAAAAAACAAACAAACAAACAAAAAATTTATATATATATATATATATATATATATATATATATATAATTGACTATATTCCCCATGCTGTACATTACATCCCTGTGACTTATTTATTTTATAACTGGTAGTTTGTTACCTCTTAAACACATTTTTAAGTGGAGGGATGTACAGAGAAGATACGGTGGTTCTCCCTAGGTCCTTTGCATCTGAATCCCTCAGGTATTACATTTTCCCAAATGTGCCAATTCACCCTTCCTCTTTACACGCCTGGACCACAGCTGCTTCCCGCACCAGGGAACTTCATCAGTGTCAGCGGCCTCAGGTCCGTAAGAGTACTTGGAAAATAGCTAAAGCATGAAACACATCACAAGTACTCCTCTGATTTATGGACTTGGTTGAGTGCTTGACAAACTCCTTATATGACCAACCCTATGGATGTGTGCTTGGTACTAAAATCTCAATTACACAGCATCAGAAGCCAAAAGAACTGAAAATAAAACCCACTGAACACACACTTTACCTTAACTCTTTAATGACTCACTACAAGTTAAACACTGTATCTGATTTCTATCAATTCTGTATCTGATTTTTTTCGTCAAATAACCAAACACAAGGAAAATAGGAATATCTACCTCCCCATTACAAAGCAGTTCCCAAGATTATACAGCAGGATAAACGAGCAGTAGTAGTAATCTAGCAAGATTAAATGCCATCATGCTTTGCCCCTAGAGATCCAGCACAACCTATTCAAATTGTCTTAAAAGGATAAGAATTTGCCTACCATGCTACACTCTGGTCTCCTAACGCTAAAGAAGAATTTCAGTACCATTCCTAGAGACACAGGAGGAACTGACGGTCCTACTACCATGAAGAATCCAACCCTAGTTACATTCTAGGCCACCGGAGCCTGGGACCACTCAACTCACCTCCTTGGTCTCTAACCTGTCACCAAGGCTTCTATGGAAAAGGATCTTCAGAAAAAAAGCAAATCAATAGTCTGTTTTAATTTCAGCAAAATAAAATATTTATCCAGCCAGAACCACTAGGTGGCAAAATTAAACTACTCAACACAAACAAGGATGGGGGCTGAGCAGGAGATGTAATCAACATCCCATTTGAGGGCTTAATCTCTGTAATTCTCAACTATGCTGAAGGGAATGGGAAAGGAATGTGAGGTCAAGCTGATTTTTTCCCCCCAACTTGGTGGGCCAAAAGAACGGGAAAAAATCACTCCTAATAAATCTGTTGAATAAACCAATCTGGAAATGTATTCATACTTTAAATGCTACAGAAATATCATAACTATGCATGTGTAGAATTAAAAATACCCCTACTCTTCTTCAGTTTTAGTTGTTAATTTTTTAAAATGCCACTTAACTAGTTATTCACGGAGGAGTTTCTCCCTAAAATTTGTTTTAACAATGATAAAGAGGAGTTCTACTGGGAACTAGGAATGCTCATCTTTATGTATGAGACGCCAGTGTACAATGAGTTACCAAGTGTCCAACGACATCAAGTCTTCCTATAGTATTCAACCTTAACATCTGAGCCACACAGAAAAAGTGAATTAATTGGATTCTTTTCTAGAATAGAAAAGCATCATGAGGGAGGGAAAGTATTGCTAGAAAAACATTTTTTGTTGCTTGGGGCAAGTGAAGTAAGTACAAATTTTGGTTAACCACCCGGGACAGAAATTGAAAATTCAGCACTGCTATACATGCCCAGTGAAGCTGTGACCCACGGGAAGCAGCTCTCCCCGGGCTGACCCTCGATGGGCAGGCACAGGCAAAGCAACCAGTTCCTCTCTCCACAAAAGGGGTTTATTAAAGAAATAAAAATAAAAACAAAGCAAACAAAACTGGTTTATTCCGAAACAAAGTCTTTCTGGTCATTCTCTTTGGGAGGCCGTATCAGGGATACATTTTAATGATATGTTTCTTTGTTAGGGAAAACAGTAAGAGAAAGACAGTGTGTTGACGGGAAGTGAAAGGTATATTACCTGCCCCTTGCTTGATGACGGGAGCCGATGGAGGAGGTGGCTTCTTGGGTCTCTGAAAAATTAATCAAAATGATACCACATGAGATTGTTGGCAGGCCTGGCCTCTCACATAAGGACCACAGACAGTGTTTTCTAGATGTAGTTTGGACAGTCCAGAGAAGCTCTCCAAAAAAATTGAGCAATTCTCTCTCCAGGGATGTCAGGTTTTGGCACCTTTAAACAGGCACTAAAATAAATTCAGTCTGCAAAACAAAGCTCTGATGGACAAATGAAATACCATTTCCCCCTTTCTAAATTTGTAACAGCCTTCTGGAAAAGCGCGGCTCAGCAAAAATGGCCTGAAACCAGCAAGCACAATGGTACTCCTACGCTGAAACCGCATTTGCAATTAAGATTTAATCTGCTGAATAACCAAGCGATTCAGAAAGAGTCACTGGGATGGCTCTAAATTAGATCCGCTCTGGATGTGGGACCTGCAACGAAATGCAGGCTGAGGGGCCCCGGTGGCTGGGTAGGGTTCTAAGCTTTCTTCCCCTTTTCACCCCAAGGCTGGTAGGCCATTTGTGAGGTTCCCCCACAGACCAGTCATACCCTGGAAACTGGAATGGAGTTTCTTTGCATATCAGCCACTATTTGTTTTTCTCTCACACCCTATCATTCTGGAGGGAATGAGGCAGCAATGCAATCAATGGCATCTCCTTGCTCACCCAGGATTCGCTGTAGGTGGGAGACAGGCTGGACTTGGCAAATGTCCTAGGGCCGAGAGTCCAGCCAGGGCACAGTTCTTGGGCACCATTCTTGCACAGGGGAAAAGGGGACCAGAGGCAAGGAGAGAAACATCTCATCATCAACATCATTAAGGAAAGTTGGAAATGGGGGAGGGTTTGAGCATATGATCCATGTTGCTGCTGACACCTGTCCTGACCCTCTCTGGGTATAAAAAGCTCCATGGACTCTCTTCTGCATGCTGAAAAAGTACTGATGTGACCAGCAAAACACCCGACCATCCTCAGCCCGGCCCATCAGTGCCTCCCGGTGCCTGATGCAGCACCAGGACACAGGAAGAAATGGTTTTAAGTAAAACCCACAGAATACGAGACCCACAGAGAACTGTCTCAGGGAGCATCACAGCACGTAGGCTCTGGACTTGACATTTCGACTCTGCTCTTTACTAGCTGGGTGATTTGGCCAAGTGACCCCAAGTAAGAGTATAATATGGTGGGCAAGAGGCGGGGCTGCAGAATGTGGCTGCCATCACACATCTGGCTCAGTTTTTAGCCGTGGACCCTGGGCAGGTGACCTCACCTAGATGAAATTTCTCATCTGTAAAACAATAATATTACTTCCCTCTTAGGAGGAGGCGGTTTCACAGAGGGAGTCAGTAAGCACTGCCTTGCCCAATCCTCGTGACAACTCTATAAGGAGTGATATTATTATGCCCATTTTGCAGATGAAATAATTGAGGCTTCAAGAGATGAAGTCATTTCCCCAAGTCACCAGGCTAGTAGACGGGGCAGGGGGCCAAGAGTCCAGTCCAGGGCTATCTGCCCCACAGGAATGCTCTTAACCACGGTGAAGGGGCCATCCTGCCAGAGGGCATCCACAAGACAAACCATCTCACGGCCATAAACCACACAGAGTTTACAAAAGCACAAGAAACTGTAGTATGTCAACATTAAGGGGAAAAAAAAAGGGTATTGAATTGCAGCTACAGTATGAGCTCAACCATGTTACAGTATATTCAGAAAGGGAAAAAGACTGGAAAGATAGAAATTTATAGGGCTGATCTCTTGTAGAATTACGAGTGCATATGTGTTTCCTTCTTAATATTTTTCTGTACTGTCTCTATGCATCCAAACTTCATTAAAAAAAAAAAGAAAGAAGGACGCTCCAAGGGCCACCTCCGCATGGGTACAGGCCCTCCACCCAGAGCTTACGACTCTTCCCCTGTTGCCAGCCCCTTCCAGCTGTCTACCCTGACTCCTTTTTCCTTCCTCTCTTCTCTGTCTTTGTAGAAATTAGACTGGGGGCAGATCTGTGTTTACCTAATGAAGTTGAAACTCTGCCAATTAACCTTCCTTTACCTCTGGATCAGAGTAATTTCTTATGCAGGAAACTGCCAACACCCCGTGGCCTAATTCTTCCCAGCTCAGCCCCAGCAATGCCCACCCCCTGGACGGCTTCCTCACTCTCAGTTGTTGGAACATTTTTCTAACCAATTTCACATGAGCCTCCTCTTACTGAGGCCGTTCCCCCAGCGACCTTGCCTCAAACCACAGGGCCTCAAATAAAAAAAGACAACTACAAGTCATCATATTTTCCAAGATTACTGTGCAAAGAAAAAAAAACCCTTAGTGTTGTGTCAGATTTGGCATGTAATACACGAAATGCAACAGGGCAGGGCGGAGGGGCACCGAGAGAGGGGACGGGAAGTATTGTGCTCCCCAACAGCGTGTGGAGAGCGTGGTCATGCCAAGTGCCTGCCCGGAGGGCGGAGGAAGCAGGCAGGGGTGTGAGGCTGTGTCGGGAGCCCTAGCAGCTGCGGAGGCAGGTGGGGCAGTTTGGAAAGGAAGCAGCAGTTTGTGAGCTGCCTGGCTAGCATTCACCAGGCCTGATCAACGCTGGCCAGGTGCCTGCTTTGCTTAGTAGCAGAGGAGGTTTACAAGTTGTCCTGCTTGTTTTTTTTTTTTTCCTTGACTGACTTTGGCCCTGATTCCATCAAACTTAGCCTTCCTGCCTCCTTAGATGAGAAATGATGCCACATTTTTCAAAGCAGTGTCTTTTAAGGTAATTTGGAACAAAAACCAGGGTCAGGGTTCCCTGTAGCTCTAGACCACTCCACAAATGATTAATAAAGTATTCACATGAGCTGACAATGATCTTTTTTCTTTTCTTTTTCTTTTTCATTTTTTTGGTCGTGCCTCGCAGCTCACGGGATCTTACTTCCCCAACCAGGAATCGAACCTGGGCCCCGGCAGTGAGAGCACCGAGTTCTAACCATTGCACCACCAGGGAATTCCCCTGATTTTTTTTTTTCTTTTAATGCCACAGGAAGACAGAGCAGTGAGAACTGAGAAGGCAGAGTGGGTAAATCGGTAGCAAAAATGTGGCAGTAGAAAATTCATTACGGGAGTTCATGATTCTCAAACAAAAAGACATGAGCACATCACGCGATTGATTTTCCAGGTTAAGCAGTAGGTCAAGGCTTTCTCTGTTGAATTTACCAGCATTAACTCGCTCCTGCAGGTGCGCAGACAGAAACATCCTTTCAACTCAGTCAAGTATTTTAAGTCATGAATCTGTTTTAACATCTTTATTGGACTATAATTGCTTTACAATGGTGTGTTAGTTTCTGCTTTATAACAAAGTGAATCAGCTATACGTATATATACGTATATCCCCATATCTTTCCCTCTTGCGTCTCCCTCCCACCCTCCCTATCCCACCCCTCTAGGTGGTCACAAAGCACCGAGCTGATCTCCCTGTGCTATGCGGCTGCTTCCCACTAGCTATCTACCTTACGTTTGGTAGTGTATATATGTCCACGCCGCTCTCTCACTTCGTCACAGCTCACCCTTCCCCCTCCCCGTGTCCTCAAGTCCATTCTCTAGTAGGTCTGTGTCTTTATTCCCGTCTTACCCCTAGGTTCTTCATGACCTTTTTTTCTTTCTTTAGATTCCATATATATGTGTTAGCATACGGTATTTGTGTTTCTCTTTCTGACTCACTTCGCTCTGTGTGACAGACTCTAGGTCCATGCACCTCATTACAAATAACTCAATTTCGTTTCTTTTTATAAGTCATGAATTTTTTAGAGGCACTTGTTCTATTTATTCTCCTCCCTCCACAGTGAAAATAAAACACTCCAGCTCCAGGCCCAGGTGGCGTCATCCTGCTCAACTGGCAGGTCGGTGCTAAGAACAGAGGACGTCAGAGCTCTGAGTGATCAGAGGGTCCCCTTTAGCTGAGAAAACTGAGGCCTAGAGGGGCCATGTTAACAGCTAGGTGGGAGCTAAAATGGCCCCAGAACTCACATCGCTCAGTGTTCAGACTGGCAAAACATGAAAATGTTCTTAAGAAAGTCAATGGGCGAACGTTTTCTGATTTCTGGGAGAGCAGAATGCCTTCCATGGTCTTCACACGTGCAGGGCACACAGGCCTGGGTGCACGTGCGTGTGCATTTCCCTGCGTGTAGATTTGTTGGCTTGGACACAGAAGCAAACACCATCCTTCAAAGGATATAAGGACTAGATTTCCTTTCTTACCGTTATTACCGGGAAGGAAATAGATCTGAATGTTCTGGAGTGAAGACAGCAGGAAGGCAAGTTTTGCTTCCTGCTAAAGGATTTCATAACTGATTCTGCCCTTTGTTTGGCAACTCTGGCCAGCCCCAAGCGAAGGAGCACATCAGCTGGCTCAACTGTCCTCCCTGGCAGGAATTAGGATTTGCCACTTGGCCTCTCAAGCCAGTTTGCCTTCAGAGCTCTGGGCCCAGACATGTGACTTGTTGAAAATAACCAGAGGAGCAGACTCCTCATGGCTGGGTACCGTTCAGGGAGCTTTGTGAGAGGAACATGGTAAGGTTCTGGAAGCAATTTTCAGCTTGATTTTGAGTCTTGGGAAGCCCTCCTCCAGGCATCTAGCTAAGTTCTCTGGAGGTGTCTCTGTGTGAGGCCGGACAGGTGACACAAACGGACAGTTCCTGACCAGGGTACCCCTCATGGCTCTAGAAACACATAGGGGCCTCCACTCTGCCCTTTTCTCTCCTGTCCCTGGTGGATTGGCAGCACGTTTGAAGAGTGCGTCTGGGGCTATGCCCCTCTGCACCCTAGAGTCCCCAGCACAGGAGATCACCAGGGGCTACCACAAAACCTGCTCTTGGCAGGGTCTCTCTCTCTTCCTCTCCTTGGCCTCCGGGCTGGTGGCCTACATGCATGGTCTTCCTCTTGGCTGGACCCATCTAGACTGCCGGCCTGTCGGGCGGTCACCCAGGCTTTGGTGTTCGGTTTCTCTCTAAGATGCTCTCTCAGTTCACTCCCTTGGCTTACCTCTTCATGCCATCTACCCCACCCTGAAAGCGGTGCCTAGACTCCATGCCCAGACCTCACACGCGGATGGATGGATCTGGGCCCCCCTTTGTCTGGGAAGACAAATCTGACAAGGGACCTGGCTTCTTTCTGCCCCTCCCTCTACTCTTGCTCCTCTTTCATACTACTACAGGAGCGAGCAGCTAGTAAGAGGGGAGGGACAGAGGGAGAGGAAGGTACACCTTGTCACCAAACGACCAAAGGACAAGGGATTCCTGAGTGCCAACCATATACCAAGCATGCTGCTAAGGACTGAATATTTGTCCACTGAATGGACACAAAATTCTTATGTTGAAACCTAACCCCCAATGTGGTGGTGTTTGGAGATGGGGCCTTTGGGAAGAGATTAGGTCATGAGGGTGGAGCTCTCATGAATGAGATTACTGCCCTTATAAAGTAGACCCCAGAGAGTTCCCTCACCACGAGGACACAGCAAGAAGACAGCTATCAATGAACCAGGAAGTGAGCCCTCACTAGACGCCAAATCTTGGACTTCCTAGCCTCCAAAAGTGTGAGAAATTTCTGTGGTTTATAAGGCATCTGGTCTATAGTATTCTGTTACACCAGCCTGAACGAAGACACACACTGTTAGACCCTATGAAGGAGAAGCTTGGGACGCAGGTCTGCCTTCAAAGAGATTACGGTTCAGATGGCATGATGAGAGAGAATCACTTCAGGCAAGAGTATATTGAATGAGGTGCTCAGTTGGGAGAGTAAAGGCTATAAGTACCAACAGAGAAGGGAGAAGGAGTGCCATCCAGGCCATGTCAGGGAAACTCAGCTGGGGCTCTGTCATTAGGCCATACTTGGGCAATATCAACACCTTGACAATCCCCATCTCTGCAGGTGAAATTACCCAGAAAATTAAATGTACAGACAAATAATGTCAAAGGTGAGTTTTATTCATAATGTTGCTTATTATAAGCACAAATTTGTTCCTTTTTAGAACACTAAAAACAGGAAAATAATTCATTGGGCATCTTCAAAAATGAGAAGAAGAGTGGTTCTCAAAAGGCTGAAGGACGTGACTAGGAATAAAGAAAATTTTGGCCGAGGACAGTGCTATAACTGGGTTGTCAGATGACGGAGACTAAGGTAAGGGGCCTCCTTAGAACTTAGTAAAGAGAATGTGGTCTGAGTTAAACCAGCAAAATTCACCTACAGTGGATTAGCCATTACGGGAATCAAGCAAGCGACATCCTTTCCTAGGCAAAGAGGTAACTTACCTCAACGTAATAAAGGCCATATGTGACAAACCCAGAGCCAACATCATTCTCAATGGTGAAAAACTGAAACCATTTCCACTGAGATCAGGAACAAGACCAGGTTGCCCACTCTCACCCCTATTATTCAACATAGTTTTGGATGTCTTAGCCACAGCAATCAGAGAAGAAAAAGAAATGAAAGGAATCCAAATCGGAAAACAGGTAAAACTGTCACTGTTTGCAGATGACATGATACTATACATAGAGAATCCTAAAGATGCTACCAGAAAACTACTAGAGCTAATCAAGGAATTTGGTACTGTAGCAAGATACAAAATTAATGCACAGCAATCTCTTGCATTCCTATACATTAATGATGAAAAATCTGAAAGAGAAATTAAGGAAATACTCCCATTTACCACTGCAACAAAAAGAATAAAATACCTAGGAGTACCTACCTAAGGAGACAAAAGACCTGTATGCAGAAAACTATAAGACACTGATGAAAGAAATTAAAGATGATACAAACAGATGGAGAGATATACCATGTTCTTGGATTGGAAGAATCAACATTGTGAAAATGACTTTACTACCCAAAGCAATCTACAGATTCAGTGCAATCCCTATCAAACTACCAATAACATTTTCCACAGAACTAGAACAAAAAATATCACAATTTGTATGGAAACACAAAAGACCCCGAATAGCCAAAGCAATCTTGAGAAAGAAAAAAGGAGCTGGAGGAATCAGGCCCCCAGACTTCAGACTATACTGCAAAGCTTCAGTAATCAAGACAGTATGGTACTGGCACAAAAACAGAAATATAGATCAGTGGAATAGGATAGAAAGCCAGGAGATAAACCCACACACATATGGTCACCGTATCTTTGATAAAGGAGGCAAGAATATACAATGGAGAAAAGACAGCCTCTTCAATAAGTGGTACTTGGAAAACTGGACAGCTACATGTAAAAGAATGAAATTAGAACACTGCCTAACACCATACACAAAAACAAACTCAAAGTGGATTAAAGACCTAAATGTAAGGCCAGACACTGTAAAACTCTTAGAGGAAAACATGGGCAGAACACTCTATGACAAATGTCACAGCAAGATCCTTTTTGACCCACCTCCTAGAGAAAGGGAAATAAAAATAAACAAATGGGACCTAATGAAACTTAAAAGCTTTTGCATAGCAAAGGAAACCATAAATAAGACGAAAAGACAACCCTCAGAATGGGAGAAAATATTTGCAAACGAAGCAAATGACAAAGGATTAATCTCCAAAATTTACAAGCAGCTCATGCAGCTCAATATCAAAAAAACAAACAGCCCAATCCAAAAATGGGCAGAAGACCTAAACAGACATTTCTCCAAAGAAGATATACAGATTGCCAACAAACACATGAACGGATGCTCAACATCACTAATCATTAGAGAAATGCAAATCAAAACTACAATGAGGTATCACCTCACACTGGTCAGAATGGCCATCATCAAAAAATCTACAAACAATAAATGCTGGAGAGGGTGTGGAGAAAAGGGAGCCCTCTTGCACTGTTGGTGGGAATGTCAATTGATACAGCCACTATGGAGAAAAGTATGGAGGTTCCTTAAAAAACTAAAAATAGAGCTACCATACAACGCAGCAATCCCACTACTGGGCATATACCCTGAGAAAACCATAATTCAAAAAGAGTCATGTACCACAATGCAGCTCTATTTACAATAGCCAGGACGTGGAAGCAACAAAAGTGTCCATCAACAGATGAATGGATAAAGAAGATGTGGCACATATATACAATGGAATATTACTCAGCCATAAAAAGAGACAGAATTGAGTTATTTGTAGTGAGGTGGATGGACCTAGAGTCTGTCATACAGAGTGAAGTAAGTCAGAAAGAGAAAAACAAATACAGTATTCTAACACATATATATGTAATGTAAAAAAAAAAAAAGGTTCTGAAGAACCTAGGGGCAGGACAGGAATAAAGACTCACATGTAGAGAATGGACTTGAGGACATGGGGAGGGGGAAGGGTAAGCTGGGACGAAGTGAGAGAGTGGCATGGACGTATATACACTACCAAATGTAAAACAGAGAGCTAGTGGGAAGCAGCCGCATAGCACAGGGAGATCAGCTCGGTGCTTTGTGACCACCTAGAGGGGTGGGATAGGGAGGGAGGGAGGGAGACGCAAGAGGGAGGAGATATGGGGATATATGTATAATATAGCTGATTCACTTTGTGATACAGCAGAAACTAACATACCATTGTAAAGCAATTACACTCCAATAAAGATGTTAAAAAAAGCAAACGTATTAAAAAATAAAATAAACCATGATAAATGTCAAAAAAAAAAAAGATACATCCTTTCCTATAAAAGTTTGGAACGTACAAAACTCCCGCCGAACGATCTTAAGGTTGGCACTCAACTGTAATGGAGAATGTGGGAAATCTATTTGATTGAACCGTGATATGTCTGGAGATGGACAATGGATGGCAAGGGACTGATCAGCCATGAAAAGAGAGAAAAATGGAGAGTTGCCGAGGTCACAGGTGCGGGGCTCTTGCCAGCATCCTCTGCGCTTAGTGAACTCAAGATACAGTTCCCTTGGCTCACTCTTCCCCCTGGTGCCTGACGGGGCCTCAAGTTGGACATGCAAGACCCTTCGTGAAAATAACTAGCTCCTCTTCTTTTCATTCCTTGCTCTCCCGGAAATCACCAAGTAAATGTGGTTTCCTATAGAATCTGGCTTTTAAGGAATCAGGCTGAGAGGGAGCAAATGCCCAGGGCAGGCAGACCTATGTGCTTCCGATGGGCTGACATTTCAGTTCCTGTTGCGATTAGTAAGCTGCCAGTCTGCTCCCCGGGTAAGTATCTGTGAGTTTGCAAATGTGAGCCTGCATCACAGTTACAGGCATCCTTAGAAGTCTTTGAGGGCAGGGTTCTGTATCCCTGAGGCCGAGAGGCAGACCCTCCACTGTAGAGCATTCACTGGGGAAACGCCTCTGGGAATCTCAGCAATGCCCTGGTTTTCAACATGGCACAAGCTCACAAGAGCCCCTCAAATCAGTGCATGCAAGAACAGTACCATTTTCTGGTGATTTGAACACTTTCTTTTAAAAGAAGTGGATCCTGAGACTTTCTTAAAACACTATCTTTCAGAAACATCATCTTTCAGGATACCTGTTCTATTTTTTTTTTTTTTAATGACAGGAAGATGTTGTTTCAGCAGTTCAGAGAGTCCAAGTTCCCTGCTTTCCTTCAGTCCTGACAACAGAGCATGCAGGTCGCTTCATCAGAGCTCTCAGAATATTTAATCTTTCCATTCTAATATTCAATTTTACTGTCGAGGCTCAAAATAAACAGGCAGCCACTGAATCTAGGTTCTCACATAAATAGCTTATATAATTGCTCTAAAATCTGCACCAAGAGATCGACTGGTGCTCTCTGGGAATATCTTGGGGAAAAGCCCCAAAGTCTTTACTACCCCGGTGAGAGAGAATGTGCTGAGCACCCTCTGAAAGAAAGACCTCGAGGAGTTCCAAAAGGCCCCGTAGTAACCACCTGAATCTGCACCGGAGCAGAGAATACACCTGCTTCGTCAGAATGCTTCGGTGATGCCTACGGATTCAAGAGGTCTGCCGTTGAATAATGCTGTTTGCTCCAGTCTACCCTAATCATCACACATCGTCCTCTTTTCTGGATGAATGACTGCAACCCCAGCTACTGGCAAGATAAGATGACATCTGCTGACACTGATGGCAGAATAATGTTTCAGACTCTGTCATTCACATAGTGCATTTGTGTTAATGATTCTAATCATCTTTACACAGTCAACTCAGCACACAACAGCCCTGTCTCCAGTCATGGTGTCACGAACTCACCAACACTCCAGGTGCAGTTCTAAAGGCTGGTGTAACAACCAATGCAAAGCTGGTTGGCGGGTTTTATAGGCCAGAGGGGACGAAAAGGATATAATACTTTGAATCTGCTAAAAGCTAAACGTCACATTATACAATTGCTTCTCAGCTGTAGGTATTACTTTGTCTGACAGGTATAACTACTGTTTCCCTAAAACTGAGTTTTCTGCTTCTTAGGAACAAGGTTAAAAGACCTATCAAAGAGATGGTGGTTGCTTGTCTGGGGTGGGAAAGATGCCCACGGGCCCCAAAGAGCATGCATGCCTCTGAGCAAACCAAGACGAGTCCGCTCATCACTGACAACATCACTCTCTTAGCAGGAGTCCTCCTGTAATACCTTATGTAACAGAGCAGAGCTTCTAGAAAAGTATGCCATGGAGTCTCTCTCACTTGAGTGAATTTATTGCCCCCTGAAATATGGCTGGGGACTAGAAGGCAGGGCGCTACAACGTAGGCAACCACAGGCTTTGCCCATTTGTGGAAAGAATTATCCAGATTTACCTCAGCCTTCAAAATCATACTACTTCCATCAGGACCAAGGAGGCGGCAAATGTCTGGCAGGAGGGCGAGCTTCTTAAGATGCCTTGGCTGAAGGGAGAGGCATCACCATGAAGGTCTTGGTATCCAAATGCTTTGGATGTGAACACCTTTTACCAGGCTCGCAAAGATGAGGGAGAAGGGTGAAGCGGGTAGTCTGGGTGGCCCCCTGCTGCCCAACACTAAGCCCACAAGGACAGCGACCATGTGTGTCCTCTTCACTTCCCATCAACCAGCACAGCAGCCAGCCCAAAGAAGGGACCCAACAGATACAAAGTGAATGCATGAATAAACATAAAACATCACTGTCAGGCAGCAGATCTTCCCCCTCCCAAATATGCAAAATGACGTGAAGGTTATGCTATCCTGGACTTGCTTGTCTCTGCAAATATATATTATAAGGCACTAGATTTCTTTTTAAAGGCTATTCATCAAAGTTCTTAGATGCATCTGGATCCCCAGGGAAGCTCACCAAGGTAACTCCGTGCTGATCTGATGAACTACAGTCAGATTTCTATCATTACTGAATGTTTTAGCTGGAGCCTTCCAGCTAAAACTTGTGCTAATAGTCATTATTACAAAGACCAGAATAGTTAACACGTATGGGGCGTTTGCAAAGGACCAGGCGCTGTGCTAAGGAATTCATATGCATCATCTCAGTCAATCTTCTCAACAGTTTAACAAGGTAGGTATGATTATTCTTGCAATTTTACAGATGAGGACACAGTCGTTACTCAGTATTTGTGGGAGATTGCTTCCAGTACCCCCCGCAGACAGCAAATTCCACAGAAGTTCAAGTCCCTCATATAAAATGGGCAAGTATTTGCATATAACCTATGCACATCCTCCCCTATACTTTAAGTCATCTCTAGATTACTTATAATATCTAATACAAAGTCAATGCTATATAAATGGTTGCAAATACAATGTAAATGCTATGTTAATAGTTGTCATTGCACAGCAAATTCAAGAAATTCAAGTTTTACTTTCACGAACTTCCTGAAATATATTTTTTAGTATTTTTGACTCAAGGTTGACTGAATCCACAGATGCAGAACCCGCAGATACCGAGGGCTGAGTGTACTGAGGAAACATTCAATGAGTTGACCTTGAACAGAACAGCTAAGTGACAGGGCCAGGATTCAAGTCCAAGTCTATTCAATGCCGCGGCCTAGAGTCACAACCACCGCACTCCATAAATGTTTGCCAAACCTCATTCCTGTGTCTTACTGTTTTAAACATTTACTATATAGTCATTACTAAGTGCTAGCGTCTGTTTTTCTCGAGGATGAATTCTGTCAGCTGATAACCCACCACGGCAATCATTATCAACAAAAATGGGTCAAATGATTTTGCTTGGTGGAACATGTCTTTACTGAATGGTGAGCCCTTCTCTGTTCTGTGGATTTATTCTCCTCCGAAAATATGGCTGGAAACTAGAAGGTGGGGTTGTCATCACTTAGACAGATACCTGTATCTACACTAGAGCTTCCCAAACTGTAATGTGTAAACAGATCACCTGAGGATCTTGATAAAATGCAGGTTCTGAGGCACCAGGTCTAGGGTGGGGTCAGAGCATTTCTAACAAGCTTCAGGTGATGCTGATAAAGTGTGGTCCACGGACCAGCAGTAAGTCTCAATGATCTAGAAAACACTGGGAAGCAGAATATAGATTCTCTGAACCTCAAACTTAATTCCTAGAGAGAATAACAGATGTGGAACAGAGCATCCTTCAGCTAAACAATACAAGAAAGAAAGCTATCAAAAAGCCTAAAAGGTGTGGCCCTTGGCTTCAAACCAACCTACAGGCCATAATCTTGGTGGGAACCTACACCATCTGGCTCCTTGAACAATCATATGCATTCATCTAAGCAGTGCATACACCATCAATGCTGTTTAGTATCCTTGGCAACCAATCCACCAGTACTGTAGTTACCTTTCCCGAACCTCAGCTCCATGGGAATGGTGATGGGTCAAGGTTCATGGTCCAGTAATAGAGCCCCCATGGGCAGGAACAGAATGCAGGCTGGGAAAGGTGGGCAGAAGTCACATGAAAGCCTGACCAAAGAGCCCTGAGGTGTAGAACTGGCTGGAAAAGACCAAACTGCTGCCCCCTTAGAATGTAAAGTGCTTCTAACTTTTCAACATTTTTTGTTACATTGTCATCAGAGAAACAACACGCCTGGAGTGAGGCGAACAAAGATGGACTGGCTCATTTAAACCACAGCGTTGTAAAATGGGTTCCCACAAAGAAAGAAAGCACAGATCAGAGGTGTGTATACACACACACACACACACACACACACACACACACACACACACACGGGCATGCATGTGTATTCATGTCCACATACACACACACCACACACACACACACCACACAGAGTTAGGAAGCTTAGTAGGCCTCACCCTGTATCCTCAGCTTAACAACGTGCTTTTCAGCCACTTCCACAATATTGGCCACTTTACCCCCAAGGACATGCTATGCAGGATGCAGGCCATCCACTTACTAATGGAGCACCTAATGGTTCTTGCTGTCTATTTGGGTGCTTAGACGTTCCAGGTACTGCACCAAGTGCTTTACCCACATTACCTTGTTTAGTCACACGACAACCCTTAGAATAAGGCGCACTGATGAGGAAACTGGGGCTTGTGGAAGTTAACGGACTTGTTCACACATATCAGGTATGGAGCAGCCGAGGGCTCAGAACCCGGGTCCATCAAACTAAAATGCTGGGGTTTCCCTGGGGGCGCGGTGGTTAAGAATCCACCTGCCAATGCAGGGGACACGGGTTCGAGCCCTGGTCCGGGAAGATCCCACATGCTGTGGAGCAACTAAGCCCGTGCGCCACAACTACTGAGCCTGCGCTCTAGAGCCCACGAGCCACAACTACTGAGCCCACATGCCTAGAGCCTGAGCTCCGCAACAAGAGAAGCCACCTCAGGGAGAAGCCCGCGCACCGCAATGAAGAGTAGCCCCCGCTCACCGCAACTAGAGAAAGCCCGCGTGCAGCAACGAAGACCCAACGCAGCCAAAAATAAATAAAATAAAATAAATTGATTAAGAAAAAAAAAACAAAGAAACTAAAATGCCAGGGCTCTTCAACAATAAACTTCCCCACCCCACATCCCCAGCCCCGTCATGGAAGCCACAATTCTGACAGCAGGCAGAGCACTGAGATCCAAGCCACAGAGACTTACATTCCCCTCCTTTTCAAAGTCCGGAGGAAGTAACTTCACGAAGTTGTCGGGGAATACTCCGCGTCTGCCATTGAGCTCTCCTTCCCACCAGCCTACGTCGATGCAGTCCTAGGAAACAGGAGAGCAGAGTGAGAAATGGGGTAAGCACCCTACAGGGAGCTCTGACACCCTTTCTAGAGAGATCGAGGAGCTTTCCTTGAGGCTGCTATCAACGGTTTCTAAGACTAAATCAGCACAAACCCCAAAGTCGGATGGGAGAACAAAAGCTTAAGTGCGCTAGAGCTGTCCGCTGGGATTCAAAACCCAGTGTTGCCTGTAGATGCCTTAAGATCAATAAGATCTTCTGTTTTTCCCTTAAGGATAGGAGGATATGTATTTTCTTCATTTTAATTTTCCTGAAATAAAATTATTTCATTAACTGAAAACGTGGGTTAGAAAACATCACACGCACAAATGTTCTCTCTGATTAGCCTGTCACAAAGCTTGTCGAAATTAAGGAGGGCTTTGCGACAGGCAGGCAAGGGCAAGAAAACTCACAGTGTATGCAAGCTCATTAATGTACCCTCTCCTTTCCGTGCTGATGGGGCACAGCTGTCATCATGAAGAGCCCTTCCCCCCCACCTTACAGAACTTAATGTTTGCTCACTAAATGAATGAATAAATCTCTTCATTCTTCCAGATCAAAACTGCTTCCCTTTGAATAATCCCTATTCTGTTCACTCACTTGTCAAACGTTTATTGAGCACCTACTCTGTGCCAAGTGCTAGGGAGAGAGTGAGAGCTCAGCCTTTGCAAGCTTCTATGCTGAGCCTAATGGCCTCGTGGCTCTCCCAGGCACTCACCCTCACGCCACAGAACCACCTCTATTTTTCCCCATCCCCAACTGCTTGGAAGTTTGATTTGCTCTAGTCTGATAATATATCTCGCATTTGTCCTCTGGGTCCAACTCCACTTCTCCCACCCCAATCCAAGACCCATCTGTCCTGCTGTAAACCTCCTCACTTGGGCATTTCTTCCTTCCCAGTGTATGTACAGCACACACACCACTGTCAAGTACAGGTCCTTGAGTAAAAACCCAATTCTCAGACTGCGGTCAACAATTTCCAGCTAAAGCCTGAAATGAGCGAAGGCTTTCCAAAAAATGCTAGTAACACAGAGGACTTTGAAAATAAATGCTCAGGAAAGTGAGGAATTCCTGCTCAGGGCCCACGGAGACGCACTCATGGCCCTCCACAATACCGGTGGGGCTGGGGAAGGGGTGACGAGGCCTCAAGCGGCAGATGTGCAGCTGGCCTAGGCCCTGGGGATAAGCCTCTGGAGGCCCTGGCTTACGTGACTCACTATGTGCCCTGCTAGAGCATCCATTCCAGCAAAAAGAGAAACGCACCTGGATTGTTCACCATTATACCCCCAGCCCAATGCACAATATAATAAATATTTCTGGAATCAAAGAAGACTCTTTCTAACCCTGAGCTCTGTGATCTCCCACAGCCCAAGACTAGGATTACTGCAGGACAAGATAGCCTCCATCTACCCCAGCCTGTGAGAATTCTATGGAAGTTAACACCGGGCCACCTCAGGTGAGAAGTAAATGCTCAGCATCATCTTCTACCCCAGTGGTATCTGTTATAAGGATAGACTGACCTGAGTCCTTAATCACACTATAAATTCTAGTCGCAACCAACACCAAGAGACAAAGACACCTGAAGCATCAAGTTCAGATGCACTCAGGACAAATCAAGGTTCAGGAGACTTACAATATGAAAGAATGCTTATCTTTCCTGGAAAGTGCCAATGAGGAGCCCAGGCACGTATCTGTTCCTGCCCACGTCACGTCGCGCCCTAACCAATCTAGCGGTAGTCCCTAAGAAGGGACTCATGAACATGGGTGGTGGTGGCAGAATCTGATGACTTCTGACGTTCTTCCATCCCTGAGAAACTGTTATGGCATCAACGATATCAGAAAAACTTATGAAGGAGGAGGGGGTGGAATTTCTTTACTCCTAATCCTTGGAAATTAAGTCTTTCGATCCAGAGCCTCTGTTTCTGAGGAAATTCCTGGCATAATTTTTTTTCCTCTTCTTTTTCTGGACAAGTCCCTCTCATCTTCAAAGCCCAACTTGAAACTCATCTTTAGGAAAGTGACTATAATGGAAGCTTTACCTTTTCTCTGACGCTCAGAACTGTGTTAATTTGCATTTCACGATATCCCATTCAACAAACAACTATTATATGTAAAGTATATTTAAATTCATTCTGTAGGCACCAAACATTAAACATGCAAAAGAACATGATCCCTAATTCCAGGGAGCTTAGAGATTTGTGTGAAACACACACACGCACACATGCACACACGTAACATACAAGGTCCTTTTTTTATAACAGGTATCAACCATGAGATCTAGTACCAAAGAGGAGAGAATCATTAACAGCTTTTCAAATAATCTTAAATCTTTTCATGTGTGAAGGGTTTGCTTATGTGAGGAGTGGACTTTTCTCCACATTCATTTCAGATCATCTGATACAGAATTATGTCCATAAAAGGCACTCAAATATTGTTTAGTGCTATATTTCTTTTGAAGGCTTTCTTTCAAACTTTCTAAATGGTTCAAGGCTATGCTTCCCATTAGCCTTAAGCAATCAGCAACCCAAGAACCACTGTAATGAAGCCTCCTGCTTCATATGTGAGAAAAACAGCAAAGAAAATTTTAATAAACAAAACAAAACAAAACAAGCATATGCAGAATAACTTCAGAACTTACGCACGCCTACAGGGGAAAACAGTGCGTGTGACATTACCTTTATTATACCTCCCATCAGTGGTGAGTAGCTCGAATGGCTCATCTATGTTCTGCTTTTTAAGGAAAACATGAACAGTGCTAATCATTGTGTGATTCAAGGTAAGAGAGGGAAAGCATGAAGATAGAACACAGTATGTCTAATTGTTCTGACTGGTATAAGAACAAATACAAAGCTCACGGATGAGATAAGTATGTTGAAGAAAGAAAACTGACAGCGTGACAGAATACTAAGAAAAGTGAAAGGGAGTCTGCTGCAGGACAGAAAATGGCCACAGGGTCAAGATGCCTGGAGTGGGACAGAGATTTAGAGAACTGAGACTTCTTTTCCCCTAGCAATAGAAGCTAATTTAAGGGAAGCAGGAAGAATTCTGACAGCAAAATGAGAAATGAAAATAAGTCATCTTCAACAAACCAGACAAAAGAACTAGGCTTTTGGCGGCAGAGATGAAGAGAGAATTATTTGTATGAGGGCTCTGCTTCGAGAAGTGTGAAAGAACAGCAAATGCAATTTATTTAATGAGGACCTAAAACATGCAGGATAGGAGAGGAATTCAGCAGGAAAAAGAAAATCATCATGTCCTTATGGGGCTCCCAAGCTCAGAGCCTAATGGGAGAGGCAGACACAATGAATCAACATGGCACCGAAACACCGGCAGGAGTCCTAGGCTGGATTAACAGCAAGTGGGACCAAGAGAAACCAGGCAGCCTGAAAGGAGAGAACGAGGGCAAGAATCAAGGTAATGAGAAAGGTCAAGGGTGGGATCACCAAGTGTGAAGGAAGGGAAGAGGGAGAGTGGGAAGCTGGGGTCCTAGAAGAGAACATTCAAGAACTGGCACTTAGAGTGAAGGCAATGTTTGGCTCCCAGGAGATTCCAACCAACCTCTACTGAAGAGTGATGTGAGGGGTGAGGCAAGATGGCAACCATGAGTGACGGTGGCGGGGGGGAGAATGGACAGTCAATGATTTGTGAGGCCAGAACATCATCAGGATGGAGTTAATGTCCCCAAGGAGGATGGCAGGAGGTGGGTGAAGGCAGGAGAATGAGGCAGTAGGTGACCACTAAGGAGAGACGCAGTGTTGGCAAAATACTGGAAGATTTTAGGGTGACCATATAATTTATTTCCAAACCTGGGACACTACTAATAATTATACCACAGGCACAACCCACGATGGTTATGCCAAGATCTACCCTAGTGGATTTTGAGATTCCAATAAGGATGAGGAAAGGGCAGCGTTTGCAGGTGAGGGGATGGCCTTTAAATGAGGCAGGAGTTTGCAGTGGGAAAGAGTTAAAGATCAGCATGTAGATGGAAGTTTCCAGAACAATGATGATTAGAAATAAGATCTATTCACATGTAAGCAGAGGAAAGTAGACCTCGGCCCTTATCAAGAGTCAAAGAGTATGGAAAGAATTATACTTCTGACATAGAATGCTCACTCTTCTATGATTAAGTCCTCAAAATGGTTTCTCTATGCCTCATCGCCAGGCAGATATTAGCGTAAAATATATTTTTCCTTGTAAAATACAAATAATGTTTTTCCTTTTAAGGAATGAATAAACAGAGCCTTAGGTGTGCTGTACTCCAGTTCTGCACTATCTTGGGTTAGCCAAGATATCTCAGAGAGAGGAGAAGGAGAGCGAACTTGGGCCATCTGATACTTAAGTGGTCCACTAGTGATAAAAACTCTGGGTCTCAGTTCCTTGATACACAGGAGATGTTTGAGGTGTAAAGAGTAACACAACTGCTGCTGGTTTGTCGTCATTACTGTGATTCTAGGCGCTGGTCCCAGAGACCTTGAGGGATAATGAGGCCAGGAAAGTGTCTTAATTAAGCACACATGCATCTGTCATGCGACTCAGCACCATCTTCCGGTGAAACCCCCTGGCAGCAGCTCACACACTTGGAGGGCTCAGGGGAGGGATGTGAAGCCCCCAGGGTGTGTCTGAGGAGGGAAGCCCGGCCCAGACCTCAGTGTCAGGCCTTAGTTTGCTCCATCCTGCCACAGAGGCCCTGGGGAACGTGGCGGAAGCACTCCACCAGTGCACACAGCTCTCGCACTGGGGGTCAGCTGAGAGCCGCTCCCTGTCATCCAACCTGGCGGCAGGGAGTCACCTGTGAGCTCTGCTGTGTCTGCCTCTCGTCTAGGCACTTTAAATCTTTAGAAAAGACAAACTTGCCACTTGCCTTGTAAATTGCAAACCCAGCTGCAACCTCATTTGGGGCTCCATTTCGTCAAGAGTGCAAAGCAACATCTTAGACCAGTGCTTCTCGAAGCTGGCTGCACAGTTAGAATCACTTCTGGCTTTTTTTTTTTTTTTTTTTTTTTTTTTACTGAAATCAAGATGCTCCCTTTTTAAGGTGGGGTAAATCATGTAAATTAAAGAGAAATTTAGGAAAAATGTTTAAGGAATAATAATTTCAGGTAGGCAACTGTAAGGAAGGTAACAATCATGCGTGCCAAGGCTACGTGATTCCTCCACAGGCCCCAAGGTGAGAAAGTGACGCCCTCGTTTTCCAGAAATTCTTTGCCAGTACATATTGCATAGCTATAGGTACTGTTTGTTGTTACACTGAGTCCTGGGCAGAAGTTTTGTCCCAGAAATTCATTATGCTGCAAAGCCGCAAAGCCATATCGAGGAATGCTAAAGTACTGAAGCCACGAGAGCCAAGGCACAACGGTTCTGAGATTTACCAACAGCCCTGAAAATATCATCATAAACACAAAAGAGATGGTCATGAGAAGCGTTGCTATGGATACCACGCTCAGACTTGCTGCTATGGCCAGCGCCATTGAACGGGCTGAATAAGCCACCATCATCACGGTAAACATCATGATGAAGAAGGCCTCCACCTGTGGTTTCAATCCTAACAGGGAGTATGTTATACTAGCAAATATAATACTTGGTAACATGGGGAGTAAATCAGATAACAGTTTTCCAAAGAAGTAAGATGACACTCTGTAGTATCCACTGATATATTCATGTATGAAGAGCTTCTTCTCGACCACCAGGAGCTCCACGGCCGACACACTGCTGAAACACTGGTTGGTGGTCAGGAAGAAGCGCACCCCGGCTCTGTTCTGCATTCCTGTAGGATCATTTTTTAGATGGTAGAAAATGGCACCTATAACCAGTCCCAGGATGACTGTTACAATTATCTGAACTATAGAAGCCTGGAGATCACCCAGTAAGTTTTTGAATGAACGCCTGGAAATCCATCTGAGCTGATGACAGAAGGAGGTGGCATAGGTGATCTCCTTGTAGACTGAAATATTCTTCTTCTGACCCCCTGAGAGTTGATCTAACTCAACCTTTGTCTCCTTGAAGAAGGAGGAGTTGGCATAAAACTCAGTTAATTTTCCTATGAGCGGAGTATCTTTCTTGGAAGGCTCTTCAGTCTCCCTGGCTTCACCATCTGTGTCTTCTCTGTTTAACACCACAGCACAGGAGTCTCCATTAATGACGTCCAGGAAGAAGTCTGCAGGGTTATTATAGAGCTCACAGTGGTAACCAGTGGATGGAAAGTAACCCAAGGCCTCCTGAGCAGGCCCGTGGAACATTAATCTTTCTGAGGCCAACAAGGTAAGGCTATCAAAGAACTTGAAGATGGAATAACGAGGCTGATGAATGGAGAAAATGACTGTCTGTCCTTATTTAGACATTCTCTTCAGAAGCAAAAGGACAGCATTTGCTGTGCTTGAATCTAAGCCAGTTGTGGGCTCATCCAGGAACAAGATGGATGAATCAGTAATAAGCTCCATTGCAATACTAGTCCTGTTTCTTTCTCCTGCAGACACACCACGGGAGATCAGGTGAAAATGACAATTCGGATTCACTAGGTCTGGGGCTGGTCAGAGATTCAGCATTTCTAACAGGTTCCCAGGTGATGTCAATGCTACTGGACCACACTTTGAGTAGAAAGGTTCTCAAAAATGGTAAGCTCCTTGAAAACAAAGGATCTTTTATTTATATCTCTGTATCCACCAAATACCTAGCACAGTGCCTGGAAAATATTGATTATGAATACACGTTGGCTGAATGGATGAATCGATGGATGGCCCAATCTGCCCCCACAATACTAATCTACTTCCCACAATTTCCAAACATCCGAAGTGACGTCAAGTTGAACGAGGAAGAGGCAGGTCTAGATTAGCTATATAAGAAAGCTTCATCTATTCAATCAGGCTTACCGGTTGGTCTGTACTGAATATTTGTTCATATTTGTGGTAACAACTTAAAAAGTACCTTGAAAAGGTAGGTCACATTTTCTAAGACATCATAAGTGCCCTGTTCGAGTTTGGACAGGAACGTATAGCTCAGAAATCGCCACAGCAAACCCCCAAATGATGGGTTCACCACCTGGTCCTCTTGAAAAAGAAAAGCACTCTGCTTGGTCACTTCCCCTGGTGGTCAGCTGTCCCCACACTCCCTAGTACCGATTTCCCAGAAATCATCCAGCATGGTTGTTTTCACGACCTTCTCTGATGACTGAAATATCACTAGAGGAGAAAGTGAGTGTTATTTGACCTCGGTATGGCTGTCAAGTGAGCCTCTGAGTGCCCCGAGGCGGGTCTCACACCCTCAACATCCCACGAACAGTATGAAAAGTGCTGTTTAATATTTACTAATAAACACCTTCTGCATGGAGCTTCAGGGGGACTGTTGAGAGGAAGCTC
Organism: Stenella coeruleoalba; assembly: GCF_951394435.1. Lineage (NCBI taxonomy): Eukaryota > Metazoa > Chordata > Mammalia > Artiodactyla > Delphinidae > Stenella > Stenella coeruleoalba. The sequence continues at coordinate 15,635,824 of NC_137152.1, forward strand.
CATGGAAGCCGAAGCCCATGAGCACTCAGTTCTACCGCTGCTCGTTAACACCTCCCGAAGAGATGCGATCATTCTGCATGGCTGGGATTTCTGCTCAGAATTTCCAGCATCCCATAAGGCAGTTACTCTAGCAGGCTCGTCAACATCACAGTTTATGAGGTAACAGGAGAAAAAGAGAACCACGGGTTCTCTCTCAGGGTAGAAGAAATGCCTGGCAGACCACGGTTAATGGGGGAAGCCGAGGAGACCGTCCCAGGGACAAGCCCACTCAAGAAGATGTCACATTCCAAATATCAACATCTGGGATAGGTGAGGTTTAGGCAGTCATTCACTGTTTTGTGATACTGGGAAGTCATGACCTCAAAGAGATTGTCTACTTGTAAAAAAAATCCTGACTTTTTATTGGGCAACAACTTACAGGCTTTGCTATACTAACTGCTGACTTTTTCATTTTACATATTGTATAACTGGTAACAAAAAAACTGGATGAGTAACACACAAAAAGCCGTAATCAAGCTTCCTTTTAGTTATGTCGATATTGATTAAAGCATGTCGTGATGCCTGAACACTGTATTCAGAAATGACCACATGCCTTTTACAAGCTACCCATACCATACCTCACAGTTTCCTGCTTCTTCGTACATCTGGTAACGTGTGACTGCATGTTCTCAACAGCCATGCACTGCACGCTACGTTGTTGAAGGACTGAATTTTGTTGTTTTCCTTGCAAGAGTGTGGAGTTTCCTTACGGTGGGCATGTTACTTGCAGGTCAGCTTGACCTGTCAAGGCTTGGTTTTGCGCTTCATTTAGGGTGGGTCTAGGGTAGCGCTATTCCTATGGCTAACTTTTCTGAGTTGTCAATTGGATGCCAAGTGTGTTCAACAAAGTTTTTCCATTCTGCTTGGCCAGAACTCCAACATCTCCTATCACTGGTGACCTCTGGGATATCCACTCAGCTCACAGCCCACCCACACACCCTCCTCCCCCAACTTACTTTCGGCCAGGTCTTGTGGAGTCTTGCCTTACTGATGCACAGCCTTGTGCTGTGGCCAAAGACTCAAGGGACCCTTATAGATAGACTTTTGGAGCTCTTTCTTTGCACAGCTCGTGCTCCTCTGCAATTCCCTGCCCTGAAAATTCCATCCACCTCGGCAGCCGTGAGTTATAGTCTCCGTTGATTCAATCCAATGAGTCTTCTGCTCTCTGTTTAGGCTCCAGTGCCCTGTGCTGCAATGTAGAAAGTGCCCCCAGGCAAAAAGCCAGGGTTGACAGGGAACTCACTTTATGCTTCCCTTCTCTCAAGGATCACATCCCTGTGCTGTGCATTGTCCAATGCCTCAAAACAGCTGGTTCATGTATTTTGTCCAATTTTAAAGTTGTCTATGGCAGGAGGTTAAATCTAATGCGCTTTACTCCATCATGGCTGCAACCAGGAGTTATATTCTCACCTTAAAAGACTGTTTCTTTAATTAGACTGAATTTATTTTATTCTATTCTAGATAGAATAGAACTTTAAGCTCTATCTTTAAAAGTCTGAGCTATTTCAAGGTCTAATTCCCAAAAGAGGTCCTAGAGAAAGAATTTCTGAAATGAAGACACATACAAGGGATTTTAATTATCCTGGAGTTTCCTTTGCTAGTCATATACACTCTTCTCTAACAAGGAAGGCGGAATATTCCCTAAGGAAAAGCAGAGTTACCGTTAAACATCTTTATATGGAAAAGTTAAATACAATGCAGTAAGGTAGTGCCACCCAACCTTTTCCAGATAATGGCACCCCTATAAAATGATAATATTTTGATGACATGCTGCTGGAGGCCTGATGTTGTTGGACATCATCAACTGGGAGGCGGTGGGGGTTCTTCCACCCACCTAAGGCCCTTCCCACCCAGCCAGGAGAGTTGAGGGGATCACTGTCACCCAGGAGAGTTGAGGGGATCACTGTCCTATGCTCCTAGAACCCACTCAGAGCACAGGGGTTAGGAAATGCTACAGAAGTAACGTTTGAGTCCAGATGTCACTAAGAAATGAGAAAAAAGTTGAAACCCAATCTCAGTCCCCCGAAAGAGAACAGAGCTTTCACAGGCATCTTGAGAGGCAGGCAGACAGGAATCAGGGAGGCCTGAGGGGACTTTAATAGGAGACAACCCAGAGCGGAAGCCCCAAAGGCCTCCGGGCTCATAGACTGTTTCCCTCTTAGAAAAAGATGTTTCTATCCGGAGCCTCTTCAGAGAACAGCACCCAACAGATGCTGCCATATTGGCCCAACTCCAGGGTCATCATTCACACTGGGCATGTCCTGGAGTTGTGGGACATGGCCGTACGGTTTGTCACAATGTGTATATAAGAACTGCTTACTGATTTCGTTATTTCATTTGCAGCTTATACAGTCCTAAGTCTTAGGAAATGTTTATGCTTTTAGCCTTTTTTTTTTCCTAATAGTAGAATGAAAGACTTTCTACCCCCTTAAATTCTACTTCAAAAATCAGTAATCATGTGAAAAGGAGATGTTTGCAGGGAGGGCCTTTCCTGGGTACTTATAATCTGGCTTTAAGAATGACCAGAGACATTAGGGCAGGTGGACAAGTCAAACACCAAATGCAAATCATCAAGTTGGCACTTTTGCACTTTTTTGTCCATTTGAATATAATCAAGCATGTGAAATTATGTAACAATATGTTTTCATAGAAACTTCTCATTTTCTACTTGTTACGTCATTTACACTGCAAGGACCACTTAATGCTAAATATTAGAAGCTGTTTCTAATGGCGCCTTCAGCTCATCCAAAGCTTATGGCTAATGGCATAATTTACCTCTCAAGGCTGTCCATCCTACAGCTGAGATTTCATTTTCATTTATGTTTAGGGAAATATATTGATTCTGCATCCAAATACATGCCTTTCTTCCATTAAAAGGATAGTAGATATAATACAAAATCATTTTGCTTCATTACAAACACAGTAGCATTGATAAAGCATCTTTCATTATGTTTTAAGAGCTGTTCTTAGCTCCTGCACCACCTCTAAGAGATACAAAGAAGGCTGTTAGGGTGAGGGCGGAGGAATCTTCATTTCCCAAATAAGCATCAGGAAGGAATAAAAAGTGAAGGGCATAGCCATGATCATTATGAAGGTCAAGAACATCCAAGCCAGCTGCAGCAGCTATTGGTGAATTCTTGCCTTCCATCTCCCTTTCTTACGAGACAAATCTACATTTCTTTTAAGTCTTTCTTTTAGGAAAGCTTATTCCTTGGCATGAAAATTTGTTTGGAGTCTTTTTCTCTATACACAGCAAATTTAGCTTCTAGGCCTGTGCAGTGAGTGAAAAAATATAATTCCCAGGTCAAATCTCAGTTCTCAGGCAGCTCATCTAAGTCCAGGCCTGACTAGTGGAATATGGCTGCACTCGTTCGCCACCCTGGGGAGAAAGTGGCACAGGGGTACAGAGGTGGGGTGCCGGGGACGGCTCTGCTATGGGAGATTCATGGTCTTGTCTTACAAAGTATATTCCCAGGAAGACTCAGAACAAAACCAAGGTCCTTGAAATTCATGCAATTACGTATCAAGCAATTATTTACGAAACACTGGGGCCCAGATGACCTTGTAAGAAAAAGAGACCAACCAACAAACAACATTCTCTCAATAGTATCTTTGCAGAGCAAAGTTTTTAATTTTGCCAGAGTCCACTGCAGCAGTTCTCTCTTTCATGGATTGTATAACAACTCTCTTCTCCTATGTTTTCATAATAACTTTTTTTTTTGCGGTACGCGGGCCTCTCGCTGTTGTGGCCTCTCCCGTGGCGGAGCACCGGCTCCGGATGCGCAGGCTCAGTGGCCATGTGGGATCTTCCCGGACCGGGGCACGAACCCATGTCCCCTGTATCGGCAGGCAGACTCTCAACCACTGCGCCACCAGGGAAGCCCTGTTTTCATAAATAACTTTTTAATGTCTTATCTTCTCTATGCAGATCTGTGGTCCATTTTGAGTTAATTTTTGCATAATGTGTTAGATTAGGTTAGGGCTTTTTTTTTTTTTTTTTGTCTAGGTATGTTCAATTGTACCAGCACCATTTCTTGAAAAGATTATCCTTTCTTTCTTAAATCTTCTTTGCACCTCTGTTGAAAATTAATTGCCTATATTTTCATGGGTCTGTTTCTAGACATTCTATTTCAAGGGCTAGCAAACTACATCCCATGGGTTAAATCTGGCCTGCTACCTATTTTTGTACAGACCTCAAGCTAAGAATAGTTTTTACATTTTCAAATGGTTTTTAAAAATCAAAAGAATAGTATTTCAAAGAATATGAAAATTACAGGAAATTCAAATTTAAGTGTCCATAAATAAAGCTTTATTGGAACTCAGCCACACCCATTCATTTACACCTATGACTGCTTTTGTATAGTTGAGATAGATACTGTATAGTCCATAAAATATAAAATATTTTCTCTCTGACCCTTTCCAGAGAAAGTTTGTGAAGCCCTGGTCTAGGATATGAGGATCCTTATCCACGCCAAATCTCGGGGGTTCTCTGAATGCCGCTATAAAGAAAATACTGTAAGGACAGAAGCTTTAAATAGAAACTCTGAAAGCCCTGAGGAAGGCAGAAAAGGAATGCATTTAATAGCCAGCTACCCTTTCGAACTAGGACTAAAATATAAAAGCCTTAAGTAAAACTATTCTTAAAAGGATGAATTTTACTGCACCATGTAGTTAACTATAAAATGGGGAAATTTTAAGTCTAAAAGGTATTTACTTTTAATGATATTTTCTTAAATATCTCTATGAGTCATAAACTGAGAAAAAACATTTGTAATGTGAAAGATGACAGGTTAATGTCATGAATATAAAGTATTTTTATAAAAATCAATTGGAAAATGACACATAACATTTTCAACCTGAGTAATCATTTAAAAAAATGCAAATGCCTATCAGATTAGCAGAGATTAGAAAGAATGATAATATCCAGGCATGACAAGGATAGGGAAACATTCTCATAGGCTCCTGGGGGGAGACTAAATTGGCACAATCTTTCAGAACATCACTTAAATGCCTTTAAAAGGCACTGAGGCATCAATACATTTAGCAATTGATCATCAGGAAATAATAACAACTGCTAACATTTATACAGAACTTACTAGGAGCCAGGCATTCCAAGTGCTTTATCTCCTTTAACTCACTTAATCTTTACAACACCAGGAGGTAGGTACTGTTATCATCCCCATTTCACAGATGTGGAAACAAACTAAGGCACAGAGAGAATGAGCAGCCCGCCCAAGGTTACACAAGTAGCAGAAAGTGGCAGAAATAATTACGTTCATGAAGATCTACAAACAAGGTGATGACTACATGCAACATGGTGTAAAATAGGGAAAAACCAGAAACAAGCCAAATACAAAAGAGGATCGTGGTACTCCATACATTGGGATGCTAAGGAACCATTTAACCGTGCTGCCAAAGATAGGCAAGATATATTGGGGGCAAAGGGGGTAAACAAAAGAGTGTATATGATATGACCTTATTTTTAACTGTAATTGTGTGTGTGTTTCTGTGTGTGTATAAAGTCTGGGAGAACACAGCTCAAATATTAAGAGAGGTATCTGACGGTGACGCAGTCACAGGTGATTCTGACTTTCCTTCGTATTTATCTGTTTTGTTCTCATTCTCTAAGAGTAAGTTTTACTTACTTAATTTTAAAGTATTACTTAAAAGTGCATCCCATGCCATCTCAGAAAAGTATATTTTAATAAAATGCAAATGTGAATGTAAGACCTTTGAGATACTTTAAGAAGACAGGGGCTACACAACTACTGAATATAATAAATTACTTTCATCCTAAGAAAAGTTAAAATAAATAATACAGGGGCATTTCAGGGAAACTACTGACCTTAATTTCAGGAGAGTTCAATATACCAAGAGAGAACTCCCAGTCAATGGGCATTTGTCTTTTCTTCTTCCGATCATAACTTATCACAGCAATAGCTGTAATTTTTAATTTCTAAAGCACTTTCAGCCACAACGTCTCACGTAATCCTCACAACAGCCCTCTCAGAGTAATAGAAATAGAAAGAGTGAAGAGAGAAAACAGAAAGTGTTTCTCTAAATCCTTAAGACACCTGCAGAGTTTTCTGTGTGTTGCAGGAGAAAAGCATCCCAGGATGCTGTAGCAAGGATTACTAATGTCCTGCTACTAAAGCACAGCACTTGGGAGAGAGATTACAATTAGGCTGAACGAACACAGGGTCCCTTTAGACAGTTTTATATAATTTGAGGAGGCATGTAAAGTTGAGAATCTGCATCAACTGCGAACTCATCTGTCTATGAGAAATCTACAATCATCAAAATTTCTGGGTGGCACTGTTTTGACTGTCTACTGGTAAACTAAAGCGAAGTGTTCTCCCACCGCCAAGTCCTACTTTCACCAACCTCATCTAATTTAAAAACTGTGTCTATGTGATGGTAAACACGCTCAGGAGGAAGAGTTTGGGTTTTGTGTGTTTTTTAAAAAGATTTTTTGATGTGGACCATTTTTAAAGTCTTTACTGAATTTGTTACAATAGTGCTTCTGTTTTCTGTTTTGGTTTTTTGGCCCCGAAGGCATGTGGGATCTTAGCTCCCTGACCAGGGATGGAACCCACAACCCCTGCATTGGAAGGTGGAGTCTTAACCACTGGACCACCAGGGAAGTCCCAGGAGTAAGAGTTTTGATCAAATGTGTTTCTGGTGTCAGGAATCTTCCCATCGGTCCTGGTGTCCAGGTTACTTTAAAGAGGAAGACAAAACAGCAACAAACTGTATTCCTTGGGATTTCTAATGCTCTGAGGAGGAGATATATTGTGACTGCTGTCCCCAGTAGGGACATATGCAGTCTAACAAGACGGGCTATACTGCAAGAAATACATCCTATGACATAAATGACTCATCTGCTGAACGCTGACATTTTTCAAATGTGTGTAAACCCAGATGATCCCAGACCTACACTTAACTTCTTCATTCACTCATAAAACATGTCCTTCTAATGGCTCTGTCAGTGTGTCATCACTTTCAGGGTGACACCTGCTAATTTACTCCTCATCCCTGAAACCACATTTAATCCTACACTTTAGCTCTGCTAAAAGCTTCAGCAGTTGAGAGAGAAAGGGTCAAGGCCAGCAATCTACACAGTTGATCGGCTTTCTTATACCAAGCTGAGAACCCTTCATGAGATTTCTAAAGCCACTTTCCTGTGGGGAGAGAAGCAAGGAAGTCTGGAAACATTTTTCTCGTGAATAAATGTTTCAATTAATAAATTAATGGGAGGGAGGCAGGACGGGAAAATAAACATTAGAACAAACAAAAGAACATATCATCACAGAATGACTTAGGAAGGAGCTAGGGATGCCTTTTCTTTCTTTCTGTCCTTTCCCCCCTCCCCCTCCCCCGCCTCTCTCCCTCTCCCCCCACCCCTCTTTCAATGGTGACAGCAAGCAGAAAACTAACCTGGGTCCGGAAGAACAGAGGAAAGCAAAGTAGGCTGTGGGCGTGGGAAGAAAGAAGTGGGAGAGGAGGGCTTTAGGCCCAAAAAGAAGCAACGTTAGCCCTGAGCTGAGCTCGTCATGTCCTCTGCACTACCAATCCATTTCTGTAGATGTGACAATGGAATCAGAAAGTCCTGCATGCTCCTGACCCTACGAGGTCAGAGACATGGACACAAAAATGTCGGAAACACATGGATGGGGGAATGGCGTGGTAATACTGTTTTCCTAATAAAATAATGATAATGTCATTAATTTAAAAAGAAAATTGCACAGGCACCTGCCCTAGATATACCTGGTAACAGAGCGTGAGTCAATAAGTAGACAAGAGTCACCTCGGGGAGTGACTGAGCCGCACCTACCGCAAACATCCACAGCCCCACAGGAAACAGAGCAATCCCGCCCTGCCAGCTCCCACGTTCAGGGTCAGGAGACCCTGCCCTGGCTCGGCCACTGATTACTGTGAGGCCCTTGGGAAAGTCACTTCCGTGCTCTGGGCCTCTTCCTCCTTTGCCATCTGGACAGAACACCATGGTCCCGCCTAGCTCCCAGGGCTGCTGTGAGCATGCATGAAAAGGCGGGGTGCTGAGGGGTCCCGGACTCTTGCTGCCAGTTGCCCAGAAGGGTCCTGCGCTGGGAAGCTCTGGTCCTGCAGGAGCTATTACTATTTTTTGTTCATGATTCAGATTTTTTTTTAAGTTTATTTTATTTAATTTATTTATTTTTGGCTGCGTTGGGTCTTTGTTGTGGTGCGCGGGCTTCTCATTGCAGTAGCTTCTCTTGTTGCAGAGCGCGGGCTCTAGGCGCGCGGGCTCAGTAGTTGTGGCTCGCGGGCTCAGTAGTTGTGGCTTGCGGGCTCTAGAGCACAGGCTCAGTAGTTGTGGCGCATGGGCTTAGTTGCTCCGCGGCATGTGGGATCTTCCGGCACCAGGGCTCGAACCCGTGTCCCCTCCACTGGCAGGCGGATTCTTAACCACTGCGCCACCAGGGAAGCCCGGAGCTATTACTATTAAGTTAAATGCTCAACCACTGTCTGGGAAAGGAGGGAGGAAAACACGTTGAGGGAGAGCTGGAGGAAGCTGGTGAGTTAGAATCAGTCCTAACTCTGCCCTCACAGCAGCAGGTCTAGCTCAGACATTTGGGGTCCCTGGTTTGATACATCCCTAAGAAAAGGCGAAATTCCTAGTTGGTATTTTTTCGTAGTGGTGACCGTCTACCTTTAGCTACTCCACTGGGTTCCCTCTTTCTTGAGAGGCGCATATATCGGTTTTCTCCCCCGAACATCAATGCTGTCCCCTTCTCCTTCCTTCCGACTCCACCACACCGTGACTTTAGTCAATAACATTACCTTTCTCTGTGTTTACCTTGATGTTGTCAAATAGACTTTATAACCATGAAGAAAGGGGGTTTCTGTTTGCTTTGTAACGGGTCAAAGACACAGCCACTCAGGGGAGCCTTCTGATAAGAAATACCCGAAGATCTTTGTTTACAGAGGGGTCACGTGAGAAGCCCTTCCTCCTAGGTTACCGGGGGCTGGGAGGAAAGGGCCATTGCTCTGAGGCCAGGAGGCTGTTGGCCAAGGGCAGGGACATCGTCCCTCTGCACAGCTGGGCTCGCTCTGCCCCAAGCGGCAGTGGTCAGGGCAAGGCGCATGCTTCACAGTAGAGCCTCGCCTGACCCCTTCTCCAGGGAGCTTCTCAGGTTGGAAACGAGACCCAGAGGCTTCTGAACCCTTTCAACCACGCTCTGAGCACAAATCAGGAAGGCAGGGATGGGGGTGGCAGGAACACAGACGAAGGAGCTATTTTAATTTTTTTAAGGAGCTATTTTTGAGTGACTGGAAATAAAAGCTAAACACAGGTGTGTTCTGCACCCGTGGACATGTTCCCAAATCCACAAGAATTCTATTTTATAAATAAACTAAAAAAGAAACCATTCGGGTTGCCACATTTCATCCTAGTTTCCAGGGACACACACAAATAGTTCGGGCCTTTGTGCATTATTTCAGGAACCGAGGAGGGCGTATAGGCACCCACTAAAGGTGTATGACTCATTTTCTAGAAAGCTATATGAAGTGACAATCTAGGGCTAACAATGAGGGCAACGTCTGCCCTATGACTCCTGCCACAGCTCACAGAAGCAGGGCAAAGGGAAACCACCTTAAATGATTATAAAATGAAACCACCACCAGAATTTGGGGGTAAATCAAGAACGTCTACAGCAAAAGCCATCAAATTTAGAGAAGAGCTATTTCATCTCAACTCATAATACAATAAAGAGGCATATCAAAGTGCATATTAAACAAATTGTGGCGAAACTATTCACTCTGCAATAGGAAAAGCACACGGTCATCTAAATGAACTTCTGGGCGATACCTAAACTCAGAGCAAGAGTAAGACTTTTCTATAAAGCAGGGTTTGACAGACTCAGATTCCATCCTTCCCACCCTCAGCAGGCAAAATATTTATGGCATGTTTTCTTTCCAAATTCTTGCTGAAATCTCACCCATTGTGAATTCTTACCCACTGCAAATTCTTACCTATTTTAGGTATATATATTTTTTACCACTGTTACCTACTTGATATCACAGCATTCCAGCCCCAGCTATAGACTGGGCCCAGCCACAAGAGCCCCTGCATTCCCATTTCTGAGGTCAGAGAAAGAGCGGAGATGAACTGACAATTCCTAGGATTACAGGTACCAGTGATGGACCCCTCCCTGCGAGAGGCACTTATACACAGCATCTTAGTACATCCTCACGGCTGCCCTGTGAGGTCGGCTTTAGGGTCTGTGGCCAGACCACGTGGCCGGATATCTAGCCCAATCTTACAATGAAGGAGAGAAAGTTACCAAAGTCCTTCGCTGGAACAGAGAGGTTACACGAGCAGAGGCTGTTATGGGATGATAAAAGGCAGGGGCTAGGGCGATAGGGATGCAGCAGGTGGAAACTGGAGCTGGGGAAAGCATCCCTCCATTGGTCAGCCCAGGGCTCTCCTGTGGAGCATGCTCTGTGGAAGGTGCTGGAGAAAGGAGGAGGGATGAGGCCCTGGAGGTGCAGACCAGGGCCTGGCTCTGCCAGGGACAGAAGTGGCAGGGAGGCAGGAAGGCAGGATCCTCGGGGGCTGGCGCTGCTGGGCTTGGGGGTGGGGGCAGGGTGAGACCAGGAGGAGCAAGTGCCAAGATGAGCCACCCGGGCGCTCTGGCCCGAGCAGCACAATTAGTGTGCGAGCCAGGACAAGGGACCAAGGGGACAGGGAGGGTGCCAAGTGCTCGCTTTGCAAGTGTAATTGTGATATCTGTAAGCTGCTTCACAGGTCCAGACTGCTTCTAAACACATTCAGCTGTGGAACTGGGGAAATCAGATGCAACCCTCAGGACACTCCTGAAAGCAGCCTTCCACCTCCGCCCCGTTCCTTTCTCCCTACTGTGTAGATAGGACCGGGAGAGAGTCCCTCTCTGACTAAATAAGCTCTTCAAGAAACTTCAATTCCTTTTATTGGACTGGATGTCAGCCTGGCAGGGAGGAATGACATCATCAGAATGAACGTGTTCTCATCGTATATAATCAAATGACAAGGACTGGAATATAAGATGTTAAGGTAGAAATACATGTGTTCAGACAAGAGACCATCCGTGGTGGGCTTTTCTTTCCCCCAAACCTTAGTAAATGTTATTGTACATCCGGTTTTCAACTGAAAAGAGGGTGCTCCCCCAAACAAAAACAGGAAAATGAGCCCTCCCCATTACAAAGAGTGGCAGCTGTTTAATCCTCTGGTCACTATATCATCACGGGGAAAAGTGCTCTACCCCTTCCCCTGTGGTAGTGGAACCAAGTCTCTGTGCCAGTTATCAGAGTATTTTTATCATGCTTCACAGCCATTTCATGTATTTGGTTAAGGGTCTGATTTAAAATAGGAAATGCACCGTGCCTAGGAAAGCATCCCGGAGGAGGCCCGCCCGCAGGACAAGGGGAAGGGTGGCAAAGAAAGAACCGCTTTGCATCCTCAGCTGAAAAGCACGAGAAGGGCAGCGTTTCCCCTCCTCTGATTTCCTCCGGCCACATTCAACACCTACAGAGATGTACTGAAATAAGTTCATGGGAGAATATTTTACAGGTGAAAAGATGGATGAGTTCTGGGGCCATCAGCAAAGCAGGGAATAGTGTACTAGTCCAGAAAGTCACCCTAGCATTGTCCAGCACACCACTTTCGATGGAGAGGGTGAGAGCGCCAAGCTTTCTCCCTAAAATAATCTGACCTTTGGCAATCTCCTTAACCTCTGGGGTCACGCATTCCCTGGCATCTATGGCTCAGGCTCTGAAAACACACAACCTCCATAGCCATTTCTTAAAGGTAACTGTCCTTGATTATAAGGTCATAAAGGGAAATCCTACCAATCACTTATGGACACACTCGGGGCCGGGGAATGGGGGATGGGCAACACCATGGTCCCTTGCCTCTCAGTAACGGCCAGAGACAACAGGACCCAGGGCCTGCTTCCCACCCTAAGCCCCTGTTCTCTTTCCCCTTTCCCTGCACCCTCCACCCTGTCAATGCTGTCCAGCCCCGCATGAACACAGGCAGCCACGTGATCCTCCAGTCACGCCCGTGCTAAGGGAATTCCACATTGCTTGCCGTTTACCTGGATACAAGACTAAAAGCACCTTATACATCCTAAAGACTGCTCAGCTTTTTGTCGTAGTCAACCATCACAAAAACCCTATACTTCAGAGAAAAGGCCATATATTCCAGGAATTACTTAAACCATGGATCTTTCAACCACCCACTTGGTGAGTACCATTGCATGCAAGCATACACAGTACATGGTCCAGGCCCTGTTAAGCTGCATCACTTCATACAGACGTAGCCTAAAATCACTGCCTGTAGTGATAATAAAATCATCCGAGCTTCTCAGCCCCAGCAAGACGGGCAAGTTTCTCTCAGGCATGCTACCTGTCTTTGATCTGTACAGTAAACATTCTTTAAGCCTTTTCTGCCTGTGATGTACGACCTCGCCTTTTGGAAGCGCCTCCTTGGATACCTCATGGCACAGAGCTTTGCAGCCAGGGCTGCTGTGGAGGGCGGGCTCTCTGACCAAGCAGGCCGCCTTCCGCCTTCCGGGTTAGCCCTTCTGGGACAGGGCCATGCAAATCTGCAGCTGGCTCCAAGGCAAACGGAATCTACTGGAGTTTCAAGTTCATTCATTCACCTGGCTACATTTGCCTTAGCCTGATTGAGAGGAAAGATATAAGATTCTTCCTTGGGAATGCAGGATCATGAAAATTAACTGCTTCAAGGGTTAAAATATAAGCGCGTACTATCCAGTCAACACCTCAAAGCGGTCCATAGTTTAGAAGGCAGGAGGGAACCTTTGTTTACCTTATTGATGAGAGTGACTATATCTCCTTCTTTGATTGTCAATTCATCGTCGTTCTGTGCCTCATATGGAAATATTACTTTGCAGTAATCCTTGGCTGTAAGAAGAAAAGAAAACACAACCCTTAAAATGCTTTATCTAATGAGCTGGCCCAGGAGGATATGTTACATTAACTTCAGAGAAAAGCACGCTTAACAGAAAGAACACAACTACCGCGTAAAGAAAGCAGGGTCACCCTCGGAAAACTACCCAAGATTGCTCATTTTTGGTTCATGCATATTTATTCTCATTTTTCCCTCAAAAATCACATGACATCATGAAAGCAAATGACTGCTTTGCTTCTCTCAGGCAGAACAGCAAAATAGGTTTCCTTGGTCTCAGAAAATAAATGTGTATTTTTGAATACTCTTTATTTTACATACCATTTTTTTAAAAGATATTTGCCATGTATTTCTTCTTTAGGTCTTTTTTAAAAAAATTAATTTATTTATTTTTATATTTATTTTTGGCTGTGTTGGGTCTTCGTTTCTGTGTGAGGGCTTCTCTAGTTGTGGCAAGTGGGGGCCACTCTTCATTGCGGTGCACGGGCCTCTCACTATCGCGGCCTCCCTTGTTGCGGAGCACAGGCTCCAGACGTGCAGGCTCCGTAGTTGTGGCTCATGGGCCCAGCCGCTCCGTGGCATTTACATACCATTTTATATATTCTTCAGGTGAATGCATAAGTAGACATAATCTACAAAGAGCAAAAAGCTTAAGTTTTGCCCTGTCTTCTTCCACACATCACTGAATCAGAAACAGGGTATCTGTATGTTACAAAGCTGACACGGCACTCAAAACAATGAGAAAGGCTCCATTACGGTCCATCTTAAGAGACAGATGTCAATGGAATTGTATGTGAACATGTGTCAACCACAAATGGCCAACAAATACTGACCAAATGCTCTTCGCACGCGTGTCAGGGGGGCGAACTTTTCAAATATGTCCCATGGTCTCTCTGTGGGAACCTGCCTACTCAGGAACCTACGACTGTTCATCAGCAAGGAAATGCACCAGCTTTCACCAAAGAGAGAAAAACACTAAGGCCACTCAAAATCCATTCAAATATGCCCTGAATTATATGCTTTTGAAAGGCTACCTGATATTAAAACCTTCTCTATGTACACAAAAGCACCTGTTTAGAAGACACTGAAAACATTGGTAAGGTATTTGGGAAACTAAGACTTAGAGAACAGGTTTAATGACACAGGACAGAAGGTGGAAAGAAAAATTCAAGAGAATTAGTATCTACCTGGACAGGTATTTATTAGTCTGCATCAAAGTCAACAACCCTAATGGCTTTGAACGGCGTTAAATATTGCCCAACGATTAGGCCGTTCCTGCAGACAGATTACAGCCTAGAGCTATATACATAAGTATCAATTACAGTGTTCCTAGAATAATTTTTATCACTAAAATGTGGGATTCTTTTTATTATGGTTAATGTCACATCAATCAAAGAGAGTGATATATAAAATCAATGCAATAAAAAGTCTATAACACAGACACACTGTGGTCTAGCGTTGGGATATGACAGAGAATAGGGAGGGGAGGAGAGACGAAAGGGGAGAGGGAAAGAGAGGGACTTACTTTGTTTACAGATGCTTTTGCTTTCTGTCCAATGGCTTGAAGATATCAGTTACACCCCCTATCCTAGTGCTGGAAACCTTCTGTCTTAGGTACTCTGGGAAGCTGATGCCTTTTGCTCCTTAACTCATGCTAAGAGGCACTAGTTCTAAATCCCATCAATACCAATCCGCCCATATATTCCTAAGCCCACATAGTTCCATCCCTCTTAAATTCGTTACAGCAAACCTCCCAAACTCTGAATTGGCCCAAATGTTCTAAAGGGAGGGAAAAAGTTAAGCATCTTTAAATTGGATAATGACAGCTCCTTACCAATTTTCCTACTGACTGTGCTAGTGAAATATGACTACCCAACCTCAAAACTTACAGCAACACTGAAATAAATACAGTATTATTGAAGAACTGCCCTGCAGAGTCCTGGCTTTAAGAATAATTTGTTGGATCAAAATCATGGAAACGTTTTACACAGAAGATAAGACATCCATGGCCAACAAAGAAGAGGAACAAGTCATGTTTTTATTCCTTTCCATCAAAAAAAGTCAATTACATAGAGAATGGACTTGAGGACACGGGGAGGGGGAAGGGTAAGCTGGGACGAAGTCAGAGAGTGGCATGGACATATATACACTACCAAATGTAAAACCGATAGCTAGTGGGAAGCAGCCGCACAGCACAGGGAGATCAGCTCGGTGCTTTGTGACCACCTAGAGGGGTGGGATAGGGAGGGTGGGAGGGAGGGAGATGCAAGAGGGAAGAGATATGGGGACATATGTATATATATAACTGATTCACTTTGTTATGAAGCAGAAACTAACACACCATTGTAAAGCAAAATTATACTCCAATAAAGATGTTTAAAAAAAAAGTCAATTAAGTGTGGTAGACATTGTTGGTTAACTTCCCGGCCACCATTCCCCATTCCCCTCCCAGTTCATAGAATCCTAATTTGCTCAGCCATTATACTCAGGAATAGGGAACACTCCCACAGCCCTAGGGATGAGTCAAGTACATCTAGGCAAATAATAATTTTTATAATCATTTAAAAAATTGAAGTATAGTTAATTTACAATGTTGTGGTAGTTTCAGGTAGACAGCAAAGTGATTCAGGTACACACACACACACACACACACACACACACACACACGCACATTCTTTTTCAGATTCTTTTCCCATATAGGTTATTACAAGATATTGAACATAGTTCCCTGTGCTATACAGTAGGCCCTTGTTGGTTATCTATGTTATATGTAGTAGGGTGTATATGTTAATCCCAAACTCCCAATTTATCTCCCCCACCCCCACCATCCCCTTTCAGAACCATAAGTTTGTTTTCTATGTCTGTGAGTCTATTTCTGTTTTGTAAATAAGTTCATTTGTACCATTTTTTTAGATTCCACATATAAGTGATATCATATGATATTTGTCTTTGTCTCACTTACTTCACTTAATATGACAATCTCTAGGTCCATCCATGTTGCTGCAAATGGCATTATTTCATTTCTTTAATGGCTGAGTAATATTCCCTTGTATGTACGTGCCACATCTTCTTTATCCATTCCTCTGTCGATGGACATTTAGGTTGCTTCCATGTCTTGGCTATTGTAAATAGTGCTGCTATGAACATTGGGGCACACGTATCTTTTCGAATTAAGAGTTTTCTTCGATATATGCCCAAGAGTGAGATTGCAGGATCATACGGTAACTCTATTTTTAGTGTTTTAAGGAACCCCCATACTGTTCTCCATAGTGGCTGTACCAATTTACATTCCCACCAACAGTGTAGGAGGGTTCCCTTTTCTGCACACCCTCTCCAGCATTTGTTATTTGTAGGCTTTTTAATGATGGCCATTCTGACTGGTGTGAGGTGATACCTCATTGTAGTTTTGATTTGCATTTCTCTAATAATTAGTGATATTGAGCATCTTTTCATGTGCCTGTTGGCCATCTGTATGTCTTCTTCGGAGAAATGGCAAATTTACGTCTTCTTAGGCAAATAATATTAATTTCTCTCCCCTTTGTTGGTGATTGGTTGAGGCGTGAGCATGTGATCCACTTCCAGCCAATGAGACGTGAGAGGAAATGTGCTGGGGGGGCAGTTAGATTTTGTTCCCAGAAAAAAAAAAAGATACATGAGGAAAATAGTTGCCCCTGCCTTTTTGCTTTTAACACTGTTTCATCCTTGTTGGAAGATAGTACACAGTTCGGTGCTGTTGCAGCCACATTTCACCCATGAAAGGAAAGCCAAAAAAAATCAAAGGGGAGGTGACCCTAAGCCCTGACATTGTTGAGATGTCTGTTGAATTAACCAACTTCAGGGCACCTGTCTCTGGATCTCCTGTTATCTGACTTAATATAACTCTATTGCTTACCATTACTTTGTGGTCAGGTAGGTATTTATCACTCAAAGCCGTCCCTCACATGAAGGTTCCCTAACATGAAGGGACTCAGTAGAAGAAAGAGGACACTTCCAGTAACCTCCTCTGAAACACTCCACTATAATCTGCCTCCCCCACCAAATCTTCTTGCCATGTATCTTTGTCATTCCCTTTTCCCCCAACTCTTCCCTTGCTACCTTAAGACCTGGCCTCCTAGTAGGAGGTTGGTAAATGACTATGGAATTGACTTGTAACCGACATAGAAAACATTTACAAGAAAGTACTAACATGCCTTTAAAATGTTTCACAGGGCCATTTTGTTTTATGCCCACAGTTTTCCTATAAGCTAAAGGAGGGTAGGTGTCCCTCTGTCTTTTTAAAAAAACAGCTTTAATGATGTATGATTTATATACTATAAAATTCACATATTTTAGTTGTACAGTTTGAAGAGTTTTAATACATTTATATAGTTGTGTGGCCATCACCATAACCCAGTGTTAGAACACTTCCACCATGTAGCTCTGCTGTTTTATATGTGAGGCCTTAGACACAAAACTACCAATTTTAGATAAAAGGAGGAGATAAAGGTGCCAGTGGCTACCATCAACTACCTCTCTCTGCAAAGCAGGTTCCCATGCCATACCTCGCCCCTCTTTGTTTCCCCAGAACCTGACATAGCTTCCACTCAATGTTTCTTGATCATCCTCTAGCAACACCTAAAGAGTAGAGGAAAATCTGTGGGACAGCAAAGTAGGAAGAGAAGATTCTGGGCTAGAAGTCAGGAGAGTCAAGACTGGGTTTGGTCCCCCCGATCTTTCCCAAGCACACAACCTGAGGCAATCACACCGTAGCTCTGGACCTCATGTCCTCACGTGTAAAAGTGAGGCCGGCCAAGGAGCGCCAAGAGGAGAGTTTGGTTAACTTTAGCAGGACACTTTCAGCAAATTTAAACTTATTCCAGAGCTCCAGTATAAAACAACTAAAAACAGAGCTGTCTGGTTAAATCAGAGAGTGGGGCTGGTCCATCTCCCACCCAGGTCCCCAGAAACATCCCAGTGAAATGCTGGAGGCGTCAAGGAGCACACTGGGCTATACCTTCGTCCTCGCCGGCTCTGACAGTTCAGAGCTCTAGTCATGAGCACCGTAACTCAGAACACTCCTGACCAAATATGGCAACCCTTTGCCTCACATGTTAAGTTATTAAGATACATTTGAAAATAAGAATTTGTTTTTACTTCTGAGGCATTCGGGCCCTAATTCAGCAGTATTGGAAAATAAGAACATTATGTTGGTTTGGATGTTCCAATGGTTTTAAGATACTCAAAAAAATTCAAATGCAAAAAACTTTATCAACTCTGAAAATACGATTTTAACTTTATAGTATATGGAACGAAGATGTTCCCCATTTTAATTCAAATATTTATTGAGTCACCACCATGAAAAAGATATTGTCAGTTCCTGGGCCTGTGATATACAGGTCAGTCCAACCACGCCCTCCCACCCTCGCACGGAAGTGACAACCTAATGCCTGGAGAAAGGCAAGGGGAGAAGAACGACAGTAAGAAAAGACAAGTACACGAATAAGCATCAACTCACTATGACTGAATATTGTCATGGTGTTTCAGAGAAAGGCAAGATTGCATGCAGGAGAGAGATCACAAAAGAGGAGGCATTTGATATGTCTTGAAAGAAGAGTATAATTCCAAATCCTTTTTGAACGTGCGAAGATTATAAATTTTAAATGAATAGCAGACAGAGGTAGAGAGGAAAGGACTGAAGCTAATTTTTGGAGGCAGTCATTTTCCATCTATTCATCAATTAGATGGATTTAATTAGTCCAAGATCAAACAGGAATGAATACACACAGACACATAAAGAAATAAAGGCACAATTTATCCAGTAATTAAGATGATTTTGCCTCTATTTTTTCCTTAGAAAGATTTAAAAATACTAATAAATTAGCGTAAGACTGAAACCTTAAGTCAGTTCTTAAGCTTTTTTGTCTTAGAGTCCCTTAAGAATCTGATAAAAAAGCAATGACTCTGTCTTTCCAGAAAAAGGAAAACAAAAACATAGACACGTTCAAAGGTGCAGAGAAAATGTGGTGTACAAAATCAGATTCAGAACCCTGAATCTCTTGCCCAGTTCCCAATCAAGAGACCCTTACTAAATGATGACTGGCATTCAAATTTTAAGATACACCAAGAAGTCCAGTCATGATTCACACCACCTCCAAAAAAAAACACAAAAAAACAAAAAACCCATTATGTCAATCTCTAAATTTCTAGAAATTTACATGAGATTAAAAACAGATTGTTCACAGAATTGAAATCACATGACCACATCCGAAGACACCCTTCAGCTGGCTCTATAATCTACTCATACAACAAACAAACAAACTTAAGCAAATACCCTCACCTTAAAAAAAAAAAAGCAGAAGAAACAGAATAAACATATCAGCAAAGAGAACATATAAACACACACCAAGAAAATAACATTAAATTTAGAACAATTCTCTGGGCTCAATTTAGGACATGAAGATCAAAACCCCATGTGTCACAAAGTCTGGTAGGAAGCCTTCCAGAGCTTTCAGCAGGGATGGAAAGTACCAGGTCATGCCTGGAATTGACAATTTTCTTTTCCTTTGGGACACCAGAACAAACACATCAAGCTCAGTGGTGTCTACTTTCACCAACATCAAAATCTGAAAATTCTTTCATGAAACTGACAAATATTATCAGAGACACTACTGGTTCATAAGCCCTTATCCAGAAGCCCTGGGGACAGAATTTTTCAGATTTTAGAAAGGAAATACATTGCACATGCCATATAATATGTAACATCCCCAGCTGGAGTCTGGGGCTGCACCCAACCATCAAATACATTAAAATTTTGCAGCAAATGGATGATTCGTCACCCCGAGTGGGATAAATAAAGACTATACCTAAATGCGCATTAGTCCAGGACAAGTTTTCTCACCCAAGGAGTGATAAAACCTTTTGGTTTTCGGGAGCTTTTTGTATTTTGGAATTGCAGTAAGGGTGTTGACATCTATCATGTTCTGGGGAAAAGAGAATAAGTTAAATAAGACTAGTTATCTGGTTCCCAGGGAGCTTATAATCAAGGAGAGGAAATAAGGCATGTATACACAGAGCTCTGGACAAGGCAGCAGTGAGGAGAGAATGAGAGTGATGTGTTTGCCTTAAAGCCTCAGAGATTCCGAAATGGGGAAACTACTTCCCAAAGGAGAGACACAGGGTCCCTTCTGGGAAGAGCAAAACGGCACTGGCCCCTGCCTGGACAATGTTCTAGGACTTTGACCAGAGGAGGAAGAGGAGGGGTGTTTCTCAACCATTCCCGATGACAAGAATGATGTAGGGCACCTGTTTCTTCTATGCCTTCCCAGATCCCTTCCCTAGGGATTCTGAGGTGGGACCAGGAATCCAGCAGCTCAACCAGCACCACGTCCCCCAACCCCGGGTGATTCTCATCAGCAGGGATGCTTAAGAAACATGAGTCTAGGTTAGTGGTCCTCATGCTTGAGTGGGCATTGGCATCAGGTGGAGGACGTGTACAAACAGAAACCCCAGGGTTTCCGATTCCATAGGGCTGGAGCAGGGCCTGGGGATTTGCATCTCTAACAAGTCCCCAGGGGATGCTGACGCTGCTGGTCTGGGGACCACACTGATCTAGCCATGGGTATTAGCAAAATGTCAATGCCAGGAAGGAGCAAAACAACCGTGGGGACCTGGAGGGTGGGCCAGCGTGGCGGCAGTGCCGAGGCTGTCTGTGCCGTATGAGAGATTTAAGTGAGAAATGCAGTTCTGCGTCAGTCTGAGGATCCAGGGCTCGTGGGGAGGGGTGAGATGAATACATTTGTGCAATAAATATTAACTAAGTGTCCAGTGTGCGCCCGGCAGCAGAGATATAGGAGTGCCCTCCTGGGGCGTACGACAGTCTACACCAGTGGTTCGCAGCTGCTGTGACCTGGCTTCCCAGGAGACACTGGCAATGCCTGGAGACATTTATGGTTGTCACAACCAGGGGGGAGGCAGTAATAAGTATAATTGACATCTAGTGGGTAGAGGCCAGGGAGCTGCTAAACATCCTACAATGGACACAGGACAGCACCCCAACAAAGAATGATCTGGTCCAAATGTTAACAGGGCCAATGTGGAGAAAGCCTGGTCTCTACCTAAACTCAGACAGGGAAACAAAACACAATGCATTCGTCACTACATTGTCAACTCCGGTCTTCACAAAACGCCTTCCTCCACAAGAAAGCTGACTGTGACCCCTCTGGTCTTGGATGTTGCTGGGAATATGACTTTCAAATTACTTCACAGCTACGAGTTATGCCACTTTCTATTCTCTCACTTTAAAAAGAGAAAACAATCTTTTTTTGAAGAAATCAAAATCTGAGAAGCAAGGGAAGCTTTCCTGTTCTCTAGTATGGAGTAGATCATGGCTCGTCTCAATGGCACCTTCTCCTGCTCAGATGGGGAGAAGCGCTGAGTCTTTGGAAGGAAGGAAATCCACCAGGATAGCAGAAAGGGAGCTCACTTTTTTCCTGCAAGCGGGCTGTATTTGAAATCCAGGTCATCTGCAGCATGGGTAGGCTGGGCACCCTCGCAGAAGGACCCCTCACTCTGAATCCAGACAGCAAGGTCTGTGCTGGGGGCACTCGATGAAAGGTGCATCCTAGGGACAGTGGGGACCTGAGACACCGAGCCTGAGGGCTTTAGTACATAACAGGTGCGGGAGGCGCTAAAGGGCTGGGTAGGAAACATGTTTCATATTGGATGTGCCCAAATTCCCAGGTCTGAGGGTGAGTGAGCTTTGGAGAAGATAAGTGAGCAAAAAACACCTATCCTGGCAAAATAGATTAAAAGAGTCCCTAGGTAAGGCTGATAAAAATCCCAACATAAGGGAGTTGACCCTTTTTTCTCCTATTCAAACATGTGGTGACAAAGCAAAAATTAGCTCAGACTGAGAAAGTAAAAATCTGCAAATGCGGATACAAACGCAGATAGAGCCAGCTGCAGAATGAACCGGAAATAGCATTTCTCCCAAGCACACACACTACAGCTGGAAAGGGTCCTAACAACCCTTCTCTGAGCGACGACTGCTTTCTTACTCTCTGAGAAAGTCTGTCCTCTAAGACCACAGACTATCAGAAACTTTGCTTTTTTATACTGTATTAGTAAGAATGAAATGTTTCACCCTTGGCTGAAAGAAACAAGTCACTGTGACACAGAGAAGCCTTGAATCCCCACACAAGTGCAGGGCCTCATGTAAGGGGTTCTGGACACAGCCCTGCACGTCTATCTTAACTTGGTGGTGGTCCAGCTCACAGAGAGGCCTGATGTGGCCCGACTCACACAGCCCTGTTTTGCTTGGGGCCTATCAAAACACTGCTGCTTCGTTTACATTTCACTCACTTCCATTTCTCCTCCAAATCTGTAACTGCTCAGTTTTCTTTTGTTTGGTGCGATGCTCCACAGGTCCTCCTGGGCAGTCTCCTCGTTGCAATGAGCCCATAAACTTGACTTTGTCAGACTAGCCTAGTTTGTCCCTGGCGCTCTTGGGCTGACTGGCCTGGGACAGTGGCTACAAAGAACAAGGGTCTGTCAAGCCCCACAGAGCAACCACTGGCGACCCTCCAGAAATCCGGAATAAGCTCGAGGGTCAACAAATGTGTTCTTTTCTTCCCGGTGACTGTGAACTTGGGAAAGGAGACCCATGGCTTCTACACTGCTTTTACAAGACTCTGTTAGATAGACAGCCTGGTAAATTGAAACCATTTCTAATTCTCCATCTGCCCAACCACCACTGTTGCCAGTGCCCACTGAGTCCATGGCACTTTTCCGGACTGGATGGTGGGGATGTCAGGTAGAAGACACAGCCCCCTCCACGAGGGATCAATGATAGCCACAAGGCACTATGTGTCACCATCACAGGGGACAGCTCCTAAGAAGCAAGTCAAGGGACAAAGTGATCAGAAAGGTGGTACAAGTGTCTGGTGATAATGTGAGGGGAGGTTAAACAGAGAAAGTTTAGCCTTTGCCCCCCAGCCATCATTTATTCAGAAGCCTGACCTGCCTTTGTACACATTCTGTCAAGGACTATTTTTTCCCCAACCCACCTGCTCAACTGGTCCTCTGAATCTCTAAGACTGAACTGTTTGTTCAAGAAGATGCTAAATAATCATTTCTCTGGGCTATTTCTCTATCCCACCGAGGCCACAAATCATCTGCATCAACTGTAGTAAGAAAGAGGGGAACTCCAGATGTGGGGAGCTGGAAATACCTCAGAGCACTTCATTTATGAATATTTAAACAGTTTTCCTCTTGTTATGAAAATTACGGCAATCTGCTCCTCCGCCCACATTTCCGATGAATTTCAGTATCATAAAAGCTTCATTGGGGGAGGGGAGATGATGTTAGTTGTTTAAATAAATCCTGATCAGCTGAGTTTCACTTTCCCTCAGAAGATATCAATCCACATGAACATTTTTTGAATCATCATAACTTACTCGTGACGTGAGCTTGTATTTGAGCGCACTGAGGAGACAGCTATGTGGGAAGGGGCTTCTCTCCTCTGTACCTCTGGGCAAGTTTCGTTACGGGTGTGACTTCCATCCAGAAGGAAGGAGGCTGTGTTGTTCCCAAGCTCCGAGTCATTTCTAAAAGTGGGTCAGCACTCTCTGTCCTTCCACCTGAACTTGGGTGTTGCATCAAAATCCAGAAGCAGCGAAAGGTTCCAAACGGAAGGGGCTTTCTAGTGAACTAGGGTGCCTCGTGGAAATCGTGGGAGAACCATTATCCCAGAATTTGCTCTTTACAGTGAAAGCCAGAGAGTGTGTGAGGCGTGAGATTAAACTGCAGCAATTCTTACTCTGGGTCCACGAAAACACATCTGTCAATAAATATCTCTCAAGTCTTCACTGACAGTGATAATTCTTCCCGACCTACCACCCGCTTACACACATATTTATATCCATGGCATCTTTGCCAAATGACATCTTCTCATATTCCTAACTCAGTCGTTCGCATCTTCCTTTTGTCTCTCCCATCGGCTGTTCAATTCTTTGAATGCAGAAAGCTTTCACTCTGAATTGTAAAGCTTTCGGAATTAAATCAGAGAGTGAAGATGCTGGGAGAAACCTGAGGGCTTCACTCTAGTACAACCCTCTGACTTCACAGACAAGGCAGACCACGAAGAGCACAAGGCCAGAGAAATAAAATTATTTGCCCGAGGTCACACAGCTAGCTAATAAGAGAGCTAGTCCTGGAATCTGTGCTTCCTAACTCTTAGCCAAAACACACCACCCAGCCCTGTAAAACCTCTCTTTATTAACAACTCATCCCCACTCTGTGATGCATCTAGAGATGGACGCAGTTAATAGATACTTGTAGGAGTGAAAAAGGCTTGGGCTAGACTCAGGATCCTCCCACATGCTCAAGGGAGCTGAGCATGATGAACTGTGTTAAAATCCAGGCCCAGGAAGCCCATCTTAGATCCCAGAATTACTTTCAAACTATGCTGTCCAATATGGTGGCCCCCTAGGCACATGGGGCTATTGGGCACTCAAAATGTGGCGAGGCCAAGTTGAGATGTGGCATATGTGGAAAATACACGCTGAGTTGTGAAGACTCATATGAAAAGAGAATGAAAATATCTCATTTAATAATTTTATATGGGTTACATGTTGAAGGGATAATATTTTCGATATACTGAGTTAAATAAAATATATTTAAATTAAGTTCACCTGTTTCCTTTTTTTTTTTTAAACCTGTTTCTTTTCTGGCTACCAGAAAGTGTAAAATCTTGTATGTGGTTCACATAGTATTTCTACTGGCCAGCTCTGCTCTAAAACACCTTCCATCCACACCACCTAATCCTGCCAAAAAAGACTCGAGTCTCCTGCCTGCAGACATTACAGAGGGTTAAAAAAATATATCACGGATGTGCGCTTATCCTAAGGTCAGTTCTTGAGGCCAGAGGATTGATTAGTCACCTAAGCATGCCCTGCAGACTGTCCTGTTTTATGCCACAACCTTACAAGTGACACTCAGGTACCCCCTGCTTAGTCTCCCCCAAAAGCAACTCACCGGTCACCCAAGGTACTATTTACTCTACAGAGAGAGGAGCAATCTATAGGGAATTTCTCTTTCACTTCTCTTGAAACTCTTTTCCATTAAAAAAATTTCTCTGTTTCTCAGATTATTATTTCCGCAAACAAGAGTGAGGTTGGTGAAGGCCACTGGTTGTCACATGTCACGAGGACAGCCTGTCCCAGGGACTCCATTCCAGTTACCTTGGAGGTTGATGTGTCTTTCCCTTCTCCCGCCCACCCCCCACTCCACCCATCCCAGCAAACTTGCCTAATAACCTGGATCATTTATAAACCTGTCAACAGCCAGAACTACAAAATGAGTAGTTCAATGGAAGGAAGGATAGGCTACTGTCCAACAACAGGAAATGTTATCAGAAGTGGTTTAACTGTGAATTCTTGAAAAAAAAATTTCAGGCCGCTTCAAGAATCTTGAAGGTTTTACTGTCTAAAGGTAGTTAAACGTTTAAGCATGCAAAACCTACAACCCGCGTGAATTACTGCGGGGCCAGTTTGGCTTTGGGAACATCTAGAAGCTCAGAACCCTTCCTGAAGGGTGGGCCCTCAACCAGGAGCACCAAAGCACCTGGGAATTTGTTAGCAAAGCAAAATTTCAGGCCCCACCCCAGACCTGCTGACTCCGAAATTCTGGAGGTGAGGCCCAGCTCCCCAGGTGATTCTGGGACACACTCGAGTTTGAGAACTGCTGGATCAGAGCCTTAGACTAGTGCGCTTCCCCCCCGTTAGCCACAGTCTGACTGTACCATTAACAGACTGAAGGCATGCAAACCTCATCCGAACCTGAAACATTAAGACTGAGCTCTAGCGGCTGCATCTGTAACATCCATGAACGTATTTATCTAAACCACCATTTTGGGCTTGGCAAGTCCCATAAATTCATTTTTTAATGCCTAAGGCAGTATCCCTTATTTGCTCTCAAAACTACCTGTTTTGCACTGCAAAAGGAGTTCCTGGTATATTTTTCTGCAACAAAAAGAATAAATCTATGCTTGCTCTTATATTAGTCATAATTACATATGTACAATATATCTTCTCTCAACCTTTGGCTTTCCAAACTAGATTAGTAGTCTGTCCACATTATCCTCACAAGGAAATCTGAAGCTGGAAAAAAAAAGGTTAAAATCCCTAGAAGGAACTGAAGCACTTATTTATGACTAGAGCATGTTCAGAACGTTCCAATTATTGGAAGAATGACTAAAGGAATTGGAGAGTTGCCAGATTTAGCAAATACAAACACAGGATGCCCCGTTACATCTGAATTTCAGATAAACAGCCAATATTGTATGGGACATACTAAAAACAAAAAAAAATTATTCATTGTTTATCTGAAATTCAAATGTAAGTGGGCATTCTGTATTATCTGGCTACTCTCAAATGGGGAATACTGACCTGTGGGAAGCTTTGGGGGAGACAACTGTCCTCAAATACTTAAAGGACTATTAGGAGAACAATGGGCTAATATCAATATAGACCCAGAGACTAGAACCCATGGGTAAAAATTACAGGAAGAGCATATCCGGCTCAACAGAAGAAAGACATTTGTAACTATAGGAATTCAAGTAGAGATGTGCTGAGGAGAGTAGCAGGAAAGTCATCATTTGGGAGTGTCTGTTGAGTGGTTAGGCTAAAAGATAAAGCCTCTTTGATTTGAAGGCCTATGAATCCCTAAACTGCTTGAGTTGCCATCGTCTAGAATCCTCCTGCCTCGTGAACTACGCAAACTGCTCTGGGTATACACAGATAAGCCCTGGCTCTGCAACGTGGGTGAGAAACAAATGGCAAGAAAGCATCCTGGACCTCCTTGGTGGTGCAGTGGTTAAGAACCCACCTGCCAATGTAGGAGACACGGGTTCGAGCCCTGGACTGGGAAAATCCCACATGCCATGGAGCAACGAAGCCCATGCGCCACAACTACTGAGCCTGCGCTCTAGAGCCCGTGAGCCACAACTACTGAAGCCTGTGCACATAGAGCCCGTGCTCCACAACAAGAGAAGCCACTGCAATGAGAAGCCTGCGCACCGCAATGAAGAGTAGCCCCCGCTCGCCGCAACTAAAGAAAGCCCACGCGCAGCAACGCAGCCACAAATAAATAAATAAACAAATAAATTTATTTTTTAAAAAAAGCATCTTGTTCCATCGAGGAACTTGTGCCCATCCTACTGGTAGAGCCTAATGAAACACATTTGTGTGCACTTTTTCCCCATGTGCTTTAAAAAAGCCATTAAGATTATGTAAGGATTTTTCAAAAGCGTTTCAATGATTATAAAATCCTTCACTGCTTTCAAACATAAAACAGATACACAAGGAAACTCACCCTTTGTCCTGCTGTCCATTTCTGTTTTTGACGAGTCTGGAGTTGCTGCAGTCGGAGGTAACTTCTTGCCAATAGTCTGAGGGGAAAAAAGATGATCTTTACTCATCAATATGATTCTCTCCATCAAGCAAAGGAATAAAAAAGATCAAGATCATGATGACGAAATGCTCACAACTGGTCCTAAAAGCCTCATACTTAAGTTTTGGTATTGCTCTCTGTATTGGCTGCCATTCTTCCATTAGGCCTGGACCTCAGTGACAGATAGGTGGGAAAACCAAGTTAAAAAGGCTTTATCCTTGTAGGCACTCCATATCTCTTATTCCCATTCTTCCTTGGTTCTTTTTTTTTTTTTTTTTGCAGTACGTGGGCCTCTCACCGTAGTGGCCTCTCCCGTCGCGGAGCACAGGCTCTGGACGCGCAGGCTCAGCGGCCATGGCTTACGGGCCCAGCAGCTCCGTGGCATGTGGGATCTTCCCGGACCGCGGCAAGAACCCATGTCCCCTGCATCGGCAGGCGGACTCTCAACCACTGCGCCACCAGGGAAGCCCTCTTCCTTGGTTCTTATTAGAAGGTTGATTACTTTCAGCAGAGAAAACAGGGACATTTCCCCTCAGTTTATGAGAAGCTGACTCAATCTATGGCCCAGAGGAGGTGTTCAAAGTGTCTGCAGCTTGGAAGGAAGGGCAGGAAGAGGGAAGGCACAAAAAGACAGAAAGAAGGAAGGGATGGAAGGATAGAAGGCCACGACAGACAGATGATGGGCAGGTTGAAGGACAGGCAGAAGTCAGAGTGTCCAGGGCAACTGTGCCTAGTCATGTTTCCTTCTAGCCATCTAAAAGCCAACTAGCTCCAAAGGTGGAACAAGCAGGGCCAGCAGCTCCCTTCCTTCCCACCAGCCTTTCAACCCTCCAGGGCTTTGAAAAAGGCCAATGCTGCAGACCCGAGGCAGCTATTTAGTAGTTAAAAACAAAAAAAGAATCTGTTTTGAGTTCATTTTCTTCCTTTCATTCAGAACTAATTCTATTATCATCCATTATTTATGAACCATCCACAGAAAAGACTGGATATTGTCTCTAACTAAAGATATTCCCCCAAACACAGGCAACTCAGCGGCTCAAAGCAACAAAAATGAAAAACGAGACGAGCAGCAAAATGACGGTTCCAAAGGTGAGGTCTGTCCCCGCCTCCTGTCCTTGGACATCACGTTTGTGTGATGGTGATTAACGTCCGAGGAAAACGTCGACTGATACCAGGGAAACAGCTCTCAGAACCAAGCAGCTGCGTGAATCTCCCCAACAATGAGGAGTTTCCCCAGTGAGAATTTCGGCCACTGGGAAAACCAAACATATCTCCTCCTTGAACACATGAAGGGGAATGAACTGCGTAATTGACATACTGGCACGGTGGAATTTTTCTTCTAATACGACTGATTCACCACAGTTTTTAATTTGAAGAAGTTCTTCATGCTTCAAATGTTGAAACTAACATTAAATATGAATAAATCACAGAAAGAGTGTAAGATAAATCTAATCCTCAGCCCTTAGTGAATTTTTAAAAACATTTGTGACAGAAAGCCTTTACATTTTGCACGGTGACATTTTTATTTAGTGCTGCAGGGCTTTCTATGTTGGATAAAAAATGAAACCCAAGATACTATGCCGTTCCTCAACCGCCACTAAATACTCAAGCTAATAACACTGTGATTCCGAGGAAACATCAAGGAGGAAAAAAGCTTGTTGTTATTTGGCCATAAGGTCACATTTGATGAAAAACTGTTCTTAGAATCATCTTGAAAAATCAGGAATTGACAGTAAAAACAGATGCACTCAGTGTCATTCGCATTCCTGCTCACACTTCCAACAGCATCTCCATCACTCTCTTTGTTTTCCCCTTTTGTGGACCAGAATAAACCATCGCTGCTGTTAACACATTAGGAAGAAGAAAACAAAAGTGATTCATCCTTTAGTTATTGCTGACAGTAGAGAGAGGAAAATACAGCGGTAAGAACTATGTCCAATCCTGACTTTGCTTCCATTCCTGAAAAAGAAATCACACATCCGATGGTTTGGGCCTTAAGCCAGATGCCTTCCTTTAGAGAAACTTTCACAGGTTGTATATTGTTACGACACCCCCTTACTTGGTAACAAAAGGAAGTGTTGCCCTCCATCTCTGATGTCCTGGTTTACCAGTGCGTCCAAGCTAACAGACATCAAGAAAGGCCACCAACTAAATATACTTACTTCTGAGCAGAAAGACATAAGAAAGCAAAGCTTACTCTATTATTTTTTTTCTTGCTATTTGAGAAAACACAGCGCACTGGTCTCTGCGTGGATCCCAGCATCGGGGGGTGGGGGTGAACCTGATATTGCCCTCTTCTTCTGGGGATGCTAGACCTTAACTCCCTCCTTCTTCCTCATGGGCCTTGAGGAAGGTCTAGAGTAAGGCCAGTTCCTCCCTTCTCAGCCTGGTCTTCCAGGTGTCCCAGAGATGAGAGCTGTTCAGGTGTCTCTCTCTTCTCTAGGACCCAGACCTAGAGAAGTATGGTTCCCAGACCTGGAGAAGTATGGTTCCCAGACCTGCGGCACTAGCCTCACCTGGGAACTTTGTTAGGAAGTCAAATTCCCAGGCCCCGCCCCAGCCTTTCTCAATCGGAAAGTCTGGGGATGGTGCCCAGCAGCTTCTGTCTGAACACACCCTCCAGGGGATTCTGGTGTACGTTCAAGTTTGAGAACCACCAACCTAGATGTAGGAGGGATTCCATTAGCATTAACCAAATCCCTTTTCTGGGATTAACAACTCGGGCGCCTATTCTCATACCTGGACAAATTATAAAACATCTTTTTCACTCTTCTTCCTCTCTTCTCTACCTCCTTCCACTAAATGCCTTCCCCCTTCTCTATTCTCACTGGCATAAGAACTTGTCATTGCTACTGAATGAGTCGGTTCAGAGAGGCAATGAAGTTTAGTAGAGCAGACAATGTGACAATATCACTGAGGGAGGAGGGGGGCAGAGGTGGCCATGAGACCCTTCACCAAAGGAGTACTGAAAGGATGAATGCATGGATGGATGGATGGACAGATGGATGAATGGATGGTAAGACCGCTTTGAACCAAAAGTGGAAGACTGTATCTAGCCTCTCTGGGCTCAGACTACCGTGAAGGCCAAGTGGGCAGATCCCCATGACGGGGTCGACCTTCAGGGACAGCCAAGCCCTGCGGCTCCTCTGTGGCGCTCCCCTTTACTGGCATTTGGGGCGGGACATTTCTTCACTGGAGAAGACTCTCACACACTAAAGGACAGTTAGCAACACTTTCTCCTGCTCACTAACAGCCTGTAGTGCTCCTTGTTTACTGCATCCACCCCAAACACCCCACCCCTTTCCAAACACCTCATTTGAGAAGCTCTATCCCTTGCCCTTCCTCTAAATATAAGAACAAAGACAAATGTAGTGAATTACTGCGTTCTCACCAGGCTTCCAGCTTCCTGTACCTCTGAAAACATGTTTGATCCATTGGGCTAAATGTGAACAGAAACCCCAGCTTTTAAAGGGCATTCATCATGAGAGCAATGCCAAGTTCCAGTACACACACAGGTCCCACATAGCTGAAGGTCAGCCACAGTGCAGGCCTGCGTGGACGGACAAATTGGGGAATCACATCCATGCATCTCTCATCCACCTTGCAGGCAGTAAAGAAGGATGCTAGGCTTGCAGAGGCTATGGAAGAGCATTCGGGATCTCCACTTGTGGCTTCCTTGGCAGAGCTCAGAGTTCCTGCCTTCCTGGGTGTCACAAAGAAGGTGTTATCCAGGACAAGCACGAGCCACACACTTAGGGGCTGTGTTGATCCTGCTCAGGACACAGCTCTTTCAGCTCCTAAGAGATCTGCAAACAGGCCCATTTTACGACATGCCTTCGATGGAGGGACTCTTGGGCTCTGCTCCATAGCTCAGCCCAACATGTCCTCTTCTACTCCATGCTGTGGCTAAAGACTTCCCAGGACCCACATCCGCGACACTCTGCTCTGATTGCCCCCCAACTCAGAGGCTGCTGCTTGATCTGGGAGTGCATGTACATATGGACCTGAAATGTATGAAATGTATGTATGAAATCTATGGAGCTGAAAGCTCTACAGACTATTACTATCAACCCACTTCAACACACAGTAATCACCAAGTTGGTGTCAATTTTTGTCTCTCCTGTCACACCCTAATCTCCATTTAAAACCTGATTTTTAAAAATTAATAATTCAAAAAGTTCTTCCCTTTGAATATGTAATACCAGAAGTCCCTCTGCTGTTAGCTCTCTTGACAAAAGTACTAAGTAAAGTTTTGGGGGGTTTTGTGTACAGTAGGGGCATCATATATACTCCTAGCTCTGTAAGATCTGATAACACAGCCTCAGGACAGATAACACACATATGATTTCAGTTAGTAGAGCTAGTCATTTCTTTTCTTTTCTGTGCCAAAATGAAGAAACTAATGCTTGTAGGAAAGACAATCACTGGATTGGACTCCAGTGGAATCCAGTTCCCTAATGACTAATATATCTGTTTCTCTTCGCAACTGCTGGAGTGTGAGACCAGGATCCTGCTCAAACCAAGTGCAAAATCACTCCTCTGACTTTATTCTAATTCAGATGCAAGCTCCTTTGAGTGTAAAAAAGTTTCCAGTCATAGGACAATGCTAAGGAGAACAAAGTTTACGTCCTATCTCTGAAAGTCTCTTCTCCAATAATACTACAGAAAACTCTGAAATCACAAAGGCAACCAGGTTCGCTGCGTAGGGGGAGGAGTGAGAGAGCTCCTTGCATCCTAGCAGTTGGTGAAGCCCCCCTGTTGGTAGACCAGGCTTTCTGATGCCTATTCTAGAAGAGGGTGATCTTCTGAGAAGCTATACGGAAACATCACTCGAGTGCTTACACAAAGCCAAACACAAGACATGACTTTTCAAAAAGCTGGTAAAATACAAGATAAAGGACGGCTCTTTGAAGGCACGAGGCACGACTTTGACTACATTTGGTATCTGACAGTACCTTCCTTTTCTGTTCAGTACAGCTTTGTTAAATACCCGTTCGATGTGAGACAGCGAAGCAGATGGAAAGGCAAGAGGACGCTGAACATCACTGCACACACTGAAACAGCAATTTGCTGGGTTCTCCAGAGTGGTGTTTTTTTTTTTTTTGCGGTACGCGGGCCTCTCACTGTTGCGGCCTCTCCCGTTGCGGAGCACAGGCTCTGGACGCGCAGGCTCAGCGGCCATGGCTCACGGGCCCAGCCGCTCCGCGGCATGTGGGATCCTCCCAGACCGGGGTATGAACCCGTGTCCCCTGCATCGGCAGGCGGACTCTCAACCACTGCGCCACCAGGGAAGCCCCAGAGTGGTGTTTTGAGGGGTGCCCAGCCATTCAGCATGGTTATCCCAAATCCCAGTCAATATACAGGAAACAGAGAGATACAGGCTACGGGAGAGAGCGATGAGGAGAGAAACAAAACAGTAACTGTATATGACCATATCCACAACCTTTCAGCTTTCCTTTTCCACCACAAATCAGAGAGCTATACAAACTGCTATTAAAACTCACTGTCAACTTTTTATATTTATCCTTACATGCTCCTTTCATGAACATCTATGACTGATGGTATTAGGAGAAGTCTGCTTGGTGCTCAGCAGGGAGCGGTACGAGCAGGGCAGAAGCCCCTTATGTAGCCAGCTCCTGTCTGAGCCAGAAGAGAACTAGTACAAAAGAGTGTCCATACAATGGAGTGCCTGCGCACTTCTAAAGGAAGGCTTTTCTACTCGCTGGGAAATTTACATTAGCAATTGTCAATTCACCCGCCTTTGGTTGGCCCAGCCTAAACGACTTGCTATCGACAGAAGATATGTCAGAGTAAAATACAACTCCAAATTCTAAAAATCAAATGCATGGTCCAGTGAAAGAAAAAATATATTTGGAGCTCCATTCTACGGACAGAGGTATTACCTCTGCAATACCTCACATACCACTGTGTTAATTCTGACGTCTCCAAAGGGGCAGGCTTCATATAAGTAAGTCTCCTCTAAACTTGGCTATAAGAAAAGCTAAAATGTAAAAAGCTGTCTTCTGATTATTAAGTTGGGCTTAAGACTTACAGTTATTCATATAATGTTTATTTCCCTGGTTGTCTTGAAATGTTAGTGATAATTCAAGTTACATTAAACCTCCTTGCCCAACCAGAGTTAAAGACCTTGTCAGATTCACAGCTGCTTTAGAAGTATTTGTTAGCTGTATTCCACTTAGAAGTTTAACGGCTTTTCTCCTCCTTTCTCTTCAGAAACGGTGCACTCCTTGAGGGAGGGACCTAGATGTTCATTATTCTCTTATCTCCACAAAGTGAAGGGTTAGGAAGTGTTTGTTGAGTGGAGCCAGGAATTTGGGGGCACCATCCCCTCATCCTTTGCCCTACCATGAGCATCCTACCACATCACAACATGTAAATGAAGGGAGCTGTCCTCCTTGACAAACCAGACTCCTCTTGGAGCCCCACTGTTTGTCACTGTCATGTATCAGCTCTTCCAGGCTGATCTCTGGTGACAGCACATTGTCCAGGATGTCTTCCTAGACCTCTATGGCCCCTGCCTTACTCCCCTGTTCTCATGCACATGACCCCGACCTCCGATTAATTATTGGTTGCCATAAGGAAGAATCCAATCTCAGCCATGTTTCTGGTGGACTTTTGTCTGCCTATGATGTCCAAATACTCTTCGTAGCCTGATCCCTCACATTTTCTCAGGTTCCTATTATGATCAAAGGGCCCTCACTTGGAGGGTATATTATCATCCAGGTATGTGTGTACACACACACACACACACACACACACACACACACACACACACACTCCCAAGATGTTCCACCAACCAACCAACTAAATACCAAAACACCTAATGCCACAATCTGGTAAATTTGGGAAACACAAGATGCTTGGTCTAATCCTTGCATAATAGCATATTAAAGGCTCTGAGAAGTCCTGCAGTTACAGATTAATTTTATCCTTAACATTTTCTCATTGTTTTCTAAACTTATCCGCACACAGAAGTCCTACTTCTTATGATACCTATGGACACATCACGAGAACGAGCAGTCCTCAGAAGAGGTGGGTGAAGGTCACCACTTCTGCTTCCTAAATTCTCTTGGCTCGTCCTCTCTGGCTCCTAGACTCACAACGTGGAACCCACCCTTGACTACTCTCTTACTGCACCTTCCCATATCAAACCCACCACCCAGTCCCTGCTTTCAGTTTCATCCCCTCCTCTTTGACCCCAGCCTGTGGGCTTTGTAACTAACACAGGAACTATTTCCACAGTTTTCTAGACGAGGATCCTATTCTCCAATTCAAGCCACTTCATTAGCTCTCCTGTAGACGCAACTTTTAATCACCCTCCACCACCACCCCTTACCATATCTATTTCAAAACACTCAGAATATATACTGTTTCTCAATGGCTATTCATGTAATTCCCAAAGCCCTGAAGACATTCGAGGGTTTACTTCTGATAGCTGCAACTTGGCAGCTCTCTCAATGGCTGGCATCTTTCTCTTGTGCTCTTAAGATGAGTAGCCAACTTTGACTATAAGACACCTATTTCCATCTTAGATGCTTCCATTAGATCTTCTAGGGTTTACTCTTTCTATCTGTCCAATAGATACTTCAGTATCTATCATTTTACTGAACATGTATATATGAAGTCTGTTTTATATTTGTATATTAAACACACATGCACACTCTCTCTCTCTGACACATGTGCCTCAGTAGAAAGATGTACCTAAGAATTTGAGCCAATTTCTAGAATTTACCATGCACTTTAACTTCTGCCAGGATCTGATCATTTGGTTTATTTGTTTGCTTTTTGAATACCTCAGGAGACCATGTCCTAGAAAGCTGGAAAGAACCACCCAACACATGCACTCACAGGAGGAATAGGATTTTCTCTGTCAAAGCAAAATAACTTTTTGAAGGTGTAGTAGGGGCTTCCGCTTGTGCTGGGGAAATGCAGTGCTGAAGGAGGAGTCAAAACCTACTTAAGTGCTCAATGAGGTGGAGGATGTACATTCAGACCACATTAAAATCATAGGAGGCAGCTCTCCAAACATCTGACAGTATATGAAAATGCTGTTTCTATTTTCCCCCACTGTTCCCAAGAGAGGAGCCTGCATGCTATTTTGTTGTCGGATCATCTTATTCACAGAGGATAAACAAGCCAGAGTAAATTTCCATTTCATATAGTACTTCGGCAAAACACAGTTCGCCAGTACGCTTTCAAAAGGCTATTTTCTGCTATTATGACAGATAAAAGGAAATCTCAAGCCTTTCTTCTACCAGAGGATTAGTTTTATCTTTTGATTAATAATGCTTTCCTTTTAGATGCATTTGGAGAATTTAAGAAGAGCGTGGGTAAGAAAGAGAGAAGGATGGTATGGGAGCAGGGAATATCACGGGGCCAGTTTGAGTTCTGTTCATCCAGTGCTTTAACATGAAACTGGCTGTACATACACGGACCAAGTCCTAATTTTCTAATAAAGTAGTGGTATGAATTCAATTAACATACAAAGATCCTTTCCAGCTCTACAATATTTTGAGTTACTCAGTCCCAACACAGTCCAGGCTATCCCCCTTACCTGGGATGGTACCTTCTCCTGCAGTATATTTGAATCCTGTCTCACCTTTAAGGGGCAACTAAAGTCCAGCTAGCTAAATGTTTTCTACTGACATGCAGCCCACATTTGATCATGACATTTTTCTGTGTATGAGATACTTGAGGGCAAAACCACGTTTATTCAGTTTTCCTTTCTGCATTTAAAGTGAAGGCTTGCCTCAACCACTCTTCCTCCGTCCCTCCCTCCCTTCCTTCTTCCCTTCCCTTCCTTCCTTCCTTCCTTCCTTTCTTTCACTCACTCACTCACTCACTCATTCATTTATTCAGCATTCTTTTCTAGAACTACCATGAGCCATGATCTATGCTGGAAGCTGCATATACAAAGATGAGATGGGCGGAGTCCTGGATCTCAAATAAGTTCAAAATTTAGCTGTGGAGACAGATTAATTAACAAAGCATCACAGTCCAAGGGATAAACACTACAATAAAAGTGTGCATAGAAAAGAGAAAAGGAGCCATTAACAAGTCTACATGGGGAAAGAAGCCTCACAGCAATGATGCAGCTTGAGTTAACTTCTGAAGAATCAGTAGGAATTTGCCAGGTAGAAAATGGTAGAGAGAGTATTCGAGCTAAAGAAAAGCAGGAGTGAAGGTGAGAATGTAAGCAGGGAATGGGGGCTTCGCAGCACAGAACGGGGACAATGGAAGGGGGGATCCTGTAGGTGGGGTGAAAGGAGGAAGAGCTGCTCGGGCCAGGAGGCCAGCAAGGTAAATGGAAGCCAATGTTACCGTTTGTGCTTTATCTTAAAGGCAACTGGTAGTTAGCAGAGGTGTGGCATGATCACATGTGACTTTAAGACCAATGATCCGGTGGCATTGGGAGGAATGAAGAAGAAAGGAAAGGGCATGTGAAAGTCAAGGAGATAATTAATTAGGAGGTTGATGCAATGATCCAACTGAGGCAGTGAAACTAAGGATGCGGAAGAGAGGCTGGAGAAACACGCAGACTGCCAACCTGTCCATATTCCACAATCACGACAGGGATAAATCAGTGACTGTGAATTGGTGTGAATATAGATGGAAAAATACCCAAACTCTGTTATGTTCTTGAGTCAACATATATGTATTCTACAGAGGTATTGAGTGCCAATGGTGTACAAAGAACATTAAGTTCAGACCCTGACCAGAGACGCAAAAGAGCTCAACAGGCTCAGGGAAGCATCATGGAAAATCTATCCTAATGACAAGAATCACAGTGGATGTGTTTCTCAGGTCGCTGATGCTGGTGTGGTGACATTAGTGACAAAATAGTAGGCCTGTGATAGTGTTGAACAGTTACCTTACTGTTAAAACACTAATCAATCTACCATTTGAAAACAAAAACATTTTTTTAAAACAGAGGCACATAAGAAGCTCTGGACATGTACGAAAAAGCATCTTTCTAATCTGACAAATTTCAAGTAAACAGTTTAGTCAAATATGTCTCCAAAAATGTCTTAAGCTAGAGACAAAAATGGGAAATTTCTTTTCCCCAAAAGAAATTTCCAGAGAAGCTTTTCTCTCCTTCAGAGTAAGGAAAGGAAATGAAACAGTTTCAAACTGTTTGAAAAGAGGTGATACTTGGAGCAATGCTTTGTTGCTTGGTTTTCAAGTAAAATTGCTACTTAAAAGGCTAGGGCATACAATGGACTATTATCCAGCCTTAAAAAAGAAGGAAATTCGGACACATGGTATATAGCATGGATGAACCCTGAGGACATTACACTAAGTGAAATAAGTCAGTCACAAAAGGGCAATACTATATGATTCCTCCCATATGAGACACCCAGAGTAGTAGAAATCACAGAGACACAAAGGAGAATAGTGACTGTCAGGGGCTGGGGCAGGAGGAATGGGAAGTTGTTGGGTACAGAGTTCCCGTTTTACAAGATGAGAGGAGTTCTAGAGACAGATGGTGGTGATGGTTGCGTAACAACGTGAGCGTATTTAATGTCACTGAATTGTACACTGAACAATGGTTAAAATGGTAAATTTTATGTTATGTATATCTTACCACAATTTTTAAAAAGGCTTAGGGTATACTCCTCTTTCCCTACAAGCCTCTCTTTATGTAGGAATATTGACTAAAATGGCAAAAAATTGCTCACGAGGCTCTGATATCCTGCTATTTAATATTCAACACAAAATAATCAGGGGGTGCAGACAGCATGTAATGAGGTGAGTTAGAGAACAAACCCATCTTTGTCCAGAAACTCATCTCAGTCTTACTGGGAAACACTCCTTACACTTCTAGGAAAGATAACCTACTGATCCCATAAAGACAATCTCTAAATCTGGCTGATGCTAAAGAGCTCTGGCTTTAATCCTGTATGACTCATTCTTTACTTTCATCAACTGTTCCACAGACTCCCAAAGAATAACACTTATTCCTTTTTTGAATCATCCGGACTCCCCAGCTTTATAGAAGAATGGAAGAGAAAACAGCATCAAAGGTTAAAGACTCAATGATATTATCTTTATATTTTATTTTTATTAGAAAGAACAAGTTTACATCACGCACTTCTGCAAAACAGGGACTTCCAAAGTACACTCAGAGGTCAGGTACACATTACTTACATCTTCTAGACCTCCAGAGGAATACTTAGAAAGATGACCCCAAGGTGCTCCAACAATGGAGATTCTCAAAAAGAGATCAAATTGAACTCAGGGTACTTCAATGACTAGTTACTAAGACATTTAACAATGAGGGGTGAACCCAAATTGTGTGCCTTCCATAAAAATATCCTAGATGCCAACTGCTGGAATTCTCTCTCACCGCCCCCTCCCGCTCCGAACTTGCTTTGAATCTCGAGAACAGCACTCACCACCCTCTGCCTTGTGATTATGGCTACTTATGTATGTGTCTGTTTCACTGACGGGGACTTTAAACGCTGCAGGAGGGCAAGGGCAGTGTCTTGGTAATCTCTGTATTCTTTGATGTGCCTTGCACACTAGAGGTACTAAATATTCATAATTTACTGCAGTCAACAATAAGTTCAACATTCAACCAAAACATTTACATTTATGGGGAACGTACTGTGTGCAATGCATTTTCTAGGCACGAGTGATATAACAATGGAACAAATCAACCTGTTTCCTCTTTCACGACAGCATCTGGTGGTAAGAGGGAATTAGTACTGAGTAGGAATTCCCCTCTAAGATCAGACTTAGCAGCTATGTGATCCTGGGCAAGTTACTTAACCTCTCTAGACCTCAGTTTCCTTGCCTGAAATGGAGATAATAGGTACCTCATAGATTTTGCTTGGAAGATTAAATGGAAAAAATGTATATAAAGTGCTTAACCATTACTACTGTTATTGAATTTTACCGAATAAAAACAATCATCATAATGCCTCTTTATGAATCTAGTTACAAAGAATGACTGTTTCAATTACAACATCTTTTAAAAACAGCAGGTTAACTGTCACTCCTTTGCTTGGGGACTGGAGAGCATGAAGCAACTTTTACAAGACAGTCGCACAGCAGAGACGGGCTCAGAGGAAAGTGATAATTCTGAAAAAAGATCAAGGAAGAAAAGCAAGAGCCATCGCCATATAGTCGCTGCTCAGGAGGCAAGGCAGACAAAACAAAGTAAAGAGGAGAAACGACAAGGCCCAGAGCCGACAACCCACAGAGCTTTCAGGTCAATAAAGCTTCGGTTAAGGTGGCGCCCAACAGTGAGTGGCCGGAAGACCGTTCCAGAAGCCCCTCAAGTAGGAGCCCATGCCGACTGCTTCTGGCCGCGTCCAAACTGTTATCTACTGTTAACGACGGAAAAACAACAAGGCGTGTGTCTGGGGAAAACGGCCCGTTGTCAGAGAACAGAAAGCCTTTTACTGAGCATTTTGATACTCAGGAGCAAACGCACCACCACAGAAAATCACCCCACGCCATCTCTTACAAAGCTTGGCATCCATTCAACAATGGATGAAAAACTCCTAAATTGCTCGGCCAGATACTCCTCCCAGGCGGTTCAGGAATCGGGGCCAAATGAGACCATAAACTCACGTGATACAGATTTCTAAAGCCACTAGTGGAAATTACTGACAGACACTTAGACGTGAAAAGCTGGATTCACAGGCCTCTACCTGGAACGGGCCAAGACTTCCTGCCAAACGCTGCTCTTAAAGGCTTCTTTCAACACCAGCAAGGAAGGGACAACTGGAATTCTGTTCGGATCCTATAGGTAGTACATTAACTTCAACAAACCTTGACGAATGCTTACTGCTACACAGCCCACAAAGCGAAACGGTTTTCCCACGTTATTTTTACCTTTACGTTTTCAAGAAAGTGCCGTGTTCTCGGCTATAATATTGGAGATTTAAACGTAGTGTTGACAGGAGTCAATGCAACCACCAGATTCCAGATCTCCCAGATCCTCTAGGTATCTAGAGCCTCAAAACGGAACATTCCACAGCCTTCTAAAGAAATGCCTACTGAAAGTTTGTAATGACATGGGAAATTATATATAATGCTGAGTGGAAAAAAATACACAATTATGTGTGCGAAAAAAAATTATGCATGTGGTATGATCTCAACCGGTTAAAAATGTATGGCAAAAGGAGTGAAAGTAAATATGAAACAATGTCAACAGTGTAGGCCCCGGGGTGATTCAATTATAGTGCTTTTTACTTTCTTTTATATTTTTCAACTTTCCAGTGTTTCTACAAACCAGTGATTACTTTTACAAGCAAAGTTTTAAGAAAATAGCACACACTAACATAGGTGGAAAGGATGGCCCACCTCTTCACATTATTAATGCCTTTCTTCAGGTCTGACTTGATTTGCAACACCTCCTAACTAGAAATCACATGCAGCTTCCATTAGCGTGTCATTATATTTCCTTTTCCAAGTCATTAGTAAGGATGTTAAGAACATCAGATGTAAAATGAGTCATGATGGTAACTCACAAGATACCACCCATATATATAGAGCATCCCCGGTCATTTACCATCACACTTTACTTACAGTTATTCATCAGTTCACATCCTCAGTGATTAAGTGGATGATATAAAGTCATTTTCAATTAATGTTGTTCCAAGGAAAGTATTGAGTCATTTTATCAAATGTTTTCAAAGTCAAAAATATATATTTCCTGCTCTTCTAATTAAACCCATGAATTCCTATTCATACATGTGAAGGGGACTGAAAAAAGAGTTGAATTTACTTTGTAACTGTTTTTATGGGAGCCCTCATTTCCCAGTATTTGAAGAAGTACTGGTTTAAGAGGTGTGACCTATCTGTGCAGGGTCCACAGCTTAACTGTTCTCAGTTTTCTACCAGTTCTCTAGTTCTTCGTAAGCAAAAACTCGTTTAAACACAAACCAAAGAAATTTATTACAGTTTCTCAAATGTGAGAAAAACCAAGTGTGATGAGAACCAGGCCCCCCAAATTGTGAGCCCACTTAATGTGAACATACTTTCAAAAATCAAGCCTGACATTTTTTTTCTCATCCCCTTTGTGATGTGGGTTTTTTTTTTAACATCTTATTGGAGTATAATTGCTTTACAATGGTGTGTTAGTTTCTGCTTTATAACAAAGTGAATCAGTTATACATATACATATATTCCCATATCTCTTCCCTCTTGCGTCTCCTTTTTTTAAAATGGGATTCAAAGGCTTCCCTGGTGGCACAGTGGTTAAGGATCCGCCTGCCAATGTAGGGGACATGGGTTTGAGCCCAGGTCCGGGAATATCCCACATGCCGCAGAGCAACTAAGCCTGCTCTCCACAACTACTGAGCCTGCGCTCTAGAGCCCACTCACCACAACTACTGAGCCCGTGTGTCACAACTACTGAAGCCCACGCACCTAAAACCTGTGTTCTGTAACAAGAGAAGCCACCGCAGTGAGAAGCCTGTGCACCGCAACGAGGAGTGGCCCTCGCTCACCGCAACTAAGAGAAAGCCCGCAACAGCAACAAAAACCCAACACAGACAGACAGACATACATACATACATACATAAATAAATAAATAAATAAATAAATAAAATTTAAAAAAAAATTTTTAATGGGATTCAAGTTTGGGGTGTGGACAGATTGAATAAGTGCACTTTTAAGAGGAAACTTTTTGTAGAATAACTTCTGGTCCGTTGGAGCAAAAATTCAGTTCAGTCTGTGCTTGGCTGCCAGTTATATTCATTCATTCATTTATTCTAACTTTAGTTTCATAGCAAGTGTCTGGAGGAAAAAGAGTTCTCTTAAGGCTATAAATTATCTTTACGATGCCTGATGAGTTTTAGGCAAAGCACATCTTCACCGTATGAACAAATGGTATGTCTTTCACTACTCACTTGGCATGATCTCTCTTTCCTGTACTGAAATATTCCCCCATTCTCTTTGTCTTTCTCTGTAACATATACAAAGACTCCAAACCACACAAAATAGAGGGGAAGAAAACCCTCATTTAAAAAACAAAACACGGGCTTCCCTGGTGGTGCAGTGGTTGAGAGTCCGCCTGCCGATGCAGCGGACGTGGGTTCGTGCCCCGGTCCGGGAAGATCCCACATGCCGCTGAGCGGCTGGGCCCGTGGGCCATGGCCACTGAGCCTGCGCGTCCGGAGCCTGTGCTCCGCAACACGGGAGGCCACAACAGTGAGAGGCCCGCGTACCACAAAAAAAACAAAACAAAACAACAACAACAAAAATCACGAAATCACCTATTTTAATCATGTGCTTCCTTAAATGGCACTTTTTGTGGTTATATGCTATTTTCTAAAGGCATATTTTGGTTTTTTATGGGGGCGTGGGGAAGACAATATGCACAGAAAATATCCCAATTGATGCATTTTCTGGTCTTGAGAAATTCCTTGCCCTTTTCTATTACAATGGAGAACGTTCATTTCAGTGCTCTCCACGTTTGAGTTCCTGAGAGCAGCAATTCCTCTTCGTGCCTTCCACAAAGATGTGCTATAGACTCAGCACAGGGAAAACAATACAGATTCACGGAAGATGGTGACAAAGGAGGACAGAGACCAGTGATGGTACTTCTGGAGTTTATAACCCATTCCCTACTCCTGAGTTATTATACTTAATCTATTTCAGACAGGTGGGTTTCAGATGGCCATCTACAGGGGCTTTCAGGGAAAGATTTCCACACCCTTCCCATCACAGGACAAGGAAGAATTTATCAGTGCTCACTACTGGCTACTTCTCCCTTATTCCCAGGCTGGCACCATGTCTCAAATTAAAGGGGGCTCCCCTTTTTTCAGCCATCAATGGGACCAGAGAACGGTCAACCATCACCCCCAACATAATTCTTCATCTCCTCCTCAACTCTGTTTAGCCTTCTCTCTTTGCCACGGTGACCATCACTGTTCCACACTCCCGACCAATTACCTGAGTTCTAGTTTCTTGACCATCTTCATTCATTGCCTCTGTCATCGCCTCTTAGAGTACCCCTGCCTCTTTCTAGTCATTCAGTTTCATGACAAGACGATCAACCCATGTTAGATCTTCGTTTCACACAGAATTTCTAGACTAATGTCAGGGTTGGGCTACCCACGAACATACTGCTCTCTGGCCCCATAAAACCACTTTTAGTACTTGGAAACTATGATGCCTTCCTGACCTGGCTATATCTCTTTTGGTTTCTCAAGACCTTTTGTCATCTCTTATCTGGACTGCTTTTCTCCTCTCCTGCCTAACGACCTATGACTGAAGGCTCTAGCCAGAAAAACCTGGAGTTGTTTGAGCTCTTGGGCAATGAATACAAAAATTACACCAAAAGGTCAGAGATGCTATAACCCTTGACTGTAAGCACAGTAAGGTCAACCATCAATTACACTCTGCTCACCGCTATACTGCAAATCGACAATGTGACATGCATCACTTAGGCAGATTACTTCCACGCATGGGCATAGAGTTACCAGCT
The DNA here is from genome assembly GCF_951394435.1 of Stenella coeruleoalba. NCBI lineage: Eukaryota > Metazoa > Chordata > Mammalia > Artiodactyla > Delphinidae > Stenella > Stenella coeruleoalba. The sequence continues at coordinate 15,679,704 of NC_137152.1, forward strand.
TTGTAATGTTTCAGCCTCTTCTGAGTCAAAAATAGCAGTATCTGTATTCACGTCACTTGAAAAAACAGGATTCTAAATTATGAACAAGTCTACTTTCTCTGCTTCTAACAACACCTGAATGCAGAGGGGATACTGGGGTTTGAAGCAAAAGAAACTAAATCTAAAATTGAGACATATAAAGACAGAAAACGTGTCCAGCTCTCCCAATGCAGTAACTGCTAAGCACTGTACCAAGAGGACGAATCTGGACAACTCTAGGATCTTAAAGGCTTGACATTTTACATCACTACTTCTCTTATTATCAGTTTTGTTAATTGTCAAGAAAAGGTACCCAAGAAGTTTCAGAAAAGCTGCCTCTAGTGAAGGAAAAAATGAGAAACGCAACTAAGAAGTCAAAATAAAAAGAACAGACTGAGCAGATGCTACCAAAACAAATGGAGCAAAACATATTAAAATCACTGGTAGGTGAAAATGCTTAGCAAGTGAAAGAAGAAAAAGAAAATGAGGCAGTAAATCCATCTTTACCACTTCTAACTTCTTCATCTTAAATGAGCAAAACAGAAATACAGCTTCTGCATGATAGAGACTCCAAGTATCTGCCTTCAATTTTCCAAACATTGCCTATTTTATTCCTAAAAGTTCAAGGATGAGTTTAATTGGGGTGACACTCCTGACTCACAGGCCATCTGTGAAATGGCTTAACGATAGCCTTTTGATGAAGAAGTGGCTTGTAAGGCAATTCTGGAAAACTCTTAATTTGTAAACTGTTCATTTTATAGCCCAAGTTGAGAGAGAGAGAAATCTCTATTAGAGGTGTCGGTAGGGGTTATTGTACTTATGCTTCCAGGTGTTTCTAGAGCATTTATGGGTATACATTTATTTAGGATCTGGCCTCCAACATCAAGAGCCTGAGCTGAGAATAAGGCTGTCATGTCATAATTTTTAAATGGCCTCAGATGCCACAGAAAAATACAAAACAGGTTGCTGACTAACTGAACGATCTCTGTGATCTAAATTCTTTCAACGGAAGCAAAGACAGATCACCATGCAAAGTAAGCTGGATAGCTTGTTTTAAAGTTGCCAGCTTTCATAGAGCATTAAACTTAATCCATCCCATTGTTCTAGTTGCATAGAACATCATTTTACAACCAGTGAGAATCTCTGAGAGAAAAAGACAAGCTAGGTGCTGAAGCATGATGATTTTAACGGCCACACAGAAAATTTTAAACCCTTAAATTTCAGGAGTCAAAAGCATCTGCAAACTCTAGGATTATAAATATTATGAAATAATTGTTAATACATGAACAAAAGAGGGCCACAATGAAATACGTACAGATACCTCAGCCCACCCCACTGAAGAACGTCAACTGAAGCAAATGAACATGTTGGCAAACAATGTACAAAAAGAAGGACTTTCATTTCCTGTCCCCAAGGAATTCCAGAGCAGAAGTGAGGAGAGCAAATCAATCATAAAACTGGCTTTCCCCACAACGTAAGATGAAACGAGTACTATCATTTAGAATTAAAATAGCGCAAAAGAGAAATTCACCTTTTCTCAAAACAATGGTTTTGAATCCGTTCTCCATAAACCTGTGAGGGGCTAAGTGAGACGCCGCAGTCCTGTCACCCTTAAACCTCTGAAGCCAAGCAACACCAAGGCTCTCCGCTCATCTTTTCTCCAGGAGCTGCAGGAACAGGGGGAACTAGTCCTTCCTTGAAACAATTTGCAATCTCTTGGGGTCGTGTAACTGATCTGCTAGTTCATGGGGGTTCTCAGACAGAAGACCTCTTCCTCAACTCCTCATTCTAAGATGGGAAGAATAATATCCTTTCCTATTAGTGATAGGCAACACGAACACACGTTAAACACCAATTCCAACCACAATGAGACACCACTTCACACCCATTAGGATGGCTATTATTAAAAAAAGAAAAAAGGGACTTCCCTGGTGGCCCAGTGGCTAAGACTCCATGCTCCCAGTGCAGGGGTCCCGGGTTTGATCCCTGGTCAGGGAACTAGATCCCACATCACAACTAAGAGTTCGCATGCCACAGCTAAAGAACCCACACACGGCAACGAAGATCCCACGTGCCGCAACTAAGACCTGGCTCAGGCAAATAAATAAATAAATAAATAATTAAAAACCCCCCAAAAACAGAAAATCTCAAGTGTTGGCAAGCATGTGGAGAAATTGGAACTCTTGTGCATTGCTGGGGGGAATGTAAAATGGTGCAGCCTCTGTGGAAAACAGTGTGGCGGTTCCCCCCAAAATTAAAGAGAATTACCAGATGACCCAGTGATTCCACTCCTGGGGGTATACCCCAAAAAACTGAAAGCAGGTGTTGGTATGCCAGTGTTCATCGTAGCATTATTCACAGTAGTCAAAAGGTGGAAACAACCTAAATGTCTATCAATGGAGGGATGATTTTAAAAATTGTGATATATCCATACAATGGAGTGCTATTCAGCCTTTAAAAGGAAGGAAATTGTGACACATGCCACAACATGGATGAGCCTTGAGGACATTATGCTAAATGAAATAAACCACAAAAGGACAAATATTTTATGACCCTACTCTCATGAGTATTCAAATTTGGAGAGACAGAAAGTACAATGGTAATTGCTAAGGGGAGGGGGAACTGGGAGTTAGTATTTAATGAGTACAAAGTTTCAGTTTGGGAAGACGGAAAAGTTTTGGAGATGGATGGTGATGATGGCTGTATAACGATGAGAATGTATTTAATGCCACTGAACTGTACATTGAAAAAGGAATAAAATGGTATCATATTATATATATTTTACCACAATAAAAAGATTCTATATTTCTACAAGAGTAGACAGAAAGCTTTTATGGGGATTTCCACTGGGAAGTAAAGCTGAGTGTGGGACTGAGAAAGCCTTAGCTTTGTTCTGCTGGAATCTTTTATCATATACTTGGGTTAGTTTCATTAAAAACAAAACCAACCAGAATTAAGTCAGCTTATAACCTGGAAGCTCCTAATTTGAAAATTCAGCCAGAGGAAATAATCAGGGAAGGTACAATAATGTATATATAAGAATTTATTTATTTATTTTTTTTGCGGTACGCGGTCCTCTCACTGTCGTGACCTCTCCCGTTGCGGAGCACAGGCTCTGGACGTGCAGGCTCAGCGGCCACGGCTCACGGGCCCAGCCGCTCCGCGGCATATGGGATCTTCCCAGACCGGGGCACGAACCCACGTCCCCTGCAACGGCAGGCGGACTCTCAACCACTGCGCCACCAGGGAAGCCCCAAGAATGTTGTTTTTAATAGTAAAATTGTGGAAGCAACATAAATAGTTACCACACAGGGATTGGTTCAATAAATGGTGGTGCATCTTGACAATGAATGATCATACACCTCTCTGACAGAAAAGGGGGACCCATAATATGTTAAGTTTTAAAAACAGGTGACATTGAACATGACCTCATTATTGTATGAGGAGTGAGGTGTGTACTGCATGCACATTCAGGCTCAGATAAAAGTCTGGAAGGATACACAGAAAATGTTGACTACGATTATTCCTGGATCAGGACAGGAATAAAGACGCAGATGCAGAGAATGGACTTGAGGACACAGGGAGGGGGCAAGGTAAGCTGGGACAAAGTGAGAGAGTGGCATGGACATATATACACCACCAAATGTAAAATAGCTAGCTAGTGGGAAGCAGCCGCATAGCACAGGGAGATCAGCTCGGTGCTTTGTGACCACCTAGAGGGGTGGGATAGGGAGGGTGGGAGGGAGGGAGACGCAAGAGGGAGGGGATATGGGGATATATGTATACATATGGCTGATTCACTTTGTTATACAGCAGAAACTGACACACCACTGTAAAGCAATTATACTCCAATAAAGATGTTAAAAAAAAGGGCAATTTCTATTTATTTCTTCATATTCTTTAACTTTGAGTTTTTATTATTATAATAATTTTTGCAAAGAGCTCCTGTAGTCAGAAGTAACAGAGTTATTTCCACTTTGAGAAACAAACAAGCAAAGGGTTTGGGGGGCACTCAGCAGTACAATGTGTAGTTTACAGGTCACTAACTTTAAGGGTTGCAGGGGCCACCCTTCCTGCCCCATTTCCAGGCCCTAGTCTGATGGAGCCAGAGAGGCCATTACCAAGACTCCCACGTTTCACAAGTTACACTCCATCAAGCCTTCACTCATTTCCCAAATGAAGAGTCACCATCTGAATTTTGCATATAAGGACCTAATTCTGTGTTTTACTTTTCAGAACTCAGGTCAGTGACACCCAGCAATAATAACAATCAGCAAGTTTCAGATATCTTTCAATAGGAAAATTCTCTCAAGCCACTTCAGAGGAATATATCTTTATTTTAGCCAACTGCTCCCTTCTAGGCAAGCAACAGACACCATTCAAAAAACTTTCAAGAAGTCCTCCTACTCTTAAAATAATGTGTTAAAACAATGTGTTTCCTTTCTGTCATGCTATTTTCCTTTTTTTGAAAATTTGAAAATATTATAAGTTAAAGGCAACAGAAAAAGACATAGATATATTTTACAGATACCATCAACTCTCCCCTTAAAATTTTTTTTGCAACAAGAAACAGGAATGTGGAAGACATATGACGCATTGTAAGCTTTACTTACCCTGTGGTTTATTTAGGGAATTTTATTTTGTGTTTGGAAAATGACAGACTTCTGCTTTTAGGTAGACAAATATGAACAACTCACAGAGAGAAAGCAGAGCACCTATTACTAGCAAGCTTTTAGAGAATCAAATAATTTAGTGTCTCTATTTTACTCTGTATATGAGCAAACGAATATAAATGTCCAGGACTGCAAAATTAGCCAAATATCTTTAACTCAATAAAAAAGCACTTCAACAGCACCCAGAAATCACTACTCACAGCTTCTCCACTCGCAAGGAAAACTCCAACGTCCATGCCCCCCAAGAGTGAAATGCCCCACAGCTGGCGCGCTCTGCATGGACGTGTTCTCTCCTAAGCTAACCTGAAGAGCAAGCTGGATTTGTTTACTGCACAAACATCTGTAATTGCTAAACATCTCAGTGACATGGGGTAACAGTTACTGCTTGTGCAAACTGCCCATCCAAATTACTCTCTGCAGTATGAGCACATGAAAACCCAAGACACAGAGAAATTGGAAACATCTGTAAAAATTAATGGCCGAATTAACCAAAGTGGGGGGCTGGTTAAAACAGCTAAATAGTTCCAGCGCAACATTTGACTTGAGAAAATAATCCTCCACGTTATAGGTTGCTCCTTAGCCTATCCACAGCCCCCCTCTGTGGGGGGTCCCCGCTGGTAACCCCTTCATTGTAACCTACCAATGCAAACCCATCACAAATCTTGTTAACAGAACAGTATAGATAAGATACAAGTTAAGAGAATTTATTCCATCTCTAAAAGAAAAAAAAAAGAAGAAAAAAGAAAAAGAAATACCTCTTCTCCCATCATGCAGGCAGCCTCCTCTCTTCAGTTTGAAAAGGTCCCAGAACTACTCTGGAAGCCTCCCACTTCCTTCCAACAGCCAAAGGCATGGAGCCTGAAGGACCCAGCCTAACCCTGAGTCATACTTGGGACCAAATGAGCAACGGGCAGAACAAAGCTCGCATTTGTTTATGGCTCAGGAAGCCAGGGCCGATTCATGGCTTGGGTGGCTTCGAGAAAAGTCTTCCTTCCTCGCCTACGTCGCCACAGGAATCTAGGCTGCCTCCTCGGACCCACAGGTGTGACCGCTCGCACAAGGAACACACTCAAGGAACGTTTATTTGGCAGGACCCAGCAAGCACTTCTGGTTAAAAACGTCAGAGAGAAAATAAAAAGCCCCCTATCTTTCAATAGATACTGTGATGGGAAGCAAGAGATGTCTAAAATATGGTTTGTATACGAAAAGCCCATCATGAAAGTGCCTGTATTTTAAAGAAATAAAATCAGTTGTACCACACAAAAATTACTCACTAAAAAAAGAAAAAAACTGAAGAAGGAAAAGCAGCCATGCCTTTATAGAAACACTTCCCCTAGGAAAAAAACAGCAAGATTGCTGCCAGCCATGTCATCGGTAGTAACCTAACAGATCGGAATAAAGTGTTTGAATAGCAATCTTGCTTTTCACCCACGTGAGATACCATTTTAATTACCATTGTAATGAATTCAGAGTCCAGTGGTTAAGAGTTCAAAACTCTATACGCAGGGTGTCTGAGATCAAAATCCCAGCTGGCCCACTTCCTAGTTGAGTGAGCTTAAGCAACTTATTTGGACTCTGTTCACCTCAGTTTCCTTATCTAGAAAATGGGGATAATAGCACCAAGATACAGGGTTGTCTGGAAGATTAAATAAGTAATATATGTAAAGTGTTTATAAAAGTGCTTGGCACACAGGAAGCAGCCTATGAGCTACTATTACAAATTCAGGACCACTTCACAAAGCAGGATGCCACGTCAACAGTATCCTCACCTTACCACAGTTCTCATGTACAGAGACTCTGATAACCGGTTTTAGTTATTAACTATGGTTAGTTTTTAAATTAAGCTAATTTAAAAACCATTTATTCAATACTTATTAGCCACCTGCAGCGTGTAAGGGGCTTTGAATAAGATGCTGTCCCAGTCCTCAAGAAATTTGCAATCTGCTTGGATAAATAACACATAGATCTGTTTATGTGTCACACAAGAAAACAAATGTGGGAAATGTCACTTGGCTGAAAATGGCAAGTGTGATCCAAGTGCCAGAGAATTAGCATTTTGAATTTAGAGGACAGATAAGAAATCACCTTATCAAAACCTAATTAGGATGGGAGGGATGAGACAATCATCTGTGCAGAAGAATTCCAAACAACGACCATAGATACTCTGCCCTAAAGGAGGTGAGCTTAACTCCCCACTCCTTAAGAGTGAGGCGTGTATAGTGACTTCTTCCCAAAGAGTTGATGTAGAAGAGGGGAAAAAACAGACCAGCTTTACAGTGGAGAGACCTCAGCCAGGTGACCAAGGTCAACATCAACAGTGAGAAGTCATGTTCAGACCATGTACCCTTGATCTGATGGGATGAGAACGGCACTTTACCTCTGTGGTTCCCCCCAAACCCATCACTTCAGTCTTAATCATGAGAAAAACATCAGACCAATGTCAGCTTAAGGACATCCTACAAAACTCCTCAAAATCGCCAAGGTTATCAAAAACATGGCAAGTCTGAGAAACTGTCACAGCCAAGAGAAGCCTAGGGAGACAGGGCGAGCAAATGTACTGTGGTCTCCTGGATGGGATCCTGGATAAGAAAAAGGACTTTAGGTAAAAACTAAGGACATCTGAGTAAAGGATGGATCTTGGTTAATAATCGTGTAAGCAATATTGGCTAATTGTGACAAATGTACCATATTCATGTAAGATATTAACAACAGAGGAGACTGGCTGTGGGGTATGTGGGAACTCTGTATTATTTTCACAACTTTTCTATAAATCTAAAACTATTCTAAAATTAAAAGTTTATTAGAAAACAAATTAGGAAGATGAGCCTGCTGAATGTATATATACATAAATAAATATACCTTATGTGATTTATAGACACACATGATGATGTTCATGAGTGTGTATAAATATATATGTATTTAACAATGCCCTCCCAGCTTAATTTTTTTAATCTCTTTATCCTTAGCCTAGCTATGAACACAGATAGTTGAATGCTGACTCCTGGCTTTTTGCTTTCCATAATACACAAAAGAGTTTTCTTTGAAAGGAAACTTGGCTCTTCTGTCAGTTCTGCTGCCAACCCAGGCTACGGCGGCCCAACTCAAAGAGTGTGCATGAGGTGGGCCCATCTGCCCCTTTCCAAGAGCTACTAGCTACAAGAGCTCCAAGCCAATTAGTCATCAACCACAGAGCCCCGGGACTGGCAACTCTCCCAGCTACTTCCTCTCCCATCTCTAGTCCACACTGCCTGGCACCTCCCCAGTTCTCTCTCTAAAGTGCCAATCTGATCATGACACTGCCCGTTGGAACCCCTCCACCAACGTGCCAGCCCACCCAGAAGTGCAGCTAGTGAGTGGGCTGGCAGAGACCTAAGGGAAGAGGGTCAGGCTCCCCTCCAACTCCCTGCCCCCAAGTCCCCTGCAGCCCAGCCAAACCCAGCCCTCGTCCATCACCACACTCTCCCCTTGCCCATGTGCATACTGCCAGTACCATGAATCCCCAGTTATCTTTTAACACTTTGCTCAAATAACACTTTCCTTGAAAAGTTCTCCCTGATAAGCCATCCCCTCCTTCTAGACCTCCAGGAAAAGTGAGCAGCTCCTTCCTCCCTATCCTCCTTGATGCTTTGGACAGAGCTCTGCTGGTCCTTTCCCCCTGCATCATAATCACTTTTAATACGTACCCACTTCTCTCCCATGTAGGGACAATCTGAAGCGCTAAGTGAGAGGTCTGTATGTGACAGCTGATCCAAGGTGTGATGTGGGAGTGGAGGTGTTAACTCCATTCCAATTAACTACACCAGACCCCCCGCAAACAAATAACCTGCCAGGCGAAAAATGTGCACACATTATGCTAATACAGCCTCCAAACATGCTACCTAGCTAATCCCTTTCCAAATGGATTGCCGTTCCTTAGCTCATTTATCTAGAGATTCCAGAGCTGCCACTGCTGGTCCATAAAATACATTCAATAAAGCTTCAGTGAATGAAGGAACGAGCCAATTAATGAACAAATGGAAGAGGAAATCTATAGCCAGACTACAAGCAGACCCCAAACAGAATGAGTCTTCCTTTATGATTGTGATTGGATTAGGACAAAACATATTTATGCATCCAGTCACAAAATATTTATTGAAGGCCAACTATAGTTTTTAATGATTTCCAAGGAACTGTAAATACAATGGTGACTAACAAAGACAAGCTCAAAAATCATGGCACTTACTTTCTTTTTTTTTCTTTAAGACTTTATTTTTAGAGCAGTCTTAGGTTCACAGAAAAAGAAAAAGAAGGTACAGAGATTTCCCAGATACCCTGTGCCTCCTTGCATGCTCAGCCTCCCCTGCTGTCAACATAAGAGTGGCACGGGGCTTCCCTGGTGGTGCAGTGGTTGAGAGTCCGCCCGCCGATGCAGGGGACACGGGTTCGTGCCCCGGTCCGGGAGGATCCCACATGCCGCGGAGCGGCTGGGCCCGTGAGCCGTGGCCGCTGAGCCTGCGCGTCCGGAGCCTGTGCTCCACAACGGGAGAGGCCACGACAGTGTGAGGCCCGCGTACCGCCAAAAAAAAAAAAAAAAAAAAAAAAAAAAAAGAATGGTACGTTTGCTACAGCTGATGAACCTACATTGACTCCTTATCACCCACGGTCTGTAGTTTACCTTAGGGTTCACTCTTACGTTGTACACTGTATGAGTTTGGATAAATGTATAATGATATGTATCTATCATTATGGTATCATACAGAATACACACAGAGTATTTTCACTGCCCTAAAATCCTCTGCATGGCACTTGCTCCCCAATGGCCAATACTGAAGACTTGGTGATGTCAAACAAACAGCCACCACAGACGGAGCAAAATTCATTTCTCCTTCTCTGAGTTTTAAAATTTCCATAATAAAAAGTTAAAGAAATGATCCCGGAGACTGCACTGCTATTTATAGGCACTCCTTCTGTTCTCATAACCAGAAGGGCAACAGTAATAACTACTAACGTTAATCTAGTGATTATTCTACACGAGGCACTTTTACCCATTTTTTGAGTTACTTAATCCTCCTAACAACCATATGGGCCAGGTTCTCTTGTTATTCTGATTCTACAGATGGGAAATCTAAAGCATTGAGTGCTTAAGTAATTTGTCCCAGGAAGAGGCAGAGTTGGGATGTGAACCTGGGCAGTCTATCCAGCATGCTTAATAACTATATTCCTAAAAACACAATTTTAAGGCCTCCTGGGAATGTGATTCTTGGTGACCATCTGGCTGCAATTAAACATTTCATAGAATATACACTATGCTGCTGGAACTTCCCTGGTGGCGCAGTGGTTAAGAATCTGCCTGCCAATGCAGGGGACACGGGTTCGAGCCCTGGTCCGGGAAGATCCCACATGCCGCGGAGCAACTAAGCCCGTGTGCCATAACTACTGAGCCTGCGCCCTAGAGCCCACGAGCCACAACTACTGAGCCCGTGTGCAGCAACTACTGAAGCCCACGCACCTAGAGCCCGTGCTCTGCAACAAGAGAAGCCACCGCAGTGAGAAGCCCGCGCACTGCGACGAAGAGTAGCCCCGCTCGCTGCAGCTACAGGAAGCCCCCGCGCAGCAACGAAGACCCAACGCAGCCAAAAATAAATAAATAAATAAATTGATTTTAAAAAGAAAAAGAAAACAGGGCTTCCCTGGTGGCGCAGTGGTTGAGAGTCTGCCTGCCGATGCAGGGGACATGGGTTCGTGCCCTGGTCCGGGAAGATCCCACATGCCGCGGAGCGGCTGGGCCCGTGAGCCATGGCCGCTGGGCCTGCGCGTCCGGAGCCAGTGCTCCGCAACGGGAGAGGCCACAACGGTGAGAGGCCCGCATACCACAAAAAAATAAAATAAAATAAAATACACTATGCTGATTGTTTTAGAAGGTATATATCAAACATACATAAAACAGTAAACAGTACCTAATAGGTCAAACAGTAACCCTGTATACTATTTCTGGTTCCCTTTTCCTACCACCGGCCCTCTCCTCACTTCTCCTAGATAAGGAAAGATAACACATAAACCCAAGTCTGAAAATCCCAGACACCTCATTCAGCCCAGGTGACCAGTGGGCATCTCAACACCACCTGCTCTTTAAAAATCACGGGTCTTTCAACTGCTCAAGAGATGTCACAAAATCTTATCTTTCAACCACTATGAGAGACATCCAGTACTATAGGTCTCAGATAATCATGTCAAGGTTCGATCCAGTTGTGTTTCATTAGTCAAAGTATGTATCATTAGCTTCTGGGATTCCCCAGAGCTTATTTCTAGTCTTCAAAGGATTAGAGACATAAATCTCTCATTTTTAAGGAACTAAGATCATCACTTTCAATGTTTACATGTTTTAATTTTACATCAGTATACAGCTTGACGAATTTTTACTAGTATGGATAAAAAGACTGCCTGAGGTACATATGAAGATATTAGAATTTCTCTTGCTGCAATTTGGCTGATTAAAAAAATTGATTAGTAGCTCATTTATATATGATTTTAATTTGAATTCTCTGTTACAAGTAAAAGCTACAATGTTGATATCATAAAGGCATTAATTTGGATGACTGTGGTTCTATAACTGAGATTCAAGATGATGAGAGCTGAAAAAGCAACTGTCACAAACACAATGTCTAGTTGTGGAACATAGTAGAAAACAGAGAAAGAAAACAGAATCATTTCAAGAGACAGAGATCAGAAGTCACTAATGGAAATCAACTAAGACAGGAAGACCATGGAACTTCTTGAAGGATTTCTTTGTAGGGACTCCAATAGAGCAAACAACCAATCTGGAAAAATATCTTTTCCAATATGGCTGTTTGAAGAGCCCAGGCCAAAAAGACTGCTTTTCTCAATAATTAAGGGGGCCAAGATTAGCTGTGCCTAGGGCACTTAAGCACGGAATAAGCTGGCGCCCGAAAGCCAGGATTATTCTACATAAAGACATATTAGCTTAGGTAGGTCCTGGGACTCACCTGAGCATCTGGAATTTACCCACCCACGTGTAATATCTGACACTCCTTTCCCGGAGTATTTGGCCAGGAGTGATCATCTGAGTGACTCATGAAAAGGGAAGGAGTTCAGAAAAAGGGTGAGGCCAGGCTGGGATTGCAGGGAAGCAGCCTGATGAGGAAGTTCTCTCTCAGGTCCACAGCTGGGAGACAAGGTATAAGCCATATTCATGAGAATAAGGTCCTGTCTGGGTTGCCTTCTTACAGTCTCCCAACCCAATCTCTAGGTGGATGACTCCAATACCTACATCTACAGTTCTCTCCCCATCACCAGACTTATTTATCCAACTGCTTGCTGTATGCCTCCACCTGATGGTTCCACAAGGACCTCAAAATCCAGCTAGTCTAAGGCTGAACCCATGACCTTCCTCCCCAGATATCTTTCTCCTCCAGTGTTCTCTAACCGATAAGGACCCAAGGCATCCTCTTCAAGTCTTTCCTCTCCTTTATCTCCCACATACTATCAAACTTCTTGATTCTATCTCTAAAATATTTCCCCCAAACATTTATGATAATAATTCAAAGCTGTTAGAAAAGCTGTTTGTCTTATCTTGATATTTCCTTCCATGTAAAAAAAAGGGAGATCAAATGGACACTCTCTGGACACACTTGGCCTCTGGGCAGAATTGAACACTCTTGGAACTCTCTATCTCCCTATTCACTTTCTCCTGGGAGAGTGAAATGACCTCTCTGATACGTGAATTTAGGAAAAATAAACTGGGCATGCTTAGCTCAGCTCTTCTCTTTCCTCCTCTTGGAAGTTGGCCTTCTCTGCTGTTCCCCAAGGAGCTGGCCCTTCTACCTCACATGGGTCTGCCCGAGTCCAGCATTGCTGAGACTGGGTGGGTGAGTCTGTCTAATTCTGGAGATCAACTGCTAAGCCCATTTGGCTCTCACACTAATCTATATCTTCCAACTTCGCCTTCATCAATAACAACACTGTAGTATAACATAGGTAGAGAAAGGTGTACAAATCATAAATATGTAACTTGAGAAATTTTTACAAAGTAAAATAAGACTTACATAAATAGATATACCATGCTCATAGATCGGAAAGGTGTCATTTCTCCCCCAAAAGTATCTATAGTTAACGTACTCCCATTCGAAATCCAGGAGGTTTTTTTGCGGGGGTGGGGGGAAGAAAGTAGGGATTGACAAGCTGATTCTAAAATTTATATGAAAATACAACAACACAGGAAATCTTGAAGAAGAGGAATAAAGACTGTGGACTTACACTACCAGATGTCAAGACCGACTACAAAGCTACAGTAATTAAGGTAGTACAGAATGACCACAGGGACAAACCAACCAACAGAACAGAGAGTCTGGAAATGGACCCACACATACACAAGCACTTAAATTATGACAAAGGTGACCTTTTTGATAAACAGGTGATCTGCAGAAAGGATGATCCTTCTGATAAACAGTGCTGAGTCAACTGGATATCCATACTGAAAAAGTGAACAAAAATAATATTTTGATTCTCCATCCACTGACTCATTAACTGGTTTAGAATCTACATTGAGGACGGGGATTTACTGGTAGAGCCAATACAAGTTTCTGTTAACTTCTCCCCTGAATTCTAGTTATCCTGTCTTCTGTAATCCACTCCTCCCACTGCAGCTAGGAATACTTTCTCTAAACCACCTATGTGATCATGTCACTCTCTCACTGAGAATTGCTCCCCATTGATGGCTCCCCATTGCCCTCAAAGTCAAGTCCAAACTCCTTAACAAGTCTCACCAGGCCCTTCCTGATGTGGGCCCTGCTTTCTTCTCCATTCTCATCTTTCCCCACTTCCTGCTGGAGCCCCGACACATGCTCTGTGCTATTTCCTTTTCCCTTCGAGGCATTTATACATGTTGCTCTTCCCACCTTGACAACTCTATGCTCCTTTGCTTGATGAATGTGTACTGGACCCATGGTTCTCAGCCTAAACATCACTTCCTGTAGGTCTAAAAACATCACTTCTTACAGGTCTAAACACCACTTCCTGTAGGAAGTAGGTACACACACATGAATACACACTCTCCAGCCTCCCTAACAACTCGCTACTTCCTGCCATGCCCAAGGGCTCCTACGGCACAGTACTGTGTTCTCAGCCTGGTCACGGCATTCCCCACACTGTATTATTATTGCTTGTTTACTTTTCTGCAGCTCCCTGAGGGGCAGTGACCTGGTCTTGTTTACCACTGTATCCTCAGTGCCGAGCATATAGTGAGTACTGAACAAATACTAGCTGAAATGAGTTACATTTACAATTTCCAAGTATTTTCAGCTATGTAGCATTTTAAAAAAAGTCCTATGAGGTAGGATAGGCATAAAGAGTATTCCCGTTTTACAGATGGTTCAATTGAGGCTAAGTGACTTTGTCAAGGTCAATCAGCTAGGACAATGGTACCATGCCCTTCTAAAATCTTATGATATTTAACTTGGTTCATCTTTAGCCACAACGTATTTTCCACTGTTTTGATATAACACATACGTACCTCTGGGCTTAGTTTAAATGGTACATTTTTCTCCAAGGTTCTTTTCTTTTTTCTTTAACCTTTGTCAAGGGAAGTTTCCAACATATACAAAAATAGAGTACAGTGTACTGAACCCCATGTATGCACCACATAGTTTCAACAATTATCAACTCATGACCAACCTGGTTTCCTCTGTGCCCCACCTACTCTTCCACCTTCCAAATTACTGGAAGCAAAATCCCAGACGTTAAATCATTTCACCTATAAATCTTCCAGTTAAATGGTACATTAAACACATCATTCACAGGCATATCAGGTTGGTAGCATTAAAAAGACTCATAAATGGGGTCCTTCCTTAGAGCTCAGTAAGAGAAGCAAGAATACTAATTATTTCCTTGTTGGTCGGGGGAGTGTTACAGATACACCAGTATCTCTCCTGGTGTATAACCATCAGCATTCAACCACTCTGGGTAGGGCGATATGGATTAAAGCACAGGGAAAGTAAGCACAAAAGTTTCAACTGACTCAGAAAAGTGGGTCTCAAAACTTCGCAAACTTGAACGGAAAGTACACTAGGATGCTTGCAGCTGTTAATAATGATCATAGACCTTTTTTCCCTCATGCGAGTTATCAAACCAGTCATGTGAACAGGTCAACTGCCCCAGCCTGAGTGGAAGACCTGCTTCGGCTTCACCTAACACAGATGCCGCCACATGAGATCCAGTTTGTGCTTCTGCAAAATCGCAACAGCGAGCTCAACTCTCATAGGAAACTTCCTTCCTTAAACATAAATCTTAGACACAAAACCATCTCAAAAGCGATGAGAACCAGGTTGTACACAAGTAAAACATTATCACACTCATCAGCTCCCATGCCAGGTTGTGCAATAGCATAATGGATCCATAAATCTATGTAACTATCCATGGCGCCAACAACAGGGGGTGGAGAGAGTTTTGAATCCTCTTAGATGCTATAAAAATTGTCCGCAGCCAGTAAAGCAGGCTGGGAAGCTTAAGTTTTCCCCAGAGGCTTCACAATGAGAAGCAGGTTAAGGGAGCTGCCAGCACATGGTTTCATTCTGCAAACAAATCATGAATCAAGATGCATACACATGCCGTACATAAATATATTACTCTGATGAAGTTAACATTTCTTGTCTCTAAGACCAATGCAATAAATCTTCTGTTTCACAGAGGTGCAGTGAACCGTACAACTACTATATTTCCAACTATATAACTGTTATCCCCCCCGGTTCCCTCATTTTATAGATGTCTGTAACCTCTAAAGTGTTATATTAATATAGTTTGAATATCATTCCTTTAACTAACACTTACTGAGCACCTACTATATGCCACACACTGTTCTAAGCACATAGCATACATCAGTGAACAAAACAAAGAATAAGCATAATAAAAAATAAACACGTTAGAAGGGGGCACATGCTAGGGCAAACAAAAAATGCAGTGCAAGTAAGCAGGATGGGCCAAGGGGGCAGGTTTCAGAATGAGCAGGCGTCAGGGAGGAGAGGCAGGCAGCCACAGCGGGCAGGTGGAAACAGAGTGTCCAGGCAGAGGACACCACCGTGGCAAAGGCCCCCAAGTGGGAGCGTGCGTGGCATGTTTGAGGAGGAGCGAGGGGGCCAGGATGGAGCAAGCAGGGAGAGAACAGTGAGGGAGGAGGTCCAAGCGGCAATGGGAGTCAGGTCATCCCAGCTCCTGGGACTCAGGGTGGATTTTCACTTTGGTTCACAGGGAAGCCTCTACAGGTGTGCGAGCGGAGGAGTGGCATGACCTGACTTCGGGTTTCAAAGGATCACCCTCCTGGCTTTGGTACTGACACTAGACCGTAGGAGGAAGGGGAGAAGCAAGAAGACCAATTAGGAGGCCACTGCAGCGATGGCGAGAGCAGGGGGAGAGCAGAGGTGATGAGCCATGGCAGGTGCTGGGCACACTTAGGAGGCTGCGCTGATGGGGTTGCCTGATGGATCAGCCATGGGATGTAAGAGAAAGAGGGGAGTCAGGGACAACCCCAGGGCTTTTCTTCTGAGTCATGGGAGGGGGAGTGGTACTGCCTTCACCTGAGATGGGGAAGGCTGTGGGCAGAGTGGTTTCCGGGGGACGAGGATGAGTTCAGGTCTGGACAAGCTGCTAAGAATTTAGGACCTCCGAGTGGAGATGTTCAAGACGGCAGTTGGACACGTGGCTGTGGAGCTCAGAGGAGAAGTGTGCTGAGGTACAAACTTGGGAGTATTATATTTGTCGCTGATATTTCTATTAGTAACAACCCAATTTATTATTAGCGGTTAAGACAATTATTAATAGCAATAATGAAACTTATACACACACAACGTCCTTTTACACAGAGAAGAATAAGACTGAGAATCATAAAACGAACAAAAGGAATAAACTGTTTGCTGACTGAGTCAATGGTCATGTTCATTTCAACCACTTGAATAAAATGAAGAAAAACTGTATTCATCGTTCCTTTCTAAGATGGGAACTTGCTCTTTTGTAAACATTTATGGGACTCTGAGAGTGACCATGTGAAGCAGAAATGAACTCACAAGCTGGGACAGTAACTAGATAGTTTTCAGATCTTGAGAAATAGCAAATCGACTAGAGAAGCTTCCACAAAAGAAGAGTTTAAGTGAAACAGTCCTTCCTTTTTAAGTATCTGCCCTTTCTGCCTTATTCGTCTCTAAGGGTGTTAAGGGTCCAAAAAGTTTCCTTTCCCGATTCTGTTTCTAATGCATGATGACACTGGGCAAGGTTGCTGCTGGATGGCGGGAGGGAGGTGGGTGGAAGTTCTACAGCTGCAGAAGATGATGCAACTTTTAAAAATTCATCTGACAGAGAAATGAAAAACATTTAAAAGCCGTCGATAAACCTGCAGTAGAGATTCTGCCCATGCCCCATCCCCCATCCCCCAAGCCTGCTGGCACAAACGTCAAAGCAAAAATTTCAGCACTAAATCAAATTAACAAACATTCTTTAAGCACAGCACGAGTGTAGCTTATTACAATCTGGAAAACTCCACAGTATTTATCAAATCCTAAGCAAGGCTATGATGCTTAAAAGTGTACCACAGTAGACGTCACTGACAGCCACAAGCACAATGGCTCTGGGTGTGTTGCTCTGGCAACCGTGTACTCAGCAGCAACACGCTGTCCGCCTCTCGCCAACCCAGAACCAGGGGCAGGAGAAAACAGCCAGCTTCCTGATGGTAACAACTCAGGGATTCACAGCGAGGGCCATCTCTGTCACTCACACATGCAGGAGACTTCCTTTCAGTAGTATGAAATCATTTCCACCAAATACCTTGAGAAAAAAAAAACACAACCCCTCTCTCTACTGCAGAACCAGTCAACACACCCAAGCACAAATCACAAGAGAAACCTACCAGGATAGAAGAGAGGTTGAAAAGTACCAAGGTTATGTGTTTAGCTGGGTCCAGGCAGGAGTGGCTTTTCTGAGGAGGAAATACAGAAGGGCCGGTCTATTTGAAAAGTCATCCTGAGAAACGTTCCATCGAGAGATCAGTAAGAAAAGCAACAGCAAACTAGAGCATGAGCCTTTCGAGGAAAGCTGTTCCTATATAGAAGGAGAGCTGCACACGAGGACCATGAAACCTCAGAAGAGGCATAGGAAGCCGTAGATGCCAAGCCCTACAAGGTACTTTTGGATACACAACATCACGTTGAAATAAAACAGAAACTGTCGAACATACCTTTTCCACAGGCAGAAAGTCATTTTCTACTTCAATCGACCTTGGTCTTAGCTTTATTGGCTTGTCTTTGAAAATATCTCCAAAGCCCACTCCCTTAACTTTCTTCGGCTGGATTGCGGCCGTTGCGACTGTCCCGTTGGCACCCTCGGATTTGGTACTGCTCGAGTCACCCCCATCACTCTCGGAGCCTGTGGTTTCCCTTAAACCTGTCAAGAGCGGGGACGGGGAAAGAAAGAGCTCAGAAATCAGCCATAGCCGTGAAGCACTTCATAGCCAGCCAGGAACCACTGCTACAAGTGTCACTGGGTATGGGATAACTTGCACTGCGGTTTTTCGTTTAGCGTGTGAATATGTTGCATGGGGGCGGCTCTGAGTTTTGTTCCATCTCCCCACCCCCAGCTTTTTTTTTTTAACATCTTTATTGGAGTATAATTGCTTTACAATGGTGTGTTAGTTTCTGCTGTATAACAAAGTGAATCTGCTATACATATACCTAGATCCCCATATCTCCTCCCTCTTGTGTCTCCCTCCCACCCTCTGTGCCCAGCTTTTAATTTTAAGAAGTGAATCAAAACTTTTCAGGAAATCTAATTTCAAAGCAGATCTCTTCGTAAATGTGACATTTCACCTCTTTTCCGCCAGAGCCTGGTTCTCAGCCAAATTTGTTTTGCTGCAGTCTGTGCAATAACAACTCTTCCCGCCCCCTCCTCGCCTCCCCACCTAGTCAGTACCACATACTGTACCTCCCATTTCTATGACTCACGTCAGTTAGCAATTAGCAATGAAAGTAACATTTCCTAAAGGGAAACTGTAAAGCTAAAAGCCATTTAAACAAATTAGCAATTAAAGAAACCACACAAAATTATGACTGCCAAAGAATTAAATCTCTTTGGATGGCTTCACAAGGAATAAATGCACGCAGACATGTTTCTCGAGGAAAGCATTAAACCAAACTTGACATTGAAACACTTTCACTGGCAAGATGATTATATTTGTTAAAGAGGGAAAGGAAGCTGCCCTCCAGGAGGCCAGAATCCCCCAAGCCTACAGTTCTTCCTCCCTCCTCTGACACCAACGTCTCCCCAGAGCTGAACTCCTTTCCAAAGAAGAACACTGGGGACATGACACCTTTCCTTTGACCTCTGGTGGCATGAGTTGGAAGTCATCAAATAGATATCAGCAAGACAACACGGACACTTACCTCCCCAGATTCTTTTTTTCCCCAGGCTCTGCCCACAATCATGTTCCTAAAAGGAAGAGCCTGTTTCTAGTTAATTTCTGGGTGTACATTCTTACTTTGATGGTCAGTACATTAGTCATGCCATCAAAGGGCAGGATTAAAAGGATATCTTATGGAAAGTGCCATTAAGCCTGTCTCTAAAAGCCTCTAGATGTGTAGAATAGCTCCTGAACGTTGACTATGTGTCTCCTGACGACAATGATGCCCTTGGGATGAAAGTATACCATCAAATTTTGTTCTCTATTAGCCACACTGTGCATTATCTTCCTACATGTAAGGTGGCCTCTTAGTACATAAGAATGATACATCAAATAATTGCTCACATAAAATGTCACAAAATGTTGAAGTCATTCAAATAAAGAAGTCTCAGTGCAGGAAGAAACTGTTAAATGGAAACAGAAAAATATAGAAAGGTCATTATAAATTGCTAACAAGTTTCAAAATCAAATCCTTTAAACAATGGCTGTGTTTGTCGTTGCTGCTGTTTTCAATAAAATGGTATTTGTAAGCCAAAAAGGAGGGGGTGGGGAGGAAGATGCCTGGTGTACATTTTAATTAACTAAAGAACAGCATTTATGAGCAAGAACAGAGGGCAGAACAATGAGGAACAGCCCACGACAAGGGGGTCGGCTCCAGTTTACAGGACTGGATGCGAGTGTGCAAACATGGAGAACCTCCCTGGATTAGCTATCCATTCGTGTGTTTATCTGTTCATTGTTTTTGGAAATACCCCTGCTGGAGATATAATTTTGGAGTCTAAATATTGTGTCATTTCCCCTTTAACATGTTCTCATTTTGCCGTATGGATTTTTTCTGTGTGATAAATGGCTTGTATATTCTTTTCTGGTTTGGAAAGAAGCATTTGAGGGCGGAATAAAGAAATGGTTAGTGAAGAGAAAACATCACTGCTCCCCTTCCCCGCCACCACCACCACCAGCACCACAAGCAGAAGGCAGCAGGGCAAATGGATTTGGGCAAGTCTGTTTTAGTTCTTCAAAGAGAAGAATTTGAAGGATTCTTTTATCATACCTCATTAGCTAGAAACACAATATTTTCAACCACTGCCATCCTGATTTCACTGAGCTTCTGGTTTTAGGGATTTGCCACCTTCCGGGCTCATCTTAATAATATCATATTAATCACTGTGAGAAATACTCTTTATGTTACACAGGGAAAGGTTGCACGGTCATTCAACCACACAAGCATGGGCTGGGAAGGAAACACATGGCAGATTTTTCTTCTGGATATTCTGGTAGGTTGCTTCTATCACTCTTAAGTACTATGAAATTAAATGTCTGAATATCTGGGTTGACGAAATAACTCAAAATCTAGTTCCTTCCCTTCAGAGGAAAAGAAAGGTGGCTTTTCATTTTTTGGTGCTGTATCTTTTAGCCACTGGTGCTCATAACACACACTATTATGTAAACTATCCCTGTGTCATGCTCGGAATGCCAGGTGACACTCGAGGGCAGTGCAACCCAAAGTGAGGTCTGTGGACTGGAGCCAAGATCATGAAGGGCTCGTTCCCGGTACACAGAGAGACAAGCACAGAAAGTGTCCGTGTCTGGAAATGCTTATAGCAGTGTGCGCTGGTGCTACTTCCGGACGTGCGGCCAACAGACGCGTCTGGGTGAACAGGGCACAGACCAACATCTGTCTGCCTGCTCCTGCTGGGAGGGGCGGGTGGTGCAGCGCATGCGCAGTGAAGGCAAGCCAGCAGTACCCGATGTCTGTCCGCAGGGGAATGGAAATAAAAATACACTTCACTGCAGACAGTTTGAGACGTGTGGCTCCGGTGTTCACGCGTGAACCTTCTCCTTCATCACTGCGTGTACGTCTCTATGTACACATGTGTGTACGTGCACACTAAGGTGGATGCTTTTCCTTCGCAGTGAAAAAAGAACAAAGCTTCCTCAAGTTTGCTTTGGCCGCTCACATAACTGGCCAAATTACACAAAAGTCATTGCCAGTAATTTCCTTAATATTCCAGGCCGTGAGCCATTTTTGTTTATTTTCAAGTTTACACTCACACGTGTAGTGCTTACTGTGTGGCAGGACTGTTCTACGAACTTCACGAGATTCATTCATTAACCTCATTCATCTCCTTCCCCTCAACTTTTGGCAGCTTTCTTTCACAGCACAAAAGGCTACACACTGGTCCTGCCAAAAGAAGTCTGCCGTGTGGTGATTGGCTGAATGCGCAAAGCAAAATACCATTTCTGGCACGGACTTTTCTTACCAAAATCTTACTTCTTTGAACCCCGCAATGAGGAAATGACTTATTGGTTTCCAATGACCCACTCAGTAAAAGCAATAACCACGAGAGGCTGACATCTCCACAGGAAGCCACCTTACACCACCCCAGAGGCGCAGAGATACTGGTACAAACACATATGCCATGACCAATGTTACTGATCCTTTCTCTGCACGCATGGTTCATGCACGCATGTCACACACATGACAGAGGCACAAAGCAAACAAGACAGCGCCAGGGGCTGGTGATGGGAATGCTCCCGCAGCACACACCAAGGAGACGGCACTTATCGCAGGCAAATAAGTCCATGTCCTTGGATCAGAAATTCACAGACACTTGGCAGAAGCATGAGCAGCTCAGGAAAGTGCAGCTGCATCAAAAAACACAAGAACCCAGATCTTATCTTTACAATTGCCTCCTGCTGTTAAGGTCACTCACTGTAATAGCGTCTGTGGCCCTCCGTCTTTCCCGGTGCAGCTCGGTACAGAATTGTCCCTTCAAAGGTAGTCTTTCCTGACAGTGAATGAGAGAAGAGAAGGGGAGAGAAAAACAAGAGAGAGGGAAGGGGAGCAAATGATGGCAAAAGAAGGAAGAGGGAGAGTCTTTAACTGAACTTGTCTTCAATGAATCCACTGCAAGAGCTTCATCCACAAAATTAATTAGAAACCATTAGGCAGAATTTAAGAATGTTACAGAATGAGCCCAAAGTCCCCATGCAACCATGATGGCAATGAGCACTGGCATTAGGGCTCACCTCTGCAAATGCCTGGCATGTGGATTATGCCCAATTTAAACCTGGAAGCCACTTCAACATTATACCTCAAGAGTAGGAAAACCTCAACCAGAGGAAATCCAATCAATCGGATTCCTTAGTTAACTCATTCTTCTCTTTGGAGAGTGTGACCCGAACATACTATAGATTTTGGTCCATTAGCCTTTATCTTCTACCCCTAGAGCCCAGTATGATACAAACTGATACTCATGACCCCAAGAGTCTAAACAAGGCACAAAATCCCTTTTAAAAGATTTTTCGTTCTTAGTATCTTGAAGCAAGAAAGCGTATAAGTATTCTAGAGGGGGGTTTTCACCAATGAGGTTTGAAACCAATCGTGGCTTCCATGTCAATGTAAGGGGTTTTCTGCTTAGCAGCAAAGACACCAGAAAACCCTATTTCCTGAAACATCTTAATTGAGGTTTTGCCATATCAGTCATGAGACTGTACTTAAGCATGAGGACATAGGACTCACCCAGTGTCAAATGCAAATTATCTTCTTTTCTGTTGTTACAAGTAGAGGTTATCAATAGCATAAGACTGGACACATGGCTAAAGCCCAAATCTCTCTGGAACCACGAGTAAGTACATAGACTACACACACTCTGCCCCAGTTTGAGGGTGAACACACACACACACACACACACACACACACACACACACACCCTACAGAGAGTACCATCAGCAGGTAAAATGGTTTGGTAAAGACAAGCTCAATTAATATATGCATTACTCTAAGTTATGCAAAAAATAGGTCCTATTACGGCTGTGAGCTGAATATCGAACTGGAGGCCAGTTACATAGCTCCCTCATAATAAGTCTGAGGGATGAAAAGGTAGGCTACATTTACAGAGAGACAGAGAGTGGAACTGAGTGAGAGAGAGCAACTTGTCTAACTTTTTAGAAACATTCTTCAGGAAAATGGGAAATTCCACTAGGGACCATCGTGTAAACTTCTGGGCCATGTCACTCCTAATAACACGAAAGGGATTGTAAATGATCAGATCAACAAATTAAATGGAATCAGGTATTGCCAATTTCTGTGTCCTGCAGACATGGTGGTATACCACCGCTTTGAAATCTGCCCTTTTTGACAGATGTGCTCTGTCCAGTTAAAGCAAAAACTTAGATATTCAAATCACTGGCTACATAAGGATAATCCAAAGAAACAAGTGTTTCACATGTTCTCCTTAGACTTGTAGCTCTTGAGGACTTTGATGGCAAAGTGGAGCACGTAACAGTGGCTAGTTTTTATTTGGGTGAATTTTTATTCTGCCTAACTTCCATCACTAAGGTAACATTACTCCCAAGGAATACAGCTGTTTTGTGAGCCAGGCCCCCCAGAACTGAATGGCAGCAGTCCTTTTCATGTCAGAAAAAAGGAAGAAAAAGGAATCAGTATTTCAATAAAGTTCCTCCAAGTACAAGAGAACCTCCCTTTCTTCTTCCCCAGGATCAAGTCTGAGCATCACTGAGGTAGACATGGCCCTGCTGTCTCTGAAAGGCCAAGCATTTCTGCAAAATACCCACCCCCCGCCCCGTCCACTGGCAGCAAGAGGACTGGAAATGGAGCCTGGGCTGGGGCTGAGTGAGGACACACACGTTCCATCTAGAGAACAGACGAGATGGGCAACTGGAAAGTCCATGAATATGAGTGCTGTTTATTTTGGGGGGGGGGGGAGGAATATTCTACTGTCACTATTAAATATTAGTACTTGAAGGCAGCAAACACTGTAAAAGGGAAGCATTTTAAAATTTCAACACAAAATCATATGCTTATGCTAGCATCTAATTTTGCCTGAAACGCTATTTCATCAATTTGCTAATTGCTCTTCACTGCCAACAGAACCTCATACACAAAACAAATAACATTTAATATTAAAAAGTGTAGAGACACCAAAGCGTGCGTGGGGGGTGCCAGCCTGGCTTTAGCTCTTATAGGCAAGGGGCACAAGCAATCCATTTCTTACAGCTAATGAAATAAAATGTTTCCATATCATGGGAGTGGTTTGCCCTAAGTTTTAAAAGGCCATCTCCATCTTTGCCTTCACTTGACGAGTCACTAAAGTATCTGAACCTAAAATTCAAACATAAGGAATTAGGAAAATAAAGTCAATTCAAACTTAAATATCATGGTTATTAATGGTTATAGAAAGAAAATGCAAACCTTCTCCCTCTGAAAACTATGGGAAATAGCTTAAAATGTTTCTGCAGCTAAAAGATGTTTTTCTTTAAAACAAGAAAACAGGAATACTTTTTAGTTTTACAAGAATTATTTTATAATCTAAGAAATTAAATAATATAAAAAAGATGTTGGAAACAGGAAAGTCACATTTATATCTTAAATGTGAAGCAAAGTATGTATGAAATTGAAACTGGGTAGTAGTCATATCTGGATTTCTTTGCCTCTACATCCAAATAAATCTTATAGATCAAGATATTTTCTGATTATAATTCAATGCAATAATATCAATATAATTTGTAATTAGTTCTATTTCACACCATGTAGTCAATACTCGCATGTGCAAAATTATAACTGAAAAAGTAATTAATTCATCATAATCTGTGATCATAAGAAGAAATAAGTTAAACTGTACTCAGATTTGAAACTTGTCAGATGCTCCGTGAAAGGCTAAACTACAAGCTGTAATGGGAGCAATACCAAAGTATGTGCAAATTATATGCAGGAAGGCCTGCATGTAATGTTGGCTTCATCACTCAGAAGCGAGGCCACACCCAGGACTTCATCTCACTGGGCTTTAGTGTTCTCATCTGACACCAGGCTAGATGAGCTCTCAATTCCTTTCCATCCCTAACGTAAGATCCTGCCCGCACAATTATTGCAAACCCTTGGATGTTTTGTTTTTTAAAAACCTAATTTACTCAACATTTTTTTTCACTATTGATCTGCTACATGGGAGCCCATTTCACTCTTTTTTAAAAAAATTCCCTGTTTGGGTACCATTTTGCAAGCCCTAATGAGTGCATAGATCT
The DNA here is from genome assembly GCF_951394435.1 of Stenella coeruleoalba. Classification (NCBI taxonomy): domain Eukaryota; kingdom Metazoa; phylum Chordata; class Mammalia; order Artiodactyla; family Delphinidae; genus Stenella; species Stenella coeruleoalba. Next base: position 15,704,868 of record NC_137152.1, read on the forward strand.
GGGTGATAATCATCAGTGGCTGCTAATATTCAAAACCAAAGATAGCCAGACATATGAGCCTCCAGATAGACTATCCATCACCACCTATGAAGCAGTTCTGTCCCCCCACCCCAAAAAATCTCTCTCTCAAACCTGAATTTAACCAAGGCCCTGGATCCAATTATCAATTTATAGGAATATAGAGTAAACGACACAGCAGAGATGAAATCAGCAAAAGGCAGGCTGTGGGAAAGTAACGCACAAAGGACCTCAGTTTCTTCAGCAAAAAGTAGCAACGAAAAAAGGCAACATGGAAGAAGAATCTAGAGATTCAGAGAGAGTTGAGACATATCAACCAATCACAGGGTATGTACCTTCTTTGGGTGCAGATTCAAACTAACAAATTGCATTAAAAAATAGAAGACTATTAGGGGAAAGTGAACACTGACCATATAGGTAATTACTTTGAGGAATTGCAATTATTATTATTATTATTACAATTCGGAGTGATAACAGTATTTAAGATACTCTTTTATTGACACATATTGAAATATTTATGGATGAAATTATAGGATATCTGGGGTTTGCTTCAAAATAATATAGGGGAGGATTGTGTAGTGGTATAATTACAATGAATTGGCCACAGGTTGCTAACTGCTGAAGCTGTGTAACAGGTACACAGGGGTTCATCATACTATTCTCTCGATTTGCGTACGTTAGAAAATTTCTATAATAAAAAGTTGACAAAAATCTTTTTGAAAAAGCACCTTTAAAGTTCCATAAATGCTATGAAAGGTAAAGATGCTTTCACATTTAAATATACAGCAAAAAGTTTCTGCCACTACCTGACAATGAATTTTCTTGTTTGAGATAAAATGTCTAAATCAACATATCAACCAACAGAACTGCTGTAACTCTTTCCTTGATAGATTAGATTACCCTGAACAAAGATCTAAAGTTTAGAGATTTTCATAACCAACTACCACATATAAAAATACATCAGGGTAAAAGAAAAGCAAGTTCAAGCAATTTATACCTTTCATTCAAAGCTAAAAATGCCTCCTCAGAGTAAGAAGGATTCAGCAAGCATTTACTGAACACCCACCATGCGTCAAGCTGTCGTGGCACACTTCCTTATAAATAAAATGCAATGTTTCTTCAATTGCATTCATCCATTGGTTAACAAAACTCAAATGAATAAGTATCCTCAAAAACCTTCTGGAAGTAGCAATGTGAAGACTACAAATATCAAAGAAGTGTGTGCACAGAGGTAGGTGTGTGTGTGTATAACAAAGAGATGTATGAGGATACACTGTACACAAAGTTTTCTTCATATGTACCAGGATACAGATTTTATCTGTCTTAAAAAAAAACCTCCCCCAATGTCTACTAGCATTTAAATTGAGAGGATTTTTATATGATGTCACTAGGATCTCTAAAAATTACCAAAATGGTGTAAACATTAGGAGTTTGACTTACTCCCAGATCCATGTATTTTTTTAACATTAATTAATTAATTTAATTTATTTATTTTTGACTGCAGCGGGTCTTCGTTGCTGCGCGTGGGCATTCTCTAGTTGCGGCGAGCAGGGACTACTCTTCGTTGTGGTGCGCGGGCTTCTCATTGTGGTGGCTTCTCTTGTTGCAGAGCACGGGCTCTAGGCACATGGGCTTCAGCAGTTGTGGCACGCGGGGTGTGTAGTTGTGGCTCGCAGGCTCTAGAGCACAGGCTCAGTAGTTGTGGTGCACAAGCTTAGTTTCTCCACGGCATGTGGGATCAGGGCTCGAACCCATGTCCCCTGCATTGGCAGGCGGATTCTTAACCACTGCGCCACCAAGGAAGCCCCATAGCCATGTATTAATTAAGCACCCTCTGTGAAAACTGTAATCTATGAAGGGTATTAAGTGGGCTGGTCTAACAAAGACCTTTATTAACTATAGTTCGGCTCATACCAGAGTAAAAACCTAGATATCTTTTGTGCACTAACTACATTTGTCTTTCTCAGTTCTATGATAAAAGTAAATACGCATTTACTATAGTTATACTAGATGTTATCCCTGGGGGAAACTGCATGAAGGGTTCATGGGACCGCCCTGTACATTGTTTGTTTGTTTTTTTTTTTGGTTTTGTTTTGTTTTTTGGCAACTTTCTGTGACCCTATAATTATTTCAAAACAAAAACGTGTTTCTTTTGTAAAGTAAAGTACACTGAAACTACTAACACCATTCTCTGGGGATAGGGAATGAGCAGATTCGCTCTAAAACCAAAGGTTCCTCGTAGACAAATCCTAACAGTATACATAATTTCTGCATGTGATCTGATCTAATTATATATATTTTACCATCAGAGTGTAAACAGTTACTGAACAGCCTGTGAGAACACTGAGAGATGGTATTTCTCTTTCAGGGGATTATTTCAATTTAGCAAGCCCTAGGGACATTATAATCACATCTGCTTTCCTATGAAGCCCTTTGTGACCACCGCTGTCCCTACATCCCCATGGGACCGGCCTCTCTCTGCCTGTGTATCCCACTTTTCCTCAGATACCCGGCTAGCAGAGCACGTGTGGTGCTTTCCTGAACTGTCGCTGACTTGTGCACCCCCTTTCCACAGTGCGAACTGACTGAAGACAGGGACCCTATCTGATTTGTCTCTGTATATCTTCAGTACCTTGTACAGCATCTTAGTAACAACAGGGGCCAAGTAAAGCTGAATGAATGAAGAATAGAAAAAAGAAGGAAAGCAGGAAGGATGGATGGATATGGACAGACAGGTAGAAAGATCAATAGATGGGCCCTCTTCTCCTTAATTGCACATACAGGAAGATTACAAAAGCCATGTACTTATTTCACAAGCATCCATCCTTGTTAGGAGAACATGCCTCTCCAGAGACCTCAGAAACCCCCTTGACAAGGGACAGTTCCTGTGGTAACTAAACATGGCTGCCGGAATTACTAGGCTCTCCTAGCTCTGAAATGGCAGGTTTTAATTGAATGAGCGTTGGGGACAGCAGTCTCCATGAGAGAAACAGCCCCTTCAGAGCATGTGACAGAAGGCGAAGTGATTGGGAAGACCATTCCACTCCGCCTCCTAACCTCCTGTCCCAGGAATTCCAGCACTGTGTGCTTTGAGCTAAGGGGTCAAGCAGGGTCAAATGTCCACATTATTGACTTGGAGTAAGAGGAGACAGTTTATTTCAACAGTTCCAAAAACACAAGAGGTATGACTTCTCTGAGCTCCAGCTCTGAAAGCATACCTAACATGGCAGGATAACAAGAGGTCAAGGTTCTCCCAAAGATGTGGTCCAATACCTCTCCAGATCTCCTTTTCTGCCTGAGTACAGGAATCCCAAAGTAATTTCCAAATGCAGAGACAATGCTTCAGTGAGCATAGTACTAACCAGTGTGCAAGCAGCCTCAACTTACTAGCTGGCTGTGTCCCAAGAATTCATCATGATTAACAATGAAAGTGACCACTTAATAGAGGGTCTTCTATAGGTGAGGTGGTTTATATACATTATTGCTATTGGAACTCATAACACACTTCCACAGAAATAATGGTAAAATGACCCGATCTGGTCCTCCCTCCGAGAAAGCCCATTTAATCCACCATATCCCTAAGATATAGTATTCTTATTATGGGACTCAATTACCAGGTACAATACTACTCCAGTGTATGAAAGGAGACACTATGGCAGTTAGAATTCTAATGTGCAAGTTGGAAGCCATAGAAGTCCCACTATCATGGGGTCAAGGACACCTTCTCCCCTCCCGGCCACACCCACCAGTTGGCCCATGTTAGCAGAGAACCTCCTTGCCCCATACCAGAGAAGGCAGCAGGAGCTTCAAGATGCTTCCTCTGCCCCCAAATCACCTCCTGTCTTTCCTATCACAGACTCCAGGATGGAATGAGGTTCAGGGATGGGGAGCCCCAGACTTTGGAAACCACTGAGCCAATTGGCCAGCGCCACTGAACACCAAGTGAGGGAGGTGGCCTGAGCACGACTCCAGAAATGGCTTTACCTCCAAATTGGGGATTTGCCCAATCATGCTACTGGTTAAAGAGACACAACTAACTTGAAAATACCACTCAAGTCAGATTTTTCCAAATGGAAAAGAAAGCTGTTTAAGAATTATTTTGACAGGACTGAGCTGTCTTCTTGTTAGAAAGGAAAGTCTGCAGCCCCAGGTAGTGCCGAACCGCTAAGACACAGTCGAGCCTCTACGACATTCACACCCATGACCTTGGCTCAAGACGGCACAAGAGATACACAGACGTCCACGTAGGAAGTTGGGTTAGCGACTGGGAGAACAAAGTTTCCCGGTCCTGACCTTTTGCTCCATGAGCTGGAAAAGGCAGCAGAGAAGCTGGAGGGAGGAGAGCTTCAGGCCCTGGAGAGAGAAAGACCTGGAGTTCGTTCTCACCATCACAGACGGACACGCATGCTCACCCGAGGTGGGGCTGGGCCCTCAGCTGGCTTGGCAGACTTTCAAGGGAGCTGGCACACACGCGTCCTGAACATTGCCTTTCTTCCCACCAATGATTTGTGTGTGGGGTGTGTGTGTGGGGGGGGGTGTGTGTGCCATTTTCTCCAAGTTCCTCAAGAGATGCTGAGAAATATTAACCATCTCATTTGGTTCATTTTAAAAATAATTATCAACTTGCAGTGAGTGACATTTTAGAAGTATATGGAAGCACAGCAACATGGGCCATCCATGGGGGACTATGAAGGCCGACAGTCACCTATCCAGAGATGTTCACAGTGTGCATCTGCGCACTGGGGGGAAAGGTATGCACCTCACACCTTTACAATGATAAACCTACTAAACCACGGTGGGTTAAGGCAGCATAACCAAGAAAATATTCATGAGCTTCTGTCACAATCGCTTAGCACAGGCAGTGGAACCAAGGGGAGGCTGGAGCGGCACCCGTGGGTGCCCCCACCCCTGTCCTGCATGGTGGGAGGACTTCCTTCCTTACTTGACTTGGAGAGCTGCTCATCCTGGGAAATGCCGAGGTCGTCCGACTCCCCTGACAGCTCCTTGATGAAGTTGGAAGGAAACATTCCAGTCTTTCCATTGAGAACACCTTCCCACCATCCTTCTTCTACCTGCACAGATGTGAACAGAAGAACAGAGGCAGGGTTCAGGTTAGATGTGGTACTTGCCAGTTTTCTCTCCCATCTGTACAGTGCCGAGTGCACAGCCCACACAGGGAGAGCTGCAGGACCCAAAGCTTACAGGTTAACAGGGAATGAGAAAGCAGACTTCACAGGGTCTCGAGATTCAGACTCAGGAAGTGGGGTTTAACCTAGGGACCATAAACGCAAGTGGAAAAGAATTAACACTTCATTTCCACTAACATCCAACTGAAATTTGGCATTTCCTTTGATTAGGAATATACGTAACACACCAGAGTAATAGAAGGACCTGTGACGTGACACCAACCAAATCGTATTTTTACATCACATCGTAGATACTGTGGGTATTTCAAGATATCGTTTGCACTCTTTGCTACCTTTAAGTGGTGGTAGTTATCACACCTGCTGGGAGACCCTGTTATTTAATGTATTAATAAGGAATTATTTATTATTTATAATAAAGAAGTGCACATAGATTAGTATACCAAAATTTGTTTTTAAAATAGCTTGATAGCTACTTTAATATAAATGGTTCCTTTTGTAACCTTATGTGTTTTATTTTATGCATATAAAACCATTATTTAAAAACTGAGAATGGCTTTCCCGGATTACCAAACCTAACTTGATAGCCTAACAAAAACAGTTAAGAATCTGTGGAATAAAAACTCAACCAGAAGGTAGGACGACTCCCTGTAGCTTTCTTGAAGGTTCTAGATTACCCTGAGATGAACTGATATGGGATGAAGGGAGGTAGGGAGGGCAGCCAGACTGCAGTCATCTGGGTGGGGGAGTTGAAGGCGGCATCTGGGGAGGGGTGAGAATGAACAAGGCAGGTGCGGATTTGAGAATCTGTGAGGGATAAGCTGGTCTTCAGCAACCAATTAGCTGAGATGAGGGAAGTGTAAAAAAAAAAAGTCATCCCCAAACTTTGTGATGGAGCCACTAACAGAACAGCAGAAGTGAGAATAGTGAACTGGCTTCTCGGAGGAAAATAACAGGGCATTTTGAGAACAAGGAAGCACTTAGTTACCAGTATGGTGTAGTATAATAGAAAGAAACCTAGAAACTTTTTGGAATTTTTTTTGGCCATGTACATGTATTACTTCTTCAAATCAACAAATACAATTTAAAAGCTTAAATAATTAAAATGAAAAGAAAATTAGAGTCAAAAGCCCAGTTCAAATCGTATCTTGTGACTCGTCGAATGTCCTACTAACTCAACCCTGGCTTTCCCTCTGTACAGTGGGATAATTAGTACACTTGATCAGTGTTAGAAATAGATGTATTATGATTCTACACTAGCGGCTAGGGACACAGGACTGTACAGGACATACCCTTTTTTTCCCCCTCAAGAAGTGGACAATCTACCAAGGTAGAAAGGACACATGGTTTAAAGATGGTGGAAGGTGGGCATGACCAAAACCTAGCAATGCAAGGTAAATAGAAAAGAAAACACCATGCCTTAGCACAAACCAAATGTGTTACACAAAGTTGAGCTCGCCGAGATCTGGGATGCTAAGGGAAGGCTTGGAGAAAAAAAGGAATCAAAGTTAAGGTTGGCCTTGAAGAGCAGAAATGCCAGATATAAGTAGGGGAGGGTGTGTGAGAGACATTCAGGAGGTGCTGACACAGCCTCAGAATGGAGACAACCAGAATGGCATTTTAGAGCACGATTTGGGGAGCTCATGGGGGTACAGACTCACAGAGTGGCCATCATATCTGTGTGATCACAGAATCTTCGGGAAAGAATCCAGACAATGGCACCCGTGCATGACTATCCTTATTCAATACCAAATCACGGCATTTCACAACGTTTCTGTTGAAATCATTCCATGTGTCTATGTCAACTCAACCGTTACGTACTATCCTTTCAAGGAGCTTTTTATAGGATTAGAATGGTTAGGAAGATGCACCATAAGCCTGAATATAAACAGTCACAGGATTTGTAGCGTGGGGTCCTTTGTGCTTGTCTTGAATAAGGAACCATAAAATGACCTTCTTTCTCCCAGAAATCACAAGTCAGGAGGGAAAGACCAAGGGCTCGCACCACAAATGAGCAGTCCCTGGCGTAATCCCTGACAGCGCAGGGCGGCTGGGCCGATTCCATTTGATTCAGTTTGACAGTATCTAAAACGCTCCTGTTCCCAGTAATGAGTGGCTCCAGCCCGAGATCCCTGAAGGAAGTGCTCCTGATGTGTGGGATCGGCAGGCTGCCTGCTGGGAAAACAGGGGTGTCTTCACCTCGCCACGTCCCCACATGCCCGCATCCCTGTCACAGCACAGTCTGAGAGGAATGGCCAACAGGGAACCAGCAGACGTCTATCCTTAGCCTCACGGGGCGCAGAGGGGCAGACAATCAAACCACTGCTCATCGCCTGGGGGGTACACTTCCCATTACAGGCACCATGGAGCGGGCGGGCGTCTGTCCCCCGTAGCAGAGAGAGCTGTTCGGTGCTATTTCTTCCTAAAGACTGCTGCTCTGGTTGCAAGATTCAGGCTGGTGATATGAGACAAATGATCCCCAGCCCCACACTATCCCTCTTCAGCGAAATTCTAGTTCAACTTCCTGCATAAAGATGATGACACTGCAGCCCATAGTGATTACATTCACTCATGAATGGATGGATGGATGAATGAATGCATGGCAGGGAAATCAATTGGGGGAAATCCTCCATAGGGGCCTATGAAGCCCTGATTCCCCCACAAAAGGAATTTTCCTTCCTGTGAGGAGCAAAAGGGACCAGGAGACCCTGACTATATTGCACACTGTTCTTAATTAGGTAACACCACACTCAGGTCTGTGTGACCCTCCCGATTCCACCAATATTTAATGAGCACATATTCCGCACTGCCCTAGGACTTCGGGACAGATTCACTGGTGAACAAAACAGATAAAGACCCCATCCTTGAAAAGCTTCTACAAGAGTGGAACATACAGAGTCCGCACACTACCTGCTTAGAAATCAAGTTGCTTATGTTTATGTTTCTATATTTAAAGAGAGAAATGCATCCCTTTGTAATAAAGTGAGGATTATGGATGTTACCAAGGGCTTATGATTTCTTTCCCAAGGAAAGCATTTAAAGGGGACAGACACCTACCTTCTCCCCACCAACACATACTCATCAACAGGCTTCTGCAGGCCTTGGCTCTAGGTTGAGAACAAACCCCTGTGTTCCTCAGAGAGCAACCCAGCCAGCTCTGGAGCCCATGGCTGTGTTCCAGGAGAGAACCCCACCTTCAGCCCAGAGCTGGGAGCACGGCAGCTTTACATGGTAGTGTTTGAGAAAGAAAGATGCAGTAAAACCACTTAAACAGTTTGTGTCTGTGTGCCCTGCAATTCTTAAGTCTTCACAATCACCAGCCTCTAAGTGGTTCAGGGCCCAAGGAAGTAGTTTCTAGTTCTTAGCCCTGTTGCAAGTTGGGGAAGAGGCTGGGTGAATTTCAACATCTCCACCTCCACCCAATCTTACAAACATTATCTACATCTGTAAGGCACTGAACAGGATGCCTGTGAATACAAAGATGACCTTGCTGTCTGGGGTACCTAACTACCCAGAACACAGGCACACCTATTTTATTGCACTTTGCTTCACAGTGCCTCACAGATGTTGCTTTTTTTTTTTTTTTTTTTTTAACAAATGGAAGGTGTGTGGCCGCCCTGCATCCATCAAGTCTATCGACGCCACTTTCCCAACAGCATTTGCTCACTTCGTGTCTCTGTGTGACATTTTGGTAATTCTCAAATATTTCAAACTTTTCCATTATTATTTTATTTGTTACGCTGATCTGTGATCAATGATCTTTGATGTTACTACAATGACTTGAAAGCTCAGATGACAGTGAGCATTTTTTAGCAATTAAGTAATTTTTAGTGAAGATATGTACATTATTTTAGACATAATGCTATTGCACACTTAATAGACTACAGGACAGTGTAAATATAGCTTTTATACACACTAGGAGACCAAAAACTTTGTGTGACTCACTTTATGGCAATATTTGCTTTATTTCAGTGGTCTAGAACCCAGCCCGCAATATCTCTGAGATATGCCTGTAGTTCCTACTTTCCACTGTTGAAGTTTTACCTGTCAACTGTACCAGGAAGAGGAACAAGATTCATCAAGTCTAAAGTCTACTTCAGGGTACAAGCAGCAAGACAGAAAAATCCATTTAAGGGTTGCTATAGCTTTTCACATCCAATTGCCCTTTGTTACCCAAACCTCAGTCAGAAGCACACTGGAGAGGCGGGTGTGAGGGAGGAGGGAACATGGGGAGGGAGAGGCACACAGGCAAATGGAGTCAGCTTCATTGTTTCAAGAGCTGTTTTACCATTCTTTCCAAAAAGAACAATGGACAAATCAAGCTCTAAGGAGAGGCCCACACCTCAACATCACTAAAATTTTCCTCAAAATTTATTCATACTTGGTAAGTTTTATGTTTCTGGGAATGTATCCATTTATTCTAGGTTGGCCAATTTGTTGGCATATAATTGTTCGTAATAGTCCCTTATGATCATCTATATTTCTGTGATATCAGTTGTAACCTCTCCTCTTTCATTTCTGATTTATTTATTTGAGTTCTCTCTCTCTTTTTTTCTGAGTGAGTCTAGCTAAAGAGTTGTCTGTTTTATCCTTCCAAAAAACCAGCTCTTGGTTTCACTGATCTTTTCTATTGTCTTTTTAGTCTCTATTTCATTTATTTCTGCTGATCTTTGTTATTTCCTTCCTTCTACTAACTTTGGGCTTAGTTTATGCTTTTTCTAGTTCCTTGAAGGCATTATGCTAAGTGAAATAAGTCAGACAGAGAAAGACAAATACTGTATGATCTCACTTATATGTGGAATCTTAAAAAAAAACAAAAACAAACACATAAGACACAGACTCATAGATATAGAGAACAGATTGGTGGTTGGCAGAAGCAGGGGGTGGGGAAGGTGAGCAAAATGGGTGAAGGGGGTCAAAACAAATTTCCAGTTATAAGATAAATAAATCCAGAGGATGTAATGTAAATAATTACCAATACTATACTGTATATTTGAAAGTTGCTAGGAGAGTAGATCTTAAACATTTTCATCACAAGAAAAAAAATTGTAACTATGTGTGGTAATGGATGTTAACTAAACTCACTGTAGTGATCATTTTGCAATGTATACATATATCAAATCATTTTGTTGTACACCTAAAAGGAATACAATGTTATATGTTAATTATCTCTCAATTTGAAAAATGTATTCAGAAATAGTTAAATGAGAATTTCAATACCAGTCCTTTTTCCTACCTGTGAGAGGTAGGGGAAAGCACTTTGGAAAATGTTTTAAACTAGAAAAATATCAAGATAGTTTTTTAAAGTTTTTAAAATTGAGATATAATTCATTTAAAGGTCCAGATCTTAATGGTACAAGTCGAACAGTTTTGACAAATGCATACACTCGTGTAACTCATAGTTCTACCAGCATACAGAGCATTTCCATCATTCCAGAAAATTTCCTAGTGTTCCTCCCCCGTCAATCTACCTCCAAGCAACCGCTAATCTGATTTCTATCACCTATGATTGGTTTTGCCTCTTTTAGAACTTCATGTAAATGTGTTAAGACATAGTTTTACCTTTTGAATATTGCTGAAAAAAATACAATTTGTTTTCAGAAAACATCCTTTTCTACTTGTGGAATTAGTGGGAGAAAATATTTTTGAGGGAACCACTTCCTGAAGTCATAAATACCTACATTATTTTCTATTTTTATTGGTTTAAATAACCATCCCTGTTGATCTGGGGACATGGAAAGCTAGTCATGCCAACTATAAACAAGTGTTACCTTGCTTCTAAATGCCTGAGCCAATATTTTCCCCCAATTCCTATGTCCTTCATTGTCTAATTACCTCTTCCAGGCAGGGCCAGAACATTCCATACACACAGGAAGTTGATTTTTATCCCCTCCCCTTATTCTTTTGAGAATAAGCCTATTCCACATGAGGGGGGGGTCCCTCAAAAGAGAAATCTGTAGGGTCATCCAGAGGGAAATGACTTAAGAAAATATATATACGATTTTATTTAGGACCTAAGCAAGCTCTGTCCAATGAGACAGAGCAACATCCACGATTTTCCTGACAGTGGCAAGGGTTTCTGGTAGGGCTCTTACAGACATTCTTCAGCAATGCTTGAAAGTCCTGTCCTTCAATACACCTATGGGCTAGTCTACAGGTCCCCAGATTCCTAATGACTCTAGGCTACCCTTACTACCATTCCAGCTTGAAAATATGAGCAAATAATAAATCAAGCCAGAAAGATAACCTTTCTGATGAATCAAGATCCTGAAGCTTTATCCTGTAACTATTCCCTGGTGAGTGAATTGTCTATGGGGACGCGTTCACCTTAGAACAGCCACACGTAAGGAAACTTTGAAGGGGGTGTTCCTTTAAAAGTTCAGTGTGCAGACGTAGAGAATGGACTTGAGGACACGGGGAGGGGTAAGGGGAAACTGGGATGAAGTGAGAGAGTAACATTAACATATATACACGACCAAATGTAAAACAGATGCTAGTGGGAAGCTGCTGCATAGCACAGGGAGATCAGCTCAGGGCTTTGTGACCACGTAGAGGGGTGGGATAGGGAGGGTGGGATGGAGATGCAAGAGGGAGGGGATATGGGGATATATGTATATGTATAGCTGATTCACTTCGTTATACAGCAGAAACTAACACAACACTGCAAAGCAATTATACTCCAATAAAGATGTTAAAAAATAAAAGTTCAGTGTGGGCAGCAGTGTCATTTTTCCCTCCACCCCATCTGATTGCATCTGCCAGCTCCTGCTTCCTGTACTCCACACCTGCGCCCAAAGCTTCACAGGTCATCCCCAACCTCAGAGCAAAGCTGTACTAACGTCCTGCCCTCCTTCCTCGGGACTAGCCCAGCGCCTTACACAATACAGCTGTGCTTGCTGAATGAATCCAAATACTCCTCACCTTCCACATGTCCAGTTGAAATGTCACCTATTCTAGGAAGCATCTTCTTCCCTCTCACTGAGTACCTTTGTTTTCAAATTCCTCTCTCATTTGTCAACGCCATTATTTGCCACTCTAACAGTATCTCGGGTTATTAGTCACCTTCTTAGTTGAGTATATCTTACCCTCCCCGACTATACCAAGCATGTTTCAAAGCAGAGTTCTGTTCAATAAATCTTTGGATCTCTATAAGCACAGTTTCTCTTACCAAGTAAGCACTCAAATATTTGATAATTCCCATAGCTATGCCAATCTATTATAAATACATTTAAACTTGCAAAGATGTTACTTTTATGTGGTTGTCGCCTGTTTTGTATGCCAATGATTCTAATCTAATCATCGTTGCTTCTAAACGTGGCTTCCCCCTCCTTAATATGAACGTTCTACCATCTCTGTGCATTAGGGAATCAGAGATGTACACCCCAAAGTTATTTGGAAAAATAATTGTAGAGCAGCCTGGGCTCTTTAGATTATCAAATTGCAATTTAAAAAATCTTACATTAATGTTATCTTTTTTTGAAAAAGGATACAAACCCTTCTAAAGCAAAGGGTGCCTTAATGGGTAAGAATTCAGGTATGCTTTGATCACCTATTAATTAATCAGCTTTTAAAGGAACTTGACTTCCCCGTCAAGTTTTGGGCAAGCACAAAACAAAAAGGCCTCCTTTTGCACATGCGAGTTCTCAGAGTTCTGACACCAAAAATGAAATGAGGATAAATTGCCCGTCCACACACACAGAGGTTGTCTGATTGAGTTAAAAGTTCTGAAGAATTTCAAGGGCCTCTTTAACTCCTGCTGAGAGAACCAAATCTCTCTCCATGGCACAAGAAGTAAGATGCCTAAGTTTCTAGGAAATGCAAGTGACCTTTCTTTGCAAACGACAAGGCCAAGTTAAGCTCTAAGTCAGAAAGTGAAGCCTTCAGTATCTAGCCAGCCTGACTGGGGACCACTGGGAAATACCTCAAAAACTAACCACAAAGAACAAATAACAGCCAGAATCTCTGAACACCCCTTGGGCCACCACGAGGAGAGACTGGATGAGACCAAGCTCATCTAGCACAAGAGGAAATGCAGCGCCTTTCCCAGGCTCTAGACAACATAGATAGGAAAACGAAGAGGTTTCAAAGCACTTTAAAACAAAAACCAAACCCCAAAAATAGGCCAGCAAGCCAGTTTCAAAACTTCAGCGGCCCTCAAATGCCACTTCTCCTCGTAACCCTGTCCATGTGCCATCTCTGTTCTTATCATTAGAACTTCGCCTGCATTGATCAATCCTCCCCACGCTGGACAAAAATGTCACAAGTGTGTATTTACAATGATTTCCTTAAAAATGCCTACCGGGGATTTAGCCTGTTAGCTTTCCTTCTGGATTGGCAGCCCTGTCCCATTAAGTGCACAGTGACTTTTTTTTTCTCCCTGCAGACCAGCCAGGAGGCAGAAGTGTGGTGAGCGCTTCCTGAGCGACCTTCACTTTGCTCACCCCACTCATCCCTGGACCGCCCCACACTCTCCATTTCTCCTCTAGCCACGCTGCAGAGACCCATCCAAGCTGAGCTGCTAACTTCTGCCAGAAGGGCTGTTCACCCTACCAAGGGTCAGGGCCGTGTGCACCCAAACCTGTTTCTGTCCATTGCTCGTCCTGCTAGCACACCATTTGGTTAAAGAGTACAAAATATGTAGGTTTGAAGAGAAAAAGCTAGTGGTGAGAAGGAATAGGATAATAATTTGAAGGTTTAAAAAAAAAGGTGCCAAAACAGGTATAGAAAAAGACAACTAAAAGAGATTAGGGGTGAGGGAGTGTAGAATTTTAGAAGAATTATTAACCCTGATTGTTTCACTTATGTTGTCCTCAATCCACTTTAAAGAAACCAGTGGGAATAGCAGAGGATGCATCACGGATGCAGAGAGGATAGAACTCAAACCAGCAAACCCATAGTTAAGGGAGATGCCCTGGCTCTACGAGGCTGTGTTGACAAATGGCAGACAAATACACATTTTTATATTTTAAGCTAAGATTACATGTTAAGATATATGTGTATCATTTTTTAGGATTCTCTACTTCATTCAACTGTTCTAAAAAACCGGTCCATACATTCAAAACCTTCCTAGGAATTGTCTCTTGGGGTGGGAGGGAGTATGGGCATTTGTGTGTGTATAGCTTTGGAATACTGCAGAATTAATCTATTAATTAATCAATAAAAATATATACACACACCTACACAATACAATACGTTATATTTTTATTGACCAATAGATTGATTCTATAGTATTGCAAAGCTATTACTATGGTCTTATCTCAACCTGCTCCTGTGGTTTAAGGGTTTTTGTTTATTTGGGATTTTCGTTTGGCATTTATATAACACCCATTATAAGAGAGAAGGGCAGATTTTATATTATACAGTGACAATGGCCCAGGATCTGCAATATGACAAGTAAATTTCAACAACAGGGAAATTAATTTTTGATGATATAATTTAAAAAATATGGATTAAAAGGTAAACCTTTATGTTTTGTTTTACACAAATAGCATAGGCTACACAGTTAATTTTCCTTTTTCCTGCTTGAAGCAAGCCCAAATGAAGCCTGGCACAGAGCTGGCAGGGATGGAAAGGAGGCGGGGACCGTAGATGGTGGTGAAGCTCTTCTCCCAGGCAAGGAGAATAACAGCCCTGCAATCATTCCTCTCCTTTAGCGACCCTCGTTCGGTTTCCCTGGAGCCAACAGGCAGTTGAGAATGGGCACTATTTCCCAGAAATTTATTAATAATTTTCCTCACCTTAATTTGTATTTCTTAAAATATTATTACAACATTAAAGGAAAAATCATCTCTATGACAGAACCATTTTCAATTCTGGGTCCCTTTCCATTTTTGATCACATGCACAAAGATAGATTTCAGACGACTGTATCCTACTGTATGCAAATCTGTGGCTGATATATTCATTTATTTTGGAAAAAAAACTTTTCATACTTCCATTTATTCATTTACTTATTCAATAAGCATTTATTAAAGTATATGTTAGGTTTCAGGCACTATTCCAGGTACTATGAATATAAAGATAGATAAAAACCAGATCCCTACTGTTGAAAAGCTCTCAGGTTAGTGGAATGTAACATAATTACAACGCACAGTATTGTAATAAGTACAGATTTAAAGGCCTCTTTACCATATTAATGGCTTCACGTCTTCTAGCTGGATAATATGACTTAATTCACACAACTATTCCCTTTCTTGATGACTTTTCATTATCACAAGCATTGCTGCAATTAACATGTTTCACATATTTTTTTCTGTTGACCATTTCCATGGATAAATTCCTAGGAGTAAGATTACGGAGTCAAAGGGTATTAATTCAGATTTTTATAGCTATTGATGTGCTTGTTAAGTAGCTTCATACAAGGATCATAAAGATATACAAAGTCACCAGTTCTTCTAAGCATTGCCAAGTCTTACCACTAAATCTGTTTTAGGATTTTCAAAAGGAGGTACCCATTATTGTCTTAATTTGATTAATTAATAGCAGGGCAGAACATTTTCTCATGGTTAAGATTTTTATTTCCCCTTGTGGGATGTGTGTTTATAGCAGATCTATCTATACTTTATCATTATTATAGTAGCTTTCTAAAATATTTTCATATGTTACATATATAATAACTTTTCATCTTAATTTATTGCAAATTTTTTTCCTGTTTGTTGTCCTCTTTGTTTAGCTAAACTTTCTTCAAATCATACCAAAATTTTAACTCTCTTTTATTTTTAGTCACAACTGTTTATTTTTTCCTCTGGAATTTCTTCCATGGTGTCAGTCTCATGAACTGTGCCCTTCCACCATTGGCACAAATGTTCTTCTCTGCTGTGCATTCATTTTTAACTCATTCAGCTTTCAACAAATGTCTCCTATGTGCCCTGCTTGGCACCAGGAATAAAAAAATGGTGAATGAATGACATACTAATACAAATTATCCAAAGCTGGGAAATAGGCAAAAGGGGCCACTGCATGTCCTGCCAGTATCACGCTGGGAGCCCCATTAACTGATCCTCTAGGGACAGGTATCTGCTTGACACACTATTTACTATTTATGAGATAGTTTACAACTCTGTTAGTGTAGATGTTAACCAGTAGAAAACCAAAAGCAAAACAAATGAGTCTTGTCAGATAACCATGAAAATAAACTTTGACCAGCAGAGATGCAAGAGATTCATCCCCTAGAAAAGATAACCTCAGAGGTTACAGTTTCACTGCCCTGCAGGACGCTGTGTAGTTGTGCATCTAACTTAGCAATCTTACTCAAGTTTTTTTCTCTTTCAGTCATTATGAATACTTTGCTCTTTCGCCGTTCTCTTTGAGCCAGCCTTACCAAGAATCTTGCAGGTGCCCTCATTAGTGAGTTACGTAAAGCTTTGATGCATGCTCACTTCATGTTTATATGAGAGTCAAGAAACCTGGCTGCCAGCATCAGCCCTGCCACTTCTACCCACATCATAGTTCATTTAACCCTTAACCTCCTCCTTGACTTCTGGCTTCCCTTTTTTGCGGGGCGGGGGCAGGGGGGAATCGTGGGTTTCTGTAAGGTTGAATGGTATTCAGGAAACCAAAGCAATTGGAAAACTGTACTTCTATATACAGATACATGTGTCGAATCAGAATGAATGATCAGATGCTAAGTTCGAAGCCCAGGATCCCCCAGGCCTGAGGGAGTGGAGCCTGAAAAGCCCGTGCCAGTGTCTGGTGGGACACTTCACCAGCAGGGCTGGCTCTGAGCAGCCAGGACCACACAGGAACAAGGTTATGTAGTGCAGTGGAAAGAACAAGGGCCTCTAGCCAGGTGGACCTGGCTTCAACCCTCAGCCCTGCCTCTTCTAGGGTCTCTTGAGCCTCTTTCTTTTTCTACAAAATAAAGTGGTTACGATGAGTCAATGGGCCCATGCGTAAAGAACCTCGTCACTCCTGTCACATACTAGGTCTTCAATAAATGCCACTTCTTTTTCCTTCCCTGCTGGGTGGCAGGCCTCTCTGGAGGAATTTCCTCTGGAAGAGACTCAACCAGGTGATGTCCAAGGTCTCTTGAGTTCTAACGCCCCCCACAGCAAGGCCAACCAGCCAGGGGTGGGTTCTGACAGCCCATGTGAGCCCACCGCGCCCACCCGCCTGGCACACGTACCTCTCCTACCACCTCTATGATGTCGCCAACTTTCAGCTCAAGCTCATCATCGTTCTGGGGCAGGTAGCTGAACGCCACCTGGCACCGGCGCCTCCGTCGCTCGCCTGCATGGGAAAAGCAAAATATTCAGACACAGCTCTTGTCTCAAAATTAGATTTTAAAGAGAGGCGTCCTAGGCATGCAGGCAAATTAAGCTGACTTGCTTCACATATGCTCTCTGGGACATGGCTAGAGGCATGGCAGCTCTGGTCTCTGAGAGAGGCAGGAGAAAGCAGAGCAATGCTTCTTGGTCTTTTAAAAGCTGCTGGGTCCGAAAGGCATGGATATGAGAAACCGATCCATTGTGCAGAAGGCAAAACCCCACCCCTGAAGCGCTGGGGCACAGTGTTGCCTTAAACGGTTTTCCGTGGATAGGGCTTTGTATTTGCTGCTGGTGACTTTTAATGAAAGCTGATGTGATATGGTAGAGGAAAAAGAATGGTCTGCTTCTAATGCTAGCAGGGCAGAGGAAATTTTTCCCAAACGTGCAAAGGAAAAGATAAAGTATCCTGGCCTTCTTCTTACTAATCATCACCCTTTTAACATGCTGGAACTCAGGCTGATAAGCAAGGGCTGATTTACATTTCAGCCTCCTCTTGGTACCATTTCAAATGTCCCACAGGAGTTCAGCAAATCCACTTTTGTCCTCTTCCCTCTGTCCCAGGGGATCCATTAACAGGATCGCTGGCTGCTTACACAGAACCAACCCAGGCACATCAAGATAAAAACCAGGGCCACACTTCACTTGACTGAAGGACCCTCAAGGTCACAGCATCTCACTCACCCAGTGTGGCCCAACAGGGAGGTCCTGGCTTAGAGCAGTTCAAGTACAGATGCAACTGTCCACGCCACAGACATGCACTACAGGGGGAAAGAACACGCATATGGTGTGCGTGTGACGGGGCTCGGGGAGCGGCGGGGCAGAGACAGACAGACGGCAGTGGAGGCCAAAGCTGGGAAGAGGTGGATAAGACAGAGGAACCGAGACGAGCGGTGCTCAGAAGTCTGTCATTCAAGGCTGACCACTTCACCTCATCCCTTCCTGCCACCGCATGGCCTTGAAAACCAAAGGGATCAACGACTTCAAGGAAACGCATTTAGAAATGCTTACATTATTTTTGGATGCTGCCCACAGGGATTCTTTTCCTTTTCTAACCTTTCCCTGAGAAAGCAAGTCCCCGCAGGAGTGATCACAGGCCACACTGAGACCCCCATGCAGGGTGACATCATACAAAGGGGCAGGCCTTTGCTACATCTGACGTGCTCACTGATCAATATTTATCAAAAGCCAGTGGCCTAGTTCTCTCTGTTCCATCTTTTTTCTGCCTGAACCTCACTAAGAAAGAACAGAGTTGAACAGAGGGAAGAGGGCAGAAGTTCAGAATCAATATCTCGTCTAATCACATCTTTGGTGACAACGTGAATACGCTCTACCTCTTTGTGCGAAATCACGAGCTGGCTGGTCTCGATGAGAACAAATGCAGAGCTCTCAGGCCAGTTCCCAGGCGCTAACTGCAGCGGGCAGAGTAGGGCAGCCCAGGGCTCTTCCAGGGACAGAGGGCTCACCCCAAATAGCTCTTCCCAGGCGGGAAGTCAGGAAGAACGGTCTCCAGGGTAAAGAACTCCACCGCTATTCCCTGGCTTCCAACACAAAGGAAGGGAAATCAAGCCCTCTATCATAAAGGATACAGATTGCTCATTCTAGCCAAGAAAGCCTCGATGACGAGGTGATCTCCGCACCTGTCTCGTACCCCCTGTGACTCCCCTGCCCTCATACACACCTCTTTAGATGAAGCTGTATAAATCTTTAAGAGCTTTACTTGTTATATGTTACGTTCAAAACAAACTCTGCAGATACAATCTGAACACGAAACAAGTAAACATGACAAATGTCTGAAACTCGACACTCATAACCACAGAGGTCACCAAAGTCCTGACCAAAGTGACTTAAAAATAACATCTAAAGATCTACTGTTAGCTGAAGTCATAAAACTTAGTTAAATGTAAGTTCGTATCTTCACAGAACCCTCTGTAAAAAGTAGTATCTAACCCAACAGTACACAAAGGGTGAAGGAGAGGTGATATATCCTTCGAGAAAAGACTAACCCAGCAGAGTCAGGACCTAGAACAGAATAATATTTCTCTCGAACCAAATCTTTCCATCAGAATTCTATAACGCCCTGTCTGGAATCAGAAAGAACAGCACACTTACTAATCTCTCTCTGCCAGGCTAGTCAGTATCTCCCCTTTTATTTTATTATTATTATTATTTTTTTGCGGTACGCGGGCCTCTCACTGTTGTGGCCTCTCCCGTTGCGGAGCACAGGCTCCGGACGCACAGGCTCAGCGGCCATGGCTCACGGGCCCAGCCACTCCGCGGCATGTGGGATCTTCCTGGATCGGGGCACAAACAAGTCAGTATTTCTTAACTACCTCTAAGGTTATTCAACTGGTGGCACAAAGACCTATAAAGCACACTGTCAACGTACAAGACCAAGAAAAGTGAGCCCGACAGGGAGGTATCCAGAGGTCACTGGTGGAAAAGGTCACCTGACATGATCCCAAGCTGAAACAATTATTCCCTCTGACACTGGGATAGTTTGTGATCTTTTCTAAAGCACACCTGATACCCATCACCCTAACTTATCTTGCCAAGCACATGAGTTAAAAAGAAAAGAGCCAGAATGAGCAAACATTTTACAAATGAGGCAAGTAGGGCTCAGTGACTTACCCGAGGTCACCAAGCTAGTAAGTGGCAGTATGTCATTGGCCTGAGTTCAGAGCTCTCACTCCAATGCTGGATGAACCAATTTAGTTCACACCTCATCCCAAGTTCTCTGCAATCTGTACTTAGCTGCTTCCCACAACACTGCATAACACAGCCTTAGGGCTTCTCCACGGCTTTCACATTACAGATAACTTCCAAACTCCTGCACTGCTGCTTTCCAGTCCTCCACTTCTGCAAATTACTGTTTCAATCTTGTTTGCCAGTTCCACCCAATGTAAGACCCAGTTCGGGGGGGATATTTGATGTTAGGAGACACTGCATTTCAGTGGCTTCTGTCCATCTTAAATTTAAGGGAATTTAAGGATGTCATTTGCCATTTTTTCCTTTCTTGGTATTTCACTGATGTTTACTAGTTGGTCTTGACCTTCCTTGAAGAGGTATGTAGACAACAATGTCATCTCCTTTCAGTAGCTGGTATAAACTGCAGGAAAAAAATGCATGACTTGCCCAAGGCTGTGGTTCAGAATCCTTTCGTTTAAGCTACCACCCTCACGCCCAGAGCCCCGTCCACATGAACTCAAGTTTTAATACATTTCATCGGGCTTTTTTCTGTTTGCCACTGTGTGTGTTTTTTAGGCAGGACCACTTAACTCCTTACACATAACTGAAAGAAGTAACGGACACGAATTTTATGGACATACAAGCAAATGTATATGGGCACATGCACATGGCTTACCAAAAAAAAGTATGACTGAGGCAGACTTCATAAGGCATACTTGACACGTCTCTCTACTGCCATATTGTATGACGGCCACAAAATACACATGCATGAACATGCATTCATAAAGAGGAACACAGGCAAACACAGGTGACAAGGCAGGCACCCTCAACTCCCTCATTAGATCTCATAACCACCTTCCATTCATGACCAGCTTTGTTTAATAAAATAGTAACAGCTAACATTTACTGAGCACCTACTGTGTGCCAGAGACTACTAAGGACTTTATATGTATTAGTGCATTTAATTCTCACATTGAACGTCAAGGGTAGATCTTGGACCCTCCCTTAAGACAAGGAGACGGAGGAGGCACAAAGAGACTGAGTATTTTACCAGAGGTCTTACAGCTAGAAAGTGCTAGAAGCGTCAGGGATTTCAAGTCAGGAGATGCAACTCCAGAGACTGCCTCCCCTGTCTGACTGTTCTTAAGAAGAATTCTCGGCTATGAGTCTTGAGACTACAGAAGGGACTAGCTGGGCTAACATGGGACATGGTTAAGTTGTGAAACCAGGAAGTGACAAACCACAAATCAGGAGCGTTTCCTTACAGCTGCTGGCAACTGGGGCCCATATTTTAATGAAATAAAGCTGGCTGGATGGGGAGGAAATGTCGTATATTCACATTCTCTAAAAATGAAATAGCAGAAACTGCAAAGGATGCCATGACCCAGCCTCAGAAACAGCACACACATCTATATTTTAGAGCCTTCCGGGTCTTACAACATGTGAAAACTTTACTAGGTCAATTCATTCAATGACCACAAAAATATAACAATAGTGCAGTGCTTGAGAAAAACCTTTGGGTACACTGAAAAGTTTCAACACTCATACAGACTATTTTTTTTTTTCATCCCACATCCTCCTTGACAGAACAAGAGTATAACTAAGAGGGTTGATATTTCCAAGAAACTCACTAAATTAATCAAATGGAGCCTCACCACATGCCTAGGAAACACAGCAGTATCCTGATGTCATTTTACAAAAGAGAAAACATTTATAAAATCAAAGAGGAACATCAGAAGAAGCCCCTAATTCTCAGGGTTACTTCTGGCATTTTCTCCAGACATGGCCTGGGGTCCACCTGGGTCAGAATGCTGACCTGCAAGGCAGACCTACGGAACTGCACTCTCTGAGGTTGAGGCCAGGGGCCTGCATTTAAACCTGACTCTGCAAGTGACACTGCCCACAAAAATCTAAACCTCAACAATGAATCAGAGCCACTAATTACAGGTGAGAACAGGAAAATACCTTGTTGGGAACAAGTGGTCTCCCTTTGGAGGACACTAACCAGTGGTTCTCAATCTTGGCTGTACCCTGAAAGCACCTGGGGAGCTTTCATAAAACTCCCCATAATGTCCGAACAGCAGCCCCTAAGGAACAAGGTCTCCATAGAAAAATGGCTTCTTCCAGGGCTGGGGCAAAGAAAATACAAAGTGAGACTGGAATATGTGGTTATGACAAAATTAACGACGCACTCTAAGGCTTGAGGGGTAATTTGTAAAGGACAAAAGGCTCAGCTTGGTAGGGCTTCCACTGGCCAAATCTGGGACAACAACAGCATGTACTAAAGGATTTATTCATTTCAAAAAAAATTCATGAGCCCATAATGATACATTCACTAGGTAGCTAGGTTGAGAGCCAGCTAGATGGATGGATAAGATTAGATAGGTTTGTGGGCCAAGACGGGAAAGCTCTTCTTTACAAAAGAATGTCAACTAATGCATGTAGAAATGATAGAAACACATAATCACCATTTTATAACCATCATGGCAACAACTGTTTCTGGCAAGAATCAATGGTTGCTAAAACCACTGGGTGAAATCCAGTTGGGGATTAGGATATTTAGAGAGTCTCAAAGTATCTCCCCACAGCTTATTCATTGATTACAAAAGGAAATGGTCCCCTGAGTATGGAGAAACCTGGCAGACACAGCCTCAAAGTTCATGTCATCAATGATGGGACAAATTAATATCGGGTGCCTCCTTATGTGATGCACTGAGAAGGGCTTAACATCACCTACAGAACGCTCCCGCCCAAAATGTTTAACTGAAATCTGACCGTGAAGAAACATGCAAATCCAGATCACGCAAATCCAAAATGAGGGACAGTTGAGAAAAACTGACCTGGTTTAAAAAAATCTTTTTAAAATCAATATCGCATAAGATTTTTTAAAGGTTAGGCGACTGTTCTAGATCTTAAACCAGTAAAGAGATTTAACAACTAAATATAATGCAATCCTTAACTGGATTCAGGGTTTCTTGTAAAGGTTATAAAGGACAATATTGGAAGAAATGGGGGAATTTGGATATGGACTAATACTAGATAATAGCATTATATTAATGTTACATTTCCTGAGTATGTTAATTCTATTGCAAAAAAAATTCTATTGCAGTTACATAGGAGAATGTCCTTGTTCTGAAGTATTTAGGGATGAAGTGTCTTGATATCTTTAATGTACTTTCAAGTTGTTTAAGGAAAAAACAAAAAGAATGTGTGTGTGTGTGTGTGTGTGTGTGTGTGTGTGTGTGTACACATACATACAGACACATATGTATACGCATATACATACAGCGAGAGAAAGAGAGAGAGAGAAAGCAAATGTGGCAAAATGTTAACAACGGGTGAATCTAGATGGGTGTCCATTGTACTATTGTTACAACTTTCCTGTACATTTGAAATTTTTCTAAATAAAATATTTAGGGGGAAAAGGAAAAAAAACAGATGCCTGGGCCCCACCCTAGATTCTCTGAAGTCACCGATCTGGGGTGCAGCCTGGGCATCTGAATTTTAGGAACTCCCCAGGTGATTCTAGCATAGAGCCAGGGTTGAGAGACATCTAGACAGGTCAGTTGCCAAAAAATAAATGGGACTCTTCCAGACCATGCTATACAGGCCCTATATTTGGCTTCTCCCCAAAGGCGGGAAAAAATCATACTTATTTGTCCATGTTATCCTAATACATAACCCAGGTGAATGTTGCTGTGCTGGGATTTTTATTTCACAGGCCTTTGGGACAGTTGTACTAAGCAGTCTCTAGCTCTGGAAATGTGTTCCTGGGGCCGGGGGATGGAAAAGATGGTAGTCTCTGCTATCATTAAGTAGCAAACACTGCCAGGGGTGCAGCAACCCCCCAAGTTACTGAGCAGCATTCCGGATTCTTGAAGAAGCTGTTTTTTGAGTCGGAAACATCAATTTATGCAAGGGGCCAGGTTTCCTATTTCAGGATGGAAAAACAATACAAAGCGAACTAAATAAAAGTGGAGAATCACCCATTTTACTCGGGATATCCAGTACATTCTGGGTGCACGGGAAGAGAAAGCTGAATCACTGACTTTGTGGGCCCAGCATCATACCTTTTCCCGGAAAAATTCCCTTGCATCACCCTGTTTCCAATGTAATGTAACTCAGACGAAGAGGAGGCCACTTCAGAGGCTGATGGCATGCCAGGAAAAAAGGAACTCATGGTCTTTCCTTACAGACCTCTCTCGGCTGTGGCTGGACTGTTGCAGTGGAAATGTACAGTATTTAATTAACCAGCACTGTCTGGTCCCTGGAGACGCGCCTGCTCGATTCTCCAAGGGATGTGTATCATCAACATCTTTGCATGGCAGAAAACAGTAAATCCATTTGCCTTCTCCTTCAAAGGCAACGTTCATCTGAAAAGAGGTTACAGCTATGCCAGTGCTCATTTGCTCCCAAGTCCCACCAGAATACAGGAGGAAAATGTAGACCCAAGAGGGAACCATTTAGTAGGGCCTCTGAGTCACAGGGGACAGGGAGGGAGGTGGGTGAAGTCAAAAGTCACATAAGGAAAATCAACTGAATCTTGGAGATGAAGGAAATGAACATTGACTAGGTGTCTGCTATGTGCCAAGAACCGTGCTAGGCATGTCGTGTGCGTCCCCTCGAGTCCTCACACCAGCACTGTGAGGTTAGGGGTGCTGGCCCCATCTTGATGGATGGGCCCAGAAAGCCTGGATAACTTGTACGAGGCCCATGAGTAAAATAAGTTGTGGTCTGCAGCCCTCTTCTTCCACCAACCCAAGATAATACCAGGAAGACACAGCGGGAGTGTGTTTCCGGGGGACTTTGGATACCAAACGAAGGATGAGGACTTAATTTTATGAGACCCTGCCCTGAGGAGGTTTCTGGGCAGAGAAGTGACAGGAAGATGTGAGGAGGACAGTGACCTAGGGAGAAGTGGCTGATGCGAAGGGGTATGCAGAACAGCTCGGGGGCGGGAGCCTAGAAGCAGGCAGAGGGCCCAACAGAGGACAGTGAAAGAGAAAGCCTGAAAAACATGGTGGGAGGAATGAGATACGCAGGGAAGGAAAGGCAGATACACAGTATCATCATCAGGCGATACTGGGGGCCAATGGCCCTTCCTTACTTGTCTTTGATCCCAGTACCTAGCTCAGTGTCTGTTAGAGCAGACATGTGATCCATTCTTGCTAAATGGATGGATGAACGAACTAATGAGCACCTAGTCCACATTCTGTGGACTGTGAATCCCTGATCTTGTGAACACAAATTCCCAAAGGAGCACTGAAGAAGGACCAGAAGGGCGGAGGAAAAGAGTTAAAGCCTCAACTCGATGTTAAGCAGGGTGCCCATTAAAGGCCAATGCCAAAATGGTTAAGATGCTATATTTTATGTTATGTGCATTTCACCAATTAAAAAAAAAAGACAATGCCACCCTGACCTATTGCGGGGATGGGAAGATGGTGGCCCCCGTAGTCTCGCCACTGTGCTGAAGGTGTCTCGTTCTCCACTAACACTGTAGCCCGATGCATCGGTGATACTAAACAGTGCCTGAGATACTCCTAACTGCTCTCTTCTTCCAAATTTATGGTCCACTGTCAATTTTACGTAACAGTAGAGCAGGGCTAGATCCCAACAAGAAATGATGTATATTTGATTTTAAATTTAGTCCTCTTTAAGACAGAAAATACTTGTTTCAAGTAGGAAGAAATATATGTGTAAGCATGTTCAGGGCAGCATTTCTTCTAATAGCAAATGCATACACACACAGAGACCCACACAGGAAACATCCTGAAGGTCCACTGCGAAGGAATGGCTCCATGAATCATGGTTTATCCAGGCCATGGGCAACTCAGCAGCCAATTAAACCGGGCAAGCAGCTCTGTGTGTACTGATGTGTAAAAGGTGCCCATCGTACATTAAGTTAAAAGACCAAATCACATAATATGTATATGATCCCCACATTGCAAACGCATGCACGCTTGCGTGTGCGCGCGCGCGCGCGCGCGCGCGCACACACACACACACACACACACACACACACACACACACACACACACACCACCTCCCTCCCTCCTTAGCTCCCACCAGGGACTCTTTTATTTACTCCTATTATCCAGAACCTATCAAGAGTATGCATTCAACAAATGCTTATTAATGAATAAATGGATTCATTCAACATTCAAGTGATATGTTAGGACCTAATACAATTAAATGAATGAGAGAAGGAGAGTGTGTGTGCACGAACACACTTGTGTAGGCACAGAAGATGGTATGGAAGGGCACACACACACATACACTCTCTGCCGTTGGGGCCCCTTCTCTGGGTTCCTCTAACAACCATCGCTTTTCTCTAGCACCGCCTGCATCCCACTGTATTTGAAATATCTCTGAGTGTCAGTGTATGTTTTTCTCCACTCCTTCAGCTCTGACACCTCTCAGCGCTTTCATGCACACCTTTTTCAACAAATGCAACTCATTTACCAACACCCACATGTGCCTCACGAGGGTTCTGAGGATGCTGTCTCATCACGAATGCCCACTCGCCATCAATCTGTGAGCCCAGGTGCCAGGTATCTAGAAACTGAGGGAGGGACGCAAACCCCTGATCTTCCTTCCCTCAGTCCTAGAAACTTCAGAGTCTAATGCCTTGTTTAAAGAAGCCACTGAAAGCAGTCTTAAAACCAGCCAATTAACACACGACCAAAAAAAAAAAAATCAAGTTTCTATTGCAAGCGAAATACAGAAAGGGGCCATCCATTTAACAAGCCGAGTTTCTGCTAAGAGGAGCTACACATGGATATTTTCAATGTTAACGTTGTCACCTGATATTTCCATAGAAGCCACATAATATAATATGGGCGCCAGGGGCACAAAGAACTCCTTCAAACACAATGGCCTCCACCTCAAACTGACTCATAAAACTGGTGTGAATTAGCTGTCTGAAAGGAAACACGAACTCTGATTTTCCGGCTCATGGACACGTGGTTCATAACGATAGCATTAAGGCACATAAAGAGAATCCTGGGCCTCACAACACCGAAAAGACAGATAACCCAGTGGCCCCAGCACTGCGACCACACCGTGCAGCCCACTTGAGCTCTCAACCTCAGTTTTTCTCATGTATAAGATTAGAATGATGAGGGCAGACCTACTTTGCAGAAGGGCTTGCTGCCACCTGACTCCTGCCCTTTTTTCCACTTGTCTTTACATGAACGAATATGCTAAAAGGCAGCCTTGTTCATTATTTATACCAGTTCAACCAATTTTCTTTTTGCCAACCTTCCCTTCCCAATAGCGTGAGGTAAAGGAATCACACTGGAAAACAAACTCAGTGGCACCTCTAAACATCCTCCTGGTTTTCCCCTCTCCTTAGGCTGGTCCCAGGGTTTGGTTTGCTCTTTCAGCACAGTCCTTAATCCAAATGACCAGGCCCACAGCAGACCACACTGGGGGACACTTCTCCAAAGCATCCCTGGCTCGATTCCCCCAGCCCAGGCCGCCATCTCTCTGGGGGAGGGAGTCTGCATGTTCAGAGGAGAAAATCTGATACAAAAGCACACTGCTTTTCTCTGCTCTAGCAAGGCTGATTTGGGCAAAATGCCCAAAAGAATTCAACATTATTTATAGAGTTTTGTTTGATCTCCTTTTAAATGCTCCATGCAGAGTCATTCAAGTGAAATAAGAATACAGAATTTCAAAGGGAAAACTGAAGGAAAATTCTAAATATAAGTGATTTGTTGAGCATAAACAAGATTTCTCCTTTCTGTCCAACACACTCCTTCTACCATCTCTATTTTTAAAGGCCTTCTCAAACTTTGTTGCTGACAAATGGACCTATGAGATCCCTAACTTTTACAGTGAAGCGGGAGGCAGAGGGAACAAGATGAGGGGAGAGTGAGTGATGGGTAGCACTCACGTGCACGTGCACATTAAGAACAGAAACAAAGGTCTAGGAAATCCCAGAAACCCTCATCTGGGGTCCACCTCTCTTGCCTAGAGAATTCTCAGGGGAAAATACCCACCATAAACAAATCTGGAGTATCCCAGTTCTCAAAATCAGTACCAAAAAATGGCCCTGGGAGATTTAGAGAATGACAGAAAATTCCACATATCTTTCTCTTTCGGAAGTAGGGGAAAGATCTTTATTGCAGGTAATCAAAATGTTTGCTAAATTCTGACTCATTTTTTTTTAACATCTTTATTGGGGTATGACTCATTTTTAATATAGTTTCCTTTCTCATCCCTATCAGAATAAAGAGGGGGGAAGTGTAAGTTTTTATAAATTTTCTTGATGCAAATGGGGGTTTGCATCCCAATTCCTTCTTCTGTATCTAAAAGCAGAGATTCTTAACTGAGGTTTGTGGATAGATTTCAGTGGGTCTCAACACAGATGGGAAGAAAAGTACATCTTTATTGTCACTACCCTCTATGCGAAACCTGGTCTTTCTTTCCACTCTGCATATAGACAACAAGCCACACTGGGATTAGCAGCACCTGTGGATTTTATTTATTCCCTATTATGTGGAGAGATATTTTCAGTTCACATCATGGTCATTGCAGCTACCTTGAAATATCATTTACCCTCATCCCGACTTCAAAATTATGATCGCTTCTAGACTCACTGCTGGATCTTGCTATTTAATGCATGAGTAAAGGAATATGTATTGCTTAAGTTTTTGCAATATTTTTTTTTTTTTTTTTTTTTTTTTGCGGTATGCAGGCGTCTCACTGTTGTGGCCTCTCCCGTTGCGGAGCACAGGCTCTGGACGCGCAGGCTCAGCGGCCATGGCTCATGGGCCCAGCCGCTCAGCGGCATGTGGGATCTTCCTGGACCGGGGCACGAACCTGTGTCCCCTGCATCGGCAGGCGGACTCTCAACCACTGCGCCACCAGGGAAGCCCAAGCTTTTGCAATATTTTGATACCTGTACTTCAGTATAACTGTATTCATTTGTAATCCTATGTATTTTATTTTATTCATTTACAAACTTTATTCTGAGAAGGGGTCCACAGGCTTCACCAGACTGGCAAACAGGTTCCCAAGCAATTTTTTAAAAAGTTAAGAACTTCTAATCCCTGCTCTCAAGATTATGGTTTGCAAGGAAACTCAAAGGTGCAAGGGGGAATTACACACACACACACACACACACACACACACACACACACACACACACATATAAAATAAAGCAGTAAACATGACATTTGGACCCTGTCTGCCATAATGTTTCACAGGCTTTGGAGCAGCACATCATGACAGAAGAACCACATTGGGTGGGCTTCCCTGGTGGCGCAGTGGTTAAGAATCCGCCTGCCAATGCAGGGGACACAGGTTCGAGCCCTGGTCTAGGAAGATCCCACATGCCGTGGAGCAGCTAAGCCCATGTGCCACAACTACTGAGCCTGAGCTCTAGAGCCCACGAGCCACAACTACTGGAGCCCACGCGCCTAGAGCCTGTGCTCCGCAACAAGAGAAGCCACCGCAATGAGAAGCCCGTGCACTGCAACGAAGAGTAGCCCCCGCTCACCGCAACTAGAGAAAGCCCATGTGCAGCAACGAAGACCCAACGTGACCAAAAATAAAATAAATAATAAAAATAAATACATTAAAAAAAAGAAGAAGAACCACATTGGGCAACTTGACAGGTCCTGATCCACGAACAGCCGTGCGGCACAGTGTTCAGGAGGCTGCTGGCCAAGTGCCCTCTTATTACCCGGGTCAGTGGCTGGCGAGAGCCCTGCTCTGTCATCTGGCACCTTGGCTCAGCTGAGCTCAACGCCCATTGCTCCCTTCCACGAAGGCCAGCACAGCTAATTTGCAGACTGCCACCTGCCACCGCCTCAATGTCCCCCCTCCAACCAAGCCCTGCGTTTCTCTCCTTTTTCAAACCAGTAAAGTTATGGAAAGCATCACAAGGTCCCCCTGCCACCCCAGGATAAAGAGGTCACTTGGGCTTCCGTGCACCCACAGAGCTCCAGATACACCTCTTCCTCCCAGCCCGAGTCAGCTGCACTGTCTTCTCTGCGTGCATGTACCCAGTGCCGGCTGGGCAGTCAGTGCACGAATGTTCCATGAAGGGAGGGAAGTTTGTGCCAATGTTTATAACTGCACAGGATTTGCTTGGATGCGTTGCCTGGCTTCCACCGAGGTCCCATCTTTGTGGTATCACTGGAGGATGAAGGACCCTAAGGTCAGCAAGTCCAACTGAGACCAGAGGCATCTGACCAGTTCTTAAAAAAAAAAAAATTAAAATCCAGAAAAGAGCAATTCCACTTTTACAAAGCTATGCTCCAGATAACTTACATGAAATGTACAAAGATATATGCATAATGCTCAGTGCTACACTGTTCAGAAGAGTGAAAAACCAGAATCATCCTAAACGTCCTTCAGTTAGGGGACTAGTTAGTCAAGTCACGGTGTATCTACAGGTGGACTATTAAACAGTGGCACTGCTCTAAACGACCGTTATGCCAAGAGTTCCAAGATTCCCTTCAACCTAACATCACGAATTGCAATACACTATAAACAGCACGATGCTATCTGTATTTTTTTTAAAACACCAATATGCCTGTATCACTATGTGCTTAGATTAGGTCGTACCATGTGAAATTGACACTTCTGTGGTCAAATCTCTGCAATTTCTTATGGTTCATCGCAATAGACATGGGTGGAGATCTTCTGAGGAGTTGACCACGAGCCAGGTCTCCTCTGGGGAATATGAATGAGGAAAGGGATTTTAAGTTACTTTTTGACTTTTGTTACCATGACATTCCTTTACTAATTTTTCACACTGAGCATGTATTATTTTTATAATAAGTCTAACAAAGAAAACTTAGGGTGAATCTAAAATAAAATGTACAACTTAAATTTTAAGAAAAGAGCAGTGAGGTCTATACAACACTATAGCACAAAAGCTGCCTTACAGAGCAGGCAATTTTTTTTTTAACATCTTTATTGGAGTATAATTGCTTTACATTGTTGTGTTAGTTGCTGCTGTATCACAAAGTGAATCAGCTATATGTATACAGATATCCCCATATCCCCTCCCTCTTGCGTCTCCCTCCCTCCCATCCTCCCTATCCCACTCCTCTAGGTGGACACAAAGCACCGAGCTGATCTCCCTGTGCTATGTGGCTGCTTCCCACTAGCTATCTATTTTACATTTGGTAGTGTATATATGTCCATGCCACTCTCTCACTTCATCCCAGCTTACCCTTCCCACTCCCTGTGTCCTCAAGTCCATTCTCTACGTCAGAGCAGGTGATTTTGTTGCGATCAGAACAAAACCCGTTACTGTGGGCTTCCTCTAGGGGCTACAAAGAGTTTTGCTGCCAAGGACCCTCTGGAGGAGTGTCATTCAGAAAAGGATGGGTTTCTAGGCAAATGAGCAGTGCAGATAAAGGGACTGGGCTACCTGTAAGCAAAGGTTTTTAAAGATAATTTTTTCCCCTAAACAAACAGTTTACTGATACACATAGTTATCTCTTTGTTCAAGGCAAATAAAGGTTTTTCTCCTTTATTGAAGCAAGTCCTACTTTCCTTGGAAATGCGGGAGAGTAGCAAAGGTACATTTTAAAAAATGGTATCTCACACTCGGACTTTTCATTTTCCACACCGATCTGCACCTTTCCTCTCCCCCTGGAGGGAACTGAGTGCCATGAAAAGTATAAATTTTGAAACTGTAAATCTAGAAGGTGTTAATCTAGAAATTTGGAGGCAATAAAATGAATGTAGATTCATTCGTGGAATAGAGAAAGGAAGAGCAGAGGGAGAGAAGTAGAGAGAAATAAGTGCACATGGATTCCTCCAACAATGCTGATTTTTGCCTGCACCGCTTGCCTCAGCACTTAAACATCTTTTTTTTTAATAAATTTAATTATTTACTTATTTTTGGCTCTGTTGGGTCTTCGTTGCTGCGCGCGGGCTTTCTCTAGTGTGACGAGCAGGGGCTACTCTTCATTGCGGTGCGCAGGCTTCTCCTTGCGGTGGCTTCTCTTGCTGTGGAGCACGGGCTCTAGGCGCGCGGGCTTCAGTAGTTGTGGCTCGCGGGCTCAGTAGTTGTGGCGCACGGGCTTAGCTGCTCCGCGGCATGTGGGATCTTCCTGGACCAGGGCTCGAACCCGTGTCCCCTGCATTGGCAGGCGGATTCCTAACCACTGTGCCACCAGGGAAGCCCAGCACTTAAATATCTTTACGTCAACAGGCTTCATGATCAAGTTTTCTATATACTATACCTAAGTAAGTCTCCTTTTGCAAGACGAAACTTCCTGGAGGGCAGGAATTGAGTTTTCCTATCCGTCTACAGCAGGGCTTGGCAAACTTGTTCTGTAAAGGGCCAGAGGAAATATTTTCGGCTTTGCAGGCCACACAGTCTCTGTGGCAACCAATTAACTCTGTGGCTGTAGCACAAAAGCAGCCACAGACCGTATGTAAATGAAGGGGCATGGCCATGTGCCGATAAAACTTTATTTCCCAAAATAGGTAGCACCAGATGTGGCCCATGGGCTGGGATTTGCCAACCTCTGGTCTACAGAAAGGCGAGGTCAGGGTCCAAATCAGGGACCAGGGATGATTTTTCTTTTAAGGAAGAGCAAGAAACATTGCTAAGTTTGCATTGTCAGCTTAGAAGCAAGCCCCTCTCAGACGCCTTCCCTGACGACCTCTGAGGCAGGGCTAAGCGCCCCCATCACCACCGTCATGGGACAGCACGGCACCCAGAGCACAATGCTCTCTTCACCCTGATCCCACTGCCCCCACTGCCCCTGCTGCCCGGGACTCTTGGATTCTCAAATCCTAGACTCCTGTGAGCAGCAGCTGAGCTGGCCGCCTTGTAGATTATGAGAGGTTAGCCCAGAGCCCAGCCCTGAACAAGCCTTTAGTAATAATCTCAAAAACAAAATGAAGTGTTGATGGGAAGAACTGAAGGCTGGCATGATGCTGCCAATGAAAATACAGAAGCAAGCAGAAGCGGGAGTCTGACAGGCAGGAGAATCTGAGGCTCGGCCACGTGGGGACAGCTGGGGGTTCCACGGCAGACAACCGAAGCCCGGGCTAGGTCCAGCCAGGGATGGGTGCAGGGATGGGTGGGCAGCCCTAAGCCAGGGTGGCACAGTGAGAGACAGAGATGGGTCTGCCCTGGGCATCTCAAAGAAGAGAAGCCCCTGTCCTCCCCCCACTAGGTATAACCAGGGACGCCCACTGCCCTATTTGCTGGCCACAACACAAAGCCAACTCAACGGGAAGCAGGGTGGAGGGACAAGAAACCTGGGCCCCAAGGAGTCTGCTCTGCCTCTGGACTTCCTGTTGTACAAGACAGACGTTTCCTTACAACCTACGCCAGGTGAAACCAGGGTGTCTGTGACTTGCAGCCACGAGACCACTAACCAGCACAGGTTGGCTGAGAGTGGAGGTGAGGGTGAGGGAAGCAAGGAGGGAGGTCCGGCCCAGAGGTGAGGTTTGGGGGCTCGTGTGCTTTGTGGCAGTGGCTGAGCCCAGGAATTAGACAGAATCGAAGATGCCGAAGACAGAACCATAAAAATAGCTTACACTTGAGGAGTTGGCAAAATATAACAGAGAAAGAGGTAGAGCAGGGGTGAGAGGCGTAAAGACACAGAAGGCAAAACAAGTGCTTTCAGAAAGAGGCAGCAATCTAAGGTGCTGTGGAGTCAGGCAGGGCAGCATGGAGGAAGGAGGCTTAAAGACAGAGTACATTTCCCCACCCGATGTGACTTGTTTTAGAAAACAAAGTGAACTGGAGGTAGCAATGTGCCAGTTTGGAGCCCAGGCCTCAAGGGAACTTGCTCTGTTGCACCTCCACCACTGCCGTATTAATGTGCTCAAGCTAGCCTGCTGGAGCATGCAAGACACACAGAGCGGGGCTGAGGTGCCGAAGGCCTGCAGCTGAAGCCGAACCAAACGCTAGCGGCCCTGCAGACACACGAGGAAGCCCAGTCAAAACCGTAAAGACTACCCAGCTAGCTCCCAGTTGACCCCAGATTCAGAAGCCATAAACGCTTACTGTTGTTTGCCACTGAGGTTTTATGGTTATTTGTTATGCAGCATTACTGTGGCAAGAGATAACTGATACAACAATGCCTGGCACAGAACAGGTCCTCAAAAAATGTTTAAAATGCACACACTCAGAAGCCCTCCTGCAAGGCCATGAAGATGAGCCGGCTCTGCCTCTCTGCATCCCTTCTTGTCCTCCTGGGCACCCTGGCGGCTGGCACCCAGAGGGATGAAACCAGCACCCCTGCCCAAGCCCCGCAGCCTACCTTCTGCCCGGAGCCTCCCTACATGGGTCCCTGCAAGGCCCTGTTGTTCAGGTACTTCTACAACGCCAGCTCCAGGCTCTGCAAGACCTTTGCTTACGGCAGATGCAGAAGGAAGCAGAACAACTTCCTGGATAAGGAGGACTGCATCAGCACCTGCAATGGCTGCAACAGGCTCCAGGAGAGCTGGGCAACTGTGCTCCCCTGAGATGCTAAAGTCCTAGGAGGGCCCCCACAGGGCTGGGCTGTGGTTGCTTCTGAAAGATTTGAGCCTCCTCCTCTGCTCCCTTCTCAAACCTACCCTCCTCAGCAGAACCCTGCCTCTTTCCTCACTGCATCCTCACCTTCATCTCCCATGTCACCATCACTGCACTCCTCGGAGGGGGCAGGAATGGAATTTCTGACATCTAGTTCTGAGTGTCAGTGGTGGCAGAGGTCTTTTCACTAAAGAAGCCCCTTTCCCCACAGTGATGTTGCATATTATCTGTCAGTGGCTTCAACCTCTGGCCTTATATTTAATAAATTCATTTTCTAATTAAAAAAACACCACACACACACACACACACACACACACACACACACACACACTCAGGAAAGATAAAGGCTGCAAATACACTATCATTCTTCTATCCTGGTAAGTTAAGTGTCATTTCCCTTGACTGTTTCTCCATATTCATCCAGCCCCAAAGGGTAAAAGAAGTTTCTAGAAAGAGTTCTTTTTAGAAGTTTCTAGAAACACTAATTTTAAAGGCCAGGAAAAGGTTACTAATTTCCTACTTGTTTAGTATGTTTGTCTTTAGCTAACAAATGCAAGCGGGAAACAAAGCAGAAGGAAAGTTTTCCTGCCCCAGAATTCTATCACCCAAGTCATCCTTTACTCCTCAAAAAACACACAATTCAATTGAGGTAGGGTAACATATACGACATTTCAATGGTAATTATTAATTTTAAAAATTTCTTAGCTGATGGTAGGTAGAAGGGTGCTGAGTATTTGCCATATCATTCTTGATTCTTTTTTAAAATTGTGGTAAAACATACATAACATAAAATGTACCACTCTAACCACTGTTAAGGGCACAGTTCACTGGCATTCAGCACATTCACATTATTGCCCAACCATCACCACTAGTCATCTCCAGAGCTTCTTTCATCTTCCCAAACTAAAATTCCATATCCATTAAACAGAACTGCCCATCTCCCCACTCCCTCCAGCCACTGGTAACCACCACTCTACTTTCTGTCTCTATGAATTTGACTACTCTAGGGACCTCATTCAAGTGGGATCATACAGTATTTGTCCTTTTATGACTGGCTTCTTTTACTTAGCATAATGTTCTCAAGATTCATCCATGTTGTAGCACATATCAGAATTTCTTCCTTTTTAGGGCTGAATAATATTCCATTGCATGGATAGAGCACTTTTGTTTATCCATTCATCCATTGATAGACACTTGGGTTGCTCCCACCTTTTGCCTATAGTGAATAATGCTGCTACGAACATAGGTGTATAAATACCTGTTCAAGTCCTTTCTTGAGCTGATTTTACATATCTTTATTAAAACCTTATTTTGAAATATGAAACAGGCTAAAAGACCTACATCACTTAGCTAGCAGTCTTCACGCATCATCTAACCAAGTTGGGGGAATGGAATTGGTACCCACAGTTTGCAAGTTAACCCAATTTGCCATGGATGATTTTATCCTACACCTACTGATATAAAAATGGAGATAATAGAAAAAAGCCTTTTGGGGGAGGCAGGATTCTGAAACATGCTAATGTGAACGCAAAATGAATACACATCTCACCACCCATTCAACCCTGCACAATCAAGCTGAGTAAAGAACCTGCACTGCCGTACAGTGGGCAAGAACAAGTGGCTTACCAAAGGCAGAAACGCTGTTTTAAATTCATTACCCAATAAAACCACCATGGGGCTCTCTCAGCAAAGAACCAAAATCCTCTAAAGCTCTCCAGAAATTTCTGACAGGGCATGTGGGAACCTGATTCATCCAACAAACATTTGTTGGCCACAGGAGCTCGAATGGGCTGTGGGGAATATGTAGAATGGATCCCAATATTCCTTCCTGGGGACCCTGGATAGCGTTTGCAAAGAGAAGAGTGGGATCCTTTAGCTTTTTAACATTCCAAAGGGCTTAATAGCCAAAATGAGGGCACACAGGTTAAAATGTTTCACAGGACTATATATAAACGGTACCATGACCCTAATCTGAAGACCTAGTTATGTGCTAATGCAGATAAGGAAATTTGTCATCCAAAGAGTCAAAAACTTTTAGAAAGAGTCCCCAGACTTAAAAAATACTGAAAACTTCTCAATCAACCTTCCAATCTGCAGAGGAAGAAACTGATGCTTCAAAGGTGAAATGACCTTCCCAAGATTGCTAATGGCTGTGAGAGCTGTGAACTATCTGAATGTCTCATAAGTCCTCGAATGAAGGTCTCTGACTCATCCTGGGCAGAAGTATAAGGGAGAAAAAGGCACACAAATGGTTTTCCAGCCTCAGTGAACTCACAGTCAAGTTCTAAGCCCCCGAAAATGGATAGGATATTTGTCAACTGTTATCAAGTCTTGCTGGTTACCCAGGCCCCACCTGCCTCTGGCAATATGCAATCTAAAGGTTGAAAGGGAGGCCGTCCGAGAGTCGGTCTGGTTTGGTTTGGTTTCAATACAAAGCTGACACTCCTCAGCTCTAATAA
Organism: Stenella coeruleoalba; assembly: GCF_951394435.1. Lineage (NCBI taxonomy): Eukaryota > Metazoa > Chordata > Mammalia > Artiodactyla > Delphinidae > Stenella > Stenella coeruleoalba. Next base: position 15,741,945 of record NC_137152.1, read on the forward strand.
ATGATCACTTTCCATTTTCCACTTCAACTTGGGCTTTTGATAGAATGAGTCCATACGTCAATATGAACAGATCGATACAGTTCATAATTTATGAAGATGTAGGCAGAGGGAGAGATTGATCCTGCGGAACCACCCAACTGAGGCTTGCCTCTCTTCCTCTCTTCCTTCTTGCTGCTTAGGTTGGTGATTTTTAAATTTATTAACACCTCCACCTGAGATGATCAGCAAGGAATGAGAAAAGTGAAATAGCATCCTACATAAGCCTTTCTAATAAACTGCAAAAGGGTGTCTGCGGGTCTAACGTGGATTTCAATGATCCATGTTATTCCAGTCAAGCCTCCACAAATGTAAATAAGAGCTGGTGACACACATTTAATATACGCAGATATATGCACACCCCAGGACCTAGTTCCAGAATGAGATGGAGCTTAAAGAGTAAGACATCACAGAGGGAGGATGCAGAGGGAGCCAGGGGGACAGGGAAGGAAGAAAGGAAAGAGAGAAGGCGGGAAGGAGGCTCTTAAGCACAACTGTGAATTGCACACAAATTCTGTGCAAGAAGGTCAGGGCTACAGAGCCCAAGCTTAGGAGGCAAGTGTGAAGTATGTTTTGTTTTTTGTTTGTTTGTTTGTTCGTTTTTTGTGGTACGTGGGCCTCTCACTGCTGTGGCCTCTCCCGTTGTGGAGCACAGGCTCCGGACGCGCAGGCTCAGCGGCCATGGCCCACGGGCCCAGCCGCTCCGCGTCATGTGGGATCTTCCCGGACCAGGGCACGAACCCGTGTCCCCGGCATCGGCAGGCGGACTCTCAACCACTGCACCACCAGGGAAGCCGGTGAAGTATGTTTTGAAGTGTACATATAAGTACAAAATAGAATCAGAATTTCCATTCCTGGCTCATCTGGGTTTGCTAGTGTCAGACACATTGGCAACTTAGTTACTTTTTCTCTTCCTATATAACTTCAAGTGTCTTACTTTTTATCTTAATGATTTAGACAAAAGTAAATTACAAAGGAAGCTAATTTCTTCAAAAGAAACAAACTACTCCCAATGATATTATCAAAGAGCTGCTTTAAAGCTTTTTAAAAGTTAAACTTAAAACAACTGGTATCATTTTTTTCCCTAAACAACATTTTTTTAAAAAGAGAACTATTCACAACAGTTCTTGTGTGTGTGTGTGTGTGTGTGTGTGTGTGTGCGCGCGCGTGCGCGCACTTTACTCTGTCAAATACCAGGACCTAGAAAAAAGGGTTAAAAGAAATAAGGGGAAAACTCAATAACAAAACCTTGGGAAATCTGATTTTCCTTTGCAAGCAATGACAATACTGAAGAACCCATCCAAGGGGGAGTGGGGAAGAGGGCTCCCTGCTCCAAAGTTCCGGCATCTTCAGCGAGTCAACAAGAGGTGGTTACACAGACAGATTTTACTTAAACTGAAATCTGAAAACATGATACTAATCGCTGGTAATGCATAATAAATATGGGATTCCACACAAGCAAAATTAACACATAATCCAACCATCTCTTTTGATGAGTATCTTCACTTTCTCTCCCTAGCTCTGTCGATGGTGATGCTGAACACTCAAATATCAGAGGAAGGAGTCCAGAAAGGAGGGAAGAGTGGATACACTGTTGGACATAAAATAAACTGAACGCGATAGTCGCATTTAGAAAACCTTGGGGAAGGGTGTAAAATCAAACACAGATTAAAAGGATGACATAAAATCTAAACCTTCCCATACCCCGGATACATTTCATCTCATGTTATACTAGGAAACATGAAACATTTAGGAGCCTTCACACAAACACACTTACCCTTATAACTTAATTCTACTTTCAATCTTGTTACTCAAGATCTGGTTCAAATTTCCTCCTCTGGAAATGTATTTTGCTGTCTCACTCTCTACTAATGGCCCATTATCAGGCCCAGAGCTAAATGTAGTCCTTATTCTCATAATCCACTTTCCAAACCAGATACTTAGTAAGTCTCCTCTCTCCTCAGTACTCAGTCACCAAAGACAATTTCTCTGAATCACAGAATTTCAACAGTTTCTCCCTAAATATATAACTTAATAAGCATGTTCTCCCTCTGATAGTTTTCCTTCTGGTATTTTATTTTGCAAAAAGGTTGGGGTGTTTGCGAACTACATACAGTTGACCCTTGAACGACGTGTGGGTTAATCTGAGTATAATTTATAGTCGGTCTTCTATATCCGCGGATTTAATCCACATCCAGGGATTTAACCAACCATGGACCATGTGGTACTGCAGTATTTACTGTTGAAAGATATCTGTATATTATGTGGACCGCACAGTTCAAACCCACGTTGTTCAAGGGTCAAGTGTGCTTTCATCCAATAATTAAAGTTGGTTCCAAGATGAATACAATGTGGCTTCTTCCTTCAAGGAGTTTACAATCTAGGAAAGAAAATCAAAATCTAAACACACACACACACACACACACACACACACACACACACACGGAAAAAGAAGACTATAAGTGTACTATAGAATGAAATGCAGTCAACAGTCACAAGTGCCCAAAAATAATCATTAAAGATCAGCCACTCACTAAGGCTTTTCTGACACTATTACTTGTATTACTGCATATATTTCTGTGAGATGAAGGCAGCAAGAGACCTTCGGTGTCTGCCTCTGTTGGTGCCTTGGGAAAATCAGTTCTCACCTCTCCCCACCTCAGTTTCTTTATATTTAAAATGGACTGATAATGATGCTTCTCTCACCACCCTTCACAGGGTAATTCTCAGAAGTGAATGAGTCATTCAGTCTCTCTCTCTATGTAAACTGTAAAGCTCTATGAAAGCCAAGGAATTTTTAAATCAACTATACTCCAATAAAATTTTAAAAAATAAAATAAAATAAATAAAACTAATGAGAGGAAATCAAATAAATTAATCTTACTGAAAAAAAGAAGTCAAGGAATTTTTGTTTATAAAATGTCATTTCTGCGGGCTTCCCTGGTGGAGCAGTGGTTGAGAGTCCGCCTGCCGATGCAGGGGACACGGGTTTGTGCCCCGGTCCGGGAAGATCCCACATGCTGCGGAGCGGCTGGGCCCGTGAGCCATGGCCGCTGAGCCTGCGCATCTGGAGCCTGTGCTCCGCAACGGGAGAGGCCACAACAGTGAAAGGCCCACGTACAGCAAAAAAAAAAAAAAAAAGTCATTTGTTCTGTCCATCGACAGACGAATGGATAAAGAAGATGTGGTACATATATGCAATGGAATGTTACTCAGTCATAAAAAGGAACGAAATCAGGTCATTCGTAGAGACGGGGATGGACCTAGACTGTCATACAGAGTGAATTAAGTCAGAAAGAGAAAAACAAATATCGTATATTAACGCATATATGTGGAACCCAGAAAAATGGTACAGATGAACCAGTTCGCAAGGCAGAGATAGAGACACGGATGTAGAGAACAAACGTATGGACACCAAGGGGGGGAAAGTGGGGGTGGTGGTGGGATAAATTGGGAGATTGGGATTGACATATATATACTAATGTATAAAATGGATAACTAATAAGAGCCTGCTGTGTAGCACTGGGAACTCCACTTCGCTGTACAGTAGAAACTAACACAACTTTGTAAAACAGCTACACCCCAATAGAAAAAAAAAAGAAAGAGAAAAATGTCATTTGTTCAAATATAGAATTTTTGTAATTTCTACTCATCCACCTTCTAATAAGTACTAGCAATTCTCCTATATCAAAAGGGAATATTTTTTTAATTAACAAGAGTATTCCGCAAATGGCTATTATGACAGAAATATTCCAAAGTTAAATTCTTCTGTGGATTGGCAATAAGAAAAAAGTATGAAGGGGAAACGATCCTATTTACAAAAGCCAACAATAACCACAATCTATATAGGAAAAGGATTATAAGGAGTAAGCAAGGCAGCACAAATTAAACCATAACGTGATTAAACAGTAATATCCTATATGTCAGTGAATCACTAGAATCAGCTGCTTAGAATTCAGAAGTAGATATATGTTTTAATGTGGTGATATATTGGCAAGAATTGGACCCCTGTGACATTTGGGGTAAAGGGGTGAGGGGAGAAAAGAGTTTCACTTATGCACCCGTACATAAAGACAATTTATATGACACAATACAAAACTTTTAAACAAAAAAAGTCAGGAAAATGTCAGTTCTTTCTAAACTGACATACTTTTATGCAATTCAAAACAAAATACCAATGGAATTTTTAACTTGATAACATGATTTCAGAATAAACAAGTGAGAGCAGCTAAAATATTTTTGAAAAATGAAGAGTGATAACAGGAAGGACAAAAGCCATACCACAGAGAAGGAACCAAGATGGTGTAGTAGAAGGACTTGCACTCACTCCCTCTTGCGAGAACACCAGAATCACAACTAGCTGCTGGACAACCATTGACAGGAAGACACTGGAACTCACCAAAAAAGATACCCCACATCCAAAGACAAAGGAGAAGCCACAATGAGATGGTAGGAGGGGTGCTATCACAATAAAATCAAATCCCATAACTGCTGGGTGGGTGACTCACAGACTGGCGAACACTTATACCACAGAAGTCCACCTACTGGAGTGAAGGTTCTGAGCCCCACGTCAGGCTTCCCAACCTGGGGGTCCAGCGACAGGAGGAGGACTTCCTAGAGAATCAGACTTTCAAGCCTAGTGGGAATTTATTGCAGGACTTTGACAGGACTGGGGGAAACAGAGACTCCACTCGTGGAGGGCACACACAAAGTAGTGTGCGCATCGGGACCCAGGGAAAGGAGCAGTGACCCCGGGGGAGACTGAACCAGATCTACCTGCTAGTGTTGGACAGTCTCCTGCAGAGGCGGGGGGTGGCTCTATTTCACAGTGGGGACAAGGACACTGGCAGCAGAAGTTCTGGGAAGTACTCCTTGGCGTGAGCCCTCCCAGAGTCAGTCATTAACCCCAACAAAGAGCCCAGGTAGGCTACAGTGTTGGGTTGCCTCAGGCCAAACAACCAACAGGGAGGGAACCCAGCCCCACCCATCAACAGGGAAGCAGATTAGTTTTACTGAGCTCTGCCCACCAGAGCAACAGTCAGCTCTACCCACCACCAGTCCCTCCCATCAGGAAACTTCCACAAGCCTCTTAGATAGCCTCATCCGCCAGAGGGCAGACAGCAGAAGCAAGAAGAACTACAATCCTGCAGCCTATGGAACGAAAACCAAATTCACAGAAAGATAGACAAGATGAAAAGGCAGAGGACTATGTACCAGATGAAGGAACAAGACAAAACCCCAGAAAAACAACTAAATGAAGTGGAGATAGGCAACCTTCCAAAAAAGAATTCAGAATAGTGATAGTGAAGATGATCCAGGACCTCGGAAAAAGAATGGAGGCAAAGATCGAGAAGATGCAAGAAATGTTTAACAAAGACCTAGAAGAATTAAACAACAAACAAACAGAGATGAACAATACAATAACTGAAATGAAAACTACACTAGAAGGAATCAATAGCAGAATAACTGAGGCAGAAGAACAGATAAGTGACCTGGAAGACAGAATGGTGGAATTCACTGCTGCAGAACAGAATAAAGAAAAAAGAATGAAAAGAAATGAAGACAGCCTAAGAGACCTCTGGGACAACATTAAATGCAACAACATTCGCATTATAGGGATCCCAGAAGGAGAAGAGAGAGAGAGGACCCGAGAAAATATCTGAAGAGATTATAGTCGAAAACTTCCCTAACATGGGAAAGGAAATAGCCACCCAAGTCCAGGAAGCGCAGAGAGTCCCATACAGGATAAACCCAAGGAGAAACATGCTGAGACACATAGTAATCAAATTGGCAAAAATTAAAGACAAAGAAAAATTATTGAAAGCAGCAAGGGAAAAACGACAAATAACATACAAGGGAACTCGCATAAGGTTAACAGCTGATTTCTCAGCAGAAGCTCTACAAGCCAGAAGGGAGTGGCATGATATACATAAGTGATGAAAGGGAAGAACCTACAACCAAGATTACTCTAGCCTGCAAGGATCTCACTCAGATTCGATGGAGAAATCAAAAGCTTTACAGACAAGCAAAAGCTAAGAGAATTCAGCACCACCAAACCAGCTCTACAACAAATGCTAAAGGAACTTCTCTAAGTGGGAAACACAAGAGAAGAAAAGGACCTACAAAAACAAACCCAAAACAATTAAGAAAATGGTCATAGGAACATACATAGCCATAATTACCTTAAACATGAATGGATTAAATGCTCCAACCAAGACACAAGCTTGCTGAATGGATACAAAAACAAGACCCATGTATATGCTGTCTACAAGAGACCCATTTCAGACCTAGGGACACATACAGACTAAAAGTGAGGGGATGGAAAAAGACATTCCATGCAAATGGAAATCAAAAGGAAGCTGGAATAGCAATACTCATATCAGATAAAATAGACTTTAAAATAAAGAATGTTACAAGAGACAAGGACGGATACTACATAATGATCAAGGGATCAATCCAAGAAGAAGATATAACAATTATAAATATATATGCACCCAACATAGGGGCACCTCAATACATAAGGCAACTGCTAACAGCTATAAAAGAGGAAATCGAGAGTAACACAATGACAGTGGGGACTGTAACACCTCACTTTCACCAATGGACAGACCATCCAAAATGAAAACAAATAAGGAAACAGAAGCTTTAAATGACACAATACACCAGATAGATTTAATTGATATTTATAGGACATTCCATCCAAAAACAGCAGATTACATTTTCTTCTCAAGCGCGCACGGAACATTCTCCAGGATAGATCACATCTTGGGTCACAAGTCAAGCCTCAGTAAATTTGAGATAAATCATATCAAGTATCTTTTCTGACCACGACTCTATGAGATTAGGAATCAAGTACAGGGGAAAAAATGTAAAAAACACAAACACATGGAGGTGAAACAATACGTTACTAAATAACCAAGAGATCACTGAAGAAATCAAAGAGGAAATTAAAAAATACCTAGAGACAAATGACAATGAAAACACGATGATCCAAAACCTATGGGATGCAGCAAAAGCAGTTCTAAGAGGGAACTTTATAGCTATACAGGCCTACCTCACGAAACAAGAAAAATCTCAAGTAAACAATCTAACCTTACACCTAAAGGAACTAGAGAAAGAACACACAAAACCCAAAGTTAGCAGAAGGAGAGAAATCATAAAGATCAGAGCAGAAATAAATGAAATAGAAACAAAGAAAACAATAGCAAAGATCAATAAAACTAAAAGCTGGTTCTTTCAGAAGATAAACAAAATTGATAAACCATTAGCCAGACTCATCAAGAAAAAGAGGGAGAGGACTCAAATCAATAAAATTAGAAATGAAAAAGAAGTTACAACAGACAGCACAGAAATACAAAGCATCCTAAGAGACTACTACAAGCAACTCTATGCCAATAAAATGGACAACCTGGAGGAAATGGACAAATTCTTAGAAAGGTATAACCTTCCAAGACTGAATCAGGAAGAAACAGAAAATATGTACAGACCAATCACAAGGAATGAAATGGAAACTGTGATTAAAAATCTTCCAACAGGGGCTTCCCTGGTGGCCCAGTGGTCGAGAGCCCGCCTGCCGATGCAGGGGACACGGGTTTGTGCCCCGGTCTGGGAGGATCCCACATGCCGCAGAGCGGCTGGGCCCGTGAGCCATGGCCGCTGAGCCTGCACATCTGGAGCCTGTGCTCCGCAACGGGAGAGGCCACAACAGTGAGAGGCCCGCGTACTGCAAAAAAAAAAAAAAAAATCTTCCAACAAACAAAAGTCCAGGACCAGATGGCTTCACAGGTGAATTCTATCAAACATTTAGAGAAGAGCTAACACCTATCCTTCTCAAACTCTTCCAAAAAACTGCAGAGGAAGGAACACTCCCAAACTCATTCTATGAGGCCACCAACACCCTGATACCAAAACCAGACAAAGATACTACAAAAAAAGAAAATTACAGACCAAATATCACTGATGAATATAGATGCAAAAATCCTCAATAAAATACTAGCAAACAGAATCCAACAATACGTTAAAAGGATCATACACCACGATCAAGTGGGATTTATCCCAGGGATGCAAGGATTCTTCAATATACTCGAATCAATCAATGTGATACACCATATTAACAAATTGAAGGAGAAAAACCATATGATCATCTCAATAGATGCAGAAAAAGCTTGTGACAAAATTCAACACCCATTTATGATACAAACTCTCCAGAAAGTGGGCAGAGAGGAAACCTACCTCAACATAATAAAGGCCATATACGACAATCCCACAGCAAACATCATTCTCAATGGTGAAAAACTGAAAGCATTCCCTCCAAGATCAGGAACAGGACAAGGATGTCCACTCTCACCACTATTATTCAACATTGTTTTGGAAGTCCTAGCCACGGCAATCAGAGAAGGAAAAGAAATAAAAGGAATACAAATTGGAAAAGAAGAAGTAAAACTGTCACTGTCTGCAGATGACATGATACTATACATAGAGAATCCTAAAGATGCCACCAGAAAACTACTCGAGCTAATCAATGAATTTGGTAAAGTTGCAGGATACAAAATTAATGCACAGAAATCTCTTGCATTCCTATACACTAATGATGAAAAATCTGAAAGAGAAATGATGGAAACACTCTCATTTACCATTGCAACAAACAGAATAAAATACCTAGGAATAAACCTACCTAGGGAGACAAAAGACCTGTAGGCAGAAAACTATAAGACACTGATGAAAGAAATTAAAGATGATACCAACAGATGGAGAGATATACCATGTTCTTGGATTGGAAGAGTCAATATTGTGAAAATGACTATACTACCCAAAGCAATCTACAGATTCAATGCAATCCCTATCAAATTACCAATGGCATTTTTTACAGTACTAGAACAAATCATCTTAAACTTTGTATGGAGACACAAAAGACTCCAAATAGCCAAAGCAGTCTTGAGGGAAAAAAACGGAGCTGGAGGAATCAGACTCCCTGACTTCAGACTATACTACAAAGCTACAGTAATCAAGACAATATGGTACTGGCACAAAAACAGAAACAGAGATCAATGGAACAAGATAGAAAGCCCAGAGATAAACCCACGCACCTATGGTCAACTCATCTACGACAAAGGAGGCAAGGATATACAATGGAGAAAAGACAGTCTCTTCAATTAGTGGTGCTGGGAAAACTGGACAGCTACATGTAAAAGAATGAAATTAGAACACTCCCTAACACCATACACAAAAATAAACTCAAAATGGCTTAGAGACCTAAATGTAAAACCAGACACTATAAAACTCTTAGGGGAAAACATAGGAAGAACACTCTTTGACAAAAATCACAGCAAGATCTTTTTTGATCTACCTCCTAGAGTAATGGAAATAAAAACAAAAATAAACAAATGGGACCTAATGAAACTTCAAAGCTTTTGCACAGCCAAGGAAACCATAAACAGGACAAAAAGACAACCCTCCGAATGGGAGAAAATACTTGCAAACAAGTCAACGGACAAAGGATTAATCTCCAAAATATATAAACAGCTCACGCAGCTCAATATTAAAGAAACAAACAACCCAATCCAAAAATGGGCAGAAGACCTAAATAGACATTTCTCCAAAGAAGACATACAGATGGCCAAGAAGCAGATGAAAGGCTGCTCAACATCACTAATTATTAGAGAAATGCAAATCAAAACTATAATGAGCTATCACCTCACACCAGTTAGAATGGGCATCATCAGAAAATCTACAAACAACAAATGCTGGAGAGGGTGTGGAGAAAAGGGAACCCTCTTGCACTGTTGGTGGGAATGTACATTGATACAGCCACTATGGAGAAAAGTATGGAGGTTCCTTAAAAAACTAAAAATAGAATTACCATATGACCCAGCAATCCCACTACTGGGCACATACCCAGAGAAAACCATAATTCAAAAAGACACATGCACCCCAATGTTCATTGCAGCACTATTTACAATAGCCAGGTCATGGAAGCAACCTAAATGCCCATCGACAGACAAATGGATAAAGAAGTTGTGGTACATATATACAGTGGAATATTACTCAGCCATAAAAAGGAACGAAATTGAGTCATCTGTTGAGACTTGGATGAATCTAGAGACTGTCATACAGAGTAAGTAAGTCAGAAAGAGGAAAACAAATATTGTATATTAACGCATGTATGTGGAACCTAGAAAAATGGTACAGATGAACCGGTTTGCAGGGCAGAAGTTGAGACACAGATGTAGAGAACAAACGTATGGACACCAAGGGGGGAAAACCGTGGTGGGGTGGGGATGGTGGTGTGCTGAATTGGGTGATTGGGATTGACATGTGTACACTGATGTGTATAAAACTGATGACTATTAAGAACCTGCAGTATAAAAACAAACAAACAAACAGAAAAAACAACTAATACTAAAATTTCTTTGGGTTATTTGTATGGAAATATGTTAATATAAATGTTTCAGGGGCTTCCCTGGTGGCGCAGTGGTTGGGAGTCAGCCTGCCGATGCAGGGGACACGGGTTCGTGCCCCGGTCCGGGAGGATCCCACATGCCACGGAGCGGCTGGGCCTGTGAGCCATGGCCGCTGAGCCTGCGCATCTGGAGCCTGTGCTCCGCAACGGGAGAGGCCACAACAGTGAGAGGCCTGCGTACCGCAAAAAAAAAAATTTGTTTCAGACATTATATGAAATTTCTAAAAATCTTATATGTTCTGGTATAATGTTATAAGTCATGATTCTAGTTATTACTTTAAAATGTATATCTCAGAAATAACTAAATTTCCTTGTCAATTGCATTATTATGAACTTTCATCAAATCTTTAACCGTGGTCATTTTTAGTCTTTTGTCATTTACAGACAGTTCTGGGTGTACTCTGATGCTTTTGCAAAAATGTTCCTATAAGAGGGTTTCACCTTCAAGGAATTCATGGAAAAGACTCTGACAAGTACAGGTTTCTGGTAACTGAGTATACTGCTGAACTGAATGAATAAGCATTTTCAGAACTCTAATGGAAAACTGATGAAATTCATAAAAGTGCTAACAAAAGATCAAGATGAAAAAGAAAATTAATTACATGGTACTGAGTGAACTGATGAGGATGATTATAATTTTTGTGACTTTCTGTTTGAATAAATAAAAAAAATCCCACAAGGACTCAGAGGCAAAAAGTATACAAATCAATTTTCACTGCAAAGTAAAGGAGCTGTTACAGTGGAGGATTACTGGACTGAATGTCAATATTATGACATAGTATGAGTGTGTTTCGTGTTTGGTAATTGCAATCATTGTTGCTTTTGTTGTGGTCTTCCAAAAAAAAAAAAAAAGAATTGAAGGAGGGGAGGGAGGGTGTCTACTATTGCTCTACTCACCACTGTATCACACCACTTAACATAATGGTTAGCACAAACTGGTACTCAATAATATTTTTGAATTAATGAACAAATAAATAGATGAAGTTTGATTATCTAAAAAAAAAGCCGTACCATATATTAAAACATATTATAAAGCCACCATAGTTAACTATATTGATACAAGAATGGTTAGACAAATTAATGGTATAGAATTGAAAGTCCAAAAGAGTTTATATGATAAACGATGTATCAAAAATTAATGGGGGGCTGGATATTTAATAAATGGTCCTGGAAAAGTAGCTACTGCAAAATAAAAATCAATTTGCACACTAACCCCATACTATATATCAAAATTCCATATCAATTAAACATTGGAAGTAAAAAATGAAGCCAGTATAAAGGAGACAAAAAATTAGGTGAGAATTTATTCAGAGAAAATCTCCAAAGAAAACATCAATATACGAATCTGCATAACAATGTACTATTTCTGTACATCAAAAGCAATTGTAAATAAAATGAAAAGCCCACAAACTGGGAAGCACAATCTGCCGTGAATGACAAAGGAATAACACACTAATCAGTAAGAAAAATACCCAGACCTCAATGTAAGAGCCAAGAATACCAACGAACAACAGAGGGAAAAAAATGTTCAAGCACCCTATTAATCAAAGAAATTCCAGCTAAAAACACTAATAAGCACTCTCCCCACTTCTGGTGGTGCGGTAAGCCTTCAAGAAATCGATTTGATAACAACTTAAAGTCCCAGAAAATATATACATGCTTTTGTCCAGTGATTCCACATCTAAGAATCTTTGCTAAAGAAATCATCAGAGCTGCAGATAAAGGTTTAGGAGCAAAAATGGCCAACGCAGAGTTACTGACAACGGCAAGAAAAACTGGAACCATAAATGGATTCTTTCCTTTCCAGCAAAGGCTGTCTATGAAGCACAGAACTTATAATATAAGAAGTTTGGCTTTTGATTTACAGGAAACTCTTTTTCTTTTTTTTCCTTGAGAAATGAATAACAGAATGCCACTGTCAGTTCTCTACCCTTCTCGAATCGATTACCTAATATTTAGGTCATCTCTAGCAAAACAGTGTCTTTTTGATCCTTCAGACTCACCATCTCCTAGGCAACTGATTGGATGAGGAAAAAATAAAGCTTCACTGAGAAATATATAATTTGTAAAGACTTGAATAAATGGAATGACACATCTTGTCCCTCAGCTGGGAGGGGGTAATGGCAGAGGACGGAAAAGAGAAAGAGATGGACAGACAGACAGGCACAACCAGATGCTGCATTTTAACACTAATTTGTGCGGTAATCTTTTTTCTTTTAAACTGCTTTACTGACATATAATTTATGTACCATAAAAGTCACCCATTTTAAGTGTACAATTCAATGGTTTTTATGTTCTTACAGAATTTTACGACCACGACAACAATCTAATTTTAGAACATTTCTGTCACCCCAAAAAGAAACCTTACGCCCATTAGCAGTCACTTTCCATCCCCACACCCAGCTCTGGGCAAACATTAATCTACTTTCCATCTCTAGGGATTTGTCTATTCTGGACATTCATATAAATGGAATCAAATAATATGAGATCTTTTGTATCTTCCTTCATTTAGCATAGTGTTTTCAAGGCCCGTCCATGTTGTAATATGTATCAGTACTTCATTCTTTTTTATCACCAAATAAGATTCCATTGTATGGATTAAACCACATTTTGTTCATCCATTCATCAGTTGATGGGCATCTGGGTAGTTTCCATTTTTTGGCTATTAGGGATAATGTTGCTATGAACATTTGTGTGCACGTTTGTGTGTGGACATATGTTTTCATTCTTCTTGGGTGTGATATGCTGGGTCATATGGTAACTATACTTAAAACTTTGAGGAAATGCTACACTGTTTTCCAAAGCAGAGGTACCATTTTGCATTCCCACCAGCAGTGTATAAGTTATTCGTAGTATTCCCTCATATTTCTTTTAATTTCTCTAAGATAAATAGTGATGTCCCTTTTTTAGTTCCTCGTATTAGTAGTTTAAGTCTTCTCTCCTTTTTTCTTGATCAGTGTAGCTAAACTTTATCAGTTTCATTGACCATTTCAAAGAGCCAATTGAAACTTCTGGTTTCAGTGATTTTTTACACTGTTTTTCTATTCTCTATTTCATTTATTTCCACGCTGATCTTTACTATTTCCTTCTTTCTGCTTGCTTTGAGTTTAGTTTGCCCTTCTTTTTTCTAAGTTCTTAAGGTAAAAAGTTAGGCTATTGACAATCCCACTTCTAGTATATATCCAAAGGAAATTAAATCACTATTTCAAAGAGATACCTGCACCCTGATGTTCACTGCAGCATTATTCACGACATAAACAACCTAAGTGTACATTGATGGAAGAATGGATTTTAAAAATATGATACAAACACACGCACGCACATGCACATACGTGCACACACACAGAGGAATAGTATTCAGCCGTAAAAAATAAGGACAACATGAATCAACCTTGAGGGCATTAGGCTAAGTGAAATAAATCACAGAAAGACAAATCTTACACGTTCTCACCACCACCACAACCAAAAAAAAAAAAAAAGTAATGATGTGAGGTAAAGGATGTGTTAAGTAACCTTATTATGATAATCATTTCACAATATATATGTATATCAAACCATTATGTTGTACACCTTAAAATTACACAGTGTTGTATGTCAATTGTATCTCAATAAAGCTGGAAAAAAAAGTTAGGCTATTGATCTGAGATCTGTTTTCTTTGTGAATATAGGCATTTGCAGCTATAAACTTCACTCAAAGCACTGCTTTAGCTGCATTCAATAAATTTTCATATGTTGTGTTTTCATTTTCACTCATTTCAAAGTATTTTATTTTTTTCTTTTCCTTTTTTTAAAAAGATTTACTTATTATTTATTTATTTTAGGCTGCGTCAGGTCTTAGCTGCGGCACGCAGGATCTTCGTTGAGGCATGCAGGATCTTTCACTGAGGCACGTGGGCTTCTCTCTAGTTGTGGCGTGCAGGTTTTCTCTTCTCTAGTTGTGGCGTGTGGGTTCCAGAGCGCGAGGGCTCTGTAGTTTTGCGGCACGCAGGCTCTAGCTGAGGCAGGTGAGCTCAGTAGTTGTGGCACGCGGGCTTAGCTGTCCCATGGCATGTGGGATCTTAGTTCCCTCACCAGGGATTGAACCTGCGTCCCCTGCATTGTAAGGCAGATTCTTTACTACTGGACCACCAGGGAAGTCCCTCGAAGTATTTTAAAATTTTCCTTGTGGACTCTTCTTTGACCCACTGGTTATTTACGAGTATGTTGTTTAATTTCTCACAAATATATTTGTGAATTTCCCAAATGTCCTTCTGTTGTTGATTTCTAATTTCATTCCACTGTGGCCGGAGAACATACTTTGCATGATTTTAATCCTTTTAAAATTACTGAGACTTCTTTTATAGCCTAGCATATAGTCTATCCTGGAGAATCCTCTGTGCACATCTGATCACTGGTTGCTTCATGGAAACAACACTTTATTCGTTTCCAGATATCAATAATTTCTTCCCAACACTCTGGGGCCTTACTAGCAGTTTATCATCTTTAATAACAACTACTACTATATTCAGGGAGTGACTCCCCACCCTACTTCAATCTATTACCACCCTCTGTCCCTAAATTTATTCTCTTTCCTAATTTTTATCCTCACAATTTCCCTAAGGAAATTAACAAGAGTAATCTCCTTATTTTACAGATTAGAAAACAGAGTATGAGAGTTGCCCAAAGTCCTACAGAAACTTTGGGGGTGTAGCAGAAGGGGGGTCTGGACTCTGCCTACAGCCATTTTTCCTGCAACAAGGCCCTGCTGCCACTGAGCTTATTCAGGTCTCCAGAGAAACACTAATGGAACAAGCAGTTTAGTCCTCTTCTAATGTGCTTCCCCCACCACATGCACACACACACACACCCAGGGGAAGCTTTAAGCTGTTCTTTCTTTCCCTTTCTCGGTGGGGACAAAAGGGTGGCCCACCTAGCACTGTAACTGGGCCTGCTGTCAGCTTGACAGTGGGTTAGGAAGATGGGCCATGAAATGTCCTCATTGTTCAGGGCATAACAGTCCCAGAGCTTCACAAGCACCAAAAGCCGCAAGTCCAAAGACTAAGCTGAGCCTGCAGGTGACATGGGGGGACCAGGCTGTGATGACAGACCAGGAGGACCAATCTGTGTAATTAAAAGAGAATAAGGAAACTTCAGAAGAAAAGGCCCCCTTTCCAGGGCTTTCTCCACAAGTGAGGACAGCTACTGTCCCAGTACAATACCTCTAATTAACTATTTTCAATTAACCTACCAGCTCTCTTCTGAGAACACTCCCCCCTCCTTGGAAAAGGAGAAGCTCATGTGGGCCTTAGCAAAGGTCAGTCCCCCAGACCACAGGCATGTCCTTTCAGGTCCCCTGGGCAGAGACTCCATGGGTCCCTGTATCAGGCCAAAGGCTGGGTCACTATCAGGGACCTCAGCCACATCAGGAATTCTATGATTCCAGAACTCTGAAACATCAGGCTACATGGCTTGTCCTCATAGTCCCACAGGTGGGTTCATCACCTGAACTCAAAATGGCCGCCTCTTTCATGAGGAAGGGGAGAGAATGAACAGAGCTCTTCTCCATGTCGAATCACGCTTTAATGGTATCAGGAAAAGCTAAGATTCCCTGCATTTCTATCAAAGCAGATGGAGAAGGAAATGGGAATGTTTTGACTATGGGGGACCACCATTCTGTCATCATTATAAAATCCGCCCCTGGGTTCCTAGGTTCTGTCCTGACTCAAGTCCCAGGTGGACCTGGCCTCGCAGTTCACTGGGTCCGCCCACTCAGCCCACTTTCCTTGCCAAAGCCCAGACCAGGGGGACACTCCTAGATACAAGGACCCCAAAAATGATCAAGGTAAAAAATCTCTTTCAGCTTGTCACTTGAAAAACTACCAAAAAAGACTGGCTCTCAAGTTTTAGATTTGGGGAATATTCTCGTAGCATCATCTAACTTGTTTTTTCACGGCCATGGGCTTGAGAAGCATCATCAGTCATTTCTTGCAGTGCCAGCACCACCACCTATGCTCACTCACTCTAACATTACCTGCGCAAGGTAGACTCTGAAGATGATTTTGGACGTGCTTAGACAGCTCCTTGCTCTGCATTTTAAAGCCCAGCATACCCCAAAGCAGAGTCCTAACTAGTCTTCAGTGAAACGTGGTTCGGTGGTCAACGTGAAGCAGGTTTCCTTACATAGGACATCTGAGAGCCTGCGAGACGCTAGTTCATTTGTTAGTCTCTAAGAGGGTGCTTGTGCGTGCAGCTGTACCCAAAAGTTATTTGTCCAGACAGCCAACTTTCTCTCTCTCTTTATGTCCTTATCTCTCTCCTTCTCCCCCTTTTGTGGAATATTTTCTAGGGCTACAATTCTGCACAACATGCGCTGGGAAATGCTGGCCAACATCCATTTGAGCTTGTTGCATCGTCTCCTCTCCAATAGATGGAAATATACAACAGCACCCTCTTTTATTACAACATGCCTTATACATGCAAACTTGGGCACACCAAGGTCCAACTCACAACTTGTGAAAATAAGCACTGCGTACAATGGTGCAATGTGGCTGAACCCAGAGCTATCCTTGGAGCCTGGTGTATTGCACAGAGCTTGTACAATTCCAGCATTCTGCATCATGTGAATCGTAAACTCCTCTACGACATGAGAAAACTTCAGTTATCCCCACTTATATGGACTCTCTGACTTTTAAGAGGTACCTAAGGCTTTATGCCAGCAATATAAAAACAAAATAAAAAATCAAGTCAGATTTACAAGTGGGTTATGCACTATGCACAGTGTTTAGAACTCCAAATCTTTTTCCCATAGAAACAAAGTCATAAGTGGTGATTAAGTTCCCAGACTAACCCATAATGCAGCTAAAACAAGGCACATCTGTAATGTCATCAAGTAAAAAAAATTTTAAACAATGAAATTAAAGAAGAAACAAACTTATTTATCAAGAACACTTATGCTCGGTGGTATACCCAGAGGGGGGCAGGGGGGCAGGGGGGCAGCCCGTGCCTACTAAGCAGGAAGGGGCATCCTGTAGAGAAGTGACAAACGATAATGAAGCCAGCAAGGCCAGTTGGCTCTTTATTTCACCACCTGCTGACAACTGGAAACAACATCAGTAATAAAATACTGCTCCTTTGACGAAAACTGGGTTCAACAAGAAGTGAAGAAGTAGTTAGGGGTACTTGGAGCTATTAAGGAGGAGACCATGGCTTACCAACGTGGATTTCAGTGTAATTCTTTATTGTGTCCAAATTAATATCTATAACTAGAGTCGTGCCTGTAGGAGTCTCTTTTTTTTTTATGCTTATCAACAATGATCCTGGTCAGTTGGGGTAAAACAGATGGAACAAGGATGGAGAAACAGATTCTACGAGTTCAAGGAGCAAACGTTAGAAGAGAAAGGAAAGGAGCTAAAGAGAACATGTGTATAATGTGAGAGGCCGTAGGTCTGAGATGGAATTGCGTGGACTGAGAACACTAAATCAGAGGAACCAAAGGCATCCTGCTCAAGATTCTCCCCGGGAGAAAGAAAAGGTGGGGAGGAGGAGGAGTTTCCTAGGAGAGCCACCAGGTGGAGCCACCATCACAAAACCACTTCAGGGATGGTCCTCTGGGTGGACTTGGGTGGAAGTCTAAATCATTATTCCACGCAACACTCATGACTCCACTGTTAATGCCTTATCACTAAGACACAGAGATTAAAAGGAGATAAATATAATAGAAGAAAAATTCTAAAAACAATTTTGTCAATGACCCACACACTAAAAATTATAGAAAAAATATGAAAGCAACATCCCTCTAGAATGGCTTCTTTCCACCCATTTCACACCCACCCCTAAGCCCAACAGGCAGTACTACTCAGATAAGAAAATGGACAAGGGCAACATACTCTAACATCAACTACTGGTCCTAACACAGGCTCCTAATAAAACAGAAATGCAGCCAAGGATCATTTACTGTACAAGATCTTTATGGCCCCTTTACTCTCAAACTTTCAAGAATGAAGGCTCACGGGTGTAAAAAAAAAAACCCCCAAAACCATAAATGCACGTGCAGATACATTCACACAGGCATATGTATTATTGAATGACTATATATGATACTCATCCACGTTCACTGCCAGATGGCAGGCTTTATTTTTATCTTCCCATGCGAAAGAATAGCACAGGTGATAGCCAAGAGCTTCCACAGAATAGTAATGCCTTCTCTTAACTCTTACTCTTCTATCTGTGCATAAAAGCCAGCAATCTAGGTAAAAATGACAGATGATTTGGAAACTTGAAGAAAAATCTGACCCAACACACCACATTTTCCGATTCCTAGTTAACTCGAGGTAACTCACATTTGCTTCTCCAAAAAGAAATTTGGAAGGAAAAAAGTCTTGTTTCTAGAAACAAATCCCCAGATCTCACATCTACCTTAAACAACAAAGCACTAGAAAACCAAAGTGGTTGACATTTTCCATCCTTCACAGCCTATCAGGATCCATGCCACTGTCTCTGAGCCAATGCAAGAGTGCCATGGCAGCACGTGCACATTTACGGACACACGCACACACACACTCACTCACGTTCTGATGAGCAGGCCAATGGATACCTCAAGGATATTATTCCAAGTTGCTAAGTAAATGCTAAAGACAAGAAAGCTCGAACAAACGTTTCCCCTTCAGTACAGTCAAGGGAGGGAGGTCACTATGGCCGGATGTGTTTAGGGATTGAATGACAAGTGCTGAAACTATGAGAGAAAGAAAGATAAACAGTAGGTAAAATTCTTCTGACAGCTACAGGCAGCAGACCAAAATGGAGAGCCCTTCTGTGCGCAAACACTAGGCCCATATTATGTTGAGGGGCATGTATGTATCACCCATCAACACACAAAATGAATTCTGGAGAGTTTCTGCACTAACTTTTAAAGCAACAATGTGTCACCGGAGGCAGAGCAGCTGTTGGTCTCTCTGTCAAGGAAAACTTTTGAATTAAACCCGTCTGAAGGACTAAACACACGAGAAATGAGCCTCAAAGAGTCATGTTCTACAATCACAGTCATATCCACATACCAACTTAGAGAGCAACTCTCCCCCATCTCAACTTGAATCTTATCTCGTAGCGTCAGTGCTGTACCTGTTACAAATAATATCCTTTAAGCCATCAGATCTTTCAGCACTAATCTCCGGAAGGGGCAGTAAAATGCAAATGCGTAACAAACCTTAAATAAAGATGGCGAAAGCAGATTATCTTTCGGAAGGCAGATGCCAGAGTAGCAGAGCGACTTAAAAAGATGATTATAAAATACACTGTATATCAGGAGAGCATAACAACAACAATAATAATAGTAGCAAAGAATAATAAATGTGCAAAATACAATAGAGACTTACCAAACACTGAATTCATGATAAACTGGAAATAGAAACAAGGACATATAAAGCCAACCAGAAACACGCAGAGTGGCTTCACGTTCAGAATGACAGAAGTAAATAAGAGACATATCCCCACCTTGCCAGGAAAAAGATACAAGGAATGTGCAGCACTTTCTCAACATTTCCCAAGTGATACAATAGATTGGAACTGCTTAGAGGCAGGACCAGCTGGTGTTTTCTAGTTTTTCTATCTGCCCCAGCACCTAGCACAGGGCCAGGGCCATAGTAGGCACACAGTAAACATGTGTAATTGAATGTCTGTTAGTACCCACCCCAAAGTGAGTAAGGAACAATGTCCAAAATTATAGGCAGCAGGAGGGGTTCAGAGAGAGGCAGCTGCCCCATGAGGTCTGCTAACAGTGCAAAAACTGGGAAACTACAGCCCTGAAATAGAAGCTGATCCTCACACAGGCCAGCAGGGTATTGATTCCAGCCTGGACACTTAACCTATCACATGGATAAAGTTGATTGGGAAACCCTTATAAGGATGAAACCAAAAGATTTTTTTATTCCATTTTACTTCAAGTAGAAAAGAGTCCATATTCAAATGAACAAAATCCTCCTTGCTCATTTTTAAGGATATATTTATTGTATTTGCTGTTAACTGCTAAGTACCTATTCTGTTCAATTTTGGTTTGAAACGCGAGGTATGAATATCTTTAAAAAAATTCTTCCATATAGCAAAGTTCCATTTTAGAAGGGCCCATCACTCTCTTATATGGGTTCAATGATAGAAGAAACAAAAGAATAAATCATTCTCAGAAGGAAACAGACAACGTTTTTCTTTCTGGTTCATGAGAATGACTTCTGGCTCTAAGAAAAAATTTTAGATTTTCTGGCTGCAATTTGTCAACATTCTGGAGTCTGGGATAACTTTAGGATATACAACATCCATGCTGCAAGTTTAAATTTAAAAATGACCTCTTAAGCCTTGCGGAAAGCTTGTCTTAACCAGGAAGCTCCTTCACTGTGACTTGGGTAAAGCCCAGAGAAGTGGCCAAGGGTGAGAGCAGACATAACTGTCCTCAACAGTGCTAATGTCTGGAATATATAGCTGATGGCTGCCAAGCCAACTGGATGATCTTCTCCCTCTCTCTCTCTCTCTCTCTTTCTCTCAATTTCAGTCACATCTTTTTTCTCAAATAAAAAGCCTGTGGAGTCATTCCAGTACCTCCCTAAATCAACTCTGTAGAGATCTGCAAAGGTTAAAGCTGAAAACTGAAACTAATCGGTCCCCAAACTAATGTTTCCATGGTCCTGGCCTTTTCTCAAGGCTATGAATAGCCTCCTTCAAATGTAGAATATCTTTTGACCTTATGCAGGTGCCTGGGGAGGGCGAGCTCATCCCACACTGTGAGCTACTACAACCCATTCACCCCTGCTGCAAAGTGAGGCACGTCCCCAACGCAAAAATCGCTGGACACAATTGGGCAAACTTCTTCAGCTCAGTGTATCTCAAGTTCAGGACGCAATGAAATGGTTCAATTTCAGACTTTTCATAGAAATAGACTTCAATCTTTCTTTATTAAACCATTGCTAAGCCTGCATCAAATGATATGGCCCATATAAAGTGAACAGTCATCTCATCTTTGATAAAGATGAAGAAAAAGAACCTGTGTTAATTCTACCAAATTCACACAGGGTCCAAGGCTGAATCACAAGGTGGACTCATATACTATAAGAAAATCCCATGTTAGTGAATCAAATTAGCCTGTTACTAAACTCTGAAAGCAACTTCCCTCCATAACAACAGCAACAGACAAAAACATCCAAGAGATTTCTAGGGACAAAGCCTGATGGAAACAAAGGGAAGGAGGAGGCTTCGGTCATTTATGATAACTCATAAAACTTGAAAAATTAGTTGGACGGAAGTGTTTACAAGTGACTAGAATCGTCCCACAGATTTAGCCTCTGATCCTTGTTCTAAGGGGGAGAAAAAGTGGTTTTTCACTGATTTGGGGTGGGAAAAAAATGTAGCTTTTGAGCTCAGCACAATGAACTATTTATGTGGCCTGACAAGGCCAATCAATCCAGCCTGCTGTTTATTATAAGGAGCAGTAGGATATTGTTAGCTCTGGTGGGTGGGGGCGGGGCCAAAGACGGCACTGGCCCTGGTACACAATTCTTCCCTTCAACTGGAAATTTATGTGTGGCCCAGGTGACCCGGGGGTCAGTATGAAGCCTGGGCCAGAATGAAGATGGTTTGTTATGTGTTTCACATTTACAGGACGCCCCCATGTGCTATGGTCTCAGAGCCACTGGCAGATTAGGACCTAAGAGTAAAAAGCTGGTCATAATCAGGCTGTCGGCCTAAGGTGGAGGCTTAGAAAGAAAACATTAAGTCAGTAAGCCGGTCCCTTTAATGCCATTTTCTGGTTACTGAAAAATTCTGTAGGGGACCTCAAAGGTCAGATTTTTCGTTGTAAAGAGACAATTATCTAAAAAGTTCGATTCCTTCATTGATTTAAAGCTCTCAGGTAATTTTGTCGAACTTACCTGGATAATCACCTTTATTCCTTAACTTAATTAATCCCTTATCTTGTTAAATTAATGAATTACCTTAATTCTCTTATTTGCTTTACAAAAACAAGGCTGGCCAGAGAGGCCTTGCCGCTGGTCTACGTGTATGCCATTCCTCGGCCCACTGACCCAAGGAGCATCAGGAGAAACGGGAGAGGCTCAGATCAGCAAGGGAACTCTAGCTCTCCAAGTCCAACGAGGGCAGGCCTCAGGAGTTCTGGAACCTATTTGCAAGAATGCAGGAGGTGCTCTGGGGGATGACTATAGTTTTAGAGCTAGGTAGGCCTAAAAATTCTTAACATGGGAAATCCCCTCCATTGGCAGGATGGGGTTTAAAAAAAAAAAAACAAGAAAGAAAATCCTATAGCTGCTAAACAGCGTGGGCCTCCAGCCAATATTTCATCTGAATAATTCAAAAAAGGAAATGTAACCCAGGGCAGCTGGAGGGGGTAGAGGAAGAAGCAGGAAGGAAGACAGACACAAAGCTGAAGTCTCAAGCACTATGATCAATGGACAGTTTATTGGACAAATTCTTCTGCAGCCTAAATTTGATGAAAGATTAGCTGTTCTTCCCCATGGTTATGTAAACTTGCCTTTTTTTTCCTTTTAATGGAACTCTTTGCTAATACATTTCCGGCTCCTGCTTTTGAACAGCTCTATGTTTCTCTTTAAGGAAGTAATAAGCCCCTGAAAAGCCTGCAGCTGAAAGCTAATCTACCTCGGGCGTGCTCAGTGTGCACCCGGCCTGGTCCATGGGGAGGATGGGCTCGGGAGAAACTGAGGCAATCCAGTTTCCATTTCAGTATAGAATTGAGTCGGGTTGTCTCTGCCATCTTATAGAATCTCTCCTACCATTTCACACAACAATGTCACAAAGGGCAGATAGGGGAGAAAACAAAACTCCAACAAGCTGATACCTGAAAAATCTGCCTTGAGGCCTCAGAAGGGGGAAACAAGATGGTGAAAGGTTTCCTGGTTAGACACATGGATGGATGAGCTATATCTCTGTAAATACTGCCTCCTAAACCGAGAGAGACAAGGCGGAGCCCAGCGGTTAGAGAGAGAAAGACCCTGCTAAAGCCTGCCCTTACATTAAAAAGAGAGCATGGCCAGACGTGCCCGGCTCAGCTGGCATCACAGTGTTCTCTGAAGTCACCCTTCAGCCAAAAAAAATAGATACGAAAGCGAAAGCTAAAGTCCTAGAAAAATCATCGTTTACAAATTTAGTCTACTTTCCCACTGTCAAGAAAATTTTTTTATTAGTTCCCTTTAGTATAGTTATTGGATCATTACTTGCCGTGTGTGTGAGTGTGTATGCACCCCAAATTTATACAAAAATCAAAAACAAAAGGGCAAACGCCATTCAATTTTCCAGCAATGCAAAATGTGATACAGTTCACCCAGAAGTTTCCAGTGTGGGTTTGTGTGTGGGGAGGGGCTCTTTCTTCTTTGCCATACCTCTCCTGTTGGTTCTTAGAATTGTTTCAGAAGACAGCAACGCATTTCCACTGGACACTTCGTGCATGGGCTTTTCTGGAGCTTTGCTGGAGAGAGGGTCTTTCTTCATCTCTTTCTTTATTTCCTGTGAGGACAGAGAAAAGGAAAACAAGATTGTAGTTTAACATTTTAGAATGTCTCTGACTATGTTAAGCTTCAGCTTTCTGGAAATGAACTATAGTGACCTCAACTCAGCATAACATTTTATTCTATTTTATTTTATTTTAACATCTTTATTGGAGTATAATTGCTTTACAATGGTGTGTTAGTTTCTGCTGTATAACAAAGTGAATCAGCTATACCTATACATATATACCCATATCCCCTCCTTCTTGCGTCTCCCTCCCACCCTCCCTATCCCACCCCTCTAGGTGGTCACAAAGCACTGAGCCGATCTCCCTGTCAGCAAAACGTTTTTAAAACACCATTTCCTGTATGTTGTAGTTTGTTTTCCTTACATTTATTAGACAAGCACCTGGTCCTATAAAATGTAATAATGTCCAATACAATGCAACCTTCTGTGACTATGGTCATTCCAAGGGATCAAAAAGGCCACCATACAGCTCCAAATGATAGCCTGTTCTATTTTTTGAACAATGACAATCTTTGGCCAAGCAGAATCGCCCCTCAAAGGTCTTCTGGTTTCTATTCTTCCCAACAGGGGTTTAAAGAAGTATATTCCCAAATCACCATTGTGCTCACAATTATGCTAAACCCAAAAGAAGATGATTTCAGTTCATTTACAGTTACCAAGTTCCTCTGGCTTTTTAATCCCTCAGAGAGAAAACTATAAAAGATAATAAAATAAAATAAAGACGATCATTCTAAGCCAGGGGTCGGCAAAGTAAGCCCACCACATGTTTTTGTAAATAAGGTTTCATTATAACACAATCCCCTTCATTTCGTTTAGGTATTTCCTATGGCTGCTTTGATGCTACAACGGCAGAGTTGAGTAGTTGGAACAGACATCCAAGCGAAAACTACCTGGCCCTTTACAGAAAAAGTTTACACCAGGTGGTCTCTTATCAAAGCTCCATTAAGATCTGGATTTTTAAAACCTGATGCCTGATACAATTATTTCAAATTATTGATATTCGAATAATTTACATATTTTTTTCCAAAAGCATTAATAGCCGGAAATGATAGTAACTCACAAAGTGCGGATCTGGGCAGGGTGGGTTCTGGGCTTGTCTGCATCCATGATCACACTGACTTGGGAAAAAGAGAAAGCTAAGGGGCTAGAGCCAAAGCACGGCTGGGTGGCAGGAAGGACTCAAAGATGAGAGATGTGTTCTCTAGAAAGAGCCTGGGACAAGAATTGGACATGGGTCCTTCTATGAATGAACATGAAGATGGAAAATTTGGTGGGAGGCTACAATTTGGCCTGGGCAGAGGTGGAAAAAACAGAACAAAAGCTTGTCAAAACATAGCCACCGCCTGGCAGCTTCCTACACACCCGAGCGTTAGTTACCGTATCCAATTCCCCGATTGCTGGCTCTGTTCACAACAGCCTCGCCCTCTCTCCCTCATGAGGGCCTCACCGGAAACCAGCAACTGCGGTTGGTGCTCTGCTGGGTTGAGAGTTTCAGCTGGCGGCTCAGGCCAACCCAGCACAAAGCGGTGTGCATGCGTGTGTGTGTACACGCACTCCCACCTCAGCAGCCCCGGCACCTGCTAGAACAGCAGTTGCTGGGGGTTTCTGCAGCCTCACAGGCAGATGGCATCAGGGGACAATCTGCAAACATTGCCAGCCTGAGCCGCATGAAAGGATGCTTTCTTAGTGATGGCTGCCAGCCTGCTATGGCTCTAGAAGTAAACAAGGCACCACAGGGCCTCATTCCCCAATCGTTGCTTCTTTGGGGGTAGAGAAGTTGCTCAAACATCACTCTCCACTGTAGGGCGGGTATGACTGTGCAAACACAAATTTCCCACCTAGACACAACATAACGCAGTGATACAACATCCAATTTTGCCAAGGAGTAATTCAGAGAAATTCAGTGGGTTGCAGGTGACATGGTAAGCACTTGCTTAGCACTAACCACGATGCAGTTAGGCAGGGGTGAGGGGGTGCAGATGTTTGACAGACTACGGTAGTCACTGGAGAAGGCCTGAGAAGCTATGGTTGCCAAGAATGTTCACACCCAAGGCTTCAGAGCAGCAACCCGTGAGCTTTGAAGGACTGATCTCATCATGCAGGTGCTTAAGGGCTGAGAAACGAGCAACAGGAGAGAGGTTGCTTCATAAGTTTCAGATTCTGTTGTCCCTCCAATGATTGTTCCCATTTGCCAGGTACGTAAGCCTCATGATGACCTAATTTCTTAAGTTGCTTGTTAGATTCAAGCAGGGAGGAGAAAACTTAAAATATGCCCTGCATTTTTCCAAAGACACCAATCAGACATGTAGGCATGGCGGTGCATCCTGGACTCTCCATCTGCCCAACACCCAGGTACACCAGGCTCAACGCAGTCCCACCCAAACCCAACATCGTCCCTCCAACCGGCCCCTTCTCTGGGAGAGACGGGAGCTATCTTGCTTGACAGCCCATCATCAACCCACTTACCCAGGCTGGAAAACTCAGCGTTAACCTTCGTATCTAACCAGCCACCCAGTTGGGCTCTATCTACTTCCTCAATCTGTTTCTCTCCTTCCTCCCAAGCTGCCTTAAAAACATGAATACCAGGCAAGGAACCTGAATAGATATTTCTCCAAAGAAAATAGACAAATGGCCAGTAAGCACACGCCAAGATGCTCAAATCATAATTCACTAGGGAAATGCAAATCAAAACCGCAACGATATACCCCTTCATTCCCACTAAGATGGCTAGGTTTTTGGGGGTTTTTTTTCTAAAGGAAAACAAGTGTTGATGAGGACGTGGGGAAACTGGAACCCTTGTACATTGCTGGTGGGAATGTAAAATGGTGCAGTCACTGTGGAAAACAGTATGATGGTTCCTCAAAAAGTTAAACACAGAATTACTGTATGACCCAGCAATTCCACTCCCAGGTATATACCCCAAAGAGTTGAAAGCAGGACCTAAACAGATACTTGTATGCCAACATTTACTGCAGCATTATTCACAGTAGCCAAAAAGTAGAAACAACCCAAGTGTCCATCAACAGACGAACAGATAAACAAGATGTGGTATATACATACAATAGAATATTGTTCAGCCTTAAAAAGGAATAAAATTTTGATAATGCTACAACATGAATGAACCTAGAAAACATCATGCTAAGTGAAATAAACCAGACACAAAAGGACAAATATTGTCTTATTCCACGTATATGAGGCACCTAGAATAGGCAAAATCATAGAAGCAGAAATTGACTAGAGGTTACCAGGGAGTAAGGGGATGGGGGGATGAGAGTTAATGTTTAATGGTTATGGAGTTTCTGTTTGGGGTGATGAAAAATTTTGGAAACAGACAGTGGTGACGGTTGCACAACATTGTGAATGTAATTAATGCCACTGAACTGTACTTTTAAATGGTTAAAATGGCAAATTTTATGTTATAGATATATTTTTACCACAGTAAAAAATACACATGAATACCAGCTTACATTTGAGAGCTTGCCATGTGCCAAAGCTTCCTCTAAGAGCTGCACCTGGATTGCAACTTTTAACCTGCATAACAGCCCTATTCACAGATGCACACGCCAAGTCACAGAGAGCTAAGGAAATCTGTCCGAGGTCAAACAAGTAGGTGCCAGAATTGGAACTCAACCTGTCTAGCTTCAGAGCTCATCTCTTAACCACTCTTCCCCCCAAGTCCTGCCTGCCTCCAGTCCCTCCCCTCCCCTCTCAACCTCCACACTGCCTCAAGGGACACTTTCCTAAAACAATTGTCTGCTCTTGTCACTTTCCTACTGAAACCCTCCAGTTACTTCCAAAAGACCACAGGGCAAGCTCTTTCCTTCAAAAAGTTTTCAAATTGCACAGCAAGCCACATGTCCCTGTGTACTCACTTCTGGCTCAAACTATCTGACATACATGCTGACCCCAGGGTACCAATTACCATGCAAATGCAAGGTAGGAGTGCATTTTTTGAACACCCTGATGTTCATAGACATCTGATGTCATGGACTCCTATTGGTAGGCTCCAAAAATAGGTGACGATGCCGGTAATGACACAACCTTACACTCGCAAGGCCTTATATAAATTAAAGTGCTTTAACAGATCTTTTTTCGCCTGCTCCTCACGATAACATTTTCATTTTGTTACTGAAAGAAATCCTGTTTTTTCTAGACTGATATATTTTTTCAGACAAGAATCATGAGACTCAGTCAGAGAGGATGCAAGACCATCCAAAGGCTACAAGGCTAGTAGGGGGCAGGGCAGGCCGTGGGATCCAGCTGCAGGCCTTCTAGGCAGAGCTCTCTTGCTTACACCTCACCTCCCAGGAAGAACTAGTGTCATGGCTATAGCAGGGACAGTCGAAATCACCCCACTGGTGGCTCCAGTGGAAAATTTCACTTTCCTCCACATCTAAAGAATCTGATTTATTGCTTTATCCATAAGCCCACAAGTACAAAGGCTGAAATCCTTGAAGACCCTTATCATCCACACAAAAAAGCTCTTTGCTGCAAAAGAGGGTGGACTTGGCAGTGCACTAACTCCTGCCTGCCTACAGCTGCCAGCATCCCTGTACCTGGAGCTCTCCGAGGTTCTGATCCAGGTCATGGGACTCTATAGACTTCCTGGGTATGAGCATTCCTTGCCCCCAACCCTCAGTCTCAGCTTTCTAACCACAAGGCCTAGACTTTTAACCATTTGTTAAGAACATGGATCCTACTATCTCACTGGTAGAGACTACACCCTGGACCAGAGCTGTGGGCCAAGGGGGCTTACAGAAATTCATACCTGCCCACATATATAAATCAGCAATGATTCTACTTGCTTTAAAACACAACAGAATAGTCGGGGTATCAGCAAACCTCTTTAGGAGGTAAAGGAAACCCAGTTTATCTCAAAGCTAATGTCTTAACAATGGAAACTCGGCTTGTACAGTAAAACTGAGGCCATCAATAAACTATCGATGCTCCAATGACACTCAAGTTGTTGTTGCAAGGACCCCCCGAGGGAAAGGAGAGGAGAATTCACACCATTTCTGCTTCCCAAAGCAGAATGCTGATCAGAGTCTGAGATGGCTTACCCACATCTGGAGGCCAAGAAGCCCCAATAATGCCACTCTAGCAAAAATTCTCTGTGACACATTTAGCAGCCTGCAAACAGCAGCCTCACTGGGCAAAGGCATAATTTGTACACAACTGGAGCTCAACTAGCACCGTCTGTTTTCTGATAAGTGGAACTGCCTGGATGTGGCTGGTAGACAAGCCCAGTCAACTACCTCTTTGCCTCTCCCTCCCCCATCCATTACATACTATACAGGTGCTAGAGGGTTGGCTCAGTTGAACCTTAACTTCTTTCAATTAACCAAGATACTACACAGTAAAACATCAGTGAAGGTCTGGTCGGGGGGCCCCTCCCTCCTCTCATCCTTTATGTTTTCTACCAACCTTGACACAAGTTAAGACAGAGGTATCACAGTGGATGGAAAGAACGCTGCTGTGAGTCAAAAAAACAGAACCAGTCCTGGCATCATCATTTATCAGGTGGGTGACCTTGCGGGCAATAGTGAAAGCCTCTAAGCAGCTCTTTGTCATCCCTAAAAGAAGCCTAATGCTGAATGGTTTGGCACCATCATAGAGGTGTCTTCAGGATTAAAGAGTGAATTGGAGAGTAGTATACAAATGGATCACTCATTATCATTATTAATGTCACCATTAAATAGTAAGTGCTACAAAAAAAAAAAGAGAGATCTACACCTAATAGCACAGATGAATGTTCACAGTCAGAATGCTGAGTGAAAGAAGCCACACCCAAGAGATCACATACTGTACAGTTCCATTTATGTGAAGTTTAACAACAGGCAGAACTAATCAATGGTGAGCGATCTCAGAATAGCAGTTACCCTTGGGAAGGTACTGACTGGGAGGGGTACAAGACAACCTGCTGGGAGGATGGAAATGTTCTACAGTTTGGTCTGGGTGATGGTTTGCACAGGTGTACAAACACCTAAAAATTCATTGAGCTGTATTTCTAAGATCTCTGCGCTTCACTGTATGCTATTTCAATGTAAAAAGAACAACATAAATGCGTAAACCAGAAGAATACAGACTCTTTTCAATCAAAATGTGCTAATATTTCATCCTAGGAGGTCAAAAACCAGAAAAGCTAGTGCTTGGGTGTTTTAATATTCATCTCAGGGGGTGGAAAGCCTTCTGGGATCAATATTAAGCGGATAAATGGTCAGAACATGCCAGATGCACCCTACCAAGTAGGTGAACCAAGGGGCATCTCATCTAATTGACACAATCAGCTGAGTGGCTCGGCTCCCTCCAAGGCGCCCCTCCTCTCCACCTCAGCTGCTTTCCTCACATCTCACAATAATTCCTTGTCTCCTGCCACCAAGAATACAGGCACACAGAGCAGGCTGGTGCCACTAATACCAGGGGAGCTCGGTGATGCCCTGACCAGCAAGAAATGCTGGTCCCGGGCTTCCCTTGGCATTAGAGTGAGGCTGGGCAGGGTCCCCTAAAGCTCAGGGCTGATGCAGGGCAGGGAGAAGAGGCACCGTTTGTCAGCCTGCCCTCGCCTGCCCTCAAGCACGGTCTGTTTCTTTCTGAAGGGTAAGGTTTCCTTTAGAGCTAGATGTGGGTATGGGATCACTAGTACTAGTGCCCCCTACACTAGTTCATGGAAGATCTTTCTGCAAAATTACCACTGGCAGGAAATAAAAGGAAACAAACCCTTACCCCAAATCTACTGATCAAGAGAGTTTTGAATAGATACAGAATCCTGGAAGAGCACAGCGCCAGCCCACCCCCGTCACACACATGCATGATATCTTTCTGCCCGCTCTGCACACAAAGGGCAAGTTTAAGAAGCAGCCACCCCATGAACATTCCCTGCTCGCAGAGACTGTGCTTTCCCAGAATTTGGCTCCCTTCACAATAGGCTAGTCAGTCTCAAAACACCTGGGAAGACACGGCAAGTATCCAGAAAGTAATAGTAGACACCAAGGGAGCTTCAGCTCTACCTGTAAGACTCCATTTCTTTAAAAAAATACATCTCATTATCACAATTTTTTTTTTTTTTTTGTGGTACGCGGGCCTCTCACTGTTGTGGCCTCTCCCGTTGCGGAGCACAGGCTCCGGACGCGCAGGCTCAGTGGCCATGGCTCACGGGCACAGCCGCTCCGCGGCATGTGGGATCTTCCCGGACCGGGGCATGAACCCGTGTCCCCTGCATCGGCAAGCGGACTCTCAACCACTGCGCCGCCAGGGAAGCCCCACAATATTTTTTGAAATACCCATGCCGCTGAACCACAAAATGCGCCAAGTTCATTAGAAACAATTGCAAAGAAAATGTATATAAAATATCTGAAGTAAATATGGCAAAATATGAGGATATGATAAAGCAGAGTGGTGAACACACTGGTATTTGTTATTCACTTTCTTTTTCCAATGCTTGAAATATTTCATAACTTCCCCTGAAAAGTACATAGTGAAACCACATTGATGTCTCATATCACAATGGCTTTCTTACATTTCCAAATTTCATTGCCACTTAGAAAAGTGCTCTGAAATATCATCATAAAGACACCTAAGATATTTTCAGCTCAAAACTAATTCTTTTAAAGTAACAGGATACCTATTGTTATGTCTCTATGTAAATCTTCAACTGCATTATCTACACTATTATATATTTGTAGTATTATCTCCCAAGAATCACCAATAGCACAAGCCCAGGCAAGAGGCTCTCGACCTGCAGGATGGGAATGAATGCTGCAAAGAGCTCAGCCAGTGCTAGATTCCGGACAAATATAAGACCGGCTACCTTCACGTTCCGAAGAGATGACATAGCTTCCTGATGTAAGACACAATTACCTGCATGACAGTCAATGCCTTTATATATGCCCATGCCCTGCTAAACAGCTAGATTACCACCATTGGATCAAAGGGTATCAATACTAACCAACTGTTTGTACATGCTTTAGTGAGCACTTAATAAATATTTGTCAAATGAATGGCCAATTTCACAGAGTGTTATGGGCAAGATAGCTATCTACAGGCAAGGGGGAGTATTTTCAGTTCAGCCCAAAGCTATGACAACATGGAAATCTGTATCATCCCTACAATGATACAACTGGTGCTCACTGGATCACAATCAACTTCTCACCTAAGAGGATACAGATCTGGCTTAAGAGTGGTAGGAAGAAGATAGAGTAAGAAAATTCAGGGCTTCCCTGGTGGCACAGTGGTTGAGAGTCCACCTGCTAATGCAGGGGACACGGGTTCGTGCCCCGGTCCGGGAAGATCCTACGTGTTGCAGGGCGGCTAGGCCCGTGAGCCATGGCCACTGAGCCTGCGCGTCCGGAGCCTGTGCTCTGCAATGGGAGAGGCCACAACAGTGAGAGGCCCGCGTACAGCAAAAAAAAAAAAAAGAAAAGAAAAGAAAAGAAAATTCACAGAGTGCCTCATTTATTTAAACAAGCAATACCATTTCTTTTTAGACTATGAATATTAGATATTCAAAATAAATTTACTCATTTAAAAAGTAAACCTTAATAACACTAGAAGAAAACATGAGAGAAAGATTTTTACAATCTCAGAGTGGGAAAGACTCTTTGACACTGACACAGAATCCAGAAGCCACAGAAGAAAGGGTTGATGAATTACAGAAAACTATAAATACAACACAGAAAGACAGACAAGAAAGACAAGAAAGACAAAAGTCTTTATCAAGAAAGACAAAAGTCAAAGCACGAGAATATTGCCTGTTATAAAGACAGACCTCTTTCCACAAAGTATCAGCAAAGAGATCAATAACCCAACAAAAAATAGCAAAGGACAATTCATAGAAAAAAATGACTCAAACACATGAAAAGATGCTTAACCATGCTCATAAGAGAAATGCAAATTACAGTGGGATTCATCTGACCATATCTGAGCAGTACTCACTACACAGAACAACCCTGAATTCTTTTGGCTATTTTCTTAAATGAAAATTGTAGCATTTGTACCTTCTGTGTTAGAATGTTTACACAGCACGTAGCACAATGCCTGGCATACAACTGGTACTCACACAGAGAATAAGTATGAGAGATACAGAGAACAGCAAGCACAAAACTCTCCAGAAGCTGACAGTCTACATAGGGAGGGATGTAAATAACTTGTTAATTACAAGATACCTTTTCTTCTTGATATTAAATATCATAAAGTTTCTCAATGGACCTCTCTGATACCCAGTGGATTTCTTAGCCCTACTGATATGCAAGATATAGTTTTTATCTGTCATATCGGCAACAATCAAAAAAATTGGTAATATAATGTTGGCAATGATGTAGAGAAAGATACCCACTTGTACTTTCCACTGAGAGTATAAACTGATGTATAAATTGGTACAACCTCTGTGGGAAGCAATGTGGCAATTATCTATCAAAATTTTAAATGCCTACACCTTTTGACTCAGTATTTCCACTTCTAGGAATTCAAACTGCAAATACACTTGCACATGTGCAAAGTGGCATATGTACAAGATTAATGGTTACAGCATTGCTTAACTTAGCAAAAGACTGAAAGAATGTAAACGTGTGTCAGTTAGAGAACTGGTTCCATGAATCCACACCATGCAACTCTCTCCAAGAATGAGGCTGGTCCATAAGTGCCAATAAGAATATACACTGAGACATGTTACTAGGTAAAAAGCCTAATAATGTATGCAAGCATTTGTGTGAGTTTGTATGCATGCCTCACTGTGTAATACAGAATAACAAACTGATAACTGAGGCCTTCAGAGGGGGAAACAGGGTGGCTGAGAGACAGGGAAAACATATTTTGTCCCTTTTAATTGGTACCATGTGCCTTTGTTAGCTAGACAAAATTTTAACTGACTTAAAAATTAATAATTAAAATGTGTTTAGTATTTCCCAATCATTAGACTATTGACTGCTACTTTTTCTGCAAACAAGAGATAAATTGACACTGCCCCCTAATATAATTTGATTATATCATTTCCACTGCTAATTTGAAAGATCCCAACATAACCAGTCACAGTGAGAGCAGTATATATGAACAGATACAAAGCTTTAAAGAAAGCTCTTCAGTCCACATATTTCATCAAGAAGGGGACACAGGAAAGTTAAGATGTGAGAGAAATCATGCCAGGCCCAATAATCAATTGTTTTTTCAATTATTTCATACAAAATTCAACATTATGGAAATATAATTATAATTAATGGCATGACAATAACCGATAAAGACAAATAAAATGCATATAAAGAGGCGATATTAAATCTTTCTTGTAGTTTTATCATGGGAAGAATACATTCTGCTTTGGTGCCCAGAGTTCAAGTTACAAGAGTTAAACAGTTTGGGATTGGTTAATTATACTCAAAAAGGTTAATTAAACAATGTCAAATTGAGCTCCCCAAGGAGTGGGCACTTTCTCCATCAATCTCTTCCAGAAAAAATTTTAAATGTTTCTGATAGCATCATACCTACTCCATGAAGCAGTACTATCTGAAACACATAAATTATTGGGTGTTTTGCTAGGTAAACAGCTCGCTCTTGAAGAAAAAAAGAAGAAGGGACATCCAAGGTCCAACAGCCATTTCTTCCATCTTTTTTTCCTGTCATCTTTTTAACAGCTTTGATGATGATTAAGAGCCTGTGCGTCTGTGGCCCTTTGCTGGATTCCCGGCCACAGCACTGACCACTGTATGAGTCCAAAAGTCTCTCTCTCAGCTACTTTGTAAGTGCCTCAGGGGTAAGAAATAGGTCTCACTCATCTTTCATCCCCAGACACTCACTAAATCTTGGCCAGCAGGCACTCAATAAATGTTAGCCATTATCATTAGCTCTATATTCTTTTAACCATTACTTGAGTACCTACTGTGTGTCAGATATAAGTGAAAACAGTACATGCATCTAGCTGAATGTTAATTTTTACAGTCACAACCACTTCTAAGACTAATAATTTAATGGAAAAATACAAGGCAATCTACCTGAGAAAGACTTCAGAGTAATATCGTAAAGATGATCAAAGAACTCGGGAGGAGAATGGATGCACAGAGCAAGAAATTAGAAGTTTTTAACAAAGAATTACAAAATATAAAGAAAAACCAAACAGAATTAAAGAATACAAAAACTAAAATGAAAAATACACTAGAAGGAATCAATAGTAGATTAAATGAGGCAGAAGAACAGATCAGTGAGCTAGAAGAAAGAGTGGTGGAAATCACTGCTGGTGAACAGGAAATAGAAAAAAAGAATGAAAAGAATGAGGACAGTTTAAGAGACCTCTGAGACAATATCAAGCACACTAATATTCACATTATAGGGGTCCCAGAAGGGTAAGAGACAGAGAAAGGGCCTGAGAAAATATTTGAAGAGATAATAGCTGAAAACGTCCATAACCTGGAGAAGGAAACAGTCACCCAAGGCCAGGAAGCACAGAGTCCCATACAGGATTAACCCACCAAGGAATACACCACGACACATTGTAATCAAAATAACAAACATTAAAGATAAAGAGAGAATATTAAAAGCAACAAGGGAAAGCAACAAATAACATACAAGGGAACTCCCACAAGGCTATCAGCTGATTTTTCAGCAGAAATTCTGCAGACCAGAAGGAAGTGGCACAATATACTTAAAGTGATGAAAGAGAAAAACCTACAACCAAGAATACTCTACCCAGCAAGGTTCTCATTCAGATTCGATGGAGAAATCAAAAGCTTTACAGACAAGCAAAATCTAAAAGAATCCAGCACCACCAAACCAGCTTTACAACAAATGCTAAAGGAACTTCTCTAGGCAGAAAAGAAAAGGGTACAACTAGAAACAAGAAAATTACAAAATGGAAAAGTTCACTGGTAAAGGCAAACAAACAATAAAGGTAGGATATTATGCACACACAAAGCTAGTAGGCAGGTTAAAAGACAAAAGTAGTAAAATCATGTGTATCCACAATAAGCAGTTAAGGGATACACAGAACAATTACATGTCAAATATAAAATCAAAAATAGTAATCGTGAGGGGAGGAGAGTACAAATGCAGGGTATCTAAAAGGTCTCAGAAATTAAGAGATCAACAACTTAAAACTAGTGCATAAAAATATAGACTCCTATACAAAAACCTCATGGTAACTGCAAAACAAAAATCTATAATAGATGTGCACACAAAAAAGAAAGAGGAATCCAAATATAACAGTAAAGATAGTCATCAAGTCACAAGGGAAGAGAACAAAAAAAAAAGGGGGGAAAAAGACCTACAAAAACAAATCCGAAACAATTAACAAAATGGCAATAGGAACATACATATCAATAATTACCTTAAAAGTAAATGGCCTAATTGCTCCAACCCAAAGACACAGACTGGCTGAATGGATACAAAAACAAGACCCATATATTTGCTGCCTACAAGAGACTCACTTCAGATCTAGAGACACATACAGACTGAAGTGACGGGATGGAAAAAGATATTGCATGCAAATAGAAGTCAAAAGAAAGCTGGAGTAGGAATACTTATATCAGACAAAACAGACTTTAAAATAAAGACTGTTACAAGAGACAAAGAAGGATGGTAGATAATGGTCCAGAGAGAAAATCAATAAGGAAACACAGGCCTTAAATGACACATTAGACCATATGGACTTAATTCATATTTATAGAGTATTTCATCCTAAAGCAGCAGAATACACATTATTTTCAAGTGCACATGGAACATTCTCCAGGATAGATCACATGCTGGGCCACAAAGCAAGCCTTGGTAAATTTAAGAAAACTGAAATCATATCAGCAAAAAAAGTATGCTTTTATCAGCAAAACAGCACCTTTGCAGACCACAACGCTATGAGGCTAGAAATCAACTACAAGAAAAAAACTGCAAAAAACACAAACATGTGGAGGCTAAACAGTATGCTACTAAACAACCAATGGATCACTGAAGAAATCAAAGAGGGATTCAAAAAAATACGTAGAGACAAATGAAAATGAAAACACAATGATCCAAACTCTATGGGACACAGCAAAAGCAGTTCTAAGAGGGAAGTTTATAGCAAAACAAGCTTACCTCATAAACAACAAAAATCTCCAATAAACAACCTAACCTTATACCTAAAGCAACTAGAGAAAGAAGAACGAACAAAACCCAAAGTTAGTGGAAGGAAAGAAATCATAAAGATCAGAACACAAATAAATGAAATAGAGAGTTTAAAAACAATAGAAAAGATCAATGAAACTAAAAGCTGGTTCTCTGAAAAGATAAACAAAATTGATAACCTTTAGCCAGACTCATCAAGAAAAAAAGACGGAAAGGGCACAAATAAATAAAATAAGAAATGAAAAAGAAATTACAACCAACGTCACAGAAATTCAAAGGATCATAAGAGACTACTTCGAGCAACTATATGCCAATAAAATGGATAACCTAGAAGAAATGGTCAAATTCTTGGAAAGGTATGATCTCCCAAGACTGAACCAGGAAGAAATAGAAAATATGAACAGACCAATTACCAGTACTGAAATTGAATCAGTAATTTTAAAACTCCCAACAAGCAAAAGTCCAGGACCAGATGGCTTCACCAGTGAATTCTACCAAACATTTAGAGAAGAGTTAAAATCTATCCTTCCTAAACTATTGCAAAAAATTGCAGAGGAAGGAACACTTCTCAACTCATTCTATGAAGCCACCATCACAGTGATACCAAAACCAGACAAAGATATCACACACACACAAAAAGAAAATTACAGGCCAATATCACTGATGAACACAGATGCAAAAATCCTCAACAAAGTACTAGCAAACTGACTCCAACAATACACGTAAAGGATCATACACCATGATCAAGTGGGATTTATTCCAGGGATGCAAGGATTTTTCAGTATCCACAAATCAATCTATGTGATATACCACATTAACAAACTGAAGAGCAAAAACCATATCATCTCAATAGATGCAGAAAAAGCTCTTGATAAAATTCAACATCCGCTTATGATTAAAAACTCTTCAGAAAGTGGGCATAGAGGGAACATACCTCAACATAATAAAGGCCACAAATGACAAACCTACAGCTAACATCATACTCAATGGTGAAAAGCTGAAAGCATTTCCTCTAAGATCAGGAACAAGATGCCCACTCTCACCACTTTTATGCAACATGGTTTTGGAAGTCCTAGCCACAGCAATCAGAGAAGAAAAAGAAATAAAAGGAATCCAAATTGGAAAAGAAGTAAAACTGTCACTGTTTGCAGATAACATGATGCTGTACATGGGAAATCCTAAAGACAGTACCAGAAAACTACTAGAGCTCATCAATGAATTCAGTAAAGTTTCCTGGAGTAATGGAAATAAAAACAAAAATAAACAAACGGGACTGAATTAAACTTAAAAGCTTTTGCACAGCAAAGGAAACTATAAACAAAACGAAAAGACAACCTATGGACAGGGAGAAAATATTTGCAGACAATGTTACCGACAAGGGATTAATTTCCAACATATACAAACAGATCATACACCTTAATATCAAAAAAGTAAACAACCCAATCTAAAAATGGGCAGAAGACCTAAATAGACATTTCTCCAAAGAAGACATACAGATGATCAACAGGCACATGAAAAGATTCTCAATAGGGACTTCCCTGGTGGCACAGTGGTTAAGAATCTGCTTGCCAATGCAGGGGACATAGGTTTGAGCCCTGGTCCGGGAAGATCCCACATTCCACGGAGCAACTAAGCCCGCACGCCACAACTACTGAGCCTGTGCTCTAGAGCCCGTGAACCACAACTACTGAAGCCCGTGTGCCTAGAGCCCGTGCTCTGCAACAAGA
Organism: Stenella coeruleoalba; assembly: GCF_951394435.1. NCBI lineage: Eukaryota > Metazoa > Chordata > Mammalia > Artiodactyla > Delphinidae > Stenella > Stenella coeruleoalba. The sequence goes on from NC_137152.1 coordinate 15,780,744, forward strand.
GGAGCCACCGCAATGAGAAGCCTGCGCACCACAAGGAAGAGTAGCCCCCGCTCGCTGCAACTAGAGAAAGCCTGCACAGCAATGAAGATCCAACGCAGCCAAAAATTAATTAATTAATTTAAAAAAACATTCTCAATATCGCTAATTATTTGAGAAATGCAGATCAAAACTACAATGAGGTATCACCTCGCACCAGTCAGAATGGTCATCAGTAAAAAGTCTACAAATAACAAATGCCTGGAGAGGGTGTGGAGAAAAAGGAATCCTCCTATGCTCTTGGTGGTAATGTAAACTGGTGCAGCCACTATGGAGAACAGTATGGAGGTTCCTTAAAAAACTAAAAATAGAGTTACCATATGATTCTGCAATCCCACTCCTGGGCATATATCCAAAGAAAACTCTAATTCAAAAAGATACATGCACCCCAATGTTCGTAGCAGCACTGTTTACAATAGCCAAGACATGGAAGCAACCTAAATGTCCATCAACAGATGAATGGGTAAAGAAGATATGGTATATACGGTGTAAGATATACACCATCTCTTCTCTACCATATCTACAATATTCCATTGTGTGTGTGTGTGTGTGTGTGTGTGTGTGTGTGTACACACACACACACACACACACACACACAATGGAATATTACTTACTCATAAAAAAGAATGAAATAATGCCATTAACAGCAACATGGATGGACCTAGAGATTATCATATTAGTGAAGTGAGTCTTAAACATAAGACCTGATACCATAAAACTCCTAGAAGAAAATGTAGGGAAGAAAATCATCAATACTGGTCTTGGCAATAATTTGGGTACAAACAACTAAAGAAAAAAAATGGGACTACCGCTCAAAAGTTTCTGCAATGCAAAAGGAACAATTAACAAAATCAAAAGACAATCTACATAATGGGAGAAAAATTCTGCAAACCATATATTAGATAAGGGGTTAATCTCCAAAATATATGAAGAACTCAGTCAACTCAAAAAAAGAATCTGATTTTAAAATGGACAGAAGAACTAAACAGACATATCTCCAAAGAGGACAACAAAATGGCCAACAGACACATGAAAAGATGCTTAACATAGGGGAAATGCAAATCAAAACCACAATGAGATACCACCTCACACCTGTCAAAATGGCTATCATCAAGAAGACAAGGGACAACAGGTGCTGGCGAGGATGTGGTAAAAAGGGAACTCTCATACACTGTTGGTGAGAATCTAAAGTTGGTCCAACCACTATGGAAAACAATATGGAGGTTCCTCAAAAAATTAAAAATAGATCTACCATATGATTCAGCAATTCTACTTCTGGGCATATACCCAAAAGAAATGAAAACAGGATTTCAAGAGATATATTCACTCCCATGTTTATCACAGCATTATTCACAATAGCCAAGATTACAGAAACAACCAAAATGCCCATTAGTAGATGAATGGATAAAAACTATGTGGTGCATATACAATGGAATATTATTCTGCCACGAGAAAGGAAGCTATCCTGCCATTTGCAACAAGATGGATAGACCTCGAGCACGTGATGCTAAGCGAGATAAGTCAGACAAAGACAAATACTGTATGATATCACTTATATGTGGAATCTAAAAATTCAACAAGGTCCTAAAGCACAGGGAACTATATTCACTCTCCTGGGATAAACCATAACGGAAAAGAACATATAAAGAATGTACATATGCGTATAACTGAGTCATTTTGCTATACAGCAGGAATTAACATTATATTGTAAATTAACTATACTTCAATAAAAAATAAATTAAAAAAATAAAAAAGTTAAACTTATAAAAAACAGAGAGTAAAATGATGCTTGCCAGGGGATAGGGGGTAGTGATAAGAGTGACAGTGTTTAAGGGTACAAGTTTGTAATGAGAAGTAAATAAGCCATAGAGACCTAATCCATAGTATAATGAATACAGACAATAATACTGTACTATAATTATGTAATGTGAAAAATATCGCTACACTGGCCGCCATATTACAATACACAAATGTATCAAAGTAACACGTTGTACACCTTAAACTTACAGAATGTTACACACCAAATTTATTCAATTTTTAAAAGGGGAAGTGCTGGGTGAGGACTGATTACCGGGCAGTCCTCTAGCCAAGCCTGACAGTTACAGCACGCTCTGCCCACAAACCGTGTACATTCCTAATGCTTCCCTTCCCTTGCTCCAAAAGGTCAACTTCCATAAACTGCCATTTAAAAGAGGAGAGACAAGGAAAATGACCATAGAGTAAACTTCCAGAAGGGACTAGTGTGAGAGCCAACGATTTGAAAGCCACTCCCAAGTAAAGAAATCCTTGAATTTTTACCAACAAAAAAGCACCTGTTTACTGGTTGTTGAAAGATTGTTTACACACATTTCCATCCAGGATCACTCGATTGTCAAGAATACATTATTCCAAGCCTGTGACAAGACAATGTCATTTCTTGCTCATTTCCTGATTAAAGCTTTTAGACAGCTGGGCATTCTCATTTCTCAGAGCTGTAGGGAGCTATGCAAATTTCCATGCAGCAACTCCAAGATCATTAATCTAAGGAAAGCATGTGCCAACAGAATACCAGATTTTATGTTGTTTCAGTAAAGAGGAGGAGGGGCAGGTTAATCTAATTACCCTGTGTGTGGTCACCTGACTGTGGTTAACAAAAAGATCAAATGCTAAACTGTACAATCAGCAGAAAACTGCTAAGTAATGAGGCATTTCATATTACAAAAGGAGTGGGAAGAGGGGGGTGAAATTCTTACATTTCTTGGAAACAGATACTGTAGCAATAAAAATAATCATACCAAGCTTACAGGAATGATAGGTGGAGCATTTTAATTATCACAAGGAGTTAGAAGCATAACTACAAATCAGTCTCTCTCTCTCTCTCTCTCTCCCACCCCCCCCACACACGCACGCACACACGCACATGCACGCGCACATGTGCACATGGCACACACAGTCAGTAAGACTGGAAGATACTTCTAGCAAAGGATGGCTAACTAGGGCCGAAGTCATCAGCAATGAGAAACAGGCGGGCACTCATAATTAGACTCACTGTACAGCCATGACCACGCATTTGGCACTCAGGCCCCACTACTGATACTTCTCTTTCCATTAAGGAGCAGCTGGGCTTGGAAAGGTAGCGGCACTGGCTCAGGAAGCTGACACTTCAGCTCAAGTTCTGGCTCTGACACTGCCGAGGGCGTACTTTTGGTGCCTCACTTCTGTTAGCTGTCAAATGGGAGATTAAAATATTCTGAAGATCAAATGAGATCTTGTGGATAAAGGCAGAGCCTCTGGGTCCCAAGGTTGCAGGCCCTGATTATCAGCAGGAGAGGGAACCCCACCCACCAACCTGTACAGGGCCAGGTACTGAGGGGTGATGAGTATTAAAAGGGAAAAACTTCCTAGTATAACAAATCCTAAGTGCGGCTGGTCTGGCAGAACTCTCAAAAATGTATTTCCGGGCTTCCCTGGTGGCGCAGTGGTTAAGAATCTGCCTGCCAATGCAGGGGACAGCGGTTTGATTCCTGGTCCAGGAAGATCCCACATGCCACGGAGCAACTAAGCCCATGTGCCACAGCTACTGAGCCTGTGCACCACAACTACTGAGCCTGTGCCCTAGAGCCTGCACGCTGCAACTACTGAGTCCACGTGCCACAACTACTGAAGCCCGCGTGCCTAAGCCCGTGCTCCTCAACAAGAGAAGCCAATGCAATGAGAAGCCCATGCACCGCAACGAAGAGTAGCCCCCGCTGGCAGCAATTAGAGAAAAGCCCACGCACAGCAACGAAGACCCAACACAGCCAAAAATAAATAAAATTAAAAAAAAAATTTTTTTAATGTACTTCCATGTGCTCTCTCTCAGAAAGCTATTAGGAAGTGTGTTCTACCAAATCAAGCGAGTAAAATGAGAGAGAGAAGGATCCACGACCCAGGGTAGGCAGTAATGAGGGAGAGGTGATGGGGACTTCCTGGCTGACCACCAGGCAGCAGCTTCAAGAGCGAGCAGTTCAACTGGAAGGCACTGGTACTTTTCCAGGCAGGGGAGGGGAGGAGGGGGGAATAGAGGGATGGAGTGAGGCGGTGAGGGAGAGAGGAGAGACAGAGGGCGAGAGGGACTAAGAGGCATTTCATAGAACTGTTCCGTTCAAGGTATGAGAAGATTTGGATATCCTAGGACAACTCAACAAACAAACAAACAAAATTATTATCTCTAGGGAAAATGAAAAGTTATGTAGGGAAATTAATTACAGTATATTCATGCTTCAATAAATGTCACCATCGCTATAGTAATGAAAACATTAAATAGAGATTAAACCAAAACCTACGATATGAGCACATACAAGGAGGATGGCATATGGGGGTGGTGGTGAAAGAGCTAAATTCTTCAACTACCATCATACGTAACAGATAATGTCTTAAAACTGACAAAGCAAGAGATAGCAGCACTTGCCTATAATTTAGAAGTAGAGCAGCAAATACTAGAAACAACAGCTTGAACTGAAAAGTGATTGTCTGTTAAAAGTAAGACAAGGACATGAGAAGGGACAAGGAGCTGCTGTTTACTCAAATAGGAGTTTTAAAGCATATACACACACACATACACACACACGTATATATTATACACAAAGATTATACATATACATTATATATACCATATAACTTTGATTAAAAAGTTAACAATTTTAGAGGCATACATGCTTGTCTCCCCAAAATAAATCAAACAGTAAAAGAGGGTATAAAGCAAAAGGTAAAGGTATACCCATTTCCTCGAAAAATCTCATTCCTCCTCCCCTAGTTACCATTAATGAGTAGTGTGTGTGTGTGTGTGTGTGTGTGTGTGTGTGTGTGTGTGTGTGTGTGTGTGTCCCCAGGTGCATCCATACTTGTTTTTAACACAAATGGACTCATACAATATGCAGTGTTTCCTTTGTTGAAGCACCACAGAATCCAACTCTAGAGTATACCAGTATCAGAGCAGACGATCTGGCTGTGAGGGAAAGGAGATTACAGAACATGGAAGTCTGACCAATCAGAAACACCCAGATTAAAGGGCGCTAAATCAGAGCTGGGAGCAAGGGGAACCTGGGGAAATGAGAGGGTGGGAAATCAGAGGGCAGACACCTCCTTGGGGACATGCGGACACTGCCTCTGCCTTCCACTCCCCCAGATGGACGCATGGGGAGCCACGTGTTTGTCACCATACCATAAACAGAAGTACACCCACTGTCACCACTGGCTCTCTGGCACACTGATGGAGAAAAAGACTTGTGGCACATCAAACTTCGGCTGTTTCTGAGGTCTGGCAGAATCTCCACTGCCACGTATGCCATGGGGACTCAGGGGGTAGAGACTGGAGCATAAAATATACACCTCACGTCAATATATACCTCATCTGCTCCTGCCCTGAGGCCATCCCCCTTCTGCTAAGGTTCTGTATCTTTGGCTGGTTAAATGGATAACTTAGTTGAACCAGGGGCTGAAGACAGTCCTCCTTCCTCCAGGATATAACCCACATAAAACCATGCAGTTGTCTCCAGTCTTCAGCAATTACAAACAATACTACGTCAAGCATCACTGTGTCTGTAACTTTGCACACGTACACAAGTGTAATTAGGGACAAATTCCCAAAAACTGAAAGCTCTGGGTCAAACATTTGGTGCATCCTTACTTTTAACAGATAAATTAAAACTGGCCTCCAAACACTTTGTCTCAATTACACTCCCAACAATAGCATGAAAGAGTGCTGGTTTCTCCATATTGGGTATCTTTAAACTTCTTAATGTTTGCCAGTGTGTTAAGAGAAAATGATATTTAATTTACATTTCTTTAATTAGTAAAAATAAGGTTGATCAGCTCTTCATATGCTTACCATCCATTTGACTTTCTTTTCCTGTGATCTCCTAGATTTAACTCTATGGCATCCAGGACACAGTAACAAGAATAGAAGGGCATGCAACATCACTTTTAAATCCTTTTGCCAAGGTTATTAAGTCCCAACTATGTGCCAGGCCCTTCATCATGCAGTGGGGTTCAAGATGGCCCCTGATCTCCAGGGCCTTACCACCTAGCAAGGCTGGAACCCCAAATGGAGTGGGCATGCACACCAGCTCTTAATCACCGGGTGACCTCAAACGAGGTACTAACCTCCCTGAACCGAATAGTCCTTGTACTATTTTCTTACCAACAAAGTGAATTTATTCTCTTAAAGTTCTGGAGGTCAAAAGTCGAGAAACTGTCTCACTGGGCTAAAATCGAAGTGCTGGCAGGGCCGAGTTCCTTCTGGAAGCTCTAGGGGAGATGGTTGCCGTGCCTTTCCTTTCCCAGCTTCTAGGGGTGGCCTGCATCCCTTGCCTTATAGCCCCTTCCTCCACCTTCAAGGCCAGCAGTGTAGAACTGTCAAAGCTCTTTCTTTCTGATCTCTGCTTCCATCGTCACAGACACTGATCCTCCCACTTCCCTCTGTTTTTTGAAATTTTAGTTGTGGTCAATTACACATAACAAAATTTACCACCTTAACCATTTCTAAGCGTACAGTTCAGCAGAGCTAAGTACGTTCACATGGTGTGCAACCAGTCTCCAGAATTTTTTCATCTTGCAAAACTGAAACTCTGTACCCACTAAACAACAACTCCCCACTCTACCCTCCCCCAGCTCCTGGTAACCACTGTTCTACTTTCTGTCTTTAGGAGTTTGACTACTTTAGATACCTCATATAAATAAAATCATACAGTATTTATCTTTTTGTGACGGGTTTACTTCACTTAGCAAAATGTCCTCAGGGTTCAACCACATTGTAGCACGTGTCTTCTTCTGAATAGTATTCTATTGTATGGATATACCACATTTTGTTTATTCATGTATCCATTGATGGACATTTGAGTTGCTTTCACCTTTTGGCTATTGTGAATAATGTTACTACGAACATGGGTATACAATATGTTTTTGAGACCCTGCTTTCGATAATTTTGGATGTATACCCAGAAGCAGAATTGCTGGATCATACGGTAATTCTATTTTTAATTTTTTGAGGAACCGCCATACTGTTTTCCATATTTACTGCACCATTTTACATTCCCACCGACAGTTCACAAGGGTTCCAATTTTTCCACATCCTCACTGGTTCTTGTTACTTTTTTGTATAGCAGTCATTCTAATGGGTGTGAGGTTTTGATATGCATTTCCCTAATGATTAGTGGTGTCAAGCATCTTTTCATATGCTTATTGACCAACTGTAAATCCTCTTTGGAAAAATGTCCATTTAGGCCCTTTGTCCATTTTTAATCAGCCTATTTGGGGGGGAGGGGGTTGCGGTTGCTGAGTTATAAGAGTTCTTTATTATTCTGGATATTAACCCCTTACCAGACATATGATTTGCAAATCTTTTCTCCCATTTCATTTTATTTTCACTCTGTTGATTGTGTTCTTTGATGCACAGATGTTTTTAATTTTTATATAGTTCAATTTATCTATTTTTATTTTTGGTGCCTTTATGCCTCCCTCTATAAGAACCCTGGTGATTTTAATCTCCCTATCTTAAGAGCCTTCACTTAATCATAGTTGCAAAGTCCCTTTCACCACATAAGTTAACATATTCACAGGTTCTGGGGATTAGAATGTAAATGTCTTCAGGGAGCCATTATTCAGCCTATCTCATCTTTTAAATGAGAATAATGGCAGTATATAACTCAAGGGTTGTTACGACAACTAAATAAAATAATACATGAACTGAGCTTAGAACAATGCCCAGTAAATGTTAGAGGTTATTATAAAACAATACAAAGTGCTAAAGGAGAGTAAGGGTAGGGTAAGAATAGAAGCTGGGGCCATTCATTCTGCCTGGGGAGAATGAAATGCCTTCCCAAAAGGAATAACATACCAATTTGGTGATAAGAAATGAGTAGGATTTGGAGGGTCTGAAAAGGGAGGCCAAAAGGGAACATTCTGAACTTTCTTCCACATTCTTACACTGGCATTAACATCTCAGAAATCTTGTTTCTTTCCCAAGAAGCCACATCTGCTTTCAGACAGGAGCTACACGGTGATTGATATACATATATATGTATATGTATATATACTTTTTAATTTACTTATTTATTAGGAAACACAGCTGAATTTCTGAGTCTCTCTTTAATAAACAACTCACAAACTTTTTCCCAGCAAACTATTTTTAGAGTAGAAAGGGAGTTTTTTTAAAGGATCGGCAGCAGCTCATATTTATAAAATTTGTCCTTAAAGCTCAAAAATTGATCTAAAAATTTGGTGACAGCCCTGCCCCACCCTCATCCCTCAACACCAGAAAGGCAGGCACAGCATGCTTGAGACTCTGGGTTTTTAAAGCTAGCCTCTGCTTGGCAGCTCTTCTCCCTGGAATGTTCACAGTAAATAGCAGGTGGATGCAACAATGAAGGAAAATAATCTCTATTGCAGTTATTCTCGTTTCTCCTTTCATACATGCTGGGAAGCTGCAATAATTAACTGGCTGAGGTGTTGAACAATTTCTCAACTTGCCCTTGTCCTCTCATGATCAACCTTCTCCCTGCCCCCACCACTGATAAGAGAAACTTAGCTTCGGTTCCAGCAGAGCTTCGGTATTTCTTCCGTGGAGGTTAATTTGCTCTGAACGCAGGGCACACTGGGGAGCCCGACAAATGAGCCGTGTGGTTTTTGGTCACACGTAGGAGACGTGTTGATAACAATGCATCGCACTTTTATCAATTTTCCAATTGACTGCAATCAAACACGAAACACATAGACACATAAAACACACATGCCACATGGTTGCAATTTATGAGATTTTTACCCAGCCACAAACACAGATGCAGAGAACTGCAGGATTTATTATCCTCCTGAGCCATCTTGTTGTTCTCCGTCCATTTGGGCCAATCAGCTATAACCATGCCAGCTCAACAATAAAAGGCACCGCCAAAAGGTTCAATACATAAAGGGCATGCTGGTGACTCTGTTTTAAGGCTCCATGATATGTTGGAGGGGAAAAAGTGCACGGTAATACGTAGGGTTCAACCAAAATTAACAGCATCATTTTATAATCATACCCCCACCTTATAAGTGAGAGATCTGAACTCAATACATGTTGTCCATGACCCCAGTAATCACTCAGAGTGAGGCTAAAATCCATCCAACGTAACTGACTCAGCCCCATAACCAAATAGCATGTATCATGGGCATTCCCAGACGCACGGAACAATTTTGGCTAGCATCTGTCTTAGAGCTCAGACAATATGAGCAAAGAACTGTGTTCTCCTTGAAGGCAAAGAAACATACAAAGTACTTATTTGTGGTGTCTATGTTCGGAAGAAACAGAATATGCTGAATTTTCAACATGAAATAGATGTTCACAATAGGAAGATTAAAATGAAGCCAAAGTGTTCCAAGACTGATACCCAATTCTGCATTTTCTGATGAGTAATCCCATGGCCTGATTTATGAGTCAACACAGGAGTACAACATTAATTATTTCAGACACTTCCAACATCCACAAAAGCCTAGATGTGACTGCTGAAGCATTCGGGTTGAAATGTCAGAGAGAACTCAGCATTTTACATCTTGTTTTCCTGTCGGCCCAAGTTCAGTACAGAGTTTGTTAATTAGTAAGATCCATGTAAAGTTTCCTATCTCGAAAATAGATAAACCTCTTGGTAAGTAAAAAGAGGCTCTCCACTCTATTTATCATTTATTTTCATTGCAAATAATCACTGCATGTTTTTGCTCCCTTTCAAATCAATATTATTGATTTAGCATCACTTGGCAAACAAACAGAAGGAAACAAAAGTCTTAACTACTTTCTAGGCAAAAACACCCAAAGCCACGGTGCTATTTGTAAGGCTGACGTTACTCATGACATAAATGCCAAAATGCACATGGGGCACTTCACGTCTTTCTCAAGTAGAAGATGTTTAATACAGTGTATGCTTGTAATAAGTCAAAAGATTGAACTCACATTCCAGCGTGAGCATGGAGTAATAAAGATAAACGAAACCCCTAGGAAAGTCTCCAAACAAGGCAGCCATTGGCTTTAATCTTGTCTCTAATCGATATTATGAAGCATTTCTAAACGGCAGATAAGACATACAGTATCATATAATCAGAGATCAAAATCCAGAATGTTATCCTTTCCAAGTTCTTAGTTGAAGTCCAACTATGATAATAATCACAGCCCACAATCCTCCTCGCCCACTTAAAATGTAAACATACAGTATAGACCAAGGGTTATGACCCTGGGATTCATGGACAAACATCTAAATGTTAAAATGGGCAAAAGTTATGAATAACAGTTCACCAGAGAAGAACTACATATGGTCAACAGACATATGAAAATATCAACTTAGTAGTAGCCAGAGATGCAAATATCAAACAATGAGATACACTGCAGGAGACACTGAATTTGTAAGGGAGATTTTAACCAGGGAATGGGGAATGGAGCCTTCTCCTATGCTACTGGTGGCAGTCCAAGTTGGCACACTTTGGTGAAGACCAGTTGGCAACAGGGATCATATGTCTTGGGGAAAAAAACGAAGCAAAAACCACTCATGCTCTAAACCCAGTAACTCGACTTACAGGCACTCATCCAAGGGAAGTATTTGCAGATGTGCTCAAAGGTGGATTTAAAAGGATCACAATTTGCTCTTTATGAAAAAATTAGAGCAATCTAAAATATTAACAATTGGGACACAATGAGGTAGGGCTTTGTGTTTTCAAAGTCGACTACTGAGAGTAGCCGGGATGCCTAGGACCCCTCAAAGGCTATGGGGAGGGTAACCATGGACCGTGACCTTCAGAGGATCGGCCTGGGTTCCCCACCCCTGCCTCAATGGTACGGCTCTGCTTCCATCTAACTTGCCTTTGAAGAGAGGGTTCTGCAACTTCAAAAAGCTTGCAAAACATTACCAGTGTTGTAGAAAATGAAGTGATACTATGTTAAACTGAAAAATTGGTTATAGTGAAGACTTGGTATCCAGGTAAAATGACGTTATTTCTTTTAAGAGTGTATCTTTTTAGTGCACTATTTTTTATTTTTTTCCTTTGCTAAGCATTTGTTTTACTTTAGTTGTTTTATTTATTCTAAAAATATTAACAGTTTTGAAGACTTTTAAAAATTGGTTACAATTTTGTTATGTGTATTTTACCACAGTTAAAACCTTTTTTAAAAAATTGGCTACAAAACACCACCTACAGTATGATCCCATTTTTGTAGAAAAATAATACTTATCCATGTTTAAGACAAATGACTGGAAAGTGAGAAAGTGAACTCTCAACCATGGCTATCTCTAGAAGGAGGGATGAAGATTATTTTCATCTCACGTTCCTTTCTTCATTTTATAAATTTTAAATATGTACATTAAGGAAGAAAATACCTGTGTCGGTGGTAAAAAAAAAATTAAAGAAATTCGAAACACTGATTAAAGTGGAAGAGAAAAAGAGGGAAAAGTAGCTCAGGAAAGTTACTCAAATTATTTTTGATGACAGTGTCCTTTTTAACACTCAAGGTTATTACCGACAATAAGAGAGTCCCTTCTGCTTCCGAGAGCGATGTGAGGAGAAATCCATTGCTAGTGGTGAACTCAAATAGCTGAAGAGCAATCGTTCAATAAAGCGAGTTCCCAGTCACCTCTAACAGCTTTGGGAAGCTTTGGGACCATCAAGGCAGAAGCAAGGGGAAGAAAATGGAAGGAGAGAGGTCAAAGGAAAGATAGCAATCAGAAAACTCAGGCCAGAACAGCTCGGGGCCAGTTTTAAATTTTCAAGGGGAAAATTCTAGACATAATAAGGGATATTTTCTCAGCTTCCTGAGTCACCACCCACACTCCCTCATTTCCTCTCCTTTGCAACACTGAACACTGAACATGAAAATTAATGGGAGCTGTAATAATGACTCCCAGGAGGAATAGTTTCTGCACAAGAGAAAGTCAAAGAAAGCATTCAGAATTCTGGGAATATCCCATGGAGATGGGTGAGGGTGAAAGCAATGCAAAATGAGAAGTGCGGGGTGGTTTGTCAGGGAAAGGGTGGGGCAGGGGGTGTGAGCTCCAAATTACACACAATCCCAAAACTTCCAGCTCTCTCCTCCTCCTCACCTTCCCCCCACCCCCATGACAGGTGCCACATGACCATGAGGAAACCTGCTCACTGGGTGGGGCTTTGAGGCGCACCTATTTTTGTCTGCTTGTAGCATTTTTTGCACTGGTCAGAAACCAGATATGGCTTCGACTCAGCCCAGCTCACTCTGCCTGACAAGAGTTCCTGGAGCAGCCTATTTACTCCAGGAGAGAGAGAGACCCACACACAGACACACAGAGGCACAGACATACAGACAGACACAGACACACAGACAGTCACACACAGACATACAGAGAGATGGACACAGACACGTACAGATGGACACACACAGACACACATGGATAGACACAGACAAACAGGCATAGACACACAGACACAGATGTGTACATAGAGAAATACAGACAGACAGACAGACACACACACACACACACACACACACACACACACACACAGATACACAGAGAGCAGAGACACCCAGAAGAAGACATCCTTCAGGCCCCAGAGGCGATCCATCATGAAGGTAACCTTAATAGCTGTGTTTCCTTCCTCTCTCCACCTCTAGCTTACCAAGCTGTCGCTCATTCTAGGGGCTCCTTTGTCCTAGATCACAACTCGCTCCTTGGAACTCTACCTCATTTCCAATTATTCAAATTGAGCAGAAAATGTATTTTTCTTTTCTCTAACTGTAAAGCCACAGGGTCAGGTGCATATCTGAGTCATCCACATTCACTCGTCTTCTTTTGCCTGCTGCTTTCACAGATGTCAGCTCCTATCTCTGAACTCAAATGCAAATTTCACCAAGCAATTTGCAGTCCTGTGTGCACGCACACACACATCTATGCGAACCATCATCTTCAGAACAGCTAAGTGAACATCCAGGGAGGGTCTGGACCGGCGTTTCCTCCCCAGGCCCCAGCTGATGGCACTGCCATGTGAAAGGCATGTGGCTTTGGGGAGCGGCTTATGTCCTGAGAGCACCCTGTCACCCACTGCTACTCTTCTGTACAAAACAGAGTTAGCAGCTGTTCGTCAGCATTCGCAAAGGCTACACGACTTGAAGAGGCAGAATCCTCGGAAATCAGTCACTGTCGCTGAAGTCAAATGGGCCTCATGGATCAAAAAACATATCCCCATAGTCCTGACTGTAGGGTCTTTTTTTATTGTCTTTTTAACGGGTTTGACCCTGATGTTATCTTTTTCCCATTTTCTGCTATAAATAAAACTGCTTGATTTCCTAGTCTGTAGTGTGTGGTTTGGTTTTTATATCCTAACTTTTATAAACAACCATTTGAGCAAAGTGAAAAAAATTTTCAGCTTATATCCTTTTGGTAATCTTCAGAGATGCTAAATTGGTTAACTCTTAAACCTGAGGAAATTCTAGTTCATACTGTTTTCCCCAATAAACTGAGAAAATGTGTTAAAACCTCCAAAAACGAATCTTCAACTTTACATTTTAAAAGCTATCTTCTCAAATTCTAGAGAAATCCAGCAAGGTCCTGGCTAGAAAAAAGTAATAATTGCAGGGGCCATCCTACTTTGCAAAGCTAGACCTCAAAACACACCAGACCTGCCAAGAGGCCATCTGAGCGGTGCTCCAAGCCGGGCTTCTGAAGGAGGGGGCGGTGAGTAAAGCCGACAGCTGAACAGCTCTTCCCCCACTCCCCTCCCTGAAAGGCTGAAGCCAGTGCCCAGCCAGGCTCCCTCCGTTCCTGTCAGCCTTTACCTCCACGCCACTGGCAGAAGCTCCGCCGTATACCAGGAAAGGGGCAACATCACGGAACCAGAGAAGGGTTTCTTTTCCTTCACATTCGCTTGGCTTCTCAACGATTGAAATATTGGGTAGGCTTGATTTTCTTCCAATTCACTGCTTTTATTCAGCCTATAAGTCTTTTGGGGAAAGTTTCACCTCACATTTTCAACTACTGATTTAAACATCATGCCTCATTCAATGTTGCTCGTGAAATATTAGCACTGTATCTTAAACCGACATGCCTGCTTACTCGAAATCCTCATTACTGGGGGAAATTTAGTGTAATTAACTCCAAATAGAACAATTAGCTGTATTAGTCAAGTGTTGGTTCTGGTCCATTAATAAACCACACAACAAATTAGTCCTTGGTCTGTTCAGAATACCTGGGCCCTTGATGGTGCCATTCTGTGTTTTAGGCACCTCTGCTCCACATTTATTCACCTTTTTCAGAGACTCACTCACCCCTATCTGTGCGTCTTAATGACCCAAAGGCACTGAAGATCCGGCTTAAATGGCCTTAAAGAAAATTACCTTCTCGCTTATAGCTAGGAAAGTATCTTAGCAGCTGTGTTTTCACTGAAACGGTTATAATATCAAAAGATTTGCAAGCTACCTCACATTTATTATCCCCCATCGATATTTAATAATTTCACTCTCAAGCACCGCAGCCTAATTTACCCCTTGCACACTGGCAATGGTAAGACGGTGTCCTCCTCCCACAGTGTCCTCACGGGGCTCAGCTGATATTTAGCAGCAACATGATTAACCCAAAGGATGAGACAGAGCGGGCCAAGAATTCACCCCCCCGAAAAGGACTGATTTAGCTGCTTCCATTCAGTTTAGAGAAAATGAAGACCTCAGAAGACACTTTCTTCAAAATGATCTAAAGTCAGAACTCTCAAAATACCACACACTTATAACCGGTCACACTTCCTCGGGGTGGGAGCTGGAATCCCCCTGCTGTTGGAGGGAGTCTGATACAGAAATGTTTTCTGACCTGGGCCTGCAGATCCCTGCTCAGGTGGTCTAGCAAGAAGATGCTGAGGGGCTTCCCTGGTAGCGCAGTGATTAAGAATCCACCTGCCAATTCAGGGGACACAGGTTCGATCCCTGGCCCAGGAAGATCCCACATGCCACGGAGCAACTAAGCCTGTACATCACAACTACTGAGCCTGCGCTCTAGAGCCCGCGAGCCACAACTACTGAGCCCATGAGCCACAACTACTGAAGCCTGCGCACCTAGAGCCCGTGTTCCGCAACAAGAGAAGCCACCACAATGAGAGGCCCGCACACCGCAACGAAGAGTAGCCCCAGCTCACCGCAACTAGAAAAAGCCCACGCACAGAAACGAAGACCCAACACAGCCAAAAATTAAAAAAAATTTAAAAAAAAGAAGAGGATGCTGGGGGAGTAGGGAAAACACCACCTCACAGACGCAACTCTGTGGAACACACACTCCCAGAAAGAATAAGGGTAGGCGGGGGCGGGGGGGGGCGGCTGACGTGGCCACGAGGCAGTGAGGGCCATGGGGTGATGGACAATAGAGTTAAGTGTAAATCTAGCTTAACAGCCGGGCCCTTTGAGCCAATCCCTCCATTAGTTGTCACAGGAGCCCTTGCCATCCTAACTATTTTAATGTACCCCTGATTTATACCAAACTGCCAACCACCTGCCACCCAAACCTGTACTGAAACAGCACACGGCCACCACCAAGGCTGCAAAGGCCCATCAAGAGATGACTGATGCCCTCCATCTCCCCTAAGCCAGTAATTGTCCTCAAGTCTTTTGGGGTAAATGGAAAAGCTAAGCCCTCGACGCCCCACAGCCCATTCCCTCCCCATTTGGCTAAGGGCCGTAGCTTCCACCACCAGCGGGCTGGGGCTGTGTGGGGAAAGAGCCTGCTGCCACCGGGGCCCTTCCAGGAGAAGCCGCCCTGCCCTAGCTGAGGCGAAAATCCTACGCTGGGGAGAGGAAGTCAAGAGAAAGAGCTGGGGCTGAAAGGTTGTAATGTGCAGCTCAGCCCCGCATGAAGGGAAATGCAAGGGTCCCGCGCCTGCTGGCTTTCTGGATCAAGTTCCCTCAAGGCCCTAAGGACCTGTGGCTCCTGTTCATATCCCCCGAGTCCCCTATTTCCCTAAATGACTCAGTAACCCCAGTCCAGCTACGTGAAGCAACTTGAATGAGCTGATGCTCCTTATACTCAGAAGGGCCTATCTAAAGCCTCACTCATTAGCCAAATTTCACCAACCCAGCGAGCAAGCACTCCCACAGCAAGGCGCTGCATCTGGACGTCTGGACGTGATTCTTGGCTGCAGGAGGCTTAAAAACCCAGGTCCTCCAGCGTCTTGTTTCACCAACTTGTAAGTGATCGCCGGGGAAGAAGGGAGGCCCCAAGCAGTGGCTCTAGAAGGGGAGTTCCAAACCAGCGGCATCCCCCGGGAACCTGTCAGAAATGCAGATTCTCTGGCCTCACCCCGGACCTCCTAAATCAGAAGTCACAGGGGTGGGGCCTATAGCAGTCTATGTTCCACCAAGCCGTCCCAGAGGTGCTGACACCCACGCTGGCGTGAGAACCACTGTCCAGAGGAATAAGAAGGTTGCCCGCACCGCAAGGTTACAGGAGGTCCAAGACCCTCCGAAGTGGTGAGCTGAATCTGAACTTGCAGGAATGAGCACTTTCATAGCGTGCTCCTCTCTACTCCCTACCTGCCAGGAAAAAAACTGGTTCTTGCCAGGAAATATTATAGCCACGGAAAGCTCAAAGCACATGGCAGTACAGAAAAGGAAACGGCAAAATTCTGACTCCCCCTCTTAGAAGCATCCAATTCCTCCTCAGTCTAATGACCCTGGTAAGAGGGCAGATAAGAGGCAGATATGCGAGGCCTAATCTCCTCACTTACTTCCCAAGGACCCAGGAACGAGGGAGAGCAGTAAATATTTAAGAGACTACGATCCTTGTGACAAGTGGGAAAACTGAATTGAAAGCCTAGTACATTCTGAGGAAGAGACCGTCACTCCCATGACCGTGACCTTCCATCCTGGAGGAGTAGTGAGCTATAGACTATACAGGCAGCAGGGGCTTCCAGGAGTGACATGTTGGCTCCTTGCAAGGGAAGAACTAACGAATGGAGGTTGTAAGGTTACGGAGGATAGGATTCTAACAAAAGAGAAAGTTAGTACACACAGGTCCAGTTTGTTGCCACTTTCTATTTCACCGCTGCTTAGTAACAACCTGTACTTCACCTTTCGGTGACATTTTCATTCACCCATCTCATTCAACAGTGAAGCTGAATTCAAGAAGATGGAGGTGAGAGTTAGCAAGATGCTCTAACATCAGACACTGGGGTCCAGATTTCCCATTATCTGCTTGGCTTGAGGTCCAGTTTCCAGGAAAATGGTGCATTAAATGACCAACTACACCGATCAGCATTTATACACACTTTCTAAATTTTAGCAGTATATCTATAATGATTGCCTTAGGACAAATTCCGAGAAATGGAATTACTGGCACAGTGGATGTGAAACTATACACAAAGATTTACATACAAAGATGACCACCGTAGTTTTATTTTCAGTGGCAAAAAAGATGGGAAACCTGATGTCTGCCCTGAAGCGGCTGGTTAAACAACTGTGGTATATTCTTACAATGGGACTAAAATGTTCTCAGAAGAGATTTAATGATTTTTGGGAAATTCTCCTAATACACTAAGGGAACAAAGGATCAATATAGTAAATACCATGTTTCAGGGCTTCTATAAATCTAAATGGCATAACAATCCCCTGGAGATCCTGTTAAAATGCAGATTCTGATTCAATAGGTCTAGGGTGGAGCCTGAGATTCTGCATTTCTAATGAGCTCCCAGGTGACGGGACTGTATTTCTCCACATTTTACAATCAGAAAAAATTGGGGCTTCCCTGGTGGCACAGTGGTTGAGAGTCCGCCTGCCGATGCAGGGGACACGGGTTCGTGCCCCGGTCCGGGAAGATCCCACATGCCGCGGAGCGGCTGGGCCCGTGAGCCATGGCCGCTGAGCCTGCGCGTCCGGAGCCAGTGCTCCGCAACGGGAGAGGCCACAGCAGTGAGAGGCCCGGGTGCCGCAAAAAAAAAAAAAAAAAAGTATTTTTTTAAGTTTTCAATGAAACATCCAGAAAAGGCTGATCTATAGAGACCGACAGTAGGCAGTGGGCCTGGGGGGTGGGAAAGAACTATAAATGGGCATGAACGGTCTCGTTGGGGTGGTGAAAATATTCTAAAGCATTTTATGGTGATGGTTGTACAGCTGTGTACGTTTACTAAAAATCACAGAAATGTATATTTTAAATGAGCGCATTATATATGTAAAATATGCCTCAAAAAATCATTTTTAAGTGTTTTTTAAATGACCAGGCAGATTTTTTTAAATGATCACATAGCACTTCTAAAAAAACTGAAATTATTTATTATTTTAAAATAATAATAATTTGAGAGGAGAGTAAGTGGGGTGTTCATGTTTAATGGGTACAGAGTTTCAGTTTGGGAAGATGAAAAAGGTTTAGAGATGAATCATGGTGATGGCTGCTTAACAATGTTAATATATTTAATGCTACAGAACTGTACACCTAAAATGACTGAAATGGTAAACTTTGTATTATATACTATTTACCACAATAAAAATGATAATAATAATAAAATACCTAAACATGAACAGGAGCTGCTTTAAAGTATTGCCAAAGAAGTGTTTCTTTCTCTGCTTCCTTCTTGAGGCCCACAGTATGATTCCTGCAAGGGCCCCATCCTGGCTTGGTGCTCCCACTATAGTGGGTTGAATAGTGACTGCCCCCCAAAAGATATGTCTACATCCTCATTCCCAGAACCTGAAGATGTAAGTAAGTTAAGCATCTTGACTCACGACCCTTTTTCTCATTGCAAACCCCACTATTTTTTAAAGAATTTTTCTGTGAAAAGCATTCATTAGGATGATAGAATAACAGACCCCAGAACTCTGAACAACTCTCTGAAAATGGGGCATAAAATCAGATGAGTGTATTTTAGATGTCTATTCATATTCATTAACTCAAGTTTTGGGAAACAAATGGGCAAAAACTGTAAACACTAAAAAAAAAAATTCTCATCTAATTTTACAAATTTTACCACTTTTAAAGCTGGACATTTGTAACTAAAATAACTATATCCATATCCTTAACTTTCTATCCCAAGTACATCATGCAATCAATTCATTGGTTCCAATTTTCCATGGGTTACTTCCAAGACATTAGAGAACTCAACTTCCAAAAAAACCCTGCTGGCATTCAAAGACCAAAAGAATTACTAAATCTTCCTACTGGAAAATCCAGGCCACTGTTCCCCCAAATGGGCTTAAAATGAACATATATCAATTATCTGACGACCATCTGGTTGCCAGCAAGAGACTTTTGGAAACCAGGCTTAAAACAAAAATGCAGAAACCAGCACATAGTTCAGAAAATCAACAAGATTCAATACTCAAATCACATCTCCCTCCGTAGTTTTTTACCAGCTTTTTTTTTTTTTTGGCGGTACAAGGGCCTCTCACTGTTGTGGCCTCTCCCGTCACGGAGCACAGGCTCCGGATGCGCAGGCTCAGCGGCCATGGCTCACAGGTCCAGCCGCTCCACGGCATGTGGGATCCTCCCGGACCGGGGCACGAACCCGTGTCCCCTGCATCGGCAGGCGGACTCTCAACCACTGCGCCACCAGGGAAGCCATTTACCAGCTTTTTGATCTCTGATTCTGGAAGCTTCATTTTCCTTAGTCGCTATTCCCTTGACTTCTTCTCATGGTAAAATTATAACTACAACTTACTCTGAGATTCTTTGAAAAGATGATGATGTGAAGAGTAGGTTTGTTTTCTATTCGTGTATGTCTAAGAAACGTGGTACACAATTAAGCTAAACTCAAAATAACTGTTTAGCTGGTGCCTTTTTGTTATTCGAAGAATGTTATCACCACACAAAGAGGAAATCTCAAATCCAAACTGTTATTTTAAGAAACACTCTATCCTGGGGTGGTTCTATTTGGAGGCGACTGCCTCTGGGGTATAATTCAAGGGGCACTGAAAACGTATCTACCCAAAAATCCCTGTCCCCCATCCCCACTCTCCAGTCTTCCAGAGTTTGAAGTTTTCAGCATGAGATTTAATAATGGACTCAAACAGTGCTAGAACCAAAAGGAGCCTTAGAATTCATCTGGTTCAACTCCCTAAATACATAGATATGGTTATGTGACTTGTCCAAAGTATGGTTCATTCTGTAACAAACATTTCGTGAGCACCCAACCAGCACCAAGCACAGCGCCAGGTACCAGGCAAAGGGAGATACCTCCCCACCCTCTGTCCCGCTCTCTCTAAATTCATAAGCTAGTCTAATGAGAGACAAAATTCAATACCAGAGCTTTAAGAAAAAAAGGTGCCCTCAGTCACAAGAGCAGAAGCGAAGGTTTGCTGGTCTTTGCAGGTCAAGTTTTTGGCATAAAAATTCTCAGACTGCTCAGGATTATTCTCTTAACTGGAAGATCATGGTGCTGTGGCATGAAATTATTATGAGCCACAAAACACTCTATTCTAAATGGGGGCATAAAGTAAACCCCAGAGTCCGTTGACAGATGAATGAATACACAAAAATGTGGTCTATCCCTACAATGAAATATTCTTCACTGTTAAAAACGAAGGAAATTCTGACACATGCTCCAGTACAGATCAACCCTGAGGACATTCTGCTAAGTGAAATAAGCCAGTTACAATAGTACAAATACAGCATGATTCTACTTATATGAGGTACCTAGTGTAGTTAGATTCAGAGAGACAGAAGGTAGAATGGTGGTTGCCAGGGGCTGGGGGGAGGAGGAACGGGGAGTTGTTTGTTCTTTAATGGCTAGAGTTTCAGTTCTGCCAGATGAAAGAGTTCTGGAGATCAGCTGCACAGCAATGTGAATACACTTGACACTACGGAACCATACCTTTAAAAATGATTAAGATGATAACTTTTATGTTATGTGTATTTTACCATAATTTTTAAAAACTGCACCTAAGGAGATGAGCCAAATTCAGTCAAAGACAATTTTTTCCACCTCAAGCATCCAATTTTCTCTGCATGTCTGGGGCCATGGTGGGATCCATGAGGTCTGAGTCATAATTCTAAATAAAACAATGAGAAAGGTGCTGCCTTCAAAAGAATCAAGGTCGGGGTGGAGGGGGAGAGTAAGGAGGAGGGAGAACCAATGAAATGAGATTGGCCAGCCACTGGTAATTGCTGGAACTGGACGATGGGTACAAAGAGGGTCATTATACTATTCCCTCTACTCTAGTGCACATGTGAAACATTTCTAGTGATAACCCATAAAAGTGAAAACCTGGTTAAGAGAATTTCCTCGTCTGAGCAAATGCAAGAGCTTATCCCTTAGATGTCTAGTGTAGCTGGTAATCTTCATTCATTCTGTCCCAGCAAGGCAAAGCCCCCGAGACATTGCAATCAATTTCAGAGTAGCAACAGTGTGAGCTAACACTGCTGCCAGCATGCGTAGCTTTCTTTTTACCCTTTTGAATAGGATACACTTATATCATTCAAATCTCCAAAATAAAACACACACACACGCACAGACACACACAATCTAGCTCCCACTACCCCAGTTACCACTACTGCTCCTAATTGTAATTAGTTTCTTGCATATCTTCCAGTTTCTTTAAGCAAATGTCATAGGTTAGTGTATGATTCATGCTCTCCCGAACCTTGCTTTTCTCACTTAACAATATATTTGGGAGGTCTTTCCATGTCAGTAAAAAGTGTTCTCATTCTTTTTTCTGGCTGTGGAGTATCCCATATAGTATGGAGATGTACTGTAATTTATTCTTCCCAAGTTGATGGGAAGCTTAGTTGTTCCCAATATTTCCCTATTATAAACCAGATCATACCTATGCTATGAACAAAATTAATCTTATTAGAACAAGGTCGCTCAATATACACTGGGACTATTATATACCTCCACGGTGCATTACTATTATTCTGGACTAGTAATTTTCCTCTTCTCCTCGGATCTTTACCAGTTCCAGATGTAGCCTAAGCTTAAGCTAAGCTTGTCCACAAGGCCTTTCCTGACCCTCTGGCCCACGGTGAGCACTCTTTCCTTCTTAATTTCTACACTACACATCCTCGTTCAACTTTGCGTGGATTGTTGTTTATTTTTTGAATGTTTGATGCAAATGAATTGTGTGGCGCTGGAGGCCATAACTATTATCTATACTACCTACTGTCTGCACAGCACCTAGCAAGGTTTTAGCAAATAGAGCATACTCAATAAACACAAACCGATTCACTGGAATCAGTAAATGCTTCCCTTACTCGTAATTTGTAGGTTTTCTAGACCTGAGAGGTCTTTCAGAGAAGGGTTCTAGCCAGTTTTGCTCTGTGAATTACTGTAAAATCATAATTAAGTTGTAATTCACTGCAAAAAAAAATTAAAATCCAACAGATTGAGTCCTCCTGGCATGCTCTGCACACAGAACAGGAAACATCATGACATTCGGGAGGTGCCCGACATCTCAATTCACAGGCACAAAATGATACTTAAATAGCATCTGTAGTGGTGACACAGCCAAGATATACAAGAAAGCTACAAGTAACATTTATGGGGGGTAGAGAGAAGCTCCCTCACACTTTTAGGGCAAAATATCGGCATAATTCTCAGTCACATTTCAATTTTACTCCACAATCTATTTCATTCATTCAATCAATCTATACTGAGAGTAGCTGCAGAAGAGCTCTTTGAGGAGGTGACTTCTGAGCTAAAACCTGTAAGACGAATGGAAGCTGTAGACCAGGCGAGGACACTTCTCCTGGGAAGCTGCCAGCTGCAGGCAGAGGGACACAGATGGCAAATTGGGTTCCAGTATCATTGCTGTTATGGCTTGAATTGTATCCTCCAGAAGACGTTTAAGGTCCTACTCTCCAATACCTGTGAATGTGACCTTATGTGGAAATAGGGTCTTTGCAGACAATCAAGTTAAGATGAGGTCATCTGAGTGGGCCTTGATCCACATGACTGACATCTTTACAAAAAGGAGAAATTTGGAAATGGAGATGCGCACGCAGAGAGAACGCCGTGCGAGGATGAGGGCAGAGATCAAGGTGACGCATCTACAAGCCAAGGAACATCAAAGCTCACCAGCAAACCCCCCAGGAGCTAGGAGAGAGGCCTGGAACAGAGTCTCCCTCAGAACTTCAGAAGCTAGGAGAGAGGCCTGGAACAGAGTCTCCCTCAGAACTTCAGAAGCTAGGAGAGAGGCCTGGAACAGAGTCTCCCTCAGAACTTCAGAAGAAATCAACCCTGCCCACTCCACAATCTTGGACTTCCAGGCTCCAGAACTGTGAGACAATACATTTCTGTTGTTTAAGTACCCCTAGTTGGTGGTACTTTGTGACGGCAGCCTTAGCAAACTAATACAGTGGATATTAGGTACAGGAAATATTTATACCACACCCAAAGGTGCTTTCAATTAATTTTAGCAGCAGAATCCTTGTCCTAAATAAAATTGTACCTGGAACACCAGTATGTTAGGAGATTAAAAGGATGAAAAGGATTAATCAGAAGAAAATATTTCATTGCGTGTTATAAACCCATGAAGTACCCACTTCCTCTGATCCCAGGAGTTCTTTGCAACCCTGTTTGAAAAGCACTTAAAAGGAAAGTAAAAAAAAAAAAAGAAAGAAAGAAAGGAAAAAACCCCTCAAATCAGGCTGAAGCCAGAAAACCTAGGTGGGGGACAGGGTGGTGGTTTCTATCATTATACTATTAAATCACCGGCACCATTTATGAGTACCTGCTCTAAGCCAGGATTATGTCTGTCCCTCACATAGACTCTGAAAGGCAGGTATTGTGGTCTTCTCTTTAGTGATGGGGGAAGCAAAATTGGAGGAGCTGACTTGCTAAAAGCACCTATATTAATTTGCCAGGGCTGTCATAAAAAATACCACAGACTGGGGGGCTTAAACAACAGAATTGATTTCTCACAGTTCTGGAGACTAGAAGTCCAAAATCAAGGTGTCAGCAGGTTTGGTTTCATCAGAGGCCTCTCTCCTTGGCTTGCAGGCTGCCACCGTCTCACTGCGTCCTCACATGGTCTTTGCTTGGTGTACGCATCCCTGGTGTCTCTCCGTATCCTAGGCCCCTTCTCTTACAAGGACACCAGTTAGACTAGCCTCATATGAATTTGGGGGGGTGTACAATTCAGCTCATAACAGCTCCTTAAGGAAAAAGTCACAGAGCCCACATTCCATCCCAGAACCATTTGGCTCCAAAGGCCATTTTCCTTGGATCACACTGTCTGCCTCTAAAAGGTTCTCTTTATTTGCTATAAAAGAAAATCTATTACTTGAACAATAAGAAAAATAAAGTTCTCTGGCTTGTTTCTTTTTTAAGACTCCCTGCTGAGGTGTAGGCCATGCCTCTGGAAGCTCCCCGGAGAACAGTGTCAGCAGGGCCCCGGGTGTAAGCCCTGGAGGGATGAGGAGAAGGCAGAGGAGAGCCCAAGGAGCCCCACTGGAGGCCAAACCTAAAAAGCCGTCAGCTTCCGCCTTCAGGGCAGGGGCCCCTGCCCCGAGTTCCTAGGTCATCTCCTAGCATTAGCTACAGCACTGGACAACGGCGTGCATATCAAGAGTTGCCCCCATTTCAGGCTCACTGACAGGAAAAGTCAGTTTCCTCAGCCCTGCTTTCCTCTCTGTATCTCAGCCTCGGGGTGGCTCACCCCAGGCTGACTCAAAAAATTCTGGCCAAGACTGCAGTGAGTGAACATTTGAAGTGCCCATCAGAAAGCCCCCCGACTTCTCAGAAAATACAGGCCCCTCACTGTTATCCAGGGCTGTGGCAGCTGCTGCGCCCGCCAGGGGTCATGGAACCACCTTCAAACACTGGCCAACCTCCGTGGCTTCAAATACAAAACCAATAAAATATGGCACCTTGCTGTGCCCTCCCTTGGGCAGGAAAGCAAGGCCCTTAAGAGTGAGGCAACAGAGACCTTAATGATCACCGTCCTGGGGCCCAAAGGGGGGCCGTCCAGGGATGGTCCTCTTTTACCAGAGACCCCATAAAATGAGGATTCTGAAGTGAGCACCCAACCCAAATACGTATATGCCAAACACTGTGCTAGGGCGATGAGGACTAGAAACCAAAGGGTGGTGAACATTTGATTAGGGAGACAAAGCTGGTCACAAATAAGATAATAAAACAACAAAAGGTCCAAAATGCAGCACTGACCGTAATTATCAGTTTTTTAAAAGGACAGTACAGGGCTTCCCTGGTGGCGCAGTGGTTGAGAGTCCGCCTGCCGATGCAGGGGACACGGGTTTGTGCCCCGGTCTGGGAAGATCCCACATGCCGCGGAGCGGCTGGGCCCATGAGCCATGGCCACTGAGCCTGCGCGTCCGGAGCCTGTGCTCCGCAACGGGAGAGGCCACAGCAGTGAGAGGCCCGCGTACCACAAAAAAAAAGGACAGTACAAAAAATTATCAATATGGAGTAGACAAAGACGGAAAAGGGAGAAACATCAGAAAAGACTTTACAGAAAACGTAAGGGGAGTGAAAATGGCTATGAAATGACTGTATCACATTAGAGTTACGTTTATTATATTGACATGTTACATTTAGTACATTGTACCAAATGCTAAATGACATGCTCTTCTATTTCAGAGACTCACTGAGAAGTAAATATTGCAACCTCTTTAGTAACAAAGGTCCATTTCTAACCACCTCAATTCTAATTGAGACACTCCGTCAAACATCACCAGAAAGTCACCTACCTGGGTATCATCTCCCAGCTTTACACATGTACTTCTTACTCCACGGTTGACAAAAGTAAAAGCCAGTTCCAGACCAATTCCAGGAGAAAGTCAGTAAATAAATCTCCCCCTTGGTTCCCCCAAGGCCAGGAGTCAATCCCTAGAATGGTCACTAGGGAGACTGTGGGCTCCTCCTAACCAATTATGGCCCTTCCCATAGATGAGGTTCAACCACAGGGTTTATTAATCCATAGTTTATGCCAGGCAGAAAAAAAAAATGCCTGCTGGAAGCAAGCCAGGATATATATGTATGTATGTATGTATGTATGTGTGTGTGTGTGTGTATATATATATATATATATGTGTGTGTGTGTGTATATATATATATACGATTGGTAGAAGGGCAATTAGCAGTATCTATGAAAATTCTAAGGACAGACTCTTAACCCAACAACTCCACTGCTAGACATTTATCCTTCAGGTGCACTCACATAAATAGGGTGCTTTGCTGCTGATGAAAAAGAAAGGCCTGAAAGAACCCCAAATAGGGCACCAACTGCACAGAATAAGGTGCAGACATAGAAGGAAACTTTAACTGAA
This sequence comes from Stenella coeruleoalba, assembly GCF_951394435.1. Lineage (NCBI taxonomy): Eukaryota > Metazoa > Chordata > Mammalia > Artiodactyla > Delphinidae > Stenella > Stenella coeruleoalba. The sequence goes on from NC_137152.1 coordinate 15,806,972, forward strand.
AAAAGCCATTCGGATCAGACCTTGCATACTGTCTAGTTTGTGGGGTTTAAAAAAATTTTTTGTATGTTTTTATTGTTTGTAGTTGCATTAAAAATATCTAGGGAATTAAAAAAACAAGAGGGGAGTAAAGTAGGGAATATTTAAGCTCTTCTGTACTGCTTCAATGTTTTTACCACGAGGTTTTTTTTTTTCCATTTTAAACACGTATAAGAAAAATACTTGAGCAATGAGAATTCATGAGAACATAGCCCTAAATTAGTCTCAGAAGTGAACAGTATTAAAGGAAGACTCACTGATTGTCAATGGGCTGTAATTCCTACTCAGGAAGTAGCCTGAGTTAAGAGTGGTTTTCATGAGCAAGGCCTGAAACCTAAATGGTTTCTCATTAATCATCATTTAATCAGAAAACCAAAGAACTTTCCACACTCCATTCTGCAAGCTGAGTGCATAAACAGAATTTTATCAATGCACTTTCCATAATTTTAAGGGGCAAAAGTACGTAATATAATCAAAATACAATCCAGCACATTATGACCTGGATACTTGTTCATTAGATGCTAAAATTTCCTTATTTCTATAAGGAAAAAAAAGCTGTGAAAGGCTTAGATGCACACCATGAATCCTCAACAGAGCTCTGCATGTAAAAGCAAAAGCAAAAGTAGATACAAAACAAATGTACACAACAGGAGGCTGAGTGAATAAATTATACTGTAGCCATACAATGAAACGCTCTGCAGCTCTATATCATAGACATAGAAATATATCTGCAGTGATTATAACAGCATTTGTGGCACAGCCCTATTTGAAAAATGATACACATATTTATACACTTGTGTTCAAAAAGGTTAGAAGGAGCGAAAGCATAATGTGAATTGTATCAATAGTTATCTCTGGGCAGTTGGATCACAGGAGATTTTGTATGTGCATATTTCAGCTGATCTCTATTCTAACTTTTCTATTACAAAACATTTTTAATTGTGTGATTTTTGACTTTAAAAAATGGTGGCTATCTTATCCTTCCTTGGGATAAGAACCCAATGTTCTTTTGTGGAAGCGAATTTCACGTGAAATGTGTTGCTTGTCCTCTTTTCTGCCCCTTTGTGGGGCTTTCAATAGTGTTTCTGATGCTTTAGAAACTAGAGAGAGAGGGAAATGACAGGTGTAACCAGGGGCAATTGTGTTGCAGGGGACATTTGACACTGCCTGAAGACGTTTTTCACTGTCACAACTGGGGGAGGAAAGGAGGTGTGTGTATTGGCATCTAGTGGGTAGAGGTCAGAGATGCTGCTAAACATCCTACAGTGCATGGGACAGCCCCACAATAGGCTTAAATAGCCGAAAATGTCAACAGTGTCGAGGTTGTGGAATCCTGTGTTGGGGTTAATGAATCTCCAGGTGACGTCCTAATGCTCCATAAGCAGCACCCTCGAGGTGTAAACTAGTATATGTAGGATGGATAAACAACTAGGTCCTACTGTACAGCACAGGGAACTATACTCAATATCCTGTGATAAACCATAATGGAAAAGAATATGAAAAGAAGAATGTCTATATGTGTATAAATGAGTCACTTTGCTGTACAGCAGAGATTGGCACACCATTGTAAATCAACTACACTTCAATTTTAAAAAAATAAAATTAAAAAAACCCCACAGCACCGTCGAATAGCTGCATAAGGCATGTCTGGCAGGGTAGAAAATGCTGATGGAGGCAGAATATCTGCGTCGAATCTGGGATCAGCTCCTTTTCTGGCTGTAAAACCTCAGGCAGGTGACCACGTCGGCCTGCTGACCTTGCATCCTCTTTCCGAAAATGGAAATACCACCACCCACACCACAGGGCCAAGAAGTTTCAACGCAATACAGTAGGAGAAAGGGTTTTGTAAATAATAAAGCACCAGGCATTTGTGAACAGTATTATCACTCCAGGCTACTCATCGTCTAGATTCAGCAATGAGCTCACACAGAGGATTTCAATGGGTCTTCGCCTAGCACATTCCTACTGCCCTTAGTCACACATCACGGCAGTGATTTTCACTGAAGACGGGGACTAGAAAACATCAAGAACGCTGTTTTAATACTACATGTTCCTTGACCTAAATTGTGAAGCAGTAGAACTTAGTGGTCAAATGACAAGACCTGAAGTTTCAGAGTGAAAGAATTTATCGGGACTTCCCCGGTGGCACAGTAGTTAAGAATCCACCTGCCAACGCAGGGGACACAGGTTCAAGCCCTGGTCCGGGAAGATCCCACATGCCGCGGAGCAACTAAGCCCGTGCGCCACAACTACTGAGCCTGCGCTCTAGAGCCCGCGAGCCACAACTACTGAAGCCCGCGCACCTAGAGCCCGTGCTCCGCAACGAGAGAAGCCACCGCAATGAGAATCCCGCGCACCGCAACAAAGAGTAGCCCCTGCTCGCCTCAACTAGAGAAAGCCCACATGCAGCAACGAAGACCCAATGCAGCCAAAAATAAATAATGTATATAAATAAAACAAATTTTTTTAAAAAGAATTTATCATCTGAACCAGGACATTTTGGAATGAAAAGGAGGTTATCGATGTCAATGCTAGGACAATAGGCAAACACCAGGACAGTCCCCTGGCAAACAGGGACATAAGCTCACTCTAAAGGTAAGGATATTCACAGTGTCTACGTCAAAGGCTTGTTCTGAGGACTAGATCAGATCAAAGAGGCAAAGCACATAGTACACACTAGTAAATGCTAGCTATGATTTTTTTTTTTTCTTTCTCCCTCCATTCATCCAGCAAGTACTTACTGCCCTGGCATGACGCTCAGCTCCAAGAAAGGAACAGTAACTCATTCTTTTGTTTTTTTTTTTTAATAAATTTATTTATTTATTTATTTTTGGCTGCATTGGGTGTCCGTTGCTGTGCGCGGGCTTTCTCTAGTTGCGGCGAGCGGGGGCTACTCTTCATTGTGGTGCGCGGACTTCTCATTGTGGTGGCTTCTCTTGTTGCAGAGCACAGGCTCTAGGCACGCGGGCTTCAGTAGTTGTGGCTTGCAGGCTCTAGAGCGCAGGCTCAGTAGTTGCGGTGCACAGGCTTAGCTGCTCCGCGGCATGTGGGATCTTCCTGGACCAGGGCTCGATCCCGTGTCCCCTGCATTGGCAGACAGGTTCTTAACCACTGCTCCACCAGGGAAGTCCCAATACAGCCGCTCCCTATCCCCAGCGGGGTGCCTCCTCTTGGGCCACAGTGTGTGTGTGTTACAGTCCCAGGACTTTTTTTGCACAAGCACAGTCACAACACATGCAGAATTAAGCACCAACCCACAGTGAGCACCACAGGTCAAGAGCTTATCTAGTCCACAATGACTAAAGGATTTTATTATTATCCCAAAGTCCCTGATTCAAGGAAGCTGCTGCAGTTTGACAAAATTTGCTATCACTGCATTTCACCAAGGGCGTTGATTACCCAAATTTTGTAACAGCATGTAATGTTTAAAACCCCAGTAAATGCTCTCTTTCATTTCTGCGGACATCCCATTACAACGAACTATGGACAATTTGTCCACCTAGACAGCCTTGCAGACACACATATTACGAAAGCTGAGTTACTCTAGCTTGCGTTTGTATTGAGATGCATTTATGTCTTTCGCCAAGAAATAAGCAGTTTGCTTCAGTGTGCTAAAACAATTTTCTCTAAAAGTCAATACCGGGGCTTCCCTGGTGGCGCAGTGGTTGGGAGTCCGCCCACCGATGCAGGGGACACGGGTTCGTGCCCCTGTCTGGGAAGATCCCACATGCTGTGGAGCGGCTAGGCCCGTGAGCCATGGCCACTGAGCCTGCGCGTCCGGAGCCAGTGCTCCGCAACGGGAGAGGCCACAGCAGTGAGAGGCCCGCGTACCGCAAAAAAAAAAAAAAAAAAAAAAAAAAGTCAATACCCACCATGAGAGGTAGAAGTTCCTTATTTCACACAAAAGTTCATTGGCTTCTAGGGGCCTGGGACTCTAATCACAAGTTCCCTTCCCTCCTTCCCATTCACACCCCTCCCCCAAATTTCAGTAAAATTGGTCTCAATTACTATCACCATAAATCCTCACACTTGAATGTTTCCATATCCAACCTCGGGGCCTGGCCCTTTCCCCCTCCTCCTCGTTGTTCATATTTTGCCAGGCCCATGCTCAGCCAGCCTCCTTTTCTGCCCATTTCTGACAGCCCTTACGGAAGCCTTGTTCCATTCCTTGGGTGGTTGTTAGATCTAAAGTACCAGTCAGGCCCCATCACTGGAAACACAAAACATCGATCTAAAAAGAGAAATTCTATCAAGTAAGCTAGATGTGCATAATTCAGAACAAATCGTGGGCATATCTGTTTCTGTTGTACTCCATGCCTGCCTGTCTTGATTCAAAGAAGCTTAATTAGCGGTGTGTGTTTTGATTTGATGGTTACACAGATATGTTCAGTTTGCAAAACTTCAACAAGCTTACTCTCATGTGCATTTTATATATGTATGTTATACTTCCACAGACATTTTAGAAAGTAGCTTACATCATGTAAAGCTCTATGTAAAGTAAGCATATATTACATCTCACCTACACTAGTGTTTGTCAAGCTGTTTCCAAAAGAGTTCCGGTTGCCATCAATTAGTGGGTCATGCAATCAATTTAGAAGGTCCATGTTATATTTAGTGTCATATCTCTTTAGGATACTTCTCTCTGTGATCGTTTTTCAGACCTTCCTTGTTTTTGATGACCCTGAAAGTTTTAAGGGGTAATGGTTATATATTTTGTATCACTTCCTCTTTTGGGATTTGTCTGATGTTTTCCCAGTGGTTAGATTGAGTTATGTATTTTGCGCAGAAGACTGCAGAGGTAAAGTGCCACAGTCAACACATCATGTCAAGGGTACATATTATCAACGTGGCATTGATATTGACTTCCATCACCTGACTGAGATAGTGGTTGTCAGGTTTCTCCACTATGAAGTTATTCTTGTCTCCTTTCTTCCATAATTTAAAAGGAAGTCATTATGCATAACCTAGACTTAAGGAATGGGGATTTAGGCTCTCTCTCCTTGAGGTCAAAGTATCTACTTAAATTATTTGGAATTCTTTGGCAAGGGGTATTTGTTTATGTGCCCCATTTATTTACTTATTCAATCTTCTTTACATCAATATGGACTCATGGAATTTTACTTTATACTTTAGGCTTTAATCCAATACTAATTTATTTTGTTATTCAAAGTATTTCAGATTTGGCCACCGGGACCTCTTCAGGTGGCTAATTTGTCCCTTTGACATACCTCCATCAATGTAGATTTTTTAAAAATCACTTTCTGGCACTACAAGATGCTCTGTCTCATCTTGTATATTTCCTGCTTCAGCCCTGGAATCATTTTTCCAAGGAACCTTGGTTACTTTGCTAGAGAATGCTTTTAGAAACCTAAATCTGACTGCTAGGTGTGTTTTTTGCTACTGGATATTCACTTCTTCTAGGTCCTGTCAGCTGCTAGAACATGAAGCATGTTAGTACATGTGTGTACTAACCTGTATATATACATATATCTATAAATATTTCATATAGAAATCATCTGAATCTATTTTCAGCTAAACATGAGTTCAAATTAATGTCTTCAACTATAAATCATAACCACAAGAATCATTCTAGCCTATTCACTTCTATAACCTCCCGTCCAATCAGTGAGAAACTTGGCTCTCCCATCTGCCATTCATTTACTTAACTGTTAAATTCCAGTACACACGTATAACAGTATCAGAATTTCTAACCTGTACCCCCAGGGGAAACAGCGTCATCAACTAAAGTACAGCACTTACGTGCAATTTCTTTTGCCTTTACTCTTACAGATTCTACTCATTTCCAAAGTCATTTAGGGCCACGCCTTATCCCCCATCCGCTTCACTAAGATTGTTTTATGCAATTATAAAACAACTAGACTATCTTGTCACAGTATGCATTCCTTCCTAGGATCACCCAACTACTTAAATGATTTTTAAAATGTGCATACATTAATATTTACTCTTTGTTCTGCAAACTTCTCTGGGCTTTCACAAATGCATGTCATGTATCTAGCATCCAAGTATTATACAGAATATTTTGACCACCCTAAAAATTACCTGTGTTTCAGCTAGTCAACTCTCCTTCTATTCCCTAAACCCCTAGCAACCACTGATCTTTTTACTGCCTCTATAGTTTTGCCTTTTCCAGAATTTCCTATAATGTGGGGTCATACATTATTGTGCCTTTTCATACTGGCATTTTCCACTTAGCAATATGTATGAAACATACATCCAGGCCTTTTCATAGCTCAGTAGCTAATTTCTTTTTATAGCTAAATAATATTACAATGAATGTAATACAGTTTGTTCATCTATTCACCTACTGAGGGGCATCTTGGATTTTTCCAGTTTCTGGCTATTATGAATAAAGTTACTATACATTCATGTACATGTTTTTGTGTCAACATAAGTTTTCAAATCATTTGGGGAAATATCTAGGGGCAGAAGTGCTAAGTCATATATATTTAGCTTTGTAAGAGTATGTTAACCTTTTGGGAAGCTGCCGAACTGCCTTCCAAAGTGGCTGTACCATTTTGCACTCCCATAAGCAATGAATGAAAATTATGGTTGCTCTGTAACCTCATAAGCAGAGGTGAAGTGTTGTTCAGCTATTTTATTTTTAATTGGGATATATGTATTCTTATATCTAAGTTTTAAGTGTTCTTTTTAATATTTTAGACATGAGTCCTTTATCAATGTGTTTTTGAAAATATTTTCTCCCGGCCTGTGGCTTGTATTATGTAGAGAACAAACATATGGAAACCAAGGGGGAAAGAGGGGGTGGGATGAATTGGGAGATTGGGATTGACATCTATACACTATTGACTCTATGTATAAAATAGATAATTAATGAGGACCTACTGTATAGCACAGGGAACTCTACTCAGTGCTCTGTGGTGACCTAAATGGGAAGGAAATCCAAAAATGAGGGGATATATGTATATGTATGGCTGATTCACTTTGCTGTATAGTAGAAACTAACACAGTAAACTAACACAGTAAAGCAACTATACTCCAAAAAAATTTTTTTAAAAAGGAGTGAAATAAAAACAGCTGAGTTCCAAAAAAAAAATTTATAAGGTCCTCACCAGCATTCTGTGTGTGTGTGAGGGGGCGGGTAAGAACACTTCACTTGAGCCTACCTTCTTAAAACTTAAGTGCACAACACAGTACTGCTGCACAGCAGAACTTTACAGCATATTCATCTTGCATAAATGGAACTTTATACCCACTGAATGGCAACTTCCCATTTCCCTCTCCCCCCCAGCCCCTGGCAACCAAGGTATGGAAACAACATCCACCCATTGATGGATGAATGGATAAAGAAACCATGGCATATATATACAATGAAATATTATTCAGCCTTTAAAAAGAAGGGAATCCTGCTATATGCTGACCAGCATTCTTTGAAAAGAACAGAGAATGAAAGAGTGCATCACACACAGTGAAGGCAACCACTGCTTCAGGAAGTGTTTTGCAGCTACATGTATGTGTACATATATGCACATGTGTACTGTATGTGTACATGTATGCTAAGTTGCCAGGTTGTTTTTTAACGGCAAGACATAGTCAAAAAAAAGGCTTGGGGCTTCCCTGGTGGCGCAGTAGTTAAGAATCCGCCTGCCGGGGCTTCCCTGATGGTGCAATGGTTGAGAGTCTGCCTGCCAATGCAGGGGACATGGGTTCAAGCCCTGGTCTGGGAAGATCCCACATGCCGCGGAGCAGCTAGGCCCGTGAGCCACAACTACTGAGCCTGCGCTCCATAACAAGAGAGGCCGCGACAGTGAGAGGCCCGCGCGCCGTGATGAACAGTGGCCCCCGCTCGCTGCAACTGGAGAAAGCCCTCACACAGAAACGAAGAACCAACACAGAAAAAATAAATAAATAAATACATTTAAAAGTCATCTTCTTAAAAAAAAAAGAATCTGCCTGCCAATGCAGGAGACACGGGTTCAAGCCCTGGTCCAGGAAGATCCCACGTGCTGCGGAGCAACTCAGCCCATGCGCCACAACTACTGAGCCTGCGCTCTAGAGCCCACGAGCCACAACTGCTGAGCCCGCGTGCCACAACTACTGAAGCCCACGCACCTAGAGCCCGTGCTCTGCAACAAGAGAAGCCACCACAACGAGCAGCCCAAGTACCGCAATGAAGAGTAGCCCCAGCTCGCTGCAACTAGAGAAAAGTCCACGGCACAGCAACGAAGACCCAATGTAGCCAAAAATAAATAAATAAATTTATATTAAAATAAAAGCCTAAGAGGGAATTCCTTGGTGGTCCAGTGGTTAGGACTCCACGCTTCCATCGTCAAGGGCCCGGGTTCAATTCCTGGCCGAGTCACTAAGATCCCGCAAGCCGCGTAGTGAGGGAAAAAAAAAAACAGCCTAAGGAACACTGAGTACACCAACAAATAATACGTGGATTTGGAAGCCAGAAAGACCTGGGTTCTGATTCTGGCTGCTTATGACCTATCTAACCTCTGTGAGCCTCCATCTCACCACCTCTAAAATGGGGGTAATACTATTTACTCCCCCGAGTTGGTGTTAAGGAATCAATGAGCTGGCAAACAGTCCACCAGAAAGCACTTAGACACCATCCCCACCCCTGCCGCCATTTACATGGTGCCCGGGGCTAGGTTCCGTACCTGTAGGAAGGACGTTTAAAGGAAATATACAAAGATGGGCAGTGTCAACACCCAGCCCCCATCACAGGACCCCCTTCAAGCCTCTCAGGAGAACAAATCATCACCGTTTGAGAACGGCAGGGTGGGGAAGCTATTGCCCAGCACACTGGCTGATAAATCATCCAGCTGTGGGTTGTGACCAGAGGGAAAAAATCACTTTCCAAGATAAGAGTGTTTTCCCATTCTTCTTGGCAGGAGGTGGGGAAAGGCAGAAGGGGAGGAAGGCCTTGTTAAAGAAATACGCATTTGTTTTAAGCAAATCACTTTGAAGACAGGTGGTTTTCATTTTGAGAACAAAAGTGATGCTTAAAACAGTTAGAGGGTGACTCCTGATACCAGCCATGGGCTTGCCAGGAGAGGGAAACGGGGCCCTGGGGTCTGGAGTGCTCCCAAAGTGCCAGAGCAGTGACGGAGGCACATGGGGTGGGGAGGGTCTGGCACAGAAAAGAGGGAACTAACTTTATCAGCTTGCAGTCGCACACTACTTAAAAGGCATCCACTGTATCAGTCATCCAAAGCCTCTATTCGTTCAACAAATATTTGCTGAGCATCTACTATGTGTCTAGAACTGAGTTAGGCGCCGGGGATACAGTGGAATAAGACAGACAAGGCCTCTGCCCGCACCAGGGCTGAAATTCCAGTGAAGGAGACAGCAAGTGCCAAGTAAATCAATGAGGCAACAAGGGATTTACAGGCTGTGATGTAAGCGCCCTGCAAGAAATAGATGTGGTGATGTGACGGGAAGGGAGAAGGAAACTTAAGATGGAGGAAGTCCCTTTAGATAAGATGGCTCAGGAGGGCTTCTCTGAGTAACACTTGAAAGCAGAACAAGAGCGAGCCAAGCAAGAGCCAAAGAAAGGGTGCTCCCAGGAGAAAGCACCTCAAGTGCCTGGGCCCAGCAGCAAGAAGGGGCTCAGCAGGTGCTAGGGTGGCCAGGGCGGTGGTATGGTAGGAGGAAGTGGCCAAGTGGGAGGGTGACCACAATGAGGCTGCAAAGATAGGCACGTGCCAGATCATACAAGGCACAGCCGGTGGTGGGCAAGAAGGTGGGTTCCAATGAAGAGCAACAGAGAGCTACTGAAGGTTGGTACATTGTGATACATGACTTTGATGTTGGTTAAGGAAAAAAAGGCACTCTTAAATCATTGCACACAAAACAAAATGTACAGATGATACAATGTCTCCAAAATCAAGGGTAAAAATTACCATTGTGTTACAGCTCATGAGTACAGTTATTAAGGAGTCTTGCCAGCTAGAGACAAACTGTTTTAGCCTAAATATGAGATGAAATACATGGAATTCAATGGGGGCAAAGGGGTGGGAGAACTTGTAACTGACAAGGGAACACTATTATTAGCAATTAACTCACAGGCAGCAAATATAAAGCACCCGGTAAAACTAATTAACAAGACAGGCTCTAGAAAATCCCCCTAAACAAGCAAACACACCTAATGGTGGGAAGGCAATTAGGAATTGACCCATGTGCATGGAGGTTGGCTGAATCCATGAACAGGATGACTGAAACAACTGGATGTAAAGTCACGGCGAAGTAGCTCTACACCTACTTCTGAATCAGAAATCAGATAAATTGCTGAGCAGTGTTCTTCGAGGTTTATCATTCCTTTTTCTTCTCCCTTGCGCCGGCTGAACATAGGTATTGATAACTTGGAAATTCAAAGCTGAAGCAGAAATGGCTCTTCTGAATGATCACTCTCCATCTAGGGCTCTTAGCACAGCCTCCCCAGTCCCCATGATCTCTAAGGCAAACAGATCTGTGAGACATGAGTGCAACACACTCACACCTTCTCCCCGAGACCTCCTTGTTCTGGGGAGTCATGTACCCATGAATAAAAGGGCAACCAGGCCAACTGCCCGGCCTCAAGATAAACCTATGACACCAACCAAGGGAACGCGACGGCCACAAAGGCTGCCCGCAAACAAGCTGGGGACAGCAACATGGGTGGCATTTCAGAGCCCAGCACACTGCTTGCACTGATGGTCTAATATCCCACTGAGGAAGGAGAAGGGGTAAAGGAGGGCAAAATACATCACTTAGGGAGTGCTGACCAAGTGCCAGGTGCTTTCACGCTCATCACTCCAAATAATACAGCAATCCCATGAAGTGCAGTGATCACAATTTTCAAGTGAGAAAAGTAAGACCAGGAGAGATTTTTGTTAGTGGCCCCAGGCTACAGTGAGCTGAGTGAGGATTTGAGCCTTGCCTGCCACCTGGGCTGGCATCGAGCAACAGGACAGTGACATGAAAAGCCCCCGATCTAACTTTCTGTCCTGCCTCCCTGTCATTCTCCTCTCCTGCCCCCTTATTCCTTCCCACCACAGGAAAGCTGGATTCCACACCTGGCTTCATCCCAGCCTCCCAACTCTGTCAGCTGCCTCAGAAATGTTACCTACTCCCAACCCTTGACAGGGACACTTCACCCGTGAAAGGGCCATCTGCAGGCGTGGGGACTCGGGGGTGGGCTTGGCTGTCTGGGGTTGTCTCGTGTGCCGTGTCCCCTGGAAAAAACTCATTGACAGCGGTCAGGAGAAGGAAAGAGCCATCCCGCCAGATGACAGACCTGTTCCAAATCTTTATAGGTGCCGCTACCAAAGGGGCTCAGCCAAAAGCCACTTCTGTCACTGAGGAGGGTTTGGGGAAAGAAATTCCCTTCCTCCGCAAACAAGAAAACTGAAACACCTGGGTCCAAATGGAAAACGGTGTTGCTCACCATCTCGGAAGGACTGAGCCAGGACCAAATTCCCTATCGTGCCTCCCTCCCGGCCTACGAAGCAGTCGGGCAACAGGCTACAAAAGATGCAGACATAATAACAATCGAAACAGATGTATGGCCTACTTACAATCTCAGACGCATCGGCAGCACTCGGGGCTTTGGCTGCCGAAAGCTCCATACCGCGGAGCATGAAATGGTGAGAGCGGGCTGACTGTGTCTGAACTCTGGGCAGGAGTGTGTTCCGTGCTCGCCGAGAACTGCAAGTCCCTGTGATTCACTTGGCAGCAGAATTATTCTAAGCATCCTGTCCCGTACCCAGCCCACCCGCCCCTCCCGCTACATATTCACACTGGGTGGGTTTTTTTTTTTTCTCTCTCTCTGTGCTTATTTCTCTCACAAATCGAGTGAAATGCGTTTTTTTTCAAAATGAATCCAGTCTCTGGCACTTGAGAGTGTGGAACCTTTATGACCCCGGGGAGAAAGAGGAAAAAGAGCCACCTAATTAGGAAGAAGTTGTAACTAACATCAGAGAGGAGAGCTGGAGAACCACAAAGTCTGCAGTCACAGCAAAATGGAGATTATTCGAGACAGCTGAAACACTCCACCCAGCCTCCAGGAGGGGACATGCACGGGAAACAAAGGGCATATGGTGTTTGCTTTCTTCAACATCCGTTCTCACCATTAAGAGCTGCACCAGCAAACGCTCAGTACTTACATGAGGACAAACCTCACTCCAAAATAGACTTGAAAATACAGCTCATAATCAAATAAATGACTGTGCAAAGCAGAGGCCTACCTTGATTTTTCTACTACATATAAAGCAAAGTTTAATAAAGTCCAGATAACTGGCAGAATGTCTATTTGGCTTAGTGAAGTGTGAATTACACTTGAAAGAAAGTCAATTTTTGTTAATTCCAAGTTCATATAGTAACTCGAAAACTGACATATTCAGGACAGGATTTTATTTTTTTTCCTCCAGGAGAGATTCCAACGGGCTAACTTAATAACTAGATAAGAATGATGTTCTATTATTTACTACTAGTGACATTTAAATATTTCTATCCTAAAGCAAACAGGTTTTTCTAAAGAGACTTAAATCATTAATATCCCACATAAGTTAATGTTACCACCATTCCCACTACTGCCCACACTATTACATCATCCAAAGGTAAACTTCAGAGCACTCCCTGACCAGACTGTGAGGAACTCCTGAACTGGTGAGATCTGAATTGATGACACTTTTCACAGAGACGTAAGGCTAGGGTCAGCTTCAAAAATGCTCAGGTACCATTACTCACAAGCCTACCCAGCAGAGTCCACTCTTGGTCACAGGTGCCCACCTATCCCCCATAGAGCCCATTCCCAGCTCCGGAGTGGCAGCCTAATTAATTGCAAACCAATTATTGGTTCAGGGTGGGCAACAGGAACTCAGCTCACCCAATCAGACTGCAGGAAAGGCCTCCTCCTACATACCAGCTATGAACAAGGAAGCAGAGGGCCCCGCTTCCCCGCCAAAGGATGCCATCCTACAACCAGAGAAACCAGCCCTTGGGTGAAACTACTGCCAGACCGATACCATGGTGGAGAGACAGCAAGAACACAGGTCTATGATATCACATTAAGCAGCTGATCACACTGCCCTCAGGGTCCACCCTACCTGTAGCCTCCCGATTACTGAGATAACAAATATCCATGTTTAATCCAGTCCCAGAGAGGTTTCTGTTACATGTGATCTAAAGCACCGCTGACAGGAACGGTCTGCGGAGCCAAGAGCAAGAGTTTGTAATTTGGCAAAAGAGACTCCTCTAAAGTTAATAAAACACTCACAGAAAACATTCCGCTTAATGTTAAAGAAAAGGGAGAAATTACAAAGATGAGTGGTTGCCTAGGGCTGGGCGTGGAAATGGGAGTGACTGCAAATGGGCACAAGGTTTCCTTTGGGGGTGATGGACAAGTTCAAAAATTAGATTGTGGTGATGGTTACACAACTCTGTAAATATACTAAAAACCACTGAATGGGACACTTCTAATGGGTAAATTTTACAGTATATAAATTAGATCTCAATAGAGCTGTTTAAAAAAAAAGGGGGGGACTTCGCTGGTGGCGCAGTGGTTAAGAATCCGCCTGCCAACGCAGGGGACACGGGTTCGAGCCCTGGTCCGGGAAGATCCCACGTGCTGCGGAGCAACTTAGCCCGTGCGCCACAACTACTGAGCCTGCGCTCTAGAGCCCACGAGCCACAACTACTGAAGCCCGCGCGCCTAGAGCCCGTGCTCCGCAACAAGAGAAGCCACCGCAATGAGAGGCCCACGCACCACAACGAAGAGTAGCCCCCGCTCGCCGCAACTAGAGAAAGCCCGCGCGCAGCAAAGAAGACCCAACGCAGCCAAAAATAAATATAATGAATAAATAAATTTATTTTAAAAAAAAGCTACATGGGAGCAGATGCTCATTCAGGAGAAGTCACAGGTTGAGGAGACTTTTCCTCCATCCACACCTGATGGCAGCACGCCCCTGCTTAAAATCCTTCCTTCAGTGCTTCCTGGTAGAATCCAAGTTCCTTACAAAGGGACGCAAGGTCCCTGTCACCTCCCGACCTCACTTTCCCCAGCTCCCATTTTACTCGCAGGCGAGGCTCACTTCCAGAAACTCATCAAATTGCTTCCCCTCTGCCTCTGCTCACACGGCACCTGCTTCCTAGCTCGCTCTAGCTGTCCTCTTCACTGATCTAGTCCTTCCTATCGTACCCCAGCTCTTAGGTCCTCTCCCTTTGGGTTCCCTGAGCAGACTGACTGCTTGTCACAATGGGTTGAAAAAGTATGTTTCTGGGTCTATCTCTCCCACCAGGCTAGACTCCAGGGCCTAGAACAGCACTCCAGACATGACAGACACTTGATGGACACCCACTGAACTGGTCTGAGCTTTCTCTTTGGGAAAGGACACCAGCTTCTCCTATAGGTCCCTTGTGTCATTGACATTGGGGGTGGGAGAGCCAGAGGTAGGTCCCGCATGTCCTGGCTCCCGCCCACACCCACTTTCCTAGAGCGACTTCAGGCTCAGCAAGGGACACAGGTGCCCACAACATGTACAAGCCACCCTGTAAGAAATCCCTGTCTCCGACCATGCTGAGCACTTCTGCTTCTTGGCTCAAACGCTCCCTGATGCAGAAGGTAATGGTGACAGTGCACAGCATCTCTCTCACTGTGTACAAGCTTTCAAGCAAAGGAAGGGCAGGAATGTCTGACTATTTTTTCTGATTATGGGGTGTCCTTATTTATTTTTAACCCTTAGACAAGGTAAGGAGCTGGGGTACCAAAAGTCACAAACGCAACAAGAATGGGAAACACTTGGTTTTAAAGCAAGACTACACATTTTAAAAGGGACCCAATAGATGCAGGAATGTTGGCAAGATCGTCTCCACCTGGTGTCTGATCTTCCTGCAGATCTCAGGGGAAAAGATTAATAGCAAAATTTAAGAAATGTTAAAAAGCCAGTTCCTGGAGAGTCTCAGTGTTCAAAAAAAAGAAAAAGTCACTCTGTGAAAGGAACAACCTGCAGAAACCCACCGTGGAGTTGGCGCTCCATCACAACAAAGATACGGCCCAGCCCTCCTGCTTGTCCCGGCTCTCGCTCTCGGAACACCACCACAAATGAAACTCCAACACAGGAGCGAGGAAAGAGCTGAAACAACACTTCAAATATTCACAACGGTGATTTCAACTCCTACCTCATAATCATGACTCCTCTTTCCCATATTTGGGTCCCAGCTTCCCTGGACACACTCCGGGAACCTTCACAGACATTATCTAATGCTGAGCAGGTCAGCAAACCAACCGTTAAGTACTCTCCTTTTTCTCTATGCTCCCTGATTTAAGCCAGCCTGGGCACAATCAAGAACTGGTCAATTCCCTTGGCGGGCCGGGGTGGGCGGGCTTTCTCAGGGAGTTTAGATCAAACAGGAAGCCCTTGGGACGTCAGATAGTTTGTCTTTAAACATCTCAATCTGATTCCAACAGTGAAGTTTTCAAAGCTGTCATTATCCCCCTTCTCCCCTACCAAAAGAAAAACAAAGGTGACAGATTTATTACCAAATCACTTCAGTAGCTTTTTTTTTCTCCCTAAATACCTGCCTAGCCTCAGCCCCTGTGACTCTAATCCAATCAGTTTGGTGTGTGGACTGGGAATCCATGGTGTTCAAACTCCCCCAGGTGATTCAGGGGATCAAGACAGCCCCAAAATAGAGGGCTGGGTGAAAAGGGTCAGTTACACCCTTGTTACTAAAAGAAGCATCAATCTCGGCCTTCCCCCATTCACCCAGCCTAGACCCCCTGAATCCGAATCTGCATTTTAACAAGATGGGAAAGGACGGATCTGGAAAGCTGGAAGGCACGATAGAGCTTGAGAAGCTCGGGCTATACCATCACCTGGCTTCACAGTCTCCTAGGCTGTGTTTTATTTGTTTCCCCTTCACAAGTGAGAGACGCAGCAGTGGGAGATCACCATCAGAATTCACATCCCACAGTTTGTCAGGATCTTACTGATGAACGACAAAAGGGCCAAATCCCGCTCCCTCCCTCCCACCCTCCCAGAAACTATTAGATTAAATGTAAAGGGAGTCAAAAGACTAGACACAGCCTGTTTTTTCAATAAAAGCAATACATTTTTCCATTTGTGCTGGCAGCGTCAACACTTACATTACTGCGCATGTTTAAAGCTACCAGCCACATTCGACTCCTACATGGGCACAGCAGCAGGACCTGCAAAGTCTTTGAATATTAAAGAGCTCTACGTGGACCCAAAGCACGCCAAGGTGAATAATTCTTAGGACTCATGAGAACTATTAATTGCATCCATTCTTAAAAATCAATATACTTCAAGAAACTTTTTAAAAATTCATAAGCTTATTTCTCTTGTTCAAATAACATCATAAGGCCTTCACAGGAAGTCGTGGTTCCAAGTGAATGTAGCTGCATATTAAAAAAAAAAAATCTCTCAGTAGCCTAACACCCAGCTCAGCAAAGATTTCTAGCAGGTTCTTAGAACCTGACAGATTATGGTACCCGGTACCCCTCATGCTAATTAAGCTCTGCATTGTTGTTGTTGTTGTTTTAAAATTTATTTATTTATTTATTTTTGGCTGTGTTAGGTCTTCACTGCTGCGCGCGGGCTTCCTCTAGTTGTGGCGAGCGGAGGCTACTCTTCGTTGCGGTGCGTGGGCTTCTTAATGCCGTGGCTTCTCTTTGTTTCAGAGCACGGGCTCGAGGCACATGGGCTTCAGTAGTTGTAGCACGTGGGCTCAGTAGTTGTGGCTCACGGGCTCTAGAGTGCAGGCTCAGTAGTTGTGGCACACGGGCTTAGTTGCTCCGCAGCTCATGGGATCTTCCCAGACCAGGGCTTGAACCCGTGTCCCCTGCATTGGCAGGCGGATTCTTAACCACTGCGCCACCAGGGAAGTCCAGTTGTTGTTGTTTTAATGTAGCCAAGGCCACCCAGACAATCCTGTACCCCTGTACCATAGTACAATCAGGAGTGAGAGAGCATGGACTCGAATTAAACCACCAACAGGTTCAAATTCAGCTCTGGCATTGAGTATTTGTTCTCCCCTGGGCAAGTTACTTAAACTCTCTGGTCCATGGGAAATGCTGTATAAGAGCAGACCTACTAGAGAAGGGACTTGAGGATATGGGGAGGGGGAAGGGTAAGCCGGGACGAAGCGAGAGTGGCATGGACATATATACACTACTAAATGTAAAAATAGATAGCTAGTGGGAAGCAGCCGCATAGCACAGGGAGATCAGCTCGGTGCTTTGTGACCACCTAGAGGGGTGGGATAGGGAGGGTGGGAGGGAGGGAGACGCAAGAGGGAACAGATATGGAAACATATGTATAACTGTTTCACTTTGTTATAAAGCAGAAACTAACACACCATTGTAAAGCAATTATACTCTAATAAAGATGTTAAAGAAAAAAAAAGAAATGTTGTATAGGAGTTTGCTGTTTTTCCCTCCCAGTATGTAGTACCATAAATGATACAGATAAGAGAACTATGTACACAGGAGGTGCTCAATTATTACTACTGGTTAGAGAACACTCCACCCAGATTGCATTTCCTTCAACGAATGTTTCATTACCCAACACGAGCAACCTTCTGGTTGTATCAAGAGAGGTGCTTGCGGGAAAGTCCTTTTTTCTTTCCTCTAATGGCAAAAAAAAAAAAAAAAAGAAAAGAAAGGAAGAAATCAATGAATATGTAAAGTTCTCCCCCTCAAATCGTGTACTTAATATGGTTTATTTATATTATGACATTTATTCTCAGTGGATAAGCATTATTATAGAAAAAATTATGAAAAGCATTCGAGCAGGTGAAAAATGCATTCTACAAAACAGCAGACTGGTACCAATGACATAACACTTATTGAGATCACAAATGCTGCTTTCCAGAACGTCTGGGTAGGCAAATGCCAGACAATTGCCTTCACAGTATTAATACTACATAGTAATATATGTAGTAGTAAGAGAGCAGAGGGAATTGGGATGTTGAAACTGTTTAAGCCACCCATTTTCATCTGTTTTTAAGCACTCATAACAAATGAACAAATGATAGATCATTCAGTGTATTTATTAAATCCACTTCCCTGGGCAGTTTCACTAGCCAACACTTTAACGTAAACTGAGTTGCCCTAAGAATTAAACAGTAATGTTCCTTTATTTTTCCCCCCACCAGAGGCTCATTTTCAGAACACCCATCCTTCCAGTTAGTTCTTACGAGGCAATCATGAGAAGTCGGGCTACTGGTGTTCAGATACCAAGCCTGACCTATAATACAGCTGCAATCTCCATCAAGTCAGGTAACTGCTGTGGGCTTCAGTTTTCTATCTGTAATACAGGAATAATCACTACCTGGGGTGGGGTTGGGGTGAGGATTAGCTGAGTTAATGCACATTCCCTACAATTAGGAGAGGAGTAAGTAATACACCGTTACTGGATAAATAATAAGGCCTCTACTCACAACAGCAAATTCACATTCCTTTTCACTCTGTGCCAGGTCCTGAAGTGGTTATAAAAAAGGTAAAATAGGCTCTCCCCGTCCCTCAAAATGGGGCGGGGTAGGGGAGAGGAGTAATTACTGTCTGTGTTTAAAAAAGAGAAGAAGAATGAGAGCAGGAGGGAACCCACCCACTACTTCCTCCCTGGGTTTAGCCTTGACAGTGACTCAGCTGCAAGGGTCGCTCTCATCAGCAATATCTCCCTAGCGCTGTGACCTTCTAAAGCTGAGGGGAGCCAAGCTTGTTCATGCCTCAGGGCCTTTGCACTGGCTGTTCTCGACTTAGATGGCCCGAGTAATGACAGGAACCTCCTCATCACTCAGGTGTGAACTACAATGTCACCTCCCCCAAGAGGCCTTCTCTGATGACTCTGGCTGAAACAGCTCACACTCCACCGGTCAGTCACTCTATCCTTTCCCCCTCCTGTATTTCTTTGTTGCATGTTTCATGGTTTACAGTTTGTTTGGGTTTTTTTTTTTTTGCTTGTCTGCAGTTAGGCTCTCTTTCCTCTGTTACAATGTACGCTCTCTAAGGGCACAGACCTTGTGAAGCACATTCCTAAAATGGCACCTGGCACACGAAGGGCATTCAGTGTACAGAGCTAGGTAATATATGTGTTTGATAGTTTCAACAGCTGTGTCATATCTGCGTCTGGTTCCGATGATTGCTTTGTCTCTTCAGACTGCATTTTCTTGCCTTCTGGCATGGCTTGTAATTTTTTGGTTAAAAGCCAGACATTTTGTATAGAGCAGTAACTACTGAGGTCAATGAGCCCTTAGTATGGGGATTTATGTTAATCTAGTCAACAGTTCAGCTATGTTGACGTGGGTTGTTCCTATGGACATCAGAAACTTCAAATTCCTCTAGTGATCTTCTTTTTTTTGGTCCCCCTCTTGGCTTTGGGGTTTCCCTTTGTACTGCTCCCCAGAGAGAGCCTGTCTCTAGCAGCTCTCCCTGCTATGATCCATTGTTGTTACTCCTGAAGGCTTGTTAGCATGCTGGGGGGGAGAATAGGTTCTCCTCAGTCTTTGGAGTGCACATGGGGCCGGGGCCTGTGTCTGGGAGGTGAGGGTTCCCCTTCACAACAGCTTCTGCCCCTCTTCCGGGGACAGAGCTCCGCCACCCCTTTTCCCCAGCTGCAGGGGGTGCTCTCCAGCGTTCTTAGTCCACAGCCTTGATGCCCTTCTCCATGCAGATTAAGACTTTTTTTTAGGTGAGGTGGGGGGCTGGGGCTGAGTGGAATTCCTTCCCCCAGCTGCAATGGCATTTCACCAGTGCCCTCAGACCATGTCCTTCCCCCTGCAGAATAAGCCTTTTGTTCCTTAAGGGACAAGGGTCTGAGTGGATTTCTCAGTGGCTCCTGAGCCAGTACCCCCAGCCCACACCGTGAGTTTTCTCTGGATTTTCCTCAGTCTCCCCTGTGAGAGCCAGGTGGGGCTCCTGGAGGGAAAGCCTGCAAAAGGGTGGGACCCCCTTCTACCCCAGTGCTGCCTCCAGGAGCTTCACACTCAGGTTAGCCCACACTCAGCCTCCGGCAATCTGTCAGAACTTCAGCTTCATCTTTCTACCTACTGCTATGGTGTCTGGTGGCTTCTGTCTCTAGTAAACAAAAGTCTTCTGTCTCAGAAAGTGCCCCCCTCTCTCTCCAGATTTTGAAATGGCCGTCTGCTCTGCGAACTCAGTTCTCTATTAATTTCTAGTCTGTCCAGATTTTTTCTTATAAGCGTGGGAGGGACGTTTTTGCAGCTCTCTACATCTCTGAGCTGAAACCAGAAGTCTCTTCACTGGTTTTTAAAGAATCAAAAGTAAGTATGACAAAATGGTAACATTTGATAAAACTAGGTGGTGGGTAGGTAGATGTTGTTTATATTCTCGTGCCCTTCTATTATTTTAATAGTTCAGGGACATTTCAAGATCAAGGTGTGGGTGGCCACGGTGGAAAACACCACTATTGTATAAATAGACTGAGATATGTATACAACATTTGGTTCTTGTTCAACAATATATAGAAATCACCTGAATTTTAAAAAACAACCATCATTTTTGGCAACACTTCAGAAACTGTCATGAAAATACATAAATCACCCCAATACCATTAAAATTTAGTGTTACAGAACTAAAAGAAGAAACTAAAATAGAAAAATTAATGTCCTGAAAGAGAACAATTTGTGCATGTTTATAAATCAAAGTATATGACAATATTACATGTTAATTGGTTCACTGTCCTTTAAACTGATAGCCAACCATTATTATTCATATTCATGGGAATTTGAAGTTACTAATGCATGTGCCTGTGGAGCATAGGTCATTCCGCAAGCGCTGGATCCCAGGCTGCAGTATATCAGGCAACACGTGGGAAGCTAACATCGCAAACCTCGGACTGCCACACCTCCCCTTACCTGCATTCCTAATTTAATATAACCGTTAATCGCATATGAATGAAAGCAGCAATGGCTTGGTAAGATCCATCTCATGCAAAGAACTTTCCCTTTTACTTAAATAATTCACTACCTTAGATAATAGCAAGTAAATTATACGCTATGAAAAAGAATGAACCATTAATGACTCCAAAACTTCAGATTAATCTTAAGGATTGTACATTAAATTCAATTAAACTAGATGAATATTTAACACACTTCTTCTCTATACTTACGACCATTCTAGCCACTCTGGGGAAAAAGCGGGTAGACATGAATAACCTACCAATCTCTGCCATCACAACAGACCCCATGGTGGGTTACAGGGCTGAGAGGAGCCTGCGTGACCACGCAGTCTGGGAATGGCAAATGCCTGGCACAGGCCAAGAAGGGCCCTACGGTACGTTGCATTAGCAAAGAGGTTGACTTTTAATTAATTTTATGCTTTAGTATTCACTTGCACATGCCAATTAAAAGGAAAAAAAGGAAATACTATTTTAAGTAAGGTGGATACGTTTGGCTTTTATTGTAATGAATGAAGACAGGCCTAAGTTTGGCTGTAATGAGCCTTAAATGGGATGACTCCACCAATGATCAATCTATAGCTTTAATTACCATGTGTGGCTCTGTTAGATGTACCCCAGGTAGAACTGGAATCAGAGTGACCAGTTAGACAGCTAAATAACACACTTTCCCCTGCCTGAGAACCATCGCTTGTCAACTGTGCTATGTCGTTACCAGAGCTGTTTACACAACAGCTACATCCCTGCATTGCAACAGGCTCGAAATTAAATTGCACCTCCAGCTCGAGGGCTGGGGATGATGTTAGGCTGACAGTTGGCAGCACCCCAGACTGATGGTCACCTTAAAATACCTGTTAATGGGGCTTCCCTCGTGGCACAGTGGTTAAGAATCTGCCTGCCAATGCAGGGGACACGGGTTTGAGCCCTGCTCCGGGAAGATCCCACAGGCCCCGGAGCAACTAAGCTCGTGTGAGACAACTACTGAGCCTGTGCTCTAGAGCCCGCAAGCCACAACTACTGAGCCCGAGGGCCACAACTACTGAAGCCTGCACGCCTAGAGCCCGTGCTCCACAACAAGAGAAGCCCCCGCTCGCTGCAACTAGAGAAAAGCCCACAAGCAGCAACAAAGACCCAACGCAGCCAAAAATAAAGATAAATATTTTTTAAAAATACCTGTTAATGGAACCCATTCAAATTCAAGCTTTAATAAAGGGATGAGTTAAACTGAATTAAAAATATCAGAGGTCGGGGCTTCCCTGGGGGCGCAGAGGTTGAGAGTCCGCCTGCCGATGCAGGGGACACGGGTTCGTGCCCCGGTCAGGGAAGATCCCACATGCCTCGGAGCGGCTGGGCCCGTGAGCCATGGCCGCTGAGCCTGCGTGTCCGGAGCCTGTGCTCCGCAACGGGAGAGGCCACCACAGTGAGAGGCCCGCGTACAGCAATATATATATATATATATATATATATATATATATATATATATATATATATATATATATATATATATATCAGAGGTAAGAGAAAGGTATATGGATTTTTAACCACCACTGACAGGAGAAGCTCACACTATAATTGCACGGATTATATGTACCAAAGAGATCATCTGTCATGTGACATTTTGAACCAAATAACAGAGTGTTCCCTGAAAAAAAATATCAATAAGCACAAAGAAGCAATTTCTCAACAGTTGAAACCACACAAACCTGACATGCTCCAGTTTCAAATGTGTTTCAAAATTCATATTATGTGCCACCAGAGCCTAGTGTCATAATTATTCATTTAACACAGAATAGCCGAAGCTACTTTCATATGGCAGATGTACTTTTTTTGTAGTCAGGTTGGCAATTATTCCAGTTTCAAGATTTGGAGAGAAAAAAGTTGTGCACACACTCACGATTTTGCCACTGAGAGGAATAGTTAAAGATTGAATACAAGGCAAGCTGTGAGCAGTTACAGAACGACAGCAATAAACCTGATTCCTTTTCTATTTGTGCCCATGAAGGCCTCAATAGTACAGTGTGACTACAGGTCTAGCAGTTATAACTTGATAATGATTATGGTGCTAAACACTCATGGTGAATCTTTTGCCCATAATCTGCCAACCTATTGATTTGAATGCCGTTTCTTTACTATGAATCGTATGTGGTCAGAAAACAAATCCTGAGTAACCTAAGCCTTCAGCAGCTGGCATCATGTTGCAGACAATGAGATGCTGTCCAAACACGCACGGCCTTGCTAAGAACATATTCACGTTTTAACACATCAATGCCAATTATAGTTATTACAGTCATGACTAAAATGCACATCTATGGTAAATCTTTTAAATACAATTTGAATTTATTTTTTTCTTCCATGATGTGCAAAAACCGGTCCTTTTTCATTGTAACCTGGCCCCCCACTGTACTGAAACTAGTTATCTCAGATCTTGACCATGGCCTTGTTTTACAGCCAGGAAAATTACAGCCCTGAGAGCTTCAGCACGGCCACCAATGAGCTGTCCTGCCTCCTTCGAAGAAAGGCTGGGTGTAAGAGGAGACAGCGGTCACAGTGTCCCCACACCACCTGGGAACGGAGCGGCGTCCCAGGTCTCTCGGGGGAGCGAGGTCCACGGCTCCTCGCTCTAGGCCTCCATCTGGGACCACCTGCCTCAAGAAAGCCGGGGCAGGATGTGGTTTGGCTCGGACAACCTCCTGGCTCACAAACGCAGGCCAGCCCGCTTTGTTTTCCACCCGGACACCCAGACACAGGATATCATCTCTTTGTCGGTTTTCTTGAGACAAACGTGGTGGTCCCAGAGGGAGGATGACAACAAATGAAACACTCCTTCCTTCATGACGAGCAAAACAGGCAGCGAAGGGCGAAAAGGGGCCAACGTCATGCACCTCATTCCACAAGGAGCTAAATACATCTGTGTGTGGCTTTCGTGTTAACGTATGCGGTGACCACATATTAAAGAGACATTCACATTTTCACCTTTACTCTCCCTGAAGCTCCCTCGAGAACTTCTTGTCTCATGTTCCTCAGTGGCAGAAAGACGATGAAATTTACCCCTGAGCCTGGGGGCAGGGGGAAACACATTATTTCAAAGCCCCTTGGGAGTTAAGAAACTAAAGTGAAATGAAACATCTCCTGGGCAGCCCTTGAGGTGTGCTGCCCACATGCCCCTTCAGGACAGACCTCCTGTCTTCAGCATCTGCCCCAGATCCTAGGCTGCTTTCAAGCTGAGGTCGCGCTCCCCCCGGCAGCCCCTGCCAATCACTGCCCTGGGGGGCAGGCAGGGAGTGTCAGCGCCTGGCCACTTCTGCCTGTTTCTGCCCATTTCTGGTCCTCCGTTGGGCAGCCTTGGCTCAGAAGCTCCCTGCCAGGCTGACTGGGACGAAGGGCATCGCAGACTGTGGCCCTCCCTGCACAGCTCCCCCACCCTTCCATCTTCCAGGGCTGCTACTTCCCCCACCACAAAGAAAACCTGCACCCCTACCTCCAGCTCAGCACGGCTGCCCACAGCATCCAACTGACAAACACCATCTCTGTATTTTTCCAGTCTCTCAGAGTGGTTGAATACTTCTATTAATAGCTAATATTTGTTAACTGATTAATAAGTATCAAACACTCCTGTGAGTTGCCCTACACATGTGATCTCATGCATCCTTCCAAGGACACTAACAAAGAGGTATACCATTGTGGCCTTCCCATTTTTCACAGGAGGAAATAAATGGATACCTGGGCATAGGGATTAAATAGGTTCCCCAAGGTCTTGGGGCTAATAAATGCAGACTCCGGCTTCTAGATCACTGGGCACAAACTGCTCCAGGTCAAAGCCCACTGAGTCCTGGGCACAGACCGCAGTAAGGACGTGCTGAATGTGGCTGACCTCACCAGGCTCACAGATCACAGCAGAAGAGGCTGAATGAAATGACTTAGTAGAAAGACAAGGGCACAACAACAGGCTCTCTTCCAGCACACAATGTATTGTGGGGAAGGGGGAAGATCAGCTTTTCAATATTACCCATGCTACAGACGTTTTTACATATATAAAGAAACCTTAAATGAAAATATGATTTTTAAAAGGTCATCATCGGGACTTCCCTGGTGGCGCAGTGGTTAAGAATCCGCCTGCCAATGCGGGGGACACGGGTTCAAGCCCTGGTCCAGGAAGATCCCTACATGCCGTGGAGCAACCAAGTCTGTGTGCTACAACTACTGAGCCTGTGCTCTAGAGCCTGCGAGCCACAACTACTGAGCCCGCGTGCCAGAACTACTGAAGCCCGTGCGCCTAGAGCCCGTGCTCCGCAACAAGAGAAGCCACCGCAATGAGAGGCCCACACACCACAACAAAGAGTAGCCCCCACTCGCTGAAACTAGAGAAAGCCCGCGTACAGCAAAAAAGACCCAATGCAGCCAAAATAAATAAACAATTTTTTTAAAAAGGTCATCATCAAATAAAAGTCAAATGGATGAGTTGAAAATCTAAAACGGAGAAGTTTAGTTATCATGCAACTTGTTCACATATGAAAACTTTTATTCTAAAAATTACCATTTTTATTTTAAACAACTACCAATGATTCCATTTCATGTTCTTCAATAAACTTTGGAAGATGGTATACATTCCTTAAGGGCTCCTTAAATAAAGATTTTATACAATGCATCAAATTTACTTTGTGCTATAAACTTGGAATGTTCTGCTCCCTGTTTTTGGAGACGCCAACTTTTTTTTCACCTCGAAATTTATCAGCCTGAAGAATTCGTACATTTGGCGGGCATGTGAACCTAACTTTTTTTTTCAATTCTAACTCTTACAATATGATTTAAGAGCTCCAGTACTACCGATCACATTTTTTAAAACCTTAGAGACATTCTGTACTTAAATGCATGAACATAATAGGAGAGTGTTATATTTTGCAGTTAAGCATAGTAGCAATTTTCATTTATATGCCCAAACCTGGACTCATTCTGGAAGGGTGGGGGGGAAAGCCCCTACCCTGAGCTCCCCTTATGCCAGGTGCTCATCATTATTAATAACAATATTCATAATGTGTAGCTGGACTTAACATACATTATTATTTATTCATCCTTGTGTTCCCAGAGCTCCCCAGTACCTGGCACGTGAGAAAATAACTGCAGCCCTTACAAAAACTCTACCAGGATCTGAGTACTGTCTCCTTTCACAGATGACGAAGCTGCTTCAGGAACTGCCCTGGCCGTCTAGTGGTTAAGACTCCTTGCTTCCACTGCAGGGGGCGTGGGTTCGATCCCTGGTTGGGAAACTAAGATCCTGCATGCCGCGCAGCACGGCCAAAAGAAAAATTATAAAAAAAAAAGAAGCAGCAGCTGCGTCAGAGGCAGAGGAACCATCCGAGGCTGCTCCACTGCTCGCCATGGGCAGCGATCTGGGCCCAGCCACCTCCCCCCACCCAGAACCCCCCTTGCCGTTCATGCCCCACGCTGGGAGCCACCTGCGGAGAGGGCCCGGGCCCAAGTGACCACTCTCTCCCCCTGACCTGAAGCACCTTCTCCTCCTACCTTCCAGAACATTCACTTGCCTGGCTCTTCTCCTCCCCTTCTGACCACTCCCTGTCAGTCTCAATTCTGGTTTCACTTTCAACACTGGAGGACCCAAGACTCCTCTCGCCTCTGACCACACTCTCGCCCCTGATGATCTTGATCTTTGAAGGACCCCCAAATTCCTATCTCTAGCCTGGCCCTGCCCCTTGAAATCCAGACTCACCTCCTCAAACTGCTTGCCAGGGCTCAGTACAAAAACCTTAGGGTCACCCTTCTCTCCTCTCTCCCTCTCTCACAATACACATCCAGCCTTCTCAGCAAATCCTGGGGGCTCTAACTTCAGAAGTATCCAGAATCTGACCACTTCTCCACTGGTCTCCCCTGGATTC
Organism: Stenella coeruleoalba; assembly: GCF_951394435.1. NCBI lineage: Eukaryota > Metazoa > Chordata > Mammalia > Artiodactyla > Delphinidae > Stenella > Stenella coeruleoalba. The sequence goes on from NC_137152.1 coordinate 15,833,802, forward strand.
CTGCATTGGCCTCCAAACTGCCCTCCCTGATTCCACCCTTGCCCCTTGCAGTCTGTTCTCAACACTGCAGCCAGAAGGAACCAGTGAGAGCATCCCCGGCCAAATCACTCCACTGCTGCCGTGAAAACTTCCCATCTCACTCAGAGTCCCAGGGCTTACAGTGGCCCCGTGACCTCTAAGCCCATCCTCTGCTGCTCTTCCCTGGTTGTCTCCTCTCCAGCACAGTGGTCTCTGTTGTTTCTCCAATGCACCAGGGACTTTCCCTCCTCAGGGCCTTTGCATGTGCTATTTATTGCCTCTGCCTGAAGGGCTCTCCCACAGATCCCCACAGGGCTCCCCTGCTCACTTCCTCAACTCCTGACTTAAAGGTTACCTTTTCAGTGAGGCCTTTGCTGGCCTCCCTATCACAAACTGCAATCCCATTCCCAACATTCATATTCCCCCTCCCCTGCTTTTTTTCCCTCCAAATACTATATAACTTATTCATTATATGTAAGTCACACAAGAGCAAGGATTTTTGTCTGATTTGTTCAGTGTCTTCCCTGGTGCTTATAACACAGCAAACACAAAATAAACATTTGATAAATGAATGAAAGAAACTCAGAAAGCTTAAATAACTTGCCCAAGGTGGGAGAGCTCAGCTCTCAGCTCTCTGACCCCAAAACCTGCGCTCTGAGTCACCATCTGTGATAAAATAAAGATGCTTTCTTTTTTTTCTTTAAGTGAACGGTCTTTTTATTGCCTGTGGAAATGTCAGGGTGGCCTTTGGTTAATCCCCAATGAGGTGAATGAATAGGAGGCATGCAATGATGACACCCATGTTCTTCTCTCCGGGAGAAGGCTCTTGCCCTCCTAGGCCCTAAGGGTCACAGGCAAGTAGGGCCAGGAGGCTCCAGAGGAACACCTGTCCAGGCGCACCATGCTGCAGAGGCCCAGGCCTGCTGCCTCCCTGACAGCACAAGGCCGGGGAAGGCAGTGTTTGCTACACTGCCCCTGTCCCAGCACCCCCAAGCTAGAACATGCATAACCCCCCTCCCCCAGAAAACACTGCTAAGGCAGTCATGTAGGACTTCAAATATCACTTGGCCCCAAGCCACAAAGCCAGAGCATTAGGGCTCCGCCCGGAAGGGGGCGCTATCCTAGACCAGCAAGCAGCGATAGACAAGATACAATATTAGAGTAAATATCAGAACTTGAAGCAGGTCGCTCCAAAGTGGGAGCTCGTGATCCTCGCCCAGATCAGCCTCAGGGACCCACTCTTCTGCAGCCTCAGGGGCCCACTCTTCTGGCCGGATGGCACGGCGGTCCAGCCACGAAAGAGGAGATGAAGGCGAGGACACGGCAGAGGTGGAGGAGTAGCTGGGGTAACGGGACAGGCCCAGGGAGCTTCTGGAGATGTTGGAAGCTGGGCGGTAGTGTGCGATGCTCTGGTAGGCACTGTCCCGGCCATACACGGGGCGTTCCCTATCGTTGCCCTCCTCTTCACAAGAGAAAAGACCGTCATCGCGACCCTGGTGCTGAAAGGTGTCAGCACCACGGAGCGAAGCCGAGGGCTGGCGGAAGCCCTCGGATGTGCCCGCAGACTCAGGCTCCCCGTAAGTCGTGGTGGTCAAGTAATTCTCCTCACAGTAGTCACGATTATAGCTCTTGCTCTGGTAAAGTAAGGCGTCCTCTCTCTTGGGCAGATCGTACACATCCGAGTCCACGGACGCTGAATCTAAGTCCGAGGACCGACGGGACAAAGAGGAGGACGATGAGCTACAGCGCGAGAGCCTCCACCTCTGGGTCTCATACTCGAAGATTTTCTTCTCGTAGAACTTCCGATTGGAATCGACGATGGGCCCGTGTGGGATGTTGTACTGGCGCAGCAAGGCAGCCAGCTCGGTGTCTGACAGCGCCGCGTAGTCGTCCATGGCGGGCAGCGGGCGGCAGAGGCCTGGGGGTGGCCCGGGCCTGGTGTTACGGGCGGAGCTACGACTGCCTCAGAGCGCGACAGGAGCAGCGCGAGCGCCTCGGGAGCGGCTACGCCCGCCCGCGTCACGCCTGCGTCACAATCGCCCGCGTCACGCCTGCGTCACAATCGCGTCCAACCGCGGCCCCTGCGGGCCCCGCGCCCTGTCAGTAAAGATGCTTTATCACTGCACACTCAGATACCTACAGACCTGATAAAAACTCAAACCAAGTTACATAGCGAGGGGTCCATTAACCCAGCTCATTTGCTGCTTTCATTAACCTGATATTCTCTTGGAAGACTAGGGGGATTTAAAAAACAACAATTTAGAAAAAGTAACATACACCTGGGAGCTACCCCAATCACAAGAAGCTGAAGGATGAATGCACCTCAATCCCTGAGGAGAAGTAAACAAATCAGATCAAAATACATACTTTTCCATTTTAAATAAACTTTTAAAAATCTGAGAAATAAAGAAACCAAAACCCCTACTATTAACATTTTAGCATTTTTGCCCCCTATACACACTGTTTGGTAGTTTGTGTAACATGCTACATATACAATTATGTACCCTGCATTTTCACTCACAGCATACATATTTTCTATATTACTGCGTACATCCTTATAGCCCCCAAATTTAAGGCTATGTGGTATCTTGTCAGCAGGCAATGAACTCTAAGCTGGTAAAAAAACAAAGAACATAAGCATCAATTCAACATGGAAGCCTGAGACCGCTGCTCATCATGCCATCTTCAAATCGACTGCTAGCTCCACCACTGAACTTGACCCAGCTGCATTTCCCAGGGGCCAGGAGGATCAGTTCCTTTGGCAATCCTCGGGCCATATCGCTTCTGGAAGTCACAGCTTAAGACCACGGGTTATTTAAGTGGCCACTGCCACTACCGTGCAAAGAGTAAGGGCTAAGTTTCCAACGGTGCCAATAACCACAAGTGTGGGGAAACAAGCAACAAAGATAGCCACCCATTCAACAAATATGGAAAAGCACTGCTGTGCGCCAGGCACCGAGGACACAATGCTGCACAGAGGCCATAGGGAAGAGGGACATCGTCAAATAGCCACAAAAACAGATTTTAAATCCCAAGAGTGACAAGTGCTACTGAGGAGAGAAATATCGCACCACAAAGACTCACAGAAAACGGGTGTTTATAAGAGTCAGGAGGTTGAGGATGGTTTCCCAGGCAGAGAAAGCATTAATGGGGTGCAGGGAGGGGAGGTGGGAGACAAGGCCAGAAAGAAAGGTAGGGGTCGGCAGCCCATGGGCTGACCACGTTCAAGAGTTTAGTCTCCAGCTTAAACCAAGGGAAAGGCCAAGGAAGGATCTTTAAAGTATGTGCAGTGCCTGGGGAAAGGAATGTGATCAGATTTGTATTTCAGGATCATCACTGGAGCCTCAACGTGAGGCAAAAGCAGGACGGCCGTCAGAGCAGTCCCAGGATGAGCCTGCCCCAGGAGACGTGCCAGGCGGTGTCCTACACCCAGGCCCTTTCATCAACACTGTCTCCGAGGCCCTCCACCTCCTCTCGCCTGCACCCACTTCTTTCCTCCTCCACTCTTCTCTCCTCCCGTTCTGCTTCTCTCATTGGCTCTGCCGCTCTCCAGGCCAACCACAGACAGGTCAAATGGTGACACCTCCCTGTACCTGCACAGTGGGCGGGGCTCCCCTAAATCCCAGCCATGCCCAACACAACACAATGCAGATGACAGAATCTGACCACGGGAGAGATGACTGGAACACCCAGGACAGGCTGGAGAACTATGGCGTAAGGAAAAGAGGATGGGAAAGTGGTTGGTTGTTTGCTTTTATTTAAAGGTTTTTTTTAATGTGGACCATTTTTAAAGTCTTTATTGAATTTGTTACAATATTGCTTCCATTTTATGTTTTTTGGTTTTTTGGCCGCGAGGCATGTGGGATCTTAGCTCCCCAACCAGGGATGGAACCCTCACCCCCTGCATAGGAAGGCGAAGCCTTAACCACTGGACCACCAGGGAAGTCCCTGTTTGTTTGTTTTTAATTTAATGGAAAACAAGAACAAGAGTTAGGAATCCTAAAACATACCAATGCTGGGACTCACGAGCAGAGATACAGGTGGGTCTGGGGTACAGCCCGGATGTCGGGATTTTATAAAGCTCCTCAGTGGATGCTTAGGTACAACCAAAGGTGAAACCCAGTGGCATTATTTTTTTAACTTTTTATTTTGAAATAATTATTTACTCACAGGAACTTACAAAAATAGTGCACAGAGTCCCATGAACCCTTCACCCAGCTTCCTCCAGTGATGGTATCTTATATGATTAGAGTACAATAGCAAAAGGAAGAAACTGACATGGGTATAATACTGATAACTACACTATGCCTCTTACTCAGCTCTCATCAGTTTTTGCATGCCCTGATGCAAAAACTGTGTGTGTGTGTGTGTGTGTGTGTGTGTGTGTGTGTGTGTGTGTGTGTAACTCTATGCAATTTGATCCAACGTATAGATTTGCGTAACCACCATCACAATCAAGATACAGAACTGTTCCATCTCCACAAAGTAACTCCCTTGTGCTACCCTTTTATAGTTCCACCAGTCCTCTCCCCTCCCTGTCACTGTCCCACAGCAATCAGTAATCTGTTCTCCAACTCTGTAATTTTGTCATTTAGAAAATGTAATATAAATGGAATCATATAGTATATAACATTTGAGATTGGCTTTATTCTCAAAGCACAATGCCCTTGTGATTCATCCAAAAGTTGGTGCCTGTATTCATTCCTTTTTATTGCTGAGTAGTATTCCATTGAATGGATGGACTGGAGTGTGTTTTTTGTTTTTAACATCTTTATTGGAGTATAATTGCTTTACAATGTTGTGTTAGTTTCTGCTGTGTAACAATGGAGTGTGTTTAACCATTCACCCACTGAAGGACATTCAAATTGCTTCCAATTCGGGGCTATTATAAATAAAGCTGCCACGAACATTCCGGTACAGGTTTTTGTGCAGACATAAATTTTTATTTCTCTGGGATGCATGTCCAAGAATACAACTGCTGGGTCACGTGGCAAGTGCAAAGTTAGTTTTATAAGAAGCTGCTAGACTATCTTCCAGACTGGGTGAACCCTTTTACATTCCCACCAGCAGCGTCTGAGAGAACCAGTTTCTCTATACCCTTGCCAGCATTTGGCATTACTACTATTTTTTTGTTTCAGCCATTCTAGTGCTCATTCTAATAGATATTAGAATACATAGTACTATCTCATTGTGATTTTAATTTTCATTTCTCTAATGGCTAATGATGTTGAACATCTTTCCACGTGCTTATTTGCCATCTGTATATCCTCTTCAGTGAAATGGCTGTTCACATCTTTTAACCATTTTTAATCGGATTTTTTGACTGCTTACTATTGCATTTTGAGAGTCCTTGATTCATTCTGAATACAAGTCCTTTGTCAGACATGTGGTTAGCAAATATTTTCTCTGAGTCTGTAACCTGTCTTCTCATCCTCTTCACAGGGTTTTTCACAGAAGTTTTTAATTTCTTCTGACAGAAGAAATCTGACTGATTTTTTTTTCTTTAATGTCCTTTTGGTGTGATGTCTAAGAACTCTTCACCTAGGCCTAGGTCCTAAAGATTTTCTCTTGTGTTTAATTCTCAAACTTTTATAGTTTTATGTTTTACAATTAAATCTATGATCCATTTTGAGATAATTTTTATAAGGTATAAGGTTTAGGTAGAGGTTCAGTTTTGCCTCTGACTGTTCAACTGACCCAGTACCATTAGATGAAAAGACTCTTTGTTTTATTGGATTGCTCTTGTACCTTTGTCAAAGATCAGCTGGACCTATTTGTGTGGGTCTATTTCTGGGTTCTCTATTCTGTTCCATTGACCTCGGTGTCTATCCCTCCACCAATACCACACTGTCTTAATTACTTTAGCTATTAAAGTAAGTCATAAAATCGAATAGACGCCTTCTACTTTGTTCTTCTTTTTCAAACTTGTTTTACCTATTCTAATTCCTTTGATTTTCCATATAAATTGAAAAATAAGCTAGTCTACAAAAAAACACTTTACTGGGACTTTGACAGGAACTACAGTAAACCTATAGATTTGGGGAGAACGAACATCTTTACCTTGTTGACTTTTCCAATTCACGAACATGGTATCTGCCTATCCATTTATCTCGATCGCCTGTGAATACCTTCATCAACATTCTGTAGCTTCAGCACACACATCATGTCCATGTTTTGTTAGATTTATACCTAAGTATTTCAATTGTTTTAGGATTGATTATAAATGGTATTGTGCTTTTAATTTGTGTTTCCATGTGTTCATTTCTAGGACAGAGAAATAATTTTTGTGTGTGGACCTTGTATCCTGTGATCTTGCTGAATTTACTTATTAGTTCCAGGAGTTATTTTGTAGATTTTTGGGATTTCCTATATAGAGAATCATGTCATCTGCAAACAGGGACAGTTTTATTCTTCCTTTCCAATTCGTATGCCTTATATTTCTTTTCTCAGCATTGTGCTGACTAGGACCTCCAGTTCTGTGCTGAATAAGACTAGTGAGAACAGACATCCTTGCCTTGTTCCTGTTCCGGGGGCGGGGGAAGCATTCAGTCTTTCATCACTTTTAGCATGATGTTAACTGTAGATGCTCTTTATCGAGCTGGGGAAATTCCCCTATATTCCTACTTTGCTAAGAGTTTTTATCATGAATCGGTGTTGAATTTTGTCAAATGATTTTTTTGCATCAATTGATAGGATTATGTGATTATTTTTTCCTCCTGTAGTCTGGTGATATGGTGGATTACATTCATTGATTTTCAAACAATGAAGCAGCCTTCCATACCTAGAATAAACCTCACTTGGTCATAGTACATAATTCTTCTTATATGTTGCTGGATTTGTCTTCCTACTACTTTGCTGAGGATTTTTGTGTCTATGCTCTTGAGGGATATTGGTTTGTTGGGTTTTCATACTGTCTGTCTGGTTTTGGTATCAAGTTGTAATGGCCTCATAAAATGAACAAGAAGGCATTCTCTCTTGTATTTTCTGGAAGAGATTATGTAGAATTGGTGCCTGTTCTTTAAATGTTTAGTGGAACTCTCCAAAGAAACCTTCTAGTCTTGGAGATTTCTTTTTTGGAAGCTTTTAAATTATGAATTCAATTTCTTTAACAGTTATAGGACTACTGAGATTACCTATTTCATCTTGGATGAGTTTTGGTAGTTTGTGATATTCAAGAAATTGGTCCATATCATCTAAATTGTCAAATGTATGTGTATAGAATTCTTTGTGGTATTCTCTTACTGTCTTTTTAATAGCTGCAGGATCTGTAGTGATAACCCCTGTTTTATTCTTAATATTGCAATTTATATCTTCTTTTTTATCTTTTTCAGTCATCTTAAAGATTTAACCGGGCTTCCCTGGTGGCGCAGTGGTTGAGAGTCTGCCTGCCAGTGCAGGGGACACAGGTTCGAGCCCTGGTCCAGGAAGATCCCACATGCCGCGGAGCACCTGGGCCCGTGCGCCACAACTATGGAGCCTGCGCTCCACAACTACTGAGCCCGCATGCCACGGCTACTGGGGTCCGCGTGCCTAGAGCCCGTGCTCCACAACAGAGGCCACCGCAATGAGAGGCCCGTGCACTGCAGCGAAGAGTAGCCTCTGCTCGCCACAACTAGAGAAATCCCGCGTGCAGCAACGAAGACCCAACGCAGTCCCCCCAAAATAAATAAATAAATTTTAAAAAAAACAAAAAGATTTAACCATTTTACTGATCTTTTTAAAGAACCAGCTTTTTCACTGATTTTCTCTGTTGATTTTCTGTGTTCAACTTCAATGATTCCTGCTCTTATCTTCATTATTTCCTTTCTTCTGCTTGCTTTGGTGGGGGCAGGGGATCTTTTCTCTTTCTAGTTTCTTGAGGTAGGAACTTAGATTATTGATTTCAGATCTTTCCTCCATGCTGACTTAAATATTTAGTGCTATAAAATTTCCTCTCAGCACTACCTTAGCTGTGTCCCATAAACTTTAATATGCTGTGTTTTCATTTTCATTCACCTTGATGTATTTTTAAAAATTTGCTTTGAGACTTCCCCTTTGACTTATGAATTATTCAGAAGTGTGTTATTTGATTTCCAAGTGTTTGGAGATCTTCCTGTTATCTTTCTGTTGTCGGCTTCTAGTTTGATTACATTATGGTCAGAGAACATACTCTGTATTATTTCCACTCCTTTAGATAAATTGAGGTCAGTTTTATGACCCAGGGTATGGTTTAACTTGGTAAATGTTTCATGAGTACTTGAAAAAGATGTGTTTTAGGCTCTTTTTTGAGTGGAGTGTTCTATAAATATTAATTAGAACTGCTTGGTTGATAATGCTGTTCAGTTCTTCTATATCCTTGCTGATACCTTATTTAGTAGTTCTTTCAAATGCTGAGAGAGAGATGCTGAAGTTCCCAACTATTATTATTGTGGATGTGTCTGTCTTTCAGGTCTATCCGTTTTTGCTTCATGTACTTTGCAGCTCTGTTGTTTGGTTCATACATATTTAGGATTGTTGTGTTTTCTTAGTGTAATGACATTTTCATCATTGTGTAATGTCCCTCTTTGTCTCAGGTAATTTTCTTTGCTCTCTAGTCTACTTCATCTGATATTATACATAGCCATTCCTGCTTTTTTTAAAATTAATTTTTACATGGTATACCTTTTTCCACCCTTTTACTTTTAATGCACCTATAGCAATATATTTAAAGTGAGTTTCTTGTAAACAGCACATGGTTAAGTCACATTTTTTATCCATTCTGTTATCTCTATCAATTGGTATATTTAGACCATTTACACTTAAAGTAATTATTGATGTTAGGGCTTAGGTGTGCCATTGTATTATTTGTTTTCTCTTTGTTTCCTGTTTATCATTCCTCTTTCCCCTTTTTCTTGCCTTCCTGTGAGTTACTTGTACATTTATCTATAGACGTTTTGAGTATATCTCATTGTATAGTTTTTTATTGGTTTTTAGTTTTTTAGTGGTTTGGGTTTTTTTTTTCGGTTATTACAATATACATATGGAACTTACCAGAGACTACTGGTATCAATGCTTTCCCATTTCAAGTGAAGTGTAGAAACCTTACTTCCATTTGGGTCTTCGTTGCTGCACGCAGGCTTTCTCTAGCTGTGGCAAGCGGGGGCTACTCTTTGTTGCGGTGCATGGGCTTCTCACCGCGGTGGCTTCTCTTGTTGCGGAGCACAGGCTCTAGGCACATGGGCTTCAGTAGCTGCAGCAGGCAGGCTCAGTAGTTGTGGTACACGGGCTTAGTTGCTCCGCAGCATGTGGGATCTTCCCAGACCAGGGCTTGAACCCGTGTCCCCTGCATTGGCAGGTGGATTCTTAACCACTGTGTGACCAGGGAAGTCCCTCTCTCCCCACTTTTTAATATTCTTTTAAAAAAATATTTATTTATTTGGCTGCGCCAGGTCTTAATTATTTATTTGGCTGCACCAGGCCTTAGCTGCGGCAGGCTCCCAGTTGCGCCATCTAGTTCCCTGACCAGGGATCAAACCCGGGCCCTCTGCATTGGGAGCACAGAGTCTTAACCACTGGACCACCAGGGAAGTCCCCTCTCCCCACTTTTTAAACATAATTTTCTCATATAGTATCTCTACATATATTGACATCACACCAGATATTATACCTTATGCTTCAACCATTAAACATAATTTTAAAAGCTAATGAGGATAAAAACAGCCTATTAAACGTACTTCTATTTTTACCCATCCACTGTTTTTGTTTTGTTTTGTTTTGTTTTCTTTCTGGAGTTCCAGGCCTCCTCCTGTTATCATTTACTTTTCTGTTTAGAGAACTTTCTTTAGCCATTATTTAAGGGTGGGTCTGCTGTTGACAAATTTTCTTTGTTTTCCTTCGTCTGAGAGTGTTTTTATTTTCTCTTTATTCCTGAAGGATATTTTCACCAGATGTAGAACTCAGAGTGGAACGTTCTTTTTGTTCAGCACTTGAAAATGCTGTGCGCTTCCTTCTAGACTCCATGATTTCATATTAGAAATCCACTGTCATTCAAATCATTCTGCTGCTATGGGTAAAACATTGTTTCTCACTCTCTGTTTTTTCTTTGTCTAAAGACAAAGAAGTTTTGAGAAGTTTGATTATTATGTGTCTTGGCATAGATTTCTTTGGGTTTATCCTGTTTGGGTTTTGCTCAGCTTCTTGATTCTGATGGTTTATCCCTTTTGCCCAATTTGGAGAGTTTTCACCCATAATTTCTTCGAATGCTTTTTATTTCTATAGTCTTCTCTTCTCCTTCTGGGACTCCAGTGACACAAATGTTAGACCTAATGTTATTGTACCAAAGGTCTCTGAGGCTCTGTTCATTGTTTTTTTTTAGACTAGTTTCCATCTGTTGTCTGGACAACAGATAGACAGGGTAAATTTTATTGATCTGTCTTCAACTTCATTGATTCTTTCCTCTGTCATCTCTATTATTAAGCTCATCCAGTGAACTTAATATGGTGATTTATTTTTCAGTTCTATAATTTCCATTTTTTTAATACCTCTAATTTTTGCTGAGATTTTCTAATTATTTGTTTGTTTCAATAGTGTTTGTAATTGCTCATTAAAGCATTTTTCTGATGGCTGCTTTTGTCAGACAGTTCCAACATCTGAGTCTTCCCAGTGTTGGTATCTGTTGATTGCCTTCTCATTTAAGTTCCAATTTTCCTGGTTCTTGGTATGACAGGTGATTTTTTTTTTTTACTGTATCCTGGGCATTTGAGCTATTATGTTATAAGACTCTGGATCCTATTTAAATTTAGCAGGCACTGACCCTATTTAGATTAAGCATATAGATCCTGGGCTACTTTTGTGGGCTGTGATGCCATGACAGTTTAGTTTCTAGAGCCCTTGCAAGGCTATTCTGGTCTTCTTCATTTGTGTTACCTAGAGGTCACTCTGAAAACTTGGGTGGCATTTCACACTGTAGTTTATTTTCTCAAACTTTTCGGCACATTAATTCTGGTCAGATTCATGTACGTGTTGGTCAGGATTTTGCTCAAGATTTCCTACATGGGTTTAATGAATCCCTTTCTCCAGCTCCCTCCTCCGCAACATCTTCCCCACTATCTAGTGGAGAGGGTGAGGGGGGCCACTTACTACTGCTGAGCCCAGGGCAGAGGGTGAGAGTCCAGACTTCCCATTTGGTCTCCACTGACAATATGCCAGTAGGGAAGGAGCAAACTGCCCCAGATACAGTTTGCTATCTGTATTTTAAGCCACACACAACCAGGCTGGACTCTTATCTAGAGGCTTGGGAGGACAATCCACTTCCAAGCTCACTCAGGTTGTTGGCAGAATCCAATTTTTGAAGCAGGAGGTCTGAGGTCTCCATTTCCTTGCTGGCTGCTAGCCAAGGTTTGCTCTCTGCTCCAATAAAGTTGCCTGTATGCCTTCTCACATGACCACTCCATCTTCAAAGCCACAAGTCCTCCTCACAGTTTCAACCTCTCTGACTTCCTCTTCTGCCACTAGGAAGAGAAATTTCTCTTCTTTTAATGGCTCACGTGCTATGATTAAGCCCCCCTGAATATCTCTCTTTTGTAAAGTCAACTGCACCATATAACATAACACAATTACTGGAATGATAGCTCATCACATTCACAGGTTCTGGGGATTCAAGGAGTGGAATCTTGGGGACCATTGCTAGAAATTCTGCCCACCTCACTACCACTGGGTAGAAGGCAGCGTTTAGTCCAGTGTCTAGTTAATGCAGAGTATCTGCAATCAGCATGTGTTAATTCTAATGGACTCACATAGAGCACTGTTTACATATTGGTGCGTTGTTTTTGTATTTGTGGTACACATTTGTTTTTACAATTTCTAGCATGATTATGTTTCCTTATATATTCATAAACATACTTTAGAAATAACATAATATTTTCAAATGTAGAACTACAGGTCACAGGCTACCAAGCCATGTGCTTGAGAAAAGATATTAAAGAGGATGACACTGCCCGTCAGTCCCATTGTACAAAAGGAGTGCCCAAGCTTCATCAAGCAGCAAGTCACATGAATTTTTAAAAATATTCCAAGGCCCCTACACCAACTCCTGCCCCTACTCCAAACTTCTGACGATGCAGTGTGCCTGGAGCAGGGCCAGACTGGAGACTCACTGGTTTAGGGTCCCCTGTGGGACAGCCACACTATACAAGTTTAAGTGTCCAGTAATGATCACAGCAACATCTTACATGGTTTAGATTTTGACCTGTTAGAAAGCTGGGGGTTGAAACACATGATTCCCAAGTCCCTTTCTAAGCTCAGATTCGATAATCCGGTCATTAAGAAAATAAAACTCCATTATGCATAATCAGCAAGATCAACTCGGTCAGGGGACCACTCTCCCTGAGTCACAAGACACCCCTCCACACAGACACACACACACACACACACACACACTCTCTTCCTGCATTGCAAGTGACAAAGCCTGAGGAATCAGCCAACTGGTGTGGCTTTTATTGGCAACACACTTGTCTTTAATTACTCCGGACCCTTCCTGGAGTACCTTTTTTTTTTTTTTTCGGTATGCAGCCCTCTCACTGCTGTGGCCTCTCCCGTTGCGGAGCACAGGCTCCAGAAGCGCAGGCTCAGCGGCCATGGCTCACCGGCCTAGCCGCTCCGCGGCATGTGGGATCTTCCCGGACCGGGGCACGAACCCGTGTCCACTGCATCAGCAGGTGGACTCTCAACCACTGCGCCACCAGGGAAGCCCGAGTACCATTTTTTATAACAGCATCTAACAGGCTCCAGTTGTTAATTTTAAGATTTTGTTCCCTAAAAGAAAACTATATATTGAAAGTTTAAAGAATAATTCGAGTTGGAATTGGTTGTTTGCAAGGACCCCACGGATGGGGAACAACTAGATAGTCACACAACTGGATTATTTACCACTCTAAGAAAAGACAACCAAGATCCTTCTGAAAAGCATACCCTAAACACCACAAAATAACAAGCCTCCTTACAAATGAGTAAAATGAAATATTTTCCCGAACTGACTTGCTTTCAGAATTCATAGGAAAAACAGCACCAGCCCATAAATCCAGGCAAAGATTGCTCTTTTGAGTTGAAATACCTGATTTCTGAAGAGAATCCTTTAAAATGCAGAAAACAAGTTCACAACCATGATTCTGAATATAGAATAGCAACCTGGAAATCTCTACTTGATGCCACTTGTAAAGTAACTTTGTAATTTTTTATTAACTCAAGACTAGCAGGGGCTTCCCTGGTGGTGCAGTAGTTAAGAATCCGCCTGCCAATGCAGGGGACACGAGTTTGAGCCCTGGTCCGGGAAGATCCTACATGCTACGGAGCAACTAAGCCCGCGTGCCACAAGTACTGAGTCTGCACTCTAGAGCTGGCGTGCCACAACTGCTGAGCCCATGCTCCACAAGAGAAGCCACCGCAATGAGAAGCCTGCGCACTGCAACGAAGAGTAGCCCCCGCTCGCCGCAACTAGAGAAAGCCCGTGTGTAGTAATGAAGACCTAACGCAGCCAAAAGTAAAAGTAAATAAAAGTTAAAAAAAAAAAAAAAAAGACTAGCAGAGTAACTGAGAGACTTCTCTCCAAGTGGTACAAATGTGCAAAATATTGACAGGACACTTGGGGAAGGCAGGATGCAGCGGGTAATAATGGTGAGGGGCTTAACCCCATCAGGACAATTTGGACACCCAGATAATGCTGCCTGCTTGAGCTCAGGGTCTGGCGCCAGTCTGCTCAAGTTCCAAAGTTCTCTGCTCCTCATAGCTTGTAAGTCTTTTAACCTTAAGATGCCTCAGTTATCTCTTCTAAAACATGGGCGTGATAAAAAAAATGGTATCTATGCCATAGACGGGTGTAAAGGATTTAATGAGATAAAGCATGTGAAGGGCTTAGGCTCACTCCTGCCTGGCGTTAAGTGTTCAACAAATTTTAGTCCTTGTACACAGACAGACACGAGCAGATTATACATAATGCATACAAAGCCAGGCAGCCAGAATGTTGTCATTATTATTCCATAAAGTAACACAACAATCAGGGCCAAAAGATAACTGTAGGTTCACTTAGCGTGTTCCAACAGAGCTGTCTGATGAATCCAGTCAAAACCCTCACAAGTGGCATTTTAATCAGGACCATATTTGCAGAACAATGTCTAACATGTGCGCCCCAGAGTAAAGTGTGACCAAAGGCCAGGTCACAGGAGCTAACACTGTCCTCCTGTGGAAGAAGTTACATTCGTAATGATACCTTGTTCCTTTTCAGGCGTCTCATTTGTGCTCACAGCCTCTGGTGCCAGCACGTCGCAGCCCGGTAAACGCTCCCTGAGGAGTTCGGCTTGACCCCCACCCCCGAGCACATCACCACGAGAGTCGTGCGCAGGACGAGGCTGCGCACACTATGAAACACGCCTGGAAAACTCGCGCCGCCTTTCCAAGAGACACAAGTACCTTGAAGACAATATCCCATACACTTCACAAAATCAGTGGCCCTTGGGGTGAAAAAGCAAAGTGAAATGGGATCCAAGAGATCTACTTCAGGGTCTCTGAGTATAGAATAGCAACTTGGAAATCTCTCTGTTATGCCACTTGCTGAAGTAAATTTGTGATTCTTTCTGAAATCAAGACAAGCAAAGTAAGCGTGAGCTTTGTCTCAGACTGGTGCAAATAGGCAAAAGCCTCACCTTCCACCTCATCGATGAAAAATATGACCATTTTCACCAGCCACTTTACACAAATACAAAAAAGGCTCTGGATACGCCAGAGAGAGATCTAAAACACCTAGCAGATGAAAGCTGAGGCAATAGGAAACAGCTGAAAACGGTTACACTCAGCAGAAGACCTGCAACTACAAGTAAACACACCTCGGCCTTCGACAAAGCGGCCTGTGGCTGCGGCGCGTGCTAGTGTTATGCCCACAGAGCGACTTAAAGATCAACAAGCACATTCTTTTAACCCCTGCTGCAGTTTCCTGCTTTCTACTCAAGAGCCTGGGTCCCGCTGCCCCTCACCAAAGGTCGCCCCCCAAAGCAGGCAGACCCGTGCATGGCAGCCCAAGCCATGGGTTCAAGGCCTCTGCCTTTTGAAATTCCTTTGTCTGTCTGTGGATACATGTCAGGAGAACTCAGGAAAAGGCTGCTAATAAATCCTTTGCTGGACTCATGGCCACTGTTGTCTGCCTCTGAGGTAAGGTTCTGAAAGGGGGACACTGGTCAGTGAATCCAACATGGGGAAAATGAACCCCTGTGAAAGAGCCCACATCTGCCTCTCATTGGTGGCTGTCCTTCTGTTCTAGGTGGTAGTTTCAGGTCTCAGGAGGGCAGCCATTTTTTTTTTAAATGAATGACTTTGAGGATTTCATCCTAGTGACTCCCACTATTATATCCCATATTATGCTCTATTGTGGTCTATACAGAAAAAAAATATCCAAAACTTGGAAATGAAGCCAAAAATGATCATCGTGTGAACTTTTAACGTCATGCTGATCCATTTTCTGATAAGTGTGCCCCCCGCACCACGAAGGGTCATCTGATTCCCTCTGAAAACATAACCTGACTTAACCAACACTTTATTAGGACATTTTACAACTCTATAAAAGTCCGAGGATAACATGTAGAAAAACAATAAGGTACGCCATAGCCTCTTTTTCTTTTCTGGTAGAGATGATAACCCCAGAGGTTAAGACTTTACTGTCCTCTAAGACATGAACCCATTTTGATCTTCTTTGTCCTTTTTTTAAAAATTTTATTGAAGTATAGTTGAATTTACAATGTTGTTTTCATTTTGATCTTCTTTGAACATTCCTCTTTCCATGGACTTTTTAATCAGTTCCTCACATCCTCACTGAATCAGTTTTGTTATTATGCTAGTTCTCTCATTAGATGAGTTCAATAAAACTTTGACACATGCTCTCTACTGGCATGTTTTTAACAATCTAAGAATGAGCCTTTGATAGTTCATGGGCCCAACAATCAAATGATCCCTGGGACATTGAGTTCTGTGCTTAAGGACCCCTCAGCGGTCATACTCAAAAGGTCAACCATGCAAAGACCAGCACATTCAGGCACAAATGAGGCCCCAGCACAGGTGGGACACCCCTCCTCCACAGAGGCCACATATGTAAACAGAGAAAAACATATATGTTGAAAGTGAGGGAGGGCAGTAATTCCACTCCTACACGTATATACACAAGAGAAATGAGTGCCTGTCTCCATAAAATACCCAAACTGGAAACAACCCAAGTGTCCTTCCACAGGAGAGTAGATAAACAAATTACAGTTTATTCATAAAATGGGATACTATACAGCAAGAACAAAGCACTGCTATACACAACAACATTCTGTTGTGCAAAAGTAGCCATATATAAGAGAGCACATATTGTATGACTCCATTTACATGAAGCTCCAGTACAGGCAAAACTAACCTATGAGGACAGATTGCCTATGAGAGGGGGAATGACTGGGAAAAGGCATGATGGAACTTTCTAGAGGGATAGAAATAAAATTGATCTGGATGATGCTTACAGAGGCACACACTTACATTAAAAAAATTATCAAGCCATACAATTATGACTTCAACATTTTACTCTATGTAAATCGCACCTGAAAATGAATAAATTTTTTAAAGGAGGAGGGATAAAGAAAAATGTATTCTAAAAGAAGTGGATGAGAGAGAGGTATAGAGAAGAAAGGGAAGAGGGATTTTAAAAGATTCTTCTTCTACATGTACAGTAAATAAATTAAATAATAACTAACTAAATAAAAGAAAAAGAGGAACAAACCCAAAAAGCCACGGGGCCTGGTTAGGTACATTTACGGGTGCCAACAAATTTCAGCCCCAGAGCTGGCAAAGCCCAGGCATCTTCTTAACGATGGGATGGCCGGACTGCCTGGTATTTTTCCTTTGAGAAATTGAGACAATACAGAGTTGCGGGTGGGTACTGAATCCCCAAACTTTAGGAGATCAGGTTCATTTGGGACACTGTTTAAGGATCCGATAAATGAATCAAGAAAATGCTTAAGGTAAGCTCTCTGACAGCGGTAACACTGGCATAAAGGTACACAAATAAACAACGGGATGCCACAAGATTACCCAATTCAGTCTGGGGACAGATGATTCTTAAGCCAAATAAGGCATGTGTAAACCCACTTCCAAAACTGTGAACTTATGCCAATATGATTATTAGTACCTAAAGATGTATTTTCAGCTTCTAGAACTCTCTATGGCAGTGTTCTTTATTGTTAAACCCTACGGCCTCCACCTACTGGATTTTCAATAATAGGCCTAAAACATTCCCAGTGGGTGAAGACTTGAAGATAGACTCAGCCATCCGAAAGAAGAGAAGTTTCTTTTTCTGCCAAGTCTAACAGCCACAAGTGGTACAGCCCCAGCCGGTCCTGCCACATCCTTTCTGGCCCAGGTGGAACAAGCACCTCCCAAGCATGAGACTTCCCCGCCCTGGAGGTGCTCTAGCCGAGGTGAGACAAGTGTTAGGCAAGGGCAGGGGCTTCCAGGCCAGGGGAGAGGGTCCCTTCCTTCACCACAGGGACAGCGGCACACTCGGAAGGTGGCCGGCCACATGCTAAGTGATTTCCACGCACTGTCTCCTCTAATCCTCAGACTAGCCTGATGAGGCAGTCGGGCTCGGGAGGGGGAGAAACCCAGATGGCACACTCGAGTTAGGTAATCTGAGGTGGGATTAATAAAGAGGCTTTTACAAAGTAGGTGAGGTAGAGAGACGCTCCGGGGAGGCAGCTGAGGGCTAGAGACAAGGGAGCCCCAGGCCTGCCGGGATGAGGGGAAAGGAACGTATAGAAGAAAGGGACTTGATGGGAGCAGCCACCATCTGGCAGAGGGACACAGCCAGACCCAGGCAAGCCTAGAGCGGGGAGCCGGCGGGATAACCCCTGACCTTGCTGGCCTCCCCCTCCCTCCCGCCATCTCCCACCAGCCTCCCCTTGAGACAAAGCGCGTGGGCCACCGTGGGGCAGGATCCGCTGCCGTGGCCCACGCTGGCCCAGCCCAAGGCCGAGCGAATGGAGCGGGCTGGATAGAGGTCCTGGCGGTGAAGCACATCACCCCGCCCTGGTCACAGTGACGAGCTCCTGTTCCCCGGTGCTCCCAGGGCTCTTCCCGCATTGCCCTCCCTGCCCTGGCCTCCACAAACGCTTATGGTGCCCCGGCCCTGAGCAAAGGCCAACCTCGAGGTTTCAGAGGCTGTGGATCTGTGGTTTGGAATAAGCCAACAGGACACATTAAAGGCTTCCAAAGCGGGGCCCACCTTCTAAACTGGAGTTGGAGTCCCTTCTCCTTCCCACGGTCCTCCCCTCTCACTCCTTCCTCCTTCATCTTCACTGAAAGCTTTGCCTCTTTTATCCAGAAAAGTCCCCCTTCCAACCCAGAATTTGGCTGAACTTCAAGGATGGTCCTTGTCCCCAAATTGGGGATTTTGTTTGGAAGGGCAAAAGGATTCACCCTCATTTACACATCAGTAGACTCAACCCAAGGGGACCCAGATGTGAGACTTTCCTCCTCTTAAAATGGGAGAGAGAGGGCTGCCAGGTTCAACTGTAGTCCAAGAAAAAATGTCTATCCTCCCACGACTGTTCACAGAAAGCAAGGTTTATCAGCATGTAACCCACAAAACTCTCCCCAGCTTTCTGCACACCAAGAAGAAAGGACAAGGAAAAAGTTAGCAGGATCCTCTGAGGCAAGATCCTGAAGAAAGATGAAACTGGCTTTCTATTTGTTCTAGACTGGGGGCGGGGTACCGGTAGAGGGCCCAGGGGGTGAAGCCTGGAGCATATCACTGTTCTTCCTCAACAACCCCCTTCCATAAAA
The DNA here is from genome assembly GCF_951394435.1 of Stenella coeruleoalba. Lineage (NCBI taxonomy): Eukaryota > Metazoa > Chordata > Mammalia > Artiodactyla > Delphinidae > Stenella > Stenella coeruleoalba. Next base: position 15,852,630 of record NC_137152.1, read on the forward strand.
CCCTCCCACGTAGCCCACACGGCTCTTTAAGGGGGGCACCTGCTTCTCTGGGCCCAGCGTCCCCTACACCACCTGCCCCCTATGGCCCCAGGTCTCAGGCATGGTCTGGTGCCACCGGAACTACAGCAGGGGCCCCGGGGATTCCTGCACACAGCTCTCCCCACCAAGAACAGGCCCATCTGGCCCAGCGCTGGGCAGGAAGGCTACAGTCCAGGGACTTTTTAGACCCACTTGGTATTTCCCTCTGGGATCAGCCTGCAGGTGATTTCCCGCCCCCCCCCCTTTTTTTAACCTAATTCCCACTATTATTTACAACTGTGTGGTATGAAATTTCTTAACACGACTGAGTTACATTTTTTGTAATTAACCCTTCTGCAAAGAGCATAATTTTCAAAACCTTACTGAAAAAACAGATTTTACTCAATGCTTCATGGCCATGAAGGGGAAAAAGAAAATAATACTGCTCCTATCAAGAAAGCAATATGATACAAAGCTAGAAACATGGCATAATTGGAATTCTGCATTTAGTTTGACTGCTTCTTGATTTAAGTGGTCAAAACTGAGTTTCACCTCCATTTTGAATGGAATGGTAAAGGGCAAGAGTCTTTGAAACTATCAAAGCATAAAAAAAGTCCACAAATAAAACAATTTGACAAGCTTGACATTTTTCCAGCATTTTCTAAGTGATACACAGTTTGGAAAGAGAATATTCCGGGCCTTAAGAAAGTGATTTCAAAACAAGTATCCCCCGATATGAAGGGCAAAGCTATACGTGCTCCTCTTGACAGCATACAAGAGGTCAAGCTCTTAAAGAGTCCCATGAAATTCCTCCTCAAGTGCCGCCACAGCTTTGGGCAGTAGAACCCACACAGGAGACAGGAAAAGGGTTTCGCTTTGTACTCACTCTTACAAAGTTGTCAGGGAACAAACCTCTCCTGCCATTGATCTGTCCCTCCCACCAGCCTCCATCCTCCTTCCTGATGTTGGTGATGATCTCACCCACGGTGATCGTCAGCTCATCGTCGTGCTGGGCCTGGTAGTCAAACTCCACTATGGCCTCCACTGGAAGGAACAGGGACCAAACAAAAACAAGAACAAAACAAAACAGCACTTTAGATCAGATGTTGGAGAAGTCCAAAGCCCAGCAGCCCTGGAAGGCCAGGAAAGTCATATTCAAGGGGCTTCCCCTCTACCAATACTTAAAATAACAGGGCCACACATGGTTGCCCGACTTCGGTTAACCTGAGGCCTGTAGCACAGAAACCACAAAGTGCTGGTCTGCGGTCAGGCACAGGCAGAGTGGCCTACAGGTCTCAGGGCCAGCAGGGGCTTCAGAGGGGAAACCACACAATGACAGAAGGCCAACAACACTTGTGCACCACCCCGCCCCCAGACGGAGTCCAGCAACATTTCCCCAAGTGCAGAGGTGGCAGATAACTACAGGTGCAGGTTCGGCTCTCAGATGCCCTCTCCTTCACCAAGACTACGTGATGCTAACCTCTCTGGGCCTCAGTTGTGCAAAATGTGGGTGATGATCATTCCCACCCTACAGAGATAATGCCCGCCTCTCAGCAACAACTCGTGTGAACACAGCCGATAACAGAGGGCCCCGCCAGCCCAACCAACAACTCAGACCGCTCACATCTGCGGGCACAACTGCCTTCACAACAGATGGCTTCTTAGGCAGCAATACCATTTTAAACTGTTCTCCCAATCCACGGTGATTTTGTATACTTGGTAATAGGTGGAGGCAACAGATGAGGCAGACGGGTCTTCTGGTACCGATGCAAATTAGCAGAGCCAACCAATCCAGAGGCTGGTTAGTTTATCTATACATGGATTAAACAACTCATGTGTCTTTGGGCCTCGCCTCATGCCCACCTCAGTCAATCTCCTGTCCTTTTCCTTTTGTATTTGCAGCTTAATATGAATGAATGGATGGACAGACGGACGGATGGACAAAGGGAGAATGAATAAATACAAGGGTAGTGAAAATTAGGTGTAACCCCAAGCAGCGAATTAGCAACTTAGAAATTACAGTAAAAGAATGGAAGTGGAAAAGATAAGTGAGCTCTATAAAGAACACATACGCAAAAATGAACTCAAAATGGATCATACACCTGAATGTAAGAGCTAAAACTGCAACATTTTTGTAAGAAAGCATACGAGAAAATCTTAGTGATCTTGGGTTCGGCAAAGATTTCTCCAATGGGGCTTTGGTGGCACAGTGGTTAAGAATCTGCCTGCCAATGCAGGCGACACGGGTTTGAGCCCTGGTCTGGGAAGATCCCACATGCCACGGAGCAACTAAGCCCGTGCGCCACAACTACTGGGTCTGCACTCTAGAGCTCGCATACCACAACTACTGAGCCCACGTGCTGCAACTACTGAAGCCTGCGTGCCTAGAGCCCGCGCTCCGCAACAAGAGAAGCTGCCACAATGAGAAGCCCACGCACTGCAATGAAGAGTAGCCCCGGCTCGCCGCAACCAGAGAAAGCCCGCATGCAGCAACGAAGACCCAACACAGCCAAACATAAAAAATAAATAAATGTATATATAAAAAAAGATTTCTCCAACAGGAGACAAAGAAAGCACAAGTGACTTTTACAAATTCAATATATTGGGGTAGGTTTTCCAGGAAGAAGGTTGGTAGGTGAGGGGCTCCTTGTCAAATGCACTTTGCATATCCATTAGGGATACACTCTCAAAGTGTTTCCAGATCAAACGACCCCGCCCACCCAGACTGGTGTGCTCACCTTGTCCACTTATAATGTCAGCTAACCCAGACAGTTCATAAGCAACTCAAAGCAGAATTTGCTTTCCGAGATTAGTTTTGCATTCCAAAATTAGCTGGCTGACTCTGCTGTCAGAAATCTGCCCAGGCTGAAGTTGAGTTGTGAACCATTTTCATCACTTATCAACAGAAAGGAGAAGCATAAGAGCATAAACAAGGCAACCTTTTCAGATTTCTCCTGGTTCCTGACAAGTACAAAGGCAGAAACACTCCAATTTTCTTGTATCATATTCTCACCCCAGCAGGTAAAATGAGTCATCATAACAATCAGAACCAGGTCGATTAAAAAGCAGCTTTCTTCAAATTACCTAGACATGGATCTATTGAAGCTTTGCTATCGGAATGGAGATTACAGTAACCACTGTTTATGTGCCAGACACTTTTCCTGCATTATCTCACTTAATCCTCACAGTATTATGATGCCCACCTTCCCAATTAAAGAACCTGAAGCTTAGCAAAGCAGTTAAGCTTATTTTCTGAGCCAGTGCCCTCCAAACTGGGATGCACTCACTTCAGGAATTAGTGAACAAGATGAAAAAAAAAAAAAAGAAAACATCTATTCATTGTTTTCATTTTAAAAAGAGAAACATTCAACTTCTCTAACGCTCCAGTTGCAGAATGACACCAGCTCCTTCATCCAGCCTCTAGGTCAGGCAGTCAGGGGTGCTCGGAGGGCATGGAGCGGCCTGAGGGACAGCTGTGCCCCTAGACAAGGGCGGCTGCCAGGGCCAGCTTTCAGCTCCATGGGGCACCCTGCAGTTCTGGGAGGCCTCTTGGTAGAGCCTCTTTATGACTATTACCCCTTTTAACTAAAATCACCCTCACTAAATGGATGAGAGACTTGAGAAGATTTGGGTAAAGAAAGTAGGGGTTGTAGATAATACTCAACACACGACCAAGTCAACAAGAAAATGGTGGAGCTGCCACTTCAGCCCCTGGGTGGGAACTCTTTGTCAGCCATGTTGGGGGGTGAACACGAGGACAAGCCAATCAGCACAAAACACTCTGAGTTATCAAGATAATTTGTAATATGGGTTTTCTCCCACCCTTGATATAGGTGTTTAAGTTATCTAATTATAATATGGAACTATTGGGTTTAGCAAGATATTCAAAACTATGTACCTGAGCCATGAAGACAAATGTCCATTTTTCACCAATGTCTAAAACCACATAATAGTCAATCTTATGTTTTCCATAAGTTCATTAAACCTAATAATAAATATTTAGAAGCTTCTTTTGGGTTTTCTTAATCAACTAGTACAGCAATATATTACATGATCTATAAATAAATATATGTATGGAGATAGTCATTTTTTTAAATAACAGGTATTATTATTTTTTTAACAAGAAAAGGCTTGGAATACTGACCTAGGCTCCCCAAGGCTGCTCCTATCTTAGTACTTAGAGATGAAAGCTCATAGCTTTTCTGATGGGGACAGAAAATCGCCCTAAGTGGAGTTGGGGGGAAGCAGCACATGGGGCCTGCCTGAAGGAGCCGGGGGAGGAATCTGGTCAAGGGTCCATCTCGGCGCTGAACTTAAACCCTGTGTACTTTGGGGAACTCAGAACCCCATCCACTTCCAGCACACAACCTTGCTTCTCCTTTCCTCAACAGCAAGTCTCATTTTCTGCATTCTACACGTGGGCTCTATCAAGGTAAAGCTGGACGAGGGCAAAGGAATCTGCTTCAAGAAGATAGGTCCTAAGAAATAAACAGCTGCTGCCTGTTGTTGAAAACTGGAGAGAAGCACATCCTGGGTTTGCTTCCGTCTCCCTCTTATGAGGAGTCCAAGAACACAGCTTAACTGATGGCTGCTAGAAGTAAGGCTGGGGATTAGGGACTGGGGACTCAGGGATATATAAAGCATAACTGCATAGTTTTCGAGTCTTCCCAATATACTATTGAGCTGGTCTTTCCTGATCTACCCTTCCTTTAAACTCCGGGACACTTCATCACATGCACGCAGCCTAGCTCCTTCCTGGCTCATCCAGCCCCCAAGCCTCCCTGGGCCCTGGTATCGAGGCAATTCCACACTGTGGTGGCTGCATGTGTGTCTCACCCTCCCAGTGACCCTCTAAATGGCTTCTGGGTACAGATCTCCCTTAGTTCTGTCAGGGATGCCCTACGAGCATCCCTGACATACAGTAGGTACTCAACAAAGCCTTGAGAAGCTGACGGTTCAGCTTGCATTTGCATTTTATAATGGCAGATAGTTCTCTCTGCCCAACAAAGATGCTACTAAAATGCCAAGTGTCAATCACATTTTTGCAAATTGAGTCAGATCTTCAGTGCACTAAGGGAGCTTGCTATTTAAAGGATCCTGCAGTTAATTCTTTTGTAACATGAATAATCACTTCCTGCTTTACCTTTCCTGTCAAGAAGAATTTTTACATATCAGGTTTCTCTAAGAGAAGGAAACCTATGTATGGCTTTATTAAGAGCTCACAAAACATGAGACTATGTCTCTCCTACCCCTTCTAAGGGCTCTTCCTGTGTCCCTTGTAAGCCTTTGAAAGGTTTAGAACTTTGCTGTCCACTAAAGTGTCACCTGCCACACGTGGCTGTTGAATACTTGAAGTCTGGCTCGTCCAAATTGAGACATACTGTAAAATACACAGCAAGTTGCAAAGACTTATGAGGGAAACAAAAGAATGTAAAATATCTCATTAATTTTTAGATTGATTGTATGTTGAAATGATCCTATTTTAGATATGCTGGGTGAAATTCCTCAATTTCATTTCAAGCATTATTCAAATTAATTTCACTTGTTTCTTCTCCCTTTCTGAATGTGGCTACTAAAACATTCAAAATCACTTCTGCGGCCCGTATTACGTTTCTATTTTACAGAGATGCTTGAGGAGAATACTTGGCAGACAGGAGCTCTAGACCTCACACGGCACCAACACAGTCAAAATATTCACAAGGGCCCATGAGAAAGTGTGTGGCCCCAAAACCCATCTCCTTGCCTTCAGGAAGCTGCAGGTAGCTGCAGCAAGGATAAAACCCGACCTACAATTTTTTTAACAGTACCCTTTGGGAAACTACCTCTGGGCATGAGCACAAAATTAAAACATCAAGCTAAATAAAATATAACAGAGGTGTAATTAGGCCAACAGTAAACAAAATCCCATATTTAAAGACACCATAAATTACAAAACTTAAGGAAGTCTCCCTGTCAGAAAATACCACCCTCCAGCTGCCTGCCTCCACAAGTCGGCTCCAGCTACCATGGCTGCAAAAGCCAAAGCTACAGTTAACCCGAGGGCACAGAGAGATAGAGGCAGAGCCAGAGGAGATAAGAGATCTGCCTCGAAATGCAAAATGCTTCAACCTCCCCATCTCCGCCTTCAAACCTGCTGGGATGTCTCCTCCCCACAAAGATGAAATGGGTGGTTTTAACCGTGGTTGGCTAAGCCAGCTGCCAAGCAGCTTCTCACGGGGGCAAACTTCTCACAGTGGCGGTGGCGTTTCAGAGGCCCCGCTCTGTCTCTGTGACCGGCCCCTCCCCACCTCTGTGCACTGAACTTGATCTCTCCCGGGAGCTCACCACAATGCGTGAGCGTGAGCGTGAGCGTTCACTGCGGCTCATTCCAATCAGACTATGAGCTCTTGCTGGGAAAAGCCCTTCTCTTTTTCAGGATTCCACCTCCCTTGGCCAGCATCAAGTTTTATTCCAGCCCTCTGATTGAAGAGAGCAGATACAATCAAGAAGTAATTTTTCTTTTTTTCTTTCGGGGTAGATTTTTTTTTAAATTGGAGTATAGTTGCTTAACAATGTGGTGTTATTTTCTGCTGTACAGCAAAAAGTGAATCAGCTATACGGATACATGTAATTTTTCACCAAGAAAGATTTCACCAAAAAAGATCACAACTGCTGGTCATTAGAGATAGAAAGCACATGAGTTATCATCTTGTCAAACCCTTTTCTTAACTATACAGATGAGGAACTGAGGCCTGGAAGGTTCCATGACTGAGGCTCACAGAGCTAAATAATGGCAGCATCAAGACTAGGACTAAGCTCTCCCATCTTACAGTCCAGGTGAGAGAAGGGAAAATCTAAAGCAAAAAGGAAGGAAAACTGACACCATGAGGTCCAGACTTCCACACCGTTGGCCTTTTGTCCTTCTTTCTTTCACCCATAGCATAGTTTGCAGGATACCCGGAAAAAATTACACCAGTCAGGAACCTATGTTCAAATCTACAGAAACAGAAAACAGATGAGTGGTTGCCTAGGGCTGGCGTGGGAACGGGGCCTGACTGCAAATGGCTACGAGATGTCTTTGGGGGCGACGGAAACGTTCTAAAATTAAATTCTGGTGAGAGTTTCACAATGCTATAAATTTATTAAAATCATTGAACTGTACACTTAAAACGGGCAGAATTTTATACCTCAATATAGCTTTTAAAAATACAGAGTTTGTGTAATGCATATTTTGGAATTTATGATTGTAAAGATTCATGCATCGAGGTGGCTGCCTGTGTCTGTGTCCCAGGGAGAAACCATTCCCCACTCGGGGAGGGGAAGCCGTTTGGGGGACTTTCCCCTCCCTGATGAGATACAGTCTGATGGGACTGTCCATCAACATGCCCTGCCCTCTACCAGCACAGGACTCAACCATGTCGCACAGCAGCAGCTGTGACAAAGACTGGAACCGGCTGTGGCAAATCCCCCAGCAGGGCCCCCAGATGAGGCAGTGATCCCCGGGGCTGCCTGGGTGCCATCTTTCCCAGACCTGATCCTCCAGCTTTTCCTTCCACCCTGTAAACCAGCCCGTAGCCTTCCAGTAAATCCTCTTCCCTATTTTAGTTAAAGGGGAGTTGGTTTCTGTTGCTTACGGCCAGAGAACCCTAATGGATACACTCAAGCATCAACTTTTTTTTTTTTTTTAATTTTTTGGCCTTGCTGGCAGCATGTGGGATCTTAGTTCCCCGACCAGGGATCGAACCCATTCCCCCTGCAGTGGAAGCACGGCATCTTAACCACTGGACCACCAGGGAAGTCCAAGCATCGACTTTTTAAAAAACCAGACTCTTCCCAACACGAGTCTGCACGAAGCCCAGTTCTCACCACCTCATGCTTTCTCGGTAGTGTCAGGGCTAAGGGTTTGGGGACCTGAACTTCCCAGGTGAGGACCACAGGCGCTGCAGGGCTTTCAAGTCCAACAAAGCTGACCTTGACACCAGCCATGTTTTCCAGTGTCTTCACAAACACACCACTAAGGGGCACCAGGCCAACAAGGGGTCATTCCTAAGGCCTGAAACTTAAAAACTGAGTGTTAGCTCCCCCGAGGAAGCCAGGCTCAGAACGCAGACCTCAGTGAACAAAGAGCCACTGGGCCTGAACTCTCTCCCTGGGTAGGAGGCAGCAAACCGTTGTCTATAGCGGGCCAGGAGCAGCTCCCAGAACTGGGCATCAGCAGGGAAGTGGGAAAGAGAGAAATCAAGACGAGAAAGGAGAAACCCAGCTGTGAGAGACAAACGAAGGCCCACCACCGGCTGCCACAGCCAGCACTAAGGCCACTCCTGTCACACTGCTTTCTAGAACAGCCCAAGGAACCCAGGTCTCCCAGCCCATCTCCCCCCCTCTTGTCATCTCTAAGTGTCTTTACAGAGGATGTGAGATAGAAGAGAAAGAGCACAGGCTTTGGAGTCTGGGAGGCCTGGGACTGAATTCCAGCTGAGACATTCACTAGCTGTGTGACATGAACCTGGATACCTTGCTTGAGTTCACTTCCTTTGTGCTTAAAATTGGGAGATGATCTATCCACTGGGTAGCTGCAAGGAGAAGGGACGATGCCTGTAACCTCCTGTACACAGAAGCTGCTCCACGAACGACAGCCACTAGTCCCACCGGCCCTTATCATGCTGTGCTGTGACGGTTTCCCTGTGCCCGTCCTCCCTGTCTGCCCCCTGGAATGGGAGCCCTTAAAGGGCATATCTGAGTGTCCCCATCCCTCGCCTGGCACAAAGTAGGTGCTCGGTAAATGTTGGTGACTGAGTACATGTCCGGAGAAAGTGTGACCCCCCAAAACAGAGCTTATCACTCAGCACAATGAAATGCAGTTGCCACTGGGAGCCTAGTTGTTTGGCTGGAAGGCTAGACAAGGTCCAAGATCGGGATGACCAGACAGCCACAGAACAAGTATGGCACACTGGGCCAAGCCTATTGAGTGCTACTGGGATCAGCCTCAACTCCATCCCCACCTCTGCCATGACCGGACCACTGCCCCTGACAGCAGAAGGGCACTGGATGAAAGCTGAGAACGGGATGCAGGGCCAGGGCTGGGCCAGGCCGCCCCGCTCCCTCAATGGGGAAGCGTTTCACAAAGCCGGGGGTTAAGTCCCTCACAGCCTGCTCTAGGAAGCCTACACTCACCAGGGCCTCACCCAAGGAGCTAAGAACAATGAGTTATTAAACACTTCCCGACTAAAATTAACCCTTGCACACCTCATGCACAGCTCTCTTAAGAGCATGCATTAGACAGACTGGATGAGGATAAGTTAGCCAGAAAAAGACTCTTCAAATGAAAAAGGAAACAGAGAAAGCGTGCAGACGGTTGTGCAGGTTAAAAAACAAAAGTGAAGGTCTTCCCTGGTGGCGCAGTGGTTGAAAGTCTGCCTGCCGATGCAGGGGACACGGGTTCGTGCCCCGGTCCGGGAAGATTCCACATGCCACGGAGCGGCTGGGCCCGTGAGCCATGGCTGCTGAGCCTGCGCGTCCGGAGCCTGTGCTCCGCAACGGGAGAGGCCACAACAGTGAGAAGCCCGCGTACCGCAAAAAAAAAAAAAAAAAAAAAAAAAAAAAAGTAAAGACTAAAGACAATTGATTAGAGTTAGATAACCCTGTACAAAGAAGGACTCTGCATAACAGTCATGGAGGGGAAAATAAACTGCCTCTTAGAAAACCAATTTTGTAAAAAGTCAGTTAAATCAAAATGGTTTAGCCACTTAAAGAAAACAGAACCTTTTTTTAAGCAAAAGAGAGAAAGCACATGAATGTTGCTTTCTATAAATATTTAACAGTTTTAAGTAATAAAATGGCTTGAGGATAAGTAGAGATGCTATTTTTTTCCCCTGACTTTATAATGATAGCCTGGTTCTCAGACTCAAAGGGTATCCAAAGATAGGTGCCTGATTCCAGAGTGATCCCCTATTTTCCCCAGTGAGAAGATCCAAAAGATTTGGGGCCAACCTAACTTTAAAAGAGAAGATGAAACAGTTAAATGTCTGCTTGTACTATGTATTAATTTAATTAGAGATTATGTAAAATAAAATACTCAGAAAGTATTGCTTTTGGGACTTCCCTGGTGGCGCAGTGGTTAAGAATCTGCCTGCCAATGCAGGGGACACAGGTTCAATCCCTGGTCCGGGAAGATCCCACATGCTGCAGAGCAACTAAGCCCGTGCGCCACAACTACTGAGCCTGTGCTCTAGAGCCTGCGAGCCACAACTACTGAGCCCAAGTGCCACAACTACTGAGCCCGTGCGCTACAACTACTGAAGCCAGGGGCCCTAGAGCCCACGTGCCACAACTATTGAGACCACATGCCACAACTACTGAAGCCGGAGCACTCTAGGGCCCCTGTACCGCAACTACTGAAGCCCGCGCACCTAGAGCCCGTGCTCCGCAACAAGAGAAGCCACGACAATGAGAAACCCATGCGCCGCAACTAGAGAAAGCCCGTGCGCAGCAACAAAGACCCAATGTAGCCCCCCCAAAAAAAACAGAAAATACTGCTTTTCCCCCAACACCCCCTCTTTTCAGGAACCAATTTTATTCAACAGACACTACATGGATTGTTGAAACACGATTATGGATAAGGTATCTAAAAGGTTTGCTTGAACTTCTTTATTAAAAATTAATTTATATTAATTTATAGAGCCCTATAGTGCAAGATCCTTTGTAAGAACTGTAAAAGAATACATGATGGGGCGGATGGGAAACCGGCTTCAGAGTTGGACACGTGTGAAAGAAAAAAGGCAAAAGCCTTTCCGTTGATTTCAGTGTAGCTAAGCTGAATCAGCTTTAAGAGGCAAGAATGTTTAGAAGAGTGGAGAACAAGGTCAAAAGGAGGGAAGTGAAGAGGATTCCAGAGAAAAACATGGTCAGTCTGCCCGGGGGTGGGGGGCGCGGGTTGGGGGCGAGGGCTGAGTCACCGCCTGGCCTTCTGTTAACAAGAAATGTACTGTCTGGTAAGGGAGAAAGTAGACAGAGAGGTGACAGGAAACCACAGCGAACCTTTGCTGCCGAGTTAGTGCCCCTCTTCAGGCTTCGTTTATACCCCAGGTATAATAATCCTGCTAAACTGTGAGCCCCTGGAAGGCAGAAGGGAAGTGTAAAGCTGAAGCAGTGGGTCTCCTAAAAGAAAAGTCGCACTGCCCAACATATCTTCCTCCTTCAGGTGCTGAGCTGACTGGCCCCATCACTCACTCAAGAAATGTTTGTTGTTGGGTGGGGAGAAATTTACCAGGGTATTTTGACAAGAAGCTGAGAATCCAAGAAGATGGGATCTGAGACAAAGGCACAGGGCTGAGAGCAGAACATAACAGCAAAACAGCAGCTCTTCAAAGCAGTCTAGACTTCCAAACTGTCAGAAGCATAACTACTTTGAACTCCCCAACAGCCAAGTGGGAGATAACACCTAGAGCATTTGCAACACCATAATGTGTAGGTTATTTGGGCTGGCACATTTCATGGTTTCATACATGATGTTATACAGTAATTGTGAATCTTTCCACACTATAACCACCAACAGTTTCCAAGTCTTTTTGATTGGCATGTTTAATAGTAGGACAACAATTTGAATTGAAAGTTTTCAGTCAAGTATCCACTTCAAGAACATTCATAATCAACTAAATTATACTTTGTCACGATACCAGAAAACCACTTAGTAAGTATGCATTGTAGATTAACAAAAAATGGAAGTAAAGTTAAAACCCAACATTTTTCTTTCCTTTGAAGGTTATAATTTAAAGTTGGACAAACAGAAAAAAATACCTAAATAAACTGGACTGAGGCTTAAAATTTTGGAAACCTTTTCCAAAACTGAAACATGAGGTTAATAAAAATAAAGAAAACTAAAAGGATCAACATCCCCAAATCAATAGACCTCTAGGATGATCTGAGTAGATCAATGTGTATTTTTTTCAGAAATAATTACATTGTCTCTAAATATTATTTTTCATTTTTTAAAAAAAGCCAGGTAGCCTTGGAGAAATGGCTGATTCCAGGTCTGGGCAGGAAAGGTGACAAGCCTGAAATGTTTTGGCATACAAACACCTTGTCAAAAACAAGAAACATCTTGTCAAAGCAAGGAAGCCATCAAAGACTAACAGAGTCATGTCAAAAGGATTCAGAACTGAATGAGAAAAGGCTCCCACTTGCCGCAAATGGGACAATATGACTATCAGTAAGAATAACTGCAGTGGATTGAAACACATCAAATAGGTTCCATGTCTCAAACTGATACATGTTAATGTGAATCTATGTTGCAGAGTGATTTTTTTTTTTTTTAAATCAAGGCTAGGGAATCGACTCCCTGTTCTGAAAAGTGGTAAATTCAGGGAAAGAACCAAACGTTTATCCTGCTTTTTCCATATGAATTCAGGATAAACCGAATTGTTGATGAGAAGAAACTTCTCTTTACAGGAGTATTCTGGCCAGTAAGTGAAGAACGAATGAGAGAATTAGACAATCGACATTTCACAACATCTAATGTAATCAAGGACATGGGCAGTGGTCACTAACGGCTGCTAATATTACAAAAAGGGAGACAGCCAGGCTTCGAGAGCCTCATTAGGGAAGTACGCACCATTCCCATACCGCGCACTTGCCAACGAACCGAACCTAAGTCAGATCAACCTCTGGATTTACTGCCAGTTTATAGGGAGGACAGGGGTCCAGGAAGATGTTCAATGGCTCCTGAAAGTACAGTCAACCAAATCCAGACTGTAGGAGACTCCACAAGCAAACACGACTTAGTTTCTTCAACAGCAACAACAAAATTGCAAAGGAAAAAGAAAAGAAACGGGAGAACCTAGATTAAAAGAGACTCAGAGACGAGCAACCAATTAGAAAGTTCAGACCTTCCAAATCCAGATTCAAATAAATGCCTTTTGAAATATTTTAACTATGTGTAATAATTGGACATTTGAACTGGCTGCTTGATGATAAGGAAACATTGTTAGTTGCTGTAAGTATAAAAATGATACTGTGATTCTGGTTTTGAAAAGAGTCCTTATCTTTAAGAAATACATGCTGAGGTTTCACTGGTGGTGCACTGGTTGAGAGTCCGCCTGCTGATGCAGAGGACACGGGTTCGTGCCCCGGTCCGGGAAGATCCCACATGCCGTGGAGCGGCTGGGTCTGTGAGCCATGGCTGCTGAGCCTGCGCGTCTGGAGCCTGTGCTCCGCAATGGGAGAGGCCATAACAGTGAGAGGCACGCGTACCACAAAAAAAAAAAAAAAAAAAAAAGAAATACATGCTGAAACACTTCTGGATTGTTAAAATGCTCTAAATGTGCAAGGAGAAGAATAACGTTCTACACTGAACCTAAAAGATGAAGAGAAAAATCTTAATGCTGGTGTAACCTGAGCTGGTGCAATCAGTAGTTTCACAAGTGATTCAGCTAACCATGTTATACACAGCAATGCACCTGAAAAGGAAGATGGGGTTTATAAAGGCAACAAGACATTAAAAGTGTGTGTGTGTGTGCGTGTGTGCGTGTGCGTGTGTGTGTGTGTACCTGAATTTGTTATTAAGGGCACTAAGCATCTACAGATATTTTTAAATAAACAAATGACCCAAAAGTATTTTTCCTTTTTAGTGCTACAGTTTATTCTCTGTGAATAATTATAAAATATACCTCCAGTAACCAAAACTGTGATTCTCTCCCTGCAAGGCATGCTTTGTAAGAGAAATCCTGAGGCACCTGGGATGTAAACTGTTTACTTTGGAGGGTGTACAATGCTTAATCCTAATTCCTTTGTTACGATATACTTTCAACTACTTAATACAATAAGCAACAAGCACCATCAAAAGTGTGTTTTAAGACTTGTGGTTGCCAAGGGGGAGGGGGTGAGGGAGAGGGATGCACTGGGAGTTTGGGGTTGGTAGATGCAAACTATTACATTTAGCATGGATAAGCAACAAGGTCCTACTGTGTAGCACAGGAAACTATATTCAATATCTTCTGATAAACCATAATGGAAAAGAATATTAAAAAAAGAATGTATATATGTGTATAACTGAGTCACTTTGCTATACAGCAGAGATTGCTACAACACTGTAAATCAACTATACTTCAATAAAAAAAATAATAAATTTTTTTAAAAGTGTGTTCACAGAAAACTGTAAGACACTGATGAAAGAAATTAAAGATGATACAAACAGATGGAGAGATATACCATGTTCTTGGATTGGAAGAATCAATATTGTGAAAATGACTATACTACCCAAAGCAATCTACAGATTCAATGCAATCCCTATCAAACTACCAATGGCATTTTTCACAGAACTAGAACAAAAATTTCACAATTTGTATGGAAACACAAAAGACCCCAAATAGCCAAAGCAATCTTGAGAAAGAAAAACAGAGCTGAAGGAATCAGGCTCCCTGACTTCAGACTATACTACAAAGCTACAGTAATCAAGACAGTATGGTACTGGTCACCTTATTTTTTGATAAAGGAGGCAAGAATATACAATGGAGAATACAGTCTCTTCAATAAGTGGTGCTGGGAAAACTGGACAGCTACATGTAAGAGAATGAAATTAGAACACTCCCTAATGCCAGACACAAAAATAAACTCAAAATGGATTAAAGACCTAAATGTAAGGTCAGACACTATAAAACTCTTAGAGGAAAACACAGGCAGAACACTCTGTGGCATACATCACAGCAAGATCCTTTTTGACCCACCTCCTAGAGAAATGGAAATAAAAACAAAAATAAACAAATGGGACCTAATGAAACTTAAAAGCTTTTGCACAGCAAAGGAAAACATAAACAAGACGAAAAGACACCCCTCAGAATGGGAGAAAATATTTGCAAATGAAGCAACTGACAAAGGATTAATCTCCAAAATATACAGGCAGCTCATGCAGCTCAATATCAAAAAAAAAAAACCCAATCCAAAAATGGGCAGATCTAAATAGACATTTCTCCAAAGAAGATATAGATTGCCAACAAACATGTGAAAGAATGCTCAACATCACTAATCGTCAGAGAAATGCAAATCAAAACTACAATGAGGTATCACCTCACACCAGTCAGAATGGCCATCATCAAAAAATCTACAAACAATAAATGCTGGAGAGGGTGTAGAGAAAAGGGAACCTTCCTACACTGTTGGTGGGAATGTAAATTGATACAGCTACTATGGAGAACAGTATGGAGGTTCCTTAAAAATAGAACTACCATATGACCCAGCAATCCCACTACTGGACATATACCCTGAGAAAACCATGATTCAAAAAGAATCATGTACCACAATGGTCATTGCAGCACTATTTACAATAGCTGTAAGTATTAAATAATACTATTTCCAATAGGACATGGAAGCAACCTAAGTGTCCATCGACAGATGAATGGATAAAGATGTGTCACATATATATAATGGAATATTACTCAGCCATAAAAAGAAACGAAACTGGGTTATTTGTAGTGAGGTGGATGGACCTAGAGTCTGTCCTACAGAGTGAAGTAAGTCAGAAAGAGAAAAACAAATACCATATGCTAACACATATATATGGAATCTAAGAAAAAAAAATGGTCATGAAGAACCTAGGGGCAACATGGGAATAAAGACACAGACCTACTAGAGAATGGACTTGAGGATATGGGGAGGGGGAAGGGTAAGCTATGACAAAGTGAGAGAGTGGCATGGACATATATACACTACCAAATGTAAAATAGCTAGCTAGTGGGAAGCAGCCACATAGCGCAGGGAGATCAGCTCGGTGCTTGGTGACCACCTAGTGGGGTGGGATAGGGAGGGTGGAAGGGAGGGCGACGCAAGAGGGAAGAGATGGAAACATATGTATATGTATAACTGATTCACTTTGTTATAAAGGAGAAACTAACACACCATTGTAGAGCAATTATACTCTAATAAAGATGTTTAAAAAATAAAATAAATAAATTTAAAAAAATTTTTTAATAAAATAAAATGGCTACACAAAAAGTCACCAATTTTGATGTCTTTTTTTAAATGCACGCTGATATGACAGCTGTCACATACAACCTAAAAAACTGTTTCGAATGAAGTTAAAGACAACTAAGTGCTACTAGAGCCATGTTATGGAAAAAACTGAACAAACCTTTTGGCCAGCCCAATACGTACCACATTTTCTTTACCCATTCATCCATCGATGGACATGTAAGTCGTTTCCTTGGCTATTGTGAATAATGATGCAATGAACATTGGGGTGCAAATATCTCTTTGAGATAATGATTTCATTTCTTTCTGATACCTACCCAGCAGTAGGATCACTGGATTATATGATAATTCTATTTTTCACCTTTTGAGGAACCCCTCCCATACTGTTTTCCATAGTGGTTATACCAATTTACATTCTGATTTTGGGTTTCTTGAGTTGGTTTTGTATAAGGAAGGCTGTGGTTTTGGTTGTTTAGGTGTAAAAGTGATATCGTGATTATGGTTTTTGACAGAGTCCTCATCTTTAAGAAATGTGCTGAAACATGGCAGAAATGTGGTAGGTCACCTGCCTAGCCCTCGACGACTCACTCTCTCTGCGAGCTGGCCCTCGTCTGGCGGGAGCAGGCCTCAATAGGCATCTCTGCCTGTCCCTTGCTGGTACTACCCACGCCCCTGCTGGCCCTGGCCTCACCCAGCCCTACTGAATCAGAAGCTGCAGTGTAACGAGATCCCCAGGGGACTGACACACACAGTGTCATTTGAGAAGTGCTGGTCTATACCACATGAACTCCTTACCCAGGGGTCAGAATCACCTGTGCAGCCTCCCCCACCTCTGCTCTCAGCCTGCCTGGGCCACATCAGAATTGAGGGGGGGAGCACATCTAGTTTGAAGATGGTCCCTCAGGTGACTCCACACCTCCACCACTCTCCTAAACCCCTTTTTAGGAAGGAGGAACATAAGTCTACATTGAATGGCAGGGTCAGGGGATGCTGGCAGACCCTGGGCCTGATGATTTCTGAGGCATCTTTCATGGCTACGAGACTACAGGTCCGCAGAAGTACCAATAACAACACAGCAGCGAGCAGGATCATTAATGCCGGGCAGACCACCCTTCTTCAGCATTCATGGGGGGAAATTCACTTCATTCTCACTTCAAATGAAACAAACAAATCCAGACGCTCAACCAGTCCCTCTCCCTGAAAGAAATGGAATCCCAAGTCCTTATCACAGATCTAATCACACTGGATTGCCACCTGTGCCACCTCAGTGAAAGCTACAGGAGGGCAGAGAGCACAACTGCTGTGTTTGCCCCTACAGACCCAGTGCTGCCCTAACACCTGGCATATAGTAGGAATATAATAAATAATTGCTGAATGAAAATATATTCTTAATTTCGTGGTGCCAGTTGCCTTTATCCTCATCACATCATTTAACTATAACAACCACTCTGTGGAAGATTGTATTTTCCAAGATGGCTGCAGCAGACTTTCCCATCCCTCATGCTCTTCTAGGATGTGACTCCAGCCATCAACAAGGGAAATCTCATCTCGCTCCCTGGGCCTATGAATTTGGGCAGGCTTGTGAGCACTTTGACCAGGAGAGTGCAGGGAAGTGATGCTGTGTGACTTCTGAGGCTGGGTGAAAGAAGGCTAATATGCAATTTCCAACCCACTTGCTGGAATACCCCAAAGACAGCCATGTTGTAAGAAAGCCCACTCACACTGAGGGTCTACACGTAGGCATTCACCACTGAGTTGCTGAATCATCCCAGCCCAGGCCAACATGGAAGTGTCAGAGGCTTCAGATGATTCCAGCTTTCCCGCTATCAAGTCACCCCCTGTCTTCAAGTCTTTCCAGCTGAGGCCTCAGACGCTGTGGAGCTAAGACAAGCCATCCCCAACATGCCTTGTCCAAATTCTTTTTTTTTTAATTTATTTATTTTAATTTTGGCTGCGTTGGGTCTTTGTTGCTATGCGTGGGCTTTTCTCTAGTTGCAGTGAGTGGGGGCTACTCTTCGTTGCAGTGCGCGGGCTTCTCATTGCGGTGGCTTCTCTTGTTGTGGAACACGGGCTCTAGGCACGTGGGCTTCAGTAGCTGTGGCTCGCGGGCTCTAGAAGTGCAGGCTCGGTAGTTGTGGCACACGGGCTTAGTTGCTCCGCGGCATGCGGGATCTTCCCGGACCAGGACTCAAACCCATGCCCCCGGCACTGGCAGGTGGATTCTTAACCACTGCGCCACCAGGGAAGTCCTGTCCAAATTCTTGACCCACAAAATCCATGAGCATAATAAAATGGCTGTTTGAAGGTGCTGAGTTTGGAATAATTTGTCACACAGCAGTAGTAACTGACACACACTCTATGATGTGTCTATTGTGGTTCCAAATTTATGAAGAATCTGGTTCCCAGAGAGATCAGATAACCTGTTCAAGGGTAGGGAGCTGATATCCAAGCTACAGCCAGTCTGAATTCAAAGCCTGTCTTCTTGCCCCTGTTCCTGCTCATATTTCTTCAGTCAGTGAAGATTTTCTGAGATGTAAGCTCCAGACACTGTGGCTGCACAGATAATAACATGAAGACACCAAAGGGCACACATGAATGCAGGTAGTATGCCCAAATGTGAAACCAGGCCAGATTAGGCCAGCCTGCCCACATAAATCCTTAGCTGACATTTTCCTGGACAGAACAGCTCTTTGATCCAGTACGTATTTATTGAGAGTCTGGGGGGAAAGGGGCACTGGGCTGGACGACATGAATATGAGTCAGGGACCCAACACAGGAAAGAAGTGAGGAAAGAAGGATGAAAAAAGAAGGAAGGCTATTTCCTTCTCTGACATTAGATAAAAGAGGATAAAGGGGGATACGTGTTCCAACAGCAATAAAAAAGACATAAAGATGAAGGTACATGAGGAAGCTGACACCTTCCCTCACATAGGAATCAAGGTCATCTGTTGGTGACAGTCAGGTGTGAGAAAAGAATCTGAGGAGCTTGAGAAAACAGTCTGTAGAATAAGCTCAGTGCAAAATGCACATGGAATTTTCTTTTGCATAGTGTGTGTGTGTGTGTGTGTGTTAATTTACAGAAGAAAACAAAGGAGTGGATGAGAGGTCAATGGAAGCATTGGTGGGTGGCTGTGAGGACCCAGCAGAATGGGCAACAGCCCCTTGCCCCACCCCTGCCACCTCTCCAGAGTCCACGACAGGGCCAGAGACAAGCATGGCATGGGCGCCCTGGGGCTTGCCCAGGGAGGAGAGAAAGGATTCAGGGTTGAGCTTAGTGGCCTCCAGTTACTGATCTAGGGGGAGTGGGGGAGCTCGATGCCGACCAGCTGCCAAGATGGCAGGATACAGGCTGGGAGGGGGTGGTCACGGAGTAGGGGAGATGGTGGCAGCTGGAAAGGTTATGATAACCCACCAGCTGCATAGGGCTGGGGATCCAGAGGCTGAAAGCACACACCCTGTGAGGACGTGTGCAGGGAGTTTTACAGACCCAGACAAAATGGCAGACAGTACTGAAGCTCTAAAGGAAAGCAAGAGACAAGGAAGTAGCCAAGGATGGGTGTGTCCTCCTTCTTCCTTCTCCCCTCCCAACCTCTTCCATCTACACAACATTCCTTTCCAGAATTCCCGTCTCAAAAGACTCTCCAGAACATTGTCACCATGGAATGGGAGACGCCTGTCCATACAAGTCTCCTAGTGTTAGCGGCCTTTGGGGGATCTCAAGGTTAAACCTCTCTTAGAAATGACAGCTATTTCTCCAACACACCTAGAAGTAGCACAACATGAAACAAATAAGCCTCCATGAATGCTAACATCCCCTTGGGGTCAACCACATCACAGGTCTGAAATCAGTATCTATTGTGTAAGTGAATGTTGTCTTTGAAAGAAAGTACACGTTTGGGGAAACTCAAAGGCCACCACCACGTGGTACAGGTGTGACGCAGACAAGCCTCCAAGCCCAACCCCAACTGGACAGTACTGCTCCCTGTCACCCCACCCACTCTTCTCCAGAGGGCATGGTGTATATTCTCACCCACGAACCTTGCTTCTTATTCCTCGCATCCCAAAGCGCCCTCCATTTTCATGGCTTGAGGTCAACTTCAAGCCCCATCTTGGGACACCCACCACTATATTCTCAGACTTACTAACTACAGCTTTAACTACCTAAATCACTTCTAACTATCAGACACTGCCTTGAACATCTTTTGAAATACTGTCTTAGACTGGGGGGTTGGTAAGCTTTCTCTTGAAGAGTGAGATAGTAAATATTTTAGGCTTTGTGGGCCATATATGGTGTTCCAACTACTCAGCTGTGTCATTACAGCAAGAAAGCAGCCTTGAACAACACGGAAATGAACTGGCATGGCTGTGTTCCAATAAAACCCTATTTACAAAAATAATCAGCAGGCCAGACTTCACCTGTAGGTTATAGTTTGCCGACCCCTGTCTTAGACTGTTATTTTAATTCATCTCATAAATTGTATGTCGTGCCACCCCAAAACAGATTTAAGTTCCTATAAAGGAAGGGAGCCGGTATTAAATATTTTCATTTACACTTACCCCTACCTGGCGATAGTGCTACACACAGAAGGAACAGACACATTTTCTGAAATAGCCTTTGAGTATATGTTGAATGATGGGCCACATATCACAACTGGACTCATTTGGCATTTAAGTGTGTACACTGATGGCACAAGTATTCATTTCTAAGTACTAATTTAAACTGTGTGCCATAAAGTATTTTTTCTAACGGTCAGCTCTTATGTCCGATTTGTTTTTTCTAGTCGTTCCTACAGATGGCTTAATACCCTCATTCTACCAGTGACTTATCAAACTGGCACATTCCACGAGTTATTTGACATCAGAGGCAGGACTTCAGCAGGCTCTCCGCAGATGTCCACTTCGGCACTCAGAGTTCCCCCCATCATTCCATGGGAACATGGAGAGAGAAAGATTTGCACAGGTAAAAGGGAAGCTTTTGGGGAGGGGAGGAAAGGAGATGAAATCTATTGCCGCTGTTCCCCACAGAAGCAAACATGAAATAATTACGTGGAACCAAAATAAAATTAACTTCACAGTGGGTTAGTGACAGTTCCTGTCAGATGCTTCTAGCTTACTTCTAAATCAATAACTGAGAACAGAGAGAAAAGAAAGTAAACATCTTATGAAGAATTTCAAATACACAATCAACTACATTGCCCCCCTCAAAAAATCCTGCTTTTGAATATGTTAAGGTAGATCCCAGAGCTAAAAAATAATTATGCTCTTTCAGAATGAAACGATAAACAGGTCCCAGAAAGCCCGAGACTTCGCTTCTTGGCGAGAGTGACTTCACACCCATACAGTCCTCACTTCCTTTTATCACCTCAAACGAAGGCCAGAGCAGCACAGGCAACGCTCATCAGCTTAGTGAAAAGTTCATCCAATAACTGACTCAACTCCAAACTCTTCCTCCCTAGCCTTCACTGCCTCTTGAGAAGTCCAGGTGCATCGATGGCTGCTCGTTTCACCCTCCTTCCAAAGCCTTCTGACCTGGGGCATGGGGGGGGGTGTGTGTGTGGGGGGGGTGGAGCACGGTGAAAGTGACAGTGCTATCCACGGGGCAAGGTGGGTTCTGGCCTTGATACAAGCTCAAGAGACCGCAGGATCCGCAAGCCTGGGAAGGGACCAGAGGTTTGGGAGCAGAGGGGAGATACAACCATACACACGGGTTCTTGGAAGATACCTGTGGCAGGAGCGGGACCCACGGGCAGAGGCTGCAGGTGGCAGAGAAAGCAGTTAGACGGCCAAGCAAGAAGGGGGATGAGGACCAGAGCTGAGGCTGGGGAATCTCTACAGACACAGGGTGCTTGATTAAGAGGCATTCCTGGGATTAAAAAAAAAAAAAAAACTACACAAACAAGGACCTACTGTAGAGCACAGGGAACTATACTCAATTACTCAGTATTTTATAATAACCTATAAGGGAAAAGAATCTGAAAAAGAATATGAATATATACATACACACACACACACACATATGTATATATACATACATATATCTGAATCACTGTGCTGTATACCTGAAACTAACACCACATTGTAAATCAACTATACTTCATTTTTTTAAAAAAGGGAAAGGAAATGTTCATAATACTTTATTGCATTCAAGAGGAGCTTAAAAATCTATTTTAAAAAAAAGTCTACAGGGACTTCCACAGTGGCACAGTGGTTAAGAATCCGCCTGCCAATGCAGGGGACAAGGGTTCGAGCCCTGTCCAGGAAGATCCCACATGCTGCGGAGCAACTAAGCCCGTGCGCCACAACTACTGAGCCTGTGCTCTAGAGCCCGCGAGCTACAACTACTGAGCCCGTGAGCCACAACTACTGAAGCCCACGCACCTAGAACCCGTGCTCTGCAACAAGGGAAGCCACCACAATCAGAAGCCCACACACCACAACGAAGAGTAGCCCCCGCTCACCGCAACTAGAGAAAGCCCATGTGCAGCAATGAAGACCCAACGCAGCCAAAAATAAATAAATAAATTTTTTTAAAAAGTCTACAGAAACAAATGGCATTCTAAGAAATGTGAGTGAAAGTTAAAACAGTCCTATTTAAAGATAAAATGACATCTTTCCTACACACCAATACCAAACTTCCCGAATTCTACCTTTGCAACTGTAATAAATTCCTTTTAAAAAAGGGGTGGGGGAGGGAAGATGCTTCCTAGATAATCTGAAACAAAGAATCAAAGGCCAGAAAAATAAATCAGAGTCACAGAGCTAAAGGAAAATTATAAAGTTCAGACCTCGCTTCAAAAAAAAAAAGTCTCTAAAGAGGCAGACTTCACTCCAAAGCTTTTCTCATTCAAGATCAAAAGTTCTCAGTGATTTCTTAGGTATTCCATCATCACATCCTAACACATTCCACATAGGTTGTGGCAGGTCCCAAGAATTCATGCAATAAAGCAAAAATATATTGAATAATTATGATCGGAATAAATACAGTTAAAATGTGAAGAGCCAGGAAAAGTTAAGGTATCAGTAGGTATGATATATGACAACGTATAGAGACCTACCGCTTGGTCAAGCCAATTTGGCTTTGAGTTTCCTAAGAGCCAAATCAAAAAGGGAAACATGATCAATTACATGGTTTACAGTGTTCATGGGGTGGGGGTGGCAGACCCATAGAAAAAGGAAAACAAACTGGCACAAAGAACTTCACATGTGGGCCTTCATATAGCACTGTGTTTTCAAGCCAAGGGCAATCACAATAGGCTTTCTTTTTTTAATGGAACAGTACTGAATCAAAAATATCAGAGTACATTTCACGTAGCAGAAGTAAATGTTTTCTGTGAGATGAGTATTTCAATCGTAACTAAGGATGAGTGTGTGCACCACGATGCAATGTAAAATACATTTCTTACTGGGAGACATGGTCACAAAAATCTGAAAAAGAGCAAGAGGAGATAGTAAGTGGACTTAATTTCCAGCCCGGCCCACGCCTGTTCCCTCCTGCCTGGCTCCGGGTGGTAAGGAATGAACCGCCCCTACTGCACCGCATCATGGTCCTGACCCATCCTCCACCGGTCCTTCCCCTCGGCCTTTGACTCTGTCCAGTGGTCCTGCTTGGAACCTTCTAGACCTTCCCCCAGTGGCGGCACCTTTGGGCAAGTAGGACAGTCTGGCTCCCTCTCTCCTGCTGGCCCCTCAGCCTTCTGGCATCCATCTCTGAATACCCCTCCCTCTCACTGCCCCGCCCCACCCCAATCTCTCTTTCTTCTGTGGAAGCCTTCATCCCACAGGGCATGATGGGAGAAACAGAAGAGTAACTTTTCCTGCCAGCTCCAGCCTGTATCTTTCTCAGTTTCTCCACATTCCTTTTGAAAATGTGAACCAATTACTTATACACCCATGTTTATAGCAGCAGTATTCACAACACCCAAAGGTGGAAGCAAGTGTCCATGAACAGATGAATGGATGAGCAAAATGTAGTCTCTCCACACAAAGGAATGAAGTTCTGACATGTGCTACAACATGAATGACCCTTGAGGACATTAGGTAAGTGAAAGAAGCCAATGACAAATGGACAAATACTATATGATTCCACTTATATGAGGTACCTAGAACAGGCAAAATCACAGAGACAGAAAGTAGGAGAGAGGTTATCAGGGGCTGGGGGGAGGGGTAATGGAGAATAACTGCTTAATTAGTTTGTGTTTGGGATGATGAAAAAGTTCTGGAAATAGAGAATGGTGATGGTGTCACAACATCATGGATGTACTTGATGCCACTGGAGTGTATGGTTGAAATGGTAACCATTATGTCATAGATATTTTGCCACCATAAAAAAATACATGACCTCAGTCCAATCATGAGAAAATCCAATGTGAGGGACGTTCAACCAAAGTGTCAAGGTCATGAGAGACAAGGGAAGACTGAGGGACTGTCAACAGATCACAGGACACGAAGGAGAAATAACAACTGAGTGCAAGATGGGACCCTGAGTAGGATCCTAGAACCAAAAAAGGACATTAGTGGAAAACTGGTGAAATTAAATAAAATCCTTAGTAGGGAGTATTACACCAATGTTGATTTCCTGGTTCTGATACCAGTACTATGATCATGTTAAGAGGTTAACATTAGGGGAAGCTGAGTGAGGGATCTATGGAAACTCTCTATACTATTTTTGTATCTTTTCCTTAAGTCTAAAGGGAAATTAAAAGTAAAAAACAATTTTTTAAATCAATCTATCCTTTAAAAGAAATAAATAGTGTAACATACAGATGTACAGTCATTAATCCTTACCCTGGAGGTGGTCAGTTCCTATGTGAAGAACCCAAATCAGAAAAGAACACTCCAAGGATGGGGGGATGGGTGGGCAGCATTTGAAAGATTAAGCAGAGTCCATCTGCATGGGAGTTGGTCAATTAGCATAATGGAACCGAGCAATTATCTCCCTGTTCTCTGGATGGAGTGAAACATTGTGCTGGCATCTCCACCTTAGTAAGAACCACGTAGAATATTCTAAGAAGACCAGCAGTCCACCCAATTCACAGGGGAGGGGGCCAGGACTCCGTCAGGGCGCACGGTCGGCCATGAAAGGAGGGCCCTGTCCCCCCACAGGGGGCTGATGGAATCCTCCCACTGGAGCACCATCACATCTGCCTTGACTGTCTCTCGCTTGGCCAGAGAGCTCGAGCCTAAGGAACAGGAGGAAGGCTCTCCCCGTGCCTGCCTGCTAACAAGTGGCTGCGTGAGTGGCCCAAACTGGTCTGAGACTTGCTCTCCCTGTCACATACCTCCCAGTCGTGGGACTGTGGGAAAGAACGCACAAAGCTCTCATCAACTGTTTCCCAAAATAATCTGACAATTCTTCAAACGTCAAACCAGTTTAGGTCAGTTCACAACAGATCATTTCTTAGGATTCCTGAGAACACATTTGCCGCTCTGTGAGCATGCGCCAGGCCGGGTCTACACTCTCCAAAGCGGAGCCCTCCTGGGACGGGGTCTCGAGCTGGGCTGCTGCTCCCTCCAGAGAGCACCGTTTGGGCAGTGACAAGCCTCCCCTGGGCCACCAAGTGTCCACACCGAACCCCTCGGGCTTGTTGGGGCTGGAGTGTACTGGATGCCCAAAACGTGACCCAGGTCTCCAAGTTGACTCAACAGTGAAATCAATCGCAAAGCACACGACAAAAAAGCCTAAGCTTTTGTTTTCTTTGGGGCCAGATGTAATCAACCCCATCTTCTATTTTCTTCCTCCCAAGGGGCAAATTTGTCTGTCATTTCCTGTCCCCGTCCCCCTGCTTCCTCATTCCTCTCTTGCCGCTCTGCCCATGCTGTTCCCAGCCATCCCGAATCCCTGCTCTCCTTCAACGCCACCCCAGACCCCAGCAGCCCTGGGAGGGGAGCCCTCGGTGACAGACCCAGCTGGGATCATCAAAACTCCAGGAGGGGCCTACAAAGAAACAAGGTATCTGACAAACTTCACAGTCTGCCAGGCTGAGGGAAACCTTCTCAACTTCCTCAAATTCTGCAAAGATGGAAGCTGTCTCCCACGCAGACTGCCACCTAAACGACTGCCCCTTTGGCCCTACCTGACATGGAGATCAAGAAAAACAATGTCCCCAGTGTGGTCGGCAGAGCAGTGCCCACCCTCCCCCAGATGCTCACATCGTTATCCCCAGAACCTGTGAATACATGGCAAAGGGACATTAAAGTTGCAGATGGAATTAAGGTTGCCAATCAGCTGACCTTAAAATAGAGTCATTAGCCTGGATTAACCAGGTAGACCTAACGTAATCCTGAAGCTTCTTAGAAATCTAAGTTGGGGGCAAAGAAAGGGTGAGAGTGATGCAGTGTGAGAGGGACAGGACCCACTGCTGCAGGCTTTGAAGATGGAGGAAGGGGGCCATGAGCCAAGGAAGACGAGCAGCCTCTAGATGCTGGAAAAGGCAAGGGAATGACATTTTCCCTAGAGTTCCCAGAAAGGAGCTGGAAACACATTGATTTTAGTCCAGGGAGAGCCACATCAGACTCCTGACCTACAGAACAGTAAGACAATAAATTTGGGTAGTTTTAAGCCAGTGATTTTGTGGAAATTTATTATGGCAGCAATAGGAAATGAAGACAACTGGTTATCAAATGTCATAATAGTAGCTTGTTTCAGACCTAATGAATATGTGATTCTTACCTAAGTAAACCTGTCTATGCAAAGTCCACAGCACTTCTAGTTGCCTCTCTTGAAGGTCTGGCTCCATGCCACTGGCTGCCATTGGCCTCCATTCTCTTAGGCCTTCCCTCCAAAGAAACCAGTGCCCGGGGACGGCAAGCACACGTGGTTTCGTGTCACAGGGCAATTCTAAATAGAACAGTTTGCCTGTGCCATTTTTATGAGGTATCTACTTGACACAGATCTTTAAAAAGAAAACCCACTCAGAGTTATTTCTGTAACTGAAGGTGGGCAAGAATGGGGATAGTAAAATGAGATTATTACTTATGAAATGAGCAATGGAAGTTAAGCCTATTCTTACCTAACTTTGAATTCATCAATTCGCAACTAAGTATAGTGATGACAATTTCCATTTGAGACCACCCCAATCCCACAGTGTGTGGGTGTGAGTCTCACTGTGGTTCTCCGATGGCCTCGAAACTGGTGCATTCCAATCTGTTCCGGTTTTGGGTTTGACCAGTGCTATAAACTGAGCCAGATGTCACTCTTTTCGACCTATTTTTCCTGCAGCAAGTACCCTAAACGCAAGCGGAATTCTCCCAAATAGAGGATGGGGGTAAAGAAGGGGAGCCACATGGCAGTCAGCCTCTATCTTTCCATGGATTTGGATCCTCTTTCCAACTGGCTGGGAATGAAGGTTCAAACTCTAACAGCATCCAACTGACTACGGTCTTGCTCAGTGATTCTTCTTCCCCAGGCTTGAAAATAATTGGGGCTAACAAAGGCTGGCCTAAAAATAAAAAGGCATGCCTTCCAGTGCCAGAATAGTGAGGCCATTTAAGCTCTGTTTTTAGCAAGTCTCAGTTACCTGGGCAGCAGCATATGGCTCCTATAATTCTCCAAAGCATGAAAGCATTAAGAGATTAAAGTGCCTGCCCAAAGTGGGCTGGGCCCCCAATGAGTGTTCACATGCTCGACCCCATCGGCTTCCACAGGGACTGGCCACCATGCTGCCATCTCGTCCCCATTAACCACGGTTAAACGATGAAGCCAAATGACAGGCATTTCCACTACCAAATTATGATACTGGAGACTTTATGTTTTTGACAGGAGGGCATTTTCTAAGCAATTACTCCGTAGAGAGGAAGAAAAGCATCCTGAAGCAAAACGCCGGGGACTGGGGTCGGGCTAACGAAAAAGTCCAGCAAGAGGAAAAGCAAAGAAAAACATCCCGCGGCTCAGGGCGCACAGGGGACTGGCGACACTTCCCTAAAACGCAGGATGAGAGCCCTGCAGAAACGAGCCCGCAGGCTCCCTTATCGCAGCTCTACTCTGCACAGCCCAGGGCACAGGCACGCACTTCATCATGTCCCCGGGCGGAAGTGTGGCAAGCCTGAATGCGGACCACAACTGAGAAAGATCAAGGAGAAGATTTCTTCTGTGGTGGGCCCAGGGCAAGGAACCTTGGAGGAGCCGTAAAGCAAGCCAGCCTGCCAGCTGCCCTAATGACAGAGCGCGCCCCGCACCAGGAGCCACCACTGGTCTTCTCTTGACAAGTTCAGTGTGACACAAATGTCGCTAATGGCTGATCAAGAGCCACAGGAAGATTCCTGTGTGTGCAGTCGAAGGGGTCTGGGCACAAGTGCTGCTGTGCTGGCAAAATTCTACGGAGACCACATCACGGATCATTTTGATCCATTTCTTGAGGTCTTTCAAAAGACATATGCTTTCAAATGTGAATACACCTTACAAAACGACAGGCC
The DNA here is from genome assembly GCF_951394435.1 of Stenella coeruleoalba. Taxonomy (NCBI): domain Eukaryota; kingdom Metazoa; phylum Chordata; class Mammalia; order Artiodactyla; family Delphinidae; genus Stenella; species Stenella coeruleoalba. The sequence continues at coordinate 15,880,998 of NC_137152.1, forward strand.
AATGGCAGGGAAGACTCTGAGAGGCGTTGACTCTCTCCCTGGCTCCTGCCGACGTGTAGTGTGTGCAGGAGATGTGAATAAGCGATACCATTAAAGATGAATTTCCGGCCCAGTTTGGGGAAACGAGACTCTGGCTTGAGAGTCATACATCATCCGTTGTTTATACTCATTCAACAAATATTTTTTCTTTTGCTGCTCATTCTGGCTGAGACACCAGGCCAGGTGCAGGGGTGCCAGCGTGGAGGAGACGGCCATGGTCTTTACCTTGGCGCCGAAGGAACTGCAGTCTACGGAGCATGATTTCTGGGGTCCTTGTGGTCCCTGGTGGGGCTTCCTGAGCCAGCACGTACCCTGTGCCCTCTCCTCAAGCGGTGACCCTTCTTCTCCTGCACACCCGGAAGCATTCACATCCGAGTTAGGAGTGGGGAGGGAGGGAGGAAAGGGAAGGGGGATGATGTCTGGCTACAACAAATCGGATTTCCTTGTGTCTTCCAGCAGACCAAGTAACGCGAAGATAAATAAGATGTCTCATGATCTCTCCTCAAGAATAAATTACTCATCCCCAATTGGCGGTTTCTTCCCGTTCATAACTACAAACTCTGGGAAGTGAACTTATGACGGCAGCGTGCATGAATTATTCCAGCCCAGCGTGCTCTTCCCTTCCACCTCCTAAGCAAGAACTTGTCAGCTCCAGGCTGAGAGCCAAGATTTCCCAGGACAGGGCCTGGGACAACATGGACAGAAGGGACCACATAAAGACCTAGCAGAGCCCAAGGAGGGCAGGGAAGTGATGGGAAGGCGCCCAGGATGGCACTATTGGAGCCAGCAGACTAAGTATCACGGGGCCATGAGACTTGAAGACTTCGAAGTCATCACCACAGAAAGTTTTCCCTACCTTACATACCAAAATCGGCGCACAGAAATTTGGCAAATTATCGACTTAGCACACACACCCCACCCCACCCCCCCGTTATCAGAAGGAAGCAATCGATGGCAGAAAGAAAAACAAAGAAGATTCCTAAAACAAGCTGCCAGCTGAGGGGGGCTGAGCTAACACAGAAATCAGATGAGGCCCTGCTCTGCCCCCGCCCCTCCCCCCTACACCCCGACCTGCCCCCCACCTCCTCAACAAGCATGGGAACTTGCTTTCCCACAGCACTCCCCAAACTGGCCCTGGTTTTACTTCTCTATATCCCACCCTAAATGGATTGATTCAGAACTCTCCAGTCATGCTGTGCCTTTAAATATCTTTTCCTACCACAGAAGGTCCACCACCTCGGTGCTCTTGACAGGACAATCTATTTTAAAACAGCGGCTCCCAAGGCACATTCAGCCAAGAGCCAACACACACGGGTCAGCAGCCAATGCCAACAATGGTCTAAAGAAACTGCAGCAGACACTGGTGGTGTTTGGTGCTCAAATTAAATCTCAGGTGAGTGGGGAGAGCCTGGGATATTGGCAACTACTGGTATTTCTTACTCGTGGGCCAGGCACACACATGGTGGGCCCAAGGGTATCAGATGAAAACCAACATATCAACACTGCTGGGTGTGATGGGACATTCAAAGGAGAGTGACCTGGGGTCCATCATTAAAGAGCACTTCCACCTAGAGGCTCACATAGTCCTGGTGACCTGCAAATTTTCAGCAACTCCCTCTGTAAGAATGATTCAGCCCCACCAAGTAGAGACAATCTGGTTGTAATTTCACGAAAGAATTCAAACTCTTGAGGTTAGGGGTGTTTGAAGGCCCACTCAATGGTCTCCTGAGGGCACCCAAGAGGGTAAGGAGATCTGGAAACAACGGCACGAGCCTGATTATCTCTACCAACTGGCTGTCAGTCCTCGCTTATGTCTGGGAGGCAAAAGGGCATGGTAGAGAACATGGCAAAGTGAACCCACATGCTCGCCATGTGAACAGAGCTGCCACCACTGCAGCCAAGCAGGAACGGCAACCCAAGCTTTCCACAAGACACGGCATTTCAGAGCAGCCAGGGATCTAAAATGTTATGTGAGGACTTCCCTGGTGGCGCAGTGGTTAAGAATCTGCCTGCCAATGCAGGGGACACGGGATCGAGCCCTGGTCCAGGAAGATCCCACATGCCGTGGAGCAGCTAAACCCATGCGCCACAACTACAGAGCCTGCGCTCTAGAGCCCGCGAGCCACAACTACTGAAGCCTGCGTACCACAACTACTGAAACCCGCGAGCCTAGAACCCATGCTCTGCAACAAGAGAAGCCACTGCAGTGAGAAGCACGCGCACCACAATGAAGAGTAGCCCCCGCTCACCGCAACTAGAGAAAGCCCGCGTGCAGCACCAAAGACCCAAGGCAGCCAAAAATAAATAAATAAATAAAATATTATGTGAAAGCTCAATCTGATTCTCAAACATGAGTGGTTCCAGATCTGTAAAACACCTCGGGCCACTTTGAGACAGCTGGTGTGGCTCTCACAGCCCCTAATGATCCTAAGATTATTTTCTACACTGAATTTCCACGACATTCCCCACAGCAAACACCCTTCCCACAACCTTGTTACTCACAAGCCCAGTGTTCTCAGCCCCCACTCTCAGTCCACACAACTGAGTCCAGCACACCATTTTTAGATGCTCTGAATTCACTGGAGAGATAAGTATTGATTTGTTTTTATGTTATTTCTACATTCTGACAGAAGAAGACTTTTATCATTTCAGATGATTCAAACTGGGCTATTTTCCGAAACTTCTGTGTATCTCTTAACAGTGATATAAAAATTTGCAGCCTTCCACCAAAGAGATAAATTCAGGGACTGGCAAATAGATCCCACCATAGTTCTCCTGGTTCCCCCTTCTCTCCATGCTGTCTTAGTCAGTTTGGGGTGCTAGAACAAGAATACCATAGACTAGGTGACTTAAACAAACATGTATTCCTTACAGTTCTGGAGGGTTACGCTTCAAGATCAGGGTGCCAGCATGTCAGGTTCTGATGAGAACCATCTTCCTGGTTCCCTCATATGGTGGGATGAGTAGGGGGAAGGAGGGGTGGGAGAGAGGTGGGTGGGGGAGGGAGAGGGAGAGAGGAAGCAAGCTCTCTCCTGTCTCTTCTTGAAAGGGCACTAATCCATTATGAGGGTTCCAGCCCCATGACCTAATAACCTTCCAAAAGCCCTACCTCCAAATACCATCATATTTGGGATTTAGGGTTTCAACATATGAATTTTATAGGAACAAAAACATTCAACATTCAGTTCATAGCACATGCCAAGAAAATCTGTGAGTGTATGTGTGTGTATGTTTTTGTCTCTGTCTGCTTCTCTCTGTATCTCTCTCTCTCTCTCACACACACACACACACACACACACACACACACACACACACACAGACAGACACACACACAGAAAGCAGATGAACACACAAGATGGAGGGTCAAAAGGTACCGGGAAGGTATTTGATCAGTGCACCTACTGTGTGCATAAAATGTATGATGAGGGGGTCTTTATACATGAGGGGGTTCTGGCAGTGTGCCAGTGTGGCCTTTTGTTGTTATATATGTGTAACTCATTTGAGCCCCTACTCTGTGCCAATAAATACACTCACCATTTATTTAATCCTAGTGATGCTTCTGGCTCTGTTAGCTTCTCCGAGGAAACTACAAGCAGAACAGCACTTGGAAATGGCCTTCAGGAAAGGAATGCGGCCAACGGAAGATGCACAGAGGACACTCACTCGTGACAAAGGATGTAGGCCTCAAAAATAGTTTGCGTCGGACTTCCCTGGTGGCAGAATGGTTAAGAATCCACCTGCCAATGCAGGGGACACAGGTTTGAGCCCTGGTCCGGGAAGATCCCACATGTCGCAGAGCAACCAAGCCCGTGCGCCACAACCACTGAGCCTGTGCTCTAGAGCCCATGAGTCATAACTACTGAGCCCACATGCTGCAACTACTGAAACCCACGCACTTAGAGCTCGTGCTCCACAACAAGAGAAGCCACCGCAATGAGAAGCCCGCGCACCGCAATGAAGACCCAACAGAGCAGTAAATAAATAAATAAATAAATAAATAAATAAATAAATGTATTTTTTTAAAAACAGTTTGCTTTTGTGATTATTTAGACATGTGAACCCCAAGAACCACAAAGTATGAGAAAACAAAGTCCCATCTTCAGCAAGTTCGCCAGCTCTGACAATTTAATACTTTTAAAATCTATCCACAGGCATGAGATGGGCAAAAACAGTCACATAATACAGCAGAGACTAATCATTATCTCCCAGTATCGCCCTCCTCCTTTTAGAAATGGAACGCTTCCCTCCCTCCATGGTAGATGTAATAATGCCTCCTCCCCCCGCCCCGCAATATGCCCACATTTTAATTCCCAGAACCTGTGAGTATGTGACCTAACCTGGCAAAAGGGACTATGCAGATGCGATTAAGTTGAGGATCTTGAGATGAGGAGATTATCCTGGATTACCTGGGTGAGCCCAGTGTAATCACAAGGGTCTTTAAAAGATGGAAGAGGGAGGCTGAAGAGCCAGAAAAGGAGACATGACGACAGAGGCAGGGACACCAAATGCTGGGCAGAATGGGAGCAGCAGAAATGTTTACACTCTGGGAACACACATTGTGAAAACCAATTAGGCATTCTCTTCTAAAGCTCACATCCTCTCTCCTTCAATGAATACAGCGTTCTCTCCTTCATTCATTAGTTTATTCGTCCACTCCTTTGTTGGGAACATGCTGGCACAACCACTTTGGAAATCCAGCAACTTGCAACCCAGCAAAATCACTCCTTGTCATACACCTTTCAAAAACGTATTTCACACGGGCACCTGGAGACATTGACCAGCATGGTGATAGGAAGGACGTCCATTCATAGTAGCAAAAATGGGAAACAATGCAAAAGTCCATCACCAGGAGAAAGGAAAACGATACAATGGCACATTCAAACAACGGAAGATCAGACAGGGAAAAGAAATGAAGTACAAAATGAGAGACAGCAAGTCACAAGTCTCTGTGTGGTGTGGATGCCAGTTATATAAAACTAAAACCAAGCAAAACCAGACAATATGTTTTTAGGAGATACATATGGAAATGATCAAACTATTTCTTAAAAAGAAGGAAAAGATGATTTTTTAAAAGGCTCCTGATACTTGTGTCCTCCAGAGAAGGCAGGAGGAGAGGACGGAGCCAGAGCACATGTTGAGGGATGGGTGCCTGAGTACGTATTTTATACTGATGCTACACGCTGTCCACAGGACATGTGGTCTGTGTGTATCAAATATCCTATCAGCTTTCAAAACCGGTTCTAATGCACAGCACCCCCGTGAAAAGGTCTCAGAGAGCACTGTGTGAAGGAAGGATTCTCACATTGGTTCGAATAGAGAAGAGACGAGACAACCAAGTGAACTCAAAGGACTGCACCACAGCATGTGTGCCTTGCCGCCTCGTCAGCAACAATGGCATCACTGAAGCATGTCATTGTGTCTCTTATTAGTGTTGATTTGAGCTTTATTGGGTTAATTTATCCTTAATTTGTGAATCTGTTACAGGTTTATACTTCCAAATGAGCTAAAAGCAAAAGGAGTCTGTATCTAGTTAAGTGCCTATTTTTCAAGAAGCATCATTATTGAAAAGTTTAAGGTAATTAAAAAAGAATGAAATTCTGGCACACGCTTCAACATGAATGAACCTTGAAGACACCACGCTAGGTGAAATAAGCCAGACACAAAAGCACAAACACTGTATGAGTCCACTTAAATGAGGTCCCTGGAGTCAAGCTCATAGAGACAGAAAGGAGAATGCTGGTTGCCAAGGGCTGGGGGGGAGAGGCAAACGGGGAGTTGCTGTTTAAGGGATACGGAGTCTCTGCTTTGCCAGATGGAAAGAGTTCTGTGGATGGTTGGTGGTGATGGCTGTACAACAATGTGAATGTACTTTATGCCACTGAACTGTCCACTTAAAAATGGTTAAGATGGTAAATTTTAGGTTCCATATATGTTACCACAATAAAAAAAAAAGACTTCAGTGGTAAATTTTCTGTTATGTATATTTTACTGCAATTAAGTAAATAAATAAATAAAAGCTAATCAACATTTTTTAAAGTTCAAGGCAAAAGAGGGTTTCTTGGTAAATACTTCCCTGGTGAAGGGAACTTCAGCCTTACTCATTTGAGAAAGACTGTTCTCTTTGGTTTCTCTAGACCTGCAGTGAGGAGGGAGTTTCAGAGACACTGACTAACAACTGTTATCTCAGAGAGCTGTCTTCTAACTGGATGTGTGTTCCTCAAATGGATATCTTTCCTTCTTTGGGGAGAAACAAAACTTGTTCAAACGAACACCCTTTGGTTTAACTGCTTACTTCACCGTGTGGTTCATGAAATGATCACATCACAATCTCCCACGCGACTAGGGAAATGAAAGTTAGCGAAAATGTGTCATTGAGGGGAGCTTTAGATATCTCCAAGTCCCTCAGGTTATCGGATCTCACACCTAACAGGCGCTCAATAAAGACTTGTAGAATCTAACTGAATTCCAATATACGGCAGTACTGAATCAAGTGTCTTGTTTGTCCTTCCAGTGCAGGCCAGTTATGTTCATAATTTGAAACTGAAACAAAGGGAGAAAGGATACGGTACCCTTTAGCTACCAAGGTTTCCTAACACGTGTTATTATAAAGTTTAAAACTTTCACAGACACTTGGCCTTGAAAGGGCATCATGAATATTCAGCTCCTTTTTGGCCAGGTACACGAGCAGGCATTTGACACGCACATGGTGGTTGAGGAACGAATGCTTTACACAGTGCTGTGCATTAACAAAACTGATGCGTCAAGAAGGCAGGCTTAGAGATGGTTCTCCCAGCCTGGATCCTGGGGTTCTAGCCACCCTTATCTGATGCCCTTTGAAGCCAAAAGCCCAATTTTTTCAGGGGAGTGTATCACAATGACACAAAGCTAAGCTAGGAAATCACAGGACGGTTATCACAGCCACGACCTTTCCCTCGTCAGCATGGGAGTTGGACCCATATCCCAGCCAAACGTGAAGTCCCATTGAGGACACAGGGCCTTTGGGACGCAATTTTCCCTGTGGTTCTGGAAAACAAAATCCCTTTAAAATGCCAGTCTGGGTGTGAAGTGGAAGGAGGGAGGGAGGGAAGGGGGAAAGAAAGAGAAGAGAAGGAACCAAGTCCTTGAGGGTTTTACCTTTCACTGTGTATTCCCTATTCTCATGCCTGAGCACTGAACCAGGATTAATCATCTCAGAATGGCGTGATGAATACGAACGCATTGTGGAATAGGAAAGCCCCACCAGCAGTCTCCTTCAGAGATGTCTCCCTCTCTCCCCTCTCTCTCTGTCTCTGTCACTCACACACACGCGCGCGCGCACACACACACACACACACACAGCACAGAAGGGATGATAAGCCATATGAGCGGAGTTTCTTGAACTAAAACTGAAAGCAAACACAGGAATGGCAAGTACCCTGCCAATGCACATGTAATGACTCTCATGGACTTACCATCATATTCATCAGCATGGGCCATTCCAGTCATTTGGAGGCTACGGAAACAAAGAATGGATGTGGAATGTCACCCTGTGTACAACCTGATTTCCTTAAAGGATAAAAAGGAAAATAGTGTCCACGCCATCCTTACTTATAATATCAAGATTATGGAAGCAACCTAAATACTCAAATGGTAGGGAAATGGTTACATAAGTTAAGATTCAGGAACTCACCTATTCACCTACTACAAACACTAGCTTTGGAGATGACTATGAAGTAAAAACAAACAAACAAACAAAAAAAACCAGGATGTACAATTATATATACTACATATATTAATATTATCCATATATTACATTATCTTCAAGTATATAGTAATAAGTCTAAAATAAAATGAAAGTGGTTGTACTGGGGGACTGTATGAGGGCTTGATTTAAATTCTCTTGCTTCCAGACTCCTTTGACTTTGTAGGGCTCTTAAGCATCAACATGGCCACCACCATGACCTCCCCTTAATACTCTGCCGTGTGGCTGGGACCAGAAGACATTATTTAAAGAGGATTTTACTGAGTCTAGAGGGTAACAGGAAGGGAAGAACTAGGCATACAGCAAAAAATAATAAATTTTCCCACTTCCTATTTTCTAAACTCTATTATAGAGTCACTATATATTTATAACAAAAATTTTTTTCAAGGTTAGAGAATATTGGAACTAGAATAAGACACACCCATCCTAGAATCTGCCCCTCCCCTCGGTCAGGGATGGAGCCCTCTATACCATCGTAGGAGAAGAGGTTATCCTTTAAGACAACCGCCCTCAATGGCAGGGGAGCTGGTCACCCGGTCCCTGAGGGGTGGGCAGAAGCCCTTCCCCACATCCTCATGTGGCCATCTTGACCTTAGACTGCACTGAATACACGAGCTTCACCCAGCTCCAGCAGCGCAAAGGAGGCGGTGCTATCAGCTGAAGATGCTGAGGCAGGGGCAGTACCATGTGGGCAGGGCTTAGAGGGAGAAATGGGAGGGCTGTGAGACAGGGGGGATTTCAGGAGAGAAAGGGTCTTGAGGGAGAGAGTGTAGGCAGAGGGGGGCAAGAGACCACAGAGAGGGAAGGGGGGTGTTCAAGGGAGAGAGCTGGGAGAGGGAGAGATGGGAGAGAGGAGAGAAGAGAGAGGGTTTGAGGGAAAGAAAGAGGGGGAGAGAGGGGGAGTTTGGGGACAGAGGGGGATGGGGAGGTGGAGGGGTGGGAAGACAGGGAGGAGAAAGAGGAGGAAGAGGAGGGACTTAGTAGGAAGGGGGAGGAGCAAGTGGGGGGGAGGAGCAAGTGGGGGGAGGAGCAAGTGGGGGGAGGAGGAGGGACTTAGTAGGAAGTGGGAAGAGCAAGCAGGGGGTGAGGAGGGGAGAAGGTGTGGACAGAGGGACCTGGAAGAGAAGGGGGACAGACACGGGGATGGGAGAGGAGGGGTGGGGAGGAGGGGGGAGGGTGTGAGAAAGAGAGAGTGAAGGAGAGGGGGGAGGGGCAAAAACGGGGGGCCGAAGGGAAGTGGAGAGAGAAAGAGCAGGAGGGAGGGTCAGGCATGGGTGGGTGGGCAGTGAGGGGAGAGAGAAGGCTGGAGGGAAGAGAAAGTTGGGGAGAGATGGAAAGTGGGGGTACAGAGGTGTGGGGAGGGGTGGGGGAGGGGAGGGGACAGAGCAGAAAGAGAGAAGAGAGAAGGCGGGAGGGTGGAGAGAGGCGGACAGCGGACACAGCAGCCACAGTCCCCTGCCCCCTTCACCGACATCACCGGCTCCAGCGGTTAACTCACAGGCCAGGCGGTGGCTGTTTTTCACGTCTTCATCTTTTCCTCCATTTAAAAACCCACAGGCTCCCTAAAAGAGCCAGACAATGTCACAAATGCACCCTGCCCCCTGTCACAAATGCATCGACCCCTCCAAGTGCCCCCAAAGTCACATCCACACTTTTTTAAGTGCTGCCAACTCAAAAGGAAAAACCAAGATCAGTCACACGACTCAGGGTCTCAAAGGGTAAAAACAGCCGTGATTTGCTCGGAAGCATATCGGTGCCCAGCAAGGCCAGGAGCCGCCCCTCAGGGGAGCCTTGTGAGGGGGACTCCAAAGGTGGCCGGATCACCCTTGAAGGCACCACCTCACACCAACCGCCCCTTTGTCAAGAGAAAGCCAAGAAAAGGGGGCACAGGGCACCTTCAGGTATGCCGGCTTATGGCTTTCAAGCATCCGCATGTATAGCACCTGCCCCAGGAGTGGCCCCCAGACATCCCCATCCCCGAGGGACAGGGCTGCGTTCTGGTCAGGACTGTCCCAGCACCTAGCATTCACCTGGCACCGAGGAGGCCCTCCTTAAACACTGACACAGGACTGGAACCGGGCAGTCCCTTGCCTCACAGATGTGGGAGAACAGCAGCCGCTTGTGTGTCTCCAGGGGGCGACACCCTCCATGGGGCTCGGAGTCACCCTAATGGGAATCTGGAACTGGGATCGAATCAAGTAACTCTGAACAAGAGGTTGGAACTGTGGCACGTGCCCCGTGAGTGACTGCACAAAGAAAGGGGACAGTGGGCTTCCCTGGTGGTGCAGTGGTTGAGAGTCTGCCTGCCGATGCAGGGGACACGGGTTCGTGCCCGGGTCCGGGAAGATCCCACACGCCGTGGAGCGGCTGGGCTCGTGAGCCATGGCCGTTGAGCCTGCGCGTCCGGAGCCTGTGCTCCGCAACGGGAGAGACCACAACAGTGAGGGGCCCGTGTACCGCAAAAAAATAAAAAGAAAAAAAAAAAGAAAGGGGACAGGGGCAGGGAGGAGAGATGGCAGAAGGGCACACCGGGCAGCTGGCCCATCCCTGGTTCTGGGACTCCTTGGGGCCTTTGGGCTGCATGAGAGGCCCCTGTGGCCCCAGAATAAGCCCCTTTTTCAGGTTAGCAGGCTCTGCTTGGCTTCCTCACTTGAAGAAAGTCCTTACTACACACACGACATCAAAGTGGGAAGACATCTCCTAACTCAGTTCAGAAGTGAGGTCGAGATCTGTAAGATCCAGGATCAAGTTTCTACCGGTTCAGCACCCAGCTCAGTTGAGATCAGGAGTGCACGGCAGAATTTCCTGGAGAACGCTTCCACAATCCACCTGTCTCCCCACCAAAGTCGGATGGGGAGAACCCAGGCACAGGGTTCCCATGCACATCCCCAGGGGAAAAGATCACCAGCTAGAAAGTCCTCCCATCGTCAATTAATCAAGAAGTGAAGTGGAGGGGGCGGGAGGATAACAGAAATACCTATCTGCTGGTATAGGCACCAAGTCTCCCTGGAAGAATTCACAGGAAATATCAACAGTATATGGGGAGAGTCACTGGATAGCCAGAGGACTGGGATGGGAAGGAGACTTTTTAGTGACCACTGTTCACCTTGTGAATTTTGAGTCATGTGGATGTATAACCTATTCTAAAAACTAACTCTAAAAAACAATTTAAACACTTCTCCGGCAAGCAGCTGCAGTGTCTCTGCCCAGCAAACATGAAACAGGGCAAACTGCAGCCCCTTTCAAATTGTTTCTTCAACTGGTGACACACCTACCTGCCTTCTCCCCTCTCGACCCCCCACCCACGCAAAGCTAATTACTTTCATTTCATTTCTTTCCCGACAAAGGTAGCAATTAAGCCAAAAAAAAAAAGTCACTGTCAATTAACAAACACATTGCCCAACCTGCCTTAGGTACCACTGATGAGCTAATTGACAGACGTCTTTGGGTTTGCACCTCTGTGCTCCATCTAATATTTTATTGAGAACAAAGGGCCACTGAGAAATCACTGGTTAAATGGTGAAAACTGTCCCATTTTGTTCAAGTTGTCAAGAGGTTTTTGTGTGTGTGTGTGTGTTTTTAATAATCAAAATAGAAGAAAGGCAAAGCCCGTTTACAAAGTTATTCATGACCAGTGAATTTCGCCAAGTGAGCACGGGAACTACTCAAGCAGAAGGTAGCCAAAGGTAGCATCCAGAAGGGTCTGGCGCAGAAGATGCGGATCCACGGAGAAGCTGGCTGTGGGGCGGGGAAAAGCGAAGCCAGGGCAGACCTTCCCAGCTCTCATCCCAAACAAGGTTCAAGCACCTCCTTCTAGCCCCAGGCACAAAAATGAGAACTAGCTGGAATAATTAGAGAGGACACTAAACTAATTAAAGACTTTTCACACAGGGAGTGGGCGCGCGATGGATAAAACTGGTGCAGCCCCACAGGACCAGACCTAGAACTGGGCCCCAAGTCCTCCAAGTCTAGAAGAGTCCAGAAAAATCCGGCAAAAACACAAGGGCTGATGTTTGAACACTGACTGGTAGGAAGTTGAAGTTTAAAGAGCTGGTATTTTCAACTGTTTATACATGCTGCACTTGGGTGCTTAAGGACTTAGATTTGTTATGCAAAATGAGTAATTAATCAGTACTAAAATATTTATAGTATTTAATCCAAGACACTGAGGAAGAACCAGCAGCATGAATTGGATAGCACTTCATCTTGCCGCTCTGTCCCCTGAGTCTGGGGACAGACCAGACTCCTGCAGTGGCCCCACCACTTCCCAGGCCACTGGAAGGAAATAAGCTGAGGCCTTTACTGGGCTTTTCTTGCCAACTGAATACCATTCAGGAAGGACAAATATCCCAGGATTTTTTGTTGTTGTTGTTATCAGTGTTTTTTCCTGCTGAGCCTAACTGTAAGCATAGTTTACTAGTGAGGTAAGGTCCACGAGCTCCATTTGGCTTTGTTTAAGTGTCCCCTAATGTACAGGACTGCCTGTAAGATATTTACCCATAAAAGAATCATCAAGTTGAAAACCAAGCGCTCATCACCAACCAGTTGCCGGTGTACCTTTGCCAACTGAAGGAACAGAAGCAAAGAAACGTGGCACCCCATCAAGTCTCCACGTGTGGATTCCAGAGACCAGTTTGGCACCGCAGTCTTTTCTCCCACATTTGAAATATTCTTAATGGAGCCCAGTAACTGCCAAGGAAGTTGCCCAAGCAACTAACTCACAAGTGCTTCAGGATGTAGAAAGAAAATCAGAATTCCCCCACAGGATGAAAGGGATGGAACCAACGGAGCTGTGTGGAGGGACAGAGCAAAAATGAAGTACCGCCCCAGAGGAAACATCAGCGAAAACCATTAAAAAACAACAAAACCATACTTTCTCTTTTCCTGTATTCCTTTGAAATCTTAACTGGGATCCTTGGGCTTCTACCATGTGTTCCCCAAAATGGCTGAGTGGTCCAGGAACCCCTCCAGGGGACACAGATCCTAACCTTCCAGTTAGAAACTCACAGGGAGGGGTGATGAAAAAGTTTTCGAAATAGATAGTGGCGCTGGTTGCACAACACTGGGAATGTACGTCATGCCACTAAGCTGTGCACTTAAAAATGGTTAGAATGGAAAATTCTGTTATGTATGTTTTACCATAATTTTAAAAATGAATGTGGGGAAGATCCCACATGCAGCAGAGCAACTAAGCCCGTGCACCACAACTACTGAGCCTGCGCTCTAGAGCCCGCGAGCCACAACTGCTGAGCCCACATGCTGCAACTACTGAAGCCCGCCTAGAGCCCGTGCTCTGCAACAAAAGAAGCCACTGCAATGAGAAGCCCACACACCGCAATGAAGAGTAGCCCCCGCTCGCCACAACTAGAGAAAAGCCCGCGCGCAGCAACGAAGACCCAACGCGGCCAAAAATAAATAATTAAAAATAAAAATGAATGTGATATACAAAAAAAAACATTGAATTGCACACTTTAGATGGGTGAACTGTATGATATCTGAGTAATATCTCAATAAAGCTGTTTAAAAAAACTTACCAGGGAAACAGGCTGCAGAAAGCACCTCACTGGGGGGAAGCGGGAGCCTGATAATTATTGAGCACCTATACAGGTGGCTGGTTCTCTCATATTGAAAGGGAGCTGGGTTCTGCAGCTGGGGGCTCATGTCACTTTACCTCTCTGAGTCTCAGTTCCATCATCTGATGGTGTGGGCCATGACTGCCAAGGGCCCTACCAGCATTTCGGTTCCAGGGACCCAATGCGTGGGTGGCAAAAAGGACTCATCATCTGTCACCCAGCATATAAGCACATCCCACTAGGAAGGCAAAACATCAGGGGAGCCACACATGGAAGAAGCAAGTTCAACAACTTCACGACCCAGGTATGGACAGAAGGGGGTCAAGAGCTGTATTAAGACACTTTCTACTCAAAGGACAAAACGGTGATGGTGAAGAAGTGCCAAAGAGTCCTGCTCTCCAGCGACTTCTTGGTTCATTCATAAAACAAAGGCTGTGGCCACAGGGGAAAACCTTATGTTCCAGAGCAGCTGAGGATGAAGGAAGGAAACGATGCTTTGACCATCTGTGTAACGCCCAGAGCAGGCTTCCCCAGCACTCGGGGCCGGATAACCGTGGTGGGGCTACCTGTGCCTTGCAGGACGTGGAGCAGCGTCCCTGGCCTCTGCCCACCGGCTGCCAGTAGGCTGCCCCTTCCCCACCAGCTGCCACCTCCAGACACTGCCAAATGTCCCCCTGGGAGGGGGGAGCAGAACTGCCCCTGGTTCAGAATCACTTCCAGAGAGAATTTGCTATCTTAAACTTGTAGCTCTTTGTTGAAGCCATGTGACACATGTGGCACTACCCTTCTCACCCACTGAAGTGCAGGCCACCGTGAACTGTCAGCAAACAGACCTTGTCATCACGCTCTGCCTGGGGGATTTTACAGAAGTGCACACACACTCCTGGCAGCCAATAGCCTCAGAGAATTTCAAATAGCAACTGTACTTGGGTGAAAGGGTTATTCATTTATTCATTCATTCATTAACATATGGCACTTACCGTATGCCAGGCAATGAGCCAGGGCAGTGTAGTTGGGGACACCCAATCAGAGATGAACAGACTTAATACAAGATGAAGTGTTGTACAGAAACCTTTGGAACAGGCCTCAAAAGATGAATAAGGGGTGTGGTAGGCTGAATAATACTCACCCGCAAAATGTCCACATACTAGTCCCCAGAACCTGTGAATATGCTACCCTCCATGGCAAAAGGGACCTTGCAGATGTGACTAAGGGTCTTCAGATGGGGAGGGTGTCCTGGATTATCGGGTGGGCCCAGTATAATACAACAGTCCTTATAAAATGAAGGCAAGAGGGTCAGAGTAAGAGAGAAGGAGATGTGAGGACAGAAGCAGAGGCTAGAGTGATGAGGCCACAAGCCAAGGAACGCAGGCTGCCTTTAGAAGCTGGAAAAGGCAAGGAAATGATTTCTCCCCTGGAGCCTCCAGAAGGAAACTCATCCCTGCCAACACTTTGATACCATCCCAGTAAAACACATTTTAGATCTCTGACTCCCAGAAGTGTAAGATTATAAATTTATGTTGTTTTAAGCCACTGGGTTTGTAGTCATTTGTTAAAGCAGAAAGAGGAAACTAATACACGGACACTACAAGGCAGAGAAGAGAGTGAAATCTATTCCCCATCAAGAGAATGACATGGGAGAGGCTCAGAGGCCTGAACAAGCATGGAACAGAAGAAGGCAAGGGTGACTACTCAGCTTCATGAAACCTTTGCTAAGGCATTCAGGATGGAAAGCATCTGCAGAACAGTCAAGGCATGGGGTCAATTCCAGAAACATTTGGGACTTGACTGCCCTTTGGAAGGGGCTGAGATAGGGGCAGGGGGAAGGAAGAAGAGGCAAGGCAATGAGCAGAATACCGATGGAAATGACAGGAAAGGTGGTAATACCCGCAACGACATGGGGAATGAATGAGTCAGGATGGGTGTTATGGAGGAGAAATGCTGAGCTCAGTTTGCAGCAGGCTCTGTTTGAGATGTCTAGGACACACCTGGGGGAAGTTAGCTAGGTGGTCAAGAATAATAATGAACTCAACCAATCTTAATTTTAGGCTTACCATGAGCCAGGCACAGGGACACAATGACCAAACAAATGCAGCTCATGCCTTCCTTAAACGTGGAAGAGAGAGGCAGAAGAATCAGTATCAGAGTGATACACTGAGAGAGACGTGACTGGCCCATTGCTGGCCTGGGAGGTGGAAGGAAGCCATGAGCCAAGCAATGTGGGCAGACTCTAGAAACTGGAAAAAAAAAAACAGAAAAGGGGCTCTCCCCTAGGCCTCCAGAAGGAAGGCAGTCCTGCCAACATCTAGATTTTAGCCTGATGAAACCTTGCTGGACTCTGAACTCCAGAACTTCAAGATAATAAACCTGTGGTGTTTTAGGCACCAAGTTTGTGGTAATTTGTTACAGCAGCAATTGGAAGCTAATACAGGCAACCAGGTATAGAAAATCACAAACAAATATCAAAAACCCTCATAATGCTAATAATATATTTTTAATGCCCCTTGTAAAGATGACGGAGGGGAAAAAAGGGATGATGGGAAACACCTGTGTGATACTCCAAGTGACTAACACTGAGATGGGCCAGCTAGCGTCACTAATGCCCAGATGCTGGAGGTGGTTTGGCTTGGACTGGATTCATGGATGAATCAACACTGAACTGTTCTAGTAACTCCAGGAGAGGCTTGTTCTGAACTAGGAGCACATTTTTCTCCTTCTCTGAGGTCTTATGTCACTTATAACAGCATCTTATTTTATGACCAGAGTGCCCGTGTACCTGCGCCCTCTGGACCTCAGCTTTCTCATCTGCAAGGCAATGAGGTTCTACACTTGACCTTGACCACGCATCAGAACCCTCTGGAGGGCTCATGAATACACAGATTTCTGGGCTCCACCCTCAGAGTTGCCCACTCAGTGGGTAGAATTGGGGCCAGAGAACTGGTATCTCTAACAGGATCTGGGGAGGCTGAAGCAGCTGACCAGGGGACCACATTCTGAGAACCACAGCATTAGAGACCCTCCTTCTCTCACACTGAAAGGATTCCAGTACTTTGCTGCCCTGCACCTTTCCCATTAAGGGCCGTGCTGCTTCTTGGTTCTCAGCAGCTTGTTCTGTTCCTCTGGATCTACCCCGGGTAGAGCATGTGAGTTGTCCATTCTCTGAATGCTGAACAACAGTCCCCAGACTGGAGGTGGCCGATGTTTTGGAAGTCACCCCCGAATATACCTAGATGGCCACTCTCCCCACCCTACCACCTCCTACTCGCTGCCCCCACTCATCACGTACTTGACAAGACCACTCCGTAATCATGTCAAAACACGGACAAAGCAGGAACTTGTCCAAACCACCAAAGTCACCCCAACGTCCCTGGGTCCCGGCTCCTAGAAGAGACTGCTGCTTCTTCACCAATTCCAGCCTTTGTCTGGTCTTCCCCGCTTCTCGGGTAAGAAGATTAAGACGCCTGATCAGGACTCACCCCTGCTTCCTGACAGCATCCAATCCAGAGCGACACCCGGCTTCCTTAAACGCTCCCCAAAGCACCAGACACAGGCCCCACTGCTACGTGTGGTCCTTCCTGACCCCCTCTCGCTGTGATGCCCCACGGGTCCCCATGGTACACGGCTGTTCCACTGCAGGTGCTCCTGAGGGGGGGGGGGCGGGGAGATGGAGGGCAGTGATGGCTCCTAGCCAACTTGCACATTTCAACTCAAACACAGTCTCCTCAAAGACACTGTCCTTACCCCTCTGCAGCCTAAGTCAGATCCCCCCTCTCTAATCTCCTTTCAGGAGACCCACCTGGGCTTACACACATCGTTGTAAGCACTGCACTCAAGCCTACCTCTCCCACTAGACTGAGAAGCCCAAGCCAGCAGGTCTGTGTGTGCTGTGTGCCTGCCGCTGGCACAACACTGGGCACAAAGCAGGAGGTCAATAAATATTGGACGGATAGATGGATAAATGGATGAATACTGACCACTGTGTGCAACCGACTTCAAAACAATTACAGGGACTTCCCTGGTGGTACAGTGGTTAAGAATCCGCCTGCCAATGCAGGGGACATGGGTTCGAGCCCTGGTCCAGGAAGATCCCACATGCCACGGAGCAACTAAGCCTGTGCACCACAACTACTGAGCCTGCGCTCTAGAGCCCGCAAGCCACAACTACTGAGTCCGTGTGCCACAACTACTGAAGCCCACGCGCCTAGAGCCCATGCTCTGCAACAAGAGAAGCCACCACAATGAGAAGCCTGAGCACTGCAACGAAGAGTAGCCCCCGCTCGCTGCAACTAGAGAAAGCCCGCGTGCAGCAACGAAGACCCAACGCAGCCAAAAATAAATAAATAAATATATTTTTTAAAAAAACCCAACAATTACAAATACGAAGGTTAATCAGAGAATGTCAGTAACACAAGAAGAACTGAAGCCGTCTGAGAAGAAATAAGCAAGGTCTGTGCAACCAGGAGGGTAGCAAGGCTTTGCCCCAGCCATGATGGATGGAAGGTAGTAAAGTAAAGGTCATGATTGATAAAGGTGGAGTCTTTTCTTCCATTTCTAACTGGAGCCTGTTTGTGGAGGCAAACGTTATACTCATTTTAGCTTTAGCTGATTTAGCATAAAGCAGCACCAATACGATACAGTGCTAACGACAGTCCAAACTTTGTTGTTACTCTGGAATTCTTTCAATGGAAATCCTTCGCTAGGTTTGCACATCCTCCACGACTCACAAATTTCACTGGTAATAATATTTGTGCAGCTGTAATTACAAGACCCTTTCCCTGCATCTGGCACTGAAGGCATCTCCCCACAAACTCAGATGGCACATTCTGACTGGGCTTTTGTAAGAGGCCATTTCACAGCTAACTGGCTTCATTTCAGTGTTAGAGATTTGATACTTTGCAGTTGTTTTTCAGATCAAAGACTATGTAATACAGCTTTACTGTGTTATCCATCAAGGGAAAAATCCTTATCAGACCCGGTAAGAATGGAAGTATATCAAATTGATAAACTGGACAAATCTTCTGAAAACCAAAGAGATACGGGAGACTGGGGAAGGGGGGGGTGTGCCTGTGTGTACACACACACCTGCTTCAGAAACAGCACTGTTAGGTGTCTCCACTGGAAGACATACAGAATAAATTGTTAAATACCTGTACTTCATCATAAATACACTGCTGAAGATGCTTAAGAAAACAGCACGTGATCTTTAGCCCCCAAACTACTACCAGCATCTCAAATCCCACTCTAAACATTTTAATGAACTAAATGACGGCATCCATTTTACTCTTAGCGCCTCAAAGTATTAACACCTGAAATAAATGAAAATCACTTTCGGCGCCCCCCCCCACACTTTGTAATGGTTACAGTAAAAAAAGACTAAGCCGCGCTTCCCTGGTGGCACAGTGGTTGAGGGTCCGCCTGCCTGCGCAGGTGACGCGGGTTCGTGCCCCGGTCTGGGAGGATCCCACGTGCCGCGGAGCGGCTGGGCTCGTGAGCCACGGCCGCTGAGCCTGCGCGTCCAGAGCCTGTGCTCCGCAACGGGAGAGGCCACAACAGTGAGAGGCCCGCGTACCGCAAAAAAAAAAAAAAAAAAAGATTAAGCCTGAAACGGCTATAAACTGCAGAAGCACTTTCTAATTTTCCTAGGAGGTTCTTGATAATGAAAACAGTTCAGACTTGAATGATAAACAGGTCTGTTTCTTCTTAAACAGAACTCCGTCCTCTCCCCCACTGAGATACAGAAAACAGAGTCCAGCCACGGGAGAAGACATTTGGATCTAACATCTTTTTTTGTGTGCAAGCCTTTAGGTGACCCACCCAAAACGAAAGGTGATCAAAACAGCATTTTTGGCTACCTCAGGAGAAACCAATCTGTTGTGAAAGTAACGGGTGATGTTTAAAGTATATACTTCGTTAATGAACTAAATCATCTTATTAGGTGCCAAAGCAAAACAAGAGCGCCAAGCTAAGTGTTCTGCCTTCCATAGAGCAGGAGGGTTTCCTACCTCCTCATTCATTCATTCACTCATTCATTCATTGATTCAATAAATATCTATTTAGGGCCTGCTCTGCGCCAGGTACCAAAGAAAACAGTGCTGAGCAAAACAGTGCAACACAGCAATGTCCCCATGGTCATGGAGCTTACAGGAGACAGAAATGTTAAACTCAAATAAATATGTAATACTGCCAATTTTTTTTAAGGAGAAAGGGTAACAGAAAGGAACTGATTTAGACTGGGAGTGGTGCAGGGATCAGAGAAGGGCACTGAGAAAAAAGTGACATTGAAGTTGAGAGGCCGTCAGATCGTCACCACTTTGGAAAAGGAAAACGATTTATGGCAAATGACCACAAATGGGATTTGAACTTTGCCTGTCAACAACTGACAGGGTTAAACCTCCCCACTTCCAGTACATCTGTCTTCACGAGCCTCCCAAGACTGCTGGCTGATCACTGTCTGACTCGCCTACCTAAAATCCTATGACCTGAACACAGAAAGGTCTCACTTCATTATGATTTATTATAATCTACAGTCTTCCTATGCTTGGCCTAGAAACACCCTAAAGTAATCTGCCAGAGGTATGAAAACAGATTGGCTGCCAGCAAGAATGTTACCTGGGTGAGCCAAACATTAGCCCTGGCACTCTCAAGCCCATTGCCCAATAAAGTGCCAGGTCCTCTGGGCAACGTGGCTCCAATACTCCTGGGTCTATACCAGATGGGACCCAGGGGGCCTCACAGTTAGTTGCCTACTTGGAACCGATCTTCGACCAGTAAATCAAGGACTAAATCACCGTTTCCAGTTCCCCAAGCCTGCAGACTTAGAGGATGTGGAAAGTGGCCTTTGAGCATCACCGAGCGGAGAGCCTGCCAGGCTGGAGGAATGCAGGCTGGCAGAGAGGGGATCAGGGCTGGGAGGAAGAGGGACGCTAAGGGAGGCGGGTCAGGCGCTCCGGACCCGAGGACCGCACGCCAGGCCGGGTACTGGGGCGTTTCCCGCCCCCCACCACGTCATCCCCCCGCAAAGGCACCCGGCCCCCGGCCGCCCCGAGACCCCGCGATTCCGGCTTCCCCTGCGGCGAGGCCAGGCGGACACATCAAGCCCTGCGCAGGGCCGGAGCCCACCAGCTCCTGGTACCTGCGTCCCCAACGCAGAGAAAGGCGCGCCGGGGGCGAAAAAATGGCCAAAACTCTCCCCGCCCACCCGAAAAGCCAACCACACCCCCCGCATCCCTCAGCCCCAGCCGCCCCGGGCCGGCCCCCGCGATCCTCCGCCCAAGCCCCCGCGGGGTTCCCGTCGGCGCCGCTCGGGCTCGGCAGGGACGCGGGCGCGAGTGGGAGTGAATGGGGGGTGCGCGACGCAGGCAGGGTGCCCACCGCGGTGTCACCCGCTGGGGCCCTGCTCCCGGGGCGCCCTCCTCGGCTCCGCGGTCCCGGGACAGGCGCGCCGCCCCCAGGCTGAGGTGGGCACCCGGGCGCCCCCCACTCACCCATTGGCGTCGAGCCGGGCCTGGCCGCCGAGGCAGCGTGAAAGTTAGCGGAGGCGGACGCGGGGGTCGGGGCGCCGGGACCCGGGCGCGGGAATCGGGGAACCGGGATGTGGGCGCAGGGATAGGGACGCGGCGGCGTCTGGGCCGGCTTCTTCCTTAGTAGCGACGGCCGCGGCGGCTCAGCGCCGCCCGCTGCTGCCTCTGCTGCTGCTGCCGCTGCTGGCCCGGGGCGACTCCTGCTGCTGCTGCATCGCGGCCCGCTGCGCCCGGCTGCGCCGGGTTTCCTGCTCCCCGCCAGTGGAAATTGCGAAAAAAAAAAAAAAAAGCGCCGCCCAGCCCAGCGCCCGGCAGCCGCGGCCGCGCCGCCCGCTCTCCCCTCCTCCTCACCGCCGCCGCCGCCGCGATGCTCCTGCGGCTCCGCCTGCCGGGGACGCGCGACCGCCGGGGCGGGGGCGGGGCCTTCGAGGGGCGGGGCCCTCAAGGGGCGGGGCCTTCAAGGGCGGGGCTGGCGCCCGGGGCGTCCCTGTGACTGCTGCGCTCCGGCGCCCCCCTTGCCGCCCAGTGGGGAGGGACCCAGCTCCGCGAGGCCGCCCCCCACCCTCGGCGGCTCGTCTAACGCCCCGGGAAATGCCGCGAGACTCCTCGAGACCAGAGGAGGGGAGGGAGAGGAGCGAGGGGAGCGAGCGGGGGAGGGCGCGTCCGAGTGTAGTGGCACGTGGGAAAGGAGGTGGAAGGAGCCGACCCCGAAGGTGCGATGTGAGGTGGAGGACAGGCTGGGGGAGGAGAAACCATGGGAAGGTGAGGGGTCGAACACCTGCTGAGTGTGCTAACAGGTAACCCCGGGGTGTCGAGGCAACCCAGAAGAAGGCTTCACAGAGGGGGCTGTTGGGAAGGAGAAGGGGTTCATCCCATGGAGGGAGAGAAACGCTATTTCCCTTCAGTGCAGCGTGGGTACGGCCGGCCAGGTGCGAGTTCGGCTTGTAGGAGGTGGTGGGATGGAGATGCAGAAAGAGAAATGAAGCCGGTGGGCTGCATCGCCCCACACCGACCTTCATAGGGACCCCTAACCCTGCACCCGAATGCCTGGGTCAGGTGGGGTTCATTGCTCAGCGATGTTCCCAGGCTCTCATGTTCCGAGGAATCCACTGAGGCAGTTCCTCCCCAACAGGCATCACTGTGCCATATTGACCCCCAGACCTGGGCTGGCTACCCTTGAGTGGGCACTAAAATGAAAACGGAATTCGTGGTAATTCACGGGTAACTCACAAGCTCCTTTTGGGGTCCATTCACTACCACACTTTTCACCATACTCCGACAGCCATCACATTCATTTACCGTCTCGTTATTTCCTTTTCCCTTTCCACCATCTGGTGGTAGGAAGAGATAGTGAAATAGATGGGAGACATTCAGGAAGAGAGAAAATAAAGACAATAAAGAAATTAAATTTTTTAAAGAAATTAAATTATTCGCCCCTGAAAAATGGAGGAGGCTGAAGGTTAGTGGATCCACAAGTGACAAATAAAAGCTGACCCCTTACCCAATATACGCTGTCTCCATGCCTCACCTATAATGTTGGGGCAACTCTTGTAAATTGGTTACATCCTGGGATTTCTGCAGAAAGGTGTACTTATAATTGTTTCATTAGCTTAAAAAAATACTCAAAGTCAGGGTCTTTACCAACAAGAGATCAGTAGCATCATCTTTCTAAATACTTTGTGTGTGTGTCAGAGCAATCTAAACAAGAGACTAATCAAGGGGCAGAAGACCCATCCAACACAGCTCCTGAGAAAGTGGTAGTGACATCACTGACAGACTCCTATGGAAGGGATCAAAGAACATGGAAATTAAGAATCTGAAGCGTTGAAGGCACAGATGAATACTCAGCTAGACTTGCTCCAGGCGCCATGGCACCTCGCTCATTACATGCCTTGCATATCAGGGCGATGAGACCTTGTGATATGATCTTAGAGCTGACAAACACTGAAACTCATAGAGCCTGGCTAAGGCCCACTGTTACTGGGACTTTTGTTCCTTGAACCCCACCCTAAAACAGCAAACTGGTGGCTGAACTCTGTAGGGCAAAAAAACAAAAACACATCAGTAGCGTGTCTTATGTCCTGTCTTAATCTGATTCACCTCTGTCCTACTTGGAGAAGACAATCTTCTTTACTTGTTCTCCCAGCTTCAGACCGGCAAAGACAGACGACCTGAACTTTTGTGTCTTGTTTTGGCTCTGGTCTATTTCAGAACATATGTTTTCCTTCTTGACCCAGAGTCCTGTGTCCCTACTCCTTGATCTGGGTATGCTTCCTACACGGACAAATTTGTCATTTTATCACAGAAGAAAAACTGACAGCGACAATATTTTTGAAAATTCCTGAGCTGTGCTCTCATTTTAATGCCTTAAGTAAACTAAGTTGTATCAGTTCTATCCATAACACTATAGACTTTTTTCATTTTGAATTGCTCTAAATTATAAAGATGGACATTCCTTCCCCTCCACCTCCCCCCACTTATTGTTTGGTTCTTCTGAATTATTCCTATTGTCCTTTCATTTCTCCTTTGAGAAACTTTTGCTGACTAGCACAGGAAAGTTAAAATCAAGATTCAAATCCAGCTGCTGATAAGAGTAGATGTATAATTCCTCATCCTGCCTCCCTCTTACAAAAGTATCTTTTAACAGAATAATTAGTGCACTATTTCAAATTATGTGAATTCATCTCATGAATATGACTAGAGAAATACAATCGTATTTAATACCACATCTTTGTCCCACTGAACTCCCATTTCTACCAGAGTAAATGAGGCATTTGGGGGAATGGAGAGTAGCTGAACTGTCACACTTAAAAATGCCGTCACTTGAAAAGGCCCCACTGTGTCACTCAGTGGGGATAACATTTTGGGTGCAGTGGAAGGCATTGAGCCTCTGCCTGTGTAGCGCTCAAAGCCTGTCACGCTCTCGCTCTTGGACTTGACATCTGTAATTTGCATGTGATGAATGATAATTTGCTTTGATAACCTTTAATATCATCTTTACATTAATATAAATTACATGCAGAGTGCTTTACAAAAGACAGTCATTATCTGGTGCTTCTGACGAGCTTTATGGAGAAATGTAGAAACCTCATGGTGCCAGAAAATAGGAAGTGATCAATAAAAATGACGGGGCAAGTCAAAAGGGCATCAAAAGAGCTCCCAAAGGCCAAAGCTGGAACAACCCAAGGAACAAAATAAATAACGATTTTATTGGATTATAACCCAAAGAATAAAAGTCCTGTCCCTATGGATATAAATAAATAATTGACTAAATAAGTAAATATGTCAGGGAGAGGGGCCAAGTCTTCCTTACTGAGGAATTCCAATTAATAAATAGAAAGAAATGAGGGAAAGAGAAAATCACCATTGAGAACACCACAGTAATGTTTAATGTGGACATGACGCCCCTCAAATTCTCAAATGGGTGGGTGCAAGTTTAAGGAGAAACCCTGCAGACAGCATGTTGAGCAAGCGGTCAAGGCTCCGTGCTCACAGTTTTGAGGCAGGCTTTTCCCGCCTTCCTTTGCATCATGCATACTGGGTTAAAGGTCACCTGCCCAGATCAAGCCACAGAGATAACTTCTCGCTCTATCCGGTTGACTCCGCTTGATAACCACTCATAGAATGACCCACTCATCGCCCATTTTATCTTTTTCATTGAATCCTTCGCAATACATCTAAGAAAACTGGTTTTACCAGCTCTACGGAGATAAAAACTAATCAACTCAGAGAAGCAGATTGTTTAAAAAACTAAACTATGATTATTTTTACAAAGTTTGTAGGAAAGGCTTGCTTTGTAAAGGAAAACACAAAGGAAGTAAGTAGGAGACGAAATGTGCTCTCCCACCAGACCATAAAACAGGAATAGGTGTTCTTGTTAACAAATCCAAAGAATGCCTGAGTAACTGACTTCAAAGTTGATCAGTCAGAGGAACTTGCATCTAAAACACACAACAAGAGCCCCAGTGTACAGACTAACTTGCCAAGAACATTTTCCATCCTTTTCACAACACTGCTTTGTCTAAGAAAATAGGAAATTGGGAGAACAGTCCTAGGAGATTAACAAACAGTATGGTTTCTACTATTTTCTACCTACTCTACCTGGCCTCCTTGCCCCCAAGATTACAAGGGGTCCTGTGCAAAGAAGGGCATTTTCACAATTAAAAAGTGAATCAAGTGATATTCCCAAAAAACTTCCAAAAGCATTGGACATTAATTTAAGATCATGTGTGTGAAATATGCATTGTAATAAATATACACAACTTTAAATAGAGTAATTGGCGTTTAACATCAGAATAAACCATCCCGACAGGCCAATTTTTTAAAATAGGAGCTAATCAACAATAGGGGGCTTTATGCCATCTGCAGCAACATGCATGGACCTAGATATTGTCATACTGAGTGACGTAAGTCTGACAGAGAAAAACAAATATATGCAGATTCTAAACAACAAATGATAACAAATGAACTTATTTACAAAACAGAAACAGACTCACAGACTTACAGAACGGACTTATGGTTACCAGAGGGTAAGGGTGGGGGGCAGGGAGGGAGGGATAAACTGGGAGTTTGGGATTGACATGTACACACTGCTATATTTAAAATAGATAACCAACAAGGACCTACTGTATAGCACAGGGAACTCTGCTCAACATTATGTAACAACCTAAATGGGAAAAGAATTTGAAAAAGAATAGATACATGTATATGTATAACTGAATCACTTTGCTGTACACCTGAAGCTAACACAACATGGTTAATCAACTATACTCCAATATAAAATAAAAAGTTAAAAAAAAAACCAATAGGGAGCTTTTGATCTTACCAGTAACGAAGATTTAAAAGTAGGGATTGCTCAGAGGCCCCATCACAGACTGGTGTTCTATTGGAGCCCCGGCACTCCAGACAGAGGGAAGGACACGTGAGAATGCTCAGAGTCTGGGGAACAGATGATCTTGCAAGGCAGCTTGTGTGGAAAGGGCGGGAGTGTGGCCAAAAGTCTGATTGGAGGAGGTCTCTGCACCAGGCCCAGTGTGAACAAGACCCTGCCGGCCATGGGAGGAGCACAGGTTTCCAAGCAGATTGATTTCAGGAAGGTAACTGATCACCCCACAGAAGCGGGACTGGAGGAAGGAGAGCCTGAAAACAGGAGGCCATGGACAAGCCAGAGATATTAAAGGCAAGAAACGTGATGGCGTTGACATTGACTGCAAGGAGAGGTCACATTCTAGAGTTGTTTGTGAACCACATTTGACAGATCTGGTGAGGCAGTGGATTTGGAGAGAGGGTAGGGAACACAGATGGAGGATTTGAAAGAAAGATTTTGTAAGCTGGTTTGGAAGCTGAGTAGATGGAGAGATCAATCAAGTGGAAGAGGAAGTCATTGCGGGTGGGGAGGAGATACTGAGTTCAAATCTGAATCTTCTTAAGAGTGAATACAAAAGAGAATGAAGCAGTGATCCATGCTACAGCATGGATAATCCTTGAAAACCTGATGCTAATTGAAAGAAGCCAGATATAAAAGGACACATAATCATGTGATTCTGTTAACATGAAATGTCTAGAACAGGCAAATCTAAAGAGACAGAAAGATGATGAGGGGCTGGGGGAGACGATTGGGGGAATTGGGGAGTGACTGCTAATGGGTACAGAGTTTCCTTTGGGAGTAACAAAAACGTTTTAAAATTGATTGTGGTCATAGTTGTACAACTCTAGGAAGATACTAGAAAACTGTTAGATTATATACCTTAAAATAGGTGAATTGATAGTATGTGAACTATATCTCAACAAAGACTGTTATATATTTGAAAAGAGTGGGACCTCCCTGGCGGTCCAGTGGTTAAGACTCTGCTTCCACTGCAGGGGGCTCAGGTTTGATCCCTGGTCTGGGAACTAAGATCCCCGCATGTCACTTGGTGCGGCCTATAAGTAAATAAATAAATAAAATAAAAGAGTGATAATGGGGGCAGAGTTTCAGTTTGGGAAGATGAGAAAGTTCCAGGGATGGATGGAACAATGTGAATGTACACTACATTCACATTGTTCCACCTGAACTATGCACTTAAAGATGGTTGCAATGTTAAATTCTATGTTTATCTTACCACAATAAAAAAAAGAGAGAGTTACTGCATTTGTGGGGCCTGGTGGGGATGGTTTTCCCTGTGTTTTGCCCCCTCCATTAACAGCCCCACATTACTTCCCAAACAGGACATCAGTATTGCAATAACTGCTACCCCATCACCCTCAGTGTCACCTCTTCAGGATTCAAGAGAAACCACAGCCAGTGACCTGAGCTGAGGGTGATGAGCCACGGCCACACTCCAGCTTGTGAACACAGCCAACCCAGATGGGTCCTCAAGCCCCAGACATCACAGGACTTAATTGAAAAGCCTCTGAACAAGGCGCCCAGTTACAGGTGTACCTCGTTTTACTGCACTTTGCTTTATTGCACTTCACAGATACTGCATTTCTTACAAATTGAAGGTCTGTGGCAACCCTGCCTCGAGCAAGTCCATTTACCCCCATTCCCAACAGCATTTGCTCACTTCATGTCTCTGTGTCATGTCTGTGTAATTCTCACAATATGTGAAACTTTTCCATTATTATTATATTTATTATGGTGATCTTTGATGTTACTAGGATTTGCTGGAGGCTGATGGTTAGCATTTTTTAGCAATAATGCGATAGCACACTTAATAGACTACGGTATAGTGTAAACGTAAGTCTTATATGCACTAGGAAACCAAAAAATGTCTGTGACTCATTTGATTGAGATATTTGCCTTATTGCTGTGGTCTGGAACCCAACCAGCAATATCTCTGAGGTCTGCCTGTAATAAGGTAGCGTGAAACCCTTTTCTGGCACAACTTCTTGTTATATAGAGCCAGTCAAATCAAGTTCCTCTCCTCAAAAATAATCACAGGCTAGCCGGAGGCAAAAGTGGGAAGTAAATCAAGTTCATCTTTGTTTGGCTTTTTGTCTGTTTGTTTGTTTCTACTTTTTTCACTTTTTTATTGAAGTATAGTTGGTTTACAATGTTGGGTTACTTTCAGGTATACAGCAAAGTGATTCACTTATATATACATATTTTTTCAGATTATTTTCCATTATAGATTATTGCAAGGTACTGAATATAGTTCTCTGTGCTATACAGTAGACCCTTGTCGTTTATCTATTTTATGTATAGTAGTTTGTATCTGTTAACCCCATACTCCTAATTTATCCCTCCCCCCCTCCCCTTCCCCTTTGGTTACCATAAGTTTGTTTTCTATATCTTTGAGTCTGTTTCTGTAAGTGGTGTTGGGAAGGCTGGACAGCCTCATGTAAATCAGTGATATTAGAACACTCCCTCACACCATATACAAAAATAAACTCAAAATGGTTTAAAAACCTAAATTTAAGACATGACACCATAAAACTCCCAGAAGAGAACACAGGCAAAACATTCTCCGATGTAAATCGCAGCAATATTTTCTTAGATCAGTCTCCCAAGGCAAAAGAAATAAAAGCAAACATAAACAAATGGGACCTAATCAAACTTAAAAGCTTTCGCACAGCAAAGGAAACCATCAAGAAAACAAAAAGCCAACCAATGGAACGGGTGAAAATATTTGCAAATGATGCAAATTTCCAAAATATACAAACAGCTCACACAACTCAATACTGAAAAACACAACCCAATCAAAAAATGGGCAGAAGGGCTTCCCTGGTGGCGCAGTGGTTGAGAGTCCGCCTGCTGATGCAGGGGACACGGGTTTGTGCCCCGGTCCGGGAAGATCCCACATGCCATGGAGCGGCTGGATCTGTGAGCCATGGCCACTGAGCCTGCGCGTCCGGAGCCTGTGCTCCACAACGGGAGAGGCCACAGCAGGGAGAGGCCCGCGTGCCGCAAAAAAAAAAAAAAAAAAAAAAAAAGGGCAGAAGACCTAAACAGACATTTCTCCAAAGAAGACATACAGACGGCACATGAAAAAAATAATCGCTAATTATTAGAGAAATGCAAATCAAAACCACAATGAGGTACCACCTCACATGGGTCAAATGGCCATCATCAACAAGTCCACAAATAATACATGCTGGAGAGGGTGTGGAGGGACTGCACTGTTAGTTGGAATGTAAATTGGTGCAGCCACTATGGAGAACAGCATGGAGGTTCCTCAAAACACTAAAGATAGAGCTACTGTATGATTCAGCAATCCCACTCCTGGGCATATATCCGGAAATGAAAACTCTAATTTGAAAAGACACATGCAGGACTTCCCTGGTGGCACAGTGGTTAAGAATCCGCCTGCCAATGCAGGGGACACGGGTTTGAGCCCTGATCCAGGAAGATCCCACATGCTGCAGAGCAACTAAGCCCGTGCGCCACAACTACAGAGCCTGTGCTCTAGAGCCCACGAGCCACAACTACTGAGCCCGTGTGCCACAACCACTGAAGCCTTCACACTTAGAGCCCGTGCTCCGCAACAAGAGAAGCCCCTGCTTACTGCAGCAACGAAGACCCAACGCAGCCTAAATAAATAAATAAATTTATATAAATATAAATAAATAAATTTATTTTAAAAAAAGATACATGCACCCTAATGTTCACAGCAGCACTAGTTACAATAGCCAAGACATGGAAACAACCCAAGTGCCATCAACAGACAACTGGTTTAAGATGTGAAGAAAAAAAAATATATATGTATTTATATATATATATATATAAATAAAATGGAATGGAATACTACTCAGCCATAAAAAATGAAATAACGCCATTTGCAGCAACATGAATGGACCTAGAAATTATCATACCAAGTGAAGTAAGTCAGACAAAGACAAATATTATATCACTTATATGTAGAATCTAAAAAATAAGACAAATGAGTCTATGTACGTGTTTGTTTGGCTTTGAGTCCCCTGTTGAAGTTTTTTTCCCTGGGCTACAGGGGTTCTTAAAGTGTGGTCCCCAGAGCAGCAGCTGCTACAGCGGCACGTGGGAACTTAGCAATGCACACTGTGGACCCCTCCCCAGGCCTTTTGAATCTGGAACTCTGTGGGGGACCCAGTGATCCAAGTTTGAACCAGCCCTCTAGGGAATTATGATCCAGCTCAAGTGTGAGAACCTCGCTGGACCTCAGCTCCCTGGAGCCCAGATGACCTGTGTGGTCATCTGACAAACTGGTTGATCCTTGAAAAGGGTCTCAAGGGAGCTACCAGCGATACACACCTCTGAGCCGGGAAAACGGATTTGGTGTTTATTATCATTACAAAAGTAATAACTGGTCATTATTTTTTTAATTTTTTAAAATAAAACAAAGATATAGTGTAGAAGGTGAAAATCTTCCATAAGTTCACAATTATTGGTTATTACAGAGATAATTGATAATCACTATTAACTTCTGATGGAATATTCCTTCAGGCATTTTCTAAATGTGTAATGATACTAAGATATATGAAGATTTCCACACACTATAATTGTATTTTTTTTTTTAGTTTGTGACTCTCTTTGGTGCTCTAATGATAGAAAATGAGAACCTTGGGGAGGAAGGACTTTTGTCTTGGAGGATTCCCAAAACACCTTTTCCTTTTCTCATAAATTCGACTGTGAAATATTAAACCTGTCTGGAACAGAACTTTTTGAGAACATATTTCATAACCTTCTGGGAATAAATTAGAATTCCTGATAAAAATGCTTAAGGAATTCTCTGACGCTCTTTAATGAGGCAAAGCTCTTTTCGGGAAACTAGCTACCTCCCCAGCCGCCCACTCTCTCAGCTGACCTCAGGTCGTAAGTGTGGTGATCTTTAGCCTGACATTCTTCTCCCCCCTCACCCCCGCATGATCTAAGGACAATCATCTATCTAACCAGTCGCTTCCCAGAAAATGTCCTGAACAAAAGGGAATCTTTAAAGGAACATTGCCATGTGTTCATAATTAAATTTTTGGAGAAGTTTTATATATGCCTCAGTCTTTCCTAACTGTAAACAACACCAGTAGCCTATCAAGTAGAGACCAGACCTTTTCTCAACGGCCAAATAAAGGAGTAAAAAGGTTGAACCTTACACAAAAACACAGCGTGTTACCTATCTTTTGAAAATCTACCTTAAGATAATCACTACCGTTTATGGAGAAGCAGGGAGCTCTGATACTCTTCTATCCTCGTTTACATTCTCATGACAACAGTGTAAGATGTTACTATCCCCATTTTACAAGTGAGGAGACTCAAGTTCAGAGAAGCTAAATGCCCCATGTCCCTCAGCAGGGAGGTCTGGCAATGTAAAGACAGCTGTGTCTGATCGCATTAGAAACTACAGAGTTGTCTGAAGTTGAACAAAGCAATCCAATTTTTTTTCATGGTTTAAAATTCCTATTCAGTGGCCTTAATATAAAATGTAAATGGATCCTTAAGAGTGTTTTGCTTGGTATGAAATTTGTATATATACAAAATGTTTATGACATAACACCAAGTGATAAAACACAGAATACATATCTTCACATACCCTATACTTAAAATTGCCTTTTAACTTAGAAAATACATTAAAAACTATGGCAGCAAATACTCCAAAATGTTAAAAGGCCATCTTGGAATCACGTGGCTGTATCTGGTCATTTTTCCTTCTATTTTCTGAACCAGCAGAGGATGTGGGTGCAGCCACTGGCCTGGGAATGAACGATTCAGGCTTTACCCGGGACTAACTGGCTCACGGTCTTGGGAGCTTTCTGAACCTTTCTGTGCCTCAGGTTCCTCACCTGGAAAATCGATTGGCCTGAGGCTATAATGGACTAATGCTTGCAAAGTGCTTAGCTAGTGTCTGGCACTATTCCAGATTTTCTTTAATGAGCATCATTTTAGTAACAAAAAAGGTTGTTTTTAAAGGTTGTTATACGATTTCATAGTTTTATTTATTTGAATATCTTAGAATAAATAATGACTATAATTGAACAAATAAACGTTCCAAGATTATTATTACAGGACCTTAAAGTGAGCATCTAATTTGACAATTTGTAGCAGTCTTAAGAAATAGGCGCTTCTGGTTCATCCAAGCACACTGGCTACATGTGTCACCATCTTTCCCTCTCAAATCCCAGGAAAATGATGATAAAGGAATAAAAAGGGACTCCACCCACAAGGACAAGGAGAACAGGAGAGGAAACAGCACAGGACTAGACATTTCAAGGCGCTGGTGGGGTTCAAACAGCAGCCTGGGAGGGGTATCAGGCTTAGCAGGAAGCTGCCAAATAGAGGTCTTCAGCGGACCCCGGGAAGCGAGCACTTTGGATGAGCAGAATTCAGGCGAGAGTGTCGCCGTCTGCACACTGAGTGGCTGGACGCTCGGTCCTCTCCTGACCCTGCCCCGCCAGACAGTAACCCCGACAGGATTCAGTTCCTGGAACCCTAGTGACCAAGCCTGGTGCTCCTCCCTGCCACGGGTGGGGAATGGGAGGCTCCTTCTCCAGAAAACCAAGGGGGCCGAGAGGAAAGATCCCCGGATGCAAACGTGCAAGAAAATGAAACCAAACACTAGTTCCCTGGAGGTTGTGGAAACCAGACACGTGGGCGGATGGGATTCACAGCGGCTTCCCGTTAAGCTTTTGAGAACACTTTGCCACTGTAAACTGGGGCGATTGGTGGGAGAATCTTCTCAGAGATTCTTGAGAATTGCCGTAGCATGCAATTCTGGAGCTTTGGGCCAAGGCGTTCAAGTGTCAGCTCTTCTGACCTTTTGGGCAGCAACTCTGACCTCTATGCTCACCACCCACTCCAGCTCTTCCAACCCCCAAGCAAGCCCCTAATACTACATTCGACTTTTTATACCTGAAACATGCAGAGTGGCTTCTGTTCTCCTGACAGACCCAGACTGATACAGGCTGTGAAGGAGGCCTTCCTCTTCCATCCTTGGTCCTCCTCCAGCCCACTCTGGGCACTGGAAGTATGGATGGCTTTGTGTCAAGTTCATCCAGTGGACGGCACTGGCAGGGATGAACGGCAGGAGGAGAGAGAAGTCAGGGCATATAGTCCCTTCACGCCCTCCCTTCTGTGTCACCGACCGGCTGTGTTCTTGTGCTGAAGACCACAGCTCCTGACCCCTGCCCTTCCGTGTGGAGACCCTCAGGGAGTTCCAAACATGACTCCCTCCTTCTGCCCTTTGGGCCACAGCATACTGATCTAATCTTTGCTCTTCCCCCTGAACCCTGCCCACATCTTCATAAATGATCCCTTATTAAACCTTTCTCCATGGCCCAGTTTAAGTGCAGCATCTGTTTCCTGCCAGGCCACAACTGACACACTGCTCCATCACCCCTCACCAGAGTCCCTGCCAGCCTCACAGGATGGCCAAAAGGTTTGTAGGTGTCTTGGTGTTCAATACCAACGGTCAAAGGTCACCAGACATTTGAGAAACATTTCCATGTGAAGGAAAGCGACAAATACATACCAAAAAAAGGAACTAAGGGAAAAAAACAAGTATACAGGGAACAAAAGAAGACTTCATCAAAAACCAAACACTAAAAGGTTGAAACAACCTAAGTGCCCATCAACAGATGAATGGATAAAGAAGATGCAGTATGTGTGTGTGTATACACACACACACACACACACACACACACACACACACACACACAAAATGGAATACTATTCAGCCAGAATAAAGAATGAAATTTTGCCATTTGTGACAACATGGATGAGACCTTGAGGGTATTATGCTAAGTGAAATAAGTCAGACAGAGAAAGACAAATACACTATGATTTAACTGATATGTGGAATCTAAAAAAAGAAAGAAAAACAAAATAAGTGAACTAAACCTAAACCAAAACAAACACTCAGATACAGAAAACAGAGTAGTGGTTACCAGAGTGGGAGAGGGGGAGGGTGAAATGGGTAAAGGGGGTCAACTGTATGGTGATCCATGGAGCACGTTGTAGGGTATACACGAGTCGAAATACAATGTTGTACACAGGAAACTTATATAATGTTATAAACTAATGTTACCTCAATTAAAATGTTTTTAATAAAATAAAATAAATACTATATAAGGAGGAAAAAAACACTAAAAGATTCTCAAAATGTGAAGAGACGATATTGTATCCATGAAACAAGGACAGGACACAAATAAAAAATAGAGAGACAGAGAAAGAGGGAGATAAAGAGAGAAAGGGAGGGGGGAGGAGGGGGAAGAGGAGGCAAAGTTGTTGCAATCAAGAGGATGAGAAAGATCTTGGAATACAAAATATTATAGCCAAAATTTAAAAAGCTGAATAAAAGAGTTGTTATATAAAGTCAAGGAAATCTCCCAGGAGGTAAAATAAAAGACAGTGAAATAGAAAATAGAACAGAAGGGATAGGAAATATAGAGGATCATTCCAGAAGGTCAAATATCCAACTTATATGTAGTCCAGGAAACAAGTAAATAAATGGAAGGACTGAAATTATCAAATTAATAATACAAAAAAAAGTCCCTAAATTGAAGGCCAATTGTCTCCACATGGAACGGGCCCATCAGGTGTCCAAGACAATGAACAAAAAAAGATTCACACCAGGACATAGTCTCATGAAATTCAGCATACCAGTGATAAATCCTAAAATCTTCCGGAGAGAACAAGCAAGTTGCTTAACAAAGGGATTGGGGATCAGAATAGTATGAGACGTCTCAATCAGGTCTCTAGAAGTTGGGAGATAACAGAGCAATACCTTCCACATTCTGAGAGTTAATGACCCTCAACCTAGAATTCTACACTCAACCAAACCATCAATCAAATATGAAAGTGGAAGAATGACATTTCCAGACATGCGAGGACTCCAAATGCATGCCTCCCATGTACTCTTCCTTCAGAAACGTCAGAAGGATGTGCCCCAGCAGAGAAAGGAGTACACTAAGAATACGGAAGATACGAGACCCAGGAAACTAAGGGTGCCACCCAAGAGAGCAGTGACAGGACGACCCCTGGATGACGCTGTGTAGCAAGACCAGAGGGCAATCGGTTCAGCTGAAACAACATGGAGAACTCGAGGAGGGAGTTCTGATTTCATTGACTATGCGGAACATGTTATTCATTACCTTTGGCAGATCTGGTGGATGACGTGGTAGGGAGAATAATGCCCCCCGCAGCCAAAGATGCCCACATCCTAATTCCTGGAACCTGTAAATATGTTAAGTTAGATGGAAAAGAGAAATTAAGGTTGCAGATGGAATTAACGTTGCTCATCAGCCAACCTTGGGAAGGGGCGAGGAGGCTGGATTATCCAGGTGGGCCCAATGTAATCACAAAGGTCCTTAAATATGCAACAGGGAGGCAGAAAAAGAGTCAGAGTGGTGCAGCGTGAGAAAGACGGGACCAGCTGTAACCAACTTGGAAGATGGAAGGGGCCAAGGAATGCAGGCAACCTTTGAAAGCTGGAAAAACAAGGGAATGGCTTTTCCCCTAGAGCTTCCAGAAGGAATGCAGACCTGCCAACACCTTGATTTTAGCCCAGTGAGACCCATTTTAGACTTCTGGCCTTATTATAGCAGCAATAGGAAACTAATACAGAGGATTGGAATGAGGCCTAAAAACTCAGCAAATAAGAAAGTCAAGACAGTTATTAACATCGGGAGAAACAAGTTGTAAAAAAAAAAAAAGGAAAACAATCTATAGTATAAACTATGTGGTTCATTTAACAAACAATATGTGGTCATAAAATGTAAAGCAATTAATATATTGATTAACCAAAAAATATGATAATAATATAGTGGGTGACTTTGGGGTGAGAAGTTGGGAAGGGTAATGGAGGTGATTCTAAGAGGAGCTCAATAGATAGTGCCTAAAATTAATGTCAAGAAATAGCAGTATAGGCATGTTATTTATTTATTTAGTTTTGGCTGCACTGGGTCTTAATTGCTGTGTGCGGGCTTTCTCTAGTTGTGAGAGGGGGCTACTCTTCATTGCGGAGCATGGGCTCTAGGTGGGCGGGCTTCAGTAGTTGTGGCACACAGGCTCAGTAGTTGTGGCTCGTGGGCTCTAGAGCACAGGCTCAGTAGTTGTGGCACACGGGCTTAGTTGCTCCGCGGCATGTGGGTTCTTCCTGGACCAGGGCTTGAACCCGTGTCCCCTGCATTGTCAGGTGGATTCTTAACCACTGCCCCACCAGGGAAGCCCAGGTTATGTTATTTAGATATAAGGAGGTAAATCCAGAAGACAGAGGTATAAGATTTGAAAGTGGATCCCCCTGGGGAATGGAACTGAGGAATACAAGGGAGGAAAGCAGGGGTCCACGCATAGCGAGAGAAGCCTTATTTAGGACAATTGTTTACAATGTGTGTAGAGCACTTTCCCGTCCCCGCTGTAACAAATTATTACGAACGGAGTGGCTTAAAGCAACACAAATTTATCTTACCATTCCAGAAGTCAGAAGTCCAAAATGGGGGTCACTGGGCTGAAATGAAGGTGTTGGCCTGGCTGAACTACCTCCAGAGGCTCTACGGGAGAACCCATTTCCTTGCCTTTTCCATTTCTAGAGACTCGAGGCTGCTGGCGTTCCGGAGTTCGTGGCCCTTTTCCCGGCAGCAATTACATCTCTCTGAACTCTGCTTCCATCATCACAGCTCCTTCTGTAACTACCTTGTCTCCCTGTGTTGCTAATAAAACCCCTTGTGATTATATTGGCCCACATGGATAATCCAGAACAATCTCCCCAGTGCAAGATCATTAACTTAATCACACCTGCAAATTTCCTTTTGCCAGGTAACACAGTCACACTTTCCAGGGATGAGGACGTGGACATCTTTGGTGGAGTGGCGTTATTATGCTTACCCCAAGGCGTCTATGTTTAATTTAATTAAAAAAAATTTTTTTTGGCCACGTGGCTGGCGGGATCTTAGTTCTCCAACCAGGGATGGAATCCGTGGCCCCTGCAGTGGAAGCGCCAAGTCCTAACCACAGGACCACCTGGGAATTCCCTAAAAATATTTTTTAAAACATGCACTCTTTGACCCAACAATTCTCCTTCTAGGAATTAATGCTAGTGAAATAATTAGTCATATGTACAGAAATTTATGTTCATAGACACTGTTCATGATGCTGAAAAATTATAAACAAATACATGTTCATGATAAAAAGGTTTAAGGTACAGCTATAAAGACTACTATGTAGCAATTAACTACCATGCTATAGAGCTTTATGATGAATAGCAAAAGATGTTCACTGTATGTTGTGAAAAAAGAAAAAGACAAAATAGTAAGTTCACTACTATCTAATTTTTATTTTTTAAAAGTGTGGGTGTATTATGTGCAGAAAAATGTGTTTTTGTGATGCACGTATGTATGTACATATGTGCGTGTGAGTTTATGTAGGGAGACAGAGACAGATACAGAGAGAGTAGGAAAATGTGAGTGTGTGTGTGTGCATGCACAGTGAGTGCATGTGCCAAAGGCCCACAGGACTGACACCAAACTGGTAACTCTGGTTACCACTGAGTGGTAGGAATACATACAATAAATTTGCATTTTCTTCTTTATGCCTTCTCCTACTTTCTAGGATATTGTCCCCCATCAAGCATGCGTTACTCTTATAACCAGAAAAAAAGTTATTTTCATTTTGCATAAACAAATAACTTTTAAAATGAGCATCTGAGGGCCTAGAGACTAACTACAGCAACAGCTGTGACCAAAGATTACACATGTAGCAATTAGCACAGCTAAGAAAAGATGTTAACAACCTTTATTAACACTCTCCAAACATGGTTTAGCTATCCATGCTCTAGGAGTATGTTGAAGCCATGACTATAAATCTCCATATCTTGTTCTCTTTCAAATCTTGTTCTGTGCTAAGGTCTGCTAGGCTAGAACATCTTAGTGGGCACTGAGTCTCAACTGGTTTCCAGGCAGCAGTCGAAAAAACAGCTCGATTCCCTTCCTTGCCCATTAGGTGGGGCAAGAAAGCTTTAGAAGAGTCCCTACCAGCTAATACATGAACAGGAAGAGACCAAACTGAAAAAAAAAACTGGTACAAGGGCTCAGAAGTCACCTCTGTCCATTTGGGAGGCATGTGTGCTAAAATTTTTCAAGGATGAAAACTATTTCCAGAGTTTTCTAGAGAATGCCAAGTTGGGAGTCTGTAAAATGTGTTTCAGTACCTGAAGATCATACCAGCTACCAAAACAAAACAGAAACAGACTCACAGACATAGAGAACAAACTAGTGGGGTTACCAGTGGAGAGAGGAAGTATGGAGATAGGGGTAGAGTATTGAGAGACACAAACTACTATGTATAAAATAAATAAGCAACAAGGATATATTGTACAACACAGGGAAATAGAGCCATTATTCTGTAGTAACTTTAAATGGAGTACAATCTATAAAAATGTTGAATCACCATGTTATACACCTGAAACTATTATAGTAAATCAACTGTACTTCTAATTAATTAGTTAATTAAAATACCTCTGGTTGAAATGCAAATTAAAACAACACTGAGATAGCACTTTTATGGATCAGACTGGCAAAAATTCAAAGCTTGTCAACACACTCCACTGGCCAGGCTATGGGAAATTCCAACTGGTACAACTCCTGTGGAGTAGAGCGGGCAGTATCTAAGAATATTCCGTATATAGTTTACCGTTCCATCCAACAATCTCACTTCTTGCAATTTACCCTGAAGATTCACCTCCAACAAGATGAAAATAAATATGCACAAGGTTATTGATTACAGCATTATTTGTAACTGCAAAATATCAGAGACTACCGAAATGTCTGAACATGAGTGTGGTTGAATAATGGCATAGGGACAAGTGGAGGACTGCAACTGTAAAGGAGAGGGAGGACAACCTCACAAAGTGACAGGGAGTGACTTCCAGGATTTCTTAAGTGAAAAGGGCCAAGTGCAAAAGAGGATATAAAAGATGCTTCCTTCTGCGTAAGGAAAAAGGGGAAGTAAGAAAACATACATGTATCTGCTTGTCGTTCCCCAAAACACAGGCAGGAGAAGCTGGAAGTTGGTCACCTACAAGGAGAGGGAGGGAACGTTGTTGAAGGAATACGGGACGGAGTGACACTTCTCTTAGTGTATCCTTCTGTATAGCTTTGATTTGTGGGAGTATGTTAATATTCTATATATTCAAAAAATCAAATGAACAAGGATGAAAAGGGAAAAAGCCAAAACTGAAAGCAAATTGAAAAAAAAAATCCCAACTGTATTTCAAATGATGTTCCTTGTATCATCCTTGCAACTTTTCTGTAAGTGTATTTCCAACTAAAAAAGTTTTAGATAGATGGAGAGACAATTGGTTGAAATGTGTGACAATGCCATTTCACACCTACTAGAATGGCTAAAAACACAAAATGACAGGCTGGCAAGGATGTGGAGCCACTGGAACTCTCATACTTTGCTGGCAAGAGTGTAAAATGATACAGCTACTTAGAAAAACAGTTTGGTCATTTCTTATCAAGTTAAACATATACTTACCATTTGACCCGACAATCTCACTTCTAGGCATTTACCCAATTGAAATAAAAAGATATGCTTACGTAAAGACCTGTACTTAATCTGTAATTGCCAAAAGGTAGAAGGAACAAATGCTTATCAAGTAGCGAATGGATAAGTAAATTATGGTACATCCAGACAATGTAATACTACTTAGCAATAAAAAGGAATGAATTAGTGAGATATATACAACAACAAGGATGAATCATAAAAGCATTATGTTAACTGAAATAAGTCAGACACAACAGGCCACATACTGCATGATTCCATTGATATGGCATTCTGGAAAAGGTAGAATTATAGGGATAGAAAACACATCCATGTTTGCTTGGGGTGGGAGAGGAGACTGCCCACAAAGGGGCACAGAGGAACTTCGGGTGGCAATAAAAGTATTTTATATTTTGACTGTGGTGGTGATTAAATGACTGTATACGTTTGTCAAAACTATTGAACTGTATGCCTTAAAAGGGTGAATTTTAGGGACTTCCCTGGCTGTCCAGTGGTTAAGACTCCGTGCTTCCAATGCGGGGGCGGTGGGGCGGGGGGTTGATCACTGGTTGGGGAACTAGGATCCCACATTCCATGCGGCATGGCCAAAAATTTTTTTTAAAAAAGGTGAATTTTACTGTATATAAGTCATACCTTAGTACACCTGACTTTAAGAAAGAAACTCTGCCTGGGTCTGAATCCCAGCTCTGGCACTTATTAGCTGGTGACCTTGGGCAAATCACTTACCTCCTCTCTGCCTCAGTTTCCTAATGGAGACAATAATAGTACCTACCTCATAGTCTTTCTGTGAAGATGAAATGAGTTAATACATGGAGAGTGCTAGGACATTGCTTGACACAGAGTAAGTGCTTAGTACTTGGGAGCTCTTGTTTTTTGGTTGCGTTGTGTCTTCGTTGCTATGCGTAGGCTTTCTCTAGTTGCGGCGAGCGGGGGCTACTCTTTGTTGCGGTGCGTGGGCTTCTCATCGCGGTGACTTCTCTTGTTGTGGAACACGGGCTCTAGGCGCGTGGGCTTCAGTAGTTGTGGCACGGGGGCTCAGCAGTTGTGGCGCACGGGCTTAGCTGCTCCGCAGCATGTGGGTTCTTCCCGGACCAGGGCTCGAACCCATGTCCCCTGCATTGGCAGGCGGATTCTTAACCACTGTGCCACCAGAGAAGCCCGTGAGCTCTTATTCTTAGGGTCAGAACAGACGAGTCTGAGTCTGAAAGCTTGGCTGCCAGTTCCACCACTCAGTAACTACGTAAGCTTGGCAAAGTCGTTTAACCTCTGGTAATCTCAAAGTTGTGGCAGTGTTACCCCCCACCTGCCTTGTACACCACACTGGGTACTTACAAAGATCAGATGGGATAAAGGTGAGATCAAGTAATGCCTTGGTCATTCAAGGATAGGTTTTTTTTTCCAAAAATTGGAGAAAGCAGCATCTGAGAGGACTGCCTGGATTCTGAGTCTCTCTGTGAATCCAGGGGCTATTAACCGAGATCATGAACAGAGGAAAAACACTTTTGGGGTTCATTTCAGTTTCAGACAGGATGAGTTTGAGATAGCTGTAGGACATTCAGGTGGAAATTTCTATGTGACAAATAGAAGTAAGTGTGTAGAGCTTGGGGAGAGAGGTCAGGGGTAGAGATAACTTTTTTAAAAAAAATTAATGAACACATGATATCAAAAGACATGCATATAAATTAAATCATCCAAGAAAAATGTGGAGGGAGAGAAGAGAGCCAGGGAATGGGCCCTCAGGATCACCAGCACAAGGGGGCAGACAGAGGGTGAGAGGCCTCAGAGGAGACAGAGAAGAGAGGTCCAAGGGAGAAGGCCAGGAAGGGAAGAGAGAAGAATTGAATTCAACAAACACCAAAACAGCTGGGGGCTCTGGAAGACAGACAAAAATGAATGAAAACAAAGCAAAGGTGATGAAAAGAGTAAACAATTGAAAAAAGAGCCCAGATAGCCAGGTGCTGCCCTGAGGGTTGGGAGGTTTGGACAGAGCTTCAGAAAATAGAGACGGTGGAAGGGGAAAATTATCATAGAATGGAAGGATCTAAGTCTCCAGGCAGAAGGGGCCCAACAGGAGCTCAGCTAAACAAAGGACCCATTCAAAAGACCCATCGTTGATAACTTTCAGAAGATCAGAGAAAAAGAGAAAGTTCTAAATCTCTCCGAGGTTAAAAAACAGTTCACATATACGGGAGTAGGAGCCAAAGCAATGGAGAAACGTTTTTAAAATAGAAAGAAAATTATTTCTAATCTATTCTAGATATTTCATATAAGTAGAATCATATAATATTTGTCCTTTTGTGACTGGCTTATTACCTTAGCATAATGTTTCCAAGGCTCATGCACGATGTAGCATATATCAGCACTTTATTACTTTTCATGGCTGAATAAGATTCCATTGTATGGAGAGACCACATTTTGTTTATCTATTCATCTGTTGATGGACACTTGGGTTGTTTCCACCTTTCGGCTTTTGTGAATAATGCTGCAACTACAAGTTTATAAGTCCCTGCTTTTAATTCTTGTGGGTATATACATACCTAAGAGTGGAATTGCTGCATCATATGGTAATTCCATGTTTAGCTTTTTGAGGAACTTCTAAGGCAACGTTTTTTCACCATAGTTGTTAAGAGACCATTAAATTAGTCACACTGTGTTCCCTACAATCCCTTGCAGAATATTGTCATCAGCAAGAACTTCACAACATTGGAGTCAATTTCTTCTTTACTAAATATTATTTTAAATGTCATTACAAGGGATTAAAATTTGAGGTAAGAATTTACTTTACAAAATTACCTGTAAAGTTTAATCTAGTTTTTAATAGCTTAAATGATACGTACAGCAAAAACAAGCTTTCTTAACGTTAATAAGTCAGGGTTTTAGAAGACATTTTTAGGGGACTGCCCTGGTGGCACAGTGGTTAAGAATCCGCCTGCCAATGCAGGGAACATGGGTTCGAGCCCTGGTCTGGGAAGATCCCACATCCCGTGGAGCAACTAAGCCCACAAGCCACAACTACTGAGCCCGTGTGCCACAACTACTGAAGCCCACGTGCCTGGAGCCCATGCTCTGCAGCAAGAGAAGCCACTGCAATGAGAAGCCTGCACACTACAATGAAGAGTAGCCCCTGCTCGCCACAATTAGAGAAAGCCCACACGCAGCAACGAAGACCCAGTGCCGCCAAAAATAAATAAATAGATAGATAGAAGACATTTTTAGCTTCCTGAGAATAGGATTCTATCCCATGCCCTCTAAAATACGTAAACTTGAATGTCATACAAACTGCAAACACATTTTAAACATGTATGTGACTATCTGCAAAGGTTGAATATACATAAATAAAATATTATCTCAGCTACCAAAAAGATAAAGCTCAGAAAAAAAGACTAATAAAAAATAGCAAAAGTTAGTTGACACTAAATATATATGAGCAGTGTTATTATGAATGAATTTTTCTTACTTTTACATACTATTCTAAGTGAATTTAAATTATATGTAATTATAAATTATTAGAAATCAATAATTTTTATTAAAAAGTTAACACAACACATAAATAAGCTTATCCACATTGATGATGTGGGAGGGACACAGGCAGTAAAATCCCTCTGGACTAAGGAGAAGTAGGTAGCCCTTGGAGGTAAAGCTTGTTTACATGAATTTTTAGTAACAGATACACAATGGATAGGATATTCTTACCACTTTTTTTAAAAAATGGCTTTATTTTATAAAAATGATACAATGTTCATTATATTCAACCAGAATACAGAAAAGCACAAAGAGTCACTCATAATCCCACCACTTAAAAAACCATCTGTGTTAACAGTGGGTGGGCATATGTCCGGACCTCTCTATTCATGTACAGACACTACTGATGGTGAAAACTGATATACTTTTTATCTTTAAAAGTTTTAGTTAAATTTATTTGAATGCTACAGAAAAAAATTAGAAATGAAACTGAAGGTGCTGCTCAACTTCAGATTAATATTTTTTCATCATAAGGTCTACTGGTTCCTAAAAGACCTAAGTAAGCCAGTGATTCTCAAACTCTTGAGCGAGCATCTGAATTCCCTGGAGGGCTTGTTAAAACAGACTTCTGGGGACTTCCCTGGTGGCGCAGTGGTTAAGAATCCGCCTGCCAATGCAGGGGACATGGGTTCGAGCCCTGGTCCGGGAAGATCCCACATGCCGCGGAACAGCTAAGCCTGTGCGCTACAACTGCTGAGTCTGCGCTCTAGAGCCCGTGAGCTACAACTACTGAGCCCACATGCCACAACTACTGAAGCCCGCGTGCCTGGAGCCTGTGCTCCACAACAAGAGAAGCCACCGCAATGACAGGCCTGAGCACCACAATGAAGAGTGGCCCCCACTCACTGCAACCAGGAAAAACCCACGCACAGCAACAAAAGACCAAACACAGCCAGCCAGCCAGCCAGCCAGCCAGCCAGCCAGCCAGCCAGCCAGCCATCCATCCATCCATAATATCCGTTTTTAAAAAAAACAGACTGTGCTGGGCCCCACCCCCCGAGCTTCTGATTCAGTAGGTCAGGGGTGGGGCCAAGAATCTGCATTTCTAACAAGTTCACGGGTGATGCTGATGGTTGGGGAACCATACTTTGAGAACCACTGCATTAAGGTCAAGAAAAAGACTGAAAAACTTAAGGTTGGACACTACGTTTTTTTCTATTTTATATAATACAATCTTAGACACCATAACTTGACATGACACCTGCCCATGAAAGATGAGGTGGTTAGTTCTTAGAATTCATCCCATTTTCCCCTACCCCACCTCACCCCACCTCCACCATGTCCCGACTGATTAACGTACTTCCATTTTTGTCACGATTTATAACATTTACATTCTATTCTACATCTCTGATTCCTCAGTTTTAAAACCTTAGTTGTATATTTTAACGGATTCAGAGCTAATAACCATTCCTTTTGGTGGGACTTCGTTGGGGAACCTGGTATCCTCTCTCGTCTGGGTTCCCATTAAGTGTCCAGAACTGGTGCTCACTGGACCAAAAGGTGTATCTTATCCTGTGAGCTTTGGCTTCCCCAGGCTGCTCTGCAACCCAGAGAACGCCTTGTCCTGGTGAATCTTTCCCCTTTCCCTGAAGTCCTGAGACAGAAGCAAAGCCCTCACCTTCCCAAGGATTTTCCTTGACTCTCCTCTGTATGACCTGGTCACCGCACCAGTCCCTTTGTACATACCAGGGCTCCACATCACTCCAGTTTCTTCGCTCAGTGCTACTTAAGGGGTGGAGGGGGGCTGCGAGTCACACCTCACCTTGCTGCATTGGCATCTTCTCCGTGCTTCCTTGTTCGGTTGCTGCTGGTGAATCTGTGGCTGCCGGTTACTGAGTTTGCCAGATAATGGAAAAGGAGAGTTTCTGATCCAGCTTTACTTTTCCTGCTTCCTTCCACCTGAAAGTATCCCCATCCTTTTTCTAAAAACTACTGAAAAATGTAGGATTTATTGGGTAAAAGATGGTCCACATGATGCATCTACATAAATTATTATAATGTAAATATAATAGTTTTTTCCAA
Organism: Stenella coeruleoalba; assembly: GCF_951394435.1. Classification (NCBI taxonomy): domain Eukaryota; kingdom Metazoa; phylum Chordata; class Mammalia; order Artiodactyla; family Delphinidae; genus Stenella; species Stenella coeruleoalba. The sequence continues at coordinate 15,925,860 of NC_137152.1, forward strand.
CAGAAAAAAATGTATCCTCCAAAATATTTATAGTAGTTTTATCTGTGATAAGATTATGGCTGATTTTTTAAAAACTGAAATTTACATTGACATAATCGTAGATTTACATGTAGCTATAAGAAATAATCCGGAGATCCCATGTATGCTTTACCCAATTTCCCCCAACCCATCAAATTTTAAAACCAGCAAAACCACCAATGGAATAGTGCCTCTTGAGGTCTGTGAAACCAATAAGAAAGAAATGTGACCAGGGGATGCTCAACCAGGAATGCCAATTTCTCTCTCAACCTTTAGTATATTATGTTCGGTATAGCACTTCACACTATAGGTTGCAGTTCTTTGTTTCTGTGAATGTCTTCCCCAACAGTCGATTAGGTGTCTCAGAGCAGGAACTGTGTCTTATTACCTTTGTCTTCCAGGGCCAGAGGAGGGCCTACCACACAGAGGAGGAAGGTGAGAAGGCAATGATATGTGACTTATCAAAATAACTTTTCTTCTGAAGTCTTACACATTCAAGAATTCAAATTATTTCCAGTCAATAAAAAGTGCTATGGATAACCTTTTGTTCAACCTCCACACAAAAATTAGATATTTAATTCCTAATAGACATAGTCTATTTGTTACTCATTCATGCAACTAATATTTAATGAGTTCCTACCATTTGTCAAGTAGGATGCTGGCAGCTGGGAATGCTATGGTGAACAAGACAGACATGGTCCCTCTCCTTATTTTATACTTTAAATTATAAAGCAAGCCCTTCTTTTTAGCCATTAGATTTTATGCACTCAATATTTTCTAAATACATCCATGCTACAAATAGGTATTTTGCAAATAACATGCTTTTTGCATTTTGAGACAGTACCAAAAGTATATTCAAATATGCCTAAATAGGAAACCGGTTGTGGAATGATTAATATTGAATCAACCATTTTACCCTTAAGTGCTACAATAAGTAAAAATAGAGCTAGAGAACCAACTTTGTTTAGTCAGTTACATTTTTTTTTTCTTTTTTTGGCCGTGCCGCACTGTGCCGCGCCCAGCACCATGTGGGATCTTAGTTCCCTTACCAGGGATCAAACCTGCGTCCCCTGCATTGGGAGTGCAGAGTCTTAACCACTGGACCACCAGGGAAGTCCCCAAGTTACATTTCTATGTTTAATGTCCATTTTCCCTATCAGGCTGTACGTACCATAAAGGCGGGCTCTATGTGTCTTGCTCTCTTGTTCATTGCTATAATTTTAGCACAGAATCTGTGCAATAAATATGCATTAACCTAATGATGAACTATTCGAGGTTTATAACTGTTCCTCAGAGTATGGGAATAAATGAAATAAATTATTTTAAAATTTAAGGCAGATGTTTTGGGTACTTAACACAATACAAAGTTGTCATACTGCTGTGTGCATGCATTTTTTTCTTGCCATAAGTGGAATGTAAAAAAAAAAACCTGACCTATAGAGACAGTACACAGCATAAGACAGGCCATCCATCTAAATTTATTACCCAATTTTAATGCATCAAGCACTCTTGCCCCCTTACTGCTGACCCACTAAGGAAATGGCTACTCTATCTTTTAAAGGCATGTTTAAAAAATTAAACGTTTGCAATAAGATTTTTCATAATCCAGTCATGAAAAAGTTAAGTTCTTACCAGATTTTGATGCAGAAAGTTCTGTCTTTGTAAGTGCAAAACAGTGGTTTAAAAATCAACAGTTCCTACCAAGGGCTATAATTCTCACATGAAATTAAAATAATGTTCTCACAAACTGGCAAGTAACTGCTTCAAGCAGAAGGAGCAACAGTATTTTATTTAATTACAATTAAACATTTCACAAAAGTTTAACTGGGAATGTATATGTACTATTAAGCAGAACACAGAAAACATAAAGAAATAAGGTATTGAGACCTAAAATATCATTTAAAATCCTACCAATGTTATCTTACACATAGTAGGTACTCAATACAACTGAACTGAAAATAAACACTTTATAATATGTGCTTGCAAAATGTGTAATGCTGTAGTAGTAAAGTACAATTTCTGAATATGAGATTTTGTCTGTCAGTTTTTTTAAAAGCCTTTAAAAATATGATATGCATGAGCTTACCCTGAGGGAAAGTAAGATGGAATACAGATTATAAAATCTTTATGTATTTTCCACAATAGCATTTTGAAGTTGGAAAAGAGCAAATAGTTGTGGAAAAAAACTGAACGAACCAATTACTCAAAATTCAGTACACTCATAACTACCTGATGGAAAATTTGAAGCACCTTTTCTTATGTCTTCTTATGTCATAATATGAAATGTATGAATTATATAGACCTTGATCTTCAGAAGCTTAAGAAAACTTCAAGTTGTAAGCCAAAATGTCATCAGAAAAAGAAAAATCTGGTATAAAAATTGCTACGTAAGGCCACTGTTTAAAGTTCTTTCATGTACAGACACTATACAATTCAGGTACTTTTGTTTTTGTTTTTATTACATAAGCAAAACTTTCAACATAGAAACGTCTGGATATAACTCAGTTCTCTATGAAACCATGCTCAGAGAAAAATGCATCAACAAATAATGCCCTTTTGAGACTTTTTGCAAAAGAAGCTGTAGTTAATACGACTTTTAAATTGAATACTGTAATTTAAAAGCAATTGTTAAGGGTAAAAAAGTTGCAGCATTCCACTACGGAAAAATAAAGTTATTTTATCAAGATAGTTACAGTATTAGTGCTTTAGTGCCAATTCTAACTCTTGACAAAAAGATGCTCCCAAATATCATCCTGTAGTGTCATTCATTTCCACTTGTAACAATTCCAGATTAGATTGCTGGGGCAATGTTTGTATATTCCTATTGAGAGAAAACAAAAGAAATACAGACTTCAAAAGAAGCATTGGTTAAAACATCTGAGCTAGAGTTTTGTTTACATTGCAATTTTCAAAATATTTTAATTAATGTATTACCGCTTGCACTCAAGATCCCCACAAAGCTATCTGGATTCCCAAAGACACAAAGTAACAACAAAACACATCAACGCGGATATCAAATGATAAGTCAGTAGGACAAAAAATATATATGGCACTTGATAGGCTGGTATTAGTAAGCTAATGAAAACAGCATTCTGCTATTTGGGCGAGTTTCACTGGGGACATCACTGACAAAAACTCAAGACTCTTAAACCGTAGTCCCTCAAGAACAGAGCCTGATGTGACACACGCACAACCTCAAATGGGTACTTTATCTTTGTCATCATATGGTATCTAATTCTAAAACTATATGGACTCTTCTAGCATGACTGGTAACAGCAGAGAAAGCTATTAGAGGGGGGAAAGCTTTCCTGCTTTTGGATGGTTACCTACAATGTACGAAGATGTATGGCTTCAATAAACACAGGAAAAGGAATTCACAATAACAATAAGACTATGATTAAAGGATAACAAATGTGAATTCTATACTGTGATGCTATGCAAAATGTTAAATTACCAACCACAAACTGGACATAGGACCATGCAACTAATAAAAGAGCAAAAATGGTAGAATGACATGTTTTTCTGGGACATTAAAAAACTTATTAATACATATATCCTTACCTTTTACTAGGATCTTACATTATTAAAACTGAAAGAAATTTAAAAGTTGATTTATATTTTGGCACTTATATTAGTATGGAAACGTTTAATTCCAAACAAAAACAGTACTGAAGAAAATTCTTCTATTTTGGTTAATGAAATGTTCAAAATACATGCATATATATTTTTGTCAACATCATTCCTTTAAACAGAGCCAGAATACATTGTATCCTATTTCTTTACTCATTATATAATATAAACATCATTTACATTGATCTTCAAATAAAATATCTGTTGCCTACTAACAAATGTAAAAGGAAACGCTAACTATAATAATTCTGAAAAACTTTTTCAACTGAAATATCTTGTTTATAAAAATGTGGAATTATTCTGAATCACATTCACCCTTGACATGGCTTCTTCTACACTATCTCTTGGATTGATCCCTGCATTCTTCCAATTATTTGAAAACCTATTATAAGCAGAATGCTGAACTAGACATACGAGCATCACCCTCCTCTAGGTTTTCATAACTTGACACTTGAGTCAACTGTTTCCTTGTTGATCTTCCTGCACCTCGCCTCCTCCCAGAACCTGCTCACCCAGCCATCAGCCTCAAACACCACTTTCTCCTTCTCAGTCTAGGAAGATGTCCTACTGTCACCACATCACATCCTCTATATTCTACCCAGATTTTGAGGTCCTCTATAATTTGCATACCCCTGTCTCTACCCAACTCCACATTCTACTCCCAAAAATGGATCTTTGGCTGTAGCCCATTCTAAGTCCTACTCTCCATGACTCAGCTTACAACCTACCTCTTTGGTGAAGAGAGTAGAAATCACAGTACTTAGCATACATTCCCTGACCATTTCTAATACACTGATCCTTTCCACCTCTCTGTAGGCACTTACCATCTGTGAAAATAAGCTCTTCAAAAATATGGCTGTGCAGAAAAGAGTTAATATAGCATACCTGACCGCTATTGTTTGAGAAGTCTGATTATAAGGTTGGCCCTTGGCTGGCATCTAAGAACTTAGATTTCAGGACGGTTTCCACCACTGATGAGTGCATAAATTGTGCAAACAACATGGTCCATGCTGAACATCTGCTTTCTTGCTCTGAGTCTGGAATGTGGTATGTGCCTGGCAGGGGGTGCCTATGTGACCAGCGCTGGGCGCTGAGTCTCTAACGAGCCTCCCTGGTTGGCAACATTTCACGCGTGTTGTCACAGCTCGTTGCTGGGGGACTCAGGCACATCCTGTGTGACTCCACTGGGAGGGGACTCTTGGAAAGCTGCACCTGGTGTCCTCTGGACTCGCCCGTGCACCAATTCCCCGTGCTGATCGTGCTGTGCGGCCTTCCGCTGGAACATCTCATCTATGAGCGCCACCACATGCTGAGTCCTCTGAATCCTCCTAGCGAATCACTGAACCCAGGGTGGTCTTGGGGACCCCTGACACAATTGCTGCTGTTCACTAACTTTTTAGAGCTATGGATGGGTGTGTGTGTGTATGTGTCTATGTGTGTATGATTAGATTAGATTCCATTCAACAAGCATTTTTAAAGACAGACCATATGAAAGGTAATGGGGGAGATGTGACGCTAATGAGGTACCCTCTGTGAAGGAGTTGATCAACTATTTGGGGAAATAGGAAGGTAAACAGCAACAGTTAGAGACCAAATGAAACAAGAGCTAAAGAGGGGGCTTTGGTAAGGCTTTACAGTGGATCATAAAAGGACAGCAGGGTTTAATAAGAAAAGGATGGGGATCAGGAGGCTATTTCTAGCCAAGAGAACGTCAGGAACAAAGATAGAAATACATGAAAACGGGCTTCCGTGGTGGCGCAGTGGTTAAGAATCCGCCTGCCAATGCAGGGGACACGGGTTCAAGCCCTGGTCTGGGAAGGTCCCACATGCCGCGGAGCAACTAAGCCCGTGCGCCGCAACTACTGAGCCTGCGCTCTAGAACCTGCGAGCCACAGCTACTGAGACCGTGTGCCACAACTACTGAAGCCTGTGCACCTAGAGCCCGTGCTCCGCAACAAGAGAAGCCACCGCAATGAGAAGCCTGTGCACCGCAATGAAGAGTAGCCCCCGCTCACCACAACTAGAGAAAACCTGCGGGCAGCAACGGAGACCCAATGCAGCCAAAAATAAAAGAAATAAATTTTTTAAAAATACATGAAAACATATATTATGCTCCAAAAAACAGAGGGTGCATGGAAAAATGTGGTTAGAAAGGCAGCTTAGGGCTGGACCTGGCTAACAAGTCTGGTCTCTTTTTTGATAGGCAACAGATTCCTTGGAAGGTGTCTGCACAAGAGTGATATGACTCCGACTGTGTTTTGGGACAATAACTGTGTTACTAGTGAAGGGACAGAATAAGCAAATCACAGGAGGCAAGGGAGCAAGTTAGAGGCTGCTAAGATTCCCCAAGCAGACCAGGAATACCTACGAATGTAGCATACAGTAAAGGTGGCATTTTCAATCAGTGGGGAAAGGACAAATTACTCAATAAGTAAGCAGTGTTAGAAAAATTGACTATCTCCTGGGAAAAAAATCAGATCCTGCCCTTATATTGTATCGTTAAAACAAATTCTAAAAGGAACAAGTATTTATATGTTGAAAAAAGTAACCATAAAACCACTTAAAGGAAACACACTAAGGAATTTTAATAAGCACAAACATGATATGAAATCTAAAAGCCATACAGGATTAACTTGACAGGTTCATGAAAATTGACAAGTTCTGTAATGTAAAAGCCACCATAAACAGCCAACTAACATGAAATAAATAGGAGCAAAATATATGATAGGTTAATACCCTCAGTAAATCAAGAGCTCTTAAAAATCAGTAAGAAAAAGTACCAACCCTCAACAGAAACATTGGTAAAACATAGAACTAAGGAAATTGAGGGAAGAAATACAAATGACACATAACATATAAAAAATATGTTTGCATCATTAATAACTGAAGAAAGGCAAATGAGAACTATCTCCTGCTATTAAACTGACAACAGAAAATAAAGATTAATAATGTGGAGTGCTGGCTAGGGTGCAGGTAAACAGGAACTTTCATGTACTTCTGGTAAGAACAAAAATGAGTAAAAAGGGAGCTATGGCAAGGTACCAAAATGTCAATGTGCACAGTGGTTTAAAGGAAATTATGAAAACCTGTAAACTATCCTGAAGTCATCAACAGACGCTTGGTTAAGTAAGTCAGTAATCATCAAACTGGTTTACACATACCCTTAGGAGTATATGAAGACTTTCCAGTGAGTATGTGGGTACAGACAGTTTGGAGGGAATCAATTTCCAGATCTTCAAATTCTCAATGTTTGCTTTCCAAAATAACCTGCCTGTACAATCGGTTAAGGCTGATTCCCTACCTCCCACTTTTATACTAGGAAGATACACCTTCTCATCCTGAATCTTAGTACTTTGCATTACCTGGGGACCCCCCCAAAAGAGGGGGAAATTGGAAATACTGGTGACGGTGCCAAGAAAGTGAACCAACCTTAGCAGCTAGTAATAAATAGCATACTTCTGCAAGTCGGATGCTTTCCATTTCTTTGCTTTCGTTTAATTGTAGGAGGACAAAATCAAGCTGTCAGTAAAAGAACATTCAAAATACTTTTTGAGGATAGATCACTAAGTGACTTTTTGGCCTATAATTCAGAGTGAGTCCAAAGAACGGAGTGGCATTGCTATAATAAAAGTTCTTTCATTCCCATCTATACAATCATATAAACAAGGTTTCTCAGGACTTACATTTATAAAAAGAAAAAATGGAATTGATAATTGAACACTATTATTCTACTACTAATAAGTAATATTTATCTATGAATACCCAAACTAATTGAAAAGAGAAATGCATTTCCAATAAAACTTTTATCTGATCAATACTTAACAAAATCTGTAATACATTTACGTTATTTTGATCAACTGTAATGGTCATTCAGTCCAGAGAAATATTGAACACCTAAGAGTCACAGAAATCTATTAATATTATGTGTCAAATTTGATTTGGTGAGCAATAAAAGACTTTCAAAGATAAAAGTCTATGGGGCAAACAGAATGGAATCCAAATTCAAGGCCAAAAAAAGGAATGATGTAAAGTTTCCCACTTGTTAAAAGAGCTCATCTGCGTACTTTAAAAAATGGATGTTACCAAATTCCTGTGGTGTGCAGGTTCACTGAAGAGATTTAAAACAATGATGTAACAGTTTTATTTAAGACTCTATTTATAATATGCCAGAAATTCTATCCTTTATAACAAGTTAAACTTATGATTAAAAAGTATTAGATACCAACCTAAAAATGTACAAGGAGGTAGATAATTTTTCATAATTTTAGGGTATGTAAGCAAAAGAGGTTTGAAAAGCACTGAAATAAATAAGACATCCATAGAGTGGAATGATATGCGGCTATTAAGATGAATGAATTGGATGGAGCAATGGATGAGTGATACAGATAAGAACACCTGGGACAATCGCAGTCAGAAGGAAAACTGGGAGGGTTAGTACGACAAGTTTCTAGCTTGGCTGGCTAGCTGTGAGAGCTACAGACCCTGAGGAGATATCAGTGGTCTGGGGAAGAGAGCAAGTGCGACTTTATTTTTAACAGCTTTACTGAGATATAACTCACATACCATACAGTTCTCCCATTTAAAGTGTACAACTCAATGGTTTTTAGTGTATTCACAGAGTTGTGCAACCATCACAATAATCACTTCTTTTGTGCCCCAGCATCCTTCAGCTCGAGGGACACAGCAGCAGTATAACAGGTTCTTGCTGATTCATCTGATCTTGGTTCCTGTTCTATCTTTGTACCCCATGACTTTCATAGTTTTTTCCAACCCCAAAAGCCATGAATCCTGGTCTCTAACTTCCTTCTCACAGTGTCCTTCTGCTCTCTCCTTCCCCCCTTTCTATCCAGGGGCAGAGATCTGGTAGGCACCGAGCTGACAGGTACCTGGGGACTACTGGAGAGTCTAGGATGCTGAGGAACTCCATGTTTTCCTGACCAAACACACAATTGCTAAAAGTTTTTCAGAGGCAATGTTCCCAGCGGGGACTTCATGAATTCTGAATAGGTTCTCCATCCTAGTCTGGTCCATAGTCAGATCCTCAAGAGTTTCTGAAAACGTCCTATATGAGCAGAGAATATTTCATGGGGGTGCTTGTGAATGACAGTGGATAAAAGACAAGCTTCTTTCCAGGGGGTAATAGACATTTCTCCCATCTCCTCATCTTCCACCCCAAGCACAGAATCCAAGAGAAAGGAAACATAATAAAATGGAATTTGGGTGCCAGAATGGGGTTAATATGACAAGTGCATGATGAATGAGGAGGAAGCATTTTAGTTCTGTACTTTACTAATACTGCTTGGGAATCTTACTACCTTGTAGGCAGCTGGGGAGCTAATTCAGTTTTAGGGAGGCCACGATTATTCTGGTAAGTGGACAATAGGACATATCAGGAGCACGTCTAGGATCTCCCCAACTCTTCCCGGAAGCTGTTTGGCACTGGACACAAGAAGCACATGTCTGATGGCACAGTAAACAGACTGTACTACAGAGGAACATTATAAGAAATTCAAGCCATGACTGATCAGTCCAGACATTTCAATGTGGTGGGGGAGTGAGGAATCCAGACAAGACCAGTCTAAACTTTCCTGGTGGACTTTGAGGCATGTGGAAATACAAAGGTTCATATCTAATTTCAGGTTCAAGAAGTTCCAGGACACCTAGATTAATTAATTAACCATGCATCCTTAATCTAGTCGGTGGTCTAATAATGAAAACAATGAACTCCTTAGTAGGACAAAAAGCCAAAGCAGGGTACAGATGCTGCCTGGACTAAGACTTCTCTCCAGGGCAGGACCTTCAAAGTTCCCCCCAACAATGCTAAAGCTTGGGATAAAGCAACCCTGGAAGAAACCAAAGATTCCAGGCCTTCACCTCTTTTCTTTAGGGCATGAAAGCCAAGGTAAAACGGAGTAATAGGTCTAAACTGTCAGTCTGTACATATGGAATGGGATTCCAGGGTAGCACAATACTACTAGGACAGCTCTAAGGCCAAGTAAGCCGTAAGCACCTTAGTTCACGATTTGCAGGGCAGAAATAGAGACACAGATGTAGACATCAAACGTATGGACACCAAGGGGGGAAAGTGCTGGTGGGGGGGTGGTGGGATGAATTGGGAGACTGGGATTGACATGGATACACTAATATGTATAAAATAGATAACTAATAAGAAAAAAAAAAGTACCTTAGTTCAGACCTTGGCAGAAACAGAGCAGATGTGATGTCTCATTCCTTTCCCTAAAGGTTAGGAGAGTGTGGAGCCCAACTGTTCAGAAGGGTGCTAACAGTAGGGTGCCTGAATTCATGCCATGCTCATAGAGGTGGGCCTAGTTCAAACACAAATCTATACAAAGCCTGGCTATGCCTTGCTTGCAGGTACTGACAGTAGCCAGGGTGGAAAAGCTCATGTCAAAGTAGCTACAACACGAACATCTATGAAGCAGCATCCAGAATGGTAGGCCCAAGAAAGAGTAGTAGACACTGGTTCCTTAAAAATCTAGTGTGTGGCGACGACTTCTAAAGCTCTCAGTTGGCAGCAAAAGGCAAGAGGAAGGTGAGACTGTGATCTGCCCAGGACCCTAACTGCAACTGCTACATTCTAGATGATACAAAAAGCTTAGGCCCTAGGGGCTTCCCTGGTGGCGCAGTGGTTGAGAGTCCACTTGCCGATGCAGGGGACACGGGTTCGTGCCCCGGTCCGGGAGGATCCCACATGCCGCGGAGCGGCTGGGCCTGTGAGCCATGGCCACTGAGCCTGCGCGTCCGGAGCCTGTGCTCCGCAAGGGGAGAGGCCACAGCAGTGAGAGGCCCACGTACCGCAAAAAAAAAAGAAGCCTAGGCCCTAAAGCCTGGAGACCCATAGCAGGTTGTGGCTCTTTCTAGGACACACTTGTTATGTCCTAAGATGAAGGCTTGATGTCTGGTTTCTACTGGTTGTTAAGTGAGGCTGGCGGGCAATGTGGTCTGGAAGAACTGGGCAGCCAGCAGGAATGGGGCAAGCTGAGGAGAAGAAAAGGATGAGGAAATGGAGCAAGTTCAATGAGAATATAGAAACTGCAGGCTGAGGCAAGCACTCAGGAGCCCCCAATCATCTAAAAAACAGAGGTAAAAATGGAGCTAAATGAAACTAACAATCAGAGTTCAGCACAGAGCTAACAGACGAAAAACACACAATAGGTACCTGAAACCCAACCTTGCAATTGAGGAAAAGGCTTGCCTCACCCTTCCTCCTCGAGTGGGGATCAATGACCAGCTTCCTTGAGAACAGCCAGGCTGTCACCTGTGACTGGGGATGAATGCCTAGAAGACCTGCTGCAAAGAAACTTGCCACATGAGACAGGAAGAGAAGCAGCACCTTGGTCCAACATAGGGAGGTGTATGAGAGGGGAAAATGACTCCAGTTACATTCATGTTTTTAAACAAGAGATAGCTTTCCTAACACCAAGAGTGATATACACAGTGAAATTAAAAACCTCTTTTAAGGCACTCAGTTAAAATTGAGGGGTGGGAGAAGTTACAGAAGATATTCTATTCAACGCTAAAACTTCAAAAAAAAAATCAGTTGTCAACTCCATTCTACTGGTCCATCTTTTGAAAAATAAGTTTTACTAAAATCACCAAGTAAGCTCAGTGTAAAGTCTTCACAAGCATGAATACTTATGGGAACACTGAAGGTTAGAAAATGTATAAAACCACAATTAGATTATTTGATAGCAACACTAGATATACATCATCTACTCAGAAGAAAATATTAGCCCCAAATTATTAACAAAAATGAGTCAAACATTGACAAACATGCCTCAACAGATGTAATGCTATTGTTCTCATTTAAAATATAATTTGCAGACGTTACTTTTATATGATATTTATGCTGCATTTTCAAATACCAACATGGTGAATTTAAATAAAATCAATCCACAACTCAAAGAGTACGCAATCCAAATTATCAAGTAATGAAACTTTTTATTAATAGTTAGAGTTAGCATATAGTAGTGACGGTTGCACAGCACTATGAATGTAATTAATGCCACTGAATTGTACAGAGATGGTTAAAATGGCAAATTTTATGGTATATATATTTTATCACAATTAAAAAACATAAATGAATGGGAAAAAAAGATAAGTTAGTGTATTTTGTAATTATGTACCCTTTTTATGTACTCAGTTCAATATTTTTTGGTACCTAGAAAATTCACATTGTATCAGGCTAAAATATATCAGCTAAAAGACTTTACCTGATTTTCCATTTCAAAGATTAACCATACAACAGAAATTCTAAAGTAAAAAGTTCAAACAGCTAGCATATTCAAAGTATTTGAGGTATAATAGCTAAGGCATTCTTCAATTATCATGCAATAAGAACACTGATATCTAGGTTGTTTCTTAAGTCAAAATTACATTACAAACTGAATTTATCTATTAAACATAGATACTTTAGGAGTTCAAAAGTCGGTCAACATTTTTAAATGATCATAATCCAACTAACCTTTTTTTTCCTCAGTAATCTTTCTCTGAATTTATTAGTGATAAATCCACTTGGACCAGCAAACCGTAAACGCTGATATTTAGCCTGAATGCACAAGCTCTTCTGTAGTAGGCCTGATTTATACTGGGGCTGAAATGTGCCACCTCTAAAGTTGGTCTGTAAAGGAAAAAAAAATTAAATGTTAAAACTATAGCTTCCAAGTCTATTTTATTAGTATAAGAAAGGGGGGGGCTTCCCTGGTGGCGAAGTGGTTGAGAGGCCGCCTGTCAATGCAGGGGACACGGGTTCGTGCCCCGGTCCGGGAAGATCCCACATGCCATGGAGCGGCTGGGCCCATGAGCCATGGCCGCTGAGCCTGCGCTCCGCAACGGGAGAGGCCACAACAGTGAGAGGCCCGCGTACCGCAAAAAAAAAAAAAAAAAAAAAAAAAGAAAGGGGAAAAGGTCTGGAATGTAGAGCTTCCCTTAATTCTAGGTACTACAGATATTTAAAGGGAAAAGGTTAATGATGGTAATAAAGCATGTTTTCCTCAAACTAGCGTCCTAGTTTATTTTGTATAATAATAATTTAAAAACTATTTTATATAAATGAATTTTTAAAACTATTAAGTTAAATTTTGAAATTCTTGAAATTTATCATACTAAGAAAAAGACAACTTTAAAAACCTCAGAATTATCCTTCTGATTCATAGTGAAGTATATCAAATCCCAACTGGGTGGGGGAAGATATTAAGTATCAACATTTATTTAAGAATCAAAAACTCTCTTGGGACTTCCCTGGTGGTCCAGTGGTTAAGAATCCACCTTCCAATGCAGGGGACGAGGGTTTGATCTCTGGTTGGGGAACTAGGATCCCACATGCCGTGGGGCAACCAAGCCCACGTGCCACAACTACTGAGCCTGAACTCTACAGCCCACGCTCCACAACTAGAGAGAAGCCCGTGCACCACAATGAAGAGCCTGTGTGCTGCAATGAAAGATCCCGCATGCTGCAACTAAGACCCGACACAGCCAAATAAATTTTAAAAATTGAAAAAAAGAATCAAAAACTCTCTTAACTTTACTCTTGTTAGTACCTTTTTTAAAAAAAAAAAAATTATTTATTTGGCTGTGCCAGGTCTTAGCTGTGGCATGTAGGATCTAGTTCCCTGACCAAGGATCGAACCTGGCCCCCTGCACTGGGAGCACGGAGTCTTAGCCACTGGACCACCAGGGAAGTTCCTCTTGTCAGTACTTTTGAGTCAATCTTTCTTTACCATAAAAATCCCACTACAGCACATATTTTCAAGAAAAGAACTATACTTAACAAGACATTTCCTGACCTGCATACTGCCCAATATTACAACAGACATAGAGAACAATGAATATGTGTGTCCCATGTGGGACATGTACAAATGGTATCTTACAAAGGAGTAATTATAAAAATTAAGTGGATTCTTCTTTCCACAATGATTTAACAAATGGGTATGTTATGCATAATGATACACAAAAGTTTATTAAAAAGTATTTATGCCAGGCCTATTTTCCAATTATTTTCTTAAGGCTACAAACAATTTCAGGTAAAACAGAATTATAATGAGACACTGTAATTTTGTTAAAACTATCTGCACCAACTTGATACATCAGGGCTAATCTTGAGATTTACATTGCCCATTTTTACATATCTAATAAGGTGATTACTACCTTGCTTTGAATTAATCCAATTTATGTAAAAAGTAAATTTTAATGAAAGAGCTCCCTTTCTTAGGAATGATTATTTCTTCCCCCTACTTTACTATAAAGAATTGTGAATTTCTAAACAACCATATAACATTACACAGCTTTAAATGATTGGTCAAAAGGAAAGATTAATGCACATATTTTGAAAAACATTTTTTAAGTAAGTTAATGTTAAAGACCTTTCCCTTAAGGAGAATGGGTAACAGGAAATAGATCTTATAACAGTCTTAGAAAAATTACTACAACTGACTATATCTGACCAATGAGAAGTGCAACATGTAGGAAACACTTAAATCTGAATGCCCACCTACACCATATCTAAATTATATAGACGTTACATTTTTAGTTGACTTTATGCCTCATTACTTAAGAGATTAAAAGATGGTACAAAACATGTTTTTTTTTTTAAAAATATTTATTTATTTGGGTGCACCGGGTCTTAGTTGCAACATGTGGGATCTTTGTTGTGGCATGTTTTAGTTGCGGCATGTAGACTTCTTAGTTGCGGCATGCATGTGGGATCTAGTTCCCAGACCAGGGATCGAACCCGGGCCCTGTGCATTGGGAGCGCAAAGTCTTACCCACTGGACCACCAGGGAAGTCCCAAAACATGTTTATACAGCCTATGGCCCTAGCTATTTTTGAAAACCTAATGTCACACATGCTTTTAGGTACATGAACCACTGGCTAAAAATATTATCTATGCAATGGCTACAAATTGTGTTACTCCCACTGAAAAAAAAAAATCTTTTTTTTTTTTTTGGCCCCACCGCGCAGCTTGTGGGATCTTAGTTCCCTGACCAGGGATTGAACCTGGGGCCGTCACAGTGAAAGGGTGGAGTCCTAACCACTAGATGGCCAGGGAATTCCCTGAAAAAAATCTTTTGACATCAAGAATTTTGACTCAGGAAGCCAAGGTATTAACAGAAGATCACTCAAGTACACTTCTAGTCTATGGTTTGGAGATCATTTATACTACCTTTCTGCTCATACTAACTTCCTACTAATGAGCTAAACACTCTAGCCAGACTGCCTGCTACTTTCACCAAAAAAACCCTCAGGTTCTTGGCCTTCCCTGGTGGCACAATGGTTAAGAATCCGCCTGCCAATGCAGGGGACACGCGTTTGAGCCCTGATCCAGGAGGATCCCACATGCCGCGGAGCAACTAAGCCCGTGCGCCACAACTACTGAGCCTGCACTCTAGAGGCCGTGAGCCACAACTACTGAAGCCACAACTACTGAGCCTGTGCGCCTAGGGCCCGTGCTTCTCAAGAGAAGCCACCGCAGTGAGAAGCCTGCACACCCTGTGCACCGCAGTGAAGGATAGGCCCCGCTTGCCGCAACTAGAGAAAGCCTGCGCGCAGCAACAAAGACCCAAGGCAGCCAAAAAAAAATAATAAATAATAGTAATAAATAAAAAGGTTTAACGATAAATAAATAGTACAAAAAAAAACCCCAAACAGGTTCTTTTCTTTTCTTTTTGGGGGGAGGGGAAAGAGACACTGTAGAGTGGAAAAATATGAAAAAAAGGACCTATCATAAGCACGAAATTCAGTCAAAATGGATTTAAAAAGCACCTCAATTTATGAGAGCAAGGAGAGAGAAACATAATACCTTGCACTATAATTCTTATTCCATATGTTTGGGGGATGAAGTGTTCTGGAAAAACAAACATGTTCACTGATTAAAAGTATCACTGACATCAGACATAGCTGTACAAATAATTAGAACGTGATGAAATATGCTTTAACAAAGCATGTTGGACCAGAGTCTTTCTCTGATGATCCAGAAGGCCTCTGAGGGTTGTGTGTCTATGGGCAGGGTTTTTCAATCACTGAATCCTGGAGAAGGCTCTATAGCTATGCACTTACATCTTAAGAGGTAAAGAGGCAGGCTTAAAGGGAAGGTCTGGGACCTTGCCCACCTCTCCACCTAGAGCCACTCCATCTGGATCTGTTTTATGTATTTGAGTTTCCATGTAATATTTGAAAAAGGATTCCACTGGTAAAAAATATATTTGAAAATCAAATCCTGAGGAAAGGGGTCATCATTAACCTGATTACAGTTAACTATAATCCAGAAATATTAATTTAAAGCTACTATTTGAAATATAACAAAAAGAGCTTTTAATTTACTAACACTTAGAACATTATGTTCAAAGCAAAAACCCAAAGCTAGAATTGGATGGAGAATAACACTCTACCTTAAAAGTTCTTCTAAAGCCTCTTGTATTTTGATGGTTTCCCTCAATTCCAAATGGTTTGTGAGTAATGACGTCTTTTCTCTGCATAGTATGATAATTCTGCATGAAAAAAGTATTAGTATGGTTAATATACTTTAAATTTTATTTTTAAAAGTTCATTTTACCATTCAAAAAATACATGTTTTTGTTTGTTCGTTTTTGGCCACACTGTGCAGCACATGGGATCTTAGTTCTCCGACCAGGGATCAAACCCACTCCCCCTACATTGGAAGCACAGAGTCTTAACCACTGGACCACCAGGGAAGTCCCACAAAAATACACGTTTTAAATGCATGGGATTAAGAACACAAAGCATGTAGCATGTAGCTTAGCTGTATGAACATACACACATCTTCCTTCATGTAACCCATGCTAGTTTGTGAGGGGTTGGTTTAATTCATGAATGTGAGAAGTGTAACAAAATACATACTCCTGTATAACACAATGGGTAACTTTTAGAAAATGGACTGTAAATCTAGCATTTATTCAGGCATCCAGAAGAGAAACAAACCCATTATTACTAGGAGTTGCTAAAGAGTTGCCACTGTCTGAGAACACAAATTCTCAATGCTATAGGAGGCAGGTGCTGCTGAATCAGGTACCTGCTTTGAGTAGATGCTCCTGCCATGACTAGGTAAGTATCAGAAGGCAGAGTATTAAGACTGTAACTACAAAGAACCTGAAACCTTTGATGGGAGCAGGAAAGAGGGGGCCCATTTTTTTTTTTTAAGAACGCCTATGGAGAACTTCCGGGAAGATGGCGGAAGAGTAAGACGCGGAGATCACCTTCCTCCCCACAGATACACCAGAAATACATCTACACGTGGAACAACTCCTACAGAACACCTACTGAACGCTGGCAGAAGACCTCAGATCACCCAAAAGGCAAGAAACCCCCACGTACCTGGGTAGGGCAAAAGAAAAAAGAATAAACAGAGACAAAACGATAGGGACGGGACCTGCACCAGTGGGAAGGAGCTGTGAAGGAGGAAAGGTTTCCACACACTAGGAAGCCCCTTCGCGGGCGGAGACTGTGGGTGGCGGAGAGGGAAAGCTTCGGAGCTGCGGAGGAGAGCACAGCAACAGGGGTGCGGGGGGCAAAGCGGAGAGACTCCCGCACAGAGGATCGGTGCCGACCGGCACTCACCAGCCCGAGAGGCTTGTCTGCTCCCCCGCCGGGGCGGGCGGGGCAGGGAGTTGAGGCTCGGGCTTCGGTCGGAGCGCAGGGAGAGGCCTGGGGTTGGCGGCGTGAACACAGCCTGCAGGGGGTTAGTGTGCCACGGCTGGCCGGGAGGGAGTACGGGGAAAAGTCTGGAGCTGCCGAAGAGGCAAGAGACTTTTCCTTCCCTCTTTGTTTCCTGGTGCGGGAGGAGAGGGGATGAAGAACGCTGCTTAAAGGAGCTCCAGGGACGGGCGCGAGCCGCGGCTAAAAGCGTGGACCCCAGAGACGGGCATGAGACGCTAAGGCTGCTGCTGCTGCCACCAAGAAGCCTGTGTGCGAGCCTCAGTGTCACTATCCACCCCCCCCTCTAGGGAGCCTGTGCAGCCCGTCACTGCCAGGGTCCCGGGATCCAGGGACAACTCCCCCGGGAGAACGAACGGCACGCCTCAGGCTGGTGCACCGTCCCGCCGGCCTCTGCCGCCGCAGGCTCACCCCGCACTCCGTGCCCCTCCCTCCCCCAGGCCTGAGTGAGCCAGAGCCCCCGAATCAGCTGCTCCGTTAACCCCGTCCCTTCTGAGTGAAGAACGGACGCCCTCCTGCGAACTACACGCAGAGGGGGGCCAAATCCAAAGCTGAGCACCTGGGAGCTGTGAGAACCAAGAATAGAAAGGGAAATCTCTCCCAGCAGCCTCAGAAGCAGCGGATTAAAGCTCCACAATCAACTTGATGTACCTGCATCTGTGGAATATATGAATAGACAACGAATCATCCCAAATTAAGGAGGTGGACTTTGAGAGCAAGATTTATGATTTTTTCCCCTTTTCCTCTTTTTGTGAGTGTGTATGTATATGCTTCTGTGTGAGATTTTGTCTGTATAGCTTTGCTTCCACCATTTGTCCTAGGGTTCTATCCATCCGTTTTTTTCCTCTTAATAATTATTTTTTATTTTAATAACTTTATTATATTTTATCTTACTTTATTTTATTTTACTTTATCTTCTTTCTTTCTTTCTTCCTTCCTTCCCTCCTTCCTCCCTCCCTCCCTCTCTTTCTTTCTTTCTTTCTACTTCTACTAATTCTTTCTTTCTACTTTTTCTCCCTTTTATTCTGAGCCGTGTGGATGAAAGGCACTTGGTGCTGCAGCCAGGAGTCAGTGCTGTGCCTCTGAGGTGGGAGAGCCAACTTCAGAACACTGGTCCACAAGAGACCTCCCAGCTCCACATAATATCAAACGGCGAAAATCTCCCAGAGATCTCCATCTCAACACCAGCACCCAGCTTCACTCAACGACCAGCAAGCTACAGTGCTGGACATCCTATGCCAAACAACTAACAAGACAGGAACACAACCCCACCCATTAGCAGACAGGCTGCCTAACATCATAATAAGTCCACAGACACCCCAAAACACACCACCAGAGGTGGACCTGCTTATCAGAAAGACAAGATCAGGCCTCATCCACCAGAACACAGGCACTAATCCCCTCCACCAGGAAGCCTACACAACCCACTGAACCAACCTTAGCCACTGGGGACAGACACAAAAAACAACGGGAACTACGAACCTGCAGCCTGCAAAAAGGAGACCCCAAACACAGTAAGATAAGCAAAATGAGAAGACAGAAAAACGCACAGCAGATGGAAGAAGCAAGATAAAAACCCACCAGACCTAACAAATGAAGAGGAAATAGGCAGTCTACCTGAAAAAGAATTCAGAATAATGATAGTAAAGATGATCCAAAATCTTGGAAACAGAATAGACAAAATGCAAGAAACATTTAACAAGGACCTAGAAGAGCTAAAGATGAAACAAACAATGATGAACAACACAATAAATGAAATTAAAAATACTCTAGATGGGATCAATAGCAGAATAACTGAGGCAGAAGAACGGAAAAGTGACCTGGAAGATAAAATAGTGGAAATAACTACTGCAGAGCAGAATAAAGAAAAAAGAATGAAAAGAACTGAGGACAGTCTCAGAGACCTCTGGGACAACATTAAACGCACCAACATTCAAATTATAGGGGTTCCAGAAGAAGAAGAGAAAAAGAAAGGGACTGAGAAGATATGTGAAGAGATTATAGTTGAAAACTTCCCTAATATGGGAAAGGAAATAGTTAATCAAGTCCAGGAAGCACAGAGAGTCCCATACAGGATAAATCCAAGGAGAAATACACCAAGACACATATTAATCAAACTGTCAAAAATTAAATACAAAGAAAACATATTAAAAGCAGCAAGGGAAAAACAACTAAAAACACACAAGGGAATCCCCATAAGGTTAACAGCTGATCTCTCAGCAGAAACTCTGCAAGCCAGAAGGGACTGGCAGGACATATTTAAAGTGATGAAGGAGAAAAACCTGCAACCAAGATTACTCTACCCAGCAAGGATCTCATTCAGATTTGATGGAGAAATTAAAACCTTTACAGACAAGCAAAAGCTGAGAGAGTTCAGCACCACCAAACAAGCTTTACTACAACTGCTAAATGAACTTCTCTAGGCAAGAAACACAAGAGAAGGAAAAGACCTACAATAATGAACCCAAAACAATTAAGAAAATGGGAATAGGAACATACATATCGAGAATTACCTTAAATGTAAATGGACTAAATGCTCCCACCAAAAGACACAGATTGGCTGAATGGATACAAAAACAAGACCCATATATTTACTATCTACAAGAGACCCACTTCAGACCTAGAGACACATACAGACTGAAAGTAAGGGGATGGAAAAAGATATTTCATGCAAATGGAAACCAAAAGAAAGCTGGAGTAGCAATTCTCATATCAGACAAAATAGACTTTAAAATAAAGCCTATTAGAAGAGACAAAGAAGGACACTACATAATGATCAAGGGATCGATCCAAGAAGAAGATATAACAATTGTAAATATTTCTGCACCCAACATAGGAGCACCTCAATACATAAGGCAAATACTAACAGCCATAAAAGGGGAAATCGACAGTAACAAATTCATAGTAGGGGACTTTAACACCCCACTTTCACCAATGGACAGATCATCTAAAATGAAAATAAACAAGGAAACACAAGCTTTAAATGATACATTAAACAAGATGGACTTAATTGATATTTATAGGACATTCCATCCAAAAACAACAGAATACACAGTTTTCTCAAGTGCTCATGGAACACTCTCCAGGATAGATCATATCTTGGGTCACAAATCAAGCCTTGGTAAATTTAAGAAAACTGAAATTGTATCAAGTACCTTTTCCGACCACAACGCTATGAGACTAGATATCAATTACAGGAAAAGATGTGTAAAAAATACAAACACATGGAGGCTAAACAATACACTACTTAATAACGAAGTGATCACTGAAGAAATCAAAGAGGAAATAAAGAAATACCTAGAAACAAATTACAATGGAGACACGACGACCCAAAATGGATGCAGGAAAAGCAGTTCTAAGAGGGAAGTTTATAGCAATACAATCCTACCTTAGGAAACAGGTAACATCTCGAATAAACAACCTAACCTTGCACCTAAAGCAGTTAGAGAAAGAAGAACAAAAAAACCCAAAGTTAGCAGAAGGAAAGAAATCATAAAAATCAGATCAGAAATAAATGAAAAAGAAATGAAGGAAACGATAGCAAAGATCAATAAAACTAAAAGCTGGTTCTTTGAGAAGATAAACAAAATAGATAAACCACTAGCCAGACTCATCAAGAAAAAAAGGGAGAAGACTCAAATCAATAGAATTAGAAATGAAAAAGGAGAGGTAACAACTGACACTGCAGAGATAAAAGAGATCATGAGAGATTACTACAAGCAACTCTATGCCAATAAAATGGACAATCTGGAAGAAATGGACAAATTCTTAGAAATGCACAACCTGCCAAGACTGAATCAGGAAGAAATAGAAAATATGAACAGACCAATCACAAGCACTGAAATTGAAACTGTGATTAAAAATCTTCCAACAAAGAAAAGCCCAGGACCAGATGGCTTCACAGGCGAATTCTATCAAACATTTAGAGAAGAGCTAACACCTATCCTTCTCAAACTCTTCCAAAATATAGCAGAGGGAGGACCACTCCCTAACTCCTTCTACGAGGCCACCATCACCTTGATACCAAAACCAGACAAGGATGTCACAAAGAAAGAAAACTACAGGCCAATATCACTGATGAACATAGATGCAAAAATCCTCAACAAAATACTAGCAAACAGAATCCAACAGCACATTAAAAGGATCATACACCATGATCAAGTGGGGTTTATTCCAGGAATGCAAGGATTCTTCAATATACGCAAATCTATCAATGTGATAAACCATATTAACAAATTGAAGGAGAAAAACCATATGATCATCTCAATAGATGCAGAGAAAGCTTTTGACAAAATTCAACACCCATTTATGATAAAAACCCTGCAGAAAGTAGGCATAGAGGGAACTTTCCTCAACACAATAAAGGCCATATATGACAAGCCCACAGCAAACATCATCCTCAATGGTGAAAAACTGAAAGCATTTCCACTAAGATCAGGAACAAGACAAGGTTGCCCACTCTCACCACTATTATTCAACATTGTTTTGGAAGTTTTAGCCACAGCAATCAGAGAAGAAAAGGAAATAAAAGGAATCCAAATTGGAAAAGAAGAAGTAAAGCTGTCACTGTTTGCAGATGACATGATCCTATACATAGAGAACCCTAAAGATGCTACCAGAAAACTACTAGAGCTAATTAATGAATTTGGTAAAGTGGCAGGATACAAAATTAATGCACAGAAATCTCTGGCATTCCTATATACTAATGATGAAAAATCTGAAAGTGAAATCAAGAAAACACTCCCATTTACCATTGCAACAAAAAGAATAAAATATCTAGGAATAAACCTACCTAAGGAGACAAAAGACCTGTATGCAGAAAATTATAAGACACTGATGAAAGAAATTAAAGATGATATAAATAGATGGAGAGATATACCATGTTCTTGGATTGGAAGAATCAACATTGTGAAAATGACTCTACTACCCAAAGCAATCTATAAATTCAATGCAATCCCTATCAAACTACCACTGGCATTTTTCACAGAACTAGAACAAAAAATTTCACAATTTGTATGGAAACACAAAAGACCCCGAATAGCCAAAGCAATCTTGAGAATGAAAGAAGGAACTGGAGGAATCAGGCTCCCTGACTTCAGACTATACTACAAAGCTACAGTCATCAAGACGGTATGGTACTGGCACAAAAACAGAAAGATAGATCAATGGAACAGGATAGAAAGCCCAGAGATAAACCCATGCACATATGGACACCTTATCTTTGATAAAGGTGGCAGTAATGTACAGTGGAGAAAGGACAGCCTCTTCAATAAGTGGTGCTGGGAAAACTGGACAGGTACATGTAAAAGTATGAGATTAGATCACTCCCTAACACCATACACAAAAATAAGCTCAAAATGGATTAAAGACCTAAATGTAAGGCCAGAAACTATCAAACTCTTAGAGGAAAACATAGGCAGAACACTCTATGACATAAATCAAAGCAAGATCCTTTCTGACCCACCTCCTAGAGTAATGGAAATAAAAACAAAAATAAACAAATGGGACCTAATGAAACTTCAAAGCTTTTGCACAGCAAAGGAAACCATAAACAAGACCAAAAGACAACCCTCAGAATGGGAGAAAATATTTGCAAATGAAGCAACCGACAAAGGATTAATCTCCAAAATTTACAAGCAGCTCATGCAGCTCAATAACAAGAAAACAAACAACCCAATCCAAAAATGGGCAGAAGACCTCAATAGACATTTCTCCAAAGAAGATATACAGACTGCCAACAAACACATGAAAGAATGCTCAACATCATTAATCATTAGAGAAATGCAAATCAAAACTACAATGAGATATCATCTCACACCAGTCAGAATGGCCATCATCAAAAAATCTAGAAACAATAAATGCTGGAGAGGGTGTGGAGAAAAGGGAACACTCTTGCACTGCTGGTGGGAATGTGAATTGGTTCAGCCACTATGGAGAACAGTATGGAGGTTCCTTAAAAAACTACAAATAGAACTACCATATGACCCAGCAATCCCACTACTGGGCATATACCCTGAGAAAACCAAAATTCAAAAAGAGTCATGTACCAAAATGTTCATTGCAGCTCTATTTACAATAGCCCGGAGATGGAAACAACCTAAGTGCCCGTCATCAGATGAATGGATAAAGAAGATGTGGCACATATATACAATGGAATATTACTCAGCCATAAAAAGAAACGAAATTGAGCTATTTGTAATGAGGTGGATAGACCTAGAGTCTGTCATACAGAGTGAAGTAAGTCAGAAAGAAAAAGACAAATACCGTATGCTAACACATATATATGGAATTTAAGAAAAAAATGTCATGAAGAACCTAGGGGTAAAGCAGGAATAAAGACGCAGACCTCTTAGAGAACGGACTTGAGGTTATGGGGAGGGGGAAGGGTGAGCTGTGACAGGGCGAGAGAGAGTCATTGGCATATACACAGTAACAAACGCAGTAAGGTAGATAGCTAGTGGGAAGCAGCCGCATGGCACAGGGATATTGGCTCGGTGCTTTGTGACAGCCTGGAGGGGTGGGATGGGGAGGGTGGGAGGGAGGGAGACGCAAGAGGGAAGAGATATGGGAACATATGTATATGTATAACTGATTCACTTTGTTATAAAGCAGAAACTAACACACCATTGTAAAGCAATTATACCCCAATAAAGATGTTAAAAAAAAAAAAAAAAAAAAAAAAAAAAAAAAAAGTAATATATCATCAGTAAAAAAAGAAGGTGAGGGGAGTTACCCAAAGAAATAAATAGGCCCTATAATTCATCATTTTTTCCCAACACTCCCAACTTTTGGTGTATGATATTCTTTAAGACTTCTTTCTACATATCTGTATTGTTGAAATTGTAAGAAATATTTTATTATCAGCTAATGTGAGTCCCTCTTCTTATTCTTCATGATCTTTTATTTTTTTTAAAAAAGCATTCTCATTGTTTTCTTTTAGATTAACTTTAAGATTTTTGGTCAAGGTTTATAAAGTTATATTGTTATTTATTGTGTGAATTGGAATCACATTGAACTTATAAATCTATTTAGGGGAAATCAATTTTTTATGTGCTTGTTAAACTCTACATAATATTGAAAAATTAAAAATAGCCTAGCTTTTGGTAATTGATTGTTAAATAAATTAAGGTGTATCAAAAAAAAAAAAAAAAAAAAAAAAGAAAAAAAAGGAGAAGACTCAAAGCAATAGAATTAGAAATGAAAAAGGAGAAGTAACAACTGACACTGCAGAAATACAAAAGATCATAAGAGATTACTACAAGCAAATCTATGCCAATAAAATGGACAACCTGGAAGAAATGGACAAATTCTTAGAAATGCACAACCTGCCAAGACTCAATCGGAAGAAATAGAAAATATGAACAGACCAATCACAAGCACTGAAATTGAAACTGTGATTAAAAATCTTCCAACGAACAAAAGCCCAGGACCAGATGGCTTAACAGGCGAATTCTATCAAACATTTAGAGAAGAGCTAACACCTAACCTTCTCAAACTCTTCCAAAATATAGCAGAGGGAGGAACACTCCCAAACTCATTCTACGAGGCCACCATCACCCTGATACCAAAATCAGACGAAGATTTCACAAAGAAAGAAAACTACAGGCCAATATCACTGATGAACATAGATGCAAAAATCCTCAACAAAATACTAGCAAACAGAATCCAACAGCACATTAAACGGATCATACACCATGATAAGTGGGGTTTATTCCAGGAATGCAGGGATTCTTCAATATATGCAAATCAATCAACGTGATACACCATAGTAACAAACTGAAGGAGAAAAACCATATGATCATCTCAATAGATGCAGAGAAAGCTTTCGACAAAATTCAACACCCATTTATGATAAAAACCCTGCAGAAAGTAGGCACAGAGGGAACTTTCCTCAACATAATAAAGGCCATATATGACAAACCCACAGCCAACATCGTCCTCAATGGTGAAAAACTGAAAGCATTTCCACGAAGATCAGGAACAAGACAAGGTTGCCCACTCTCACCACTCTTATTCAACATAGTTTTGGAAGTCTTAGCCACAGCAATCAGAGAAGAAAAGGAAATAAAAGGAATCCAAATCAGAAAAGAAGAAGTAAAGCTGTCACTGTTTTCAGATGACATGATACTATACATAGAGAATCCTAAAGATGCTACCAGAAAACTACGAGAGCTAATCAATGAATTTGGTAAAGTAGCAGGATACAAAATTAATGCACAGAAATCTCTGGTATTCCTATACACTAAGGATGAAAAATCTGAAAGTGAAATCAAGAAAACACTCCCATTTACCACTGCAATGAAAAGAATAAAATATCTAGGAATAAACCTACCTAAGGAGACAAAAGACCAGTATGCAGAAAATTATAAGACACTGATGAAAGAAATTAAAGATGATACAAATAGATGGAGAGATATACCATGTTCTTGGATTGGAAGAATCAACATTGTGAAAATCACTCTACTACCCAAAGCAATCTACAGATTCAATGCAATCCCTATCCAACTACCACTGGCATTTTTCGCACAACTAGAACAAAAAATTTCACAATTTGTATGGAAACACAACAGACCCCGAATAGCCAAAGCAATCTTGAGAATGAAAAACAGAGCTGGAGGAATCAGGCTCCCTGACTTCAGACTATACTACAAAGCTACAGTAATCAAGACAGTATGGTACTGGCACAAAGACAGAAATATAGATCAATGGAACAGGATAGAAAGCCCAGAGATAAACCCACACACATATGGTCACCTTATCTTTGATAAAGGAGGCAGGAATGTACAGTGGAGAAAGGACAGCCTCTTCAATAAGTGGTGCTGGGAAAACTGGACAGGTACATGTAAAAGTATGAAATTAGATCACTCCCTAACACCATACACAAAAATAAGCTCAAAATGGATTAAAGACCTAAATGTAAGGCCAGAAACTATCAAACTCTTAGAGGAAAACATAGGCAGAACACTCTATGACATAAATCACAGCAAGATCCTTTTTGACCCACCTCCTAGAGAAATGGAAATGAAAACAAAAATAAACAAATGGGACCTAATGAAACTGAAAAGCTTTTGCACAGCAAAGGAAACCATAAACAAGACCAAAAGACAACCCTCAGAATGGGAGAAAATATTTGCAAATGAAGCAACTGACAAAGGATTAATCTCCAAAATTTATAAGCAGCTCATGCAGCTCAATAACAAAAAAACAAACAACCCAATCCAAAAATGGGCAGAAGACCTAAATACACATTTCTCCAAAGAAGATATACAGACTGCCAACAAACACATGAAAGGATGCTCAACATCACTAATCATTAGAGAAATGCAAATCAAAACTACAATGAGATATCATCTCACACCAGTCAGAATGGCCATCATCAAAAAATCTAGAAACAATAAACGCTGGAGAGGGTGTGGAGAAAAAGGAACCCTCTTGCACTGTTGGTGGGAATGTAAATTGATACAGCCACTGTGGAGAACAGTATGGAGGTTCCTTAAAAAACTACAAATAGAACTACCATATGACCCAGCAATCCCACTACTGGGCATATACCCCGAGAAACCCATAATTCAAAGAGTCATGTACCAAAATGTTCATTGCAGCTCTATTTACAATAGCCCAGAGATGGAAACAACCTAAGTGTCCATCATCGGATGAAAGGATAAAGAAGATGTGGCACATATATACAATGGAATATTACTCAGCCATAAAAAGAAACGAAATTGAGCTATTTGTAATGAGGTAGATAGACCTAGAGTCTGTCATACAGAGTGAAGTCAGAAAGAGAAAGACAAATACCTTATGCTAACACATATATATGGAATTTAAGAAAAAAAAATGTCATGAAGAACCTAGGGGTAAGACAGGAATAAAGACACAGACCTACTGGAGAATGGTCTTGAGGATATGTGGAGGGGGAAGGGTAAGCTGTGACAAAGCGAGAGAGAGACATGTACTTATATACACTACCAAACGTAAGGTAAATAGCTAGTGGGAAGCAGCCACATAGCACAGGGAGATCAGCTCGGTGCTTTGTGACCACCTGGAGGGGTGGAATAGGGAGGGTGGGAGGGAGGGAGACGCAAGAGGGAAGAGATATGGGAACATATGTATATATATAACTGCTTCACTTCGTTATAAAGCAGAAACTAACACACCACTGTAAAGCAATTATACTCCAATAAAGATGTAAGAAAAAAAAACCAAAAAAAAAAAAAAAAGGAATGCCTATGTTGCGTTGTAGCAGAACTGACTATTCTGTAAAGATTAAATGTTAGGATGCATATGATAACATTCTTGGTACAATATTTACACGTTGTGGGCATCCACGCAGGCTGATTTTCCTCCATTCAGGAAGCCATTCAATCAAATAGGAAGTATCTTTTCAGTCAGCATTAATATGGGTCACACTTCATCATCAGGTGAGGGGACGGGATCATTGGTTGTGGGCTCCTGGGGGCTGCTCTGTCTATTCCATTTACCAGTGCACCCCGATGGGATGTGTGCTGCTTAGTACCTAAGCTTTGTCTCAGACTCCCAACTCACACTCTATACTCGACTTGGGGTTTGGACTGGGAGTCAGTCCTTGAAGCCAGCTCCCACTTAGATCCCACCCACAGGGACACTGGAGGGAGACTAGAAGGCTGGAAGAGAGGAGGCGGGGTTGCTCCTTCCTGTATGTTTGTTGTTCTGCTTTTCATCCTGGCAGTGGTCCTTTGGTTCAGCCTCCAGTTTGTTTGTTAGTTTTTTGACACAGCCAGCTCCAGCTGGGCAGCCCCCACTCCTCGGAGGTCCACACCCAGCTCACACCGGCCTTTCTCTAAGCTTCTAGAGCTCTACGCTTTCTTCCCTAAAGGTCGTGGTTGCTTCCTTTGGTTTTTTGATTATTTTTATTTTTATTTATTTTGGGCTGCGTTGGGCATTCATTGCTGCATCCGGGCTTTCTGTAGTTGCGGCAAATGGGGGCTACTCTTCGTTGAGGTGCGCGGGCTTCTCATTGCGGGGGCTTCTCTCGTTGCGGAGCATGGGCTCTAGGCACGTGGGCTTCAGTAGTTGTGGCACGCAGGCTCAGTAGTTGTGCCGCATGGGCTCTAGAGCGCAGGCTCAGTAGCTGTGGCGCACAGGCTTAGTTGCTCCGCGGCATGTGGGATCTTCCCGGACCAGGGCTTGAAACCGTGTACCCTGCATCGGCAGGTGGATTCTTAACCACTGCGCTGCCAAGGAAGCCCGATGGGGCCCAGTTTGAAGATGGTTTCTTTCTCCAAAATCAACAGTCTTATAACCTTCTATTTATTCCATTTGCTATGGAGTCTGTACTTCTCACAAATCTTCCTCTTTCACACCTTTATTTCTCTCCCCAGTTAAGAAAAGTCATATAAAACCCTTTTCCTAGTAGTCATCTTGAGTTTATGCTAAGCCTATACATTTGAATAAGTGCATAAAGACACATGTAATGAAATGAGATTTTGGGGGACCTTGAGAGGGAGGGGGTGTATTTTGCACATGAAGGGATGTCAGTCACTGGGGGCCAGTGGGAAGACTGTACCAGGCAGCTTCTGACCAGGCTCCCAATCATCCCCACCTTCCAGTAGCCAGGCCCTTATGCTATTCACTTCCCTTGAGTGTGGTCTGTATCTAGTGACTTGCTTCTTACAAATGGAGTATGGTCGAAGTATGGATGTCACTTCTGAGATTAGGTTACAAATCGACTCTGGCTTCCATCTTTCTAGCTGTCACTTGCTCGCTCTTATGGAAGCCAGCTGCCACTCTGTGAACTGCCCTATGAAAAGGCAAATCTTTAGAAACAGAAAGTAGATTAGTTGTTAGCTGCGGGTGGGAACACGGAATAAATAAATAGCCCTGAGGGTTCTAATAGGGGTCACGAAAATGTCCTAATACTGGATTATGGTGATGGTTACACATCTTGGTAAATTTACAAAAAATCATTCAATTTTACACCGTTACATGGGTGAATTTTATGGTATGTAAAATATACCTTAATAAAGTTGTTTAAAAAAAATTAAGAAAGCTAGTACTATAATAAGTGCAATAAAATCCTGATAAATCAAATGAGATGATCATTTATTTGGTCATAATAACTATAAGCCTCAACAGAATCTTAACACTGAACAACAGAATCATAACACTTACTTAATGAACAGTTACAAACATTATGAAAAATATTGGTGATCCCTGTACCTATAGATACATGTGAGAAGGAAAATGGAACATACAAAAATAAAAAAGTTGGAACTGCAATCTTACCAAGTAAGGTTTCTGAATAAATTTTCTAAAATTTGATTTTACCAAACATGTAGATTTTTGGAATCCATCAACATGAGTATTCTTCAACCTTGTAAAACTGGAATGCTGATCACTCCTAATAAAATGAAAGAGAGAAAATAAGAATCTTTTATTAGTTTACATTTATCCGACAAATAAACAAGAGAAATCAAATTACACCCTTTGGAAACAATTAAAGCAGCGCAACAGTAAAAAAAAAAATCTCAATGATCTATCACTACTAAAATTACAAATAATATTTACCAGGGCTAAAACTCTCATTTTTCAAAAAACATTATTTAGCCAAGTTGGCAGTTAGCGATAGGGGGAAAACCATATTCCTAGGACCAGGGTTCTTAATCTGGAGTCCAAGGACAGGCTTCCTGGGGCTGTAACCCCCGAAACCATACATATGTAGAACACATGTTTCCTGAGGGAAGATAGTCACGGCTCTTGAACCTTTGGCAGCACGGGACA
The DNA here is from genome assembly GCF_951394435.1 of Stenella coeruleoalba. Lineage (NCBI taxonomy): Eukaryota > Metazoa > Chordata > Mammalia > Artiodactyla > Delphinidae > Stenella > Stenella coeruleoalba. The sequence goes on from NC_137152.1 coordinate 15,955,956, forward strand.
GCCCCCCTTGCCAAGAGACTCAGTGGTGAAAGCTCCAGGGAAGAGGCCAGTGAGTGGCTCAGGCCTGCTCACTGGCAGAGCTGGGGCCTCTGATACTGCTGGCTCCCCTCTCCTGTTGTAGTGAGGCCCAGAGGCCGCCAAGGGCTATTCCTGGCCAGCCCTACCTGGGAGGGAGCTCCTTCCTTGGGCTTCTTTCTCCTCTAACCCCGGGGCCTCATTCCCACAGCCCTTGGGGGGTCCTCTCCCTGTCACATCCCACCTCTCCCACAGTGGTCCTCAGACCCTTCCTGCTCTGTGGCGAACAAACGGCTCACGGCTTCGGCCCTGCTACACTCCTCCCACAGGACCCCAGTGACATGGGGACAAAATCCACACTCCTCCTCACTGACCCCCAAGACTCTTTCGGCGCACGCCCTTGCAGCCTTGCCGGCTGCTCCATCCCAATCTCTGCAACACCCACACCGAGCTGCGGGAACATCACCTCCATGCGGCTCTCGGCACACACCACAACCTTGCCTGCCTCTACGCACTGGCCCATTGGGTGCCTTCTGCTGTAATTTCCTTCCAACTCAGATCAACCTCAAGATTTAGCCCCACTTGCACCTGTTCCAAGGCTTTCCCAGACCCCTCTGAGGTGGACTAGGTGTCCCTGCTATGTGCACATGTGGCACTTTGGGGTCTTCACAAGTGTTTGTAACTAATGGTGCACCTTCTCACCAAGCAAGGTGCGATCCCTTCACAGGAGGCACTGCGGATGGTTCGTTCTGTGGTCCCAGCTCTGACCCTAGAATCTGACATGGAATAGCCACTCGGGATTTTTTGAAATGTTAAAAAAACCCATATTCTGTCAAAATGTTCATGATATGGTAGTAAGTCAAAAGAGTAGGGGGCGAAGTCAAATACTGAGAATAATTTCACTTGTTTAAAATATACACATATAGGGCTTCCCTGGTGGCGCAGTGGTTGAGAGTCCGCCTGCCGATGCAGGGGTCACGGGTTCGTGCCCCGGTCTGGGAAGATCCCACATGCCGCAGAGCGGCTGGGCCCATGAACCATGGCCGCTGAGGCTGCGCGTCCGGAGACTGTGCTCCGCAACGGGAGAGGCCACAACAGTGAGAGGCCCGCGTACCCCCCAAAAAAAAAAAAAAAACAAAACAACCACATATATGGCCAGAAAAAAAAAATGATATGAAATGTACTAAATATTAACAGTAATCATCCCTGACTGGTGAAATTAAGAATGCCTTATATTTTTGTTTTTATACTTTACTATATTTTTCCAAATGTTCACCATTAACATGTACTACTTCTATAAACAGAACAATAGACTCTAAAAAGTCCTCTTTGCAAAGCATATATCTGATGAACGGGTAGTACCCAGAATATATAAAGAACCCTTACACCTCAATAATAAAAATATGATAATCCAATTTAAAAATTGGCAAAGGATTTGAATAGATATTTCTCCAAAGAAGACACACAAAAAGCACATGAAAAAATGCTCAATATCATTAGTCATCAGGGAAATGCAAATCAAAACTACAAGAAACTACTTAAAACCCACTAGGATGGCTATAATCAAAAAAATGACAACACCGGTGTTCATAACAGCATTATTCATAATAGCCAAAAGATGGAAACAACCCACATGTCCATCAACACAAAAATGGATAAACAAAATGTGGTGTATCCATACAATGGAATATTATTCAGCCTTATAAAGGAATAAATTATTATTTTTTTTTTTGGAATAAATTATTTTAATGAAATACTGACACATGATACAACATGGATGAAAACATTATGCCACGTGAAATAAGTCAGACTGAAAAGGAAAATTATTGCATGATTCTACTTATATATGTATGAGGTATTCAGAATAGGCAAATTCATAGCGATGGAAAGAATAGAGGCATCAGGGGCTGGGGGTTGGGAGTTACTGTTTAATTGGTACTGAATTTCTGTTTGAGAAGATGAAAAATTCTGGACGTGGGTAGTGGTGATGGTTGCACAACACTGTGAGTGTATTTAATGCCAATGAATTGTATGCTTAAAATGGTGCAAATTCAGTGTTCTAAGTCAGTGCTTAGAACACTGACTAGAACATAGACATTAATATATAAATATTTGTTGAATAGATGAATAAATGATCTTTATAAAGTTAACTCTAGTTCAGTAGATTACAGATTGTTACAACAGCAAAAATAAAAACTGATGTTTTCTATAACTTGCCTAGCTAAAAAGAAAATCTAGGCAGTTTGATGCCCTCTTGAAGTCTACTGATACTATTTTGAAGCTGCTTTATCCCACACATACCACGCCCATATAACACAGCACCTCAATGACAGTGTAGGGAACTTAGTAATGCTGGTGACAAGAGGGAGAAACGGTGTGTCAGGAGGAGACACGGAGACTTTAGGGTAAGAGGCTGGTCGGAAGTGGGAAAAAATAGAGAACAACAGGGTCTTAGAGACAAGACAGAATGCCCCGGTGTGAGACTTGCTTGGGAAAGGTTTTAAGGTATCAGGGAATAAAAAGTGATCAAGATCTAAATGCATTACAATTTCAGTATCTTCTGTCCTGTCTACACCTTTGGGAAGTCTTCATTCATTCAACAAAGATGAATTGAGCCCAAGGCAGTAGGAATACAATGGTGAGCCAACATAGACACAGAGTCTGCATACAACTTTTAAGGGGGAAAAAAAAAATCACACAGAAGGGAAAGAGCTACATCCTATGATTTATAATTTCCTTGTATTTCACTTCTTCTGTATTTCTATGGAAATCTATACACTGACTTGATTTAAAAGGTTTATGCAAAAATATTAATGAGGTCAATTTTGATAAATTGAATTTTTAAGATAAAAGGATAAAATATTTTTCTTATGTTAACAAGGAAACTGAATTAGGATAAAGTGAGAGATTAAAGCTTCCATATTATTTTTTTAAAAGGATAAACAATAACAACTTCTGGTGAGGATGTGTTAAAAATGGAACCTTCATACACTGCTGGTGGGAATGTAAAATGGTGTACCCACTGTGGAAATAGCCTGGCAGCTCATCAAAAAGTTAAACATAGTTATCATATGAACCAGCAATTCCAATCCTAGGTATATACAGAAGAAAAGTGAAAAATATATCCACACAAAAAATTGCATACAAATATTCACAGCACCATTATTCACAATAGCCAAAGAGTGGAAATAGCCCAAATATCCATCAACCGGTGAATGGATAAACAAAATGTGGTGTATCCACACAGTGGAAAGTTATTCAGCCATAAAAGGAATATTCATGCTACAACATGGGGCAACGTAAAAAACATACTACATGAAAGAAGCCCGTCACAAAAGGCCACCTGTTATATGATTGCAATTATATGTCAAGAATAGGCAAATCCATACAGACAGAAAGTAGATTAGTGGCTGTCAGGGGCTGGGAGGACGGAGAAATAGGGAGTGACAACTAATTGTACAGGGTTTCTTTTGGGGGTGATGAAAATGTTTTGAAATTAGATAGTGGTGATAGTTGCACAACTTTGTGATTATACTAAAAACTACTGAATTCTTCACTTTCAAAAGGTGAATTTTATGGTCAGTAATATCTGAATTAAAGAAAAACACTTCATAGCTCCACCATGCCACACCAGCCATCCAATACGAATAAAACAGTTCAACAGACCCAGAAAAAGACACCTTGCAGGAAGACATTTTTGCACCCTACAACGCCACCCTCAAAGCTAACATTAATAATACTTAATGCTGACCAACTTCTCTGTAGCTTACATGCATCACTTTACTTAATTTTCACCACTACCGTGAGGTAAGTATAATTCTTATCTCTATTTTACGCTGAGGAAACAGAGATTAAGTAACTTGCCCAAGGTCAGTCACATAGCTAGGTATCTACAGAGCCAGGAGTTGAACTCAGGTGTTAACTCCATTGCTCAAGCTCTTCATCACCTCAAAGGGTAAAGATATATTCTGAGGCCATACATGGTCTTTATAATTTGTTGATTATCTTAAATCTGTTTTAAAAAACCTTTTTCTTGGTACACTGAGTTTCTCACACTTGCTGAGTAGTCAAGAAAAGCATGACTGAGAGCTTGTGTCACTAAAGAGCACAGTCATGCCGTGTCATATTAGGAAACTGGAGACTCACCCACCAAGGGACAAGATTTTAACTATTTTCAATTGTTTCATATGCCTCAGCACACAGTTTTGCTATCTTTTAATTAGTCCCAAACTTATTGTCAGTATCAAGTCCAGTTTTAAACAAGCTCCACGTATCTTGACCTAGTTAGCCATAGACATGACTTATAAGTCTAGTCAAGTATTTTAATTTTTGAAACTAAGGACTATGGAAAGAGAATTAGCACTGGTCCTTTCTATTCATACATTCCCACCTTCTGGGAGATCCAAATAGTTTGAGGACCCTTGAGTGAACTGGAAATTTTTTCCCATTAAATTATATCTCATAATCATATGAGGTCCCAGAGTTGCCATGAGTTCTACATAGTTCTCAGGACTAGGGATAAACTGGGACCAATCTAGAATACTCAGAGCCCCTAAAAAGAGGTACAGCGTTGGGAAAGAAAAACAAGGATCTACTGACAATCAATTTGCCACTCATGGCATAAGTACTTCACATGTGCCAGTTCATTTAATATTTATAACCTGTCCAACGTAAATTGGTTATTCTCATTTTATAGAGGAAAAGGCTCCAGAAACTAGGCAAGTTTGCCCAAGAGCAAACAGCTTGTAAACTGGCAGAAGTAGGATTCAAACTCAGGTCTCTTCTGCATTTTCTACTACACCTGCCTCTGTTTCACGGACAGACATCCACAAAGAGTTCTGAAAGAGGACGGCACTGACCTCAGGAAATTTTGCAACATTCAAAGACTACCAGAATCTAAAGGGTAGAATGTGTCAGAGTTTCAATCAGCTCGAGCCAAACAGTCCATAAATTTGCTGGTCTTGGCTCCTGCTAATATTAAAAAAGCTACTACACTTCTCTCTAGATTACAAAGACATCAAATACTCACCTACCCCATAATTTTTATTGTTTCAATGAAATAGCATATGATGACCACTGAATAACTTTGAAACATTTTAACAGATTTCACTTAAACATGTAAAATGGATTTGAGGAATTAAATTCCTACACTAAAGTGAAAATTACCATCACACACAGAAAATTGGAAAATATGCTAAAACCAAAAGCTGTCTGATAACAGGATGTTTTTCATCTACTGATTACCTCTCTGCAGCACTAGCTATGTGAAAAATGTGCTCATCTTCATTCTGTAACCGTTCTTTTCTCCTTCTTTCAATGTCATGTCGTAGGTCATTTGGATCTATTATTTTGACCAGAGTCTGAGGAATTTTGACAGAAGACAAACCATTCACATTACTGTTAGTTGCACAAAGACCATATCGAACAAGAACCTTAAGTAAAAGTCCTAAATAAGTTACCTTGTACTCATCCTGCTCATGCTAGTGTAAACTGATAAAAATATTTTGAGACACAATTGACAATACAGAGTCAGAAAAGTTCATAACACTGAACCAAGAATCCCACTTCTGGGATTCTATACCAAAGAAACGTCTATCTACCCAAGTATATTCAAAATATTATATTTTAAAAATAACCATAAAATGAAAGTAACTTAAGTGTGAAAAAAAATTTAAAGGAGAAGGGAAGAATAATTTTATGGTAAATTTAAGTCATAGGAGTAATGTACAAGCATTTAAATTATGATAATGTAGACTATGTGTAAGTAACCATGGAAAAACACTTACTGAATAGTTAATTAAAACTTACAAAGCCTCAATTATAAAAAGGTCATTGGGAGTTCAGAGATTTTACATAAAAGGAATGTTACTATAGTTTAAGTAAAAAGATAAAGCATCCAAAACTACATGTACTGTGGTAGTGTATGTTAAAGCGCTAGACATAAGACTGCAAGGAAAGATGATCAAATAAGATTTTGTCTTAAGTGGTTGAATTAGGGGTGATTTTTTTTAAATCCTCAAATTTCCTATAAGTTTATTATAGTACTTTGATGAGCAGAAATTTTCTGAAAGTATCATTTATTCAATAAACTAACCTATCTCCATAAGTACAATAAAACTGTAACCATTCACAAGTGAAAATATTATTTATATATTCTATCACAAATGTATTAAAATCTCTCCTCTATAAAAACTCTTCACTCGCAATGAATAAATTAGCAGTTCTTTTAGAACTTGATATATTTCTTCTAAAACAAGAGCCAGTTTTCTTCCCCCTGGGCTAGTTAAGATAGTTTTTCTAATTAGCAAAGAAATGGCGGGGAGGGAGGTGTTAAGGGTGGGAACAATTAAAAAAATTCAGGGGCTTCCCTGGTGGCGCAGTGGTTGAGAGTCCGCCTGCCAGTGCAGGGGACGCGGGTTCGTGCCCCGGTCCGGGAAGATCCCATGTGCCGCGGAGCGGCTAGGCCCGTGAGCCATGCCCGCTGAGCCTGCGCGTCCGGAGCCTGTGCTCCGCAATGGGAGAGGCCACAACAGTGAGAGGCCCGCGTAAAAATTCAGTATTATTTCCATTATTTTTCTAGTTCATATTCCATAGAATGTTTCACACAATCTTCAGTAAACAGAAGAGCAGTGTCAAATGAAACTAAGTTCCTTTGCATTCATTCTACATACAACTTAAAAATATATCCCACATGACTGCTTTGGAAAAAACAGGTATCAAACATACTTTCTGCAAGCTTTACAGTGTGAAGTTTTGGAATGAACATTAAACACTACAATTTTATGTCAATTTTACAAAGCTGTTACCCTTAGGGATTGTCTCTCTTAGGGCATATTTTTGTCTTTTGCCAGTGTTCTCTCTGCAATCTTTTGATAACTAGAGTCACTTGGAGAGCTTTGTAAATTTCAGATTCCTGGGTCTCCATCATTCTTCCTCAACCACTTTAACTACCTTTTTTACTCCCAATGACCAGTTCCGTTTCCCATTAGTATACCAACAATAAGGTAATCTCTCATCAAAAATTATATTCACTTACCTGTTCTGAATCATATACCATAGTTTGTTTACTCTGAAGCTCGGCCAAAGACATATCTATTCTCCTAAAATAATAAAGGCATATTACAATTAAATAATTATGTTATACACTGAAATCTTGACTCCATTATTACAGAATGGATTTTGAAATAACGCTGGTGTGTCTTGGAGGAAGAAAAAGAAATCTGCTACCAGGTAGTTTTTCACCTATATGGCAGTCTCCCAGGACATACATATCCTGTAAACAACATCACAGTGACGCCTCAGTGGTTCTCAAATCACTAGTCTGTGTAACCTTAAACTTGGCTCCGGTGATCTACCGCATTCTAACATTGATTCAACTCAGCTCACAAGACAGGGCGCACCACCTGTTTGGACAGGTGCCAGCAGAAGAAGACATAGGTTTTCATCCGGCTGCCCTCAGAACAGCCATTTCTGACCACATGAAGCAACCCATGATTTCAATGGCTCGACAACTGTCTTTCATCTTCCAGTGATAACTTCAGTAGGCAATTACTATAGACACAGCAGAATCAAAGTTAGGTAGGTAAATATTTTCAAAGTCCTACACATTTAAACAATGCTAGTCATGGCTTCAATATAACCTAGTCTATCAAAGTGCACTGGCCCAGTACCTGCTTGGGTTAGTCCTGTTTTTAGGCAGGAAATGCAGTTCTAGAGTCTACAACAAGCCCAGGAGGCAGGCAGCACCTTCCCACAATCTGTTCTGAGGCTCATTCCCATGAGTTAAATGGGCATACAATAATCACTCATTACCTGTGAATTTCTGGATCTGAGTTCAATTTAAATTCATTTACATCTGCAGCTTGTGTAACTTGCATTTTTGAGAAACGCTCATGTAGAGTAATTCCAAGTGATGGAAAATAATCTGCTGCAAAAGGGAAAAAAAAGTTTTATCTCAATGTAAAACTGATTCCACTTAAAAGATTATATATAATAAGCACAGGAAGAAGGGACTATTAAAAAACATCCAACCTGTTTTCTCTTGAAAACATATGGGACCTAAGCTTATTCCACAGACTAATTTGTAGTGCTCACACACTTTCCCAAGCCCAAGCAACAGTAAACGGATTTATGAACCCAAAGATTCTGTTCCTATTTAACATGTCTGCTTACTTGCCAGGGGGAAAAGACAGTGGCTCTCTCAAAGAGAGGACAGGACCTTTCTTCTCCTAGGTAAGATCTTCCTACATCTGGGAAGTAAAGCTGGTATACAGCTCTACTCTTCACCTAGAGTAAAAAATAACTCCAAAAACAACCCTGAAACATCAAAACAATTCTGAACAAATGTTAAATGTTATGTTTACATATCACAGAAGGCCTCCTAATGCCATTTTACTTTAATATTAACTGAAGTTCATGAAGACATTCTGAAAGCGGCTATGCTACAAGCTTTTAACAGAATAAAGAGAAAGATAGTACACTTGACCCATGAGAATGCTAAAGCAATCCTTTTCCCTAACTTACTGTTCCTGTTCCGGGACGATCTCCTGAATTTTTCTACAATACCAGCTCCCTGTCTGCCAAGAATCACACTTCTTTTGGGTAAGAGGGGCTGGAATTGAGAAGGTGAACTGTTTCAAACTGCATGCTTTAAAGTAAATATGTGCCTTAGTTTGAGGGCTGCAAAGAAAATAATTCATTTGCAAAATATGTTTTATGAAGGTAAAAAAGATTAACACAGTTATCTAGTAAGAAATATAAAATTATAAATTTTGAAATTCTCGAAAGACCCCAGTTTATAATACCCACAACTGCCTTATTTATGCAGCATCAATAAGGAAAGTTATTTTACATGACTAAATTATCCAATTAATGGAAACTGGCCAGAAGCAAAAGCAAAACACAACAGCTCAATGTAAACCTTTGAAGTATTTATTATGCAATGTCCTGATGTCATCGTGTATAACAAATCAAACTGGAATCTTCTATTGATCGCTTAGCATCACCCTTATGGCACAAAGTCCCAGTAATGCCCTCAGGGGCTTTAAGAATACGACCAAATGACCTATACTTCCAAATTTCTTGAGTTTCTTGAGTTTCATATCTGGTTTTTGTTATTTCCTCCTTCCTATTCAGTTATCAGTTATTGTTTCTTTCTGCTCTCAGTACACCTGTCTTTTGCAGTAGCCAACCTCTTCCTTTATAACTTTCAATTTGTAATCTACTATGAGTTGAAGCATCAAGTTATTGGAACTACATATAAAGAACAACTAGGCTTGAATTAATACGTGCTACTCTCTTCACCAGATTTCCTAATTAATGATCTAACTTATAATGAAATATTAATTACTACTACAATATCACAGATATTTACCTATGTCTCGTGAAAAGTCAGTACATTATTTTTGTGTTATCCCTAATGTATGTGTGAAATATACCAACCTTTAACTTGATGGATTATAGTTATGATTTCCTGAGCAAATTCTCCTGTAGGTTTGTTTTCAGTATTCTGAGTTGAGTCAAGATGTTCAAACACTGGATGAAAGTTTTCACTTTTCCTGCCAACAGCAACCAAATCATGTGACATCTGTCTCTCTGTGGAATAGCTAGAAGCAACCCTAGAATAATTTGTAAATGTTTAACTAAATTTGAGACTATTTTACTGAGAAAATAACTTTAAAAGTTAATCAAGATAGCTATAAAACTAAAAAGATGTCTATCTTTTCTTATAATTAAGGCACTAAATTGTATGCCATAAAACATGTACAATAATGAGTAGGAGAAAATAGCTATAGGTACACGGTTTTGAGTTCTCCTTTTCAAATCAGAGATCATTAAATATTTGCCACTTTAATAATAAAATCCTCAAAGTTCTAAGCTAAACAATTTTTACTTCAAAAAATACAGCAAGGCATTGAAGACACTCAATATGCAAAAAGTAATCATTATTTTCTACTCCCAAATGTCCATAAAATTGTAAAGCCAGCAAGCTTACACTATCTTGAAATACTACCATACTTTAAAAGCTGATATCAAACATAATAACGTCTCTGACTTCATAAAAGTCCTTAAAGCTCCATGTCAGTAATGAGAAGCTGAGAATAGTATTTTGAAATCAAATTCTGTTGAGATTAATTTAATCACTTACAAAGTCTCACTGAACTCTCAGAAAATAGTCTTAGTTGTTATCACAGTTATGATCATTAGGAGCAATGACAGTGTTTACCCTAAATATATCCTTAAAGAAATACTACCATTTATTATGTAACCCCAACCATCTTACCATTTTAATGCTTTCTGAATCTTTACAACTTTCATTAAGAGCTTTCCTGACCTTTAAGTACCATTATAAAGCCATGATTATGACATATAACTAACAATTATTCATGCCAAACAAAGGGGCTCAGAGCTTACAAACATTATCTCATTTAATCTTTGCAATAGCTCTATGGGGAGGTGTCATGATATCGAGACAATGGATGTCTTGGTTGTTTTGCTTTTCATCCCAGAGGTTAAGCATTCCTATGAACATAATCCTTCCAAATGTCTTAGTGGGAAAGTTTACTTTATTCCAATAATGCTACTCCTGCTTAAAACTACTCATATTCTTCATCTGGAGGCAGTTTATGCGTCACAGAAGAAAATGCCTCATTATTTATATTTATTCCTCATTTTGGACCCAAAATGGCACTAACCAGCTTATACCCATCTTACTCCTCTGCATTTAACTCTGAATAGCTTTTGGCTCTTCCCGAAACACAAGTTTCAGGAGTTGACGTGTGAGCTAGGCTTTGAAGGTTGGTGTGTTTTAGACATGTGGAGATGAGATGAAAGACGTTTTACGTTTATAGGTTAACAAAGGCAGAAAACACACCTAGGAACTTTGAGCTGTGTGATCTGAGCAGTCTGGGGAAAGGTAGGAGGGCAGGAGGTGTGAAGGTAAGACGCCACACTGCCAGCCTGATGTGACAGGATTAGCTGATGGGAGAGGGTGGGAGGCTCAGTTCTGGCCGCCAGAGGACTGCCTTCTATCAGGTGTCTTGGAAGGGTGTTGCAGTTGACAAGGCCAATTAGGGGACTTTTGTGAAAAAAGTAATGAGATGCTGAATTAAGGGAGTGTCAGTCTCCCTAATCCTTTTACCTCAACTCCAAAAATTCTACATGTGTTCTTAGGAAGACATGAGCAAACTAATGACTCGGAAAGTGCTTTGTGATAGTTATTAGCTGGAAGAAAACCGAGAAAGGAAAACTTTACATGTGTCATACAGATTTTGTTATCTATTATAAGCTTCCAGAGGGCAGGGGATTATCCATTAGTTTTGGTGGTTGGGTTTTTGTTACTGTTGTTTTGCCAAGCAGTTGGTTTTGTGGATGGATTTTAATGTGTAGAAGAGGAAATTAAGGTTTAATGTAGCTTTTTAATGTTTTCTTAGTTATTATGCACAACACTCAAGTGAATGTCAGGGGAAATATCCTTAAACAGAGAAGGAAAACTGGGGTGGAGTGGTGGGAGGGAACAGAGAACCTGGAAGATTTAATCAGACCGGAAGTAGATGTAGTATTAGAATACAGGTGTTGGCTATATTTTAATTTTTAAAACTGTCTAAAATGCATCTCAAATGAGAACATTTGATCTTTTCAGCTTAACTATTGTATTGGGGGTATTTTGTGAAACTGTTAACTTGTTGATCAGTAATGTCATGGGAAATATAAAAAGGAAAATATGAACAAAGAGGTGATTAAATTTATAAATGGAAATACCTAGAACATTTTGCATTCTAAAGTTTCTAGAAACTTTTCCTTATAGCAAAAGTATAATTATTTTTAAAAGACTAAATTTCAGGTTATACTATTTTCATGTGTATTTTCTCGAAGGATGATCACTGATATTTTTTTATTAAAAATATTGTTGTGGGGTGTCTCTAGAGCACATTTTTTAACTGATAACAAGTTTAAACACTAAAATTTCAGGAATTAAGTGTAGCTTCAGAGTATACCACAGCACTCCTATGAACTGAGAGTTGGACTTGCAGTGGGGATGAGAGTTAGGCCAGTAATAAAAAATTAGAAGTAAATTTTACTAATTATCTGGTGAAAAATTAGAAGCCTTTATCAGCTGGTTTCGTCTTGGGAGAAACTGAGACTGCAATAAAAACCATTATCAACTGATTTCCCCTTATAGATAGATCATTTTTATAGTTCCATTTAAACATCTTATTTTTCTCCTGTAAAAAAAATTTTAAAGCTGTTTTTTGGGTATGGAACATGCTTTTTGTACCATTAAACCCCTTTAAACAGAGAGCATTTGTAATTCTTTTGTTAGTGGAGGTTGTTACAGGGCCATTCTAGCTTCTAGCATTCTAGCTTCTAGACATTTCACTAAATGTCTCTTACTAGTTATCAGATACACAGTGAGAAGCTTGGAGCAAATTAGGAGGAGAGAAAGGATATGGGCCTTCTAATGAAAGTCTTTCTGATGAGTCAAGGAAACCACATCAGTGGCATCAACCTGCGGCATAATCACTCCTCCATGTTTCTGCCTTGGCAGGGAGTCGTCTCGACAGGTCTGGTTTGAGAGCAGGGAGCATGAAAAGTCAGATGGAAGCTTTTCCTCTGAGAAGTTAAAAATAGGCACTCAAAACCATCTTGTTAGAGGAGTTTAATTTTTTAAAGAATATCTGTAAGCCCCTCATAACCGTGGAGCGGTTTTGGATATATGGCTGTTAGTGACGTAAATAAATAAGTAAATACATACACGTGTACACCCACACCCCAAAATGTATCCATCTGATTGATTTTTGTTATATGAAGAGGTATTATTTTTTTCTTGTGGTGCTGCTATTTAAGACATATCTCAGGGCTCTCTTCTGGATTTATCTTCAGAGCCTGAAACATCATCATGAAGAACCCTAGCAGCTGTAAATCTCAATTCTTTGGATGGTGGAGTCGCACACCACCTCACACATTCACTCCACTGTGCCGTGGTATTACCAACGTCATCCCATGGTCTATCAGACCAGAGGAGAAGAAACCTAATCCTATGTGGATCCATAGTCCCAGGGCACCCTAACAGATTGTCTCACAGGGTAGGTCCTCAAAAAATACCCGCTGAAGGAATACATGATAAAATGGAAAATGACTTGGACAATATGAAGTGGTGAGTTTCAGCTAAAAAGATGACAGACTTAAAATTGTGAGGCCAATTTAATTTTGTTTTTTAACTTTCTTAGCTTACTTTAAAATTTTTTACTTAGTTTAGACCAATTTAAAATTTTTCATTTTTTATAATAGAAAATCTCAAATATATACAAAAGTTCAGAGGATCCTATGATGAACCTGTCAAGCCAGCTTCAACAGTTATCAACATATGACCAATTGAAGCAGACTCGCAGAGCCAGGAAGAACTACCGGTTAATTTGGGCCCCAAAGTCATTGCCAGGTGACCTGCCCAATGTCACAGAGCTGCTCAGTGACCCACTGGAAGACAAAAAGCTATGCATCCCAACATCAAACAGAATGTTTATCTCCCTATACTAGGACCCCTAAGAGACACTAAGAGAAGCTAGGGTGAAACATAGGAATGAAAGGGAAACTTCTTTCAATTTTTGATTTTCGAAAATGTATATGAGAAATATTAGGGGGAAAAAACCCTTAGTTTTTTTGTGATACATAACAGCAAGGTAGCAGGTATGTGTATCACAAAAATATCTCCACCCACAGCTTATTTTGCCTCCAGCCAAATGCCCATCAAAGGTAAACTTGTGTGATTAGGCTACCTTCCTTCAATGCTCGCTGTGGTTTTTCACTCTTCTGCAGCCTAGGCAGCAGCTGTTTCCTCAGAGCATGTGGGCTCCAGTGTCTTCTGGGGCTCATCACCCGCCTCATCCCCCTTTCAGTATGGGGAAAGACCGGGTGGGGGGTAGGGAGGCCCTCTCTATATCTCTTCAGTGAGAAATAAAGGATTAAATGCAAATGTGGCTGAGGCACTCAGTCTAACATCAACTTCACTAGCCAACCTTCTCATCCTAGATGCCTAGTCCCAGCACCTGAGAAGTCAAAGGAGCCTCGGTCCAGGTCCACCTGCCCCAGCTTACGCTTCTCCGGAGACTGGCAGGCTCTCCTCCTCCCTCTCACCTCCTTCCTAGCCTGACCAAGGTTCAGTCTCTCACCTACTCCACCCAACATTAAACCAAAACTCCCTTCACCTGCCCCAAGACTTCCAGATGTATACAACAGTGAGTGTTTGGGGTTCATAACAACCTTAGTACAGATTTTCATATTGTGACTCCCTAATTTCATTCGAAAATATATAATTATGACTCTTGTGTAACTTCTACCTCTGATAACGCAGTTTCTGACAAAGTAGGTCACTAGAATATCGGCTTTGTGTCTGCCTACTGCTATTCTAGATACAAATTAGAATCTAGAAAAACCACTAGGTGATAAACGTACATTTTCAACTGCATTAATAACTGGAAGAACATATATCAATACTTGACCAAAGCTAAGAAAGTAAACAAATGCATAAAATGAACCATCTTAGTGTTTCCAAAAAAGTGCATAAACCTCTCTAGATTTTAACCAACAAATAACCTCTCTGCACTCTATGATTATTTTAATCTTGTTAAGCAGAGGAAAACCTAATTTATGTTAGCAGTTGAGAACATGGCTCTATTGAGGGTATTAACTACCTTTGTTTTATGGACACTTCATCAGTCCACATATAACTAAATCCAACCCCACAAAATTCTTCCACAACTCATTCATCAATTAATGATTATAATCAGAGAGAAAGATTTTTGTTGACTATGATGCATTGCCATACTGAAAAGGTGCATATATTTATTAAATTATTTATTCTTCAAGTCTTTGAATAGAAAGGACTTACAGTGAAGCTCTTTATTACACAAGCCGTTCTACAGGTCCTTGACAGGTAATTCAAACACGTACTGACAGGCCCCACTAATGGGTCATGAAATTCATAAAAGGACAGTTTATAAATTTATTTATTTATTTATTTATTTATTTTGTGGTACGCGGGCCTCTCACTGCTGTGGCCTCTCCTGTTGCGGAGCACAGGCTCCAGACGCGCAGGCTCAGCGGCCATGGCTCATGGGCCCAGCCGCTCGCTCCGCGGCATGTGGGATCTTCCCGGACCGGGGCACAGACCCACGTCCCCTGCATCGGCAGGCAGACTCTCAACCACTGTGCCACCAGGGAAGCCCCAGTTTATAAATTTAAAACAAAAGTTACAGCAGCCTCAATTTTAGGAAGCTCATTTTGGTGACACATGATGAAGATCAAGCTTCTATTTCTCAATATCAAATTATAAAATTAACAGTGTTTAGCATCTCTAATGAGGTCTACTAAAATAAAATCCTTCAAAATTGGTACTTCTAGCATTCTTTAAAAATGTTACAGCCAATTTATTAATTCTAATTTAAGTATAAAACACTTTATTAAATATTGAAAAACTCAAGATTTTTAAATTTTTTTACTTTTGTTTAAAAATTCAAGATTTTTGTGATTTGATTGTATGTAATTTTACCTCAAAAGGAAAAAAACTGTAAACAAATATTAAATACTGAAATATTTAAAGGGGAATGTACTCATATCTGCATTTCACTTTGAAATGCAGCAAAAAAATAAGATGGAATGATAGATGAACAGATATGTGATTACAGAAGTAAAATGTTAACTGTAGACTCTAGGTGGTGGGTATATAGGTATTGACTGTACAATTCTTTCAACTTTTCTGTATGTTTGAACATTTTCATAATATAATGTTGGAAAGAAAAAAAGCTTAAGGTAACATCCTTAAACTTGATGCTTACAGCAGCTTTTGTGCTCTTAAGACTAAGAACTAATAGGAAATATAATAGCACAAAATGACTTAAGACATATTATATGAAATAGAATACAAAATTATTAATACAACATTATGACAACCAGGTATACATAGAAAAACAACAAAAGGAGCTGTAGGGCTTCCCTGGTGGCGCAGTGGTTGAGAGTCCGCCTGCCGATGCAGGGGACACGGGGTTCGTGCCCCGGTCCGGGAAGATCCCACATGCCGCGGAGCAGCTGGGCCCGTGAGCCATGGCCGCTGAGCCTGCGCGTCCGGAGACTGTGCTCCGCAACGGGAGAGGCCACAACAGTGAGAGGCCCGCGTACCACAAAAAAAAAAAAGGAGCTGTACTAAAATATTAATAAAATTGTCCTAGGATAGTAGGATTATGGGTGATTTCCCCCGCCCTTCTATTTGTCCGACTTTCTTTAATATAATCATATTTATAAATTCTTTCTGTGTACATATAAATATACATATGTATATTTTAAAATATTTGTTGCAAGTACAATGAATGTAAGAAAAATATCAGGGAGGGGGACTGCCATATCTAACTTTAAGGAAAGAAGTAAAATATATTCTGTTTAAAAAAAAAGACTGTGGGTTTACCTCCCTCACCATCACATTTTGTTCCCTCTAGTTTTTGATTCAAATACAGATATGAGTCAATGGTGAACATAAATACACCAAATCAACATGGTCCTTCACTTTTTAATTCACATACTGGTAGTGTATTAAGGTAACAAAAAGACTTAGCTGACACATCCAAGTGTCAGTGCCTTATTATTCTCAGAATCCATAAAGAGGTAATATTCATAATAGAAAAAAGCATGCAATCCACTGCAGGAGAATATCACTTATTACAAAAGTAGTCATTTTTGTTAAACAATCAAGAGCTAAACCAAATGTCTTATAAATAGGCCTCTTTCTAGACTCTAGCCTAATTGCCTCTACCTAGGAGAAGCTAGTCGGTTGAGCACCACTCCTTTTGAGACGGCAGCAAGAACCACATTAAGTCATCCACCTCCTTGAGTCACAAGGGGACATGTGAATTTGAGCCCCAGGCACGGACTTAGATAAGTCACTTCATCTCTCACTGCCTCAATCTCTTCCTCTATAAAATCAGGGTCTGCTAAGGTCCCTTCCAGGTCAAAAATTCTCTGAATTTCAGGCAACAGGCTCTGAGAAACTAAGCAAGGAACGGGTCTCCTTGAGCACCACCCAGCCTATCCGTGGATATAGAAAATCTGGCAGCATAAAAACATGTAAATTCATGAAGAGGAACAACTCCATAGAATGCCCTTCACTCAAAAAGCATCTTGAGATACAAACGTGGAAACGAACAGACATGACGTCACCCCATGTTACTAATCATGGGATTCATCCCCATTAGAGGGCTTTTTTGAAATATCCAGGCAATCCCCACCCCCCAGCTCGAACTCTAAACACATCATTAATTCTATTTTCAAAGGTTCAAATAAAGGTGGCAGAAACAGTTATAGAAAAAAACAAAGATAATACCTGGATGTTTTCTTCACATCTACTTTAACTGTAAGTGATTTCTTCCGAAGAACGGAAGATGAAGGTTTCGAGTCAGAAAGTTTTTTACTCTTATCAAGTCGGTTATGGGAAGAGTTGCTCTCTTTTCTGCCAGCCCCTTCTTTCTTTATTTTGTCCTTCCGTTTGTCATTACAGGGTCTCAAACCAACGTCGCTTTTATCTGAATGAGTGCAGGTAGTGCAGTCTTTCTTAGATGGCTTAAAAGGCTCTTTGACTTGCCCACCTTCAGTCTCTCTCCCTCTTCCAGCATTAAAGCAATCGGACTCTCTATTTACAGGGCCTTTTTGAGAACCGAATTTTCTATCTTCCTCCTTAGAGTACTTCTGAGTTCTTCCATCATAAAAGTCCTGGTCCCCATCTGAGGTCTTACGATGTTTGTGGCGATAGTCACAGGATACCTTGGCTGCTGAACTGGTCTCTGGGAATTCCCTCGGAGCATATCGAAGAGTTTGGGGTCCAAGGTTCCATTGATCTTTCTTCTCTTGGTAAGAAGGGAGAAAATGCCTGGACTTCCACTGCGGGCTCCTGGGAGGCTCTCTGTTTTCATACCTCTCCACGTCTTGAGGTCTTTTTGATGTGTGTCCATATTTTCTGAAATCACGATCCTCAGGATACCTGTGTTGACATAAAGCAGTTTACACTTGCACTAGAGAGAAGTGAGAATTTATGTGTGTGGAATGTTGGGCAACATGGCTTTAAATGCAGAGCACAGTGGCAAGTTAACCTATAATCCCTGAAGCCAACTCATAGATGCACAAGGCACTTAGGAAAATAGCATCATTTTTTTTTAATATTCTAGCCATCAACATGATTCACTCTAAAAATAAACACTTCACTACTACCAGTGGACCAAAACTACATTACAATGCTTTTAATCTTTTTAGACAAAAGCTTTTCAAGGTGGTTATCTTCAACCACAAAGTAAAGAGACTTTTTTTACTTGAGTCTTTATACCAAATTACCCAGGTTTAATGTTATCCTATACCTCGTCTGAAAAGAGCTCCTTTTCTCAAAATCTTCAGAGCCTCTTCTAAGTGACTGAGAATATTTTTCGTCTTGTATCCTCTGGTGCCTCAATTCATCTTCATGCCACTGTCCTTCGAATCTAAAAGAATCTGCTATTGACCTCAGAGGTGGTTTCCCTCCTTTTCCACTTCCTCTAACTCTGTGGTCATCAGGAAAATACCTTCCTTGCACTTTCTGGGGATAACAATTCCTCTGGTGCTCCTTGTAGAGTACACCTTCTGAGTATTTGGGCATATACTGAGATCTTCTGTTACTATCATCCCCTCTTCCTGGTAAATATACTTGGGGAGGCTTATAAGTATAAAAATTTTCTAAAGAGTTTCTTCTTATGTTTGGGGAAGATGATCTATGTTCATAAGATCGGTAATGTAGAGTTTCACGAGAAGGAATCCTTGGTTTACTCTGTCCATGTTTCTCATTGTCCATTCTCCAAGTGACAGGTCTTTTTGGATCCTTCCTATATTCATAGCCATAATGCTCAGGTCTTTGCTTGTAGTGTTCAGAATTTCTAGGTACTGGTGATAGAGACCTATGTAAACAAATACAGAAAAGTTTAGTCCATTCAAAGACAATAGACTAAGTTTGTCTTAACATGACTTACCCAAATAAAACATTTGCTTTTCCCTGCTTCTTCCACTCAAATTAAATTCATCAATTTGTGATATTTGCATTCGAAATTGTTCACTTGGGAGTCTGATTATGCTTCCGCCCGATTCAACAAGCATACTCTTTTCATCTTAACTAATGTACCCCATGTGCATATCAAAATGAGCTGAGCACACCCATCCTGTTGGAGGAGGACCAGCTTAGGTATGCAGCAGGATCTATTTTGGAAGATTGCTGACAGCAAAGTTCTGGCAAAAGGGCCAGTCAACAAAAGCTTACATCAGGTTCAATGGTCAAGTAAGAAATAAGCAGAAGGAGGGCTAGATTCACACAAGTAAATATGTAGGAGTCTCTGGAAAACTGAACATAACCTCTGAAATTAAATTAGATTCCAAGAGTTTATGATGCACAATAAATCCAAACTCAGACCCAAAACTGACCCCACAGTTTCCCCAATTGATTGTCTACTCTCTCTACTAAGTTTATATCAAGAAGCAAAAACTACATCCTTGAACAGTAAGTGGAGAGGGTGGGAGGAAGAGGGCCTTTGCCAATGAAGCAACTGACAAAGGATTAATCTCCAAAATTTATAAGCAGCTCATGCAGCTCAATAACAAAAAAACAAACAACCCAATCCAAAAATGGGCAGAAGACCTAAATACACATTTCTCCAAAGAAGATATACAGACTGCCAACAAACACATGAAAGGATGCTCAACATCACTAATCATTAGAGAAATGCAAATCAAAACTACAATGAGATATCATCTCACACCAGTCAGAATGGCCATCATCAAAAAATCTGGAAACAATAAATGCTGGAGAGGGTGTGGAGAAAAGGGAACACTCTTGCACTGCTGGTGGGAATGTGAATTGGTTCAGCCACTATGGAGAACAGTATGGAGGTTCCTTAAAAAACTACAAATAGAACTACCATATGACCCAGCAATCCCACTACTGGGCATATACCCTGAGAAAACCAAAATTCAAAAAGACTCATGTACCAAAATGTTCATTGCAGCTCTATTTACAATAGCCAGGACATGGAAACAACCTAAGTGCCCATCATCAGATGAATGGATAAAGAAGATGTGGCACATGTGTACAATGGAATATTACTCAGCCATAAAAAGAAACGAAATTGAGCTATTTGTAATGAGGTGGATGGACCTAGAGTCTGTCATACAGAGTGAAGTAAGTCAGAAAGAGAAACACAAATACCGTATGCTAACACATATATATGGAATTTAAGAAAAAAATGTCATGAAGAACCTAGGGGTAAGACAGGAATAAAGACACAGACCTACTAGAGAATGGACTTGAGGATATGGGGAGGGGGAAGGGTAAGCTGTGACAAAGCGAGAAAGAGGCATGGACATATATACACTACCAAACGTAAGGTAAATAGCTAGTGGGAAGCAGCCACATAGCACAGGGAGATCAGCTCGGTGCTTTGTGACCTGGAGGGGTGGGATAGGGAGGGTGGGAGGGAGGGAGATGCAAGAGGGAGGAGATATGGGAACATATGTATATGTATGACTGATTCACTTTGTTGTAAAGCAGAAACTAACACACCATTGTAAAGCAATTATACTCCAATAAAGATGTAAAAAAAAAAAAAAAAGACATGGACCTCATGCTTAGTCCCTCCGTAAATACTACTAACATAAATAAGTTTTCTTTCCCAGACCTGTCCCCTTACATATAAAATGAAAGGTGTGCTGTTGAACCAGAGATTGTAACTTTGGTGAATGTGTGCTTTAATGCAGCTATAATGCTCTCCAGGGACAGCACATCCTTTCTGTAACTACCTTCTCCAATACCTCAGCATTGCCAACATGGAGCCTTTCATTCCAACTGAGGAGGAAGGCTCCTAGGAGTATCTGGGGAAACAGCCTGAGTTACCCAGACTTCAGGTTAAGAGAGAGGAGTGACACTATCTGGAACACAACAAAGTTCAAATTGGCACCTGGGGACCTTTCCTCCCATCTGACCTGTCCAATCTTCCAATTTCCTCCCTGAGGGTTTAATGTCTTCTAACCAATGAGGCAGCTACCCTTGCAGCTTTTGTTATCGCCCCCTCTGCAGCAGCTGCCACGGAGTTGGAGTAACCAGGAGCAAAAGCCTTTCCTTTTGGTGACATGTCTGGGTCCTTCCTACGAGAAACGAGGCTGATTTATCTTCCTCACGTACATACTGGGATTTATACACTGGACTTGCCAATATCTCCCTTTAGAGTCACCAAGCTAGAGGTACTGGCAAGTGCATTATTTAGCTGAAGTAGAAACTCCGTCATCCAGCTGGCTGCACCTCTTCACAGGAAGAAGCAACTGGAGCCTCCGAGGACTTCCTGGAAGACTTCATCTCTTCCACTGCTAAGGAGAAAAGCTGGCAGCCAGAGGCTGAGGTCTTCCAGACTGATGAAAAACTCAATCTCTTACTTTAATCCTTACCTCACATGGAATACTGCTTTGATATTATATTTCATCTCAGGGTTCTATTGTACAGAGCCCCTTTCTTCTGAAGGAGATTGCTGGAATGGTGGCTATTATTTTTAGTTCTCCTAAAGGGACAAAAGAGACCCAAAGAGTCTGTTGGGAGACAATTCTCCTTGGATGTCTTGTGCTCTGCATGCCTCCTGAGCTTTTGTTCCAAGGCAAACTGCCTGGGAAGATGGGGATAGGGCTTCCCTAAGGGGCAGAGGGCCAATGTGCTTGCTGTCCAGGATAACAAGATAATGTCTCCTCCAAGGCAAAGGCTGGGCAGGGTTGCTTGCTGTCCCTAATGGGGCTCGGGTTCCTCAGCTATGTCAGCATCGCCCACCCTCAGGGGATTAGAGGTAAGGGGAGCACAGGAACACGAAGCTCAAGTCGCCTGCTGCATATGAGTAATAAAGGCCTTTGTCTCTGATCCAAAAGTGCCTTGTGACACACTAATGTGCTAGCTTGCAAGTCGGGTAAGATATCAGACCCTTTACAGTTGGTGACAAAGAGTCCTGAGAAGGCATCCAGAAATCAGGCACTAGCTTGGCAGGGTCTTTTGCGTCCCTTCACCAGAGCCTACCACAAAAGGGTGAAACAAAATGACCTCTGTGAGGCCCTCCATGTTCAAGCCATTTGCTTCTTTGCATTCCCTTTTCTTTCTGAAGTTCCTCCCCATTACAATTTGGTCTTGTGAACTACAAAATGAAAACTGTTGAAGAAATGATTGATTAGTCATTGGAGAATCATAATGAACAAGCATCATGACCAAGCCGTATTAACATGAAAAATCTTGATCTGTCTTTTGCGTATGTAATTGTGGTCCTCTTTAAAGTTCTAAAATGTACTAGTCACTTTCACAGCTCTGCACCTTTGCTCTTGTCATCCCCTTAACTGGAATACTTTTCTTCTCTCTTTCTGCATTTAAAAATTCTACCCATCATTGAGAATTCCCTGGCAGTCCAGTGGTTAGGACTCCGCACTCTCACTGCCAAGGGCCCAGGTTCAGTTCCTGGTCGGGGAACTAAGAGTGCACAAGCTACACGATGAGGCCAAAAAAAAGAAAAAAAAATTCTACCCATCCTTAAATCTCATCTCTTCTTTGAAGACTTTCTTGGTATCTCTCCTTCCCCTCCACAAAAGCAGAACTATTCCCTCCCTGTGGATCCAGAATACCTTGTCCCAGTCAGTAGTAGCACAACACTTTTCCTACAGTATCATAGTTGCCTATGGTGTCAATCTGCCCAGTCAGGCTGCGTGCTTGCTGAGGCCCTGTACACAAATTTGCCTTTGTAGCCCCAGAACCTGCCTATAGCAGGTATACAGTAAAAACTGGTTAAATTGTTCCAATCTAATTATATATACTATTGATACTACCAACAAGCAAAGAGGAGAGTTGATTTATAATTGAGTTGTTCAAAATTCTATTACTCTGCCATGAAGAAGAAGACATAGGAAACTCCCAATTTCTTCAAACATATTGATTATGAAAATAATTAAACTGAATATACACTGAAGAGTTCTAAACCACTTACTGATGCAAAATATATAACACTCTCAAAGGTGTTTCTCAGTCTTCCTTTCTGTGGCCATTGCATTTCTTTTATTATGGATTAATTCTAGCTGCCAGCCATAATTAAAGAAAGCTGTCAGGTCCTAGAATCTAGAAATATAAGGTCGATCACTATGAAGCAGCTACTGTGAATAACCAAGTCCACGAGCTTATTAAAATAGGTTCTTAACAATACTGGTGAATTTGAAAGTCGAAGCACATCCCAAACCCATGCTTACGCTGCTAAACTAAGGACTGCTCACCTGTGCCTCCACCTGGGGGATCTAGAGCGTGACCGTGCCATCCTTTGACATGTGAGCCACTATCCACTTTTTACACTGCAAAGAAACACAATATTAGCAAGTTTGTAGAAATGGCCTGCAACCCGCTCTAAAAACAGTGAACGCCACTGACAAAAAGTAATTTAAGCCCTCTGTGCCTCAGTTTCCTCATAGGACCCACCTTACTGGAATCTTGTAAGGATAAAATGAATTAGATCAAGGGTCAGCAAGCTTCTTCTGTAAAGGGCCAGAGAGTAACTATTTTTGGTTTTGCAGGCCATATAAGGTCTCTATCACATTATCTTCTTCTTTTTAAAAAAATGCTTAAAAAATATAAAAACCATTTGGGCCACAAAAAACAGGCCCCAAAGGGCTCCAAATGCGTTGTAGTTTCATGATCCCTGAGTTAAGGCATGAAAAGAGCTTAGAATATTGCCTGGCACACAGCAACTGATAAATAAGTGTTTCAAAAAGAGGAAAAACTTCCCCAGAATTCCTCTATCTGAGCACAACCACTACTACCCCTTCCCAACTTCCGCTGTTGGTTATGTACATATAATCGGAGTTACGTTCATATAATCACAGTCAACATCTTTAGGAATACTTGATGATATATCCTACTTTTAAAACTGTCAGATAATAAGAATTACAATGCCTAATAATCATACTCAATTGCCACCTAACTTCTATCAGATAAACATACCAAAACTTAATTAAGCATGATTAGACATTTAGTTTGCTTCTGATTTTTTGCTAAAACAAATAATGTCAAATAAGTAAATTTTAAAAGATATATAAACTTGATTTTTAAAATATTTTTCAGTCTTTAAAAGAAACTGATAGGTTTAGGAGCTGAATTAAAAAAATATGATTTGGGTATAAACTTTCATACTATTATTTACATTTCAGTAGTCTTCCTCGGTTTTGATACTATAATTACATAGTGCCCAACTTACTGTCTCCAAACCCCTGATGGCTTTCAAAATTACTGCCATGGGCCCATGAATAATACATACAGCCACCATACACAGACTGTAGAATGAATAAGTATATGTCTCATATATTAGAACCTCTATTTTGCAAATTTCTGAAGATACTATGGCCACTGTTAAAATATAAATGGCTTCTTGTCACTACGTAGTTTTTCCACTGACTGATACAAAAAGTACAACTATAACTATGTGGGCATTGGTTTGAAAAGGGAGTCCTCATAGTCAAACATTTGAAAACTACTATTATAATAAATTTCAGAAGGAAGTAATAGCATATAAGATCAAAGGACTTGAACTAGATCACTCACCAGAAGTACATTCAATTCAATTCATTTAGTTACACACTGCTTCTTTCCAAAAAGAATGTGAGGCTAGGAAGAACAATTAGTTCAGATGTACTATGAAATTAAGACAGTAAAGGGGAAAGTGTTTTCTTAGTAACTAAAAATAAAAAAATGTTCATTGCAGCTCTATTTACAATAGCCAGGACATGGAAGCAACCTAAGTGTCCATCGACAGATGAATGGATAAAGAAGATGTGGCACATATATACAATGGAATATTACTCAGCAATAAAAAGGAACGAAATTGAGTTACTTGTAGTGAGGTGGATGGACCTAGAGTCTGTCCTACAGAGTGAAGTAAGTCAGAAAGAGAAAAACAAATACCGTATGCTAACACATATATATGAAATCTAAAAAAAAAAAAAAAAAAGAGGTAATGAAGAACCTAGGGGCAAGACAGGAATAAAGACACAGACCTACTAGAAAATGGACTTGAGGACACGGGGAGGACACATGGACATATATGCACTACCAAATGTAAAATAGATAGCTAGTGGGAAGCATCTGCATAGCACAGGGAGATCAGCTTGGTGCTTTGTGACCAGCTAGAAGGGTGGGATAGGGAGGGTGGGAGGGAGGGAGACGCAAGAGGGAAGAGATATGGGGATATATGTATATGTATAACTGATTCACTTCATTATAAAGCAGAAACTAACACACCATTGTAAAGCAATTATACTCCAATAAAAATGTTAAAAAAAAAGTATTCATTTAACAAATGCTACTGAGTACCTATTATTTGCCTGGCACTGTTCTGGGGAGACAGCAGTGAAGAGAAACAGGCAAAAATTCCTGCCCTCCTGGAGCTTACATTCTACTGAGGGAACTTATAATTTAATTAAAGAAGCTTTGGGCATATACCTATTAAATTGAACAAATATAATAAACCCAAAGGTTGTGCGAGAGACACCAAATACTGTTGGTGATGATGAAAAAGTATATCTTTCCCAGAGGGTAATTTTTTTATCCATTTTATTTTTTGAAGAACACTTACTGAAACATAATTCACATTACCGTACAACTCACCTATTTAAGTGTACAGTTCAATGTTTTTAGTATATTCACAGGGATGCATAACCATCACCACAATCTAATTTTGGAATATTTTCATCCCCACTAAAAGAAACCCCATTAGCAGTCACTCCCCATTCCTCTCCTCCTTAGATTAGCCTCTGAGAACCACTAATCTACTTTCGGTTCCTATGTATTTACCTACTCTGTACCTTTCATACAAACGGAATCACACAAATATGTGATCCTTTGTGACTGGCTTCTTTCCCTTAGCATAATGTTTTCAAGGGTTTTACCATGTATCACTAGTTCATCCTTTTTACGGCTGAATAATACTCCATTGTATGGGTACACCACATTTTGAGATTCATTGATCTCTCAATGGACATTTGGGTTGTTTCTATTTTTTTGGTTATTATGAATAATGCTGCTATGAACATTTGTGTACAAGTTTTTGTGTAGACACAGTTTTTCGTCTCTCTTGGGTATAAACCTAGGAGTAGAAATGCTGGGTCATACAATAACTCTACGTTTAACTTCTTGGGAGACTGCCAAACTTTTCCAAAGCAGCTACATCATTTTACATTCCCATCAGCAATGTATGAAGGTTCCAATTTTTCCACATCCCCAATAACATTTGTTATTGTCTGTCTCTTCAATTATAGCTATCCTAGTGGGCGTGAAGTGGTTCCTCACCACAGTTTTGATTTGCATTTCCCTAATGATAGGTAACCTTGAAATATGTAAGAAATTATGAAACTAATCATGCCTACTTTCCTTTAAACTAATAATTTCAGTTTAAATGTATTATTCTAAGGTAATAATTTAAAAGAAAAAAGCAGCTATATATACTAAGATGTTTATATAAGCTTCATTTATAATAGGAAAGAAAAAAATCCATCCAAACTAGTTATAACCCAAATGCCCAACAATCAGTAAAAGATTAAACAAATTTAAAATACATGTGTCTAGTCACTCCCTACCTTTCTCCTAGCCTTACATATGTCTTTTCCTCCATATATCCTATTCGTCCACCACAGCAAACTACTTGCTTTTCCCTGATCAGGCTGTTCTGTTCATATCACATAGATGGCTTTCCCTCACTCTGCCTGACAAATCCCTATGCTTTCAGGACTGTTTGACCATAATCTCCCCTGAAATTCTTTCTTTAACTTTCTTTCTTTCCCCCTGAGTTTCTTTCTTCTTGGGAATTCTGAGTTTATTCTGCAATTATTTCAATACATTGTGATTATTTGTTTACATAATTGTATTTATTTCAACAGGCAAAAGACACCAAACAGCACATTACAGAACAGAAAACTCAAATGACCTATGGACATCTGAGACGTTCAACCTCAGTAGTAATTGAGGAAATACCAATTCAGATCATAACCATGCCACACCTGTCAGAATGACAAAAAACAAACAAACCAAAAAGCCCTGAAGTTGCATATTCCAGAGTATTGGTGAGGCTGTGGAAAGATGGGAACAAGATGGGGACTCTCGTATACTGCTAAGCAGGTGAGTATACACATGTATAACCACTTTGGAAGGGGTTGGCAGTACCCGTTAAACTTGAACACGCTCATATCCTATGACCCAGCAGTTCCACTAAGGGATAGACCTTAGAGTGGTGGTTCTCCAACTTTAGTGCACGGCAGAATTACCTGAAAAGCTGGTTACAACACACAATGCTGGGTTCTCTTCTGGGGTGGCCCCACTTCTAGCAAGTTCCCAGGTGATGCGGATTCTGCTGGCCCCAGGACTATAAAACTACTGATTTAAAGAGAAAGGTGTAGGTCACTTGGGAGAAAATGTTTACAAGTGAGATTTACTGGTTATGTGAGAAAAAAAGTATTACTTAGAATATTTTCCTCTGCTAATATTAACATTATCTTTATTAAAATTCAAACTAGTAGATAGCCTCATCAACCAGAGGGAAGACAGCAGAAGCGAGAAGAATTACAATCCTGCAGCCTGTAGAACAAAAACCACATTCGGGGCTTCCCTGGTGGCGCAGTGGTTGAGAGTCCGCCTGCTGATGCAGGGGACACGGGTTCGTGCCCTGGTCTGGGAAGATCTGACATGCCGCGGAACGGCTGGGCCTGGGAGCCATGGTTGCTGGGCCGGCGCATCCGGAGCCTGTGCTCTGCAACAGGAGAGGCCACAGCGGTGAGAGGCCCGCGTACCGCAAAGGAAAAAAAAAAAACAACACATTCACAGAAAGGTAGACGAGATGAAAAGGCAGAGGGCTATGTACCAGATGAAGGAACAAGATAAAACCCCAGAAAAACAACTAAACGAAGTGGAGATAGGCAACCTTCCAGAAAAAGAATTCAGAATAATGATAGTGAAGATGATCCAGGACCTCGGAAAAGGAATGGAGGCAAAGATCGAGAAGACGTGAGAAATGTTTAACAAAGATCTAGAAGAATTAAAGAACAAACAGAGATGAACAATACAATAACTGAAATGAAAACTACACTAGAAGGAATCAATAGCAGAATAACTGAGGCAGAAGAATGGATAAGTGACCTGGAAGACAGAATGGTGGAATTCACTGCTGCAGAACAGAATAAAGAAAAAAGAACGAAAAGAAATGAAGACAGCCTAAGACACCTATGGGACAACATTAAACACAACAACATTCACATTTTAGGGGTCCCAGAAGGAGAAGAGAGAGAGAAAGGACCCAAGAAAATATCTGAAGAGATTACAGTCGGAAAAATCCCTAACATGGGAAAGGAAATAGCCACCCAAGTCCAGGAAGCGCAGAGAGTCCCATACAGTATAAACCCAAGGAGAAACACGCCAAGACACATAGTAATCAAACTGACAAAAATCAAAGACAAAGAAAAATTATTGAAAGCAGCAAGGGAAAAACGACAAATAACATACAAGGGAACTCCCATAAGGTTAACAGCTGATTTCTCAGCAGAAACTCTACAAGCCAGAAGGGAGTGGCATGATATACTTAAAGTGATGAAAGGGAAGAACCTACAACCAAGATTACTCTACCTGGCAAGGAACTCATTCAGATTCGATGGAGAAATCAAAAGCTTTACAGACAAGCAAAACCTAAGAGAATTCAGCACCACCAAACCAGTTCTACAACAAATGCTAAAGGAACTTCTCTAAGGAAACACAAGAAAAGAAAAACACTTACAAAAACAAACCCAAAACAATTAAGAAAATGGTCATAGGAACATACATATTGATAACTACCTTAAACGTGAATGGATTAAATGCTCCAACCAAAAGACACAGGCTTGCGGAATGGATGCAAAAACAAGACCCATATATATGCTGTCTACAAGAGACCCACTTCAGACCTAGGGACACATACAGACTGAAAGTGAGGGGATGGAAAAAGATATTCCATGCAAATGGAAATCAGAAGAAAGCTGGAGTAGCAGTACTCCTATCAGATGAAATAGACTTTAAAATAAAGAATGTTACAAGAGACAAAGAAGGACACTACGTAATGATGAAGGGATCAATCCAAGAAGATATAACAATTATAAATATATATGCACCCAACATAGGAGCGCCTCAATACATAAGGCAACTGCTAAGAATTGTAACAGAGGACATTGAAAGTAACACCATAATAGTGGGGGACTTTAACACCTCACTTACACCAATGGACAGATCATCCAAACAGAAAATCAATAAGGAAACACAAGCTTTAAATGACACAATAGACCAGATAGATTTAATTGATATTTATAGGACATTCCAACCAAAAACAGCAAATTACACTTTCTTCTCAAGTGCGCACAGAACATTCTCCAGAATAGATCACATCTTGGGTCACAAATCAAGCCTCAGTAAATTTAAGAAAATTGAAATCATATCAAGCATCTTTTCTGACCTCAGCACTATGAGATTAGAAAACAACTTCAGGGAAAAAAACGTAAAAAACACAAAACACATGGAGGCTAAACACATGGAGGCTATTTATTACTAAATAACCAAGAGATCACTGAAGAAATCAAAGAGGAAATCAAAAAATACCTAGAAACAAAAGACAATGAAAACACGACGATCCAAAACCTACGGGGAGGCAGCAAAAGCAGTTCTAAGAGGGAAGTTTATAGCTATACAAACCTACCTTAAGAAACAAGAAAAATCTCAAATAAACAATCTAAACTTACACCTAAAGGAACTAGAGAAAGAAGAACAAACAAAACCCAAAGTTAGCAGAAGGAAAGAAATCATAATGATCAGAGCAGAAAAAAATGAAATAGAAACAAACAAAACAATAGCAAAGATAAATAAAACTAAAAGCTGGTTCTTTGAAAAGATAAACTAAATTGATAAACCATTAGCCAGACTCATCAAGAAAAAGAGGGAGAGGACTCAAATCAATAAAATTAGAAACAAAAATGGAGAAGTTACAGCAGACACCGCAGAAATACAAAGCATCCTAAGAGACTACTACAAGCAACTCTATGCCAATAAAATGGACAACCTGGAAGAAATGGACAAATTCTTAGAAAGGTATAACCTTCCAAGACTGAACCAGGAAGAAAGAGAAAATATGAACAGACCAATCACACGTAATGAAATTGAAACTGTGATTAAAAATCTTCCAACAAACAAAAATCCAGGACCAGATGGCTTCACAGGTGAATTCTATCAAACATTTAGAGAAGAGCTAACACCCATCCTTCTCAAACTCTTCCAAAAAATTTCAGAGGAAGGAACACTCCCAAACTCATTCTATGAGGCCACCATCACCCTGATACCAAAACCAGACAAAGATACGACAAAAAAAGAAAATTACACACCAATATCACTGATGAATATAGATGCGAAAATCCTCAACAAAATACTAGCAAACAGGATCCAACAACACATTAAAAGGATCATACACCATGATCAAGTGGGATTTATCCCAGGGATGCAAGGATTCTTCAATATACGCAAATCAATGTGATACACCATATTAACAAATTGAAGGAGAAAAACCATATGATCATCTCAATAGATGCAGAAAAAGCTTTTGACAAAATTCAACACCATTTATGATAAAAACTCTCCAGAAAGTGGGCATAGAGGGAACCTACTTCAACATAATAAAGGCCACATACGCCAAACCCATAGCAAACATAATTCTCAATGGTGAAAAACTGAAAGCATTTCCACGAAGATCAGGAACAAGACAAGGATGTCCACTCTCACCACTATTATTCAACATAGTTTTGGAAGTCCTAGCCATGTCAATCAGAGAAGAAAGAGAAATAAAAGGAATACAAATTGGAAAAGAAGAAGTAAAACTGTCACTGTTTGCAGATGACATGTTACTATACATAGAGAATCCTAAAGATGCTACCAGAAAACTACTAGAGCTAATCAATGAATTTGGTACAGTAGCAGGATACACAATTAATGCACAGCAATCTCTTGCATTCCTATACACTAATGATGAAAAATCTGAAAGAGAAATTAAGGAAACACTCCCATTTACCGCTGCAACAAAAAGAATAAAATACCTAGGAAAAAACCTACCTAGGGAGACAAAAGACCTGTAGGCAGAAAACTATAAGACACTGATGAAAAAAATTAAAGATGATACCAACAGATGGAGAGATATACCATGTTCTTGGATTGGAAGAATCAATATTGTGAAAATGACTATACTACCCAAAGCCATTTACAGATTCAATGCAATCCCTATCAAATTACCAGTGGCATTTTTTTAAAGAACTAGAACAAAAAATCTTAAAATTTGTGTGGAGACACAAAAGATCCCGAATAGCCAAAGCAGTCTTGAGGGAAAAAAACGGAGCTGGAGGAATCAGACTCCCTGACTTCAGACTATACTACAAAGCTACAGTAATCAACACAATATGGTACTGGCACAGAAACAGAGATCAATGGAACAGGATAGAAAGCCCAGAGATAAACACACACACCTGTGGTCAACTAATCTATGACAAAGGAGGCAAGGATATACAATGGAGAAAAGACAGTCTCTTCAATAAGTGGTGCTGGGAAAACTGGACAGCTACATGTAAAAGAATGAAATTAGAACACTCCCTAACACCATACACAAAAATAAACTCAAAATGGATTAGAGACCTAAATGTAAGACCTCACACTATAAAACTCTTAGAGGAAAACATAGGAAGAACGCTCTTTGACATAAATCACAGCAAGATCTGTTTTGATACACCTCCTAGAGTAATGGAAATAAAAACAAAAATAAACAAATGGGACCTAATGAAACTTCAAAGCTTTTGCACAGCAAAGGAAACCATAAACAAGACGAATAGACAACCCTCAGAATGGGTTGTCTCCTTGCAAATGAATCAACGGACAAAGGATTAATCTCCAAAATATATAAACAGCTCACACAGCTCAATATTAAAAAAACAAACAACCCAATCCAAAAATGGACAGAAGACCTAAATAGACATTTCTCCAAAGAAGACATACAGATGGCCAAGAAGCACATGAAAAGCTGCTCAACATCACTAATTACTAGAGAAATGCAAATCAAAAGTACAATGAGGTATCACCTCACACCAGTTAGAATGGGCATCATCAGAAAATCTACAAACAACAAATGCTGGAGAGGGTGTGGAGAAAAGGGAACCCTCTTGCACTGTTGGTGGGAATGTAAATTGATACAGCCACTATGGAGAACAGTACGGAGGTTCCTTAAAGAAGTAGAAACAGAATTACTATATGACCCAGCAATCCCACTACTGGGCATATACCCAGAGAAAACCATAATTCAAAAAGACACATGCACCCCAATGTTCATTGCAGCAGTATTTATAATAGCCAGGTCATGGAAACAACCTAAATGCCCATCCACAGACGAATGGATAAAGAAGTTGTGGTACATATATACAATGGACTATTACTCAGGCATAAAAAGGAACGAAATTGGTTCATTTGTAGAGATGTGGATCCATCTAGAGACTGTCATACAGAGTGAAGTCAGAAAGAGAAAAACAAATATCATATATTAACACATATATGTGGAATCTAGAAAATGGTATAGATGAACCGGTTTGCAGAGCAGAAATTGAGACACCGAAGTAGAGAAAAAAACGAATGGACACCAAGAGTGGAAAGCGGTAGAGGGTGGGGGTTGTGGTGGGATGAATTGGGAGATTGGGATTGACATGTATACACTGATGTGCATAAAATGGATGACTAACAAGAAAAAAAAATTCAAACTATTCACTCAAAAATGGGTGCATTTTTTTGCATATAAATTACACCTCAAAGCTGTAAAAACGTTACCTTTGGGGTGATGTAAGTGCTGTAAGATTAGAGCAGATATTATGGAGATGGTTGCACAACTCTGCAAATGTACCAAAAATCACTGAATTGTACATTTTAAACCTGTAAAATATATCTCAATAAAGCTTTTGTTTTAAAGTTAACTTTATTTGCATTTGCTTTTTTGGGTGCATCAGCTAGTAATGAACAGTAGTAGCTCAGGGGCTTAATGCATAAGACAGGAGAGTTAATTTAAATCCTAGAGTCTGAGCTAAGATGGTTTTTACATTTTTTTTTTCTTTTTTTTTTTTTGTGGTATGTGGGCCTCTCACTGTTGTGGCCTCTCCCATTGCGGAGCACAGGCTCCAGACATGCAGGCTCAGCGGCCATGGCTCACGGGCCCAGCCGCTCCGAGGCATGTGGGATCCTCCCAGACCGGGGCACGAACCCGTGTCCCCTGCATCGGCAGGCGGACTCTCAACCACTGCGCCACCAGGGAAGCCCGGTTTTTACATTTTTTAAGTGTTGTTTAAAAAGAAGAATATGCAACAGAGACTGTATGTGGCCCACAAAGTCTAAAATATTTACTATCTGGTCCTTTACAAAAAAGATTGCTGATCCCTGATTTAAACTAACTTACTTGTGACTAGCAAAGTTAATCAAAGGATGCTTTAAGACAGAGAGGGCGAGAAAAAAAAAAAAAGAAAAGGCAGAAACACCAGCAGCGTTTGTGACTGGGGCGAAGGAGATGCCAATTACAAAAGAGAAATTCATTTATACTGCTCCTTTGGAGTGAACTGTGTAGGGGCAGTGAGTGAATTTGTGTGCCCTTGGACATGGAAAGATGAATGGACAGCAGGGGCATCCACTCCCAGGAGGATGCTGAAGGGGATGCTGGTGTCAAAAAAGGCCACCCCAACCAGGACTGCACTGGACACATACGCTCACCCAGCTGAAAGCAATTCTCCTCCTCCATGACATCACTTCCCCCTCTCCATTAGGTCCCTCCCATCACCCTACTACCTCTCTCTCCATTTACAACCAAATTCCTCAAAGGGCTGACTGTTTACCACAGTCATTCTCTCCCATTCTTCTCCCCCCATTCTACTTGGCCCCTCACCAATCTAGCTTTCCACTCCACCAAACTGCTCCAGTCAAGATCACTAACGAAATCCATGTTACTAAATCCAATGGCTATTTTCCCTCCTTCTCCTGGATCTACCAGCAGCACTTGATGGTCAATCACACCTTCCTCCCAGAAACATTTTCTTCACTTGGATTCCAGAATACTACACTTTCCTGGTTTTCCTCCTACCCCTAACAATGCTTTCTGTCTCCTTTGCTGGTTTTTCCTCACCTCCCCCCTCAGCAGCCTGACCCCTAAATAGTGAACACAGTCTTCCTCTAAATAGTGACTTCAGTCTTTGACTTCTCATTGTCTACACTCTCTTCCCAGTCTGCACTTTCCTTCAGTCTCATGGCTTTAAATACTCTCTATATACTAACAACCCCCAAATTGACATCTCCAGCCCTCACCTATCCTCTGTGTTGCACTCTTCCACATCCAAAAGCCTATTGGATGCTGTAAACATGTCCAAGAGCAAACTCCTGACCTTCCTCCGAAATCTGCTCCTCCCAAGGTCTGTTCCACCTCAATAAATGGCAACTCTATCCTTAGAGTTTTCAACAAAGAGGAAACATAACTGTCCAATAAACATACAAAAAGATATTCAACACTACCTACTAGGAAGATAAAATTAAAACGAAGAGATACCATTTCATACTCATTAGATTTGCAAAAATTTTAGTCTGATGATCCCCATGTGTTTACAAGAAAGTGGAAAAAGAGAATTTCTCAACTGAGGAAAATTCCTCCCCCCAAAAAAACATGAAGCAGAAGAAAACTCTAACTGTATACTCTAAACAGAATTAAATATATCCAAAAGCATTTAGGAATATATATTTTAAAAAACGCACCTTGAATCAGAAATTTAAAAACTAAGAACAGAAACATACCAAAAAAACATAGTGATATGACAGAAAAAAAAATAATCAAACTAAGGGGAAAGAATGGGAGAAAAAGACTAAATTTTCTCAGAAGTGAAGAATAAATTACAAGGTGCCCAGGGGAAAATAAACTCAAAAGAAATGATGCAGCCACTTTGGAAAACAGTCTGGCAGTTCCTTAAAAAATTAAACATAGAGTTACCATATGACCCAGAAATTCAAATCCTAGGTATATACCCAAAAGAAATAAAAATATATGTCTGCATAAAAACTTGTACACAAATGCTCATAACAGCATTATTCACAAGAGCCAAAATGTAGAAACAACTCAAATGTTCATTGAGAGATGAATGAATAAACAAAATGTAGTATCCCTGTACAATGGAATATTATCTGGCCATAAAAAGGAATGAAGTACTGACACACAGTCAAACAGGGATGAACCTTGAAATCATTATGCTAAGGGAAAGAAGCTAGTTGCAAAAGACCACATATTGTATGATTGCTTTATATGAAACGTCCAGAATAGGCAAATCCATAGAGACAGAAAGTAGATTGGTGGTTGCCTAGGTGCGGTGGGGGGAGGGGGGCATTGGGGGGAGTGGGCACAGGGTTTCTTTTTGGTGGGATGAATATGTTCTAAAACTAGACTGTGATGATGGTTACACAACTCTGTGAATATACTAAAAAAACACTGAATTGTAGACTTTTAAATGGGTAAATTGTGTGGTATGTTAATTATATCTCAGTAAAGCTGTTACCAAAAAAAAGAAAAATCAACTGACAGAGATCCCATACTAAATGTGAGTTCAGCATTTACAAATGCAAAGAATTGCCCAGGAAAGCCCTTACAACAAAGACGCCACACTGGCAGCACAGTACGGGACCAAGTTAGAGCCCACAGAACAAGAGGGCGATCAGCAGTTCAGAGGAAGCCAGACCTCAGGAGAGCAGGGCATGACTTATTCTCCCAGCCACAGTGGCTGGATGCTGTCACAGTTCCTCAGTAGTGAGGAGCTGGAAGTGGATACAGAACCCCACTGTTGCCTACCATTAGTCTACTTTGATTTCATCGATGAAGTGTATTTCTCTCACACACAGAACAGGCTAAATAAACAGGGGAGTAAGGGCATTTTAAAAGGTGTAAGTACAAAGGTTAACCATTAGAACAAAAATAAAAACCTTCCTCTTTTTAAAATAAAAGAGCAAAAACTACACCTCATAGCAAAAAGAAATAGCAAATATAACAAAATACACATGATTATAAAATATTACGATAGACCAAATATATCAGTCCTAACAATAAATGTGGTGGGCTTATTAACTCATCTACTAAAATAAACAGGTACAATTTGGCTCACAAAACAAGGAGTTGTATAAGAAACATATCTAAAACAAAGTGATTGTGAAAAGTTAAAAATAAAAGGATGGCCAAATTATACAAGGCAAATGGAAACAGAGAGCAGGGGTGGCAAACCTAGAATCAGGCAAAAGCACAGTTCAAGCCCCAAAGCATTCATCATGCCAAAGAAAGACACTTTTTAATGCTAAAAGCCACAATCCTCGATGAAGAGAGAACAAATAAAAATACACATATTTACATGAATATAACAGTGCAACCACCTTTATGAAGCAAACACTACAACAGATGCAAGGAGACACAGATAGAAACACTAATAATAGGAGACTTTCATATACCACTTTCAGTGGTATATTAGACAGATTAGGTAAGCCAAAAATGAGATAGAAGATCTAAACAGCATGATCAACAGGGTAAATCTTAAGGATATTTATCAAACTCTACACTCTGATACTAGAGAATACTCTTCTGAAGTGCCCACACCACATCACCAAAAATAATCATATATTAGGTCACAAAGAAAACATCAGTAACCTCCACATAATAGAACTATTACAAGCAATACTCTCTGATCATAATGCAATAAAACTAGAATCTACTAATAAAAACAAAAAAGAGAAATTCCACTTAGAAATTTTAAAACCTCTTATTAAACAACTCCTGGGTACTCTAAGGTAAATTTTTAAAGAAATAATGACAATAAAAGCACTACATATCAGATTCTATGGGATGCATTTAAAGCAGTGATCAAAGGAAAATTCATTGCACTAAACATATTTATCAATAAAAATGAAAGAATAAAAGTAAATAAATTTATTTCCAAGGTAAAAAAAAAGAAACTAAAAAATAACAAAGCACAAGGAAGGAAACAATAAAAACAAAAGTAGAGGAAGAGAATAGAAAACTAGATCTAAGTAATAATTCAAAATTCTGTAGTTTTTGGAAAAATTAAAATGGATAAACCACTAAATAACTTATATAACTTGCCTAGGAAAAAAGAGAGAAAGCACAAGTACACAAAATAAGAAAGAGCAAAGGGGAAATAACCACTGAAATAGAAGAAAAATTTTGAATCGTAAGAGATTATATCCAATAAATCTAAAAGCCCAGATGTAAGGGATAATTTGTTAGAAAAATAGAGATTACTAAAACTGACTGCATTAAAAAGCTTAAACGGACCAACTTCCATAAAAGAAACAGAGAAAGTTATTAAGGAAATATCCCATAAAAAAGCATCAGGCCCAGATCGTTTCACAGGGGAATTCTACCAAACCTTCAAACATCAGATTGCCTCAATGCTCTATAAATTATTCCAGAGCTGGTATATCACTAGAAGGATCAAGCCTACAGAAACATCAACCTTTCAAGGAGATGAACCAGCCAAGAAGACTGAGAAAGAACATCCTCTGAGGAAGGAGGGAACCCCAGAGCATAGAAGGATGTTTCAAGAAAGGAGACTTTTGGGCTTCCCTGGTGGCGCAGTGGTTGAGAGTCCGCCTGCCGATGCAGGGGACATGGGTTCGTGCCCCGGTCCAGGAAGATCCCACATGCCGCGGAGCGGCTGGGCCCCTGAGCCATGGCCGCTGAGCCTGCACGTCCGGAGCCTGTGCTCCACAACGGGAGAAGCCACAGCAGTGAGAGGCCCGCATACCGCAAAAAAAAAAAAAAAAAAAAATAGAAGACTTTTATGGCAACAGCTGCATAGAGACCCAATAAAAGAAATGAAAAGTGTTAATACATGGCTTGAGGACTAAGTGGAAGGTAAGGAAACTGAGAAAGCCAATTAATACCAACGCCTTCTAACAAGTTTGTCTGGCATGGGAGGAGAGAAACTGGGTTGCAGCTGGGTGACAGGGGTCTAGGGAAGAGGTTTTGAAATGGGAGCAACTTGAGCAGGTTTAATGTTGTTAAGGAGAGACTATGTGCATGGCATTGGGGACATAATGTAGAATGACAGTCATAGTAGGAATGAGTCTAGGTCCAATTAGTTCAATGTTTCCTTTGATTCCTAATATCAACTCCAAATAATGTAGTCAACCTCTCCCAATATTCCACATTTACATATTACCTTCTTCAAAGGTCCAGACTGAATTTTTATCAGCGGTCACATTTTATGTTAATTTGGCAAACATTGCTGAGTGCCAGTGACTGCTAGAGGCAAGCCACACAAAGTTGGAAGAGTCCTAGTTTCTTCACTAGAGAAGCTCAGTCTTCACTAGCTAAGAAGGATCACATGAGTATCAGTACTTCCTAGTTCACTAAGTGTTTTGCAAACACTATCTCAAGCCTTTAATCCTCAGAAGCCTTTGAGGAAGCTGGAATTACCTCCATTTCACAGGTGAAGAGACCAATCCTCATAAAAGTTAACCAACCTGCCCCAAGAGAAAGACGTAAAATCAGCATCCAGGTTCTCAGACTCCAATACTAACACTTCCCCACCTTGCAACTCCTACCTTCATAAAGATGACTCTGAAGAGACTGCCTGGTCATTTGCGTAGATGCTCGGTCAGCAGAATTGGACTTTAGCACACTTGAGA
Source organism: Stenella coeruleoalba (assembly GCF_951394435.1). NCBI lineage: Eukaryota > Metazoa > Chordata > Mammalia > Artiodactyla > Delphinidae > Stenella > Stenella coeruleoalba. The sequence goes on from NC_137152.1 coordinate 15,994,816, forward strand.
ATAGTTGACATCCTGCAACACATCTAAAATTGCCATCTAAATCTGGAAAGCAGCTTTTATGCTCCCTAGCTGCCTGGATATTCTGTAGCCTGTAGGGCACAAAGACTATGTTTTATTTATCATGATCCCAAGGATTGTGTTTTATTTAGCTTTTTATCTGTCCCCCTCAGCTTTATATATAGTGCCTTTAAATATTTTCTCCTTCAACATGTGTGGATTCATTCATTCACCTAATTTCATAACTCTGATATCATTTTCAATATAATCTAGGGCAGCATTATAATACTTCAAATTTAAGGGGTGAGTGGGGGCAAAGGGTATCACAGAACAGCTTTTTTTGTGTGTGTGGTACGCGGGACTCTCACTGTTGTGGCCTCTCCCGTTGCGGAGCACAGGCTCCGGACACGCAGGCTCAGCGGCCATGGCTCACGGGCCCAGCCGCTCCGCGGCACGTGGGTTCTTCCAGGACCGGGGCACGAACCCGTGTCCCCTGCATCGGCAGGCGGACTCTCAACCACTGCGCCACCAGGGAAGCCCAGAACAGCTTTCTGAATTCAGAAATTTACATTAAAAAATCAAGATGCTTATGTGCTCTGAAATTTTTACAAGATGGCAATAATTAGCAATGAGACAAAGTATGTTTAAATATACTCTCCATAAATGTCTCATTTGACCCTTAAAATCACCCTGTAAGAAAGGTAAGGCAAAGGCACTATAATCTCTAATTCAGAGTTGAGGAAATAGTCCCTTAGAAAAGGTAAGTGACATGTTCAAGGTAATCAGATATACTGGAATTCAAGGAAGCCCGGACTTCAAATCTGTTCACTTTATAATGCCTTTGCCCCACTTAGATAACCCTTCTTTACTAAACTGGTAAAGGTGAAATAGAAGATGAGAAACCAAATTGCCATCAACAAATAAGAAGGAAAAAAAAAAGAGGTGATAGCCAGAGAAGGATACCTGTACTTGGTTGGAGAAGAATATAAGTGGCCCCAAAGTGTTCTTATAGAAATCCTTTAAATGTTGCCTTTTGCTAGGGTGGGGAAAAGGACACTCACAGATTGTTGGTGGGAGTGCAAAATAGCACATCCTTTCCAGAGGGAAATTCACATTAAAAAACCCAACAATTCTATCATCTAGGAATGTACACTAAGGAAGTAATCACGGACGTGCAGGTTTTACAATTCACCAACAATGTGTTTAAGTAGTGAAAAACTGAGAATAAAAAAACCGACTAAATAAATTACTGCAGCCAAATAATGGCATGCTACGTAGCCAGGAAAAGAAAAACAGTTACCAAAAAGAATCCACTTTAGAAAAATTCATGCATTCGTCTCTGCATGGAAAAAGACTGGAGGGGCATCCTCAGTGTACCTATATTCACAATGGATACTTGAATGGTTAAAGAGTGCACCTTCTTCACCGTGGTTTTGCATATTTTAGAAATTTTGTATATAAATATGACTAAATGTTTCTAATCAGACATTTTAAAGGCTTCTGGGGAGGGTGTGCAAGGGCAGGGCTTTCAAATGAACATTTTAGCAGCCATTTTAAAAAATACCACATGAAAAAATAAAGCATTCTATACCGTTATCATTAAAACACCATTGAAAAATAAAGCACTCACCATGAATCCACATCAAAACCTTTTCTTTTCAAATTCCAGTCTTTCATTCGTACCAGTTCGCATACAGAAAAACGTTAAAAAGGTTGCCTGGCCAGAAGTATGAGAGACTTTCTTGATTTCTACCTGTAGTTTTTACTTTATTCCAGAAAAGAAAAGCAGTCACCTAAGAGGCAGCTCGAAAAGCACCTCGGCAGGAAAATATTTGGGAGGATAAGTTTCTCTCACGTTTCTTTCCCTCCCGACCTACCGACAGGACAATCCTGACAGTGGCCGGCCCAGTTTCCTAATACACCCTAAAGAAGCACAGGAGATGCGCCAATTTTCAGTATACGTTTCTAAAAAGACAAGTTTTACTTTACAATGCAGGATAAAGAGCAGCCTTCACTACTCATTCTGGACGTTACCGGAGAAGATGCCGCTGCGCGGCAGGAGAACCTCCGGAGAAGGACAAAGCGGGGGCTCCTCGGCTCGGGTCCCGCAGGCGATGCGTCCAGAGCCGCCTCTGGGAAAAGGGCACCGTCCCTGGACACCGCCCCGCCCTCCCCCCGGCTCCATGACAGACACTCCAAATCGCCGGGGACAGAAGCCTGCGGACAATGGGCGAGGATCGGGAGCCTCGGCAGCAGGTGCCCGGGTCGCCACGTCTAAAATAGGGCACCGGTCCGGTGGCCAGAGGCAGGGGCAGGGGAGCAGTCCCCCGAGATCCCGAGCTGGGCCTCCGCATCCTCCCCGCCGCCCCACCCGCCACCCAAGAACCGCCCCTCCCATGCGACGGACACGCCCTCCCCGCAGGCCGGGACCTCCTCGCGCCGCCCGCCCCCCAGGGCCGCTCACCCGACCGAGAAGTTCCCGCAGCCGCCGCCGCCGCCGCTGCCGCCGCCGCCGCCGCCGCCGCCGAACCCTCAGGCCTCGCCCCTCACACGGCCGCCGCCTCACACAGGAGCCGCACCACAGCTCCCGCAGCTGGGCCGCGGGACCCGGAACCACTTCCTTCCGGAACCGCCTCGGCCCGCCCCCGTCCTAGCCACGCCCACTGCCCGCTGCCCAGCGCGGAGCCCGCTTTCCCACCGACCTCTGCTCTCAACTCTTTCCCAGCGAGGGTTGCCCCGCCCGGGAGGCTCCGGCCAAGAGCGCCTGCGCCCTCTGCCGGCCGTTCCCACCTCTGCCTCTCTGTCCAGGGCGCATGCGCCATCTGCCGCCCGCCCGCCGGGAAGGAAAGAACACACTGGGCGTACTGGTCCATGGATCCTCGGGGTTAAGGGTCAGAGATCGGAGTTCACCCCTCAGTCAGAGGCAGGAGCTTGGTGCCGTGGGCCTTCCAGCGTTGTGCAGATGAGCGGAGCAGATAAGCCACAGCCTTCCAGCCCCTGGCTTGTCCCTCAAGGCCCTTCCAGAGCCAGCCTATCTGAACCAGCAAGGCTGTGGCCTCTCTCCTGCCTACTCAATCTCTAACTATTCCCCATGGCCTCAAATCAAGCTTGTACCCAGAAAACAAAACCTCCCCTCTGTACCTCCCAAATAGGTTAATGGTACCAACATCCCTCCACCGTGCAATTCAAAATACTCATTTTTACCTGCTCTTTTTTTTTTTTTTGGTACGCGGGCCTCTCACTGCTGTGGCCTCTCCTGCTGTGGAGCACAGGCTCCGGACGTGCAGGCTCAGTGGCCATGGCTCACGGGCCCAGCCGCTCCGCGGCATGTGGGATCTTCCCGGACCGGGGCACGAACCCGCGTCCCCTGCATTGGCAGGCGGACTTTCAACCACTGCGCCACCAGGGAAGCCCTTACCTGCTCTTTTGATTTCTCTCCTCCCACACTCCATCCATCACCCCAAAGGTAGCATATCCTCACTCTTGGAGCTTTCTCACTTGACACTTTGATGTTCTTTTTACCCCTTGCAAGATTTCTCTTTCAGGGTCCACCCCATCTGGTGGACCTTCTACCCTCCCTTGTCACTGTCGTCTACTGACTGCATTAGTTTTCCTCTCCATCTGAATTACTGCCATCATCCTGATGAAACCAACACCCATGACTAAGCCATGTTTCCTTAACTTCCTCGGTCCAAATGACTTTACCTCTACTTAATCCACACATTCCCAGGTACCCATTCTATAAAATCTAGACATCCATCACTTTATACTGCTTCATGGCTAAAACCTTAAGTTTACCAACCCCATTTATTTGGACTCAATCCTCATCCTCGTAGTCCTATCTCTCCCTTAGTCCCAATATACTTGTTCTTCAAAAACCACAGAGCTCTCACATCCCCTGAACCTTCTACCTGACTGAAGCCCATGGCCTTTGACTTCAACCACTCTTGTAGGCAGAGCCCCTTGAATTGCCCTTTGATACGTCTCAACATCAAACCACCACCTTGAAACATTCCAGTTATCTGCATTTTCCATACCCACGTCTATGTTTCCAAGCACTACTTGGGAGGAAAAAGCCACACAACTATAATAGAATGATACCACTACAAATTTATGGAGACTCACCGCAGTGGACAGCCTTGGTGCCTCTTAGGAATCCTTTTATGTGACCACTCTCATTTCCAGTAATTGCTGTTACTAACCCTTACCACTCTCTTTAAGCCCCATACCAGTGATCATTTCCCTCTCTTCATACATGATTTTTGCTTCCTGTTTTGCAGAGAGAAATTCCCCAGCATAGTATATGAGGCCTTTGATTATCTGGTTCATACTTACCTCTCTAACTTCTCTCCTCTTTGCGCTCAATGCCCTGGCTATACTGAAATGTTTGCTGTTTAAGATGAATACTCCATTGCACATGTTATCCCTTCTGTCTGGTTAAAAGGTGTGGGACCTTTTAATCTGCTTCAGTTCAGGAAGGTTTTCTTCCATTCTACTTTCAAGAATTGTTTTTGCTCCATTTGTTCTGGTCTCTCTTTTAGGAAGAGCAATTATTTGTGGTAAACATCTGTTTTATCGTTTTCATCTGTTTACCGTTTTTCAGCATTCTGGTAGACCTCCAATCTGCTTTCAGTGTTACCGATAAGATTTCCAAAAGCATTATTTCTGCCTCTGTTTTTACTCAATTTCTATTATTGATAATTTTGTTTCCTTCCGTCATTTCCTTCTCTCCCCCCCACCCCATCCTTCTCTTTCAACTCATCCTATTGACTTTCCATCTCACCGTTTCATTTCCTTATGAATTTCTGTTCTGGTTTTATAGAAAGCCTACCTTCCTGCAAAAGGATGGTAAACCGGTCATAAAATTCCTCTTTTGGATTCCGTAGTCATTCATTTTCATAAGTATGCTCTTCTTTCTCTTCCACGATTAGGTTTTATATTTCACAAATATATATATATATATACACACACATACATACACACACATATATAATGAAGTATACAAAATATATATATATATCTCAATACATTCTCTTGATTCATCTTTGAACAAGGTGATTTTTGTTCAGACTTATTACTGGTTAATAATAAGCACAAGGAGATGGCCCTCGCCCTACATGCTGCTTCTGTGGACAGAGAGGTTAAGTAGTTTGCATAAGGTTTCATAGCTCTTGATTATGTATATGAATAGCACACACACATACAGAGGCAGAACAAGCCTAAGAGAAATGAAATATTATCTGCCTTTCCATTTATTTTTTCTTTGATTTTCATGCAAAGCCAAACCTGCTCTAGAATGCCAAGTATGCTTAATACAAGGGCTCTATATTAGTAAGAATAAATTACGCTATGATAACAAACCCCAAATCTCAGTGGCTTATAGCAACGAATGCTTATTTTTCACTTATATTTCAAGTCCATCATGGGTCAGCTTTGGTTCTTCTGTCTGGGACCCAGGGTGAAGAAATTGATGCTATCTGAGACATTACTGGTGTCATACCAGAAGAAAAGGAGCAACAGTGGGACCATACATTGGATCTTAAAGCTTCTGCTTTAAAGCTGAATCAGCAATTCTGGGGGTGGGGCCCAGCATAGTTTCAACAAGCCCTCCAGGAGATTCTGAAGCATGCTCAAGTTTGAGAACCACTTCTCTATGGCTTGTATTTCCTGTAAACCAGAAGATGGACATAGAGACTTGATAAAATTGAGTAGTTTTTAAACTACTAATTCTTAAACCAGAAAAAAAAGTCATATTAAAAGAGCAAGAGAGAGAGAGAATGAATATCATGCGTTGATACAGACTTAGATCAAGTGCCTATTGTCATTTTTTGGAGGGACACTGTTTTCTGGGGAAACCTGCCAGCTGCCCTGATATGTATCTCCAGCCATCCTTCTGTATAGCCTTCTTTTTTAAATGCTGATGTGAGAATAAGATAATTAGGAAGAAGTAGGACGAATAGCTTTCTCATCCCTTGACAATGCTGTTGGCCCAGATTTTTCTCATAGTTTTTGTCTAGATGGTTTGTATTGTGTTGGTCATGGCTTCAGCATCTACATTAGTGTTTATAAGTCAGGACTGACAGACCAGGTGAATTTTCTCTTTCCTTAAGTATCTGACTTTGGCTATGTTGCTTAATACTGTCAGTGAAATTTGATGTATAATGCTTAGCTGGCCCTGATCCCTCCTCTTTTTCTTCCATCCCATGATACAGGCACTTTTTTGTGGTCACTGTCCTTTCCTTACCTTTACTTTTTAAAGGGCTTTGTCAACAGTGGAGCACAGACAGAAATGATTTATATTATTTGGAAGAAAATGTTTTTAGACAGGCTTATGCTGCAGATTCCTTTTTGCTCATTCTAGTCACTGCCTTTATGTCTGTTTTCCTACTGAGATGGAGGACAAATTCCTAAGCAAGATTTGGTAGCTGCTACCAGCCCTCTGGTTCCATAAATTATTTCTGATGAACTCTTTTGTAATGCAGTATGTGAAGCAGCTTGGCCCCGGTTCTGAAAGCAATACAATATTTGTGGTTTTAAAACAAGGTGTCACAAGTCAGCAATTATTTTGAAAAAAGCTTTTTTTGATTGATGTGAACTACCTACATTGATGCAAGGCAAAAAAGGAATGGTGAGGGTAGGTTTAAAACGTAATCTTACTGCAAAATAAGATTAATTGTTTAAAAGTTCATTACTCACCTTATTTAAATCTTTAGTGTTCCCCCGGAAGCTCTTGCCCAGATCCTTGATGGATTCAGTTCACATATCTTTTCTACCATAAGCAGGTCTGGTTTTGTGTCCCGGCACAACCCAGACACCAGTTCAAAAGTCACTGAGCTCTCAAACCTTTCATCTGCCTGATAAATTTGCTTTGTTTAACTCCATATTTGTTAGGTACTCCACAACTTCTTCTTAAATGTTCACACCAATTTTCACTCTCCCTTAGACTGGTAGGGAAAGAGAACATAATGGACCCTGTGGTAGATTTCATAATAATACAGTCAAAATATTTATTGCTCCTCTCTTCCCAGGCCCTCTACTTGAAAACTGAAAATGACAAATGTGGATCCCACTATATTTCCATTGGACGGCTCTGGTCTCAGCCAGTCATGGCATAGCAGAGACAACTAACTAGCCACCAAAATATTGGGTTGGCCAAAAAGTTTCTTCTGCTTTTTCCATAAGAGCTTATGGAAAAACCCAAACGAACTTTTTGGCCAACCCAGTACTGGTGCTCTCCCTTACACAGAATAGTACTATCCCTGGTAAGAAACAAAGCAGCCAGGGACTATACTTCCCAGCATCCCTTGCATCTAAGTGGGGCCACGTGACTAGTTCTTATCAATGAAATGTGAGTGGAAATGATACATGTCCCTTAGAGGCCAAGGTGGTTGGAAAGCAGTGTGTCTTCTCCATTCTCTTTCCCTATTCTGTCAGCTTAATGCAGAAAAACATGACAAAATTGGAAGATGAGGGAGCTACAGGACGGAAGGGGCCTAGTCCCTGAATTACCACTCAAAAGAGAGTTGTAATAAAGGATATCTGGGGCTTCCCTGGTGGCGCAGTGGTTGTCCCCTGCCGATGCAGGGGACACGGGTACGTGCCCCGGTCCGGGAAGATCCCACATGCCGCGGAGCGGCTGGGCCCATGAGCCATGGCCGATGAGCCTGTGCGTCCAGAGCCTGTGCTCCGCAACGGGAGAGGCCACAACAGTGAGAGACCCACGTACCGCAAAAAAAAAAAAAAAAATTTTTTTTAAATAAATAAAATAAATAAAGGATATCTGTTTTGGACTTCCCAGGAGGGAGAAAAAAGTTCTATTGTATTTGGGACATCGTGCATCTTGCGGGGAGGGTGGGGTTGTTATAGAAGCCAGCATTACCTTCACTAATACACGTGGTCATCTCCTTCCCTTCGGCCAGTGATTAGCTTAGGGGTCGATGTAAGACCTAGTACTGGCCAAAGGGAAGCAGAAATCTTCTGGGAGCTTCCGGGAAAGAGCTTCCTCCCTGATAGAAGGAGGAAGCAGTAGAAAGGGCAGCCTGCCACTAACTTTTTCACAACTTTGACACAGTGGCATTGAGGATGGGATGCTGGTGCCACAGCAGCCTTCCTAAGAGGCAAGAAACTCAAAAAAGTGCTGCCCCAGAATCCTGATGTCATTTAGCTGTCTTTGGAGCTTCTTACATATTACGTGTGATTCCTAAATAACCTTAATATTGAAGCTACTTTGCGTCGTGTATAGTGGAATGATCAAAACTAGTACACTTATTCTCAATTTTAAAAAATTCATTCAGCAAAGATTTATCGTGGGGCTCGTCTGTGGCAGGTGCCATTCTAGGTGCTGAGGATCCAATGCAGAGACAAAAACCAGGATCCTTGAGACTGTCATCTCATGATAGAATGTGGGTCTGGCAGAAGGATATGTAGATCAGAGGCCATGGATTTGAATCCAAAACTTTTCTCAGTAACAACTGTGTTTACTCACTCACAAATATTTACTGAATACCTGTGTTAGGTAGTAGGAATATGGCAGCCCTGCTATCAGGAGGCTTACAGTGAGGGAGATAGACAAGACATTACTCCAAGAATCACACAAATAAATGTCTCATCGCAAACTGTAATAATATGAAAATGTGTAACAGCAAACCTGACCTCATCACCCATCACAACTGCAAATAAGAACTTGTTAAATTGTCTACTGTCTCTCTTCCCTGCTAGACTATGGGCTCCAGGAAGGTGGGGACAATATCTGGTCTCGTTCTCTGCTCTATCCTCATCCTTAGCAAACTGCTTGGCACAGAGTAGGGAGTAGGTATTCACACATACGTGCTTAATAAGTGAGCATTTATGACATGGCTTTCCTCCTGGATGAGGAAAAAAAAACTATCCTACCAACTGTCCATGTTCCCAGATGGAGGGTGCAGGTATTCTGCTGGAACTGAGCAACAGACAGACCAAATCCCCTCAGCAGAAGATGCCCAGGGATTTGCAAAATCAGCAACAACTGCTGGCGAGGGAAGCTGGTTGAGCTCAATTGGGAAACCTGCAAATATAACTAGGAGATGTGTCGACTGGCAAGAGCCTCTAGGGGATAAGCCTGTGTGATTTCCCAGGCAGGAACTTGGAAGTATGGTGGGCCAGGGCAAGCACAGGCTCCAAAGGAAACCTTGGGTTTGGAGCCCAGCTGCGTACTTCCTGGCTGTACATGACGGGACTTCACCTGTCTTGGCCCTCATGGTAAAGTGAACATGGCAACAGCAGTGCTTATCTCAGAAAGCCCTTCTGAAGGCTAAGGGAGAGAATGCGTGGAAAGCTCTTAGCACACTGCCTAGCTGGCTCGGGTCCGGTTCTCCAGGAACAGGCTCTGAGACCAGTTGCACACAGGAAGGGCATGGGGAGTGCTGGGGGAGGGGGGCAGGGGAGTGAAGGAAGCAGCAGCCAGAACTTGGGCTGCAATACGTTCTCAACAAAGGCCTCGGGTGAACCCACAGGGAGCTCTGAAGCTGGGACAACCCTTCTGAGTTGTCCTACCTTGAGGCAAGGGTCTTCATATACCTGAGCAATCCAGTCAGGATCCAGCCTATCCATTGGCTGTCCAAGTGAGGGGATTTAACCTTGGTGAGGCAGCCTCCTTCAGTCAAGGGCAATTCTTAGAAAGGAACTCCACCAACAAACCTCAGCAAACTGTACCTCCAGCATCCGGAAGGAGACATCCCGAAAGACAAATACCTCAGTCCTAAAAGGGAGGGCCGTGTAGGTGGCACACCATGACATCCATGACACTAGCATTTAATACGAACCTTTAAAGCCATTAGAGCAGCTGCTTAAACTATCCCAAAGCTTGCTGAGGACTTCAGGCATCCTCACTGTCAAAGTACAACTTCGCAAAGGTTAAAAGCATACTTGCGACGTAAATGTACAGTGAGCAGGTGGCAAAAATGTGTTGTTGAGGTTCAGAGCGAGCCTCCCCCAAATGTGCCACATTCGCACGAGGATTATTTTCAGCTAAAGGTCACTGAGACCCTGCGGATTCAAGAGAAACTACTGCCCTCCTTTGACTACCTAGAAGAATTTAAATTGTTGCTGTTTTCTCTTGACCAGAGAAGAGTTATTAGCAGAAATAAATTTTATCTAAGTACCTCCATCTATATGGCAGGACAAACATCTAATTATTGATACCAAACAGCTGCTCTTCTTATCATTCTTTGGGCAACGCTCCTGTCCTGGGAAGCCCCCAGCCGCTCTCCCACTCCTCAGCTCGGATGGCACAGGGGCCTCAGTTTACCTTTCTGTCTTCGAACCTTTCATAAATGTGGGGTCTCTGACCCTCTCATGTATGTGGAGTTCCCATATAGATGAAATTAAAGTTGACTTTCTCCTGTTAGTCTGTCTCACGTCGATTTAATTCTTAGATCAGCCAGAAGAAGCTGTTAAGGGTAGAGGTAAATTTTCTTCCTCCCCGACTGTGTTTAACTCATTAACGAGCAGGATGACAAAGCCGGATCAGGGAGGATACAGAACCGATTGAGACACACACTTGGATGTAAGTATACACACAGCAACACACACATATACTTAGTGGAGCAAAGAATGCTGGAGAAGACTGCAAAGTTAGATACAAAATTGCTTAGTGCTCTACAGGGACAAACAGGAATAACCTGTGGAGGTAGCTTTTCTATAGGACAAAAGTCATCTGCAACTTTCTGTCTACAGGTGAATAACTCTGGAGACTGGGTTCTAGGTCACAGCACACAGGCAGTCATAGGAAGTCACATCCCCTGAGACTCAGTGGCCCCTTGGGCTGCTTTGTTGAGACCATGCTGTCACAGGGCTTTGTAAGGGCACACTGTTATCTTTCGGCCTTATTTCCACGTTCTGGATAATTTCTTACCATTGGTGAACATTGAACACCTCATACCAGCCATCGGAGCTGTCACCATACAGGGGTGGCCCCTGAGAAGCTTCCAGAAGGCCAGTTCCACTGAGCAAATGGGAGTCGCTTCTTTCCTCCCAGTGATGCCAGCAAGATTCAGTTTGTTCTAAAACAACCATGAAGACCCACTGCGGGGGCTGCATTCAACCCCACAAGCTCTTCGAACATCTACTGTGCAGGACCTAGTGCCTTCCTAGCTATCACCTCTGTGCAGGACCTAGTGCCTTCCTAGCTATCACCTCTGTAGTGACAACTTTCTGATTGTCTCAAAGATAAGCCTGCACGCGCTACTAGGAAAATGCGGTTCAAAGACAAGTACAACCAACAGAGAGCTGTGGGCTCTGATTCGAAAACAAAGTTCCTTTAAGCAAAAGTTTAATTCCTTGGGACTCTATTCCTTACATTTTGCATTTCGTGAGATGGGGAAAGCTTGCCTTAATGCTTTCTTGGAAGTCCAGAAGGCTGGCTGCTTTAGACCTTGCCCCTAGCACTCAACCATCCCCCAGGGCCAACCAGAAGAATGAAACTTGGCATTTCCTAACTACTGCACAGAAACTTCTCACTTACTTACCACGGAGCTGAAGGCGCTCACCACTCCATGTCTCTCATCGGCCTAAAAGGCCCACGTTGGGCATCTGATAGAAAGCCCATGTTTGGCATCTGATCCAGTATTTATGCACACAGAATGTGAAACAACACAAAACAGCCGGCATGGACTGAGTTAGATAAACACCACCTTAATCTGGCCTGTTGGAGACTAGGGGGAAAAGGGGAGCAACTGGTTTAGGGGATACTATTTTCAAATCCCATGGTCTTGCTTCCAGGTATGATGGGAACTTGAACCAACAGTAAAGCCAAGCTCTGCTGCTGTGAGTAGACATATGGATAATAACCCTTGCAAAAGCGAGCTCAGATGAAAAGGTTCTAGAATTAGATAGTGGTGATGGTTGCATGACTGTGAAGAAGTCAAAGACAGAGTTGTATACTTTAAAAGGAAGGAATTTTTATGGTATGTGAATGATACCTCAATAGTTTTTTTAAATAAAAAGAAGCAGAACTACAATTCTCCATGGGGCTTCTGGCCCTTCTCCACTATAAGCACCTGCTCTAGCAAAACACTTCTGCTCTCAGGGGCAGGAGAGCCTGTCAGCTCCCCTGGGGGCACCAAAGCTGTGGCCCCAGGGTCAACCCCAGCTCTGCCAAGTTCCAGCTGTGTGTCCTTGGGAAAGTAACCCTCTCCTACCTACCTCACATCCTGGACAAGTCTTAGGACCACCTCGCGTACATCAGGATCTCAGGACGTGCTGACTGTTAAGGTTCATTCCTGCAGGAGAAGCTTAAACCATGGCGAGTAGAGGCCACTGCTTCCCACCTCCTGAGATCACAGCATATCCCGAGGAGGGGGAGGCATCAGTTGGAGGTCTTTGCAGGCTCGTGTCTAAATTTCCCCGACTTAAACCCTGAACCATAATTGGCACCCACACCTTGGACCCCGCTCCTGACTTTATCATTTCCTCACTAACTTCTGGGTCCTTATCCCCAGCCCATCAGAGACACTGAACTTGGCTGACCCTCAGGAGACACTAAACCACGTGCTCTCTCTCTCCAGGAACAAATGATTAACCCACCCCGGTCCCATCATGCACTAAATTCTCACCTCTCTTGGATGTGTCAGTGATCTCTATTTCTATTCCAAATTCTATTTCTCTATCAGACTACACTGTTTTAGGGAGTTCCCTCGTGGCCTAGTGGTTAGGATTCCGTGCTTTCACTGCCGTGGCCTGGGTTCAATCCCTGGTCGGGGAACTGAGGTCCCACAAGCTGCGGGGCAAGGCCAAAAAAAAACCACTATACTGTTTTAATTATGGAAGTTTTACCATACATTTGACTGTTTGTTGGGGGAAGCCTCCCTTTTAAAAAACTCACTCTAGAAGTTTCTTAGCTTTGTATTCATTTTCTTACATGAACTGTACAATTACATCTTTTTTTTTTTTTTTGGTCACGTAGCACAGCTTGTGGGATCTTAGTTCCCTGACCAGGGATCAAACTTGGGCCCTCAGCGGTGAAAGCACTGAGTCTAACCACTGGACTGCCAGGGAATTCCCTGTACAGTTATATTTTCAAGTTGCAAAACAGAAATCCCATGGAGTGGAACTTCATTTAATTTACACAAATGTGAGGGTGGGTCACCTACTCTTCTTCGGGTGTGTAGGTTTTCCCATTCAGGGGGCATGGCATGTCTTTCCATTTACATTTATTCTAATGTCCCCTGGTCAAGTTTTAGACGAAGCTTGTTCTTTCTAGGAATTTTATGAGTTTTTTAGGATCCATTTTTCTGTTTACTTTTAATGTGTAAGAAAACTATTGATTTTCCTTCACTTAGTAGTTAGCGCCCCTGTGGAACTATTCTGAGTTCCCCAGTTGTTTCTCATGGATTCCCCACAAAAAGACTATCTGTAAAGTTTTCTCTTTTCTAATGTTCCTAAGAGCTCTCGCTCCATTTTCTTATATAATTGTGCTTCCTGAGTGATGCTCAGGAGTGGGGATGGGTATAACAACTCTAGAAACAAGCTAGTTCTTTACACTTGCTTTCCAAATGAAAAAAAAATTACAAAAGCATTTGACTAATAGGAAATCTGTATATATTAAGAAAAATTTAGAATGTTCACAAAGTAGAAATTGCTCTTAGGAGTGACTAGACGTCACTACGACCCTCTGGCCAGAGCTCATGATGACAGAAGCTACTTATAATGCTGCTGTCAAAGGCCAGCACATGGAAAAAATGAGGATGTCCACTCGTGTGCCCTCACCAGAGGCTTTGTCATCAGAGCTGGGGAGAGCTGCGTTAACTGGGCCCTCGGCTTTGGAGGTGGCAGCCCAGCAGTTACCACAAGGATCCGACATCCCCATTCCAGTCCTGGCCCTCCTGTCTCCTGGTCTTGGCTGGTATTGTCTCCCAGTCAGTAGACAAGCCATGATTTAGATACAAAAAAAAAGTTGGTGTGGGTTTCAGCTTACTGGAAAACAGGGGTCACCATTCCCATTATAATTTTGTTGAAATGCCAGATTGTTCTATGGAATGTTTTTGGAGATTACACTAAGGTTAACTGCATCTTAGCTAGCTAGCAATCCCTCGCATCAGTGGTATGAACGTACAGCAACTTTACTATACTTACAAGTTCATCATGTCCTGGGACAGCTCATCTCTGAAGCTTATTTCCACAGTTGGTTTCACTTGGAACTGGCAATAGAGGAATTTTAATGAGTTAGACAGGGAAAGGACACCCACACAGGATTTTTCATTTTTTTTTTCCAAATAGGTTTTCAAAAATCTGGTATCTGGTTTGGTTTCAGCACATTTTTTTTATCGAGCCTACAGAAGCAAACAAAGCACTAGCACACCATCAGACTCTTCAATGAAAATGTATTTCACGGTAACACAAGGTACACATCGTGCAAATGAGGCATCACCAGGATCACAATGGTGCTGTGAGGTACAACAGATTGCAAGAAAACAGACATTTAGCAAAACAGGGCTATAAGAAAGATGGCAAGGCGTTTTTTGGAAAGTCAGACCATGCTATCATTTTCTATGTGCTTGTCATAAAAGGGATTTTCCCCCGATATTCATCAAGATCTATGGCACTGTATTGTTGGAGGCATGTATTTTATTTAGTATATACACATACACAAACGTACACAGTTTCCATACCTAATACAGTCTTACACTGTAGCTGGTTTTAAGAGCACATAACAAGATTACTTTGGAGACTTTTTTGTATCTCCTGGTTGCAAACCTCAGTCAGAATTATGGATCTTTCCAAACTCTTTATTGTACAAGACAAAAAAAAAGGTTTCAAAGAAGAAAAGGTTATTTTAATCTGAAAGTCACATTTCACCACAAGAAATGAAGAAAACACATTATTATATGGCACAAAACGTGTAAAGTATACATTCTACCGTCATTTGTCCCCCGCCCAGATGTTTTTATGTTCAAGCCTGTTAAAGTGACATATTAGGTCCAGTTCAGGGGCCCCTGTCTCAGAGCACTATGCTTTTCATTTGTACCTGGTTTTATTAGAGTTGAGTAAACAAACAAACAAAAGCCCCAAGACCCAAGAGAAAAACAACAGCTACAACATGAAAAGCAACCACCTGGGCAGGAGGTGCACGATTCATTCAGTCCAGAAGCCACTTGAGGGTCTGGAGTGACTACAGCTTGGAGGATTTCAGGTACAACATGAAAAGGTCCTTGGAGATTCAGATGCCCAAGTCTGGAGGAATATGCCTAATGGAGCAGACGGCCTTCCACGCTGTTCAATGGCTCCCTTACTCAGCCAGACTCACTCCACTAGCCGCCCAAGGAGCAATGGGGGGCAACACATTTTGCAGGTAGCTAAGTTTAATAATGAAACACGGCTTCTTGATAGTAACTTCCAACAAAGAAACCCCAGAGATGGGGGAAATGTTCCAGAATTTCTTCTCCTTCTAAACACAGACAGGGAGATATGCAACCCAAGTTTTCAGTATATGTTTAAGTAGAGTCTGGGTAAATGTCTAGAATATTTACAAGAAAAGACATCTAAATGTTTATATGCTCCAAGTCTGGGGATAAGAATGGTTCTAAGGTGACTTTCCAAGCCGAAATCACACGGGTTATTCAGAGGATCACTATGCTAATAAGAGTACAGGAAGTGCTTTATCAGCAGCTGAAGCTCATAAATAGAAATGTAACATGGAACTCTGCTAAAGCCCGAGAAGGCCAACGTCTCAAGGATCTACTGAGAGTGGCCAGCGTTTGACATACTAAGTAGGAATACAGTTACATTTTGATTTAATAGTTTGGAATCCAGCGGTTAAGGACGACAGAAGCTTCTTCAGAGGGCCGGCAGCTCAGATTTGACTACCAGCAGCTTCATGGGTTCTCCAAACGCCACCTGTGGCAATTCAAAACCAAAATCAGGTGAAACCAATGGAGAGACAGTATTTTGCAAGTTGTAGCATCTATTCTCTCTCACTGAAATGATCGCAGTGTGGGACTTTCTACCTTCTTGGTAATTGCATTTTCCTTGGCTTATAGTCTCTCAACGGAAGTGCTGCAGCATTTTGTGTAGGACTATTCTTTTAGGGGGTCAAATTTTCTTTCGCGGGACTGTCCTAAAACCTGCAGGACGTTTAATGTCACAAATCCCAGTGCTGCCTCCAGCCACTGTGACAGCCACCCCCAACACCTTTCCAAACACATTTCCAGCAGGGGCGTTGCCACCTCTGGCTGAGAAGAATTTGATAACTAGAATTATATGACAGATGAAAACATACAAGCAGTATGAATACAATTATTTAGCCAAGACTTTTTTGGGACAAGGATTTTGCACTTCTTTTAGTTAGAAATGTAGGAAATAGATTTGAGAAGCCATGAACACTCTTCTAAGTTTTGTGGATTTTCTGGTCCTTAACTGATAGTGAGGTCAGTGAACCGAAGGGTGCAAGGTATGCTAATAACAAGAGAAATCTCTTACTAAATATTAATCCATGTAACTGTCAGGGAAAGAGAATGCTCAGGTGAATTTTTTAAAGTGTCCAAGAAGGCAGCTGCTCTTCCAAACCAGGGATATGGTTTATTCTAAAAACTGCCTGTCATGCATTCCCTCTCATGTGTGAAAGGACCACAACCGCTTCCCCAAGGGCCAAGAGAAGCAAACTCCAAAATGCACTGTCTACAGCCAACAGCTGAGGTCAGGTAGAAATAAGTATGCGAGACACTGTGACCTCAGCCGTGTGGCCTCCCCAACCTGTTTCCTCATTTGAGAAATAGAAAGGTTGGACTAAATCATATCAGTTACTGAAGTTCTGTTATACGAGTGGAATATCATAAAAAATAAGGTGACTGAGATAATGCTGAGAATAGAAAAATTTCAGTCTAAAATGGGAGGAGCAATTGGAATTAAGTTATGAAAGTATTTGATGACACATTCTAATTATGTTTTTCATCATTCAAAAATAAGCCCCGGACTTCCCTGGTGGCACAGTGGTTGAGAGTCCACCTGCCCATGCAGGGGACACGGGTTCGTGCCCCGGTCCGGGAGGATCCCACATGCCGCAGAGCGGCTGGGCCCGTGAGTCATGGCCGCTGAGCCTGCACGTCCAGAGCCTGTGCTCTGCGACGGGAGAGGCCACAACAGTGAGAGGCCCGTGTACCGCCAAAAAAAAAAAAAAAAAAAAAAGCCCCAAACTGAAGTAAATCCAATGTGAGGTGAGTATAACTAAGTACACACAAATCCAGTGTTTCTAGAAGCACTTCGGCAAGAAAAAAAGGCCAAAGGCGGGGAATGCTTCAGGGCACAAACTTCAGTTCTTTCCCCCCTTACTCCTTCAGGTATGATCCAAGAACAGAGGAGTCAACAGGACAGCAAACCATTTAGCCCAACACTCACCAATGTATACAAGTGATTCTAGATAGGATGTGGGATGTCACTGAATAAAACCAGGGGGGAAATTCATTTTATTAACACTACTTTGCACCACTATTACAGCATTCTCTCAGTGTCTGTAAAAAGTTGCTACTTGAGACAGATGGCTGGCCAAACTTTTAGCCAGTGCTTCTACACGCATCCCACCCCCCGGCCCCGAACAGCAGGGGTGGGCATGCTGGGGTGGCGCAGAAAGCTCTCAGATGAGGATTCACTTGAAATCCATCTCAGTTCTTGTACATACCATGAGTCCACATTTGTTTGCTTTTTGTAAAAATAAAACTGACTAGGAGGCTGAGTGACGTTTATCTCATCTTCACAAACCCCAGCTGGAGAGTTACAGATTTAGACTATCATCAAAAGACTGTACCTTTCATTAAAGAGATGTTGTATTTGTCAACAGAAGGTGTTCAGAGTATTTTCTTGGCCAGGACTGTTAAATCCTTCGATCAGGTTTTTGTTACAGTCATCCAGGCTGAGATTTTCACTGGATCTCTTGGGGAAAATGGGGGGGCCAGTGAAATCTAAGAGATCTTGAAGTGCTCGGGCATTACCAGTTCCATTTTGGTCCAGAGATACCCCAGGAATCATTTCACTCACTGGTGAAAATTCTGGGATAGAGATAAGCTCTTCTTTTGAAACAGGACTGGAGGGGGAGAGGGAGAGAGGGAGGGAGAGAGAGAGATGGAGAGATAGACAAACTATTAATTCTATTTGTCATATTTTGTTATACTACTCTTCTTTTCTAGAGAAGACGGATTTAGAGCCAGAGCTTGTGTGTAACACATCATAAAAGATACAAGTTAGTTTAAGTCTGAGACGCTGACAGAAGGGAAACGGATTTGAGACGGGAGGGAAGGGGGCAGGGCACAACCTTTAAAACAATGACATAGCCTTTGAGGATACAAAAACTGGTTAGAACCGATCAGACCCAAGATGGTGGAAGATTCGACTTCCCTTAGACCCTGAGCCTCATTATACCCTCATTATAATGCATTAGCATATGCTAAAGGACAACCCACAGGCGCCATGAGAGTTCCGAGGCTGACCATAAAAGGCCAAAAAGTAGGCAGTGGCCCAATTCCTGGAAATCCCCGCCCCCTCTCCAAAAGAGTTGGAATAATCCTCACACTTGTTAGCGAATGAAATTACCCAGCGCATAAAAACCAACCACGCCATATTTCAGGGTCACTCTCGCCTTTTGAGACTGACCGTATTCTGTCTATGGAACGTGCATCTCCCAGGGCCTCTCACCTTCTGAGATGGCCTGCGCTCTGTCTCTGGAGTGTGTATCTCCCTAAATAAACTGGCTTTCCCACTTACTTCTTGGGGCAGAGCCCCCTTGTCTGCACACTTGTATCCCTCACAAGCATTCTATATTAATAAATCTACTTCTTGCCTATCACTTTGCCTCTCGCTGAATTCCTCCTGCGCTGAGACATAAAGAACCTGAGCTTCATTAAGTCCTGAGACCAGGTGTGCGATTTCAATTAAAAGACAGTGGGTTTGAGTCCCAGCCCGTGGGTTCAAGTCCCATCTGAGGTGTGTGGTTTCAGATTGAGCAGGGCTGTGAAGGCCAAGGTCACGCTGCCCATGGGAAGAAAGTAAAAACCCGCAGGCACCAGCGCACTACTCCAGAGAAGCCAAGCACTTCCGAAACCCTTAAAATGGGAAACGCAAACAGAGCCAATGCCAGAAGCTGAAGGTGAGCTGAACGGCGGTGGGGGAGGGGGCGGGGGGGCTGTCTAATCACCACGGGGTGCCTTGGTGCAGCCTCTCTCTAGCAGCACCGCCTCTGGGGAGCAGCTTTCCCTCCCCAGACCTCACTTTCCTCCGCTGCAAAATGCAATCAACAAGCGTTTCTCCCCCCAGGCGACCACGTGGGGAAGACTTTGCCGGAGCCACCTGGAGGCCGTGCTCAGGCCCGGAACCTCGTTAGCAAGGACCCCCGCCACCCACCCGGCCACCTGCAGAGCCGATCTCTCCCACAGCACCCTCGCTAAAGTGAGACTTCCACTCCCCCGCCCCCCCTCCCCACCACGGGCCTTGTCTCTCTCTCTCTCCTCTCCCTAGAGGTGGAAGGAGGAAGGAGGAACCAGAGGCCTAGCTCAGATAAGTGGTGGGCCGGGATCTGAGGTCCCCTCACCAGGAGTCTCTCTGAACAGCCAGAGTAGGGCTGCTGTCAGGTTTGTCTGGTTTTTTTTCTTCCTCCGTAAGAGCTTAGAGAAGAATCTAGAAAAACAAGTTGAACTGCAGAAGCTCAGATGATCTGTCTCCCTCACACTGAGCCTAGTTAAGGGGCAGCAGCTGACCTGACGCCACTTCTGGTGGCCCGGAGCCTGGGCAAACTGCTTCATTAGTGGGAACACCCGCCCCATCTCCGCCTTGCCCACCTCCATTCCCAGGGTTTGAACAGCTGGTCAGAGCAGGCGGAGGACAGAATGGCGCCACAAGCTTAGGCGCTGCCCCCAGGAGTCACCATTCTCCAATGCAGAGGTGGCCACACCAAGAACGCAGTGCACACACAAAGCTCCTTCACTTCCTTGAACCATGGCCAGTGCCAGGTCTCGTCCCGCCCCCCCACCCAGAGGCAGAAAGAATAAGCACAACTGCCTCGACACGGCGGCGGGAGGTATTGTGTTATCCTTTAAGATGCCCCAGCAGTTCCCTGCCCCCCCGGGGGCAGAGTGGCACCACTTACAGGAAGTCTGCCATGACGGTGGCGGGTGGTGGCAAGGCCTGACGAGGCCGTACTCTCAGGCTGCGCAGGACTCGCTCTCCTGGTGACAGGGCGGCTGGACCCTGGGTTTTCCCATATCTGGCTCAAGGCCAGGGTGCACGAGCTGGGATATTTACAGTCAGTGTGCCCTGGGAAAGGCTCTGCTCCCCACCTGCCTCCCCCCAGACTGAGGCTGAGTATTCACAGGCAAGGAGATAAGTGTAGGCTCCGGCAGGCTGGAGCTCTGGCAGAGCTTGTACAAAATACTGGCATTCCCTCCTGTCACAGAGAGGACCCCCAGCCCAACTGCCCTGCACTGCATTGTTCCAGCGCCTCTGCCCCAACCCCGGGCTAACTGAGCCCCCCTTTGGTCCAGGATTAATTTGCCAGGCAATGTTATCCACAAACATATACCAGTTAAGAATTCCTTAAGTTGTTAGGATCTGAAAGCAAATTAGTTCCTTTATCAAGTTTCCAATGACAAGTTTACTTAAACATGAGACACTGGACACAGTGAGTGCGCCCTTTTGGTGGCCCACCCAGATCCCCTTTGCCTGTGGTTGCACCCACCCCCCAGCTGCTATGGGCTCACAGCTGCTGCCCTTCCTCTGGACAACTGCCTTTGGCTGATGGGAGCATCCCCACCCTGGGTGCTCCACAGTCGATGGCTGACAAACACAGTGCCATGAAGGCCGCCTCCCTTACCGCAGTCAGAGCGCTCTCTGGTGGAAATCCATCCTCCAGAGTTCCACTGGGACCAGCTGAGACCAGATCCTTGCTTAGTGACTCCCCCTGCCCAATCCTGCTTCCCTCCCTTCCCTTTCTCCTGAGAACTCTCTTCTGATAAATCCCATGCCCTAGAATCCCTGTCCCAGGCTCTGTTTCTAGGGAACTCAACCCAAAACATGGATATTAATTTACCACTGTTAGCTTTCCTGAATGGCAACCGTATCTACTATAGGTGTGTAGAAAGATTTGGGTGTGGAAAAGATGAAGAAATCAACTAAGAGGTGGTAGAGGTATCTGGGGAAGAGATGAGGCTCAAATGCAAAAGCAGTGGACCTACCTCACATCCATAGACTGAACTTCTTCGGTTGAATCATCCAGACTGTTTGATTTCCCATCAAGGGCGTCCAGGTGAACAAGTCCCCCAACTGGTTTAAGTCCGTTAGTGAAAACATCTTGGGGGAAAGTCTCTGGGGCAGCACGTTCCACACCATTAACTTCCTGGCAGGTGTTCAAGCCATTGATTTCTGATGGAGAACACAAAGTCATTCTGTCAGTCATAAAATATCCCAAACGATGAAATAACAGGGGAAATATCTATAGAGGCAATGAATCCTCTACTTTACCAACAATGCAATACCTTTTGTAAAAAGAACCCCATGTAGTCACCTTCCCACCGGGAAGAGATGACAAATGACATCATCAGTGTCTGTGCAGGGCTCATGACCCACCCGGGAGGCTTGGTGTCACATGCTGTACAGGTCCCCGGACTCGAGCCACAAGGCTAAAGAGAAATGTGAAGAGTGACTCTGAGATGGGTATGCGTTTTCTGACTTTGGCTGCCACGAAATAGTCCAACCTGAGGAGCTTTAAGTACATGATAGAAAAGAGCTGGACTATCTAGAACTCTGGAAGGCAGAAGAAACTGCCGTAGAACAACAGAGTCAGTTCTTAATAGAACCTGACCAGCAATTAAGCTTCCCGGAAAGCAGCCCGGCCAGCAGATGGCCTGGCTCCGGCACTGGGATTATTAGAGTAACAGAGGAACCCGCCGGTTTCCAAGCGGACCTGACAGAACTGTGCTGGAGATGGAAACTCCACAAGGGAGGGGAAAGTGCACAGGCCCCTTCCACTAATAAAGCTCTTAGGACCCGTGGGTGCTAGTCTCCCACAGGAAGCGCCATGAGCCCTCACCTCCTGAAAGGAAGAACCTAAGAACCAGACCTCACGCTCACCTATTTTGTTGGGGACAACTGGTTTTGTCTTATTTTCCACACACACAGCAGGCTGAAGCTCCACTTTCGGGTCTTCTTTCTGAAAACAAATAGAGGGAAGGTTGGCTTTATGTAGAAAGGTAAGTGCTTTTGAAAAGTATCAGAGGATATTTGGAACCATGCTGGGCCAACTGTCTGCTCCACGGTAATTCTTTGAATTTTCTGAGGTTATTACAAATCAGCTATGTTTCCCTTATCAATATGCCACCATTCTCTTTTTTGATCTGTGGACTATAATGCTTCTCTCTGCATCCCTACCCCCATTTCCCTGAGGACATTTTTTGTTATCACCCCATCTCTGAAATCCCTCTCTTAGACTCCTCTTTCCTTTCAGGGACCTACAGCCTCCTTAATCTAGCCAGGAACAAAGCAAGGAAGAGCCTATTTTTTTCTGGTTAATCCTCTCTGAGACCTACAATGTCACTGAATATATTCCACCATTCTGTTCTTCTCAGAACATGAATTATGAAAATGGTACTCTGAATGCCTACCTTCACTTCCAGAGACACATCACTCTTCCTTGTTCTCTTCATAATTTCATCTATTCTCTGGGAACCAAAAAGAAGCAGGTACATATACAAGTAAGCCGGGTCTATATGCAATTTCACATTCCTCACAAAATTTGTAAAAAAGAAACATCAGCAGAGGATAATGTGTATAGAAAGGTTTTTCCATTGATTTTGCAGACATACACCTCTGCCATACGAACACGGTCAAATGCTTAAGGAGTGAACCAGTTAAGTATCTAGAATCAACAATTTATATCCCATCTTTCTCCTTCCTCTCCTTAAGTTACCTAGAAAGCAACACATCACTACCTGCCATTCAAGAGGACCACCCTAAAGAAAGCCAAGCTGAGGTGCAGAAGGGGAGGCCACAGATTGGACACCATGAGAATGGACCTTCATAATCAGCCTCCTTAAACCCTTTACCCGTAATTAAATGGCCTAAACACCCCAATTAAAAGACAAAAACTGTCAAACTGGATTAAAATAACAAATCCTGACCATATGCTGTTTATAAGAGGCACATTTATAAGGACACATAGGTTCAAAGTGAAAAAATTTATCATGCAGGTGCTAATCACAAAAAGGCTGACAAAGTAGACTTTAAGAAATATTACTAGAGATAAAGAAGGACGTTTCAGGGCTTCCCTGGTGGCGCAGTGGTTGAGAGTCCACCTGCCGATGCAGGGGACATGGGTTCGTGCCCCGGTCCGGGATGATCCCACGTGCCGCAGAGCGGCTGGGCCCGTGAGCCATGGCCGCTGAGCCTGCGCGTCAGGAGCCTGTGCTCCGCAACGGGAGAGGCCACAACAGTGAGAGGCCCGCGTACCGCAAAAAAAAAAAAAAAAAAAAAGAAGGACGTTTCATAATGATAAAAGGGTAATTCAATGGGAAAATTTAATAATTTGAAATATAAATCCACCTAACAGTAGAGCTTCAAATTATGTATATAAAAACAAAAATGTATAGAACTGGAAGGAGTAGTGGAGAAATCCATAATCACAGATGGAGCTTTCAATACCCCTCTCTCAGTAAATGAAAGAACAAGATGACAGAAAACTAATAAAGACACAACAGTATGATCAACGAAATCAACCTAAATAACAATTCTAAGAGCACCGTACCCAACAACTGCAGAACATAACTGGACTCACTTCCTGTCCCTGCCTCACCCTAAGTACTCCTGATCCCTTAGCCCTTACCTTCTTCCTCTCCAGTCGCTCCTGTTCAATCTGCAGCATGATCTGCTCTCTTTCTAGACGCATCTGTTTAGCTGCCTCCTGGGCCTTTGCTTCTGCTGCTTCCTTCTGGTAGAAACACGTAAAAGAAGGGATAGGCTTTACTAAGCTGAAGAAAACGCTAGTTAATTCCCTGGGGTTTGCACCTATATTCCTCCACCTCATCATCGACCGAAAAGTGGGTGCTGCTCGAATATTCAATGTGGATTTACACAGCCTGCTCTACGACACAGCAGACATGGTTGGGTCTCACTCATATGACCTCGGTCCACCATGCAAATCACCTGCAGACATTCTGCGTACAAGGTCAAGGTCTTTCTGTGTCTGAGGGTAGTCTCTGGCCATAAGTATGCATGTGGCTAGAAATTTCAGGAAGTTAATTTCCCCTCAGTGACCTGCAACCATAAGGGGCAGGACTTGGAAGACAACCTAGTTTCCTCACCACTCAAGGGGATAATCCTAAGGCATGGTCCACAGTCTCTCAGAGAGTTCCATAGTGAGCAAGTTCCAGCTGCCCACAGTAACCCACTCACCAATGTGCTTTCCTCTCACTCCCCTACCAGCTTCCTGCGATCATCTCCCAAATAAACTACTGGCACCCAAGTTCTCATCCAGGGTCTGCCTTCGGGGGAACCCAAACGGACATACAGCAAATACTACCAACTTCACTTCTGTTGCCCAAAGTAACTCATATTTATTAACTAGCCCAGTTAAAGAAAAACTTCAAGTAAACATTATGAGTCATCCAAATTTAACTAATTTTACCTAATACTAACTAAGGCCCTTAAGGAAAGTCTATATAAGGATTTGCACAGTACCTGCTTTTCAATCATGGCCTTTTCCTGCTTTTCTTTTTCTTGCTTTTCCTTTTCTTGCTCTTCTTTCAACAGCAGCTCCTCCTTGGCCCTCCGCTTGGCCTCCTCTGCCGCCTTCCTTTTCTCTTCTTCCTCCTGCCGCTTCTTTTCCTCTTCCTGCTTACGGGCTGCTTCTTCTAGGCGAAGTCTTTCCCCCTCTGCCTTTCTTTGCAATTCCTCTCTCTCCAGCCTTTTGAGAACATAAATGATGTTAGAAGACAACGACGACGTGCCCAAAAGGTAAACTACCAAGAGCTATGTGCCAACAGTAGAGCATAACACTTGCCACTGTCACAGACACATGCATATGAGTTAGCATCCACTTAAGAAAATGACTCACATCCTTCTCAGAAAGCCACTCCAGTCCATAACGTTACCAAAAAAAATAATAAGCAAAGTGGACTTTAAATTCTGTGATACCCAGAGTAATAATGTATTGATTTGTGAATAGACTGTAATGAAGACACAGATGTTCCCTAGCCAATTTACAAATGACCACAGGCCCATCATTCTTTTTTTTTTTTTTTTTTTTTTTTTTTTTTGCGGTACGCGGGCCTCTCACTGCTGTGGCCTCTCCCGTTGCGGAGCACAGGCTCCGGACGCGCAGGCTCAGCGGCCATGGCTCACGGGCCCAGCCGCCCCGCGGCATGTGGGATCTTCCCGGACCGGGGCACGAACCCGTGTCCCCTGCATCGGCAGGCGGACTCTCAACCACTGCGCCACCAGGGAAGCCCCCATCATTCTTACTGAATGAGAATTCCTTAAAAACTGAGTAGGATAAATATTTAAAACCAACTTAAATGCACTACCAAATGTAAAATAGGTAGTTAGTGGGAAGCAGCTGCATAGCACAGGGAGATCAGCTCGGTGCTTTGTGACCACCTAGAGGGGTGGGATAGGGGCGGTGGGAGGGAGACGCAAGAGGGAGGGGATAAGGGGATCTATGTATACGGTATAGCTGATTCACTTTGTTATACAGCAGAAACTAACACACCATTGTAAAACAATTATACTCCAATAAAGATGTTAAAAAAAAAACAACTTAAGCTAGAAAAAAAAAAAGAAAAAAAACCTCGAAGTGTCTCAGTGACTCTCACATCTGTGCCAGTCAGCAATTTGAGAGCAGTGACTAGGAGCTCAAAAAGTTCACTTTGGTTTTAATTAGTATGTGACTTCTGAAGCAGCAAATGGAAGAAAATGCTCAACAGAAACTTGACATTTAAGGAATTAAAGCATCTATTTTCCATTTATCTTGGCATTCTTTAAAAAAATTTTAGCTTTTATTCTTTGCTAAATGAAAATTAAATGGCATTTAGACATTTTTCATCCACAGATGAATGGTCAGCGATGTAACGATAAAGAGCTTAAGCAGTGAGGGAAAACTCTGTAAAGTCTAAGTGCTTGTTTTTACATTTCTAACGTTCTTCCTGCTCATGCGTGTCACTTTCCTCTTCTATGAAAAAATGTGGATAACTATACTCATTTTGCAGCGAGTTACTGACTGGCAATGTGCCCCATGGGCAAGACCAAGACTGCATTCTGATTGTGCCACTTGCTGTGTGACCCTTCCTTGGAAAGTCACTCAACATTTCTGACCATTTTAAAAAAATGGGAATAGCTATATTACTGGCTCCTCGACATCACTGTGGGAATAAATGAGATAATGGGAAGCACTTAGCACAATGCCTGGTCCTGGGCAGATTCTCAAATGCTAGTGTGTTTTACAATTTAAAATGAACGCTCTCTTCAATTCCCAGTGTCCTTTTAAGCGCATCTGTAAATGTGTATGTTTTTCAGAAATTATCTTTATTTGGAAGCAGGTACCACTGACTTACTGGGGCGCTGGTATATTGTTATAAATGATCAAGACTTAAAAAGAACATCCTTCCACCCTAACGGTTGGCTTTAGGAATCACGGAGGCAATTAGCCTATGTGCTACCAAAGAAATATTTTAAAAGGTAAAAAAATACACAAAGACATTAGCCTAAAACTACAATGGGACATGACAATGTATTCTATGTTCACAGAGGGTGCAGTGCCTAAAAGCTGGAACAACTGAAATTACTAACAAATATTCTGGAGAACTTTGGAGAAGAGCATTATGGGGCCTAGTCAGAAAGAAACTCACCAGTTCTTAGTTTCCTCAATGAAAGACTAGGATGCCCAACACAGGATTGTAAAAACCGGATGTGTCAATAACAAAACTTCTCCCAAGGTTAATCAGAGCACTGTTTTAGTATTTCTCTCTCTTTTAAGGAGCCAGTTGTGACTGTCTCAGAGAAGTTAATACACGAAGGATACGTATATAAATTAACCCACAAGCTACTTCATCCTTAGGATCTGAAAAGCCACTCGGTTTCTTCCGTTTTACCAGGAGGACTTCAGAGGTGCCCGATGCATAGCTATGCAGTAACACATCCTCTTAGCCCCTAGGTCTCCATAATCCAAGTCATCACCCACAACATAAATTCCTCCCCACAGGCCCGTAAGCCCCTACAGACAAAATTCCCTCCATTTAACCACACTCTGCTTCCCCCAAAGTAGCTAAAAACTGGCTTTCCCTGTGTGAAACCAAGTCTCTCAAAATCCTCTCCAAGAATAAACACTCTTTCTCTCCCTGCTTAACGAACCAGAGAGGACATGGCAGTGTCATTTCCCCAGCGCCCCTCTGCTGCAGGCAGCCCGACCCCACTGCCCTTACCGTCATTACCGGCTCCCTCCGGAGCTCACCAGACCCACGTGTACTTCTGTCACCCCCGCCCGTCCTTGCTCCTGCCACCCACCCCAAACCTACCCCCCTTCCTCACCAGATAGAAAGTACCAGAAAACTGTGCACTGTAGTCATCATTCAGTGGATACGTCCCTCATCCCCGTTCCCGGCCACCGGTGAGGGTCTTCTGTGTAACGACCCCCATCTCTCAAGCTCCAGACGCCGGCCCCCTCTCGTCCCACCCTCTCACATTTGCACCATGTCCCTGACACATGTTCAGTCTCGACTCATTCAATCTCCGGATGAGTATGTGGGTTTCACTTTCTCCCTTCCTTACGTGCTTAAAAGTTTTCATTTAAAAAAGCTTAACCTTCAATGTTCTAACCTTCCCCTTCTTTGATCTGCCCTCACCCGTCCCTCGCCGCCTTCTCTCCTGACCGGCCCCGGGCAGCTCTGTGCCGTCCCTGCATCCGCTCCCTCTTCTCTCAGGGCGCCCAGGCTGCCCAGCCACTGAGCATCTGTGGGATGGCATGGGGGCCACTCTGGGCCCTCCTGGGTTGTCAACAGTGGTTGAAGTAAGGCCCAGACAAGGCTGACTGGTCATCTTTCCCTGGACCTCAGCCGCCACGCCAGCCATCCATCCTCACCTCCCAGACCCCCAGGGGAACAGTCCAAACCTCCACTTTTCCACCGTCTTCCACATCCTCTTTAGTCGATGGCATCATCAACCACTTTCCAGAGAAGACCGGGGCCACCTGATCTGGGCTTCCTAAACTTCACTCCTCTACAGCATTCCTGCTCAGAAAATGCCCCCTTTTTTCTGCTTAGATGCAAAGGATTATAAATGCCACCAACCACACTATTAATTCCACACACAGCCCCGCACCCGAGTTCCTTCCACCGTCCCCCTCTCTTCCTTCCATCGCTTTGTCCTTCTACACGGACCTTCCCACGGCCTGCAAAACACTCAGGCCTCAGGGATCCCAAACAACTCTCCTCTGTCCCCTCTCCCCTGCATTCTGCTGATGCTCAGGGCCTCTGCCATCTCACCTCTGTCAAGCTGCTTCTGTCTCCACCCCTCTCCATGATTTCCCCCCAAACCTCCATTCGTGTCCTAAACCCCAAGACCAACGGCCTTTCCTCAGCCTCGACACGTCTCGCAGGTGCAAGCGGCATTCGACTTCCCTCCTGTGAGGGCCTGGCTCTCCCTTCCTGACTCGGCCGCCACCCCCCGCGCCAGACGGGCCCTGCCTGCCCAGCTCTTACCCCGACAGTCCACCACCCAGAGGCTCAACCGACGAGCTGCCAGGGCTGAGCGGCACCAGGACCTCTGCCGGAAGGGCCGGGCCCAGGCCAACTCTCGCACAGATACTGAGCTGCAGCCTGGCTATGTGACCCTGCTGATGGAGGGTGCCTAACTCAACTATCTTTCCACTTGGGCCCACAGCAGCTATCTTAACTTCTTAACATGACTCATTTTGCAATCCCAGTAAGATCTCTTTGCTTCTAGTTTCTGCCAGTGCCTTCCCTGGGGCGGACCCAGGGTCTAGGGTTTCTTGCTCCAAGAATCCTGATTTCTATCTTGGGCCATCCACGAGCCCAGGCACTGTGCCCTGTTCTGCATGCTTCCAGGAGAGCCCCAGGGTCACTGCTAGCGGGGACTGGACCAGCGTTTGCTCTTCTTCCGGGCCCAGCTGTCTGGGCACCTTGTCAGCCCTTCTGCTCTGAGCAGTCTCATCCCTGACTCGGATGGCGTTTTCCTCACCAGTTTGTCACAGTGATTGGCTTTCCACGGTCTGGCTCAAGTATCTTTATTTTCTCTATATTCTCTCATCTGGCAACTACATTTGTGTGGCTTCAACCACTGACTCTTAAGCACAAAACAGGAGCGAGGATGATCTTATCCCAAGAGGTGTCCGCTGTGTTCCAGGCCCTGGTTGTGTGGTACTGTACTTTCTCACCTCCCACGTGGTGCTAGCAAAGCTTCATATTCTGGCAAGAGAGAGGAAAGCTGATTTTGGGTCAAGGGTATTGCTCTCATTTTTGCCTAGGCCCCAGGCTTCAATTCCATTTCTAATCACCTGGATATCTTGCAGGCACCTTAAACTTAGTTTATCTACAATCAAATGGCTTGTTTTTACCCTCTAAAATCAATTCCTTCTGTCCTTCCTTTATCTGTCATTGGGTGTACCATTCTCCTATGCTTAGAATCAAACCTTGGCGTCGACTTTGAATGGGCCCATTTCTGTTGAACCCGCCTTCACTCCTCCAGCTCGAGCTCCACCACACTGCGCTGCCTTCTCTTAACCCACGATTGCAATGGCTTCTCATTTGGGCCTCTTCCTACTTCTCTACCTTTCCTGTATGTTCACTGAGCGCCAGCACCAGTGATCCAAAGACTGTACCCCGGCCAAGGTGCTTAGTTGGGGGAAGTAGGCCTGTGAACAAATGAGGAGGCTCTGTGATCAGCCGACCAGCCAGGCTGGGCGGGCGAAGAGGGGGAGAGGTCTGTTCTCTCCCAGGGGCAGGGCTGGAAAGGCTTGCAGACAGGGAGCAGTGCTTGACCCGAGTCGGACAATGGAAAATGTGTCTGCTGACAAGGAGCTCGAGGCCACGGGAGGCAGCGTGAAAGCAGATGAGGAGGTGTGGACCTGCAGGACACAGGGGTGCTCAGGCCGTGGCAGGCCTCCTGTGGGCAGGGGAGTCACCGGCTTGTTAAAGGACAGGAGCAGGACAATGACACTTATCTGAGAACAGGCACTGGGGACACAGCGTGGACAGTGGATGAGCTCCGCGAGACCTAGAGCGGGGAGCTCAGTGCGGACGTCACAGACACAGTCCAGGTCAGAGACCACAGGGGCCAGAGCTCAGGAGGGGAGAAGGGGCTGGAGGGGAAGGGAGACGAGAGAGATGCTAGAGGCGGCCGAGACAGACCTGACAGGGGACGGGACACTGACGAGGAAGGAGAGGGGAAGTTGAGAGCTGGCTCGGACACATCTGATCTGGTTGCCTGGAGACATGGAGGACTGAGCTTGTGAAAGGAAAAGCAAGTCTGCGAGAAAGACAGTAAGGTCTGCTTTGGAAATGCTCAATTTGAGATGTGTGTGGGACACACTTAAAGGAAAGCATAAAGCAGTTGGTAATACTGCCTGCAGGTTCTAGACCAGTGCTAGCCAACAGACCTTTCTGTGATGAGGGAAACGTTCTAGAGATTTGTGTAGTCCGATATGGTAGCCACTAGCCACGTAGCTACTGAGCACTTGAAATGTGGCCATACGGCTGGGGAACTGAATTGGACTTGATCTTAGTGTATTTCCATTTCGGTGGCCACCTGGGACTAGAGGCGGTGGTACTGGACAGCACAGGCTCAGGAGGCATCAGTACCCATGTGTGATTTAATGCCTCCCTTGTACCAGAAAGTATTGAAGGTTTACAGAGCAAGATGAAATTGGCTTCAGAAATAGATGGTAAAACAAGGCAAAGAAAAGATGAGGGTAGAAAGGGAGATGAGAGCAGAGTTGGGTTAGCACCCCAAATGCTGAGCATGAGGACGCTGTGTGAAATGCGAGCCCCAAACTTTTGAAGCCAGAGGAAGCTGGCAGCGCATTGGGGGCGCGGGCCAGGCAGGAGGGCGCAGCGCTGCTCGGGAAGGGCTTGTCAGGTGAAGCTGGCCAAGGACTGAGGGCTGGGAGCCCAGGTGATGCGTGAGGGGCTGAGCGGGAGACAGAGGAGACTGAGAAGGAGAGGCAAGAGAAGCAAGGGCAAGCGCGACACGGTCAAAGCCAACCAAGAAATGGATTAGGAGTCCGGCAATTAGGAGGAATGGTGAGTGTGAGGTCTGCAGACTGAGTGTGAGTAGAGGAAATAGAGACAGGCAGTACAGTCAATTCTTTGAGGAGCTGCGCTGTGAAGGAAACGGGAGAGGGTGCTGGCTGGAAGGCAGAGAGCTGCACCTTCCTTAGCACAAGCTACAGGCACGCGACTCACCTGCTCAGGGCCCGCACATCCCAAGCCCTGTCACTGAGGTCCTGCGACTCATCCTCCTCTCCTGGGACCTCCCTTCACACATCCTGCGGCCCACCCAACCCAGCCCAAACACACCACTCAGTAAAAAGACCTGCTGCTGTTAACCAAAAGGTTGGAGGTGGGAAAATCATCAGAGAAGTCCAGAGTTCGAAGAAGGAACCAGCCAGACCTCCCCCCTCCTCCTTCAAAGAAATAAATCAGCAGAAGTGTAATGACAGACCACAACAGACTTGCCAAGGTCACTTGATGAAGAATATTCTATTACTGATTAAACTCAGCGCCATAGCTGAGTGAAACACGGCAACGTGGCTGGCTCCCTGTCACGTTAAATCCTCTCAACAGTACTGGACTGTACTCTGTGATTATCCTAAGAGCTGCCTTTATCAATTTAATGATAAAATCTTCCTTGCCCTTCAACATGCATTTCTCTCTGAATACTAAGACCAGAATAGGCAGAACCGTCTGTATTTTGACCAAGTGCCCCAGGGGTCAATGCAGTGGTTCTCAAAGTCTGGTGAGCTACTGAAGCGGGACACGGCCTGGGCCTGTGTATTTTCACCGCAACCCCTGACTGACTCTGACACCCTCCAAACTTTAGGGACCACTGCCATGACATCTTCTTTCGTGCTCCAGGATGGGAGTCCCCGTACCTCGTGTCTCATGGCCTATGAGGTCGGCTTCAGCCCCAGCTAGGAGCCTCTGCTCAACCCTCCTTTCTCTTACCTGGGGGTGAAAGTTAGAATAATTTGGGGGAAAAAAAACACGATTCAGGAAGCAGAATCAAGATGTCTACATCCGGAACCGCCTGTCTTTTCAGGGAGAACCTCACTCTATAAACAAAACTCAAACTCCTTTGATAGCTCTACGAGGCCTGGCTGGTCCTAGAGTGTATGCCGAGAACAGGGGCTGTCGGTAACACCGATATCCAGGAGCTGGGAGTTTCCGCGGTCTCAGAAGGCCTGAGCACCCCCATACCTGTCTTGCTCTTCCTTCTCCAGACGTTCTTGCTGCTCCTGTTCCTTCTGCAGCCGGGCCTGTCGTCTCTTTTCGGCCAGCATCTTTGTGGCCTCTCCTGCATCAGTGGTGCCCGCTGTGGGCTTCCACGAGGCTGCATTGGAGGAAAAGATCAAGGGAAATGAAACAGTGACTGCACTCACACGGCAGCTACCACTTGGGATTGAAAAATCCAACCCAGTGGGTGATGGGAAATGCTGCCAGGACCAGCACCATCAGCCACCAAGCAGAGAGGCTGCAACAGGCTGGCTGTGACCCTGGATGCATTCCACCATGGAGGGCAGTGGAGAGGCGACAAGGAGAGACAGGGTCACCAGCAAGTCCCAAGGCAGCCACCACTGCTGCGCCTATCTGGATGAACTCACCGCAGCTGTCACGGAAGCTTCAAGGACTAAAGGAAGACCCTCTCTGTGGGAAAGGCAGATGCTGGCTGGATGCAGCTGACCACCCCCGTGGGCTTCCACAGCTAGGAGCAGCGTCAGCCCCTCAGCCTCCTCTGCCAGGAGACCCTCAGGAGAGCGAGGGGAAGGACTCGGGGCAACATGCAAGCCTGAGAAAGTGGCACGAGGGCATGGAGTTGTCTCCGGGAAAAATTCCCGTCTCTCCCCCATACCCGAGACTCCCGCGTGCATGGAGTCAGAGGGAGAACCGGCTGGGCGAGGAGGGCCTACCTCCACCGCCCTCGGCCTTCCCTGCTGCGGCCTCATGCTTCTCGGTGGCGTGTCTGTCTGCCACGTGCTTCTCTGGGGCCTCCTCCCCAGGTGGGCCGGCTGCCTGCTGAGCCAGGGAGCCCTCCCTTTCCTTGTTGCTCTTCTCTTTCTCTGCTTTCTTCTTGGGAGTTTCCTGGCCGGAAAAGGCGGGGAGGCGGTACTTCACTGGAGACCCTGGGTATGGCGGCTTCACGTTCTTTGGAGACTGCGGATATGCTTTTGAAGTTGCCCTGGAAAACCAAAACCACGCCAGAAGATGATTACCGGGCCTGACCACAGAACCCTCTGTTCCAAAGACACCTGGTTCCAAAAAGTTGAACAATTTCATCCTTCAAGGCAAACAAACGCAAGGCGGAGCACACACTCAGAAGTCCCTGAAGTAGGACTTCCCTGGTGGTGCAGTGGATAAGAATCCGCCTGCCAATGCAGGGGACACAGGTTCAAGCCCTGGTCCGGGAAGATCCCACATGCTGCGGAGCAACTAAGCCCGCACGCCACAACTACTGAAGCCCACGCACCTAGAGCCCGTGCTCTGCAACAAGAGAAGCCACCGCAACGAGAAGCCCGCGCACCACAACGAAGAGTAGCCCCCGCTCGCCGCAACTAGAAAAAGCCTGCGCGCAGCAACGAAGACCCAACACAGCCAAAAATAAATAAATAAATAAGAAGTCCCTGAAGTATTATCACCCTAACAGGAACATATGGTATCTAGAACATGTCTCTGGTGGAAGGGACAATGTTTTAGGAAGCCCAGCCAATGACGTCATGTCTGAATTTCACTTAAGTTTGACGACAACGTAAGAATAAAGTGTTAGGCATTTTCCTACCTCCTCTTTTTAGAGGAGCACCAGGGTTGCATCTGGCTTCAGCATATGGCAACGAACGACCCTGCTCCCATTTTTTTCTATTATGGCAAAATACAAACAACATGAACTTTACCATCTTAACCACTTTGAAGTGTACAGTTCAGTGGCCTTAAGTACATTCACACTGTGGTACAACCATCCCCATCGTCCATCTCCAGAACTCTGTACTCTTTAAACGCTAACTCCATACTCCCGCCTCTCCCCAGGCCCTGGCAACCACCTTTCCACTTTCTGTCTCCAGGAATTTGACAATTCCGCATACCTCACAGAAGTGGAATCATACAGTATTTGCCCTTTTGTGTCCGGCTTATTTCCCTCTGCATCTGTTGGAAGAAGGTCCATTACAGGTGTGCTGGCCTAGGCCTGGCTCCTGGTGACCACTGGCTGCTGGTGACGTAGATAACAGCCTAGCTTTAGTTGCCGAGTGCACCCAAAGTTCGCACAGGGGTGTGACATTTGTACAGAGTACTTTTAGAAGAGCATAAAGTAATCTGTTCGTGCATCACACACCGTCACTCTCAACCCTGTAGCAGGCTGAACCATACGAAAGTGCTAATGGTCAACCATTTTTGATCTATAAAAACAGCAATAAAAATGGCAACTCAACATAATATTAAAGGCCAATTTCTCACCAGAGACCTAAAGGGTTTCCTAATCAGATCCTGGTGGTAAGGAAAAAATATAATCAGACCAACATTAAACTTGGTCTTGAGCTGGAAAATAATCCTCAAGGGGTACGTGGACTGGAAAAGATGCAGACCAGTTTTCCAATGATGCTCTCATGGTAAAAGCCCAGCTCCGGGTGCCAAGGAGAACACGTTTTCTCAGTTAATGCCAGGCTGAGGGCCACACAATGACCCCATGAATACGACTTGAACGTGATCTGAATTTTTAAAATTCAGTTATTTCAGCATCAACCATTTTACTGATATGGAATCAGTCCAGATCCCACTTCCATGGTGGTCTGTCCACCCCTCTCTGGCAGTCTGCTCCGTAGCTGGACCACTGTGACCCCAGAAAGAATCACTTCATAGTCGCCACACCGACTTCCCTTGTGCCACCATTCTGTTAGGCCTGGAGCCACACAGAACCCCCGTGACACCTCGTCCACGTGGACGGTGCCTCCTCTTTGCAGACCGTTCTCCCTCTGCCCTGGGGCTCAGCCAACTCAGGCCCCACCATTCCCGAGGGACCTCTTGACAAGCAGGCATTTCTATATAACCTTGGTTTTCTACTTTTGTTCCTAGACCCTAACCACATAAAAGCCAGGCACAGAATCCTCTTGCTTCTTCGATATACGTATGCATATGTACCAGGGTTTCTCAATCCTGCCATGACATTTGGTGCTGAATCATTCCTTGCTGTGGAGCTATTCTGTGCACTGTTTCGCAGCATCCCTGGCCTCAACCCGCTAGATGCCAGTAGCAATCTCCACTCCCCGCAACCCACCCCAGGTTATGACAATCAAAAATGTCTGCAGACATTGTCAAATGTCCCTGCAGGGGCAAGACCACCCCCAGCTGAGAACCACTGAGGTGAGACATACATATAGCGCCCCCCCCCACGCCCCTTCTATCTGTATAAAGCAGGTAAAAGTGGTGCTGCTCTGGTTGAGGGGTAGTATCCTAATCCCCACGCCCCCCGAGGCCCGCCTATGAGTCTCCTGAGAGCCCTGGCTTGAGAGGGAATCATCAGAGCCTTCTGTGTTCAGACAGCCAGGGTCGCACCTGGATCCCTCCCCCAGTGATCTGGAGCTCACACTCCCTCTAGCACCCTCCAAAACTGTGTCCACGCTTCCTGAGGGCTGTCTGCACACCAGCCCCTGTGCTGCTAAGTGTAGTTGTGTATGTATGTGTGTATACGTGTATGTCTCTTTTAGTTGTCAAAAACTGGTATGACACAGGTACTATTATTAGGGTCACTTTATGGAGGAGGAAGCGGGCTTAGAGAGGTTAAGTAAGCCGCGGAACCGCAGTCTGTGCCCACGACTCCCTGACTCCACTTCTTCCAACTTGGCCCTACTCCCTGTGTCGCAATGGTGGCTAAGCCAGAGCTTGGGGTCACCACGATCCCCAGATGTTCATTTTAGACCTGGCACAGAGTAAGCACACAACAGATGTTAGATATCGGGTGTTAGTGAAACATATAAAATAAAAATCCGAATTATCCTCACAGACAAGAACGAACCAAAAGCAGGAGGAAGAAATAAAACGGGGGAAACCACAAGCCCTGCTACCTCATGATGACAGCGCTCCATTAAGCATCGTTTTCCAATCAGCTGCAAAAACCTGCATTTAGGTTCAAACAGCCTGTACTACCGTACAGCAGGGGATCTTCTGCTTGGCAACACTCTCCTTCCATGCTGTCGTCTAGGGCCATACTGCTGCTATAACCACCAGGAGAGTGTCTTAAAGGACCTGGTCTAATGCACCGAGGTGATCAAAACACGTCACTTACTCCCTAGAATGTCAAGTGCATGCTCTGTGCAGCTCCGGTCCAACCCCTGTGCAGGGACAGGCAATGGCAAACAATTACTCCTGGATGTGGGATTTGGAGAGAGAGGCAATAGGAAAGACTGCTATTTCACGGTAGATGACGCAGACAGAAACACCTTCTCCTTCCGTAAGCATTCCTATCTTGACTCATTAAATAGGAACTTCTGCTATAGTAAGGACTGGCAAAAAGCCATTTGCTCTTCTTCCTTGCCCTCAACCTCCTCCCCAAGGAGTGAGGCATGACTTCTCTGCTTGGTGAGACAGAGCAGAGGTGCTGGGCACCCACCGCCCAGTCCATTTGAGTTCTCTCGGGCACCTGCCTGCAGCGAGCGCACATCTGAGCTTCCCTCAGTGGTGCCTGAGAGGTGGGTTCCCCCCGGGGTCCTGGTGCAGGCGCCTCTGCTGCGCATGGGCAGACATGCGAGGACCTCTTCTGCAGACCCCACTCCCACCAGGAGGGTCCCCGGGGCTGGACTATGGGGAGTGGGTAAGAGGCCTGCACTGGCTGCAGGCCCACTTCATTCTATAGTCTTGCCTTAGTAGCAGAATGCCAGCACCTGGATCCCAACACGAACCCAGGGTCTGGTCTAAATGGCTCACTCACGGAAGGGAATGAGCCCGATGACAGTCACACCCTCAGTCAGTGTGCCCGGAGCCTGTAAGAGGGACATGCAGGGCAGGACTACAATCCCACGGGGAAAAAGCTGGTCTGCCCTGGGTGTGAGAGGTTCTGACAGCCTCAGACCTACTCAGCCCTGCTCAGCCTTGCTTCAACTTGCTTTAAGAGAACAGTCACGCGTAGGTTCTGTTCACACCACAGACTGTAAGGTTCTGTTCTAAATAATACTGGGCCAATTATCCACGAGCACACATCTAAAAATAATTGCTACCTGATAAGTAAGGGTGAATTATTTGGGATAAAACTCAACATACTAAGGAGTCTATCTACATTCCTCTACCCCAGCTCTTGCCCAATAAACAAAATAAATGAGAACGCACACACACACACTCCTCGTACGCACAATACAAACACGACCTTCAAATTAGAGAAGTGTAGGTAAATCATTGATTTTTTTAACAGCGAATGACCAAACTACAGAATACAGTCTTAGAAGTTCCCTATTTTATCTCCAGATCCATAGAGTTTCCTGCTCAGCCTGCCTCACTACTTCCCTACGTGGATGTAGCACCTTGCCCGCAAGAGCTGCTGAGCGTGGGAAGCGTGAACCGGGCAATGCTGGTCTGTCTGGCAGACTCCGAGGCTCTCTGGTCTCCTGCTCACACCACTTACTGCAAGCCAAATGAAGTCTGGCAAAGCTACTGTTTCCCCAATTTCCTAGAAATAGATATCTTGGCTGATGAAAGAAATTAAACACAAATTAATCAGGGAACTCACTGTGCTTTCATAGAGTTTTGTTTTTAAGTACCGTCTCGTCTATCTAATAAGGGTCTATTTGGTCACCACAATAACCCAGTGAGGTAGGTAGGAAATTACTATTAACCATATTTTAGATAAGAAAGCCCAAATCCTAAGTGCTTAAATGACCTTTCCCAAGAGGTGTAAACAGATGAGAGAGCCACGTCACTTGATTTTTCATCTTGCTTTTTTATAGGTTTTCCACTCCAAGTTTTAAAAGTTCAATACTTCCAGTGATTAGACATCTAACAAAGGGAATTCACAAATTTTGTTGGGGTGGTAGAGATAGGCCTTCCTGACGCACAAGGCAGGATTATATAACCTTTTGAGGTTCCATGACTGGTAGGAAATATGAACAAACACCTCTGTAAGTAGAGCGGCAAGAGGAACTCTCCGGAGAGGGTTGTCATGCTTCTGAACGTGAGTTTACTGCAAAGCAGATCCCCAAAGGACTTTTTTCACTCCACATCTTGCAATCTAGTTCTATTTTTTCCAAAGCCACTTGACTCCAGGCACAGTGAACACAGCCCACCCACAGGATGGGAGGGGTCTGTGGCCTCGTCAGCACAGCTTGGCCAACATTCTGAGAAGTCTATTTGTCAATGGTCCCATTTTACTATTTACTTTCCAGAGAGAAAAAGAGCAATTTTATACCACAGAGACCTGTGGATACCACCTTAACCCAGTGATGAAAGTTACCATCACCAGTAATGAAACAACTTGACATCATGGCCTCCTGATAAGATGTGCTGAGAAGGAACCAACATCCCTTCCATGGGATTCCTGCCCCAAATGTATAACCTGAGTCTAATCATGAGGAAACAGCAGACTGACTCAAACGAAGGACAGTCCTCAAAAAAAAAAAAACAAAACAGAAAACCGGTCTGTGCTCTTTAAAAATGTCAGGGTCATAAAGAAAGGCTGAAGAACTGTTGCAAGTTAACGCAGACTAAGGAGGCAAGACAACTAATTGCAATGTGGGACGCTGGCTTGGATTCCGGACCAGGAAAAAAACTGTTCCAGAGGATCGCACTGGGACAACAGGCAGAAGTTGCACACGGTCTGTAAATTAAGTCTGTAAATTAAGTAACAACATCATGTCAAATGTTAACTTTTCTGATTTTTCACACTTGTACTGTGGTTATACAAAAGAATGTCTTCATTCTTAGGTATAAAGGGTCATGATGTCTGCAACTGATTCTCAAATGGTTCTTGGAAAATGTGTGTGTGTGTGTGTGTGTGTGTGTGTGTGTGTGTGTGTGTGTGTGTGTGTGTCTATGGAGACTATATGAGAGTGAGTAGGGGATGGGAATGATGAAGCAAGTGTGGCTAAATGCTAACAGGATGAGTCGAGTTCTAGTCTTGCAACTCTTCTGTAGGGTTGAAATGATTTCAAGATAAAAAGGTTCTTAAAAATCGGTCTAAACTCAAATTATCCTCTACTAAGACGGACAAATACAGGACAAGGACTGGGTGAGCAGCTAAGTATGGCTGTGAGGAGGGGGTATAACTTAACATTTTCAATTATCCTTTTCAAGAAAATTTTCAGGTAAGAATGTAAAAGCCTATTTGAGAAGGATGGTGGTAACACAAACAATAGTTAAATTGTCACTGCAGGGAGCCCTGATCCACTGTAGATGCTCATCTGTGGGCAGGGAATACCATGCCACCCATCTACCAGAGAAGCCTATGAGAATGGTGCTCGGCAAGGATTGATTAAATGTCCTCAACCATCAGAGAAACAGGCTGGCTCCAGGAGCCTGTGATTCTGAGAGGGAGGTGCTTATTTGGGGCCGTCCATACAACTTTGCCTTCATTTTTTCCCTCATGCGGACTACCTGTTTTGTTTCTAATGCATGATAAAATGAAATTAACCTAGATTCCTGACACAAAATTGATCTCAGGTAAGCTATCTCTGAAAGTCATTATCTTTGGCAGATTATATTTTCCACAGATGGCCACAATAATATCTCCTCCCATCCCACATGATCTTCTTGAGTTTATTTTTTCCATCCCATTGAATCTGAGGTGGTCCCACTGCTTTGACCAAGAAAATACAGCAGAGAAGGAACGCTGTGCCAACTCGGGGCATAGTCCTTAACTGGGGTTAATGGGCCATCATCCTTAATGGGCCGTCTTGGACCTTAAGCTTAGTCGAGCCCTAGGTTGTAATTTAACTGTAGCACCAGATGACATTGAACCGTAATTGCACGGAGGCCCCAGACGTGAGAACTTCCCAGTGAGCCCATGTCAAGCCACAGAACCACCACACAAAAGACCCTAAGAGAGACCCTTCCGGTAAGCCCAAGTCACAGAGCTGTGAGAATTAATAACAAATCGTTGTTTTATGCTAGTAAATTTTAGACAGTCTATTACAGCACCAAGGGATAATGGACACATTCCCCATCATAACGATCAAACTAACTTAGAATACATTTCTAAGAACCTGAAACCATGAGAGAACATTTCACATTGAAGAACTAGGGGTACAGGCAGCACCTACACACAGAGGGCAGAGACAGGCTGGGTAAATGCACTTGACCACACTTGATTTCCTTTCTCTAGGTTACAAGAAGAAAGATATGCTCCATCCACATCTTTGAGAGTCTAGCTGAAGCTAGTTTTTTAAAACCCATACAAGTACCGGACAATGCCAACCAACAATGAAAATAAACTTGAACATTTAAAAGAGCAAAGCCATTAATATGCACAGCCGCCTACAGTGACTTAATTGATCTGAGATCCGGGAGGGGAACAATGCGCTGTCAGAGCCATTCATCACATGGCCCGGCTGGATTTCTGGATGGGAGTTCAAAGTGGCTAGCCCCCCGCCCCAGGCCATTCAAAGCCACGTCACTTCCAGTGTGCTTTAAAGATCACAAGCTTGGTCTGCACAGAGGGAAAGTTGAAAATGCCACTTTGCTTGGGGCTTATTTTGTGTGACACCATTTTAAAAACCAAGTGTTTCTTTTTCATCTTTCTTTAATATTGAGTACACAAAAGAATTTTTATAAAATACGAAAGGTATGAAGAATGATAAAACAAATGTTCACACATGCACCAACCAGCTCAAGGGAAAGACATACTATGCCAGGATCTCCCATGTGCCCCTCCCTGAGCCTGTCCCCAACTTCCCACTCAGAGGCCATCATCACTCTGCATTTTATGTTTTCCATTTTCTTAAAATCATTTTACCACATTTATATTCTTAAAAACACACTGGTTTTGCAACATCTAGGAACTCAGTATACATGCAATCAAACTGCTGACACTCTTCTACAACATCCTTCTCGACGCTACGTTCCTGAGATCCACCCACTGGCTGCGGGCAGCTGCAATCCACTTTTTCACTGCTGTATAGTTTGGTTGGATTTTCAGAATATACTTACAGTCTACTTGACTTTTCACATTTCTCAGACCTGGCCCATACCCAGTGTGGTTCAGCCGCTAATTTTCACCCCAGGGAGAAACGAAATTTCTTTCTGAACATTTTAAAAATCAAGAAACGATTGCTATTCCTTAGACCTGTCAACTTGGTAATTCTGAT
This sequence comes from Stenella coeruleoalba, assembly GCF_951394435.1. Classification (NCBI taxonomy): domain Eukaryota; kingdom Metazoa; phylum Chordata; class Mammalia; order Artiodactyla; family Delphinidae; genus Stenella; species Stenella coeruleoalba. The sequence goes on from NC_137152.1 coordinate 16,036,319, forward strand.
TTAGAGGTGCCTGAGCAACTTCTATTCCCGGGGCACCTCATAAAGAGAGAAGGATTCTGGAGTTTGACAGTACACAGGCAGTCCAGCTGTGTTAGTATGCGCTATTTTTCCTGCCTGTGTTAGACACAACATGTATGGGGCTCTAAAAATAAAAGCCAGTCCATTAACTTCTCTTTGTTGAAAGTGGCAGGAATACCGTGCAGCACGGTACAGAAACCAGCATCCCTCATCGTTAAAAAAATTCCCCAAGTGAAATATACAGCACAGAAAAGAGAATGTTTAAGAAACTGATCAGTGGGAGAATAAACTGTTGAATGTCCCGGAAGGAACGAGGAGGCAAAGGGCCTCAGTCCTCAGGTAGGTTTGGCCCCAGCATTGCCCAGACCTGCCCAGACCACTCTGCTCTCCAGGCCCGCCTTTCCCCCCTGGCTAGCGTCCCACAGACTCATGCTGCGCGCAGACTGTGCAACAATAAACTGAGTCAGCCCCCCGCCCTTGCGGCAGCCTAGCAGGAGATAATCAAGTACAATGAGGCACAGATCAATTCGGCCTGCTCCCTCACCTCATGCAGGGCGCTCTGCTCAAATGTCACCTCCTCAGAGAAGCCTTTTCTGACCACCCGATCTAGCTCCGCCCCTCCACCATCCTCCGCCGTCTGACCCGGACTCATTTTTCTTCACAGCACTTATCACCACCTGATACTATATTTGTTGTTCACTGTCAGGCAAGCTCCACGAAGGCTGAGAAGAGCACTGGACACAGAGTAGGTGCTCTACGGGTGCTGGATAAACGAATGACTGACACAGCTACGTTCTGTCAGCACAGCGAAGGGGGCGAAGTCAGCTTTGGCTAGCTCTGGACAGGAGGACAGCTGAGCTGAGTCCTGAGGGATGAGCAGTACAAGGTGGGCAGCTCTCTCTTTGGAGCAGGCCTGGAACTGTCCTCATCTGGGTCCACATCTCCCTCCCACCTCTCCTGGGGCCCGTCCAAGTGGAGACTATTTTCATTCGTTTGGGGATTCTCTGGAGCATCCGGCACAGTGACTTGCATTCATTCATTCCATGAATACTTATAAAACTTCTACTAGGTGCCCATTACTGTTCTAGATAGAGTAGAAATTTTAAATATTTCTCTAAATTGAACTGCATTTTTAAAAGTCTGGGATTGTGTTTGAGTATCTTTGGTCAGAGAGAGCTTTTTAAAGCTCGGATGATATGTCCTTAAAAATATAAAATAGTTCTTGAATCACAACCTTCAAGATTTTCAACTTCAAAGAAATAGCACAGAGCCCACTGCAAGCTTGCTTCCAAAAACTGAATTGTCATCTCTATAGAAGGCAACAACCCTCTTGGTTCACAAAGATGAAATTTACAATGATGATGCAAGGACCATGAGTCAAGACCCAGGAAAGAGGGTAGAATCTGGAAAAAAAACAGGACAAATAGGCTTTTCTCTCTGCTAATGTCAACGTCCCAAACTGACAGGAGAGTACTGACATGCAAATGGAAGGCTCAGAAATAAGACAAAGACAAACAGAGACCTCACAGCTCACCTAATGGATTTGGAGTTTGCGAGAAAGCAATACAATAACCAAAGACAGGCAATACAGGCACAGAAAGAATGCAATGGACTTAAGAAAAAAAAAACCCAAGATGCTATTAATTCAGTAATGCGCTACAGAAAGATTTTCTTTATGGAAAGCACATACATCGATAACCAGTAGTAGTAGTTTATAAAAACCATAGCAATCTCTGAGCAAAACCATATTAGCGAAAAAGTCTCTGTTAGGAAGCAAAAAATCAGATATAAGTGCTTCTCTCATCTCGAAACATTTTTTAAAAATTCCCAAGTGTTAGAGGGCAGACAGCAGAAGCAAGAAGAACTACAATCCTGCAGCCTGTGGAACAAAAACCACATTCACAGAAAGACAGACAAGATGAAAAGGCAGAGGGCTATGTACCAGATGAAGGAACAAGATAAAACCCCAGAAAAACAACTAAATGAAGTGGAGATAGGCAACCTTCCAGAAAAAGAATTCAGAATAATGATAGTGAAGATGATCCAGGACCTCGGAAAAAGAATGGAGGCAAAGATCGAGAAGATGCAAGAAATGTTTAACAAAGACCTAGAAGAATTAAAGAAGAAACAAACAGAGATGAACAGTACAATAACTGAAATGAAAACTACACTAGAAGGAAGCAATAGCAGAATAACTGAGGCAGAAGAACAGATAAGTGACCTGGAAGACAGAATGGTGGAATTCACTGCCACAGAACAGAATAAAGGAAAAAGAATGAAAAGAAATGAAGACCTCTGGGACAACATTTAATGCAACAACATTCGCATTATAGGGGTCCCAGAAGGAGAAGAGAGAGAGAAAGGACCCGAGAAAATATTTGAAGAGATTATAGTCGAAAACTTCCCTAACATGGGAAAGGAAATAGCCACCCAAGTCCAGGAAGCGCAGAGAGTCCCATACAGGATAAACCCAAGGAGAAACACACCGAGACACATAGTAATCAAACTGGCAAAAATTAAAGACAAAGAAAAATTATTGAAAGCAGCAAGGGAAAAATGACAAATAACATACAAGGGAACTCCCATAAGGTTAACAGCTGATTTCTCAGCAGAAACTCTACAGTCCAGAAGGGAGTGGCATGATATACTTAAAGTGATGAAAGGGAAGAACCTACAACCAAGATTACTCTGCCCGGCAAGGATCTCATTCAGAATCAATGGAGAAATCAAAAGCTTTACAGGCAAGCAAAAGCTAAGAGAATTCAGCACCACCAAACCAGCTTTACAACAAGTGCTAAAGGAACTTCTCTAAGTGGGAAACACAAGAGAAGAAAAGGACCTACAAAACAAACCTGAAACAATTAAGAAAATGGTCATAGGAACATACATATCGATAATTACCTTAAACATGAATGGATTAAATGCTCCAACCAAAAGACACAGGCTTGCTGAATGGATACAAAAACAAGACCCATATATATGCTGTCTACAAGAGACCCACTTCAGACCTAGGGACACATACAGACTGAAAGTGAGGGGATGGAAAAAGATATTCCATGCAAATGGAAATCAGAAGAAAGCTGGAGTAGCAATACTCATATCACATAAAATAGACTTTAAAATAAAGAATGTTACAAGAGACAACGAAGGACACTACATAATGACCAAGGGATCAATCCAAGAAGATATAACAATTATAAATATATATGTACCAACATAGGAGCACCTCAATACATAAGGCAACTGCTAACAGCTATAAAACAGGAAATCGACAGTAACACAGTAATAGTGGGGAACTTTTAACACCTCACTTACACCAATAGACAGATCATCCAGACAGAAAATTAATAAGGAAACACAAGCTTTAAATGACACAATAGACCAGATAAATTTCATTGTTATTTATAGGACATTCCATCCAAAAACAGAAGATTACATTTTCTTCTCAAGTGCGCACAGAATATTCTCCAGGATAGATCACATCTTGGGTCACAAGTCAAGCTTCAGTAAATTTAAGAAAATTGAAATCATATCAAGCATCTTTTCTGACCACAGCACTATGAGATTAGAAATCAATTACAGGGAAAAAAACGTAAAAAGCACAAACACATGGAGGCTAAACAATACGTTACTAAATAACCAAGAGATCACTGAAGAAATCAGAGGAAATCAAAAAATACCTAGAGACAAATGTCAATGAAAACACGACGATCCAAAACCTATGGGATGCGGAAAAGCAGTTCTAATAGGGAAGTTTATAGCTATACAAGCCTACCTCAAGAAACAAGAAGAATCTCAAATAAACAATCTAACCTTACACCTAAAGGAACCAGAGAAAGAAGAACAAACAAAACCCAAGTTAGCAGAAGGAAAGAAATCATAAAGATCAGAGCAGAAATAAATGAAATAGAAACAAAGAAAACAATAGCAAAGATCAATAAAACTAAAAGCTGGTTCTTTGAAAAGATAAACTAAATTGATAAACCATTAGCCAGACTCATCAAGAAAAAGAGGGAGAGAACTCAAATCAATAAAATTAGAAACAAAAACGGAGAAGTTACAGCAGACACCGCAGAAATACAAAGCATCCTAAGAGACTACTACAAGCAACTCTATGCCAATAAAATGGACAACCTGGAAGAAATGGACAAATTCTTAGAAAGGTATAACCTTCCAAGACTGAACCAGGAAGAAAAGGAAAATATGAACAGACCAATCACAAGTAATGAAATTGAAACTGTGATTAAAAATCTTCCAACAAACAAAAATCCAGGACCAGATGGCTTCACAGGTGAATTCTATCAAACATTTAGAGAAGAGCTAACACCCATCCTTCTCAAACTCTTCCAAAAAATTTCAGAGGAAGGAACACTCCCAAACTCATTCTATGAGACCACCATCACCCTGATACCAAAACCAGACAAAGATATGACAAAAAAAGACAATTACACACCAATATCACTGATGAATATAGATGCGAAAATCCTCAACAAAATACTAGCAAACAGGATCCAACAACACATTAAAAGGATCATACACCATGATCAAGTGGGATTTATCCCAGGGATGCAAGGATTCTTCAATATACGCAAATCAATGTGATACACCATATTAACAAATTGAAGGAGAAAAACCATATGATCATCTCAATAGATGCAGAAAAAGCTTTTGACAAAATTCAACACCATTTATGATAAAAACTCTCCAGAAAGTGGGCATAGAGGGAACCTACTTCAACATAATAAAGGCCACATACGTCAAACCCACAGCAAACATAATTCTCAATGGTGAAAAACTGAAAGCATTTCCACGAAGATCAGGAACAAGACAAGGATGTCCACTCTCACCACTATTATTCAACACAGTTTTGGAAGTCTTAGCCACGGCAATCAGAGAAGAAAAAGAAATAAAAGGAATACAAATTGGAAAAGAAGAAGTAAAACTGTCACTGTTTGCAGATGACATATATAGAGAATCCTAAAGATGCCACCAGAAAACTACTAGAGCTAATCAATGAATTTGGTAAAGTAGCAGGATACACAATTAATGCACAGAAATCTCTTGCATTCCTATACACTAATGATGAAAAATCTGAAAGAGAAATTAAGGAAACGCTCCCATTTACCATTGCAACAAAAAGAATAAAATACCTAGGAATAAACCTACCTAGGGAGACAAAAGACCTGTAGGCAGAAAACTATAAGACACTGATGAAAGAAATTAAAGATGATACCAACAGATGGAGAGATATACCATGTTCTTGGATTGGAAGAATCAACATTGTGAAAATGACTATACTACCCAAAGCCATTTACAGATTCAATGCAATCCCTATCAAATTACCAGTGGCATTTTTTATGGAACTAGAACAAAAAATCTTAAAATTTATATGGAGACACAAAAGACCCCGAATAGCCAAAGCAGTCTTGAGGGAAAAAAACGGAGCTGGAGGAATCAGACTCCCTGACTTCAGACTATACTACAAAGCTACAGTAATCAACACAATATGGTACTGGCACAAAAACAGAAACAGAGATCAATGGAACAAGATAGAAAGCCCAGAAATAAACCCACGCACCTATGGTCAACTAATCTATGACAAAGGAGGCAAGGATACACAATGGAGAAAGGACAGTCTCTTCAATAAGTGGTGCTGGGAAAACTGGACAGCTACATGTAAAAGAATGAAATTAGAACACTCCCTAACACCATACACAAAAAAAACCTCAAAATGGATTAGAGACCTAAATGTAAGACCAGACACTATAAAACTCTTAGAGGAAAACATAAGAAGAACACTCTAACATAAATCACAGCAAGATCTTTTTTGATCCACCTCCTAGATTAATGGAAATAAAAACAAAAATAAACAAATGGGACCTAATGAAATGTCAAAGCTTTTTGCACAGCCAAGGAAACCATAAACAAGATGACAAGACAACCTTCAGAATGGGAGAAAATATTTGCAAATGAATCAACGGACAAAGGATTAATCTCCAAAATATATAAACAGCTCACACAGCTCAATATTAAAAAAACAAACAACCCAATCCAAAAATGGGCAGAAGACCTAAATAGACATTTCTCCAGAGAAGACATACAGATGGCCCAGAAGCACATGAAAAGCTACTCAACATCACTAATTATTAGAGAAATGCAAATCAAAAGTACAATGAGGTATCACCTCACACCAGTTAGAATGGGCATCATCAGAAAATCTACAAACAGCAAATGCTGGAGAGGGTGTGGAGAAAAGGGAACCCTCTTGCACTGTTGGTGGGAATGTAAATTGATACAGCCACTATGGAGAACAATATGAAGGTTCCTTAGAAAACTAAAAATAGAATTACCATATGATCCAGCAATCCCACTACTGGGCATATACCCAGAGAAAGGCATAATTCAGAAAGACACATGCACCCCAATGTTCATTGCAGCAGTATTTACAATAGCCAGGTAATGAAAGCAACCTAAATGCCCACTGACAGACGAATGGATAAAGAAGTTGGGGTACATATATACAATGGAATATTACTCAGCCATTAAAAAGGAACAAAATTGGGTCATTTGTTGAGACGTGGATGGATCTAGAGACTGTCATACAGAGTGAAGTAAGTCAGAAAGAGAAAAACAAATATCGTATATTAATGCACATATGTGGAACCTAGAAAAATGGTACAGATGAACCACTTTGCAAGGCAAAAATAGTGACACAGATGTAGAGAACAAATATATGGACACCAAGGGGGAAGGGGGGGCGGGGAGATGAATTGGCAGTTTGGGATTGAGATGTATACACTGATGTGTATAAAATTGATGACTAATAAGAACCTGCTGTATAAAAAAATAAATAAAATAAAATTCAAAAATTAAACAAAAGAAAAAGAAATGTTAAAGAAAAGAAAAAAAATTCCCAAGTGTTCATTAAATCTGTGTATTATCCTATGTTCTCTGAACCAAACTGATGCACCAAACAAGTTTTATATGATTCTCTCTATATAGTTTCCTTTTTTCCAAATTAAAATCATATTTCTCTTTCTCTCTCAGTACTACTGAACATGTTTCCATTCTACTGCTGGAATGAGTTATTTACTGAGTCATTCTTGTCAGTTACTAGCAGTAAAATGTTTTAAAGACTTAAGTCAGTGGTCACACAGTGTAAATTCGTTTTCCAGTTACACAGTTTTTCACTGGCTTCATTAGGAAAACATACAGCTGATGGTGACTGAGAAGTTATTATTGTCTCTCTGTTAAAGAGACAAAATGAGAGAGGGGGGCTTCCCTGGTGGCACAGTGGTTGAGAGTCTGCCTGCCGAGGCGGGTTCGTGCCCCGGTCCGGGAAGATCCCGCATGCCGTGCAGCGGCTGGGCCCATGAGCCATGGCCTCTGAGCCTGCGCGTCCGGAGCCTGTGCTCCGCAACAGGAGAGGCCACAGCAGTGAGAGGCCCGCATACTGAAAAAAAAAAAAAAAAAATGAGAGAGGGCCTGAGAGCGAGTGTGAAGCACAGGGGCTCCAGAGCCCAAGCGCAGTGCAGTCACTTCACTCCAGATGCAGCTGAAGGAGAAAGAAGGGGAATGCCAGAAAAGTAGAATGGGACTAATGGACCTGAAGAAAACACGCCGAATGGGTTCATCTTGGTAAATCAGAGTCCAGTATTTACCAGGCAGCAAAGCCCTCAAGAGCACAACATTTATCTAGAAGATACACAGCGCACCTCGGCGGGCTGGCCACACCTCGTGGGGGAGCTAGAGGCACACGGCGCAGAGCCCCCCAAACTGCTTTAACCATCCGACTATGGAGAAGGGGAAAGATGCTTACTTGGGTGTCACAGGAGAAGACGACCTCTTAGAAACGCCTGCTGGAAAATCGCATCTTCTCAGAGGAGACATGAGGCCCACGCTGGGAACGGAAGTTGTTGTTTTTGGCCCCCTCTTCATCTTCTCCGTCTGTAGGGGACACAGAATAGGACGTCCATGGCCCATGACTGCCATTACTTCTACAATTTCTAAAAATACCGCAGATAGAAGCAATGTACAGCTTTCTTTCAGAAGGAACCATACGGAGCTATACTGCTTCTCACAATGGGAATCTTTGCAGAGAAGCACCAGGGGGTCATCATATTTAGGTCATTCAGCTAAAAAAAAAAACCAAAAAACCCCTCAGCCTTAAAACATAAAGACCGCCTTCTCCTTGTTATCTTACAAAAAGCTAACAATGGAACCAGATTATGGTCCTGGACATATAGAAGCTGGAACGAGTACCAAGATATACAATCACTATTAAAAAAAAAAAAAAGCTATAGGTGGGTGCAAGACAGGGAGCTGGGGACCCTAACAGTGTACGCAGTTTAACGGGGACTGCAACCCCTCCATCCCTCTATGTCTTCCCCATGGCCTGCCTCACATGGGCCTCTGTGACTGGCCCGCGGCAGGCAGTCTGCAACGGTGGTCCCCTTCTCTCCCTATTGTGATTTTCCGCAGCAAATCTTCACGCAGCCCCCATGCCTACATACATTAGCCCCTTCCACAGGAATCCACCCAGCAGTAAAACCCTAGGGTCTGAAACATTCACTTCTCCTGTGAGAACCTTGGGATCACACTGGATTAAAAAAATAAATATGGTGTTATAAAATAAATGCCCAATGGTAATGTGGTGTTTAAAATGAGTCCGGATGTCATTTGATGCTCCTTGCTTTAACAGGTGGAGCTCAGTTCCCTTCTCCTCAAGCGTGGGTTTGGTCTCTCTCTCTCTCTCTGATCTCTTGCTCTAGGGGAAGCCAGCTGCCATGTTATCTGGACACTCAAGCAGCTGTCTGGAGAGGTCCATGCAGTAAGGAACCAGGGCCTCCTGCCAACGGCCACGTGAGTGAGCTGTCCTGGAAGAGCCCCAGCCAAGCTTTCTGACGACTGCAGCCCTGGCTGCCATCCTGACCACACCCTCATGAGAGACCCTGAACCAGAAGCACCCAGCTAAGCCATCCTCAATTTCTGACCCAAAGAACCAGTGAGGTAATAAACATTGGCTTTAAGCTGCTAAGGTTTGGGGTAATTTGTTACATAGCAAGTGTAACTAACGGAAGTAGTATGGCATGTATAACTTCTAAACAAATCTACACAATCGGGGGCACCTGCTCAACATCTGCCTTACTGATAGTGTTACCATGACGACAAAAATGTTTAAAGCCCACTGCTGTGGATGAAGGTTGACCTAGAACTTCAGTTCTAGTTGCCTGTAGAGGCAAGACTGGCCCAGAATCAGACATCCTTAAAGAAGCAGAGAAAGGGCACTCGGAACATTCCTTCTGACGCCCGTCCTCTGGAGGACAGGCTATAATGAGGACAAGGGCTTTAGGAATCTGTTCCAAGGCACTAAGATTTAGGAGGGTGCAAAAAGTTAAATGATTTTCAAAGGTTGGGTGCAGTTTTAAACCAAATCTGCCCCTTGAGCAGTCCCTGGAGATAGATGGAAATAGACCCCAGGTCAAGTGCAGGGAGTAATCACACTGTCAGATAAACCAGTCCTGAGGGGCGAGTGGGTATAAACCTACCGGAGAGGCCTCCGCTCCTGCAGGGGCTCCTTTCCCAGCATCTCCTACGCCAGATGTAGATGTCGTCTTCTTCTTCTCGGCATTTCGAGTGGGAGAAGACTTGTAGGAAGATTTAAGGGGGCCAGCAGGAGCTACACGAGGACAGGCATGGGATACTAGAGAGTTACAGTATAAAACCCAGAGACACAGGGAGCATAGACGGAAAAAGTAGGGGGAACAGAGGGTTGGGAAGAACACCACATTTCTGTTAAAATGTGACACGGGCAATCCACATTCTCAAAATACCACCACACTTTTTCTAGTGTACACAGAATAGACCGTATCTTAAAAGACCCCCATACTCAATGCTCAAGAGTCCAGTTCATTTCAGGAGTTCAAAATCTGGGCTTTGGAGCCAGATGGACCTAGCACCATCACCTAATAGCTGGATCACCTTGGGTAGGTGACTTAACCTCTCTAAACGTCAATTTCCTTGTACAGGAGACAGTTAACATAGCAGACCTGACTGCTGTCCTTGGAAGGGCATGTTCACAAGGTTGACCCTTGTAAGCATCTGGAAGCTTGGATTTCAGGAGGGTTCTCACCATTAACTGATGAGTAGCTCACTGCGCCTAAGCTGTCTGTACAAACAACATGACTGATCTTGCTTTCTTGCTCTGAGTCTGGAGTGTGGTATGTGCCTGGCAGGGGGTGCCTACGTGACCAGCGCTGGGCGCTGAGTCTCTAACGAGCCTCCCTGGTTGGCAACATTTCACGCGTGTTGTCGCAGCTCGTTGCTGGGGGACTCAGGCACATCCTGTGTGACTCCACTGGGAGGGGACTCTTGGAAAGCTGCACCTGGTGTCCTCTGGACTCGCCCGTGCGCCAATTCCCCGTGCTGATCGTGCTGTGCGGCCTTCCGCTGGAACATCTCAGCTACGAGCGCCACCACATGCTGAGTCCTCTGAATCCTCCTAGCGAATCACTGAACCCGGGGTGGTCTTGGGGACCCCTGACACAATTGGCGTCAGAAGCAGGAATCCTGAGAAAGACCCTGATTCCCTGATGTTTGGTAAAAGGAAGGAGAAAGGGGTGGAGGATGACGACCCACTGATGCCTGCTGGCTACGGAGCCCCCGCCAGAGGAAACCGCAGCCATCTGAAGATGACCCGTGGAACTCCAAGTGCTGGCTTGCTCCGTCCTCCGGCTGCTTTTGGCCATGCTGGCTTAAGTGAGGGGAAGAGTGCAGCCCAGGTGATGCCTTTAGTTTTCACTTTCTCCTCCAAGTGGAAGTGGGACACAACCTCCTTGTTTTTTTTACCACCAGTGGCTTGGCTGGAATTTAAATTCTGAGTAGTGGAACCAGAACAAGCCTCCATGCCTGGTGATTTTTGCATAATGGAGCCTCTGGGAAAAGGGAGTTGTAAAGAGAGAGGCAATCTCCAGACAGAAACACACTTTTGAAGTTTTAAAAATCAACCCGGAACCACTGTAGATACAGAACACCCCTCCGTGGGGCCCTAACCTGAGAAAACATCACAGATGCTGGCTGGACCATCCGGGTCACAGACAAATGCACACAGGAAAGGGCTCGTTCTCTGATGGGACCATCCGACACGGAACTGCTGGTGGGCTCTCGACTTCTGATGTGGAGCCTGACTGCATTTCTAACTTGTAATTCCTGCCAGAGCTGCAAGCTGGGAAAGGGCACTCAAGGGAGTGTGACCCCTCCGTCCACCTCGACGAGCAGGCTCAACCCACTCTGGGGGATGCACCACTGCTGACGAGACAAGACGTCTGGTGTTTGACTTTCCAGATTGGCTACGGTTTGTTAACAACGGACCGAGAGCCTGACTCTACTTCCCTTGCCCTTCTCCTGCTACGCACACCTCAGAAAGGCAACTTGTTCAATGCACCTGTCCCTGAAAAGGGACTGATCTTTTCTAGGCTGCTCACTGGATAAATGAAGAGGATGGAAGAGACAGGGGGTGATGCAAACCTAGTTTGAAATTTTTTGAAAGTTCAGGATTTTGTCCCAGTTTCTGAGCATGATGTGTCATTCTGCTTAAGTTGGACACATTCTTTTAAAATAAAAATGCTCTTGTCCTTCTTGCATTCAACCCTTCCAGATGAAAGGTCCATGCTAGAGGAAGACTGAGAAAATGTAAAGTTGTGATCATGGAAAGGGGCATGCTGATAACAATGGAGAAAAACAACAAAACCCAGCCCCACTGGAGTGGTGCAGGGGAGGGCCAGGGGAGGGGCATTCACAATCTTTCTCTTCCAGAACTGTTTCTGGGAACTCTCCCTTCTTGCTGAAGGAAAACCACACTGCCTTTGCAAGCTGCTGCCAGCGCTTCAGATTCACACAGATTGCAGGTGACAGCGTGACCTGAGACGGCAGGGGCAGGCCAGCTCCTGCGCAGTCCCCACTCAACACCTCCACACACAGTCCACGCTCGGCCGGAGATGAAGCCAGTGTCGCTTGCAGAACTGTTTAGAATGGACTGCATCAGGCAGTGCCTCTGAAAGCAAGGACTGAGAGCTGGGGGCCCTGTGAGCCTGGACTGCCTGCCCAATGCACATCCTGCGTGGGGTGCCCGAACATCATAAACTCTGTTTCCAGGGGACATGTGTGCTCTCGGGGACTGTACTTGTACCATCACGACACTGCCTCAGCCCTGGATGGCTTTGGGCCAGCTTCATCTTACTGCCCAGCGCTGGCTGGGCCTGAATTGATGCCTCAGGCCAGGTAGAAGAGGTTCATATGGAAACTTACAGAGGAAGCCAGCTGGCTTTCTAAGACAGACCTTGATGGTGACTGGTCTGTGTCTTAACTGTCTAAGTCCAGCACCCCTACATGGCATAAGTGAGATCCACACGGTAGGTTGGCCTCAGCCTGCTATACGAGCTCCTATTGGTAATAATTCTGCTGTAAAGACACCGTGGCCAAGGACCAAGGGGGTGAACTGTGCAGAGAATAACAGAAAAAACACAGCAGGCCTAACTGCTTTCCCTGGAAAGGCCTGCTTACCACGCTGGCCCCGGCATCGGGGAACTTGGATTTGGGCAGAGTTCCCACCGTTAACTGGTAAGAGTGGCTCACTGTGCCTAAGCTGTTTGTACAAACAACATGACTTACGCTGAACACCTGCTTTCCTTCTGAGTTTGGAATTTGGGTACGTACCTGGCAGGGGGTGCGCACGTGACCAGCCCCCACTACAAACTCTGGGCACTGTGTCTCTAATGGGCTTCTGTGGTTGGCAACACTTCATACATGTGCTAATTCATTGCTGGGGGAACGTGTCCTGTGTGACTCCACTGGGAGAGGACGCCGGGAGCCTGTGCCCGGTCTTCTCTGGACTTTGTTCCATGTACCCTTTCCCTTCGCTGATTTTGCTCTGCAGCTTTTTGCTGTAATAAATCATAGCTCTGAGCTCTCCTGGAGAATCATCGAGCCTGGGAGAGCTCCTCCTGCCACATTTCTCATTCTCAAAATGGGGATACTTCCTACTTGCCAGGAATTTTGTATTTGTTTGAGATAGAATTCATACACCATAAAGGTGTACAATTTAGTGGTTTTTAGCATATTTACAAGGTTGTGCAACCATAACTACAGTCTAATTCCAGAACATTTTCAACACCCCCAAAAGAAACCCTGTTCCCATTAAGCACTCACTCCTCTTCCCCCTCCCCTAGTGCCTAGTAACCACTTATTTACTGTCTCTCTGGATTTGTCTATTCCAGACATTTCATAAAAATGGAATCATAAAACTTGTGGCATTTTCTGCCTGGCTTCTTTCACTGAACGTAATGTTTTCAAGGTTCATCATGTAGCATGTATCAGTAATTCATTCCTTTTTATAGCTGAATAATATTCCACTTTACGGATAAACACATTTTGTTTATCCATTCATCTGCTGTTGGATATCTGGGCTGTTTCCACATTGTGGCTAATCTGAATAATGCTGCTGAGAATACTTGTGTACTTCATTGTGTATGTTTTCAATTTCCCTGACTCTATACCAAAGAGCAGAATTGCTGGTTCATGTGGTAACTCTAACATTTTGAAAAACTTGTCAGACTGTTTTCCAAGGCAGCTGCACATTTTACGTTCCCACCAGCAGTGTATAAAGGTTACAATTTCTCCCACATCCTCGCCAATACATATTACAGTTGACTCTTGAACAACACAGGTTTGAACCGCACGGGTCCACTTACACGCAGATTTTATTCAATAGTAAATACTACGGTACTATTTGTGGCTGGTTGAATCTGCGGATAGGGAACCAAGTATACAGAGGGCTGATTATAAAGTTAAATGCAGATTTTTGACTGAGGCGGGCTGGTACCCCCAACCCCTAAATTGTTCAAGAGTCAACTGTATTATCCTTTTTTTCTTTGAATTTTAGCCATCCTAGTAGTGGGAAGTAGTATCTCATTATGGTTTTGATTTGCGTTTCTCTAATGACTAAGGATGTTCAGCATCTTGTCATGCGCTTATTGGCCATATATATTGTATATATTCTCTGCAGAAACAGCACAACTACTTGGAAACAGATATAACTAGGTAGAGGACAATATGTCATCTATATGTTATCTCACTGAATACACTATATCTTGGGAACTGACACGGAGACCAGACATGCCCTAATGTGGACACGGCATTACTCCCTTGCAAAACTCACAGGGAAAACTAGTGCCCATTAATTTTTTTTTTTTTTTTGGTCCCCATTAAACTTGCCATGATGGTTTGATCTGCTTTGGTCAAGGAAGGCTTTTGACGGTGTGGCCCACTGTTGCTTGGACTTCAGTGTGTAGGTCTGGCGGGGCCTGAGAGTCCACCCTCCTACAAGCTCCCAGGTAATACCAACGCTGTTGGTCCATGGACCACCCCTTGAGTAGTGAGGCTCTAGATACCTGTTCTGTGTCCATCATTGTGCTATCTCATTTAATCCTCATGACAATTTAAAATAAGTCCACTTTAGAGATGAGGAAACTGAGGCTTAGAGAGGTTAATTAACTCACCCAAAGTGGTAAGAGCTAGTAAGAGGTAGAGCTGGTTATGGGACTTCTGAGATTGCAGTTTATAGGCTATTTTACCAAACCGTCTTTTTAAAAAAGTCTACTAACCGCCATAGCTCATGAGATGGATTTTTTTCCCCTAATCCACAGGCCCTCACTCATAAAATAATTTACTCACCTCCGTGACACTTGAGAGAAAAGAAATATAGCAACAATAAAACAGTGGTGGGTAGGAAACGTTATTAACCACAGAAGACATTTCATGAAGCCAACAAATGTGAAGCAAGATACAAAAGTTCAGGAATAACTCAAAGGCCAACCAATACCATTTGGGGCATTTTCCTCAGTGTCACCAGCTTGGCCTCTTTTACCTGAGTGACTGGCCTGCTCAGAGAGCATGAGTGCACTTCTGCTTCTGGCTAAAGAAGCCTGTGTGGGTGTCAACAGTCGCATAACAAGAAAGGTTTCCATGGGACTAAGGTGCGTGCGATGAGCTGAGGGACGGAATCAAATGAAAATTTTAAAAAGCGAAATTAAAACAAAACAAAATAAAATGCCTAAAACAACACAGTGCATGATGCAAATCAACTTTTGGGTGGCAGAACGAATGTGGAAAGAAAAAAATATTGTAGCAAAGGATGGCTTTGGAGCTTGTCATAGTAAAAGAAAACAGACGCTGTGTCATTTAGAGCTTGGGAGAGTGTGTTACTTCTCTTGGGGTGCCAGAATTCATTCAACATGCTGTTACAGAATTAGCGTATCACCTGTATCACCCGAAGAGAATTAGCCCGTATTCCAAGATGTCATATGGACTCAAGAAACCATTTACTCACCAAGTAGATCTAACATTGGAAAAAAAGATTACTCCTACAAAACACTTGTTTTAGGCCCTCTGTTAGGAAATATTTCATAACACACTGATTTTGTTAATGTAGAGATATGCATCCTTTCATACTTTTCCCAAGCAAGTAAGGGCAAAAATTAAATCAGAAACATTAAAAAAAATAGCCAACTAATTATCTGCTTTAATGGAAGTAGCAGTATCCATAATCTAAAATTCAGTGACTGAAATGTTATTTTGATGGTTTCGGAACATATTATATGATAATGGATTAACTTTTCAATGACTTCGTCTTCTTTGGGTATCCACTAGCCAGTAAATGGCTTGGGAATTTCAAATTTTCAACTACTAATCCACAAGCAGATAATTCAGTTGCCAACAATATATAATAACATACTGATTATCTCTACACATTAATCAATGCAAATATGAATTTAACATCAACTTGTAACCATATGAATTAATGAAAACCTATGGGATATACTCACAGATGGAACAGCTATACAGAATTAAAAGCATGCAGATGTTTTCTCATTCAGCTCCTAGTTAATTCAAGGTTTCCAGCGCTTACCCATGAACTGCATCAGCGAGCTTCAACACTGACACTTATGGGGTCTCTGACACACATGACAGACCTCTGTGCTGGAGGTGCAAGGTCAAAGCCAGTGGCAAAAGACCAGGAACGCACACTGGCCTCTTCAGAGTCACAAACATCCTCCTGCTCACCCCCGGTGATGACTCGATGTGTTAAATACTCCACTGGCACCTGACACTTCTTCAGTGATGCTTTAAGATACGCATTTAATGCATGGAGAGCTTCCCTCCCTTCCTTAACCTACAGACTCTGAAAGGTAGCAATTCAGACTTTTAGTGCCTTCTCTGAGCCTCCATTAGAACACGGCTGGTTTTATATCTATTCAGTTTCTGGAACTGGCACCCGTCCTATACATACCATCTCTCACCTCAAAACAGAGCGCCAGAAAAGGCCACCCATCCTTTTGCCCTTTTAAAGATTTCATATTAGTTCTGAACTTCTGTTTTCAAAAGAGAAACAGGCAGGCTTACAAACCACAGACAAGAGCAGAGCCCCATTTTTTCCACACATCTAAGTCTCCCACGTACCTCTGCCTCATCAATCCCGCTGTTTCTGGCTAATCAACAATATCGCACCAATAACTGGGCAGTTACTTTTTTAACAGTCACATCTGCCCACTGGTCAATTAACCCCAGGCCAGGATAACGTCTACATGCACTGTGGAAAATGGAAATCTCTTTCAGACTGGGAGCATAGCATGAACTCCTGTCCCTATTCAACAATGACCTGGTTGTGAAGAGCGCGTTGCCACTTTCCAAAGTCCCATTAGTGAGGCCCTGGGGCTCCCACACACAGATCGCAAGGCTAGGAGAATGGGGCTATTTGCAGAAGGCTCAAGAGGGGCTCTCCCAAAGACCGACGTTAACACGCTCACACTAGAAAGAAGAAAACTGGAGAGACCAGGTCTACACGTTCACTTGCCTCGGTCTGGGGAATAGGACATTGTCGCGGTGGATGAAGACAGGCGCTTACTCATGGGAGGCTCCGTCTGCTTTGGCAAATTCATGGTTGATGTTGAAAGTTTGTCACATGCTGCAGAGAAATGCATTAAAGACATTGGTATTCACACCACTCTAGACTAAGAAACACATTTCCCAAAGTGTTCTTCCTGTCCTCATCCACACGCCTCCAAAACCACTGTGGCACAGCACACTGCTTCCAGCTCCCTGCCCTCCACTTGGCACGTCTGGGAACGCCCGGGCCACAGCAGCCATCCATCTGAAGCAAGTTCTTCTCTTCTATTGCTCAACTTTGTGTTTCTCTTTGATTCCAAATGTTCAACCTCACTCAGCTGTTCAACTAAAGCCATGCTAATCCCACCAGCCAACCCTTTCCTTGTGTCCAGGGACTTTTAAGTCAATTCAGACCACACAAAAACAAAACCAACCTGGACCCAGAGACAAAGCACCACTGCAAAATGTTCTACGATCTGACTGAGACTGGGGGAGCTGAAACCGGACTTTTTCTGAGGTTATCTAGAGCTCAGGTTGCAGAGAGAAGTAATTTGTAAAGCAAGGAGCTGTATTTAAAGCAGAACAACCTTTAGCAGTTGGTTTCTTCCTTTTATCACGAGATGGGGTCACAATGGCCCTTTCTCAAAGGCTATGACTGTTTATGGTTAGGATTTTAAAATGTGGTCCTGGGTTTGGTACTCTTAATTCCCCACCGAGAGTGACAGCCAAGCCACAACCGAGCTTGAGGCAAAAGGAAAGATGTGTGGCCCCAGCTCTAAAGGCAGCAAACTCATCAACAATATTTTCAAAATCTACTCTTCTACTCACCTTGTTTTCAAATGAGAGAAGTGTCATGTTTGACAATTTCTCCTGACCAAGTGATGACCCTAAATAATTTTTAAATAACTTAGACTGAAGTAAAATTATCAGACAGTCTGTTTGGGTATAAATAAAATATTTAAACTTAAAATGGTATGAGGTTTCATACACCTACTTTTCAATGTTTCAGTTTGAGTATTTTAATGTTCTGGGAAAAATAACCATTAGAAATTACATAAAACCATGTCTCTAGGGGTACACATTTCCCCCTTTGCCTCAGGCTCCGATATGGCTCAGCACGGTACTGGTCTTTGCAAATTCAATATTTTGTTCATCACAGATTGTTCTTCATTAATTTTGATTAAAATATTCTTTTATCTTGATCACTGAGATTTCTGCCACTCCCTTCAACTAAGTGCTCCAGTCGAGTACCACACTCACCTCACCCTGTCCCAGGGCCCTGGGTGCGATTCCCAAGGTGTCATTATCAACTCTACCTGCCCCTCTCTGTTGGGGGACGGCCAGTGCCCATATGACAGTGAACGCGGCCCAGGCGGCAAAGTCTCTGCTACTCAGTAACACCAATAAAAATTATTCTTTGTCAAAGAAATGCTGGAGACCAAGGATATTTATTCCTAATGCTATAATTTGACCCTCTGGGTGGCTGGGAAATATCGTATCCCTTTTACATCTTGTTTTTTCTTTACCAGTCAAAGATGGGTTGAATTTCTAAAGTCACTATTAAATGGGAACAAGGTTTTGCTAGTTCTATTCTTGACCTAGACCCTAAGACTTTCCCAGGCCTGTATACGAAACAGAGAGCCTATTAGAGAGAGGAAGTCAAGAACAAAGCCAATTTATCTCCTTGTTTGGATTCACAGTGTTAGTACTGGTAAACTCCAACACCTCTCCAGGAATCCATCACATTAATACCCAGAACTCCGTGTAATTATAGGTTCTGGTAACCAGAAGTGATTGAAATACCCTACTACTTAATGCCTAAAAACCAATGCTACATGAGAGCGCTGAAGATCTAAATGCACAGAAGTCAAACACTGACAAGATTTTCAAGGCAGGAGTTAGCGAGCTAAAGATGAAATGTCTCCAGGGCACTAGGATGGAAGGCATGCACGCTCCACGATGACGAACAAAGAAATATGGGCATGTCATTCACTTTCTAGAAAAAAGTTCTAAGGGGTCAGACTAAGAAATCAATTGTAAAAGTGCTTGAGACACACACAGTGATGGAGGAGGGTGACCGGGACAGTCATCACAAAATGCCATGGCACAGTGATGCTCGGATATACCGTTGGTGGACTCAGCAGCGGCGGCAGTGGTCCCTGGGTCCGGAGGGAGGGTGCTGGCTGCTAAACCTAGAGGAGGGGGTGGGGTATTTCCTGATTCACCTACACAGCAAAAAAAAAAAATCAGAGCAAAGACAGGTAAAAGAAAAAAGTCCCAATTGCTGGTTGACTCTAGTTTCTATTAGGAAATTAGAAAAAGTAACTGAGATGGGTTGTTGACGTCTCAAAAAAAAAAAAAAAGAAAAGAAAAGTATATTCACTGACAAAAGGTTAAAAGCACAATACAGCAAAGTCAAGAAACTGTACCACTCATGCAAACCCATTTGCTCTCAGAAAGAGCTGGTGTACAGCTCCCGCATAACAGAATGGCAGACACAGAAAAGACACTAAAAAGAGGGCAAGACCACCCAGGGACTGGTAACAATCCATACATTAAACATTTGAAAATTTAAAGATGAGTATGAACTGGATAATGAAATAAATCAGTCACCTTAAAACAAAACGGAAAGAGCAACAAAAATAAATAATGTGGAGGGAAGAACCCCAGCTCCTTTTAGGGGGGTTACTGCTGCTCAGCCTTTCCCCGTCATGCTGCAGCCATGACTGAGCCTACTGTCATTGACCTTCCCTGAAATTAGGTTACCTCTGGGCTTGCTAGGTGGATCCGGTTAACCAGGCTCTACATTCATTTTCTTTGTTTTTCTTTTGTTTTACCTCAAAGCCCAGTTACTGTATCAACTGCTGTTTGTGAGCAAGAAGAATGAACAGATCCCCTTCGCAAGAAATGCATACACAGGAAGCTTGGCAGCTTTAAACATCACATCCGAAAAAGGTACCTGCAGATCGCTACAAAGCATCCCCAGATCCTGCGGGTGCCAGTCTGCCCGTGATCTCCCTCCTGCCCCAAGATCTCCCCACCGGGCCCTGCGATGCAGGGACAGCCCTTCACTCACCATCGCGTCCTCCGGGCCCTGCGGCCAGTGATGCTCCCCACGAGCACTTCTTCTTCAGCTCCAGCTGCTGTGTGCGCTCCAGGGACCTGCGCATCATCGCCTCCAGCCGCTCCTGCCCGGTTCACGCAAGAGAGAGCGAGATTAACCACCCAGCCCCGCGGCACTGCTGCACCTCCGCGCGGGGTGGGGGTGGGGAGGTGAGTCACCAGACGGGTCTCTCTGCTCAGCATCCAAAACCCAGGCACTTGTGCTCTCCCCACCACGCCAGCGCCTTCTTAGTGGGCGGAGAGTAAACAAGGCGGCTAGCGCTGGCTCCCAGCCCCAGCACCTCTTCCCTCTCAGGGGAGAGGCTGCTGCCGCAGCCAGGCCTTGATTTGTTTAAGAATAATGCCAGACAAGCATTAACTCCTTGAGGCCTGTCCCATCCAGTAGAACTGGAATTGTGCTCTAGAACCAACTGCATCCTCTCTTGTTGACAAGCATCAAGGACTATGATTTGAGTAAACCGAAATATAATTTGAATTTTAATAGCCTTAAGCATAACTCTTTGGGGGGATACACCATGACTTTGAAGTCCATTTTGCAAAGTCCCATTTTCCTCTTAGAACGTCTTAAAGGGGAATTAATTGTTTTCTACATTATAACACTTTTCTGCTACGTAGTATCTGGGGATAATACTGCATATTTCAAAATTCAAGAGAGAAAAGTAGAGAAACTTCTGTCCACAAAATCAAGCATCTATGCATTCTCAGAGCTAGACGCGGGGGGGCGGGGGGAGGGAGGAAGAACTAAACAGTTTTTTAGCCAGAAGAGAAAAACCACCAGGCTTCTCTCCTAACAGAGCATTTATCAAAAGCACTCCCCTGTATTCACCAAATTGTTCTTTTCATAAAGTTGGGCCTGACGGCTGGCAAGTCTTTCCCTGGCACTGCAATGACACTGCAAATACCAAATCCGCTCCCTGCCTCCATTGGAGAAGCCCCACAGGGTAAGCGGTTACACAGACACCTTTTCACCCTCATAAAACCCCATCCTGAGGTGCTGCAGGAACTGGGCTAATCCTAGCCCAACTTCAAAACAAAAAGATGCTATTTTCTCATGGCTTAAATAAACAAGCAAGCAAAATTAATTTAGGGCAGCACCAACCGAATGACCGTGACTTAAGGATCGGGGAAAGGCTCCTTTATTTCACTCACTAGAAACACAAAAAGGTCACTTAGGAGGTGCCTGGATCTATCCCTTTTGTCCACACCAGAGGGATGAGATGAGCATTCTCCACATCTCAGCTGCCTCTGCATAATTTTTCCTCCGAATAGCGCTTTGCTAAAAGACAGCTTCTCCAGGGACCTGTGAGCAGAAAGGGGATTTCTTTCCTCCTGTAAGTCTCGGGTTTGTATTTGCTATTAACTGCGCTCTAGTTTTTGGTTGAGACTCTACAATCATGAGTGTGCACGTCCTGGCAGAATCCTGTTCTCAAGACCCTGGCCCATTAAATTCTGACAGCCAGCCCCAGCGGTTTGTCTGAGAAAAGATGAGGGCTTGGAGGAACTAGAACTTCTTGACTATTTGAGGACTGAAGTCTGATCACTCAAGACTGGGGCTCGATAGTATTCCTTTATATGGATTTAACATCAATTATTTAACCAATGACCTGATTTTTTTATATCTTCATTGGAGTATAATTGCTTTACAATGTTGTATTAGCTTCTGCTGTACAACAAACTGAATCAGCTATACATATACATATATCCCCATATCCCCTCCCTCCCACCAATGACCTAATTTAAGTGTTGAAATCTTTCACCTCAGAGTGAATTTAGTATTGAGTGGGTTATGGGAGATTGCCTACATGTCAGAAAGACCTCACAAGACAGTCCTTGGGCTTCCCTGGTGGCGCAGTGGTTAAGAATCCGCCTGCCAATGCAGGGGACATGGGTTCGAGCCCTGGTCCGGGAAGATCCCACATGCCACAGAGCAACTAAGCCTGTGTGCCACAACTACTGAGCCTGTGCTCTAGAGCCCACGGGCCACAACTACTGAGCCCACGTGTCACAGCTACTGAAGCCCGTGTGCCTAGAGCCCATGCTCTGCATGCAACAAGAGAAGCCACTGCAATGAGAAGCCCACGCACCGCAATGAAGAGTAGCCCCGGCTCGCCGCAACTAGAGAAAGCCCGCTCACAGCAACGAAGACCCAATGCAGCCAAAAATAAATAAATAAAAAATAAATTTATTAAAAAAAAAAAGTCCTTCATCTACTAGGAGGCAATGAGAACAAAGAACACCAAGACTCATGGCCAACCGAATCACTGAATAGCTATCTAGGGGCATAGTTTTAAGGGAATGTTCATCCAAAGCCAGACCTACTCCTGAGCCTTTCGGTTACCTTTAGAAAAAATACCTCTGTCATCTACCCCTAACCCACTGAGCTGCTCCAAATTCTACCATTAGAGATTTATTCCTTTGAACTGTACGTAGACTTACGAAAATGATGCTATCCCTGAGAGAAGACACAGTCACTCTGTGTCACCCACTTTTGGAGAGATGATTAAAAATAGGTGGTAACCAAGCTCTACGGTAAGGGAACTTATAAAACCCAAGCTGTCAGAATGGGATGTTTCAAACATGTCAAAACCAAAACTGGTTCACTTCACTCTTATTAGAGGTTAGTCCCATATAGTCCCGTATTACCTAGCATGTGTGTGTATCTTTCTGTTCCTTCATGTGATGGAATGCAAAGAATTCTAGTTTGGGATCAGCAGATGTGAATTCAAATCCCACTTCTGCCTGCTACTTAGTCCCATGACCCTGAGTTAATCGTTTAATGTCATCCTTGGGCATTGGTTCCCCTGTCTATAAAATGGGTATGATATTACCTATATTACAGATCATTCAAGTCGACAAGATAACAACTAGCATAGTAAGTCCTTAACCAGTGCTAACTGAATCTAGGTTTGAAGAGGAGGATTGCTAACATGGCAGTTTAGAGCACTAGTTCTCAAATGGGAGTGAGTCTGCATCAGAATCACCTGGAGGGTTTGTTAAATCACCAGTTGCTGAGCCCCGCCCCCAAAGTTTCTGAGTCAGCGGGTCTGAGGTGAACGTGCTGACAATGCAGTCCTCGTAAGTTCCCAGGAGATGCGGGCGCTGCTGGTGCTGGGATGGTGCTGAGAACCACTGGTTAGAGGAAAGGCTGAGCGTCAGAGAGCGTGTGCGAGAAAGTTCAATCACATCAGAAGAACGGTGTTAATAAATATCACAGCTGCATACTGCAATTCCTGCCAAGTTCTGGCTCTCCTGAGGATCATGTGATGATCAACAGAGGAGGGGGAAAGGGCAACGCAGATTATTGTCCCTAGAATATCCTCTGTTGGGTGGGGCTTAGTGGAAGGAAGGAATGAGGGCAACTCACCCTTGACCCCTTGAGCTCTGGCCCTAGACCTGCCTGGATGAAGTGAGAGGAGATCCACGACCAAGGTAATGCACTGAGCTGGCCGAGCAGTATGAAAGGCCTCCAGCAGGGCTTGGCCTGGCCACTGTTACCCAGACAACTGTCTCAGGCAGGAGTGGAGGGCTGACTGTGCCTTTCCCACTGCCCTTACTACATGTGTTCTGGGGATGACAGCACGGGGACAAGCCCCCAAATGGTCCTAAGCAGGGCTCCGTGGAGGGCCCTTCTCCCTGCAAACAGACGTCCACATCTGGCCAGAAAGCCACGTAATCACCATGCCCCATGCCAGCCAATGCCCTCTGAGAGCAGTCAGCTCTCGGCTTAGTGAAGTTTTCGCTTAGTTGAGTTCAGAAAGTTCTCATTTTTACACCCAGCCTGGTGGGTTTTGTTAGGTATCAAGCAAGAAGAATATGAGAAGTTGTGATGTGTTCAAGTAACTTACAGAGATGAAGGTGCTCTTTGAAAGAGGTCTTTCCTGGTCTTCTGTTTTGCGTGAGGAACATGGAGGTGGCTTCACCAAATACCATTTTCCAGGGCCCCTAGTCACGAAGCTATACTTCCCTGAGTGGAGAAGGGGTAAGCGCATTGTGCTGTCAGCCTTAACCCAGGCAGATGACAAAAGCTTGTTCCAGAAGCTTGATTCTTGGGAGCTGTGTGGCATGTGAAGATTGGAAGAACCCACCTGTAGGAGAAGGCGGGCCTCCAGCGAGAATGAGCTCAAGGTCAGAGTGTCAAGTGGACACTGGACTCCTCCTTCGCAAGGACAGGCCTGACCAGCTTCCAGCCCTCGACACCTCTGGGAGCTAGGCCAGCTGTGATGCCCACTTCTGTGTTGGTGGAGAGGAGGCCTCCAGGCCGAGTCTGGGGCTCACCCACACAGATGTGGGGCGTTACCAAGAGCGACATCATGGAAACAGTCCTAGGCACATGGAGCCAGGGCAGGGCTGGTGGGGGGTTGAGGGGTCAACACGCTTCTTATGAGCTCCTAATATCAGACCCACAGAGGCAGGAGTTTGTGGGCAATGCAAACACTTTCCAACAAGCTACAGAAGCAAAATGGGACAAACCATCTTCCTGCGGAGGCTTCTCCCTGGTTGACAGAGACAGGCCCTGACAAAAAGGACTTAAATCTGGCACTAAGAAGAGGATGGAGAGTCTCCACAGCCATGTGCCAAGCAGGTAGCAGCCCTCCCAAAGATCTCCAGCGAACCACGGGGGCAAATGCAAAGGCTTTCCTTTGGAAAGGGCTCCCGCAGCAGAGACCTATCTGTCCTCTCCAAAGATCACCCATGAGAATGCCAATCGGACCTCTGCACTAGCAGAGCACTGATGATGAGGTGATTAACAGGCCAGCCTGCATGGCGAGAGTCCCTAAGCTCCACCTGGGTCTCCGGGGGCTCAGAGGGCAGGAGCAGGTGGTGGAGGGAGCCCACTGCTTCCTCCGGTTGCTCTACACCCATGGGAGGCCCAGCTCTCAGCCCTGCTCTGCCGTGTGTGGGGAGAAGAGGGGCGCAAGCTCGATCTGTGTTCGTGCTGACCACGGGCAGGCAGCCTGCCCCACTCCCCACCATCACCACACCAGGGGTGAAAGGGAGCACACAAAGCAAACAGGAAATTGTCCGAAGCACAGCCACTAACGAGTCAGCTGCATCAGGACCAATCACCTGGCATGACATCCCCTCATCTGTCACACGGGTCCCTCAAAGGTGGACCCGTGTGACACTGTCAGGTGTGGCAGAGGCTCAGGAAGCGTCTCCCGTGACTTCACAGCACCCCTTCCTAGAAAAGGCAGTGACACACATTCCCTGCAATCAGCAATCCTGCAGGAGGTCAGGAGTGGAAATGGAGAGAGCAGGGAGAAAAGAGAGAAGCTGTGAGTCAAGGAAGGGAGAATGGGAAGTTAAGGGGCAAGTCCAGCACTCACGACAAATACCCAGGCTGAGAAAGGAGAGATCCGCCCCGTCACTGAAACAGCCCCAACGCACTGTGGCTTTTCTCTTGGTCTCTACACTCTGTGCCATAATCTTTCCTGGGTAGCTCTCTCTTGACCTTGCTTCAGCCGGGGTCAGCTGAAGACACTGAAGGGAAGCTAACATTTCTGAGCGACTACTCTGTGCTAGGTGCTTTGCTGGCACTTTCAGAAGTCACCTCTTTTAACTCCTATGACCACCTCTGTTTTGGGCTGAGGAGACCGAGCTAGAGGGGTCTGAGACTTGGCCCTGGCTGCCAGCTGCTTAGTGGGAGGGCTAGGATTTGCACCAGGAGCTGACAAAGGCAGACAGTGATCGGGCTGCGAGAGCAACAGCGACTGTGGCTAAGACCCTGGCTCAGGCCTCCATTCACTAAGAGGAACAAAGAAGCCGCCACTTAAGCCTGTGCTCTGTGGGCAAAGATGGGTCTAATTCTGTGTATGTGAGCATTTTTGTGTTTTTTTTTCAATTAAAAAAAGACAAAAGGGTAAAGACAGTGATAACAATTCATAGATTTAAAAAATACTGAATTTATACCAACATCTCTGTATCTTATAGTGTTGGCGATTAACAAACCTCTATATTGTTCATACTAAATGATGAGTCACAGTTTGTTATACAGCAGAAACTAACACAACATTGTAAAGCAATTATACTCCAATAAAGATGTTAAAAAAATAAAATTTAAAAATTTAGTAAGATTTTAAAAAAGGAAAAAAAATCTAAAAAAGAATGAATATATGTATATGTATAACTGAATCACTTTGTTGTATACCTGAAACTAACACAGCATTGTAAATCAACTGTACTCCAATTTAAAAAAAGAATTAAAAAATATACAGTTAAAGGGGCTTCCCTGGTGGAGCAGTGGTTGGGAGTCCGCCTGCCGATGCAGGGGACACAGGTTCGTACCCCGGTCCGGGAGGATCCCACATGCCGCGGAGCGGCTGGGCCCGTGGGCCATGGCCGCTGAGCCTGCGCGTCCGTAGCCTGTGCTCCGCAATGGGAGAGGCCACAGCAGTGGGAGGCCCGTGTACCGCAAAAAAAAAAAAAAAAAAAAAATTAGAAAATTAAAAAAAATTAAACAAATCCTTCATTCAAGGGTAATTCATTCAAATATCATTCCCATCTATTATTA
Source organism: Stenella coeruleoalba (assembly GCF_951394435.1). Taxonomy (NCBI): domain Eukaryota; kingdom Metazoa; phylum Chordata; class Mammalia; order Artiodactyla; family Delphinidae; genus Stenella; species Stenella coeruleoalba. The sequence goes on from NC_137152.1 coordinate 16,062,912, forward strand.
CTTACAATAAATATTTACCTTTTTGCTTACTAATCATGTATTAAAATTTGCAATACATTTATGCTTTTACAAGTGGTAAAAAAATAAAAATAAATGAGTCACTATACTTTATGAATAAAAAATGATCATCACCTGATACAAGGCTATGATTACACCCTTAAAATACACTTGTTAAGAAAATCTGTACCCCAAATATGCTTTCTAAATATATTTTCAGAGTTTAGTAATAAAGGACTCTGTCGGGATAATTACATTCCATTTCTTTTTTAAAAGATAACTGGAGAGAAAGGATGATTAAAGCAAGAATATGCATTAAAATATAAACAGACTAGCATGTCTGTATCGGAAGGTAGACTATTTGATTTTCCAGCAGTGAATACAAGGTCATGTTATCCTCCACCCTCACAGCCCGTCCTCCAGCCTCGTGTCTGTCCCGGAAGCACAGACTCCCCAGCTAAGTTGAATGGATCTGTCTCTTTGTTCCTGTTCTAGCGTGAACTGCGGAGCCGGCTGGGGCCCAGCCCTCACCTCCTCCTCCCGGAGCTTCTGCTTCCTCTTCTCCTCCACGGCGGCCCTCTTCTGCGCCTCTCGCTGCCGCTGCTCTTCCAGCTTCCGCCACCTCTCCTCAATTTGCTTTTCGTACTGGAGCTTGGCTCTCTTCTGTTTCTCCAGGATCTGCTGCTCCCGGGCAGCTGGGGGAAGGAAGGCAGAAGAGAGGTGTCATTACCAGAGCACTCCACACCATTTGGATTAATACCAAAAACGCAGAAGAGTGACCCCCAAAAAAGAGCCCGGTGGGATCGTAGGCTGAAGTGACTGAGATGAAGCGTTCTGGCGCCTCCGCCACTAGCTGGGTGACCCTGGACATATTAACCACGTCATCTCTCTGCCTCAGTTTCCTCCTCTGTGAAGTGGAGATGTCACATGTGCAACATCACAGTGTTGTGGAGACCGAATGAGACAATGCACGGAAAGTGGCCACTCACTGCCCCTGCACGTGGGAGCTCTGCCTGTCATTGCCATCAAGTCAGACTCATCCCAATGGCTAGGCCACACGCAGGATTGAGAAATGAGAGCTATCAGGGTATCTTCACTCGGGACACGTTAGCTGTACACACACCACGCACCAGACGCTGAGCTGGCTGAGGGTAAACAGAAGACGATGAACAGGATCGGCCGGCCTCCTTCCTGAGACATTTACTAAGGGCCTTAACTCCACCTGGCCAGGCAGGCAAGGGTTCCCTGGAGGATGCAATGTCTGGGCCGACCAGCAGGAGGCACTCAAGGAGTAGGATTTGAAAGCTCCTCATCTGTCTCAGTGCCCTGGGGAAGCCACTCCACCTTCCTCGTGGCACCCTGTGGGGAACAGGTTGGACGAATCTGTCTATAGCCTGCAAGAGGTATGACAGCCTTTCTCAATGGGTTCCCTGTCCTAATACAGAAATGGCCTTCGGTGCCGATTTCCTCCATTTCCCCGAGCATGGCCCTTCTAGCTGCCCTGGGAAGAGGCCGCCTGAGCGGCCGGGGGCGGTGACTGTCTCGTTCTCCAGCATCCTACCCACAGCTCTAGCGCAGTGCCAGTAACAGAGGTTCAACGCATGCTCAGGGAGTAAATCAACTGTCCTGAGAATTATATAACAACTGTGAACGGGCCAGTGGCAGTGCGGGTTTGCTCCCAGTTTTCCACGTTCACCTAGCAACTGTCCCAGTTCTCTTCCCATTCAGTCACAAATTTCTAAGGGTCTTGAGAAAAGACATCATCACATCTCCACTCCCTTAGACCTAAACAGCCAAAGTGCACAACTTACCAAGACATTTTTCCCTTTCTTCTCGTCTTTCTTTAGCTAGTCGTTGTCTCTCATCAGATTTTAAAAATCCATCCATGCCTACAAGAGAGAAAACACGATGAAAGACTTCACTCTCCCCGTCCGCTGAGTGCCAGGGACCCCCTTGGCCTGCACCCTGGGTCTGGCCGCACGCACACATCATCCAACAGCAGTGCTCCGTACCACACACACGGCCCGATCCTGAGAGCCGAGGGGCAGTGGCTCCCCCACCAAGCTGGGCTGGTAGTGGCCCAATGCCAGCCCCAGAGAACCAACCCTCTCCCTAGTCCTCCGTCCCCAGGCCTAGCCTCACAGGGGTCAGAAGGTGCAATAAGTGACAGGTCTGGCAATGTGCAGAGAACCCACTGGGCCTCCCCCCATCCGGCTCCCAGGGGAAGGCAGAAGCACAAAAGTAGACACGATTATTACACAGACAGATTATCTGACTTTCTGGAAGGAGCCAACTGCTGAGGGACATGTATGAGCTCCTCAGGTGAACACTGAGAAAATACAACACTCAAGTTTGATTTCGTTTCCGCTAAGTTTGCTCCCATATCAGTCTTAGCATTTTAGAATCACAAAGAAGGAATATAACGTACTCCTGTTTACAGTAAGTCCCCTACATACGAACGAGTTCTGTTCCGAGAGCACGTTCGTAAGTCCAATTTGTTCATAAATCCAACAAAGTTAGCCTAGGTACCCAACTAACACAATCGGCTATATAGTACCATACTGTAACAGGTTTATAATACTTTTCACACAAATAATACATAAAAAACAAACACAAGAAGTAAAGAAAACCTTTTTAATCTTACAGTACAGTACCTTGAAAAGTACAGTAGTACAGTACAACAGCTGGCATACAGCGGCTGGCATCGAGTGAAGACGCAGGAAGAGTTACTGACTGGAGGAGGGAGAGGAGGTGGGAGGTGGTAGAGCTGAAGGATCACCAGTAATAGGAGACGGAGGGCAAGCTGCAATTTCACTCACGCCTGACGTTGATGGAACGCACGTTCACAACTTTGAAAGTTCGTAACTTGAAGGTTCGTATGTAGGAGACTTACTGTACTTGTTACTTAAATATCCACAACAAATAAAATGGAACAAATGGCAATTCCCCCCAAGTCCGGGAAACATCCCAGGAGCTCCGCATCTCCACCCATCTTCTACAGGACCCTAAAGTGCTTTCTGAATCAAAGATTAAATGACCTTCATGGCAGTTTTAGGATTAAAAATAATTTATTGCACTTGGTCACAACTGGTCATTCATGCGTATTACTTATATAATGGTCAAGGACCGCATTCTGGAGAAATCAGCTTTAGTGTTACTACAACTGGATTCACCTTCCCAGCGCCTGGGCCCTCCTCCGTGGTAGTGTCACAGCTGACTTCATAGTGTGCCTCGCTGCCACAGTGAGCTGTGCCCTTGTTAGGGATGTTCCTGCCACTGCCCAGGAGAGGGACCTGGAGGCTTGGACCGCAGTGCAGGCAGCAGGAATGCAGATGAGGATGCACGTGATAAACAATGGCTTGTCACGATTCCCCACGAGCATCTAATTTTGCAGCCTGGATGATGCAGCAGGTATATTAAAGCTCAAGAGAGAAGTCCTGGAAAATAAACCTGACTACAAGTGCCACTCCCCACGTTTGTTTTTAGTCAACTCTTTTTTGTTTAAACTGAAGTATAGTTAATTTACAATGTTGTGTTAGTTTCAGGTGTACAGCAAAGTGATTCAGTTTTATTTATATATATATATATATATATTCTGTTCCATATTCTTTTCCATTATAGTTATTACAAGATACTGAATATAGTTCCCTGTGCTATACAGTAGGTCCTTGTTATTTATCTATTTTATGTATAGTAGTGTGTATCTGTTAATCCCAAACTCCTAATTTATCCCTCCCCCCATCACTTTTGGTTATCATAAGTTTGTTTTCTATGTCTGTGAGTCTATTTCTGTTTTGTAAATAAGTTCATTTGGGTTTTGTCAACACTTAATCATTACAATGCTACCGACGACATGAACAGCATCAAGAATTTAAAGGCCCAATTTCTCAACTCATCAATGCTGGCCTCCCCAATCTGACCCCTTTTCCCCACATCCCTTGCACCTTTTTATTTTTTAAAGATAGTAAGGAAGACTTTATTCAAGGGGGCTACTAGAATGAGGGTTTTTTTTAACATCTTTATTGGGGTATAATTGCTTTACAATGGTGTGTTAGTTTCTGCTTTATAACAACGTGAATCAGTTATACATATACATATGTTCCCATATCTCTTCCCTCTTGCGTCTCCCTCCCTCCCATCCTCCCTATCCCACCCCTCCAGGCAGTCACAAAGCACAGAGCTGATCTCCCTGCCTCGCACCTTTTTAAACCCCACTCACCTTCAAGACCCCACGGTTTCTGGCTGGCGGAACCCTAAGTTCATTCTGCTTGGCTGCAGAGCGCTCTCAGTCTCCCTGCAGGGAGGGAAGGGCTCCCGAACCAAGGGCGGGTGTGCATCTCTGGGTCGCCCGCTCGGGCCACATCCCACCCCCACAGGCCTCAAGGTGCACACACAAAGCCCAAAGGCAGCCACGTGGGCAGCGGAAGGGGAGCAGGGAGACAAAACCAGGTTTCTCTTCAATGATCCTCTAAACATTTTCAAGCTCTAGTCTCTACCTTAAGCGTTTGATTAATAAGGATTTGTTCTGTGTGAAAAGCTACAAAGAGAAGCCTAGGCCACCTGGACAGATGCTGACATCAGCACCCACATCAACTCCTCGGCTCAAGCATGACCTGTCACCCTCTAGATCTAAGATACTGCCTGAGAACCACCGAAAGTGTTGTTCAAACAGAAGAAAGAAAGAAAAACTGAGGGAAAAGGGCCAAGCACATTTGAAACTGGCCATGTTGCCTTGAGGCTTTACTAACAGAAGGCTGTTTGTTCCAGGGACATGCATGATTTTAGGCTGCCCCCTTGTGGGCACTTGTAAGAGTCATACCTTCAAATCATTTCCTTTCCAGAAAATCTTCATTATCAGGCTCCTTAGTCATCACCTGCTTCGTCATAACGGGAGGCTACAATCTACGAACCAAGTCCATTGCTTGAATTTACTCGGCCCCATCACCCCATGATGACGGAGATACTATTATGATCCTCATCTTATAGGTACAGAAAGGGAGGCACAGAGGTTAACTTGTTCAAGGCCACACCATCAGAAAGTGGAGACGCCAGATTCCAACCTAAGAACCTGACTCCAGGACCCACACACACTCTTAATTACTGCTTTCCCATGCGGCTCTCTGGCAAAGGAGGAAACTAACAGCTCTACCTTAGCACCCATGAATGAAACCTTCATGGCTTTCTGAGACCCAGTACTGTACGCCGGGAACAAGTCCCATCCTTGTCCCAGGAATGTGCATGCAAATTTGGAGAGAAGTGCAAGTCCAACTCATTAGAGAAGTACCAAGTAGGCACTACTGTGAGCCAGGCACTGGCCAGCTGGGCACAGATGTGCTAATTATTTGCTTCCCCTTCAAACTGATGGTTTGGAAATGTTTGGGCGCTGGGTAGGGAAAGGGGGTAGCCAGATGGCCCTGGGGGCAACAGGGCCAAGCCATTCTTTTTTAGCCCCACTGAGTGGGGTGGAGTGACCCAAACAGCCCAAGGTGGGTAACCTGGAGTCTATGCCGTCATATGGCAGCCACAAGCCATGTGTGTCTGTTTAAATTTAAGATAATGAAAATTAAATGCAATGAACAGTTCAGTTCCTCCATCACACTGGGCCCATTTCAAGCACTCACTAGCCACATGAGGCTGGTGGCTACCGTACTGAACAGTACTGGACCAGGAGCCTCCAGGCTCACTCTTGTGATTCTCACCCTTCACACGTAACTGCTCTGGGACACAGATGAATAAGGAAACTCTCAGAGTCCAAACAGGGTTGAGTTTTGCTGGGTGAGTAAGGCCGGGGTAAGGCCTCCTTCCCCCACACAGCATCTGCCTCTCCTGATTAAAAGAGAACTATCAAGCAATCATTTCCAGAACATCCATTTGAAGAGAAGCCAAATAATTAACTTACATCTCCAACTTCCACCTTGTGATCCCTGATGACCCTCCAGGGACCCCTGCCAAGAGGCCCTGGGCTTATCCCGAAGGAAGAAAGGGTAGAGCACAAACCAAACATTCCCTATGTGTTAGAGGGCGTGGACCTGACCTGTTATTACCACTACAACAACGCAGCCAGAGAAATCAAGGTAGACTATGATTAACAGACCCAGGGCAACTGACCTTAATACACAAATGCTAACAATACCAGGAGACCTCCTCTAAAGACATGGTAGAGTCAAGAGTTAATGCTGAATTCGACTCACAAGGCAGTCTTCTTTCTGTATGGCCCGAAATCCTAGTGTTGTACCCAGTCGTCCTTTGTCCCTTGTATTACATGTGCACATGTATTGTCTCTCTGTTATTAAACCAGAGATCCATTTTACCCTTGAACCCCATGAGAACAGATGGAGAAGAGATCAGTGCTTGCCAGGGGTTAGGGAAGAGGGGCAGAAGGGAAGTGGTGGCTACAAAAGGGCATCACGAAGGGGCCTTGCAGTGACGACTGTGCCGGCGTCTGCAACCCTAGCTGTGAGAGTGGACTACAGTGCTGCACGTTAGTACCACTGGGGGAAACTGGGTAGAGGGCACACGGGGTCTCTCTGCAATGACCTCAAAGTAGAAAGTTTAATGTTTAAAACTCTGGCCCAAGTGTAAAGCCCTGGGAGGGACCCAAAGACAAAGGGGGAACAAGGGACATGTTCCCAGAGGTGTCCTACCTACCAGAAGCACAAGGGGAACCCATGTCAGAGCCACCCCTGGCCCAGTCTTGATGTAGTAATGCTTCCCAGGGCAACAGCGCTCAGGTAGTGTGCACCCCGGAAACGGAGGCCTTTTCCTGGGCAATTCACCCCTACAGGAAATGAGAATCAAACAGGATACTGAGCAGCCAAACAACTATTTTATGTGAACAGAACAGCATAAAATTTCATACTTCACTGAACTGCTCTGGCTTGGAGTAACTTCCCGTTATCCTTGGGCTGTGGCAACACATTTTTTAAAAACTAATTTAAAAATGAATTTTATTAGCCTGGGGTACTCTCCCACTAGAATATTAATGAGCTGATATTAGTCAATTATTCATGGTATGTAATAACCATTATCGAAATACAAGGTTTTTAGGGGAAGCCAGCTGTTTTCAACTTTTAAAAATTGATTGCATTAAATGAATTTTAAAGTAACGTCCCCAATCACAACTCACATCCATGCAACTGCAACGTCCAGACAAAAGAAAGGGAACCGGGAATGAAGAGCTCATCAAATAGGAAGTCCAATGCCTGCCAGCCCCCTCCTCTGGGGTGCCTGTCCTTCCATGGGCCGGCAGGCAGGGATGCATTCACACCTCCACGGTGACTCGTTTGTGCTGTGATGATCTGTCTAGGGCATGGAGACCACTGCTTCTCAACTGTGGCTACGCAATGCAATCACCTGGGGAGCTTTAACAACTACAGGTGCCTGTGCCTCCCTCCCAGAGACTGGCCTTGTCGTCTCAGGTGTGGCCAGGGTGCTGGTGCTCTGAAAGCTCCCGTGTGATGCTCATGTGCAGCAGCAGGACTGAGAACGCCCCTAGCCTGATGCTCCTCCCACTGGAACGTGGGTCAGAACCACCCAGAAGGCTTGTGAACCCAGACTGCTGGACGGCACCCACCCCCAGAGTGTTTCATGGAGCGGGCCTGGGGCCGGCCAGAGAATGTTGTCCAGGGCCCACACCTTGAGAGCCGCTGTTCTAGACTATGCTGATTCTGCAGGGCAAGGCCCTGCCTGTGGCTCCTCTCTGGATATCCAGAGCTCTGCTAAGTGTTGGCTCAAAGAGTGGGCCCCAAAACATGTCTGCAGAAGGAAAGATCGGCCACCTGCCTGCACCCCACACACACACAGCGTTTGCCATGGTTGTTACTGCTCCACATGCTACTATCTGAGCCTGTTCATCTGCTCCTTGCCCTCGAATCCTCAGCACCTTGCACAGGGTATTCAAATGTTTGCTGAATGAATGGCCATGAATATTACGTCCCATTGATGGAAACCTCCCCATTTGTAGAGCATTTAACCATGTATCAGAAGTGTCCTTAAAAACAAGGAGGACTTCCCTCGTGGCGCAGTGGTTAAGAACCCACCTGCCAATGCAGGGGACACGGGTTCGACTCCTGGTCCAGGAAGATCCCACATGCGGCAGAGCAACTAAGCCCGTGAGCCACAACTACTGAGCCTGTGCTCTAGAGCCCGCGAGCCACAACTACTGAGCCCACGAGCCACAACTACTGAGCCCGCGTGCCTAGAGCCCATGCTCTGCAACAAGAGAAGCCACCGCAATGAGAAGCCCGCACAACGCAACAAAGAGTAGCCCCTGCTCGCCGCAACTAGAGAAAGCCTGCACGCAGGATTGAAGACCCAATGCAGCCAAAAAATAAATAAATAATAAATAAGTTTATTTTAAAAAAAACAAGGAATATTTTAAAACATCTTTGCAGACATTATCTTGCTGAATCTGTGCAGGAAATTCAAAGGTAAAGAAAGGAAGGCAGCTCCCCACACGCCCCACCCCCACTGAAGCTGAAGTGAATCTTTCCTTTAAATTCCATCACTGCTCTGGGGTCCTTCCCTCTCTAGTTCATGGTCCTCAAGCACAGGAAGCTCCACCCTTATAGGCCCTCTCTCATGGCCTCCCTTTCCAGTCCAATTAGGATATTAGCCTCTCGACAGCAGGGCCCATGAATGTCCCATTTCTTCTTGTAGCCCTCAAAGAGCCTAGCACGTGGAAAAGAAGAAGTAAAACTGTCACTGTTTGCAGATGACGCGATACTATACATAGAGAATCCTAAAGATGCTACCAGAAAACTACTAGAGCTAATCAATGAATTTGGTAAAGTAGCAGGATGCACAATTAATGCACAGAAATCCCTTGCAGTCCTATACACTAACGATGAAAAATCTGAAAGGGAAATTAAGGAAACACTCCCATTTACCATTGCAACAAAAAGAAGAAAATACCTAGGAATAAACCTACCTAGGGAGACAAAAGACCTGTATGCAGAAAACTATAAGACACTGATGAAAGAAATTAAAGATGGTACCAACAGATGGAGAGATATACCATGTTCCTGGACTGGAAGAATCAATACTGTGAAAATGACTCTACTACCCAAAGCAATCTACAGATTCAATGCAATCCCTATCAAATTACCAATGGCATTTTTAAAAATTAATTTATTTATTTATGGCTGTGTTGGGTCTTCGTTTCTGTGCGAAGGCTTTCTCTAGTTGTGGCAAGCGGGGGCCACTCTTCATCGTGGTGCGCGGGCCTCTCACTATCGCGGCCTCTCTTGTTGCGGAGCACAGGCTCCAGACATGCAGGCTCAGTAATTGTGGCTCACGGGCCTAGTTGCTCCGCGGCATGTGGGATCCTCCCAGACCAGGGCCTGAACCTGTGTCCCCTGCATTGGCAGGCAGACTCTCAACCACTGCGCCACCAGGGAAGCCCACCAATGGCATTTTTTACAGAACTAGAACAAATCATCTTAAAATTTGTATGGAGACACAAAAGACCCCGAATAGTCAAAGCAGTCTTGAGGGAAAGAAACGGAGCTGGAGGAATCAGACTCCCTGACTTCAGACTATACTACAAAGCTACAGTAAGCAAGACAATATGGTACTGGCACAAAACCAGGAACACAGATCAATGGAACAAGATAGAAAGCCCAGAGATAAACCCACGCACCTATGGTCAACTAATCTATGACAAAGGAGGCAAAGATATACAATGGAGAAAAGACAGTCTCTTCAATAGTGGTGCTGGGAAAACTGGACAGCTACATGTAAAAGAATGAAATTAGAACACTCCCTAACACCATACACAAAAATAAACTCAAAATGGCTTAGAGACCTAAATGTAAGACCGGACACTATAAAAGTCTTAGAGGAAAACATAGGAAGAACACTCTTTGACATAAGTCACAGCAAGATCTTTTTTGATCCACCTCCTAGAGTAATGGAAATAAAAACAAAAATAAACAAATGGGACCAAATGAAACTTCAAAGCTTTTGCACAGCCAAGGAAACCATAAACAAGACGAAAAGACAACCCTCAGAATGGGATAAAATATTTGCAAACGAATCAATGGACAAAGGATTAATGTCCAAAATATATAAACAGCTCATGCAGCTCAATGTTAAAGAAACAACCCAATCCAAAAATGGGCAGAAGACCTAAACAGACATTTCTCCAGAGAAGACATACAGATGGCCCAGAAGCACATGAAAAGCTACTCAACATCACTAATTATTAGAGAAATGCAAATCAAAACTACAATGAGGTATCACCTCACACCAGTTAGAATGGGCATCATCAGAAAATCTACAAACAACAAATGCTGGAGAGGGTGTGGAGAAAAGGGAACCCTCTTGCACTGTTGGTGGGAATGTAAATTGATAGAGCCACTATGGAGAACAGTATGGAGGTTCCTTAAAAAAGTAAAAATAGAATTACCGTATGATCCAGCAATCCCACTACTGAGCATATACCCAGAGAAAACCATAATTTAAAAAGACACATGCACCCCAATGTTCATTGCAGCACTATTTACAATAGCCAGGTCATGGAAGCAACCTAAATGCCCATGGACAGACGAATGGACAAAGAAGATGTGGTACATATATACAATGGAATATTACTCAGCCATAAAAAGGAACGAAATTGAGTCATTTGTTGAGACGTGGATGGATGTAGAGACTGTCATACAGAGTGAAGTAAGTCAGAAAGAGGAAAACAAATATCGTATATTAACGCATGTATGTGGAACCTAGAAAAATGGTACAGATGAACCGGTTTGCAAGGCAGAAGTTGAGACACAGATGTAGAGAACAAACGTATGGACACTAAGGGGGGAAAACTGCGGTGGGGTGGGGATGGTGGTGTGCTGAATTGGGCGATTGGGATTGACATGTATACACTGATGTGTATAAAATTGATGACTAATAAGAACCTGCAGTATAAACAAACAAAAAACAACTAATACTAAACTTTCTTTGGGTTATTTGTATGGAAATACGTTAATATAAATGTTTCAGACACTACATGAAATTTCTAAAAATCTTATATGTTCTGGTATAATGTTATAAGTCATAATTCTAGTTATTACTTTAAAATGTATATCTCAGAAATAACTAAATTTCCTTGTCAACTGCATTATTATGAACTTTCATCAAAACTTTAACTGTGGTCAGTTTTAAGTCTTTTGTCACTTACAGACAGTTCTGGGTGTACTCTGACGCTTTTGCAAAAATGTTAGTGTGAAAGGGTTTCATCTTCAAGGAATTCATGGAAAAGACTCTGACAAGTACAGGTTTCTGGTAACTGACTATACTGCTGAACTGAATGAATAAGCATTTTCAGAACTCTAATGGGAAACTGATGAACTCATAAAAGTGCTAACAAAAGATCAAGATAAAAAAATTAATTACATGGGACTGAGTGAACTGATGAGGATGATTATAATTTTTGTGACTTTCTGTTTGAATAAAAAAAAATCCCACAAGGACTCAGAGGCAAAAAATATACAAATCAATTTTCACTGCAGAGTAAAGGAGCTGTTACAGTGGAGGATTACTGGACTGAATGTCAATATTATGACATCATGTTTCGTGTTTGGTAATTGCAATCATTGTTGCTTTTGTTGTGGTCATCCATTTACAATACTTGGTGTCAGTTTATCTCTTGTAAAAATAAAATACAGTGTGTGTGTGTGAAAAAAAAAAGAGCCTAGCACAGTATTCTGTACACATTAAGTACTCAATAAACGTGGAGGTCACGAGCACCTACTGTGTGCCAAGTCTGAGTGTTAAGACACATATTTGCTTATTTCCCACAATCCTATGACAGCATCAGGTCAAGGACAATCACTCCCACAGCCTCTGTATCACCTGACCCACTATTTAAACTTCAGAAGCCTCGGTTTCCTACACTTCCAAGGGACACAGGACTCTAGCTTGGGGGAATCATCCTCTCGGAACACATCACCACGCTGTGAGAATGCCAAGTCCCACAGCAGGTCCTGGGGAACGGCTCCCATCAATCAGGTGCAGCAGAGTTCCAAGCCAACATCAGCATCAAGGGCCAGCCTCGGAGTGCGCACTGTGGCCCTCCAGCTGCCCTCTCAGGAGAGATCTCAGGCGAGGACCACCCAGCCAAGCCCAGGCAGCACACAGATCCCTGAGAGAGAAGGCGGCATTCGAGACCGCTGAGTGTTGGTGTGATTAGTTACACAGCGATGGAGCCGGAAAACCAGTCCACTGATGAACCACAAGCCAACAAGCAGCACTTTCTGATCTCTCAGCATGTGGGACCCAGATGACGCCCCAGACTAGTTGGCTCAGTCTCTCCTGCTCGCGACCCTGGCCCTCAGCCAGCCACCCGAGCCTCAGCCAGAAGTGTCCCAGTGACGGCCTGTGTGCTTCCCTCGGTCACCACACCCCAGAGTGGCTTCCGCCACTGCCCCAACAGCAGCGGGCGACAAGGAGCGACCCCAGCACCTGGACGGTAACCAGGCCAGACCTGCAGAGGCTGCCCACCAAGGCCAGGAAACATGATCCAGAGGACAAAGGGGCGAGCCCCGAGGCGCTCGCTCTGACTGAGACAGGAAGGCGACAACAGAGGAACTGTCTGCCCTTCTCTCTGCCAGTGACATACTCCGAGCCACAGGGAGCCACGCGCCCTCTCTGGACACGGCCCGTGGGTCCGAGCACCCAACCGTGTTTGGCTGCACAGCCACGGTCAGCTTGACGATGTGGCACCTTTCATTTCCCCCCGTTTCTCCCACGGCTCATCCCCTTTCCTCGCCCCAGCTCGGTGGAGGCATTCCCCTCAGGAAAGCATCGGTACATGTAGAAATGGAGGGAAACTGAACACGAACGTTCACGGCAGCATTATTCACAGTAATGACCGCAGTGTTCTGGTATTAAACAGTGGCGACAGTTACACCACATGTACTAAGACCCAACCCACTGAAGTTCACACTTCAAAATGGTGAATGTTATGCTATGTTATGTGAATTATACTGCAATAAGAAATTTTCAAAGAGAAAAAGACAAAACCACCTCAGCGTTCAGCAACAGGGTTTAAAATCCATAGCCTAGTTAATCTCATCTGTGGCCTTCTTCCAAGTCTCCCAGGTTACTGGTTTTACTTTTTCCTCTCAAATATTCAGATGATATATCTGGTTCCAAGAAAGCAGCTTTTTTCAAATAAATTTATTTATTTTTTTGGCTGCGTTGGGTCTTCGTTGCTGCACGCGGGCTTTCTCTAGTTGCGGCGAGCGGGGCCTACTCTTCGCCGTGGTGCGCGGGCTTCTCTCATTGTGGAGCACGGGCTCCAGGCACACGGGCTTCAGTAGTTGTGGCAAGTGGGCTCAGTAGTTGTGGCTCGCGGGCTCTAGAGCTCAGGCTCAGCAGCTGTGGCGCACGGGCTTAGCTGCTCTGCGGCATGTGGGATCTTCCGGGACCAGGGCTCGAACCCGGGTTCCCTGCATTGGCGGGCAGATTCTTTTAACCACTGCACCACCAGGAAGCCCCAGCAGTTTTAATGTAACATAAATACAAGTGGTTCATTTGACTATGTAAAAATCATCTATATCCCCATAAAGTGTCTTTGCCACACCATCTCAAGAGCTTTGTTATATTGTGTAAAACTGGGAAGCAAAAATGAATGTTGACAAGTCTGCTGTTTGTGAAGAAAAAGGGGGGGAGGGGATGAAAAAAATTTGTCAATAAATAATGTGTTGTGATAAACTGTTATTGTGATTACATGAAATAATGTATGTGAAGAACTTTCCATTGTAATAAATGCTCATTAAATATTCACGGCCATTATTTTTAGGAGGGGGGTTATACTTCGAGATTAAAGAAACGGAGACTCAAAAACGTCAAGTGACCCAGCCACTGTCATATTCAGTGGGCAGATTCTCCTTATCTCTCTGACCCTTAATCCACTGTGATTTCTCCTAGACTCTGCTCTTCTCCTGGGGGAGGGGAGGCAGGATCAGATTGAGATCAACGAAGGGCAGGAAGGTAGAAACTCCAGGCAGGGGTAATGGTAATGGTATATGCAAAAATATGTTAGAAAAATAAGAGGTAAAGTCTGAAATCTCACTGAAGTGCAATCCTACAAATGGGAACTGAAAATCAGTTGACAGAACCTAGAACCTTTTTCATCTTTGCATAATGGTATATTGTTTTTGTTCAGAAAGTGTCACATATTCCTGCCTCATATTTTCCAATTAAAATCTCAAAACCAGTTACAATCCCATAGGGTCACTAAACTTTCCATTTAAATTTCTTTCACTGTGGAGCTAAATCTCCATTCCTAGTAGGTCCTGTTGGCATCCATCCGTACTTCAGGATGACTGCTGTAATGCAGTGAACTGTGATGAAAAGCCACAGCACTAACAGGTCAAGAACATTCTTATCTGGAAACGTGATTTTTCTCCAAAATGAAGTTCAAAACCATTAAAGGCACTCTCTGAGAATATTAATAAATCAATCCTCAATACTGTTAAAACCAGGGCTTAATCATACCAGTGTATGATGCTCAAAAAACCCTAAAAAGTAAGTTTAATGCATGATTGGCACTTTCAAAATCCCAAATCATGGAATTTCGGGTGGAAGAGCTCTCAGGGGTCCAATTCAACCCTCTACTTGCTTCAAGACAGAGAGATGGGTTTGCTTTTTCTCCTCCACCGGAAAGAGAATCATCTTTATCCTCTCAGCTTCCTCCATTCTGCCATCCAACATGGTGGATCAGTTCTTGGGCTTTTGTTATACAGATGAAGTATGTAGGCAGAAAGGGTTTCAGGACTTCAAGAAGCGAATCAGGTTTGATACGTCGACATTGGAAAGGGGAGCAAAAGCTGCATGAGGGGGCAAATGAGAGAAGGAACTGAGAGATGGGGGACAAGGGAGTCTGGAGCCATGTTAGGCTGCGTCTGGGGAGAATTGTGCCTGGAAGGTGAGCACAGGAAGGGTTTCGGAGACTCTCAGAAGGGTGTGTGTGTGTGTGTGTGTGTGTGTGTGTGTGTGTGTGTGTGTGTGTGTGTGGTGTGTGTGTGTGTGTGTGTGTGTGTGTGTGTGTGTGTGTGCGCGCGCGCGGGAATAGGCAAAGAGCTGTAGGTTAGAATTCAATCCTCTGACACTTTTCTAATCTCCCGTAAAGATCTGAATTGCTTTTGTTCTTTTTTGACTACTGACTTCTTTTTCTTTGGCTACCACATGGCGTTCTAGTATTTATTTGGGATATTTATTTTAGAAACAAATACCTAGGCAGGAACTAACCCCAAGATAATTGCAAGGTTACAGAGACCCTTCAGTGGCCATTTATTCCATTTTCTGTCTCTGATGAGAGCAGAACTAGGTGGCTTCAACTGCAACTTGCGGTTTGGGAAGATGTCATTTCTCCCAGTAGCTTACCTGAGAATTTTTGGTGGGGGGCAGAGTAGGGAGCATGAATTCAGGGATGCTCAAGCTTTAGCACATATCCAAAGAATTCCCTGGAGGGCTTATTTAAAAAAGGTTGCTGGGGGCTTCCGTGGTGGCGCAGCGGTTACGAGTCCACCTGCCGATGCAGGGGACGCGGGTTCGTGCCCCGGTCCGGGAAGATCCCACGTGCCGCAGAGCGGCTGGGCCCGTCAGCCATGGCCGCTGAGCCTGCGCGTCCGGAGCCTGTGCTCCGCGACGGAAGAGGCCGCAACAGTGAGAGGCCCGCATACCGCAAAAAATAAATTAAAAAAAAAAGTTGCTGGGTCCCACCCCAAGAGCTTCTGATTCAGTGGGTCTGGATGGGGCCTGAAAATCTGTATTTCTAATAAGTTCCCAGGTGATGCTGATGCTACTTTTCCCGGGACCATCCTTTGAGAACCACTGATCTAATCCATTTCTCACCTACTATAATCTTCTGAATTGGCTTAAGTTCTCTTTTCATTGGAGAGAAAAAGTCACTATTACCCTATCACCATCAAATCCATTACTTCCAATGTGCCTCTTTCAAGGATGATGTCATAATTTATACTTCGTAAAGAGGCAGGCCTGGAACTAGCATTTATGTTCAAGAGCCATTGACTATTATAGGATAAAGATGTAGATACCCAGGTATCAAAATACATTAAAAAAAATGTATACAGGGCTTCCCTGGTGGCGCAGTGGTTTAGAATCTGCCTGCTAATGCAGGGGACACGGGTTTGAGCCCTGGTCTGGGAGGATCCCACATGCCGCGGAGCAACTAGGCCCGTGAGCCACAACTACTGAGCCTGCGCGTCTGGAGCCTGTGCTCCACAACGAGAGGCCGCGATAGTGAGAGGCCCACGCACCGCGATGAAGACTGGCCCCCGCTTGCCACAACTAGAGAAAGCCCTCGCACGGAAACGAAGACCCAACACAGCAAAAATAAATCAATTAATTAATAAACTCCTACCCCCAACATCTTCTTAAAAAAAAATGTATACAGATACCAAAAAGTCCTTGAAAAGAAAAGTGGAGAAATAGGGAACTACATAAGAATATACACAAATCTAAGCTGCTGTTATGTTTTTATAAAATACGCTAAATTCCTAGAAGTTTCCTTTAAAACAACTAACTGAATTAAATTTCCCAGAAAAATGTAGATGTGATAAGAGTATTACTAAATGATTTAAATGCTTCCTGAATGATTTTCTTAAATCACAACTGCACAGCTATGAGAATGGCCAGTTGTTTTTCTTAAAATATTTATTTATTTATTTGGTTGCATCGGGTCTTAGTTGCGGCAGGCGGGCTCCTTAGTTGTGGCTCACCGGCTCCTTAGTTGTGGCATGCAAACTCTTAGTAGTAGCATGCATGTGGGATCTAGTTCCTGGACCAGGGGTCAAACCCAGGCGCCCTGCATTGGGAGCGCAGTCTTAACCACCGAACCACCAGGGAAGTCCCAGAGAATGGCCAGTTTTTTGTTTTTGTTTTTTAAAGTGCAGAATTGGGTGAAGTCCAAACAATCACGAAGAGTATAGCACTTTGACACTGGGTCAAACAATAATGGATCTCGGATCGCATCCTCCTCGCCCTGGAACCTGGAACCTGGCACATAATCGTCACCAATCCACACCAATTTCATAGGGTTACTGGAAGAAGGAAAGCACAACAGCGAAGTCCTATAGCAACTGCTCTAAGACTCCTCCTCTGCAAGATGGAGAAACAGCAGTGCCTTTCTTACAGTGACGATGCAATAAAAGCTCACAGGCAGGCACTGCTGAACCGTATCTAGCACACAGCAGGAGCAGAGCAAATCAAGCTAGTCTAGCCTGCCTGTCCCTAGTTACTGCTCTCCCTCTTCTGCTAATGAGGTCTCCTGCACACAGGCCTGAAAACCAACCACACTACCTTTCCTAACGTGGGTGATGAGACAGAGCGCATGCAACGCTACCAGGCTAAAACCACGGTCAGCATTCCTTTTCTATAAAAATTACACTAGAAACAGGTATACATGCCGTTGATTTCTCATCTTCTGCAAAGGTTATAAGTTACCAACCATTATTTATGTCTACACATGCAGACATGCCCCTTCCGGTAATTCAGTAGAAATGAGATCCTGTCTTTAGTAGGACAAGTAACTTCTTACTAAAAAAAGAATACATAGATGACATTTCACAAACACTAATTGTGAAGGCGGCATATGATGACGCTGTTCTTCACCATTTCAACAGTAAACTGCCTAGTTATATTCATATACACGTAATCAGCCAACCCAGGAACTCCTGCCACAGCAACTCAAAATCCCAGAAGCAAATGAAAACACGCCAAGTTATAAAATTCAAGTGCACCCAGTTTGGGGAACTGTACAAATGTTCATGGGCTAGCCTGTTTTCTTCTAAAGGTACCATTTATTAAGCACCTATCTCCTGCCTGGCATTACACTCTCCAAATGTTATTTCATGTTCACAATAATCCTAGGAGGTGAGACATACCCCCATTTTGCAGATGAAGAAAGTAAGACCCACAGAGGTTAAGACCTCTGTCCAAAGTCACAGCTGCTGAGTAGCAGTGCTTGGATTTGAGGCCAGTCTGGCTGACTCCCAAGCTGACACTCATCAACTCAATACTGAGAGGGAAGGCCACCTGAAGGAAAGAGCACTGACCTAGGGATCTAGGTGCCCAGAAACTGGGAGCTGTTCTTACCGGGATGCACAAAGGAGCGTGGTAAGAAAAGGAGCTCTGCCTGGATTCTGTCAAATCCCTGCCTAGCAGGCACTTAATAGTGTGACCACTGGGGAAGCGTCCAAGCCTCAGTTTTCTCACAGATTAAATAGGGATAATAATAGTACATGTGTCATAGGGTAATGTGAAGCTTAAAGGAGAATATCTGTAAAGCTCTTCGCACATACTAAATGCCTAATAAATATTAGCTAACGGTATCACCATCGTCGTCATCATTGGTCTAGATATGGCCCTTAGGTGAAACTGTAAATACAAGTGCTTAGGGCATATTAAGCTCTCAGAAAGCATTAGTGTTCATCGGTATCATTGTCACCATCCCCCCATCCACCAGCACGGCTACTACTACAGTCCAGAACTAGCCCCGATCTCCCTGATCTTTAAATCCTGCTTTCAAATCAGCAGTCTGCAGCTTGCCCCGAGCCCTCCCAGGCAGGCTGGGCCCCTGACTGTTGGAGGACTACCGTGCTAATGAGGGGGAGCCTGGGCCAAGACAACGTATGCATTTGTTAACCTTACCTGATGGCACACCTGAAAGGTGTGCGTTTTAGTGTATGATACCTGTTTTTAACGCTACAACCATGGCAACAACACACAGAAAAGGCAAAAATTCAGTGCTGGCTGACCTGCCACATTTCATTAGTGCCCAAGGCTGCAAAGAACAACCCTGGATCTCCCAGGCAACCGCATCCTCACTGCAGCTCCGTGAAGGGGTGAGAGGACTTGGACTCCAAGGGCAGCATGGGATGGGAGACAGGAGGTACACCTCAGCAGGGCTGGCGTGGGAACGGAAGTCACCTGCAAAGGCCCAGGGACCGGCTCGAGCTGCAGGGCTCTTCGAGAGCACCTGGTGATTTCGGAGAGAAGGGGTCTAACAAGCCAGCTCCTTAGTTCTAGACCCTGCCGTGACAGCCGTTCTCTTCCAGGGTCACCTTACCTGCCATTCTCATGCCTTTAACTGTCTCCACCCTACACCAGATCCCAGCTACCACTGTGCAAAGAGGCCTGCCTCTTTCTTCAGCCACCAGAAGAACTGTCTCCATTTGGATCACTTCCCCATTCACATGTAAAGCTCCGTCCTGGATGCTTCTCGGAGGCTCCATCTGTGTGGCCTGTCCAATAGTGCCGCAGTCAAGGGAACTGGAGTAATCGCTTCGCATCTCAGAGCTTCGGGCTCCTCCTCTACAAACAGGAGCATCACCACCTACTTCCCAGGGTTGCGGTTGCAGCGGGCAGGGGGGCGCTGTGAAAACACTCAGCAGCGGGAGTCACAGTTGGCAGTTGGCTCCCTTCTCCTGATGATACATGAGGACACAGACCAAACAAGCTGTGGCAGCCACGCACTGGGCCCCGGGCCCCAGGCCACGGAATCTGAAGCTCCACCCTTCAGTCTCCCCAAGCACCCCACAAAATTCCCCCAGGAACCCCCCACAGCTTCCTAAGAGGTCCCAGTTTCCATTCTAAGACTTGCTCTGCTGGGCTGCCAATTCACTCAGAAGGTGAGGTGAACAAAGCCAAAGGTAGCTAAAAGAAGGCAACCGACAGCTAGAAAAATTCAACTCGATTGATTATCTACTGAGCACCGAGATGCACAACTTCCCTCCCACCCTGTCTCCTCATCTGGGAAGCAGGAGTTACCTGGACTCCTGTGTTTCTACAATAAACGTAATACACATATGTATCATTTCAAAAGGACCCAATATGCACATCACACTCTGTTCACAACATGACTCGTTAGTTAAATGAAACCTACATAATTTCTCCTCTGCCCTTCTGGTTCTTGGCTGGGACCCCCTGTAATACAGACAGAAGTTTATTAAATATATACGTCATGTACACATAGGAGATTCTCAGGAAAACAATAACACGCTCCAAGACGGCCCGAACCACCACCTTAAATACCATCTGCAGCTAAAGACAAAGGGAAGATGTGTGTGTGGGGTGGAATTCATGGAAGGTGAGAGGAGGAAGTGTCTGGTAAACACAGGTTGCCCTGCAATGCAGATAATTCTCTCAGATAGCTGTCTTCCTAGTACAGGCCCCCACTTGCTAATGCAGATTTCCTTTACAAAAACGGTAACTTTTACTGTTTTCAGAGCTTCTCTGGTGTCTGTAGTTTCTCAGAATAACCCTATGCCAAAGAGGATATTTTGGGTGGCGTATCCTGCGCCCCTTCACCAGCCAAGAGCGGGGCTCGCCGAGGTAGCTGGGTGGCTCCATGCTAAGGGCCAAACTCCCAACCTCCTCTCCTCCACCTCCAGGCTCCCCTGCTCTGTGTGCCTCTCATCATCACAGAACCACCTGTAGCCACAGGCATGTGGACTCAACCCATCCAGTCCAGGGTGATGACCCAGAAAGAGGGAAGTGGGGACTGGCAGCGGAAAAGGGTGCGAACACGGACAGCAGAGCAAGCGTAGAGGTTTCTCCCATGGACGGGGCACGCAGGACCAGGCGTCTGAGGTTGGCCTCAGGGTCCTTTAGAGATTGAGAAGCTCTGACACAGGGAGCTTTGGCATGAGCATCCAGAGGCTAACCTGCTCCAATCAAGGGGTAAGGCTCCAATCTGCAGACAGAATGACCTTTGAAAAGCCCTCCTATCCCCCAGCAAGTATGGAGAAGAAGCTGGGTTCAGTGCCTGAGCGAGCGTGAGTGCTCTGGAACCAGGCGGGCTCAGGTTCCACTCCCACAGACATCCTGGAGCACCATGGAGAGGGAGATGGAGGGGGAAAGGAGGGAAACGGGGGAGGAGGGAGGAGGGCGGGAGAGACAGAGACAGAGACGGAGACAGAGGGTGTGTGCGCACGCACTGCGCTCAGAACGCCGCCTGCTGTGCTCAGTAAAGGTCAGGCATCACTATTCCTAAGCCTAACCCAGGACTGTCCTTCAGTGGTGGGCAGAG
Organism: Stenella coeruleoalba; assembly: GCF_951394435.1. Taxonomy (NCBI): domain Eukaryota; kingdom Metazoa; phylum Chordata; class Mammalia; order Artiodactyla; family Delphinidae; genus Stenella; species Stenella coeruleoalba. The sequence goes on from NC_137152.1 coordinate 16,083,955, forward strand.
GCGGGTTCTGGGGTTGCACACCACAGGGGAAGTGGTTGTTTACATTGGGGACTCAGAAAGGCCTTGGACATCTGCAAAGAGCGCCAGACACGGGGGAAAAAAGATCACTCTTCTTATTTGCTTTTTTCAGCAACAAAGTACAAGAAACTTAAAAACTTCTCTGAAACTGTGGACTGAATCCAGCAGGTAAAAGCTGGTAAAGGGAAATTAACTAACTGTAGCATTCCCATTATTAGTACTGCCATTTGATGTTCTCTTCAGGGTGGCGTGTATGCTTAATGATGATGAAAGTAAAACATGTGTAAAGGATCTCAACGGGTCACTGGAGACCCTTCTGGCCAATCTTCATGCCACTCCTGGCCCAGGTGCCCATCAGATCCCGAGTCCCTACTGTGAGAAGAGCTCCGCCCTTGTGCATGAGCGAGGCAGGCCAGAAAACCCCTTATTCTGTCCTTGTTTCCAGAGTGTTTCCCACACTGATATGCGCCAGGTGTTGGGGGTCTCTCCACCCTCCCTGTTACAGGGTTGGCAGGAGTCTTCAGGCCCCCGCAAGAGGACAGCACCTTGTCCCCCGGCTGCCTGCTTCTCCTCGGTCACCTCACTAGGGTCCAGACCTGAACTTTACCACTCCTGAGCAACGCAAGCATCCCAAGTGAACCCTCCTCCCGCTGCAGACCCCTCTATTCGCAGTCTCAGCTCTGGGCGGCTCAGCCCCACGTCGGAGATGGCCCCAGTTATGCCAGCACAAGGGGCCACTGACAGGGCTACCGGAACCGAACCAGAGGCATCAGTGCGGTGCTCGAGGCTGTGGCTCCGAAAAGATCCCTCAGTTTACAACAAAATACAAAGGGGAAATAAAGAGGCTAGAAAAAAACCATCACTCTTTGTAGTGCAAACAATTTGAAGGCATATTAAGAATTTTGCAAGTTGAATTTTGAAAGGAACCTCCTGTTCCTTTTCTCCCAGAAAAGCACGCCTAGCAGGGTTGCTTGGCTCCGTCCCAACCTACAGGCCCTGCATCTGGCGTCCTTACACGAGGACCATCTTCAAGGGCACTTTGAGGCCTTGAGGCAGAAACAGCTTCCTGGCTCAACTAGATTCTTTTCAAGTCGCAAGGGCAGAGCGAAATGTGTGCCCTCACTCAATGTCGTCGTGCAGTGCAGTCTGGCGTGCCTTTCTAACGGCCTTGCAGACTTCCAGCTTGCTAATTAAATCTACCCCACTTCACCCCATCTAAATACCTCTTCAGAAAACCAAAAGGCCCATAAATCTTAAAGTTCTACTTATTGCTGCTGGCGGACAAGTTTATTTTGAAAACAGTAAGACTGCAGATTGTGAGGCTCACAAGAGAAAAGGCAAAACGTGAATCTTGCTCTTTGTTTCTGGGAATGAGTTCTGCAGAGTAAAACAACAAGGCCTGCAGAGGTGAAGTCCCAAGGTTTGCGGCTATGTGCAGGCTTCTCTTTGGGTTGTTCACGGAAGAGGCCCCTGCCATTCAAGACAACGCCCGACAAATGCCCTTTTGTGCTCTACAGCTGTGTCTGAGCGTGGCTGCCTTGCCTGCTGTGGCTGTCACTGTTTCTCTCCTTTCTCATGGCGGGAAGATAGAAACATACATGTATTTTCAAATCCTATTTAAGCATGGTAGCCCATCACAGCAACCCAGTTTTGGATTCACATTATTTTAAAGCTTTTTTGAAAAAATTATTTTATTTCATTTTTGTTTTCGGCTCTCTTGGGTCTTTGTTGCTGCGTGCGGGCTTTCTCTAGTTGCGGCGAGCGGGGGCTACTCTTCATCGCGGTGCACAGGCTTCTTCTCGTTGCGGTGGCTTCTCTTGCTGCGGAGCACAGGCTCTAGAGCGCAGGCTCAGTAGTTGTGGCGCACGGGCTGAGTTGCTCCACGGCATGTGGGATCTTCCCGGACCAGGGCACGAACCTGTGTTCCCTGCACTGGCAGGTGGATTCTTAACCACTGCGCCACCAGGAAAGCCCCTCACATTATTTAAAATTAGCCAGATTGTCACACTTTAAAGGTCACTACACACATTTCTATTACAGCTGACTCCAAACCAGTGCTTACGTGACCACTGCCTTTAAAAACAGCATGCTATATGGTCCTTACACTCTAGTACAGGGGTTCTCAACCAGGGGTGATCATGTCTTCTAGGAAACACTTGGAGATGTCCAGAGACATTCTGGGTTGTCACGAACTGGGGGGAGGCATGCTACTGGCATCTAGTACATTGAGGCCAGGGATGCTGCCCTGACATACACACTAAAGAGTTACCCAGCCCAAAATGTCAGTCGTGCCGAGTTTGAGAAACCCTGCTCTGGTAAGCTGCGCTGCCTGTAGGAAGTAGAAAAACCTCCTCTACACTGAATACAGCTTGGTTCCTGCCACATCAATATGAAAAAAACTAGAAAATGATATATACAGAATAAACATGATTCTCACTTGGGCAAGTTTGTTAAAAACCATAGCAATTTATAGTAATATCCACTGTATTTTTTAAATTCTTCTCCAAAAATAGAGCATAAATATCTTACAGGTGTTTGACAGCAGCAACAGGCACAACTTGTTCCCCTAGGTAGGCTAAAGGCATTAATAGCAGCGGTAAGGGTTTTGTAACAGTCATCATGGAACAAAGTGTCCCAGTGCCTCTTTCCTGGACGGCAGCACAGTGAAACCACGGTGCTAATCCACAAGAGAGGCAAAGGCAATATAATTACAACAAATATCCTGCCCTTATGGGGGGGATCAGAGAAGAGGGGGGAAAGAGAGATGGATGAAGCAGCTCTGATTCCTGTTAAATCCCATACGCATTTGAAAAGTGGGTTTGCTTGACTTGATCAGCACTAAAAGGAAATCTTACGTATTTCATCAAAGTTATTTTAAAAATACAGCATTTCACTTTGGGCACTTTTTTACCATAAAGAATCAGTAAAATGTAGGTTGCCTCACGACTGCAGCCACTGTGTCCCTTTTTATAGTAACAGGAAGGACGTCTCTGTTCCCAAGGCAACCCAAGGTTTCACTCATCAATACGGCACCGAGCACTTTCATGGAGCACAGTATCAATCTTCTGACGTTTCAAAATTGGAGTTCTCTGCCTAGGACAGGGTATGAAGGTCCCCCCCACACCACAGCTGAGATGGGTACCAAACATAAGAAACAAGGTCAAAGAGCAGGTATCGGGTAAAACACTTTCTGAAGTTTTCGTCCAGGTGATCATTCAAGCTGATGACAAGGCATTCGGTCCATCTGGCTCTCAGACCTTCACTCTTTGCAGAGAGGCGTCCACTGGGAACATGTAAAAGCTAAAGGCAGTTCAAGTACAGGGGAGCCCTGTGGTACAGCCTGGTCCTTCTTGGAGCCCTCTGCACACTGCCCTTTTGCCCTGACCTTCACACCGCTGAGGCCATCCCTGTACCCAGTCCTGTCCTCCCAGCCCACCCAGGTGGGTCCAGGGCCTGACGCACAGAAACCCTGTCCCCCCATGTGAGCTACACCGTGAATGAATAATCCAGATGAGGGTTCATGGGGATATGAACAGGAGCGGAACGGAAAGGGGAGAATGCGTTCTAGCCCAAAGAGGTAGATGCTACACAAACAGGCATCGGTGATAGAAATAGCAAGTGGTAAGTTTGGTCGTAAAGGAATCTGGGGAGCTTAGAAAATAGCTAAGGAGACTAACGATGGTGATGACAATGACGACGACGATGATGATAAACGACATCAGTGGTGCTAGGCCCAGTCCTAAATACGTTACATTCTAAGCTCATTTAACTTTCCCAACAAATCTATGAGGTGAGTACTATTATTGACCCAGTTTTCCAGGTGGAGTAATTGAGAGGTTAAACACCTTTCTGGGGTCACACAACTGGTAAATGGCAGAGGTGAGATGCAAACTCAAGCCGTCTGACTCTAGAAGTACAGACAGGGGGCTTGATAGCTGCCTAGAGGTGAAAGGCAAGGCACTGCCTTAAAGGCACTGAACGCAGAGGAAAATATATTCCACATTCACAACAGAAACCTACAACGCGTACTCAACTCTGAGCTTCTAACTCACCTAAGGAAAGGACCTTCAGAACCTGCCTCAGACAAGAAAACCAGAAAGCTAGCCCTCTGTATTTTCAGAAATTACAATATTTCAGACACATGTGACTAACCACTGCTGAGCAAAATACTCGAGGAATCTTTTCACCTCTCTGCAAACCGTCACGGTTTAACCCACAACCAGCTAGTCCAGGCTCAGACATACGTAGAATAAATCAACTCAAGGGTTTAAGAAGGTCAAGGTTCTTTAAACTTATGGATTCAGCAACTAATTTCTACACATTAAAGCTAGTGTACATATACGATGCATTATTATGTGACAGAAATATACTAAAAATAACGTCCCGTGTCAAAGTAGCTCTGCGTTTGGAAGCCCAATAAGAGGACACTTCTAGCCAAGTCTGAGCACTGCTGCTGCACGGCTGGTCCAACTCAAGTCTGGGACTCTTTGCAAACTGTAGGTAGCTACCAGTATTTCAAATAGCGTAGAATTGACTGTAAAGAGGCAAAAGGGAATCTTTGGGGATGATGAAAGTATTCTAAAACTTGATTGCGGAAAGAGCTGCACAACCATATAAACGCAAACTGTTCAGTGACAATGGGGGACGTTTACAGTACATAAATTACACCTCAAGAAAGCTATAACAGGAAGAAAGGGAGGGAGGGAGGAATAGGGCCGGAGAGGAAAGGAACAGAAAAGCAACCACCAGGGAGGAAGAGTAAGCATTCTTTTGTAAAGACCTGTTTCAGCTACACTGACATGTACGTTGTTATACGTGTTTCTAACTGTGGAGTCATTCGTGATCTAAAAATCTGTAAAGCCCTGCTTCAGGGTAGTGACACCTGGAAAAGTGCTGTGTAACCTTGATGGGAACCCCAGGGATCTCGTTACAATGCAAGTTCTACTCAGTAGGTCTGGGACAAGGCCACAGTCCGCATCTTGAACAGGCTCCTGGGTGTTGCTGACGCTGCTTGTCTGCAGACCCCACTCTGAGTAGCAAGGAGTTGGGATACAAATTGAGGCTGTGCTGGCAGGAATACACAGACTTAAGACTGTCATCACCAGAAGGATCCTTAGAAAAATCTAATACATGTTTCCCGAATGGACATGATCATGAGAACCGTCTAGAGATTCTTTTTAAAAATACAGATTCCTGTAATCAAGACAGTGTGGTATTGGCATTGGCATAAGGACAGACACATAGATCAACAGGATACGACAGAGAGTCCATAAATAGACCAACACATACACGAACAGCTGAATAGTTGACAAAGGTGTCAAGGTAATGCAATGGGAAAAGAACAGTCTTTTCAACAAATGGTGCTGGAACCAGTGGACAACCATATGCAAAACAATGAACCTTGATCCATACCTTGCGTCATATATAAAAACTCAAAATGGACCTATAAAACTTCTAGAAGAAAACATAGGAGAAAATCTTCATGACCTTAGGGTAGGCAAAGATTTCTTAGAACACACAAAAAGCTCAAACTATAAAAGAAAAAAATTGATAAATCAAACTTCATCAAAATTTAAGTCTTCTGCTCTTCAAAAGACACCATTAAGAAAATGCAAAGGCAGACCAGACAAAGAGAAAATATTCACAGTACAGATGTGTGACAAGAACTTATACCCAGAATATAATGAAAAATTATTTTTAAGAACACCCGAATTTAACATAAAAAAGAAAACTACTGACCAATCTTACTTGTGAATAAACATGTATAATTCTGAAATAAAATATAAGCAAACAAAAATTTCTTACAGCTAAATAAGCAAACAATTAAAAAAAATGGGCAAAAGATGTGAACAGACATTTCACATGCCAAGAAGCACATGAAAAGCTGCTCAATCTTCAATCAGCAGGAAAATGCAAAGTAAAACCACAGTGACAAATCACTATACAACCACTGGGATGGCAAAAAAAAATTTTAATCCAGCAAAAAATTGACCATACCAAGTGGCTGCAAGGATGCAAAGCAACTAGCCCTCTCCTACACCGTAGGTGAGAATGTCAACTGGTACAAGCACCTAGGAAACGTTTGGCAGCTCCTTTCCCAGTTAGAGCATTCATGTATTCACATGGCCCAGCAAGCCCACTCCTGGGGATTTACCCAAGACAAATGCAAACATGTGTCCACAAAGCAGTCTGTACCTGAATGTTCACAGTATCTCTGTCCATAATGACCCCGAAACTGGAAACAAAACAACTGTGCGTCAGCAAGAGAATGGCTGAAGTGGCAATGCAGCAAAAACACCGGTACATCCTCAGTGAGAGAACGACTCTTCAGCAATAAAAGGAATGAATTACTTATATATACACACAACATGGACGAATCTCAAAAACATACTAAGTGAAAGAAGCCAGAGAGAAAAGAGTACACTGTACATGACTCCATTGATATGAAATGTTAAAAGCGGCAAAACGAATCTCCGGTCACAGAAAGCAGATCAGAGGCTGCCTGGGGCTGAGGGTGAAGCGTGTCTGCAAGGGGCTGTGATAGTGAGAAGTGTATACATTCGTTAAAGCACAGCTATCAGTACACTTAAAACAGGTGCATTTTCTTTGTATGTCAAGTATACACACAAATCTATGTATAATAAATATATATCTACTCAATAAAACTAACTTAAAACATACAGGTTCCCAAACTCCTCTTCAGACCTGGCGAACTGGCATCTCCCAGGAGGAGGCAGAGAACCTGAATTTGTAACAAGCTGCCCAGATGGTTCCTAGGGTCGGACAACAGAGGGAAATACCACTTTAGTCCGCTTCATGGGGGCAGGAAAGGGAGGCCTAGTGACATGAAGGTCCCAAATAAATAGTTAGTGAGTGCCTCTGCTCCCAGGAATGAGTATATATCAATAAAACGAAGAGGGAACAGGGCAGGACAGGGAGGGGAGGTGAGAGCAGGGGTCGACACGGCCTGCTTCCTCCGAGCAGCATTTAATGGGCCATAATAAAAAGCAGTAAGTAAATTATTTCCATTTAAGACAGTAAGAGGCCAGTTCACTTTAGTAAATCATTTAAATATCATTCTGTCTACATCTCAACCTGCTTCTCAGATGCGTCCCTGGGTCTGAGAGCTTGAACAGGACTGTTTCCCAGGTGACTCTGCCTTCCTGCCACACCGATCTCCTGGTCTCTCTCACCTCCAGGTCTTCGCACAAGCCCTGCCCCCAGCCTGGAACGCTCTCTCCCCGACCCCAGCACACACACAGTATTGTCAGATGAGTAGCTACTTCCTGCAGGAAGCCTTCCCTGATCTACCCGGGTATCCCAGGAGGGACAATTCTACATGCCTTCACAGCCCCATCCCTCTTCATCTTTGCAGCTGTGGTACTCCAGCTCCACGCACCCTTTTATTTTCTCTACCACTGTCTTCCCAGCACTCAGCCCAGAGCAGGCTCCCAGAAGGTATCTGTTGTCTGAACACCTCAGATATCAATCCATTCACACATGTGTGAGCCCCTTAAGTCTGGTGTCTTCTCCATCATCCTCTACTTGGTGAATAAAAGAATTCTTTTACTCAGGGAGAACAATAAAATACCTATATTTGTCACATTTGGTTCTGAGGGCAAAATACTTCCGGGGCTCTTCAGGGAGTGGCAGATCCGGACACTGACACCCCAGAACCAGGCAGGTCTGACTGGGCCCCACCTAGAAAAAGCATCATTAAAGCCACTGAGCCAACAGATCTGTGTCACAGCCACTGGCTGCCAGTGGAGACAAACTTGGACCTCATCATCGGGACACGGAGAACTGACTGGTAATGGCAGCCCTTCCCTTATCGACCCCGCTGGGATCAGTTTTAGGAAAGCTACAAGGGCTTAAACCAGTGGCTCTCAAACTTGAGTTGCATCAGAATCACCTGCAGGGCGTGTAAAAACAAAAATGCTAGACCCCACACCCAGAGATCCTGATTCAGTAGGACTGGGGTCCAGCCCAGGAATTTGCACTTCAGACAAGCCCCCAGGTGATGATGATGTCACCCTCCATGCACCACACTCTTGAGAAGCCCAGTCTTAAAACGCTTTAACCACAAAGACATTTGTGATCTCGTTTATCAAGAGGTATTTAGGAAAAGTCTTGGTCGGAAGACTTCAGTGCTTGGAATATGAAGGATCCGAGATCCTTTTGCTTTTCCATTCAGCCATCTGCAGTGTGTCTCCCCTCCTGATCACAAGATGCCGCCACGGCACCAGCATTATCTTCTCGCAGGAGACCGGGCAAGGCGGAATGGAGAGGGGAAGAATCAAAGCAGGGAGGAAGAGGCTCCCTCCTCATGCTCATTTCTCTTGGATGCCAGGAAGATCTCCAGCGGTCTTCCCTTTAAGTCTCCTTGGCTGGTACTGGGTTCCATGGCTGCAAGGGAGGCCAGGAGAGTGAATACATGGCAAAGGGGAATGGAACCACCAAGAACGACTCAGGCTTGAGGTGACTCAAGGCCTGGCCCTGGGGCTGACTACCCCAACACCCCAGCTCTGAAGAAAGAAGGTATAGCTCTTGGGAAGGCAGTCAACAGCCTGGCCCGCTGTTCATCCTCCTGTGTGGATGCCCCGCCGCCAGCCAGTGGTGTCCCCAAACAAAGCCTGGACCAGCATGCTGCTGAGAGCGAACCTGGTCCCGGGCACCAGCTGCTGAATAAACTGAAACAGCTCTCTCGGCCTCCTTTTTCCTTGTAAATTGAGACTAGTCCTGCCTTTGCCACAGGGCGGAGGGAAGAACTACATAAAAAAATGGTCTGTCCACTTTTTTCTTTTTCAGACTGAGCTCTGGAAAACTAGGGCTGTGTCGGCTCTCTGTCACACATCACAGGCCGGCACACGTCAGGCACGCATAAATGTCTGTGCAGTGGGCCAAGAGCTGCTTTTAAGTGCTGTCCTTAGATTCTGTAAAGGCTGTTTGTAGAAATACCTTCTGGGGATTTTTACACTAAAAGAGATGCTGCTGAAATAGAAGCTAGAAGGAAACGAGGACTAACATAGATGACAAGCAGAAAAGACTAGCTGCTATAAAAATAGAGCAAAGAGTGTTACCAGGTTGTGATTCAGCTGGGCTTGGGTTTAGACAGGACATTCAAAAGGCACTGCCATGGAGGAGGGGGGTGCAGGTCAGCAGCCTCGCCCACACGACATGCTGCAGGGGTGACAACCCGACTGTGTCTCTCCTACTGACCTTGACCGACTGGCAGCTGTCTGCCTGGAGCATGGGATCAGGTGGTGACTTGAGTGTGGCATGGGGCAGACGGGATACAGGAGTGTCAGCATACGTGTCACACGTTTCTTCTCTCCCTGGATGAAATAACTGAGGGATGTTATTTTGGCCAAAAGAAATTGCCTGGGACCTCCCTAGTGGTCCAGTGGTTAAGACTCCATGCTTCCATTGCAGGGGGGCACAGGTGTGATCCCTGCTCAGGGAGCTAAGAGCCCACATGTCACACGATACGGCCAAAAAAACAAAAACAAAAAGGAAAGAAAAAGAAATGGACTGGCCTGGTCTTTGTGGTCATTTGAAGGGGCCACAAACCAAACTCACCAGTCTTTTCCCGGCATAGAATGGCTACGCAACAGCTCTGACCCATGGAAGGCAGCGTGCTATGTGCTTCAGATGTATTTTTTAAAATATTTATTTAAAATTTTTTATTCATTTATTCATTTTTTGGCTGTGTTGGGTCTTTGTTGCTGCGTGCGGGCTTTCTCTAGTTGCGGTGAGCAGGGGCTACTCTTCGTTGAGGTGCGCAGGCTTCTCATCGCAGTGGCTTCTCTTGTGGAGCACGGGCTCTAGGTGCACGGGCTTCAGTCATTGTGGCACGCAGGCTCAGTAGTTGTGGCTCACGGGCTTCAGTAGTTGTGGCACACAGGCTCAGTAGTTGTGGCTCACGGGCTGTAGAGCACAGGCTCAGTAGTTGTGGTGCACGGGCTTAGTTGCTCCAGGGCCTGTAGGATCTTCCCAGAGCAGGGCTTGAACCCGTGTCCCCTGCATTGGCAGGCGGATTCTTAACCACTGCGCCACCAGAGAAGTCCCAGATGTATTTTTATAATCCTTAATACAACCCTAACAAGCAGGTGTCATTCATCCCATTTTACTGACAGGAAAGTGAGGGCCTGAAAGATTTTTTTCCAAGACAACACAAGGGGCTGAGGTTATGTGTAAAGATGCCTCTGGGAGGTGCTGTAACGCCTGGCTCCTGGCCCCTGTCCTCCTGGGGGTCTGAAGGATGAGCCTGCAGTCTCCAGCTGAGTCTGACATGTAGAGCCAGCTGAAAAGTGGTCTCCAGGCTAAAACTGATACAAAACCTCTGCCATCAGAATGATCACCACTTTCTGTTTTAAAAACTAAGCAACCCCCCAAACAGGAGCTTATACTATTTCTCTCAACCAAAGTGCACAGGAAAGGCAGGACAGGTCTTGTTCTAAGGGTACACCACACTCTCTCTCACGTGGCTCAGAAATTCCACAGAGAGGGCCTGCTAGTACTCGCTCCGTCGCAGCAGTAGGAGATGGGACGGAACGGGAGACAGATAACAGCAAGCCTGAGGACGGACACTGCTGCTGGTACCAAGCACCAAACACCACTAGCAGATTCATTAAGTAGGACCCTGACTACCCTCTTCTGTCGAGGTTATTCGTTCTGAGCAAGACGGCTTGCCCTGCCTGCCCATCTGGGCATGACTGTAACCTCAACAGGGCTCAGATTCCATTCACAAGGCTTTGGCTTATTTCTTGCAAAACCTAACCTGGTACCTTGTATACAGCAGGCGCACAATACAGCTAACATTTACAGAGCTCTCACTCTCGGCCAGGCATCGTGTTAAATGCTGTGCGCACATTCTCTCGTTTAAATCTCACAACAAGCTACGCAGTTGGATTTATTATTCTCCCCTTCCACAGAGGAGGAGAGGAGGCTTCCAGGAAGGTGAACGGACTTGCTCAAGCTCACCTAGGTAATAAAGGGAGCAGAACCAGGATTCAAACCCAGGGCATCTGGCTAAAAAAGCGAGCAAAAAGCTATGCTGAATGCAGACTACTTATGTCCAAGTGCAACCAATATTTTCTCACCAGCAGCAACAGTGATTAGCATGTTACACACTGATACAGTTGACCCTGGACAACACGAGTTTGAACTGTGCAGATCCACTTACACACGGATTTTCTTTTTCACTATTAAATACTATGGTACTATGATACCACGTTGGTTGAATCTGCGGATGCGGAACTGCGTGTACGGAAGAACTGCCTGAAAGGAGGAACCATGTATACAGAGCGTCGACTACAAGTTACACTCGGATTTTCGACTGTGGAGAGGTGAGCGCCTCTAACCCCTGCCTTGTTCAAGGGTCAATGGTATTTGCAGATTTTGAGACTGCTCTACCATTAGTGACTATTAAATACTGTTTCTGTTAGAGAAGAAGCAAGTGACTGAATTTACACATCTAGAAACTGCGCATTTGATTTCAGTCTCAGCACTTGTTCACACAGCAAGGCCGATCCAACCCAGAGCAGCTTCCGGCCCTGTGGCTCTGACTGGCCTGGCTCTCAAGGTCCTTGCAGCCCAGCCAGAGAAAAGCAAGCCAACCTGGGAGGGGGAATTGGAGGAAGGGGGTCAAAAGGTACAAACTTCCAGTTACAAGATAAAGAAGTACGAGGGATGTAACATACAACACGATGGCTGTAGCTAACACCGCTGCACAATACACAGGAAAGTTGCTATGAGAGTAATAAGTCCTATAAGTTGTCATTACAAGGATTACATTTCTTTCCTTTTTCCCTTTTTTATTTGTTTTTATTGTATCTACATGAGAAGATGGATGTTAGATGAAACTACTGTGGTAATCGTTTCATTATGTATGTACATCAAACCACCATGCTATATGCCTTAAACTTATAGAGTGATGTACGTCAACTATTTCTCAATAAAACTGGGGGAAAAAAAAAGAAATCCAGCCTCACAGTGACAGAATGAAGGCAGGTGACTTAGAAGGGCATTCCAAGGCTTAACAATGGCTGTTTGTCCATCTGTCGGATGAATTCCTGTAGCTGTGCCCCATCTACCAACTCATCCACTTTGAGAGCTACTTAAGAAGGATTTACAGCTAACCTGCTAATAGAAGAAGAGGAAAGGAAGGAAGGAAGCAAGGAAGGAAGGAAGTAAGGAAGGGAGGGAGGGAGGGAGGCCAAAGAAAAGCAAGGGGAGGGGGGTGGAGGGGAGGAGAAGGGAAGGGAAGGGAAGGGAAGGGAAGGGAAGGGAAGGGAAGGGAAGGGAAGGGAAGGGAGATGACAAGAATGCAACAGGGAAGGAAAGCAGAATGGGTGGCTTATACTATAATTTCAGGGGGAAAATCACTGTTAAACAAGGATCTAAGAAAGCTGGCCCCAAATCTGTAGAGACAGAGCACATTAGTGGCTTGGCTCCCTAGGGCTGGGGGTTGGGAGGAAATGGGGAGTGACTGCCAATAGGTGTGCGATTTCTTTTGGGGTGATAAAACTATTCTGGAATTGATTGTGGTATATTGGTTGTACATTGCACAACTCTGTGAATACACTAAAAAAAACCCCACTGAATTGTACACTTTGAATGGGCGAACTGTAGGGTATACGCCCCCCCCCAAAAAAGAAAGAAAGCTGTCAAACTACCAGAAAATCACAATAAAACCATCCCTAAAGCATAAAATGTTAAAAACCACAAGTACACAACCAGAACGAGTGAAAATCAGAGCACCCTGGTGTGTATGAATGGTGTGTAATAACAAAAGTGCATGAGTTGTATTGTTTGCTTCAAAGCACAGCAAATCTGAAATCTAAAAATCAAACATTTAAGGCATTTATTGTAAACAATCTGTTTCATGTTTGGAAACACAAGTAGTTGCAGAATATGGGATCAGAACTAGAGAAGGAAGAGAACCGGTTCCAAGCCAGGGAAGGACATCTGACAAAGCAAACACGGGAGGTGCGACAGAGCAGCAAGAAGCCGCGTAAAAGCCTGCCTCATTCTACGCAACCAGGCTTCCAGAGCATTCCTGATAAGGGTGACCCATTTGTGAGGTTATTCAACATCCTGTTCCATAAAACGAGGCCTCATCAGTAGCTGAAAATATGTCAGGTAGCAGGGGAGCCTTTCTGAATTTCGGTCCTAAAGCCTTGCAGTGGGTAGAGTATTCTTGCTAAAGCCTGAGTGGCATTTCAAGGATTTGGTACAATGATCCTTCTTTTTTAAAGAGTCTCATACTAATCCTGAAAGCTCCCTTCCTTACTCCCAAGCCACCTTCAAGGTACTCTCTTTCCCTCTCTGGTTCCTAAGAGGTCATAAAAATCAGTGACTAGTGGGGATGATTGCACAACCTTGTGAATATTCTAAAACCCACTGAACTGTACACTTCACAAGGCTGAAATTTATGTAATATGACTAATACCTCAAAATAATTTTTAAGCTGTTTAAAAAATCAGGGCAAAACACAGAATTACCGTATGACCCAGCAATTCCACTTCTGGGTATATAGCCCAAAGAATTAAAAGCAGGGTCTCAAAAAGATATCTGTACACCCATGTTCACAGCAGTGCTATTCACAACAGCCAAACGGTGGCAGCAACCCACGTGTCCATCAACAGATGAACAGATAAACAGAATGTGGTTTATACATACAAGGAAATATTATTCTGCCCTAAAAAGGAATGAAATTCAGATACATGTTATGACAATGGATGAACCTTGAGGACATCATGCTTAGTGAAATAAGCTAATCACGAAAGGATAAATACTGTATGATTCTACTTATGGGAGGAGGTATCCAGGATAGGCAAATGTATAGAGACAGAAAATAAAATACTGGTTACCAGGGACTAGGGGGACGGGGTAATGGGGAGTTATTATTTAATGGTTACCGAGTTTCTGTCTAAAATGATGAAAAAGTTCTAGAGATAGATAATGGCAATGGTTAGACAACATTGTAAATGCACTTAACGTCACTGAATTGTACACTTAAAAATGGTTAAAATGTCAAAGTTTATGTGATGTATATTTTACTACAATAAAAACATAATTTTAAAAAGTCAGAGCCCTTGGGACTTCCCTGGTGGTACAGTGGTTAAGAATCCGCCTGCCACTGCAGGGTACACGGGTTCGATCCCTGGCCCGGGAAGATCCCACGTGCCGCAGAGCAACTAAGTCCGTGCGCCACAACTAATGAGCCTACACTCTAGAGCCCACGTGCCACAACTACCGAGCCTGCATGCCACAACTACTGAAGCCCACAGGCCTAGAGCCCGTGCTCCGCAACGAGAGAAGCCACTGCAATGAGAAGTCCGCGCACTGCAACGAAGAGTGGCCCCCACTCGCCACAACTAGAGAAAGCCAGAAAACCTGCGTGCAGCAACGAAGACCCAACGCAGCCAAAAAAACCCACAAAAAACAAAAAACCCCACAAAAGTCAGAGCCCTCACATCTAAGAACTTGATATCTGCTTCAAGGTAATAAGGTAGTACAAAAAAGACTTCAGAAAGTGAACACCCTTTTGGGACTTCCCTGGTGGCGCAGTGATTAAGAATCCGCCTGCCAATGCAGGGGACACGGGTCCGGGAAGATCCCACATGCCGCGGAGCAAATAAGCCCACGCGCCACATCTACTGAGCCCGGGCACCTAAAGCCCGTGCTCCGCAACAAGAGAAGCCACCGCGATGAGAAGCACACGCACCACAATGAAGAGAAGCCTGCGCACCGCAAATGGAGAGTAGCCCCTGCTCGCCACAACTAGAGAAAAGCCTGCGTGCAGCAACAAAGACCCAATGCAGCCAAAAATTAAATAAATAAATAAATAAATAAATTCAATATGTAAATTAAGCTCTGAGTGGGAGAAAAAGCAGCACCATTCCTGTGCAGAAGCTCGAGAGCATGGCCGAAACGGGCCCCAAGTAATTATTTGCTGAGTACCTGGCAGTGCTTTCCTGCTAACCATGGGGCACCTAAGTGTAAGTGACCGTGGTGACTCCCATGTGCACGAAGATTGTCTCCAGTCCTCCAGCCAGATTTAACTGTTTGCTCATCTATGGCTTCATGGTCCATTTTCATACTTCCATTTACGGTACTTTTCAGTGTTAGACTTGGATTATAGGTAAGTTAGAAAATGCATAGCTCAGTAGGTCACTAGGTCCTTGAAAGGCAACACCAGTATATATCAATATAAGTACATTATATACAAAAATATATTTTTTTGTATATAAATATATGCTCATAGTCGTCTTGTACTCAATACACAGAGGATGACAGTGACGCCCCTGACCTCGTGGAGCACAGCTATGTATGTGCAAGACACCGTGCTCAGCACTTTCCATGCACTACCTCATATAGTCCTCCTGTTGACCCTGCGAGGAATCTGTTGCTATCCTCTTCTTATAAGAAGCTGAGACTGGAACAGACAAGAAACTAACTCACGGCTCCACAGCTAGTTAGTGGCCACACCAGTACCTGATCAGATGAAGGTCTTAAGTGGTAAATTCTTAAAATTTTTTTAAAGTTTTACTTTATTGTGGTAGGAACACTTAACATGATATTTACACTCTTAAAGTTTTACATGTACAATATGGTACTGACTCTCAGTACCATATTGTACAGCAGATATCTAGACCTTATTAATCTTGTTTAACTGAAACTTTATGCCCATTGAGGAGTAACTCTCCATTTCCCCTCAGCCCCTGGCAACCACCATTACACTCTTCGATGCTATGAATCTGACTCTTTTGGGTACCCTCATGTAAGTGGAATCATGCAGTATTTGTCTTTCTGTGGCTGGCTTATTTCACTTATCATAAGGTCCTCAAGGCTCATCCATGTCACATATTGCAGAATTTCCTTGTTTTATAAGGCTGAATAATACTCCACTGCATGTGCATACCACATTTTCTTTATCCCTTCATTTGTCCGTGGACATTTAGGTTGTTTCCACGGTTTAGCTACTGTGAAGAGTGTTAATATCTCTTTGAGATCCTGATTTCAATTCTTTTGGATAAATGCCCAAAAGTAGGATTGCTGGATCATATGATAGTTTTATTTTAGTTTCTTGAGGAACCTCCACACTGTTTTCCATAGTGGCTGCCCCATTTTGCAGTCCCATCAACAGTGCACAGAGGTTTCAATTTCTCCACATCTTCACCAGCATTTGTTGTCTTCTGTTTTTTTGATAACAGCCATCCTGACAGGTGTGAGGTGATATCTCATTGGTGAACTCTTAGCTGAAGAAAGAGGTGAAGAGGCTACTCTATGGGCGACTGGTGCAGAAAGTTAGAGAAGGGAGACACCAACACCCAGGAGTAAGCGCCAGACAAGGAGTCACATTAGGAGGGTAGATGGAACTGAGTCCCGTAGAAGGTCCCAGGTCTCTTTATGGAGACCAGGAGGTTTTGTGGAAAGGGTGCCGGGAGGGTGTTCTGCCTGTCCACAGAGGCCACAGCAAGAGGAGAGGCATTTAGAGGAGAGGTGTTTGTATGAACAGAAAGGACTTCTTGCCCCGGGGAGAGGGTGCCCCTCCAGCCTCAGAGGACATGGAGTGAAGGTCCACTCTCTGTCCTGACAAAAGTTAACGCGCACCTGCTGACAGGGGCAGCTCAGCCCACGTGCTCTCTGCAGGTCCCCCCGACCTGGAGTCTGTACAGGGCAACTCCAAGAGGCCAGGCTCTCGGCCTCCTTGGTCCAGGATGACGAAGAGCAAAGAGGGATCAGGGTCTGAGTCCTAGAAGGACAGGTCTCAGCAGGAACGCAGGCACCCGAGTTTCTCCACCACCTGAGTACAGTAGGCAGAGCGGCAGACATCCAGGAAGTCACCGGCACCACAAACGCCCAGCCCCAGCCCTGCTTGGCCCATCCCAGGAGCTCCTACCCTGAGATAATATTTTTCTCAGAAGACCGACTCCTTCAGTGACACACAGGTCTTCCCACAAGGGCTGGAAAAGTCCTCTGCCATGTGGACGGCAAGGTTCCTCACACACACGCCACACCCCAGAGGGTCAAAGTAACGCCAAGCCACAGGCCCACTGCCAACACCCCAGCACCTGGAAAGATAAGCCTCAGGCCTCGAAACGTGAGCGCCCTCCTGAAACCAGGTGCGCGCCCAGCCAAGGGGAGCAGGCACGACCTGAGCACAGGAAGCGACGCTTGCGTCCGCACGCTCCCAAGGGAGCCACAACCCTGGCTGCCTTTGTCTAACACTCGCCTTGGTCTAACTGCCCTGCCTTCCAGACCCAGCCCCCGGCGCAGGACCTCTGCACCCACCCCGCCGCGTCCAGGGGCATCACAACTTCGTTCCTACTCAGCCGTCGCCTTCCTCGGAAATCCTGGCCTCCAGTTTCCAAGGCGGGTTTCGGCCTACACACGCGACATTTCCTGAGATCAAGGACGCCTGACTTACCTTGGAAGGTCTTCCTTCTGCAGGCGAGAAGCTGCAGCGTGCTGCTACATGAACAGAGTCCAGGGAGAAGGAAAACCCGAGTCTGTGCGAAAGGTCCAAGTTCATACTCCCCAGAAGGCGGCCTGTGGAACTGCATTGCCCTCTCTCATTTACATACACGGTGAAGTCATTTCCAACCAACGCCCTCATGAGTTGAGGCCCACATCCCCTTCCAGGGCATTACTCACTTATAGATTAACTACCTTGGGAAAGAACAGTGTGTAGAAGCTAGAAACCAGGTTCTTCGCTCTGGTCCTGTTTTCACTTGGGAGAAAACCTACCTGCAGCCAGAGATGGGACTGTAAGCACAGGCTTTCATTTACATCTTTAGCTCTGCTTGCTTCTCTGCTGAAAACTGCCCTCAGCCATTTCTTTCTTTTTTTTTTTTTTTTAAGATTTGGTTAATTTTTTTTTCTTTTTATCTTTTTGGTTGCACTGGGTCTTCGTTGCTGTGCACGGGCTTTCTCTAGTTGCGGCGAGCGGGGGCTACTCTTCGTTGCGGTGCGAGGGCTTCTCATGGCAGTGGCTTCTCTTGTTGCGGAGCACGGGCTCTAGAGGCGCGAGCTTCATTAGTTGTAGCACACGGGCTCAGTAGTTGTGGCGCACGGGCTTAGTTGCTCTGCGGCATGTGGGATCTTCCTGGACCAGGGCTCGAACCCGTGTCCCCTGTATTGGCAGGCGGATTCTTAACCACTGTGCCACCAGGGAAGCCCTGCCCTCAGCCATTTCTTACCATCCAAGGAGCACTTATTGAACCAGCTACTCTACGACTTGTCTCATGAAAAAGTGTACAGTTTGACCAAGACACAGGCATGTAAAAAAATATTTACAATACTGATAAGTTGCAATAAATCTGTATCAGAGCAAAGGAGGACACACTGCCTGTGGGTGGGAGCTGTGGATGTGCCCCCCATATCCCCTCCAGAATGACTACAATTAAAAAGACTGACAAGATCGGGTACTGACAAAGATGTGGAAGAACTGGAACTTTCATTCCTTCCTGGTGGGAATACAAAATGGTAGGCAGAGTAACAGGCCCCCAGAGATGTCCAGGTTCTAAGCCCTGGACCCGTGAAAATGTTACCTTTTATGACAAAAGGCCTTTGCAGATTAAGTTAAGGCTCTTAAGATGGGGAGATTACCCAGGATTTTTCAGGTGGCCCCCATGTAATCACAAGGGACGTAGGAAAGCTAGAGTGAGAGAGAGGAGATGTGACAATGGAAGCAGAAGTTGGACAGAAAAAGACTGGAAGATGCTATGCTGCTAGCCTTGGTGATGGAGGAAGGGGCCACGACTCAAGGGATGTGGGCAGCCTCTAGCAGCTGGAAAGGGCAAGGGAACAGATTCTCCCTTAGAGCCTCCAGTAAGGCTTTGCTGACACCTTCACTTTAGCACTTCTGATGTCCAGAATTGTAAGATAATGAATTCATGTTGCTATAAGCCATTAAATTTGCAGTAATTGGTTACAGCAGCAATAGGGAACTACTTCCAACTGTTTGGAAAACAGTTTGGCACTATATGCAAAAGCTGAACATATGCCTACCTTCTGACCCAGTAATTCAACTCCTAGGTATGCACACAACAGAAATGCATGTATATGGGCACCAAGAGATGTGTGCAAGCATGTTCACAGCAGTTTTAGTCAAAAGAATAGAAAACTGAAAATAACCCAATTGTCTATCAGCAAGAGAATGGATAAACCGAATTGTAGTATGTCTAGTCACACAATGTAATACTACCCAAAAATAAAAGGAAATGAACCACTGGGATTTCCCTGGTGGTCCAGTGGGTTAAGAATCTACACTCCCAATGCAGGGGGCCTGGGTTCGATCCCTGGTCGGGGAACTAGATCCCACATGCATGCCGCAACTAAGACCTGGCATAGCCAAAATAAGTAAATAATAATTTTTTAAAAAAGAAAAGAAATGAACCACTGATGTCTGCAACATCACGGATGAATCTTACACACACAATTTGGAGTGGAAAAAACCAGACACAACAAAAGTATATACTTGAAGAAAAAGTTCTGGAGATGGATGGTGGTGATGATTGTACAACAATATGAATGCACTTAATGCCACCGAACTGTACGTTAAAAATGGCTAAAATGGTAAATTTTATGTTATGTATATTTTGCTACAATAAAAATGTACATACTACGAGTCTACTTTTACAAAGCTCAAAAACAAGCAAAACTAATCTCTAGTGAAAAGAGGTAAGAACAATGGTCACCTTTAGGGGATACTGTCTAGAAGGAGACACAGGGTACTGGAAATATTTAGTTTCTTGATCTGGGTGTTGGTTACATGGGTGTATATGTAAACGTTCATCAGACTGTATGCTTAAGATCTGTGCACTTTAGTTTCCAAATGCCAACCCCAAGTTTATTTGCACATGATTTGATTTACCTGAATTCGTGTTATCAACACTGTAATGGAAATGGAAGAGAAAAGAAAAACCCACCAGAAGTGTGTGTAGTCAGGGAAGGCTTCAGGGAAGAGGTGAGATGTGAGCCAAGTACTGAAGGGTGAACATGGTAGACACAGACAGGAAGGCATTCTGGACAGAGGGAAGAGCATGTGCGTGGGCGGCGAGGTGCATGCAGAATGTGCCAGACACTACCAGCTGGGGGTGATCACTGGCCAGAGAAGGGGGGCTGGAGGGGTAAGAGGGAGTCCCATCCCAACACACCCAACCTGGGAAACCCCAGTAGCAGTCTGGACTGTGCTTATGCCAGGCTGATGTCAGAGGAGATCAAACAAGACTGCGATGTGATGAATCCATGACAGGGAGGGGGACCTGGACAGAGACCCCTAAGGCTCTTGTGATTACAGTCGGGACCTAGATGACAGGGTCTGACCCAGGCACTGGCAATGGGGACAGGGTCGTGAGAGATGGAGGCAGAGCCCCCTGCCTTGGCTGTAGTGGGAGTGGAAGAGGGGAAGGCTGGGAAGTCTGCTGGTTAAGCCCACCAGCTGGTTAAGTGGCTGGTGATCCCGCTAACCAGAGGGGAGAAGACCAGACTACCCTTTCCCCTGCCTCCTGGGCTGGCAGTGGAGGATCACAGTATGTCAGAGTTGGAAAGCATTAGTCAGATGACCTAGTGTGCCAGTGCACTCACAAGCGACCAAGTTCTTCGCCGAGGCCAGCACAAGGCCACAGTGTGCGGAGCAAGCTGGTCGAGAGAGCTAAGGCTCATCTACTTCAGTGAACAGTCCTGGAGAAGAAGGAACTGATTCCTTCAGCTGTGCTGCTCACGGCTCCCCAATGCCCTCGCCAGCCTCGCCTCGGTCTCAGTCCCTGCCAACATCCCCCTGTAAAAGTTCTCCCCACAGCCCATCCATACCCTGCATAGCTCATGGCTTCATCTCATGATCTGATAATGCCTTATAAGTCAACCTGGTTTCTCCTCCAGCCATGCTGTGTAACCCAAACTGAGGCAGGGACGGAGAAGGCACCCCAGGGCCCCCAGGAGCCAGAGATACGTCTTGGCTAGTACGTTCTATCATGGCCCTACAGACCTGATGTGAACCACAGGAGCTAAGTACCAGTTCTGTTCTTGGTGGCCTGTGCACATCTGAGAGGGTCTGAACGACAAGTACCAAATACCAGAGCTTGTAGAGGAGAAACCAAAAATAGATGGGATAAATGAGGAGCTTGGGATGAACACACACACACACTACTATATATAAAATAGGTAATCAACAAGGACCCACTGTATAGCACAGGGAACTCTATTCAATATTCCGTAATAACCTATATGGGAAAAGAATCTGAAAAAGAATGCATATATGTATAACTTATTCACTTTGCTGTACACTTGAAACTAACACAACACTGTAAACCAACTATATACTCCAAAATAAAATAAAAATTAAAAAAAAATAGATGGGTATGAAGGAACTTGTTTGAGGCCCGAAACACACTACTTATTTCTTTTTAAAATAAATTTATTTATTTTACTTATTTATTATTTTTGGCTGCATTGGGTCTTCGCTGCTGCGTGCGGTCTTTCTCTAGTTGCAGCGAGCGGGGGCTACTCTTTGTTGCCGTGTGCGGGCTTCTCATTGCGGTGGCTTCTCTTGTTGTGGAGCACGGGCTCTAGGCTTGTGGGCTTCAGTAGCTGTGGCTCATCAGCTTCAGTAATTACGGCTCGCGGGCTCTAGAACACAGGCTCAGCAGTTGTGGCGCACGGGCTTAGTTGCTCCATGGCATGTGGGACCGTCCTGGATCAGGGCTCGAACCCGTGTCCCCTGCATTGGCAGGCGGATTCTTAACCACTGCTCCACCAGGGAAGCCCAACACACTATTTCTAACCTGGCAAGGTCAGTGAACATCTAGTTAACTGCACAATCCAATTCAGGAGCCACTACCACATGTGGCTATTTAAATTATTTAAAATCAGACACAATTAAAAAGTCAGTTCCTCAGGGCTCAATAGCCACATGTGGCGAGCGGCTACCATTTGGAACAGACGTAGAACAGAAAAGAAAGTTCTATTGGACAGTGCTGCGTAGAGTATCTCCTGCTTGAATTGGCCTGATCATAAGAGGCACTCATTCTGAAGTCACCTTCACACACCTTTACATGTCATCTTTACACACCTTTAAAAAAGGGGGTAAGAATCCTTTTAATTTTTAACTAATAAAGATAAAATTATGTACCACAAAGGACAGTCTACATTCCTTAGTAGAAAGGCACCATGTCTTCTTGGGTCGTTCAGTCGAAACAGAGAGAAAGTAAAAGACAAGTAAGAGAAATGAAAGCTGAACAGGGTAGAGTGAAACAGTCCATTTCACTCCCTTGACTGTTCTGCTATAAAAAGAGTTAATCTCACCCCAGAAGATTAGGGATATGTAGAAATTAATGGACCATTAATAAGAAGCAATTATTCTTTAGAAATAATTCGTGACTGACAAAAACAAAGTCAAGTGAAGTGGAAACTTAGGTGGGTGAGGAGGGGAAAAAAGGAGAGCAGGAACATGTTTTGCAGTAAGAAAAAAAATTACTTATTGTAATTGCAGTTAAGTGCAATTTCATTCCTTATACCTTTTTTTGAAAGATTGTATTTATTTATTTATTTATTTTTGGCTGCGTTGGATCTTCATTGCTGCGCGCGGGCTTTCTCTAGTTGCGGCGAGCAGGGGCTACTCTTCGTTGTGGTGCACGGGCTTCTCATTGCGGTGGCTTCTCTTGTTGCGGAGCACGGGCTCTAGGCGTGCTGGCTTCAGTAGCTGTGGCTCGCGGGCTCTAGAGCACAGGCTCAGTAGTTGTGGCACGCGGGCTTCAGTAGTTGTGGCTCACGTGCTCTAGAGCGTTTTATAATTGTGGATAACGGGCTTAGTTGCTCCGCGGCATGTGGGATCTTCCCGGACCAGAGCTCGAACCCGTGTCCCCTGCATTGTTAGGTGGATTTTTAACCACTGCACCACCAGGGAAGCCCCACAATCAGTAATTTTTTAGAGGGCTTTTCATCTGAAGATGTAACTAAATCTGCTTCAATAATACTGGTTACCTAGCTGATGGAAATGAACGAAATTTTGTTCATAACACATATCTACACTGGGGGAAAATTTACCCACGTGCAAGGAAAGCTTCCACTGAAGGCTGTCATAATATTTCACCACCATTTGTCACCCCTGACTGGTGCTCAAGAGAACCGAACACACACAGTTAATAAGGTAGAGAAGAGGAAATTCTCCTAAGAGGAGACCTGGCCCCCATGCACAGGGACGTTTGCCTCTCTAGTCAATGGAATGCTGAAAATGCATGCCTAGGTGCTAAGGGAGGAGAACATAGGGGAATCTTGTGTGTGTGTGTGTGGTGTGGGGTCTTTTTAAAAATAAGCACAGCAGGAGAATCCTGTTTTGCCCAGTTTATGATTCAGATGGTTATTTCAAGTTAAGGGCAAATATTAAGGTGGTGTTGTGAAACAAAGACACAGAGCACTACTTAATAAAGGACTTTTGGTGCCTGGTGAAAAATTCAAGCTGCAGGGGCATTTCCTGCTCTGTATTTATTAATTTCAGGTATTCATTTATGCACTCCTCTCTCCCTCCTTCTGCTTATATAAAATACAGCAGAAATGAATGTGAAAAGTGTGAGAAAGAGAAAAACAAGAGTGGGATAGAAAAATGGAGCTAAGAAGGAAGTTAATCCAATAGCTCGACCATAGCAATTGGGGTTGCACACTGGTTGACCTGCTAAACCAACAGTTAACTCTTTTTTTTTTTTAATTTTTTTTTTTTCGGTATGCGGGCCTCTCACTGTTGTGGCCTCTCCCATTGCGGAGCACAGGCTCCGGACGCGCAGGCTCAGCGGCCATGGCTCACGGGCCCAGCTGCTCCGCAGCATGTGGGATCTTCCTGGACCAGGGCACGAACCCATGTCCCCTGCATCGGCAGGTGGACCCTCAACCACTGCGCCACCAGGGAAGCCCTTTTTTTTTTTAATTTTTAAAAAAATTTATTTATTTTTATTTTTGGCTGTGTTGGGTCTTCGTTGCTGCGTGCAGGCTTTCTCTAGTTGCGGCAAGAGGGGGCTACTCTTCGTGGCGGTGCGCGGGCTTCTCATGGCAGTGGCTTCTCTTGTTGCGGAGCACGGGCTCTAGGTGTGTGGGCTTCAGCAGCTGTGGCACGCGGGCTTCAGTAGTTGTGGCTCGCGGGCTCTAGAGCGCAGGTTCAGTAGTTGTGGCGCACGGGCTTAGTTGCTCCGCGGCATGTGGGATCTTCCCGGACCAGGGCTCGAACCCGTGTCCCCTGCACTGGCAGGAGGATTCTTAACCACTGCGCCACCAGGGAAGCCCCACCAACCGTTAACTCTTAAAGACTCGGTGTCAAAGGCAAAGACAGACCAACTGCTCAGGAGGGGGACAACTTGGTCTGGGCAGGGACTTGTCCTTCAGGCCCTGAAAGCGAATTCGGGTTAAGTGGCCCTGCCCAGTAAGTCCCCCTATAGCCAGTGCCAGCTCTGCCACATCATCAAACCTAGGACGCGGGAGGCGGGACAAGCCCCTGAATTCACTGGAACTGTCCAATTATGGGGTCTCCAGAGTTAGGGGGTCTGTCCTGTCAGCCAACCAGAACTTGTTGATCATAATCAGAGTGTGGCTTCTGTGAACAGGAACTAGGAAAGCACATCACTAGCCCTGGGGCGAAATGACCAGACCTGCCCTCACAGAGCCCATCCTGACCCAGCCCAGCAGACCCCACCCCGCAGACGGGGTTCCCCACCGGACCCGACACTGAACCTGGGAGAGCCTGCGCTGGCTAATACCGTTCTCCTCCCACTGTTCCATCAGTATCACACCATGCTTTCCCTCCGTAACAGCCCAACATTTACCACAAAGCCGAGCCCACTCCCTTTCCACAGCCTGCCAGGTCCCCGAGACAATCCGTGCCAGGGCCTCGGCACTTGCCCACCCTGGGGAAAGCAAAAGCAGCTTCTCTCCTCCAGAGCCTGAGGGTCCAGGGAGGTTTTGCTTATTGTAGGGGAGACCGTTTTATCAAAGCATCTTTTGAGTTCCACACAAGAGATCTAAGATAGACTGAATACCGCAGCATACATCCTGTTCTTCATACCACACTCAATACCGTGGTGCCCTATGTGACCAACAGAACTTTCTGCCATGAGGAAAATGTTCTAGATCACCGCGTCCAATATGCGAGCCACTAGCCACAGCTGGCTACTGGGCAGCTGAACTGTGACTAGTCCACGTAGAGATGTGCTGAAGCATAAAGTCTTCCACTGGTTTTGGAAGACTTGGTGCAAAGAACAGAATGTCAGATATCTCATTAATAATTCTTTACACTGATTACATGTTGAAATGACAATATTTTAGATATACTGAATTAAATAAATTGTATTATTATATTAATTTCCCGTTTCTTTTTGCTTTTTCAATGCAGTTATTAGAAAATTTAGGAGTACATATGTGACTAGCATTCTATTGGTATTAGCCAGCACCAACCTATACCATTATTTAGTAGTTTTCTTTAAACTGAATTTTGTTCATTTTTTTAATCATTCTGAAAATATTCGTGAAATTACAGTTTGAAAATATTCATGAAATTACGGTTTGATGTATTAGTTGTATTTTTACAACACAATTAAAGAATCCACAGGACCATTAATCTAAAATTGAGAAGATAAGTTTGTCCACGTGTAACCTAAACCCTCTTAGGTACAACACCCTTTGGGAAATGCTGGCCCAGGACAGAGCTACTCAGAGTGTGGCCTGTGGACAGATGCCAGCCTCCTTATTGTTCATTATCGTCCACAATAAGGACATAAATTGAGAGCACGTATTTAGAAACATTCATAGCAATTTGACAAAGTAATGTGATACCCATTGATATCTTGGAATCTGGTATCTAATCTGATATTTTAAAATTGGGACCTGTATTTTACATGTGCTTTATATTTTGTTTCTAGTAAGTCCTTTAAATTGTATTTAAGAGTTAGAGACACACTGGGCTAGAGTATAAGAGAATCTTCCGTGGGCCTTCCAGAGTGATGACCTAAGAGCCGCAGTCCTCAGTCACAGCCAATGCAGTGCTCTAAGACAGGAAAGCATACTAAGGAGATCTTCCAGACCCCAACATAAAGGCTGGCACAGAGGGGATGGGGGCTTAATTCCTGGCAAATAAGAAATTCTGTTAAATGAAACTTCTCTTCCTCTAAGCATTTTTGTTGATAAAACTTTTGCTGTAATTCTAAGAAATGAAGGTCCTCATCACCTCTGTAGAGAAAAACAACTGTATACTATAAAAAAAGGTACACAAAATCCTTATAAAATGTATATCGATAGTACTGAGCTAGAGCTTGAGAGGGGTACAGAAAATGCGGGAGGCATGACCCATGTGCAAAAGGAATTTGTTATAATCTATCTGGAATGGCACAGAGGCATGGAGATTAAAAATACTTAACTCTAGAGTCAAACACACTTACTGTGTGACCTTGACCAACTTATTGAACCTCTCTCTTTTTTTTTTTTTTTTTTTTTTTGCCGTGCCACACAGCATGCAGGATCTTAGTTTCCTGACCAGGGATCAAACCTGGGCCCTGGCAGTGAAAGGGCTGAGTCAGGGAATTCCCTTACTTAACTTCTCTTACTGTCAATGTACTTAGCTGTTACAGTAGAGAATCTCCGAAAAGGGAGATTCCTCCTCTCCTAGTAGGCACTTACCATGCCTCACCTCAAGAGGTGGAGTCTATTTCCCCGCCCCTTGAATCTGGGCTGGCTTTGTGACTTGCTTTGACCACCAAATGCAGCAGAAGGGACATTCTGGGACTTTCAAGTCTGGGCCATAAGAGAACTGGCAACCTGCACTTCCTGGCTCTTGAAGAACAGCTGCCACACTGTGAGGAAGGCCAGGACAGACTCCTTGTGTAATTTGAGACACCCGGACCATGAGAGGCCATCTTGAACATTTCAACCCCACTGAGCTCCCAGCTGACAGCACAGGCAGCAGGAGAACCACTCAACTGAGCCCAACCAACCCCCTGAATGGTGAGAAATAGTAAGTTTGGAGTGTTTCGCTACACAGGAATAGAAAATTACAAATCTCTAAAATGAGAATAAAAACAGTATAAAGGATGGCTATGAGGAATAAAGTAAATAACGTATGACAAGTGCTTATAACGGTGCTTGGGACCTAAGTGCTCAACAATTAGCAGCTGTTACTATTTGAGGAGCTAAAATGAACACATGTGCAATATATGACTGCAGACTACTTGGGAGGTTCCATTCAGGTTCTCAGGGCCCTGCAGGCCCCGAGCAGAGGAATGCCCAGGAGGTGAAAAGACAAGGCTTTGCGGTGAACGCAAGTATTGGACCTGAAGAACGCAGCGTGCAGAACGATGGTTTTTAAATCCCTGATGCATGGAGAGCCACCCGAGAACTTCCGGGCAACCACAATATGTGCGCACATCAAGGGCTGAAGCCTAGAGGTCTCCATGGAGACAGTGTAGATGGGTGGCTGCCAGGACCTGGGGAGTGGATGACGGGTGAGGGGGAATGGGGAATGACAGCTA
This sequence comes from Stenella coeruleoalba, assembly GCF_951394435.1. NCBI lineage: Eukaryota > Metazoa > Chordata > Mammalia > Artiodactyla > Delphinidae > Stenella > Stenella coeruleoalba. The sequence goes on from NC_137152.1 coordinate 16,111,485, forward strand.
ATGGTTATGGGGTTTCTCTGCGGGGTGACGAACATGTTCTGAAATTGACTGTGGTGATAGCTGTACAATTCTGTGAATATACTGACAACCACTGAATTGGGCATTTTAAATGGCAAGAGGAAAGCTACCGCTCCCCAAGAGAGAAGCAGACGGAGGCCTACATTGAGACAGAGCTCAGAGGCGGATGAAGGGGATCCCGAGGCCCAGCGTGCCCCGGAGCCTCAGGTGCCTAGCCGGCAGACTCCTCATTGGAAAGCGGTCACCTCAGACATGAGCCGGGCGGTGAGCAATCCCTCCTGGGCCACGGCGCCCCAAGGGCAGCCACCCTGGACCACTGCCTCTTCCTTCTTCTGGTGTAATTCGTTCAAAAGAGCCTAGAGGGCAGGGCCACGGAAAGTTTTCAAATTATCAGACTGCTGCCAGAGTCAGCTCTGCCTGCGAACCCTCCCTCCCCCACCCCCCGGAACTGGGCAATACCATCATAAGCATCATCAGACTACCTGCCCTGTGAGCACCTACTATGCTGAGCCATTATGAGTTCTACCTTGTTAAATCCTCCCAACAAAGCCCACTAGACTATTGACCAGCATCCCCCAGAAAACCACATCTCTCGTCTGCCCAAAGCAACCCTGCAAATCCTACTGTGTTATAAGTCAATCAGTATAGCTACTACAGAAGGCAAGATGTTCTTTTAAAAAGTGAACCATGGCAGAAGATGGGGCATCTGAATGAGAGGAAAACATCCTTTAATTGTGGAGAGGGAGAAGGGATAGAGATAGAAATGACAGAATTTGACCAGTCGGGTCACTAGGGTCAGTACATCAGAAAAGAAACAGTTGATGGTCAGACTTTCAGGAATTTGCCCTGAAGGTCCTGCCAGGTCCGAGTCCTTCAGTGCCATAACTCCACAAAGCCAGAAGCCCCAGATCAAATACAACTTTCTTTCGCTCCTGACCTTGGCCCTTCTCACTGCCGAAGGGACTTGCAACGTTAGGACACACGCACAAGCTCAAGTTGCTCCTCTTGGTCCAAACAGCTCTACGATGACAGTGGTCAATAATGGTTTTAGGGACTTCCCTGGTGGTCCAGTGGTTAGGACGCCGCGCTTTCATTGCTGAGGGCCCGGGTTCAGTCCCTGGTCGGGGAACTAAGATCCCACAAGGCGTGCAGTGTGGCAAAAAAAAAAAAAAAAAAAAAAGAATGGTTTTTGAGAAAGGATGAAGAACTCTGATTTCTTGGGGCCCTACTCTCAGCCTTTCCTTTTCCCTACTGTGGCCCCTGGGGGGAGGCTCTCCTGAACTTCCAGTCTGCACTCCTCCATTCTCCTGATCTAGGATGGGGGATGGAAGACAGGCAGATGGAAGGACAGCAGGGAACCTCGTCTCAACTCAAAGCAATTCCCTCCTTACCAGGGAACCATGGGCAAATGGATTGAACTCAGTAAACAGTATTTACCTGCAGAAAGCACTGGAAAGTTCAACAAGCCTCAGGAAACATGCTTTGTAATTCCACTATCTCAAGCTCCTCCACCGACACACTTCTTTAATCCAACTCACGAGTATTTCCTCAACCCAGTGGAGCTGCTCCCAGCATAATGCAATTGCCAAACATCAGTTACACACCTGTTGCGTGAAAGAACTGTGAGGAGGGGGCTTCCCTGGTGGCGCAGTGGTCGAGAGTCCGCCTGCCGATGCAGGGGACACGGGTTCGTGCCCCGGTCCGGGAAGATCCCACATGCCGCGGAGCGGCTGGGCCCGTGAGCCGTGGCCGCTGAGCCTGCGCGTCCGGAGCCTGTGCTCCACAGCGGGAGAGGCCACAACAGTGAGAGGCCCGCGTACCGCAAAAACAAAGACAAAAACCTCTGAGGGGGAGTAGGATGACCATCCAGTCACCCTCTGCACCAGGCCTCGCCCTCAAGCCAATCATCTAACAGAAGGGACAATGGCTAACCAGCTTCAGCATTTACTGTGTGTCAAGCACTGCTTTACAGATATCAATTCCTTCATCTTCAAGGCAGTGTTTCTATCCCCCCCCCCCCCACGGTGTTCTTAAGCCCATTTTAAAGCTGAGAAAACTAAAGCTCAGCAGTGTCTCCCTGAGGTGAGACATCAGGAAGGGGAGAGGCGGCATTCACACCCAGGCAGTCTGGATCTCGATCGCCCGAGCTCCAATGACAGCAGGAGCCACCAGCACAGGGCCCTGCTCACAGTGGGCACCCAATGAACACCTGCCGAGAGGAACTGGAGGGTTAATGTCGTCACACGTGCAGAAGAAGAAGAGCGCTTTCCTGCAGGTGCTGCAGGCACAGGCAAGACGACTTCCTTAATTCAGACTGAGAGAAGCCTAGAGGAAGTGAACGCCCGAAGGGAAAAGGGGAGAAGGGGGCATTTCAGACTGAGCGGTGCCCAGGACCTGTGTAACAGCGAGGCAGCCTGACAACGGTGACCTGGTGACTCTGCTTGCCCTCTAAAGGTATTGAGGCAGAACCAAGCAACAGGCGCTTGCTCCGCATTCCTGATGCTGTGATATAACACAAGCACTAAGGAGAACAGCACATCTGGTAATTTCTCTTCTGGGAGTAACTGAAAGGAAAGAAAGCAAGCATCACTGGTGGGTAATGGGGAAAAAATGCACAGGATTTCAGTATTGGAAGAACCTGTTGCTAGAAGAAACAACCAGAGAGGTATTCCCCTGCGACCTTCTACAACAGCTCCCAGGAAAACCACTTGCCGGCCCATATCGCCCAGCTGTGCTGCCGTGAAATTGTCCGAGAGCCTAAACACCTCAGGCCTCTTAGTCTTTTCTGCCCCTCACAGCACTCAGCACAAGCTTAGGATCAATGGTTGACTCTCAAGAAATGCAGGTTCACTCTCATCAAGAATGGGTCCCAAATGATAAGGCCTTGGGCAGCCAAGAGTAATCAGTACCAAGATGTATTATAATAAAACCTCAAAGGGCTTCCCTGGTGGCGCAGAGGTTAAGAATCCACCTGCCAAGGCAGGGGACACAGGCTTGAGCCCTGGTCCAGGACGATCCCACATGCTGCGGAGCAGCTGCGCCCGTGCGCCACAACTACTGAGCCTGCGCTCTAGAGCCCACGAGCCACAACCACTGAAGCCTGTGCGCCTAGAGCCCGTGCTCTGCAACAAGAGAAGCCACTGCAATGGGAAGCCCGAGCACCTCAACAAAGAGTAGCCCCCGCTCGCCGCAACTAGAGAAAGCCCGCACGCAGCAATGAAGATCCAACGCGGACAAAAGTAAGTAAATAAATAAATATTAAAAAAACACAAAAAACTCAAAAATCAAGACTTCTCTGAGGATGACATTATTTTTCTAAGTACCTAGCCTCACAAAACCCACTTGAAAGAACAAACCATGGTACTACCTGGCACCTAAATTGAACACTCCAATTATTCCACATCAACCCTTATGCACATAGAAGTTTATGAAATATATATATATATATGTGTGTATATATATATGCGTGCGTGTGTGTGTGTGTGTGTGTGTGTGTGTGTGTGTGTGTATATATATATATATATATATATATATATATATATATATATATATATACATTTTGGCCGCATCGCGCGGCTTGTGGAATCTTAGTTCCCAGACCAGGGATTGAACCCATGCCCCCTACGGTGGAAGCTCGGAGTCTTAACCACTGGACCACCAGGGAACTCCCTGAAATATTTTAAACCTTCACACAACATGTCTTTCCATATTTCTAATTTCAAATGAAGGAAAAGAGCTTTAAGCTATTTTTCTACAATAAAGTTTCCAAGTAGAACTTAATAAGGATGTCCCCTTATTGAGTGCCTTCAAATAAATTAAAATATCACAGATATTTCAGGCTCAACCATACAGCTCCGCCCTGCCTCTAAAACATCGAAACGACCTAATTGTTTAAACTCGACCAAATAAAAATGTGAACTTTAACAACCTCCCTTTTCCAATGTTATATTCTACTAGGTCCCCCTCCCCCAAGGCTGGTTCTGATGGATGGGTGGGTTTTGGGTTTCTCCCTAGCACATGCAGCCGAGTTTCCCAAACAAAAAGGACGAAAACAGAAGTACATCTTTTTAGTATTTATATCACTATCCTGTGATATTTGTTAAATTCTGCCTTCAAAACAAATGCGTGATGAAAAACGCAAACTGGGAAAGATTTAAGCCACCTCCTCCTTCTCGAAATGATGCAAATGAAGGCCCAATCAGAACATACCCCTCCCCCATGAAAACCATGTTTTAAGTGACTAAAGAACATTGCCCTTGATTTCCTTCCCTTCCTTGGTACACCTTACATAAAACACGCAGATCTTCACTATGTGATAATTCTCCAAATCCTATACTTAAGATCTGTGCGCTTTTGTGGGATGCACGTTATACTGCGGTAAAACACGCCTTAAAAATACCTCACACTAACTTAAAAAAAAAAGGTGTTGCCAGGAAAAACATGAAATCGGTTTCCAAGTTGCTTACACACCCGCACTACCTGCAACCACTTTACAGAACGTTAGAAGATGCGAAACCAGCTTATCTAAAATTCTGCCAAATGTCCTCAAAATCTCTCCCTGCTTCGCTCGTTTCCAGGCAGCCAATCCGGGGACCATCCCTCCTTAGCTCCCAGCAGCTGCAGCCTCTAGGGCCGGGGGACTCATCCGTCGCGCTGCCACGCGAGGGAGCCGCGACCCCGCCAGACCCCTGGGCAGCGCACCCGCGGCCGCCGGGAGCGCAAGCGGGCGGCAGGGGAACCCGGCCCGGGGCTCGCAGCTGGCCACCCCTGCCAGTGGGTGACGCGCCGGTTCTGCCCCCCGGGGACGCCGCGAAGCATGAAGCTGGGCTGCCCCTCGCGCGCGACGCCCGAGACGCAGATTGGGCAGGCGCGCAGGCCCCGGCCACCCCCCGCGCCCGCTCGGTCGGCCCCAGTGCCCCCCACGCCTGCTGCTCCGCGATGCGGGGCCAGCCCCCCGGGCCCCTGGGGCATCAAGCGTGGCCCCGGTCCCCGCACGCCAAACATACCTGCCACCCACCCTAAGCCACCCCCAATCCACTCGAGAGCGTACTCTGCCACCGGCACCGTGAGGGGCGCCGGCCCCGGGGTCCCGCGCCCAGGCGACCCCGGGCTGAGGAAAGGACATTAGCTCAGTTCCGCGCCCCGCCCCCCACAGCCTCGCGCTCCACAACCTCTACCTCTTGCGGCCCGCCCGGGGGGCCTGAGGCTCCCACGCGCCCGCCGCATCCCGGGAGCCCTACCTGAAGGCCGGTGGTTGGGCGGCGAGGTCCGCACCGCGCCCGGTTCGGCCATCTTCCCGGGAAGCGGGGGGGCCCGCGTAGACCCCTCCGTCCCGGCTGCCGCCCCGCAGTCGACGCCGTGCTCCATCGGGATGCCGGGGCCGCACAGGCGCACTGCCCCTGCCGCCGCGCCGTATCGGACCTGCGCGCGTCCGTACGCGCACGCGTCCCCCCCACGGCGTGCACGTGCGATGTGCGCACCGGTTCTCAAGCCGCGCACGAGCACCGCGTGCACACGCGAGCTGCACACGGGTCCTCAAGCAGCAGGCGCCTACCTCGTGCACTTGGCAATATGCACACCAGCCCTCACACAGCACGAGTACACGGCGTGCACGTGCAGTGTGAGCACTAGTTCTCATAGCGCTCCCACACACCGCGTGCACGTTCGATGTGCACACCAGTCCTCACAGCGCGCACGCACACACGGCATGCACACGGTTCCTCATACAGTGCGCACACACAGCATGCACACACCGGTGTAAACACACGTCCCCACACAGTGCATACACTCAGCATTATATATACATGGGATGTAGTTTCTCACACAGGGTGCACACACATCCTCACGCAGTGTGAACACAGCGCGCACACACCATGTGTACACACCTGCCCACCCAGCACGCACATGTTCTCACACGGCTCGCAGAAGTTCACACACACTAGGCATCCACATACGTAGAGCTGCAGCTCTGGAAACAGGTCCTCTTAGGGCCTCGGGCAGACGCCGCTTGGGCCAGTGCCACATGTGCAGATGCCTCCCTCCAAGCACAAAGGTGCACGGGTGGCAGGCGCTAGGTCTTCCCTCACCGCAGCGAGGGGCTCCAGGAAGCCAGACTGGTGGACCTTCAAGGAAGAGGAGGGGCACGCAGTCAGCCTTCCAACCATGCCCCCACTCCCAGGCTGATTCCACCCGAGCGCTACTCAATGGCTTCTTCCTGGTGTGCAAATAATGCACTAGAGAAATCTCTGTGAGAACATCTCTGGGAAGACAAATGAGAGTGCACTGAACGTGTAGCCTTGGGAGTAGGCGTCTGGACAGGCTGTGGGGGCCTGTGGAGGTGTGTTTCCCCTGGATGTCCTTTTACCCCTGCCAGAGCACTTAACTTCTTTTCAAAAATATACATATTGAAAAAGACATCTTCGCAGAGCCAGCTCAAGCCTCCAGGTGTTTACCCAGATATAGCCTGCCGAGTGATAACCCACTCCAGGGGAGCCCCAGGCTGCACGTTTCTCTGGTGGGCAGTGACCAGCCCCCGGGTTTTAACTTCCACCCCTGGGGGAGAAAGAAATGCAAGGTTAAAAAGCCGAATAGAGCTGAATCAGGGTACAAGGTTTCTTTGGGGAGGGTGATGGTAACATTCTAGAATTACATCATAGGGATGGTTGACTCTATACTAAAAGCCACTGTACATTTTAAACGGGTGAACTTTATGGTGTGTAAATTATACAAAAAAAAAAAAAAACACACAAGTTGAAACTCTCAGTAACTGACAACCAGATTCTTAGTGAAAAGCTTGGGAAGAGCCCCTTTGTTGGCACAAAAATGTGATGAACGTGTTCATGACACTCCCAAAGGTGTGCTAGGAGTAGGGCGCAGCTATGGTGAGAAAGCCAGAAGGGGAGTTTAGACACAAACAAGCAGAAAAGCGGGCAAGTTGGGGCTGGCCCCTTGTTTGTAATGAAAACTGCTTCCAACTCAATAAGATTGAGACAAGTTAATTAGGGCTTGGGAGCTGTTTTCACTTTTTCTTTTTTTCTTCTTTTGGTCTTACAGACCTTGGGTACGAGCTTATAACTCATCCACCTCCTGAGCTCAAGGCTTGCTGACTTGTCAGAATACCCCTGTCTAGTTTGATTCTATTTTTTTCTCTTTTGATTCTATTTTTTCTGTTTATTTTCTATTCCCACTTGCATTCCTCTCTTCAATCATATACACCTCCTGTTTAATAATATTTTTGTAGTTCTACTTTCAAACATATAGTGAAGATATGCGTGGTTTAAATTTATATAAATGATAAGGCACACCAGCTATCATTCTGTTTTTCCTTGCTTGGAATTGTTTTCAACATCTATCCATTGCAACTGTATACAAATCTATCAGAAACAGATTAACTGGGACTTCGCCTTCCAATGCAGGGGCTGTGGCAGCTAAGATCCCACATGCCTGGAGGCCAAAACCCCAAAAAACATAGAACAGAATACTGTAACAAATTCAGTAAAGACTTTAAAAATGGTCCACATCAAAAAAAAAGAGATTAACCATTTATTCTGGTTTACTCTTCTGTAAATTACCTGTTCAATCCCTGTCTTTCTATTGGGCTACTTGTCTGTCTCTTGTTGATTTCCAGGTTTTTTGTATTCTAGATAATCCTTATGGGCTTAAATATTTCACGCTAGTCAACTAACGTTTTGTAAGATTAGCAAAACGTCAATTTTTATGCCAAAATCAATCCATTTAAAAAAGCTTCTTATATGGAAATAACCACAAACTTACAGAAAAGTTGCACAAATAAGAATTTACAAATAAGTCATATGCCCTTTACTCAAACTCACCTATCATTGACATTTTACCCCATTTATCATTTGTAATCCTAGCTGTACCTCTTTTTTTTTTTATCCTTGGTTGTTTTGCTAGCAAGCTGCATACATATACACGGCCTTCCCCTTAAATACTTCAGTGCGTATTTCCTAAGGATATTGTCTTTTTATTTTTGGCTGTGTTGGGTCTTCGTTGCTTTGCGCGGGCTTTCTCCAGTTGCGGCAAGCGGGGGCTACTCTTTGTTGAGGTGCTCGGGCTTCTCATTGGGGTGGCTTCTCTTGTTGCAGAGCACGGGCTCTAGGCGCGCGGGCTTCAGTAGTTGCGGTGCACGGGCCCTAGAGTGCAGGCTCAGTAGTTGTGGCGCACAGGCTTAGTTGCTCCGCAGCATGTGGGATCTTCCAGGACCAGGGCTCGAACCCGTGTCCCCTGCACTGACAGGTGGATACTTAACCACTGCGCCACCAGGGAAGTCCTCTCAGGATAGTCTTAAACACCCACATTAGTTATCAACTTCAGTAAATATAACATGGATACAATAATTTTACCTAATTGGCTGCCAGTTTCTCCAGTATAGAGGTGCTATTTTTCTCTTGCAACTAATCGGCAATCTGTGGGGAGCCACTTTAAGGCCAAGCAAATATTCTACTCCTTGCCAAAACTTCTTCCTAAGGTTTAACATCCATTGATAGTTCTTCATTCAATCTTTCCCATGGTTACAAAATAAAACCTATCAATTTTCACCTTATGCTTATGGTTTGTGCTTTAAGAGGTCTTGGTTTTGTTCTGGATACAGATGTAAAAGGTCAAATTGTACGATGTTTATTGTAGTCCCTCAACTCCGGTGGAGATGAACCTCAAGGGGGAAAGAGAACAACTCAAATTGTAGTTAGAAGGAATTAACGAGGGCCATAGGTCTTAATTATATACTTGCCCACTCACAATAGTCTACACTTTCATTAGTTTACAGATTTACCTTTAAAGCAGTTTATTTTCTGTATACGGTGACAAGAGATCCATATTTACTTTTCTCTGTAAACTGTAGGTTTGTCCAGCACCAACTTTTAAGTACTCTATCCTTTCCCCAATGATTGTGAAACCACTTTTATCATGTATCAGATTCCCATATGTACATGGGCTTGATTCTGAGCTCTTTATTCTGATCTTTTTGTCTGTTACTGCATCTATTATTTATTACTATGGATTATGGTGTGACAGTATCTGATGAAGTTCTTTGCTCTGCTTTTAAAATTGCCTTAGAAATTCATAATTTCCCTATGAACTTATTCTAGAATCAATTTTTCTATCCCCCCCAAATCCTGTTGGAATATTAATCAGAACTGGCATTTTTATGACATCATACCATCTATGAGCAGTGTCTTTCTATTTAAGCCATCTGTTTAACAAAATGACATTAGTTTGCTGGGCTTTTGCCATTAGGCTAACTTCCTAAAAATCTAGTTAGAGCTGAACGACATTTTTTTTCTTTTTAGCATCACCGCGCAGCATGCAGGATCTTTGTTCCCTCGAACCCGTGCCCCCTGCAGTGGAAACACGGAGTCCTAACCACTGGATCACCAGAGAATTCCCTGAACATCTTAAAATCTGTTATACCATCTAGTTGTTAAGTCTAGTGCAGCAATTCTCAATTTTTTTGCCTCAGAGTCCCTTTACAGCAAGGGTTGGTAACCTACGGCCTGTAGGCCAAATGTAGCCCACCACCTACTTCTGTTAATGAACTTTTCCTGCAATGCAGTCTCATTCATTTGTTTACGTGTTGTCTCAGGCTATTGTGCAACACAACACTGACAGAACTGAATAGCTGTAAGAGAGATCATATGGCCTACAAAGCTTAAAATATTTACTATCTGGTCCTTTAGTAAAAGTTCACCAACTCCTATTTTACACCTAAAATTGAGACTCCCAAAGAACTTCTGTAATCTGCTAATGGCGGTGAATGTTTAGTTTTCCAAAACTCAATTTTTACCTGAAAGCGCATGTGTGATATTGCAACAAACACTCAGTTTTCCTTGAAATGACAAGTTCACCTGTGGGAGTATTGATGTGCTAGAAAATTTTTAAAAGATTTGTTACTTTAACAGTAAGCCTAAATAACATACTTTTAATGAAAAGTAACAACCCCCTCCCAATTTGAGAAGAGTGGCGTTGTTTCACATTTTTGCAAATCTCTTTACTGTCTGGCTTAAATGAAAATTGAGTCTCGGGACTTCCCTGGTGGTCCAGTGGTTAAGAATCTGCCTTCCAATGCAAGGGACTCGGGTTCGATCCCTGTTCGGGGAACTTAGATTCCACATGCTGTGGGGCAACTAAGCCCACGCACCGCAGCTAGAGAAGCCCGCATCCTGCAATGAAGATCCCGCATGCTGCAACTAAGACCTGAGGCAGCCAAATAAATAAATATTTTTAAAAAAGTAAAATCGAGTTGCATATCTGCTTTTGTATTCAGTGTGTTACAATATGTTTTCGTTAAAGCACATGAAGAAAATCTGGCCACTATGTAGTTGGAAAAGGGAGAACTATTTTTATTTTAACGGCTTTTCAGGTAACCGTGTATGCTCTTGACACTACCCAATCCTGACAAATGGTAACTTCTTAAAGTTAGTTGCATTGTGGAATCTAATACTGAATCAGTGATCTTTTCATACCAGTACGTTAAAACCCACTCATCATTTAGAAAATACTGCTTGACTCCGCTACGATCTTCCAAATGTCAACACACTTCATTCTACAGTATTAAAAAGTCACATTCATTATTACCACCTCTGATCTCTTCACTGCGAAGCCGTCAAGCTAATGGTGGCAACATCAGTTTCCCCAAACTCTTATCACCTCCAACAAATGCTGTCAGTTGTTTTCCTTAAAGTGACAGGGTCATTTTGAGAAAACCTGACCACAAACGCACGTTTGCATAACCAGCTTGTCTGTTGTTCTTTCAAGTAAAAATGGTATTCCAAGAAAAACGATGGCCAGTTCAGTTTGCAACTCAATAATCGCACGAGTGTTTTTCCGTGAGGCAACTATGGCACTTCACAGCACGCAGATGTGTTTCATGGAGCACGTTTTAACCTTGTCACACGAACTATTAAAAACATGTGTACTCAAGGGTTGGATTTAATAAGATTAATCATTTTACTGCTTGTCAGGGACATTCTTAAGTAAAATTCGCTTTTTAAAAGAAATTGTGAGTTTCTATGTTTGCTTTCGGTAGATAAACTATCAAGTTAGGAAAAATCCCGATTATTCTTAGATTTACAAGAGATATTTAAAAGCATAAATATGCATTGAACTTTATCAAACGTGCAAAACTCCAACTAATTCTATACCTGACAGTCCAGTGGATCAAATCAGCAATGAGACTTTACTCAGGTTTTGTCCCCACTTTTTGATCTGCCATTATCAGATTGTGAACCGAACAAAGCCTGGATTGGAACAGAAAAGACTGGCTTTTTAAAAGAGAGCAAGTTAAAAAAGAAAAACAAAAGTGAGCAAGTTGACCAGAGGATAAATATCTACTTCACCTATGTCTTTGCACAGTATAAAATAAGGCCCAGTGAATGGGATTCTGGAAATTTGAGATCATTCTGGACAACTGATTTACCATCAGAAAATGTCTTCAGCACAGGTTTGTAACAAATTCACTTGCCCAGAAAATGCAACCCTGTAACTGCAGTCTGACCAAACGGATTCATTCAAATCAAACAACCAAAAACACAAAAATAAAAAACAGATTAAGTATACATTTCCCTCATACATCAAAATTTCCAGAAAAGAATGATCATGAATAAAAGTTTAGTTAAAAATGTCATAAACAGTTTGAAAAGAATCAACTGCATACACTGTTGAAAGTTATTTCATATTTTATTTCTAATTGCAATAGTTTGCATCTGATTACATAATTCCAAATGATGGGAAAGGAAACCTCCAAATCAGTACCAATTAGCTGTCATGAATCTATGGTAAAAGGACTCATTAAAGACTTCAGAATGAAAGATGACCAGAGCTACCAATATTACTAATTATAAGCTTTCTCTAAAGAAATATAGAGCAAGTTGGTACTTTGCAAAATACCTTTCTTTAAGCAATTTAGAGACTTCCATCTGTTAGTCTTATGCTGAATTAAATGAGGGTGGTAGCAATTATTTTAAATATTGTGTCGACATGAATATACAAATATATATTCTACACACTTCTTTTGTTATAGGAACCAAAGACTGCAAGTAAAAGAAATGGTAAATAGAGAATAAAAAAGACGTGCATATTCTATCTTACACAGTCCTGGATATCAAGTGAATAGTGGCGGACACTGCTCTAAGTGGATCACACATACGAACACGCATTATTAATCCTCCCAACATTTCTGTGATTCTGCAGGTACTCTTCTCATCATCTCCATCTTACAGGTGAGGAGCCTGAAGCTCAGACAAGCTGGAGAAGGTGCCCGTGGTCACCTGCAGGTAAAGGGCAGAGTGGGGGTTGTGGCACAGGCTGCCTGACCTCAGAGCCCATGTTCTTCACTCCCTACCACATGCCTCCTAAGCACTAGGCGGCTGTGGGAGGAAGAGAAGACACAGTCCAACACACCCTCCGAATTCATCGGTTCACTCCATACCTGAGAGGCTAGTGTCTTATCACACTTATAGTAAGACTTAATTCAGATTTTGTTCTTTTCTAAAATAGGAAGAAAAAAGCAATGATGGTAGTTGAAGGTAAATAAAAAACACAAAGTGGTATGTAAAAGCTGTATAAATGAAACTTCCCCTTACTAAGCAGGACAGAGATCTAAACATCTCACACCAATACAAATCTTTTTAATCTTTATGACAGGTAACATAAAGAACTTACTTTCATTTCACTGCCAAGCCATAGTTAATACTGGATGTTGTTAAATCTGTACACAATACAAATAAAGTATAAATCCAGCTAGGTATTTTATTTGAAACATGCTTTTACCTATTAGATTACTCACTTGCTCTGAAGTCAATACTGACAGCAGTTTGTATCTTTTCAAGATGTTATGCAATGTCCTATAATTTAATATTTACACAAGATAGATGAGAGTAAGTTAAACTACAAGTCACCAGGAGTTCTGTAAGCAACTATACTTATAGCCATGATTCCACAGATGTGGTGAGTAAACCAATGGCCACTCCTTAATAAAATACAAGAATTTTCATCATGCATAGTTTACAGGCTCCTTAAGAGGTGGTCTCTTTGAGAGGCGGGATTTTCAAGAAAGATTCAACAGTCAAACAATTAAATCTTGGCAAGTCTTTTTTTACACAAACACTTGGTTTGGTTATTTAGCCACCTTAGTAATACAACTTATTTATATACTCTAATTGGAAGTGGAATAAACACTGCATGAAAAATGCATGCCTATCGAACTCATTAGTAATAACTATTACATTCTCTTAGCAGTAAGAATCATTATTCTTGGATTTCAAAGACTTTATTTTCTTTCAGGGCATACTTTCTAGCATTGTATTATAGGAATCAAACAGTATAACAACAAAAAAGGTTTTTTTTCTTGAGGACCACTTCCATTCCACCTTTGAAATATAATCAAATCAATGAAACTAATTTCCACACTAAAGACAAGTTAGTAAAATAATTCCTCCAAGTAGTGTTGCATATGAACTACAAGTTTACCCCAACTATTTTAATCATTATAATTTGAGATTTTCTAGGGTACAACAGCACTAGATTGGGCTGTTACTACGTAGACAAGAAAAAAAATGTCACCTGCAAACACGTGAATTGGGGTAAGAATCTTTAGGCAAACCATATTATTAGAGGAGGTTAAGTAGAAAAACTAATGTTTGAGTTGCACCACCCGTACCATGAACTGTAGCACAGATGCAGAGTCAAAACATTCTTGGTAAAACAATGTGGAGGAAAGATCTGCATATACCACAAATTTACCAGAACACTTTTATGTACAGAAGCCTAAATATCTTAGGAGGTTTAGATTACCGACAAAGATGATCACTCAGTCAACTCTTCAAGGCTGGTTCCTTATGAGTACTAAAAACCAGTCCATGGTCTCAGACACATTCCACCTAGGTTAAGTGTTCAGGGACTCCATAGAGTAAGAAACATCAACTGCAATTGTCCACTCTTAGTTTCTGGTTTTTGATTTAATATTTTATAGTACCTCAGATTTTTATTCCAGAGTTTGCACACTTAGGAAAGGAAATTATACTAAGCATGGGATCAAAGATGTGCTTACTAAAAAAAAAAGATGTGCTTATTTTCTGAAGCCATGTGAAGGTTTAATCCTCTGTGTATTACTTTTCAACACTGAAGAGTTCTCTGGAGACCAGTAGAATAAAAGTTTCACAAGCTACATGAAGGATTTCTTTTACAGTTGCATACCACTTCAATGTGGCTAGTTAGGTCTAACTAGCCCTGCCCTTAATTTCATCTTACTAGAGTTGATGATGAAAAACTAACAAGGGGTAAATCTAAATTCCCAATAAAATACAAGCAAAAAACACCTGTACACACAATAAAATACATCCTAAACGCAAAGTAAGGGTATAATATACTCTGCAGCATGATACTGTCTTTATTATATTTCTCCACTGTATGTAGTTCTTCCATTCAGAAATAAGAGACCATCTTTTCATTAAGTTGTTATTCCCTCCTCTTTCCCCAGCTTAGGGATACTTTCCCAAAGGCTTAATTTGTACAAACTGTTATGAAATTAAATTTTCATTTACACATAGTTTAAGTGTTTATAAAGCACTCAAAATTGTAGCTCACACGTATATGACTTCTGAAAATAAAACGACACTTTGAACATAATCCTTTTGTTCTGCAAAAATATTCTACATACATGCATATGTTCAAAACAATCTTTTGTTGTTTGGGAATTTTCTATGCACAGTAAGTTAAAAAAAAAAAGTTGACAACTATATCAGTATCTCCAATGTTAAGATAACTGGGTGCCACCTAGTGTTTGATTTCTGCAACTACCAACTTTACAAATTCAAAACTGCTATTAAAACTCAGGTTCTAAAAACCGCCTTTTTTGTTGATGTTTATAGTGGCAAAATAAGATCATGAAAAGAATGTATACAATATCAAAATCAGTATAAAAATAGCCACATGCTACTTAAATATGAAAAACAGACCAATCATTTTTCACTTTAAATGCAGATTTCTGCCTCCATTAAACTGTACCAAAATCTCAAGGGAAAATTCATGTAAGTAACTGGAATATACAAAAATTCACTGTACAGTAAACAGGCTAGTCAAAACTAGGGCTTAATTATGATTCATAATGCGTGTACGGGGCTTCCCTGGTGGCGCAATGGTTGAGAGTCCGCCTACCGATGCAGGGGACACGGGTTCGTGTCCCAGTCCGGGAAGATCCCACATGCCGCGGAGCGGCTAGGCCCGTGAGCCATGGCCGCTGAGCCTGCGCTCCG
Source organism: Stenella coeruleoalba (assembly GCF_951394435.1). Classification (NCBI taxonomy): domain Eukaryota; kingdom Metazoa; phylum Chordata; class Mammalia; order Artiodactyla; family Delphinidae; genus Stenella; species Stenella coeruleoalba. The sequence continues at coordinate 16,126,772 of NC_137152.1, forward strand.
CAACGGGAGAGGCTCACAGCAGTGAGAGGCCCGCGTACCACAAAAAAAAAAAAAAAAAAAAAAAATAAGTACATAATGCGTGTACGGCAAATGGTTTTACTCAAAACATCCATTTACTTACTGGAAGTGGTCAAAGTGGGAAAGGCAGTTAACGCATTTTTTTTCTTTTAGAAGAGCAGATGTGGTCTTTTACCCACAAGCTCCGTCACATCAAAAGAACAAAGTGGGTTTAACATTTAAGAGAATTCAGCATTACTAGTTTTTAAAGAAATACCTTAGAAACAAATCAGTCTGCTTTAACAAACTGCACTCATGCTAATGAAATTTTAATCTTCTTTAATGGGTCACAGTCCAAATCCAAATTGTTGAATAATCCTCAAAGAAAATGGAATGTGAAAGGTTGAGTTCGACTTAGATCTGGAAGGAAAAAGAACATCAGATCAACCAAAAGAAGAATTTTTATATTCCAACAGTCTACCACATGTAAGGGACACATGCACCCCCTTAGGCTATCTGGGAAACAAATCCAGTTTGAAGAGGAAATTCTGAACACTAGGTTTTTCTCAATTCTGGTCTGCTGTCATTGAATCTTTACAGCAGCCTTCAGAATGCTATACGTTATGCAGAATATTCTCAATAAAGTTTACTATTTTACTATCTCCTTCCTTTTGTGCTACTGATTAGAAATTTATTTTGGGGGTAGGAACAGACACAGGGAGTGTTACTTCCTTGAGAAACGGAAAAGTGAGATACCAAATTCTCCTCCCAGTCAACCTGGTTATAGGAGTGAAGGCTAGAACACACAGAAACCATTTGGAGAAACACCTTAGGGAAGAAGTCGGGTTCTCAGGTGACAGACAAAGCGACCCTTACGAAATGGCCAAGATAACTCAAATTCCTTTAATAACCACTACCTTTACTATCCCTTACTGCCAGCCTCAGTTCTGAAGAAGCATTGGCACAAACTGAGAAATACTTTTCTTAGAAAAGCTTAACCCTATCTAGGTCCTCACCCTATCACCTCTGTGTATGTGGCTTCATATTGAGGTATGTACTCTGACTAGGTTCTTTATTTCCTAAAAAAGGTCTTCTACCCCAGCTAAGCTGTCAAAATGTTGGGATCGCTCCTTAACCTATAACACAGTAGTAGCTCCATGTCAGGTTCTTGTCACAGAGTATCATCGATAAATCTACTGTCCAAGTGTCATTCACAGCTTAGTCACAAGAATCCTCTGGCTCAGGGGTTTCCAAAGGGAGATAACATAAAAAATAGAATGATATGGTTCATAAGAACCTAGGGGCAGGACAGGAATAAAGACGCAGATGTAGAGAACGGACTTGAGGACACGGGGAGGGGGAAGGGTAAGCTGGGACGAAGTGAGAGAGTGGTATGCACATATATACACTACCAAATGTAAAATCGGTAGCTAGTAGGAAGCAGCCACATAGCACAGGGAGATCAAGATCAGCTCGGTGCTTTGTGACCACCTAGAGGGGTGGGATAGGGAGGGTGGGAGGGAGGCGCAGGAGGGAGGGGATATGGGGATGTATGTATATGTATAGCTGATTCACTTTGTTATACAGAAGAAACACACCACTGTAAAGCAATTATATTCCAATAAAGATGTTAAAAAAAATAGAATGATGGATTTATTTCTTATCCCTTTTCATTTTTCTATTTTAGGGTATGCTCTGAAATACAGTATTGTATGTTTAAAAATTCATAAATGCAAATACACACTGGAGATATGTACTCAAATTTTCTTTAATTCATCATGTATTCTAAAATGGTTTGGAGATGCATCAAAATGTAAGATGGACTGAAGGATGAATAAAGGTATAGGCAGATATGTGATAAACCAAGTACAGAGATGTTAATTATAGAATCTCAGTGGTAGGTATCACTTAATTCAGACTTCCCCGAGACCAGCCTTTGTTTTTGTTCGGTTGGGTTTTTTGTTTTTGGGGGGTTTTTTGGCCGCACCGTGTGGCTTGTGGGATCTTAGTTCCCTGACCAGGGATCGAACCCAGGCCCTTGGCAGTAAAAACACAGAGTCCTAACCACTGGACCGCCAGGTAATTCCCAGCCTTTGTATTTCTGAAAAGCTCCGGTAATTCTGTTGCACAAACAATCCCGGTCAGGAGCAACTACTCTAGGTATACTAAAATTTCACCTTTGAATAAAATCAAACATTACTACTATTATTTTTAGATTTATATACACAGGTGTTCCTGAACTACATTTTTATTTAAAAGGGTTTAAAGAGCCCAACCCAGATTTAAGAGTAACTTATAATACCACCCCAGTTATTAAATAGATTTATATTGCCAGAAACTAAGTTTGAATTTCATTGAAATATTTTAACAGCAGAAGGGCAATGAGGCACTTATTCTTGTGAGCATTACTGCTTTATAGTGAGAAAAAACAACGCATTTTCCTCAAAATTAACACACCAACTCCAAACCAAGAGTTTGCCAATAGTGCATATCCAACAGATAAAATAACTGGCAAAAGGCCTCAATTTTAAGAGGGCGCTTTATTTTTTTGGTGGCTGCGCAGCACAGCTTTGTGGGATCTTATTTCCCTGACCAGGAATTGAACCCAGGCCACCACAGTAAAAGCGCCGAGTTCTAACCACTGGACCATCAGGGAATTCCCTTTAACAGGGCTTTTAATATTATGCTGTAATTCCAACACTTCATATGAAACTGGTTCAAACAAGATTATTCTTCTAACATACTAGTGTTTCAATTAAGAGAAGGCACGTTTGTATAACACAGGGAATATAGCCAATCATAGTAACTATAAATAGAGTATAACCTTTAAGAATTGTGAATCACTGTGAACTTCCATGGTGGTCCAGTGGTAAAATTCCATGCTCCAAATGCAGGGGGCCCGGGTTCGACCCCTGGTCGGGGAACTAGATCCCAGATGCATGCCACAACTAAGAAGTCCGCATGTCACAACTAAAAAAAAAAATCCCACATGCTTCAACTAAAGATCCCGTGGGCCACAACTAAGACCTGGCACAGCCAAAATAAAATAAATAAATAAATATTAAAAAAAAAAAAATTGTGAATCACCTTACAGTACACTTGTAACTTATATAATATTGTACAACTATATCTCAATAAAAAAAGGCCTGTTTCTTTGATAAAATCTTGTATTTCTCATAACTGTCTGCTAAATTTCTTAATAGCTATCTCTCTAGACACCCTTAACTTAAACAAGTTGAGATTCCAATGCCTAGCATTCATATTGCCAAAGCAAATATTGACCTTTTTAGGAAGAAATACTGAAAAAGATGATAAAATTCTCAAAGCATAAACAGTTTGACTAGCACAAACAAAAGTTGAAAAACTCAAGGTGAAAAATGCTACTTACATCATCAATGTCTTCATCATCATCTCCAATGTCATCAAACTGGATTTCATCATCATCTCCAGGACCAAATGTATCAGTTTCATTGATTTTAGCTAAAGAAACAATAACAAATATACTCATATAATATAACCAAGATGTTAGTAAAATGAATAAATTGCCCACTAAAAGAAGTGGTTGGATACCAAATGTTGCAGTATAAAAGGAGACTCTTACAAGTCAAACTTTTAAGTTTCATTACCAAAAAGACCCTCTTAACTTCTACCTAACAACCCTAGTATATAGAACAGTATTTTACACAACAAAATCTCTAAGTCAAAATGCAAACAAGTTTCTTTTGCTCACAAAGGTATTTTTAGTGAGGCAGGCTCTAATTACACAAATTCTAAAGCTATTACAACTTCCAGCTACACTTCAAAAAACGTCTGAGCACACGCTAACAAGCCACAAATCATCAGATAAACTCATCAATCAGAAAAATTTGGTCAAATCGTGCTTATCCCTAAATAACAGAAATGAACCAGGAAGTGCTAGTCCTATTCCCAGATATATTAGCATTTCCTAGATTGGAAATGCCAAGTAAATAATTTCAGCAGGGTTTTCATGCTCAAGTAAAATTATAGTTTCCTTGATAATATGCAACAGAACCAAAAAATAACTTCCAAGCAAAAAATGTAGGCTTACAAAATAGTATGTAAAGTCACTTCCCCTTTGATGAGGTCATGAGAAACTTATTTTTATTTAAGTTTTATGCGTTAAGAACGCCTAACTTTTGTACTGCAAGGGAGAAACAAAAAACGTTGATTTAACAAAATCCTATGGATACTATGACACTAGGATAAGATGAACTGAAAACTGACTTTTTAATAAAAATCGACAACAGTACCTAATTGCTATCCTTGCTTCACATTTAAAGATGAATAATGACAGTCTCTTTAGAAAGGAACTTTCAAATAAATACTATAATCAATTTATTCCGTTGACTGGCATTACGCAGAAGTTTAGGGCTTATAAAGGATAATTCCTCACCAAAAGTATATTTATTAGGAACAGAATCCCAGTTACTTTTTTCTTAAGGTGTCTAGTATTATGAAGTACAGGCAGGCATACTTGGAATGAATCACGTAAACTCAAAACTAAACATGCAAAATCCACAAAATTCTACCAAAATTCCTTCATCTAAATACCACCAGGTAATAACACCATATAACAGGTTAATGTAATATCTCAGACATTACCATGTTCTGGAAGTTCGCCATATGCCTTCAGACTTCTAGCCTCATCTGCATTGTATTTTAAAATTACATCAGCTTTATTATCCTTAAAAAAGAGACAAATAAGATTTACAAATGATTATGCCAAAATATTATCCGTTATTTCATAAATTAGTTTCAAACTGGATAGAAAATTAAATTTTACTGTTGTGTTATAAACTCCTGTCCTTTTTCTAAAAATTTAAAGTTTTCTCCTACCCTCTGAAAAACATCCTTGGGTTTAACCCAGTACAAAGAAGCTTGCATGCATAAATGAATAATGATCAACAAGCTTAGGGAAGACAGTTATAGATTTCACTTCAATGCAGAACTGTACAGACCCAATCTTTTGGATTATTTATAGTTACCCTTTGATTAGAAGTCTTTTGAAGTACAAAAATTCCCTGGGACCATAATTTACAGGTGATTAAATACTCTAATTCAAAAATTGAGACCGGTATAATGACCCAAGGAAATTATTATACCTTTCCACGTATCAGTGGTTCTTAGGGTACAAATCCATCAGAATCTCCTATGGAGCTTTTACACCTCCTAAAGACAGATAAATTAGGAGATGTGAAGCCCATGAGTGTGTATTTGTAAAAGATATGGGTATTTCTGATGCAAGTGTCCCACTGAAAACTAATGCTTCAGAATGTTCACACTTCCCCATCCGAAAGGAATCTGACTCAGTTAAGGAAGAAAAAAAGGGTTGAAGCTGATTGTTTCAACTTCAAAAATTCTCAAAGGCAACGTAAGTGATCACTATGATCCAAGAATCGTGTGATTCACACCAGCACTTCTTAAAACGGTAATGTGTACAGAAGCCCAAGTGGATTCTAGTTAAAACGCACATTCTGATTTAGGAGGCCTGGGGTGAGGTCCAAGAATCTGCGTTTCTAACAAGTTGTCAAAAGCTAGTGATGCTACTGGTCCCTGTACCACCCTTTAAGTGGCAGGGACATAAAAGAAGGATCATGGGAGATTACGAATTGGAAAACTTAATGTGGCTGTCATTTTATAGTATGAATGTTACACCTTTCAGAACCTTGATTTCCTTATCTGTCAAACAGGGAACTAACTAATTGCTCCTACTTCTGGGGTTATCTTTAGGATCAAAAGAAGAAAATGGACATTAAAATGGTACGAGTTTCAAGCAGGCTATCTCAACCTCAGCACAGCTGATATATTGGACCACATAATTCATTGTTGTAGGGACTGTCCTGTGCATTGTAGGATGTTTAGCATCACCCCGGTCTCTATCAACTAGATGACCAGCACTGACCCCTACCCCCAGGTGTGAAAACCTGAAATGTCTCCAGACACTGCCAAATGTACTCTGGAGGAAAATAATCACCCACGGTTGAGAACCACTGATTTAAGGTAAATATTTTAATTCTTTATTCTAGAACATATATTTAAAAAAATCAAAGTACGATCAAAGTTATAAAAATAGAAACAAGATCACTCAAAATGTAAATACATGGTGATGAGTTCCAATAGGTGGAAACCAAATGGATTTCATAGCCCTAGCATGAGTAGAGTCTCCAGGTTGACATCATGAAGGACAACTACCATTTTCTTCCTAAGTGCTCATCTAAATTTAGAGCACATACTTTTATCATGGTTTGTACTGCAATTACTTGTGTGCCTGTCTTACCCTCTCCACTACCAGGCCATAAGCATTTTGTGAGATGACAGCTTGACTCATTCAGTTGTATCCCCTAGAGTAATGGTTTCCAGATTTTGATTTCAAGACATATAAGTTAAAAAAAAAAAAAAAAAAAATGGAGGCAGGCAGTCCAACATAAAATTATTTTTATCTTGCCAACTAAGAACACCAACAAAACCACCACAATATAGTATCCCTCATTCCAAAAAAGGGAACTTTTTAAATATCAAAAAGGGAAAAAGGACTATTTAGCCTCATGAAAAATTCACACTGTCTGTGATTCTTCTATAGTGAAAATGCAGACTCCACAGACTGGCATTTGGGAGCCATGATCCCTGGGGTACCTAGCACAATGCCTAAGACAGAACTGGCCCTTAAGAAATGTTTGTTGACACAACAGTGAATAGCATACTGGCCTGGAACTGGTCAAATATGGTTATGACTTATGTTCTAAACATTAATTGCTCATAAAATTCAAGCAAGTAAACAATGAAAATTTTATTTTTACCTGGTAATCCCGTAGACCAACCAATATAATGTCTGAGGTATTTATCCAGACCTATAAAAGTCACAGGAGGTTACATTTAAAATAAAAATAATCAATCAAGAGCAATGTTGAGTCAGTCTTCCCATAAAATACACATACTATTCACCCAACTGTGGGTAAAGTACCTGTATTTAGAATTAGGAAAAAAACTACAGTAAGCAGCTGAGCCACTTTCAAATTTTCTATAATTTTGGAGATTAGAAAAATAACAATCTTATTTAACTACTTGACAGTTTAATAATTCCAGAGGACCAATGATTAGTTCAGAAATTAAGGGATTCTTAATACTGAACCCCTCTAAGTGGTCAGGTATCCATTACAACATATGAGAATAGTAAATTAGGAATGTGGTTTTATCTCCCTCCCTCCCTCCCTCCCACGCACCCAAATACACACAGGAAACAGAACTCCTTTAGTTTGGTAACATGAGCATTAACAAGACAAATTTTTAAAAAATCATAAAGCCAGGGATGGAGCGACTTTTAACCAACCTGATCAATAAATCTGCCTGAACACCTACCCTGATGAGAAATTAATCACTCCTATCCAAGGCAGCCCTTTCATGATCTCAGTTCAGGAAATTTAACATTAATACAACGCTTATTTACTGTAATTCATATTCAAATTTTCTTAACACTCCTTACAGCTATTTCCCCCACCCTCAAACCGGAACCCAAACAAGGGCCACCTACTGCATTTAACCATTGCATCTCTTTAATCTCCTTTACATTGAAATAGCCCGCCCTGCTGTTTTTTTTCCATTCATGACATTAACATTATATATACTAGCAGTCAGGCCATTTGTTTTGCAGTGTGTCCCTCAATCTGGACTTGTTAATTGTTTCCTCATGATTTGATTCAGGTTAATCATTTTGGGGCAGGAATAAAACACAGGTGATATAAATGAGTCTTCAGACAGATACCTGTATAAAATTACCATCAAAGATCTTGCTGTTTTGACTTAGAGGTAAATCACTGTTCTACTGAAATCTTTTGGGAACTTAGAAAAATGAGGTCCTTGGCCCATAAAAACCTTAGAGCCATTTTTTCCCCTTAACCATAATTTTATATTAAAGTAAAACAAGTCTCCACACTTACCTTTTTTCTCAGTTTCCCTCTGATGTGACATAACCTCTTTACACCATCAAAACACATCGCTTCTAATCGTCCATTTCCCAACATTTTGATTACCTGAGCATACTCTGGAGGAGGGAAAAGTAAAGGGTATAGGATATTGCTGAATTTTTGATAAAAGCAACTTAAAAGTCCACATACAACTGATTAGAACATACAGGTGTGTTGGTTAGGAATAAGTATATGCAGTAAAATAAGCACAAGGGAGTGATAAAACACCAAGCTAGTTAACGGCAGAGCCAGAACCAAGACTGTGTAATGCCATTTCTATGACAAGCTGTCCCTGCTATCAGAAATATTTTAATTATCTACTCATTTTGAGTTAAGTGGACTGTCCACTGTCTTCATGACCGTATGCTCTACTTCTGGAGATCAAGGTGGCCTGGCCCAAAATGTACACTAAAATGTATCTCATCAATCTCTCACTGTGGATCCTCGCCCAATTTTCGTCTCCTTTCCCTCAGAGGGTTAGTCTTTAGAGGCTAACTGCAACACAATTTTTGGTACACTGGCAAATAAAAATCAGCTTATATGTTATTAATGTCTGTTAAATTAGAATATCTTAGTGATTATTCTGAAGTTTTTGTAAAGCTGGAAAGATGCCCCCAGACAAAATGCCAAACTTTTAATCAACAATCTTTCCAAAAGGGTACCCAGGAAGCCACCCTACTTCACTGCCACTTGAAAAACTGAGATGATGAGCAGTGGCTTGCACACGGGCCGTCTCTTCTGTCATTAAATGACAGAAGACCGGGGGGGGGGGGGGGGGGGTCACTTCAGAACCTTTAGTTTACTCAAGTTGTATGCAAGACTGATTCCCAAAGAGGACATCCACCAATTTGTAAATACGCTGAAACAAAACTTTCAAAGGCTCGACTGTGGTATTGACAAGTGGAAGTGAGTTACTCAGACTACCGTGAACCTAGCACCCACCTAGGGCCTCAACACGGTTGGTCGATTTAAAGGCAGGCTCTCTTCCAAAGTGGGGGGAAAACGTGAAAAAGAAAAAGTAATGGCAGTCAAAATAAAGTCAACTGCTAAAGGAGGGCAAGAATCAAGGGTAAGAAATAAAAGGGTCTTTTAGCCAAATAACATGTTTCATCTTTAGTGGCTTATATATTCATGGCATGAACAAATCTACCAAGTTCTATAAAAAGATAATTAGAAAAAGTTCTTTGTTAAAAACTGCTGAAAATTACTGGGATAACTAGAAAAATTTAAATATGGACTATATATTAGATAAATAATATATTCACGAGTGTGATAATCCTACTGCAGTTACGTGAGAGAATATACTTGTTCTTAGGAGAAACATGATAAAGTAAGTAGTAAGGGAAAAGTATCATGATGTCTTCAACTAACTTCCAAATGGTTCAGGAAAAACACACACACGCACACAAAGATGAAGGGGTTAAAGGAATTCATGATACTTAGAGTGCAACTTTTCTGACAGTTTGAAATTACTCAAAATAAAAACATGGGAAATGGGGATGTATGTATACGTAGAGCTGAGTCACTTTGTTATATGGCAGAAACTAACACACCACTGTAAAGCAATTACACTCCAATAAAGATGTTAACCACCCCCCACCCCGAAAAACCCCCCAAAAACATAACTCTCAAAAACCAAAACCAAACAAAACATGGGAAACTACTGTTATGTATCTGGCACTTAACAAAAATCTTAATCAGTTTGAAAAGGTCAATTGTTCAGTTTCATTTTATTATGTTATGAAATTACATGTAATTTACATGCCTCAGATGCATTCCTCAAATACCCATGGTCTACTGAACATACTATGTAGCACCATTCGCTATCAAAAAAAGTCTACTAAGTCATGGAATTGTCAACCATAGCTTTTGAGGCTTAATTCCCTCTGAACTGCTCAATTCATTCTTAGTTGTAACATGAGTGTTCACATAAAACAGTGAAACATACACATTTACAGAAATGCCATCAATCCTCAGCGCATGCTGAGTATACCAAGAAATAACTACCAGAAGAAAGGCTCTGGAGAAGTGTGGGGGATGAGAAACGGAGAAGAGCAAAAGGGGACATGTGGTTTTTTGCTCAGGATTATGAACAGTATCTCTTTTATGTTGAGAAATTGAAAACCTTACTTAAGAAAGAAAACTATTACTGAAAGAAATCTAACTTATGAAAATGCTTACCTTGCCCATCTTCTTTGAACACCAGCTCTCTCTTTTCAGATTCATTCTCATTCTTACCTCTGCGTCTATTTTTACCTCCTTTACCTAATGGTTTTAAAGAAAAAGACATTAATTATCTGCAAAACAGAAAAAGAAACCAAACTAGGGCTTACAGAATGTTCTTTAAAAGCCACTTAAATTATAAGAAGTACAATCTACTATGTGTAATATAAATAAGCTACACGAATATATTATACAGCACAGGGAATATCGTATTTTACAATAACTTTAAACAGAGTCTAATCTACAAAAATACTGAATCACTATGATGTACACCTGAAACTAATATAATGTTGTAAACCATACTTCAAACAAACAACAAAAACCTGAAAAAAATGAAAAATTAAAAAATTCACCTAATTTGGTCATGTATCTCCAATCATATTAAACATATACATGTCATCACTTCCCTACCCTTCCTGGAAATCCCTTTTGGGATACTGCTGACATAAAATACAAACAAACCAAAAGGAGATATCATAAACATCACGACTACTTGGTTGAATACACTGCTCAGTGAACTCCTCCTACAGTGGCCCACAAGGACCAAGGAGGGATATATAACGGATCATGATAAATTTTATAAAATGGGGTCTCTCTTGTACCTATTCCCCCAAATGAAAGGTCTGTGTGCAAAAAGAAGATAATTGGGCCGGGGCGGGCGGTGGGTAAAGTTTTATCAACTGGAAAGGGACACTGATTTTGTGGCAGTAGAGGGAGAGCAACAAGTCTGGCAACCCTGAGAGTTTACATTTTGTCCTATAGCTGTAGGATACATCAAGCAAGTTAAAAAGCAAGGTACTTAGAAACAAAAGACAATGGAGACACGATGACCCAAAACCTATGGGATGCAGCAAAATAAGTTCTAAGAGGGAAGTTTATAGCAATACAATCCTACCTTAAGAAACAGGAAGCATCTCAAATAAACAACCTAACCTTGCACCTAAAGCAATTAGAGAAAGAGGAAGGAAAAAAATCCCAAAATTAGCAGAAGGAAAAAAATCATAAAGATCAGATCAGAAATAAATGAAAAAGAAATGAAGGAAACGATAGCAAATATCAATAAAACTAGAGCTGATTCTTGGAGAAGATAAACAAAATTGACAAACCATTAGCCAGACTCATCAAGAAAAAAAGGGAGAAGACTCAAATCAATAGAATTAGAAATGAAAAAGGAGAAGTAACAACTGACACTGCAGAAATATAAAAGATCATGAGAGATTACTACAAGCAACTCTATGCCAATAAAATGGACAACCTGGAAGAAATGGACAAATTCTTAGGAATGCACAACCTGCCAAGACTAAATCAGGAAGAAATAGAAAATATGAACAGACCAATCACAAGCACTGAAATTGAAACTGTGATTAAAAATCTTCCAACAAACAAAAACCCAGGACCAGATGGCTTCACAGGCGAATTCTATCAAACATTTAGAGAAGAGATAACACCTATCCTTCTCAAACTCTTCCAAAATACAGCAGAGGGAGGAACGCTCCCAAACTCATTCTACGAGGTCACCATCACCCTGATACCAAAACCAGACAAAGATGTCACAAAGAAAGAAAACTACAGGCCAATATCACTGATGAACATAGATGCAAAAATCCTCAACAAAACAGTAGCAAACAGAATCCAAGAGCACATTGAAAGGATCATACACCATGATCCAGTGGGGTTTATCCCAGGAATGCAAGGATTCTTCAATATACGCAAATCAATCAACGTGATACACCATATTAACAAACTGAAGGAGAAAAACCATATGATCATCTCAATAGATGCAGAGAAAGCTTTCGACAAAATTCAACACCCATTTATGATAAAAACCCTGCAGAAAGTAGGCACAGAGGGAACTTTCCTCAACATAATAAAGGCCATATATGACAAACCCACAGCCAACATCGTCCTCAATGGTGAAAAACTGAAAGCATTTCCACGAAGATCAGGAACAAGAACAAGGTTGCCCAGTCTCACCACTCTTATTCAACATAGTTTTGGAAGTTTTAGGCACAGCAATCAGAGAAGAAAAGGAAATAAAAGGAATCCAAATTGGAAAAGAAGAAGTAAAGCTGTCACTGTTTGCAGATGACATGATACTATACATAGAGAATCCTAAAGATGCCACCAGAAAACTACTAGAGCTAATCAATGAATTTGGTAAAGTAGCAGGATACAAAATTAATGCACAGAAATCTCTGGCATTCCTATACACTAAGGATGAAAAATCCGAAAGTGAAATCAAGAAAACACTCCCATTTACCATTGCAACAAAAAGAATAAAATGTCTAGGAATAAACCTACCTAAGGAGACAAAAGACCTGTATGCAGAAAATAATAAGACACTGATGAAAGAAATTAAAGATGATACAAATAGATGGAGAGATATACCATGTTCTTGGATTGGAAGAATCAACATTGTGAAAATGACGCTACTACTCAAAGCATTCTACAGATTCAATGCAATCCCTATCCAACTACCACTGGCATTTTTCACAGAACTCGAACAAAGAATTTCACAATTTGTATGGGAACACAAAAGACCCCGAATAGCCAAAGCAATCTGGAGAAAGAAAAACGGAGCTGGAGGAATCAGGCTCCCTGACTTCAGACTATATTACAAAGCTACAGTAATCAAGACAGTATGGTACTGGCAGAAAAACAGAAATATAGATCAATGGAACAGGATAGAAAGCCCAGAGATAAACCCACGCACATATGGTCACCTTATCTTTGAGAAAGGAGGCAAGAATATACAGTGGAGAAAAGACAGCCTCTTCAATAAGTGGTGCTGGGAAAACTGGACGGGTACATGTAAAAGTATGAAATTAGATCACTCCCTAACACCATACACAAAAAGAAACTCAAAATGGATTAAAGATCTAAATGTAAGGCCAGACACTATCAAACTCTTAGAGGAAAAAATAGGCAGAACACTCTATGACATAAATCACAGCAAGATCCTTTTTGACCCACCTTCTAGAGAAATGGAAATAAAAACAAAAATAAACACATGGGACCTAATGAAACTTCAAAGCTTTTGCACAGCAAAGGAAACCATAAACAAGACCAAAAGACAACCCTCAGAGTGGGATAAAATATTTGCAACTGAAGCAACTGACAAAGGATTAATCTCCAAAATTTACAAGCAGCTCATGCAGCTCAATAACAAAAAAACAAACAACCCAATCCAAAAATGGGCAGAAGACCTAAACAGACATTTCTGCAAAGAAGATATACAGATTGCCAACAAACACATGAAAGGCTGCTCAACATCATTAATCATTAGAGAAATGCAAATCAAAACTACAATGAGATATCATCTCACACCTGTCAGAATGGCCATCATGAAAAAAATCTATAAACAATAAATGCTGGAGAGGGTGTGAAGAAAAGGGAACACTCTTGCACTGCTGGTGGGAATATGAATTGGTACAGCCACTATGGAGAAGAGTATGGAGGTTCCTTAAAAAACTAGAAATAGAACTACCATACAACCCAGCAATCCCACTACTGGGCATATACCCTGAGAAAACCATAATTCAAAGAGTCATGTACCAAAATGTTCATTGCAGCTCTATTTACAATAGCCAGGAGATGGAAGAATCTAAGTGTTCATCATCGGATGAACAGATAAAGATGTGGCACATATATACAATGGAATATCACTCAGCCATAAAAAGGAATGAAACTGAGTTATTTGTAGTGAGGTGGATGGACCTAGAGACTGTCATACAGAGTGAAGTAAGTCAGAAAGAGAAAAACAAATACCGTATGCTAACACATATACATGGAGTCTAAGAAAAAAAAAAGGTCACGAGGAACCTAGGGGTAAGACGGGAAAAACGACACATACCTACTAGAGAATGGACTTGAGGATATGGGGAGGGGGACGGGTAATCTGTGACAAAGTGAGAGAGTGGCATGGACATATACACACTACCAAATGTAAAATAGATAGTGGGAAGCAGCCGCATAGCACAGGGAGATCAGCTAGGTGGTTTGTGACCACCTAGAGGGGTGGGATAGGGAGGGTGGCAGGGAGGGAGACGCAGGAGGGAAGAGATATGGGAACATATGTATATGTATAACTGATTCACTTTGTTATAAAGCAGAAACTAGCACACCATTGTAAAGCAATTATACTCCAATAAAGATGTTAAAAAAAAAAAAAAGCAAGGTAGTAACTGCCTGATCTTGGAAGTAACCAAGATGTCCTTCAGTAGGTGAAAGCATAAACTGTGGTACGTGCATAGAATGGAATACTATTCAGCAACAAAAGGAAATGAGCTATCAACCCCCCCAAAGACATGGAGAAACCTTAAATGTATATTACTAAGGGAAGGAAGCCAATCTGTAAAGGCTGAATAGTATGATTCCAACCATATAACATTTTTGAAAAGGCAAAACTATAGAGAGAGTAAAAAGATCAGTAGTTGCCAGATGGGGAACGGGGAAGGAAGGACAGGTGAATAGGTGAACAACAGGATTTTTAATGCAGTATGGTACTGTAATGGTGGATACATGTCACTATATATTTGTCAAAAATCCATAAAACGTACAACACAAAGAATGAACCTTAATGTAAACTATGGACTATCTATAGTGGCTCATGTAAGATATTAATAATAGAGGAAACTGGGAGGGTGGGAGTTGGAACTCTGCAATTTCTGCTCATTTTTTTATCAACATAAAACTGCTCTAAAAGACAGTCTGGTAAAAAACAGTAAAAATCAAAGTACACTAGGGATGCAATCAGCAAAATCTAGCTGGGGGTTGGGGGATGACGGGGACGATGACAACATGGGGACGAATCCACAAGACAATCTGTTTTCTTCAACAGATACATTATGAAGAAAAAAAACCCCACAGATGGATGAAGAACCTACCAGTTAGAAAAGACTTAAAAGATATCAACCAATGACAATGTATAGCCCATATGTGGACCCTGATTTGGTGCGGACGGTGCAAGTTTAGCTGTGAATTAATGATGTCCGAGGCCAGGAGTTGAGTACATGGAGGCTCATTATACTAGTCTACTTTTGTATATGTTCAAAATTCTTCATAATGTAAGTTTAACAACAAATAGAGCAAGCTGAAGAAGAGTATAAAGCTACCATTGTGTAAAAAAGGGATATTCATACTGGCTTACATATAAAATATCTCTGGAAGGGCACGTACAAGAAAGTTAATGACTGCCTGTGAGAAGAACTCATTGGCAAGAGGACACACTTAGGAAAGACATTTCATTCTACACTTTTTGAAACCTGAATCGTGAACTTTTCTATTCAAAAATCTTAAATAGGGCTTCCCTGGTGGCGCAGTGGTTGAGAGTCCGCCTGCCGATGCAGGGGACACGGGTTCGTGCCCCGGTCTGGGAGGATCCCACATGCTGTGGAGCGGCTGGGCCTGTGAGCCATGGCCGCTGAGCCTGCGCGTCCGGAGCCTGTGCTCCGCAACGGGAGAAGCCACAACAGTTAGAGGCCCACGTACCGCAAAAAAAAAAAAAAAAAAAAAAAAAAAAAAAAATCTTAAATAGTTCAACAAAAAATAGAGGTGTGACATGATCCTCTGGGTGGGAAA
Source organism: Stenella coeruleoalba (assembly GCF_951394435.1). Lineage (NCBI taxonomy): Eukaryota > Metazoa > Chordata > Mammalia > Artiodactyla > Delphinidae > Stenella > Stenella coeruleoalba. The sequence continues at coordinate 16,142,554 of NC_137152.1, forward strand.
ACTGGTAAGAAGGTCACTGTCCTTATTACACATAGAATGAAGCACACCTAGCCTGACCGTGAAGAGGAAGACACAAATAAGAGGAATATTTCTGAGATGGAAACAACATGGGAATTGTGACCATATGTGAAGGGAGGAATAAAGGATACATGGAGCTTTCACAAAACTTCTCAGGATCTCAATTCCAGCCTCTATAAAATGAGGGAGTTAGAACAGAAGATTCAAGTGCCTCTATATTCTTTCTACCATGTAGGGTTCTAGAATTCTTCTATCTACCGGTAGCCTTAAAAATCTGTACCCTCCCTCCCATTTTCCATACTTTAAATAATGACACTGCTGATCATTTCTCAACTCTTTTTCTGACTTTTAAAGGGCCACTTGCACTATTCTTGACCTTTCATCACCCCTACCCCTTCACTATGCCTATCCCTTTTGAGCTTCATTAAGTCCAAATTCTCAGCTTCTGCTTACCTACTTTCTAAGGAAAAATTTCTCTCACCTACCTCTTCTATGCTAAGAATTTTACATCTCATCCTACTATTTCAACTAAGCTTTGGCCTCATTTCTAATGTGAGGCTCAGCACATTTCCAGTGAATGGGCTACTGTCATTCAAATTTTACTCAAAACTCAAATTACTTTCTTTTACAAAGTTGGTCCTTAATAAACATCCTTATTTCTGTTAGTGGTAACATAACTACCTTAAAGAATATAAGTCTTTCAACCTATAAGCATGACAGCAACCTACCTCTCATTACTCCTCTTCAATTTCCCTATGCTTCAATCCAAGCAGACTTCTCGCTGTCCCAGTAACTCGCCCTTAACAAGCTTATGCCTATGAGATAGGCATTATTTTGTCTTTATCTCACAAGAGAGAATGAAGTGAGAGCTGGTATTTGCATCAGGCAGTATCACCCCAGTGATTATACTCTTAACCAGTATGCAGTAATGCCACCCATTGACTTGTCACTATCACTCTATGAGATAATAAGTCATTTATGCCCAGTTTACCAGTGAGTTTACTGAAGCTCAGAGAAGCAACACTATTAGTGAGTGGGGGTGACCAGATCCAACCTAATCCTTTTTTGTTCCTGGCCCCCACATTAGGGTATCTCTCCACAGCATTCTGTTCCCATTCTAGAACCTAAACCACACTGGCAGCCATTCCAAAAGACAGAAGAACGGTGTTAAGTGGTAGCGACACTAAGGGACTCACGGGACGAGCCTGGAAGCAGCAAAAACAGTTCACAGCCCAAACAGAATAAAGAACGTGTACCTGGCCACTGCAAAGACAGACTCTTAACTTCCTGAGTCATGTGCACTTACTCTGTCCCAGGGGCAGTCTCACAATGCTCTGTGCTATGTTCGGCAGGCCTCTACAATGTCTGACCCACCCAGAGTCCTCAGAGCTCATTTCCTAGAAAGAGAAAAGTATCCTCTGCTTCAAGCCACCAACCATGCCAAATCTTCAAAGCAGAGTGGGCATCAGTGCAAGTATCACAACTACTTTGTTTACTGAGTCACATATTTAGTTGGAAAATTCTTTGAATCAATCACTCAAGAGTAGCCCATACATTCCTAAAGGACTGGTGATTTTAAAACTAAAAGTAGTAACTTCTTTAAAGTGTGGGAGCACCTTACCCCAACTGCTCTTCATAAGTGGGCCCAAGGCTACCTTTTTTCCCTGAGGTAATAAACTGACAGAGTCTAGAGGATTCTAGAGGAAATAAGCTGGTAAGAATCAATCCAAATCAAGTCATTCAACACACAGTTAGTGGCAACACAGTTAGTGGCAACATACAGTTAGTGGCAACACAGTTAGTGGCAACACACAGTGACAATACGTGTGTAAACATCACAAAGATTATGTTCACAGGCTCTGGCTTTTCCAATGAATAAAAACAGAAAAATAATCACGAATTTATTTCACATTAGTAAACTGCATCTCATAAAACTCGGGAGTCTTGAAAAGTACTGTTCCTCTAAGATAACAAGTAAAGATAACAGATGGGTTTTACAACTATAGGAATGCTTAAACACCAAATTCAGAATGGTGGCTACCTCCTGGAAGAGATGAAGAGAGGGAGCGGAAGGGGATTGGGGAGGGGAACACAGAGGGCTTTAACTGAATATGTGTTGTAATTCTCAAGTTCAGAGTAATGGGTTGATTCCCCAGGCATTCACTGCATTATTTATAATTTTTGTATGCCTCATGTGTTATTTATAAAAGAATGATTCATTGCTTGTCAATTTACCAGAATTAACCATACCCTGATCATCCCCTTCCCTATTTTATTGCCATGTAATGAAATGAACTTTAAAGGAGGTTTGTGAACTAGATGTGTTTTAATGTAGTTCAGTCCCTTTGGAACCAAGGGAGAGCCTATTATTCACCTAAGGGTGGAGTCAACAGAAGGGAGGTGACTTAATCCAACAATTATTTACTGAGCATCTACTAAGTGTCAAGTGCTAGCAACCCAATGTGGCGTCTCATTGCAGTGGCTTCTCTTGTTGTGGAGCATGGGCTCTAGGCGCGCAGGTTTCAGCAGTTGTGGCATGTGGACCCAGCAGTTGTGGCTCGCGGGCTGAGCTGCTCCATGGCATGTGGGATCTTCCCGGACCAGGGCTCGAGCCCATGTCCCCTGCATTGGCAGGCGGATTCTTAACCACTACACCACCAAGGAAGTCCGAATCGCTCGCTCACTTTAAAGTGGCTAACTTTATGTGATGTGACTTTCACCTCAATAAATTAAAAAATACAGTATACGACATTAGGTATATTATATACTTACACTCTAGACACCCTTGAGACAATAGGGGAAATTTGAAAATGGACTGGATGTTGGATGATGTTAAGAAATTACTGTTAGAAATTTAGCATTGATAATGCAACTGTAAATATGTCCCTCTGCCATTTGGGCCACTGACACCACAAAAGCCCGCCCTGAGCTGTGGGCCTCCGGGAACCCCACCCGGACAGAAGTTGAGCACCAGTGCTGGTCCTGCAGCTTTCCTCTCGGAGCTTCCCCACCCCCGCCCTTCTCCTTGGCCCGCTGCTGCCAGTTAGGCCCTGCCGCTGGGATGCTGCAGAGGGCAGGCTGGAGCAGAAAGGGGATTTGCTTCTCGGTTTACTGGCATAAACTCAGCAGCAGTCTTCTGGCTGTAACTGCTTTCAGTGGTTGCAGATGATTCCCTTTTGCTTTGCCCCAGAACCAACCTCACAGGGTCCTCAAAGACCCTGCTATCGACAGCGCCCCCTCTTTAGAGGTCTGGGCCCCTCCTCCAAGTTTTGTCAGGTTTGTTTGTTTTTCTTTAATTGGAGTATAGTTGATTTACAATACTGTGTTAGTTTCAGGTGTACAGCAAAGTGATTCAGTTATACATATATATGTATATATCTAAATTCTTTTTTTCTGATTCTTTTCCATTATGGTTTATTACCATAAATTCAAAATACTGAATATAGTTCCCTGTGCTCTACAGTAAATCCCTGTTGTTTTTGTCAGTCTTAATAATAACAACCTCTCTCCTTTTTTCCCTCCAGTTCTAGGAGCCATAGCTGTTTCTAGCAATTGCTACCTTAGGGTGGTTCCCTTTTTGCCTTTTCAGCTCTCCAATACATGGGTTAACCAACCTTTATATTATAATGATTTTTTTTTTGATGTGGACCATTTTTAAAGTCTTTATTGAATTTGTTACAATACTGCTTGTTTTATGTTTTGGTGTTTTGGCCGTGAGGCATGTGGGATCTCAGCTCCCCAACCAGGGATCGAACCCGCACGCCCCGCATTGGAAGGCGAAGTCTTAACCACTGGACCACCAGGGAAGTCCCCTATTCTTTATATTAAATTTTGTCTGTGAAAATAACTTTTATTGCTATCTTTTGACAGGACATGACTGATGCATCAACTGCAGACAGTTATTCATTATATTTGCTTTATAGCTTATTGTAGGTCTGAAATCTTTCATTCTAATATTTTCATTTTACCATTTTAATTAGCAACCAAAAAATATAAGGTAGCTAGGAATAAACCGGACAAAAGATGCACATGAAATGTAAGGAGATATTAAACAACACCTAAATAAAGGAAAGATATACTGCATTCAGGCATGGGAAGACGAATATCCCTAAAGATGCCAATCTTCTCCAAACTAGATACTACTTCTCCAATAGTAGTATCTAGTTTGTGTCTTCTCCAATAGATACAACCTTCTCCAATAGATACTACTATTGCCCTTCAGAACTTACAGTCTAGTGAGGAAATCGGAAATCTCATCGCCAGAAATAAAGGTGAAAAATAAGATATCTATTGAATGGATCCAGTTACCATCTCAGATGATGTAGGTTACAAGAAAACCATGACTTTGAAAACCCTATTTTGTCACCCCGTCTTTACCAGAATAATTAGCAGTATAATACTTGCTACAAAAAGGAACGGCAAGTAAGAGGGCAGTGAGGTGGAGTGCCCTGAGAGAGCTGCACCAAATCTCGCACAGAACTGCAACCAAATACATCAAGGAATAAAAAGAGTAGTGACAGCTACAAAGAGGAAATGAGGTAGAATTCCTGGAGCCAGCTGTGAAGTAAAAAAGAGAACAGAGTAGGCCTGGGTCAGGGCAGGGGTCTCAAAGATGACTAATCAAAGGAAACTTGTGGGTTGTGAAATACATGCCTCTCCTGTAGGAAAATACCTTTTCCCTGTTTCGACTTCCACAATTTCCTCTGAGAAATTGTAAGAATACTGAAGACAGAAACACCATTAAGTCTTAAAAAAGGAATTTCTTTAGGACTGTTCTGCTTTTACCTAGATTAGGCCTTCCATTTTGCAAATTCCAAATAAAATTATCCTCAAATCTGACAGTTTGTGAATGTTTGGCCTAAGAATGGTAGGAACTGAAAGGTCTTTACTCCCACCACAATATATACCGATCTGGAGCAAAAGTAGAAAACTTGGCTAAATATGGAACAGGTGTTCTGGGAAAAAGAAAGCCCCGTAAAAGGATGGGTAAGAGTAAGTCTCTAGAGAGGAACCTTAATGCATCAAGGTTTCGTCCACTATTTACAAAAGAGAGAGGGAGTAGTCTCAACAATACCCAACAACTGCCCATAAAGAATTCCATGCAGGAGTACCTGATGGCCACTTAAAACAGGCATCACCCTTTGAAAGTTAAGAACTGCCGGGAAGGCCAAAGACGCCCATCTGCGAAGCCCAGGCGGCCACGGGGGAGGTCTCCCCACAGGTCCCTATAGTGCCGGGGTCAGTCTGGCGCGAATCTGGAGCAGAAGCACACGTCCTCCCGCAGGAGGCCCTACAAAAATGGCGTCGGCTCCACCCCAATGTGACCAAACTGGAAGACAGGAGTAACTTCCCAGCTCCTCTCCCGAGCCCAGGATCGCGTCCGGATCGCCCAGCTGCGTGCAGGCAGGGCGGAGAGGCAGGTTACTGCCGCCTAGGAGATCCGGAGGCCGCGTGCACAGCCGGGGAGACCGGGCCGAGCGGAGTCGTGGTCCCGGGGTCCAGGCGGCATTACCTTTATTCTTAGGCATGGCGGTGACGACGGCCTCGCTGCGTCTCCGACTCCTATCTGGGTGGCGGCGGCGACTCCTCCGAGGGGCGACGCGTGGGACAGCGTGACACGAAGCAGGCGGGGGAGAGCGGATCGCGCGCGCGCGAGAATCTAACAACCGAGCTCTTCCGAGATCCGCTTGCACCCACGCTGGGCCGCGACAAATGGCGTCGCGGCTGCTTGCGTCGCTTTTCCCCGCCTCCCAGCGCCCTCAGGGCCCGCCCCCACTCCCGGCCCTACGGCGTAGGCGGGGCCGACTGACGCCTATGGTCAGAGCGGAGGGTGACGCGGTCCCGGAGCGTTTACCGCAGTTTGCCAAACCCCTTGGGGGACTGGGCCGTGAGCAGGCAGAAGGCGGAATCCGGGAGGGAGTGGGCGGGGCCCACCACAATAAAGGCGGGTTCTGGTAGCGCCCGCTGCTGGCTGCTTTGTGGCAGACTGGCGTCTCAAGGTTTGAGCTGCGGGCTCATTAACTCTAATCTCAACAGCTCAGTCTTAACTTGACCCAAAGCGTAATATTTGCATGACACTTGTTATTACTTTATAAATATCTGTGTTTCCTACCTCACTGTAAACCTTCTTTGGCAGAGATCACATCTCTTGCTTACTATTACCAGCATTTAGCAGAATGTCTGGCACATAGTAAGTGCTCAACACACAGGAAGGGAGGGGAGAAGACAAACTGAGTGTTAGGGGCTGCATTGTATCCTCCCAAAATTCGTATGTTGAATTCACAACCCCCAATACCTCAGGATGTGACTTTGGAGATAGGGTCTTTAAAGAGGTAATTAAATTGAAATGAGATCATTAAGGTGGGCCCTGATCCAATATGACTGGTGTCTTTATAAGTAAGCAGAGATTAGCACACAGCACAGAGGGGAGCATCGCATGAGTAAGAAGGCGGCCATGCTAGAAGCCCAGGAGAGACCTTAAAAGAGACTAACACTGCGGACACCTTGATCTCAGATTGGTAGCCTTCAGAACTGTGAGAAAATAAATTTTTGTTGTTTAAGCCACCCAGTCTGTGGTACTTTGTTTATGGTAACTTCAGCAAGCTAATACAGCTGACTATGCAGGATGAATAGCTTTATTTTTAAGTAAGCTTATTTTAAATAAATCACCTTTCTGAAAACATTAGCATTTCAACATTTTCTAAGGAGGTGGACATACCTAAGTGACAGAGAAATAAAGTACAATTGTCAAACAAAGTGGTTCTCTACCAGGGACATTTGACAGTGTCTGGAGACACTTCTGGTTGTCACATCTGGGGAAGGAAGGCCGTGTTGCTGGCATCTCGTGGGCAGAGGCCAGGGGTGCTGCTAAACATCCTACAGTGCACAGTACAGGCCTGTCACCCCTAAACAAAGCAGTATCCAGCCCAAAACATTATTAAGAGTTGAGGATGACAAACCAGTGACAGATGCACTTCTTAGAGGAAATGGAAAGATCCGGGTTTCTCTTTCCATCTGTAGTATTTTGCAGTTTACACGATTGAGGATGAAAGGATAGCTATAAAATTTATTTAAATTTTACTTCCAGGCCAAATAATTGTGAACTTGGGCTTTGGAGTTAGAGAGACCCGGTTCAAATTCAGCTCTGCAGCAACTTATTACTATATGATCTTGGACAAGTTACTTAACCTATTTATAAGGCTCAGTTTTTTTCAGCTTTAAATTGGGTGTAGGAATAGAACTTACCATTTTGGGTTGTCGTGGGAATTAAATTGATATAATGCATTCAAGTGTTCAGTAATTATGCCTAGCACGTGGCAAGTAATCAGATTCCAAATATTTTAAGTTTAAATATTTAAAAATCAAAAGTCTCTGTCAATTACCCAATATAAAACACCAAAGGAGAAAAAAAATCAGGCTTCATTTCTGTTACAGGATGGCTCCCAAACATGACTGATCATCAGAATCATTTTGAAGGAGGTGAGTCATGGGGACATCTGGGGGAAATGTGTTCTAGGCAGAGGGAACAGCAAGGACAAAGACCCTGAGTGGGAGCGTGCTTGGCATATTCAAGAAACAGCAAGAAGGCCCATGTGGCTAGGGGAGCTTGGGGAGATGAGATCAGAGAGGTAGGGAGACCAGATCACTTGTTATAATCCTTAGTAGGTTTTGAACAGATCATTTTTGCTTCTGTGTTAAGAACAGACTGTAGAGGGGCAAGGGAGGAAACAGACACCATGCAGGAGGCTACCCCAAATAGTCCAAGCAAAAGACAATGGTGGCTCTGACTAGGGTACAAAGTTTCTTTATGGGATGATGAGAATGTTCTAAAATTAGATTATGATAATAGTCACACAACTCTGTAAATATACTAAAAAACTTTAAATGGGTAAACTTTATGGTATGTAAATTATATCTCAATAAAGCTGTTTAAAAAAAAGAAATGGGAAAATGGGTCTGTCCAAGGAAAAAACAAAATAATTGACAAACGATACTGAGAGCTTAGCTGAGATCGGATAACATAAATCTGCAGTGGTATCCTTTTGCATAATTGTATGGTTTCTTCCAACACAGTTACTGCTCAGTGGATGCAGTATAAAGGCAAGGATGTAAGGCAATTCAGGGTGTTCCTGAGATAGAAGTTCAGGTGATCAACCAATGAGAGGCCTCAGAAGAACACAACCTGGCCAGCACCTTGATCTTGGACTTTTAGACTCCAGAACAGTGAGAAAATAAGTTTCTGTTTTTTAAGCCACCCAGTCTGTGGTATTTTGCTGTGGCAGTCCTAACAGACTAATGCACCATCATAGTATAAAACTACTAAAAATGTCAACTGTGAAGAAAAGGGCTAGCTGCAGGCCTACAACCCATTCCCTCTCTACCAGGAATCAAGACCTCAATCAAATTTTCATTTTATTTATTTTGGCTGTGCCACGCAGCTTGCGGGGATCTTAGTTCCCTGACCAGGGATCAAAAACGGGTCCCCTGCAGTGGAAGCTTGGAGTCCTAACCACTGGACCTCCAGGGAATTCCCCAAATTTCCATTTTAAAAGTGCTAATAATATTTACTAGCGGAAAGAAAATGAAAAATTCTTCTCTCTCAAAAGCTTGTAGCAAGACGCACTTGGTCTATAGAGATGGCTTACTGTAAAACCTGGAATTTATGAATTTATGAGGCATGGTTGGCTGGAGAATGAGGCTCATCATTTAAATTGTGTAATTAATGAGGTATAAAAAGAGGACGATGCAAAACCAAATGAGTCCCTTTGTTTATACAATGTCTCTGAAAACACTGCCCAGAAGGAAACTGTCCTTTAATCTGGAATTCAAAATGCACCGTAATGAGGGAGAAAAAGGGCATTGTGGAGCTAAGCGTGGTAATGTTGGACTTCTCCAAGAGAAGACTGTTTCACCTGTGCCTAGTGATCGCCCTGTATCCTTTAAATCATTAATCAAATTTGGTATTGGCTACGATCTATGACTGATGAGTCTGATTTGACAAACTCTTTGGGTTAACCAAGACTTTGCATAGAAAAATTATTTTGCACTTCTTATTAACTCAGAAACATTCCTGTTTTAAGGTCTATCAATCCAATTTGATAAATGTATACTTCAGATAGAATAATTTGATAATATGAAGGATTAACAGTCATATAATTGAAATAATCTCATAAAGGGACATACATGAATTTATTTGAAACTTTATTATATAAATTTTCATTTCTTTTAAAGATTACAAAACCTGTTCTGTGACAGGAATACAAGCAATATTGTTCCAGGATTATTCATGGATACATCTGAAAGAGCTTTGATTACACATTAATAGTATGATTTGAAAACTTCCCAGATTAGACTCTTAAGTAAAACAATTTAAAGTATTCAGTGATATTTAATCCTTTACAAGCATTTCGTAATTATGGCAGCAGGGCCAAGCATCTGATGCGATTTAACCACCAATAAAAGGTACAATACATATGAACTCATGATATGGTGCCTTGGGCTTCTGGCATGCCTTACTAGAGAGAAACTAGTATAAAGTAAAATCATATATAATAGTAGAAAAATATTTGTGATTTTTTTCTTTTTTAAAAACTGTTTAAGTAGATACCCATCCCTTTCCCACCCATGGCCAAAAATGCAAAATAATTACATCCCTTAGGTGTATACCTTCCCTTTTGCTTAGGGTAAGAGTTAAGATAAACATAATACAGGTATGTAATTTTAAGAGTTAAAAACTCATCACCCATAATCATTAAGGATGCTAAGGAATGGCAATACCTTGAAGCTTTTTTTAAAAATTAAAAAACAAAGCCTTAGATGGTAAACTACACTTAGAGAAACGCAAACCAAAACCTTTATCCTTATGCCCTTGCTTTGTATTTAAGTTCTATTTTAAGTACTTGTTTGAAAAACTCAGTATACAGTTCACTCAGTACTATAGTGATAATAGGAGTAAAGATTTTCACTTCCATTAGATATTGAACTAAGCTACTCAGAGAGGACTATTATAGCGACTCTCTTCTCACATACGTTTACATACATTGTACTCAAATGGTATGTGCTCTAAAGAGGTTTTCTTGAGGTTTGCACCCCTGAACTTAGTCTCTAAATTTTCCTTTCCACTAATCTCTATTCAATGTCATATACTTTGCTAGTTGCTCTGGGAGAAGTCATGGACATTTAAACAGCTTATCATGCACTTCAAGGTTATATGGCAAAATAATGAGGAAAGTGCCTTAAGAGGTAGGAAGTAGGCTCTCATCCCAACCCTTGGTATGCCCTGGTATGAACAGTTAAAAGACTGGAATCAAAGTGGTAAATGTGAGACTGATAGTAATACAAGGCTTAAGAAAATTAAGTCGACTTAGTTACTAGAATTCTTTGCAAACAGTCACATCGGAACCAGTTACAAGTCACTCGATCACACAGAATACAGCAGTGTCAAAAATACATAAAGCGCACTGTAGATACAAATTCTTCTTGGCCATCCATATTTAGTTATTATCATTCTGTAGATTCTTCACTAGAAAAAGTGGTTAAGCGTGGCTCTGCAGAATACCACACTCCCAAGAAAGCGAGTTTCATTCCTTCATTAACTGGTCTCCACCAATGGTCACTTGGGGAGACCAGCAAAATGTAAGCAATCTGGAGGTGAAAAGAGGACTATTTTCATTAATTGAAATAAAAATGCTGAGTTAAGTCAACTTATCTGTGAATTAAATAAGGCTCAAAGTATACATCCAGTTTGTTAGTCACATGGAGTTGGACCTTTCGGAGGGACAGAACTCTAGGACTGGATTGAAACCTCCTGGTTTAAGCACCAAGGTCAGCCATGGAACCCATCATATCTGTTCGTCACAGAAAGCAGACCTTTTCTGACCATTTACATTCCTGAGATATCTGTCCTAATGCCTTCATAAATCTCAAATGCTGGATACCACCATAAGAGAGAATTCTCAATAGTAAAGAAGACTGAAAAATTTTAGCTCATTTATAAAGGCCAGGAAGTAGAGAAAATCAAAGCCATGTTGAAATGTGTATTGCTGACTTTCATGGTGATGCACATCTATACCAAGCCCCCAAATCTTGAACGCTTTTCTGCTCTCACCTGAGGCTGGACGTACCCCAGCCTCTTTCTTACCCAACCCATGCTGCCCATTCATGAAATCTTTCCTGGGCTGACGGTACAGGGCACAGCTAACAGGCTAGCCCCACCTCCCAAGATGTCCCCTGGTCCCAACAGCAACCACTTCTTAAAAATAGTTGGGAAATGGTTGGCCCAAACCTGCTCTTTGCAGCCCACTGTGTGTGAAATGTAGAATCTCTACTGCATACACACCACACCCTCTCCAGATACTCACTAAGTGACTTTTCCCACACGTCTCCAGCCTCACAGCATCTTGATTCTGTGCCCTGTCAAAATTATTATATTTTTGGACTTTTGGGGTTGCTTGTGAATAAATGAATCCATATCAGATCTGTTAAAGTGAAGGGTCTATTGTACTTAGAAGACATATCTATAAATTAGGAGCTGAAATGACTTACTTATACGACAGCTTAAAAGGACAAAAAACTTACCTTAATTTAGCATCATCACTTGAAAGGGAAGCTAGAAAACACATGGTAGTGTGATCCATATTTTCCAGTACGTGCTTGGTAATGTTAAGTCTACCATTCTGGATATTATTGTGGATTATAAGCTAAGAGGAGGTTTGTAAAAGTGGCCTGACAGTTTAGTTCCTTCTTTCATATTGAAATATCTTTCAGATTGAAATAAAACCTCCTGGGAGAAGCCCTGGTAACCAGCAGGACTAACTGGGAAAGGGCCTCACTACCACAACTATAGGGGCCAGGAGGAACTGGACTTGGAGAAATTAATGGAAAGGTTATCCCAGCACAAGCATTACATTTAGAGCACATTGTTGGCCAAGTTTGTCTGCTCTGTCAAAGGCAATAGGAACACCAGAATCACAGATGAAATAAATTATACTCGTGAACTGCTTTTTAGGCAGAAAGCCTCCAGTTTTGTGAACATATAACTTGCTTTTCTCCAATAAAACTGGCAGCTGTACTAGGCAAAGAAGGCATTCATATACTAGTAGAGGACTGCCCCAGGAAATATATAGTTTTTGAACAGCTCAGTTTGTGGTCGAGTGATAATACGAGGGGAAGGCAGCACGGTGTTATGAGGGAAAAAAACTGAAAGGGAAGTTAAGGATTCTAGTCTTTGCTTTGGGTCTCAGGTTCTTTACCTGCAATATGAGAAAGTTGGACTAGATAATTTAAAAGCATTTACACATTTACTTCTGGTTCTAAAAGACGATGATGGGCAATACACCTAAGCACTTATGGAATAGTGTTAGTGTCAAAAATCTGAAAATGCTATCTTTTTTCTGCCTAGAGTTACATTAACATTTTAAAAGTGACAAAAATTTGGGATGACCATGGTTGGGAACACTTAATAGAGGAGAAAGAAAAACAAAGCTTTCTTTCCAGGCATTGGAAAGCAGCTGTTAATAGTTAGCATCCATATACTCAAGAATATTTAAAAACTTTCTCCATCTAGATCTTCTGAAATCCCTCCTCCTATACATTTTTTATTTAGAAGATAAACTTACATTTGCTTTCTATGCAATAATCATTTTGTGTCACTTGGGCAAAAGGCATGATAGATTTCCTCTTTCCCTTTAATTGCACAGAGGAGAAATTAAGGAATAATGAGCGGCTTCCAAGATATTTAGATAAACCATGCTTTCCTGGCTTTGTACTCTCAGGGGAAGATTTGAAGCTTCTGGCAGGAAAAAAAGAGTTCTGATGTAAATGACTTAGTACATGACTAGGAAAGATCTGTTCAGGCACATTCTTGATGAGATAAGTTAAATCACCTTTTCCTTGCTCATATGTTTTTCATCTTACATATTGATGTATGCTAGGTAGCTTGGCAAAGATACAGGTAATAATGGATGCAGAAGTTTCTTTAATGATATTGTGGAAACTAACAAATTAGATGTAGATAATGAATAATCTAAGCAGATCCAGTGACCATTATGAAAAGTGATCATTTCTGAAGTTAAAGAAAGCATTATATGAAACTAACACAATACTGTAAATCAACTATACTCCAATAAAAATTTAAAAAAAAAGAAAAGAAAGCATTATATGGCTATAAATCATCAGGAGGAATTCAGAAAACACTCAATGCTGAACATTCACTTAGCCTACCTCAGCTATGATTGATCAAGAATGTTTTATTCCCTAGAATAAGAAAGTTTAAGTCCAATTTCATAGAGAGGCCTGTGGCCTTTATTACATTCAAATTAGTGTTTAATATAGAGCATCTTAATGGGATAGAATTATGATTTACTTTTTTTCCCCAAAAAAGCATACTTTTCCTGCAGGTATACAAGAACAGGTATCCTGTTATTCATAGGCTAAATTCTGCAATTTGATCTATTTAAACATGAAATATTCAATGGGACTTCAATGACCTGTTGCTAAATTTTCCTTCGCCAGTCTCTTCACCATGCCTCTTAAAGGCCTTTGATGTATATTGGGAAAAATCCCAAATTTATGTCAACTACTAAGAATGGATACTATTTAAGATTAAAAGTGCAAGGACTACTTCCTTAATAAAGGAAAAAAGACCCTAAGGAGTTGCAAAGTATATGGACTAACTTCACAGGTGTACTCTTGATGTCATACCACACACATATGATAACTTTCTTTACCATAACAGCTCTCTAGGTTAGCCTGACAGAGCACCTGACTTTAAGAAACAAACGAACGAACCAGTGAAACAGACATGGGGAAAGATATGTACATTTTGGAAGTATTACATTCAACAGCTGTTCTACAATCTGGCCATTTTTAGGGCTGTCCAACAATACCGTTAATCCAGGTGAACTATTTAACCAGAATTCATAGTCAATTGATTAATAATAGATTCCAAGTTAAACAAGGCATGTATACATTAAAGAAAGCAGTACAGAAATGTACTGTATATGAACTGTTTACAAAAACATACAAAATGTTGGATGGCACAAGGGATACAGTGCTAATATAAACGGATTGTTTAAGCTAAGTGCTTAACATAAACTGTCCATCCCTATAACTAACAAAGAATATTTAAGGGACATGAAATATCTCCTATAAAAATAATGCTATGTGGTGTAGAGTACTTTATTCAGTGTATTTTTAGGTGGTATTCATGTGTTCATTATTCTTCTTGTTGATTCAGTGAATATATCTTCATCATGTTTCCATTTTCAATTCAGCCGAAGCTCCAGGAAAATCTAACCTGCTAACAATCATTTAAAGCGAGAAGAGACGAAAGCGGGAGAGCAGCAGGAGCAGCAGCATTATGGGTACCAGCTGGGACAGTGTGTGCCTGCAGGTGTCTCTCAGATATGTGCTACCTGTCGCCAGAACTTGTGCTATCAGCTTACACCATGGTACCAAATATCTCACTGAGGTCACTTCACAGGGCTGTAGAGGTGATTTTTTTAATACCTCTCCGCTGAGCAAGAGTAGAGCGGCCTACTGGTTCCAAAACTGGTGACTGATTACGGTTTAAAGCAGAGTATGTAGCTGCCATGGCACCCTGAAAACAGGAAAGAAAGGTCACAAATAATGACAATGGGTAGTCACCTGTACACAGAATATGAAATGATTTTTTCCCAGATATTTTCTTCATATGCAAATTTATATAGATTTTATTAGGCTCATAATGAAAATAACCACACAGGTCAAATCCTCTGATTTAACTAAAACTGAAGAGGCCAATGTGGGAGGTTGAAATTATCGATGAGAGAGGACACAGGTGGGCTCATAACAAGCAGTCCTTACTTTTCTCAGGACTATTAAATTTGTTTTTCCTTTGCAATCCTTTACCATGAGAGTCAGCAAGGCATGCTGTTTTAGAATTTGTATTTTGCCACTGCTGACAACCTCCAAGAGTCTGCTTTGGGTTGTGCGTAAGAAAGACAGGTACAAAGAAAAGTTAGGAAATCCATAAAGTTTATCTGATTGATAAATTCAGAAATCATTCCTAAACTGGTTTTATTATGCTATTTTGGCATGCCTTGACTTTTTCTTTTCTAAATCACCCACTGTAAGAGATTCCCACGCAAGAACTGGATGCAGGTTGAGAGGCAAAGTGAAAGGGCAAGGTGCTGTGGTACGGAGAGGGCGTCTCATAATCTCTCCTGGAGGACATGTGGCACACAGTGCCCAAATGGGCTGCTCACCTTGACTAGATGCGGTGCGTCCTGTCTGTTTAGTTGGTATTGCGGCAGTTGGTCCCAGTGGACGATCCAAGGATGTCTGAGCACAAGGGCAGCAGTCAGTCTCTGATGAGGGTCCACATGAAGCATCTTTGACACCAGGTCCTACAATGGGAAAAAGAATAATAAAATAAACTTAAACCTTTGTTTTTCCATAGCACCTGATACTGTTGAGTATTCTTCCTTGGCTTCTATGACACTATTTTTTCCCACTAGCAGACCTTTGGGTGCAAAGCAATTTAGTCAATATGACAATTTGTTTAAAAAAAAGCAAAAACTTAGGTCTTTGTTTTCTCCTCCCTGAGTAACAGTAATTTTGGTGTATTACAAAGGGTAAATTTACCACATTTTATGTATCTTTAAGGACTTTGGCTCTTTTTTTCCCTCAGATATTCTGAGTTTTCTACATTTTTGTGGATTTATTTATAAGTAATTTTCAGCTACTTAAGACGTTTTTGTGCTATTGGTAATGCTGAAAAGCAGTACATAACTGTTCAATAACAGGAATTAACTTGAGGGCTCTAAATGCTCCCCTCAAAGATTACAGAGTTATTTTTATTTTTTTTCTACTTCCCAATTTTGTGGGTATTCACCGTATTACATTATACTTGTAATCACAGGTCTTAACTGGACAAATTAGCAAACGTTATTAGTAATCACATGGCATTCATAAGATAGGCTGTGAGTTGGATGCAATTTTTTGTGCTCTATTTGTATCTCATCCTCACCTGCCTTGCACTCAAAAAAGCATAATAAAATGCAAGTGAATGAGAACCAAATTATAAAAATTATAGAGATAACCTCGACTTGCTTTAACTTATTAAAAAAAGCAGGCAGTATGTAAACTCTGATACTTTCTACGGTAACATTACTTGATATGCTTGACAACCGATCGTGACAAAGTTTTTGGTGGACTCCAATGGATAAGAACTACTACTTCACAGAGTGACCTTGAAAAAGGAAAATCTGATCACTACAATGCTTAGTATTTTTCAACAGTTCCCCAATACTTAGAGTAAACTCCAAATCTTGAGCATGATCAACAAAGCCTTCCATAATTGGGGTTCATCGGCTACCCTCTCACGTGTACCTGGTACTAGTCATACCAAACTCCTTGCACTGCCCTGGAGGCATTCTGCCATTCCCATTCCATCAGGACCACGCATGGGCTGATCCCTCAGCCTGGGATGGACTACGTCCTTCTGCTTCCCAAAGCTGCGTGGCGAATCCCTTCATTGCTTCTGGAAAGCTTTCCCTGAAATTTTTCTGATCAAGCATCATCTGTGAACTTCTTTAGCATACAAAACAGAGCATTGTAACAGCACATGTGACACTGTACTGTATATTTTTGGCTATCTCCCAACTAGACTGTGAGCTCTCTGAGATCAGGAATTCCATCTGAGTCACATCTTTTATCCCTGGAGCCTTCACTTATTAAGCACATTGTAGGTGCTCAATACATGAATTAAAAAGTAAACAAGGGGCTTCCCTGGTGGCGCAGTGGTTGAGAGTCCGCCTGCCGATGCAGGGGACACGGGTTCGTGTCCCGGTCCGGGAAGATCCCACATGCCGCGGAGCGGCTGGGCCCGTGAGCCATGGCGACTGAACCTGCGCATCTGGAGCCTGTGCTCCGTAACGGGAGAGGCCACAACAGTGAGAGGCCTGCGTACCGCAAAAAAAAAAAAAAGTAAACAAGTACCCAGGAAAATGAATTATCTGGTTTAAAAAATGTTATTGTTAAACAAGGGGAAAGGCTAACCTATCACTTTAAATACAGTTACAAAACTAAGTATTATCTACACAGGCATTAAGCTGGTCAACTGAGGCTTCATCTCTACGCCAAAAGTATCTATAAAAATTTCTGACATACCCTATTTACTAATGCAATCACCTCAACTCAAGCACCCACCTCTAAGCAAAATGAGCCAGCACTTTTTACCAATATGTATCTTCCTCATCTCCTCTATGTTTTCCTTATTTTGAAATGAAAAACTTTGCTCTTCTTTTTAAAAAAGAATTTTCTCTAAATAAAGTGAAACTAAAAAAAAAAAAAAAAGTGAAACTAGAGCAGGGTTAGAAAGCAAATCAGCGTTATTCAGGGGATGGCAGGTCTTCCAGCGAGAAAGGCTTTCCAAATAGATTTCAAGCAGACATATAAAACTAAATTACTGTCTACTGTGAAGAAGATTGACCCTTTTCTTCATAATATGGACCAAAAATAGAAAATGGTGTAGTTATTCTAGGGAACAAGGGCTTTGGAATCAGCTATTTATTTTTGAGCATCCACATGTGCCTGGTGTATAACTGAGGATAAGTTCACACTAAAATTCTGGGCCTTGGTTTCCTACTGTGAAATGGTGATACTACCACCTATTTTACAGGGTTGTTAAGAGGATTAAATGGGATAATTTAGGTAAAGTGCAGTGTGAGGCACAGAGGAGACACACAAATCATGAAGACCACCACCATTATTATTCATCATGTTCATCAGCAAGAAGTAGTTTGAGATATATAGATAATAAAGCCAAACCAATATATTCTGGGAAAGAAACAAAATTAGTTGTCAATTTTTGAGTTTGAGTTATTTGGTAACATCATTTCAATACAACTTTATAAACAAGTTTCTAACTGATATTATTTTTTCTCACTAGGGATTATGAAAAATTATTTTCTCAAAAGCTTTTAATAGGAAGCCATACTTACCTTTGCTGTGTCTGAAACAGAATTCCAGTAGCCACCACTGAGTGAGAATTTTCCACTTCCTATCCGTGCCAATATTTCCTCTGGTGTATCATCAGGGCCATTTGCAAATGGAGTGTAACTAATTTATAATAGAATTAAAATGCTAATGAATAAAACTTCTTTTTTGGTTGGTAATTTTTATATTTATTTGCAGTAACCAAAAGTACTCTAAGTAGTTCATTTAATGTAATACTTTATTAAAACCTACTAAAGTAAAAAAATAACAACATGAAGCTTCATAAAGCACCAGGTCAAGATATAAGTTATGAAATATTAATTTAGATTTAATACACAATAATATAAATATGACACATTATAGAATAAAATATTTAAAAGAGTATATGGGGCTTCCCTGGTGGCGCAGTGGTTGGGGGTCCGCCTGCTGATGCAGGGGACGCGGGTTCGTGCCCTGGCCCGGGAGGATCCCACATGCCACGGAGCGGCTGGGCCCGTAAGCCATGGCCGCTGAGCCTGCCTGTCCGGAGCCTGTGCTCCGCAACGGGGGAGGCCACGGCAGTGAGAGGCCCGCGTACCGCAAAAAAACCCAAAAAAACAGTGTATGTTTATGACATAACTAGACTACAAAAAAGATATGGAAAAAAATCAACTTATGACCTCAAGACATTAATAACACTACACTACAGAAAACAGTAATGATATAGCTATAAATATGAGAGAGAGAGAGAGGGAGATAGGAGGATTGTATTATTAAACAAGATGAGAAAATATGGAAGGAAAGATATTACAACATAGAGATTGAAAAAATAAACCTAGATAATTTAAACAAAATATTGATAAATAAATGCTTACAACATATGGTACATACTCACCCAGTGAGCATTGTATAGAGGAGGACACCAAGACTCCATATATCACAAGCCGCATCATAGCCTTGTCGTTTTAAAACCTAGAAAAAGTAAAAATTAGTATTAACACACTGCTGTTTATTATATAGATTTGGATAGGCTGTGAACTGAATTATATCTCCTAAATCAATGCACACAAGAAAAACAGAACATGATTAACAAACAAGGCAATATAGTAATCCTATTCTGGAACCTTCTACTACTAATAATTCATATAAATAAATTTAATTTTTTTTTGGCATTTTAAATCTTTTTTTTAAAAGTTATTTTATTTTATTTATTTTATTTTTGGCTGCATTGGGTCTTCGTTGCTGCAAGCGGGCTTTTCTCTGGTTGCGGCGAGCGGGGGCTACTCTTTGTTGTGGTGTGCAGGCTTCTCATTGTGGTGGTTTCTCTTGTTGGGAGCACGGGCTCTAGGCGCGTGGGCTTCAGTAGTTGTGGTACACGGGGCTCAGTAGTTGTGGCTCGCGGGATCTAGAGCTCAGGCTCGGTAGTTGTGGCGCACAGGCTTAGTTGCTCCGCGGCATGTGGGATCTTCCCGGACCAGGGCTCGAACCCATGTCCCCTGCATTGGCAGGCGAATTCCTAACCACTGTGTCACCAGGGAAGCCCCCGGCATTTTAAAGCTTAAAACTTTATTTCCTTCTCGGTGAACTAACAACTGCTTGGGACTCTGGCCATGGACCTATGTCAGACACGTTCATAGGTGAGAATTGTATAAATTTAAATTTTGATATTCAAATTAATTTACTGAATGCTGCTGTGGCACACAGTGGACTATAAAAATAAATTGAAGGTAAATTTCTTATTTAAATGTATTTATATTTTGTATGGGGCTGCAGAAACGATTAACATAAAACAATTAAGAAAACATATAACTAAGTATAAATGGTATAGTGCAAAACTGTTCTTTTATATATATATATAATTTGATTTACTCAAGCATTTAATAATCACCAACTATTATCAGGCATAAACTGTGACAAATACATTGTGACCACCTAGAGGGGTGGGACAGGGAGGGTGGGAGGGAGACGCAAGAGGGAGGAGATATGGGGATATATGTATATGTATAGCTGATTCACTTTGTTATAAAGCAGAAACTAACAAACCATGGTAAAGCAATTATACTTCAATAAGGAAAAAAAGCTGTGACAAATACAAAACAATGGTTTTCCTTAAGAAAATCAGAATCTGGCAAAGGAAATAAACATATACATAGTTAACAATTCAACATGATAAGTATTCTAACAAAACTATATGTGTAAAGGATATGAGTACAAAGATGAGGAAGCAATTCATTCTTGATATGGGGAGAGAGGGAAAGCTAGGAGCAGCCTGCTTGTATTGGGCCCATAAGTAAGAATTCAGGAGGCAAAGTGAAGAGGTGGGGGAGGGCAGAGGACACTCAAAGGGCAGAGGCAAGAGAGCAGAGCCTGCTTAGTGCCAGGCAAGTTCAGTGTGGCCAGATTTCCAGACAGGGGATACTAGAGAGACTGAAGGGCTTTTTAAATTATTTATTTATTTGGCTGCGCCACACAGCTTGCGGGATCTTAGTTCCCCGACTAGGGATCAAACCTGGGCCCCAGCAGTGAAAGTGCTGAGTCCTAACCACTGGACCGCTAGGGAGTTCACTGAAGAGCTTTTTATAAAAAGCTTGTTAAGTAATCTAGATTTTTTTCCCTGCAGGCAATCAGATGTTATTGAAGCATTAAAGAGGAAAATAAAATAAGTGGATGTGTATACCAGAAAGATAACTCAAGGCATAGAGGAAATGCTGGCAAGAAGAGAGAATGGAGACAGGCCACCTCACAGGAGGCAATTTGTAAGGCAGGACATGAAGGGGAAGACATAAAGATAAAATGGGAAGGACTTAGTAAAGATTGGATGTATAGGGCTTCCCTGGTGGTGCAGTGGTTAAGAATCTGCCTGCCAATGCAGGGGACACGGGTTTGAGCCCTGGTCCAGGAAGATCCCACATGCCACGGAGCAACTAAGCCCATGTGCCACACCACAACTACCGAGCCTATGCTCTAGAGCCCGCGAGCCACAACTACTGAGCCCATGTGCCACAAATACTAAGCCTGCACTCTAGAGCCCACGCACAAGAGGAGCCACTGCAATGAGAAGCTTGTGCACCGCAACGAAGAGTAGCCCCCGCTCTCCACAACTAGAGAAAGCCCGCTTGCAGCAACGAAGGCCCAATGCAGCCAAAAATAAGTAAATAAAATAAATTTTTTTAAAAAGAAAAGCATTAAAAAATATATCTTACTGTATGTTATACGGCAAGATAAAATTTAAAAAAAAAAGATTGGATGTATGGGGTAAGGGAAAAGGGGTCTACAATATTTAGGAATCAGAATGGAAAGGATTTGGCAACAGACTAAATGTGGAGAAATAACAGAGAAGGAAGATTTCAGGAGGACTTTAAAGTTTTAACCCAGATGACTAAATGGTAAAGAGGAGACAAAGAGTTAAAGAGGTCTAAGGACAGTATGATCACCGAAGATTTCCTGAAGGAGAATTTAGAGGCAGGGTCTAAAGCAAAAAACATTCCAAAAACCATTCCAGTGTGCCAAGGCATAAAAGCTACATGGTGATTTCAAGAAGCAGACTGCTTATATGAAGCAGGAAACAATCATGAGGAAAAATTAGATGGCTGGATTAGGGGGCCACGCTTGGACACCAATGTGTGTCAGAAGCTGTGGATATGTGGACAAAGAAGAAAAGAATCTGTCCCTCATCAGTTCTAGTATCTCTGGGAGAACAGACTCAAATAATCTTTAAAAAATATTTTTCTATCTAAAAAGTAACAAAATTACAAAAAGTTTGGAAAACAGAGGGGGGATCCAACTATCTTAACATTATCAACTATTACAATTTTTGTGAAATATCTAGCACATGGTAAAAGCATAGACTTTGCAGCCAGGTTGCCTGGGCTCAGATCTAGATCTGACCACAGGCAAATGACATCACCCCCTCACTGTGCACCTAGTTTCCTATAAAATGCAAATAAAAGTACTCACCTCACATAAGTTATAATGAGAATGAATTATTATATATAAATTATATCTCTGAGGATGAAATCCGTTAATACATGTGACTGGCACATAAGCCCTATATTAGGATTAACTATTGTAGTTACAATTTTTTACACAGTGATAATCAAAAGGCAAGAAATTTTGAGGGCAAAGCAGTGGATTTTAGAGTTGCTACAGTGGGGAACTGCAATTTCTTAGGAAAAGAAGCAACCTGATCAAAGCAGTGCTTGAAGAAGACTTCAGCAGCTTTGTAGCTTCTTTGTGGACTGATCACAGAACGACAAAAGGAAGCAACGCGCACCTAGGCTGCGGCAGTCATCTGGGGGTGTGGTGAGGGAAGCAGGGGCTAGGATGGCAGTTCTGTGAACAGAAGAGCCCCGAACCGGTTGCAGGGGATAAAAGAGATGGTACCTGGTTATACAGCTAAAGACAAGAAGAGCCCATGGTGTTTTAGCCTTAGAAATACAAGGAAGATGGTGACAAAACCAGGAAATTCGAAGGGTGTTAGGAAAGGGGAAGAATAAGCTAGTTTCCATTTAACTCCATGCACTGACAAGCACAGAAGTGTCAGTGATAGTAGTTAGCTATAGATGTGTGATTATGCAGAAAGACAGAAGTCAGAGCGGGAAAAGCATTATAGGTAGTACTGGATTGATGACAGGATGAACTACCAACAGAAGAAAAAGGGCTGACATTTTATTCTAATTATTTGCTCAGTAACTAACTCTTCAATTAAACAACTATTAACTATTCTATATTAAACACAGTAAATGAGTTTTTAAATATACTGAAATATTGCAAGCAAACTCTTTCGCAATTACCTCTGGTGCAACAAAATTTGCAGTATAACAAGGAGTCATGAGAAGACCATTTTCTGCTCTTAGCTGTTTGGCAAAGCCAAAATCACAAATTCGAATAGATTCCGGATTGCCAGATTCATCCACATAAAGAATGTTGCTAGGTTTCAAGTCTCTGTGAACCACCTAATTGAAATACAAATTAAAGAGGTGCATTAACGATACATTTCCATTATGGAAAATTATTTATTCACAAACTGTCAAGCAATGCACTTAACAAGATGATGGGTACCAACCTTTACATTATCCCAACATTATAAAATGCTGACAGTGTAATATAACTGCAACACAGAACTGGGGCAAGGAGAGGAGGAAGAAAGAACAGTACTTACCTTCCCCCTCTTTGTCCAATTAAGTAAGCGGATTAAGGAAAAATGCAAATAGCAGTAATATCTGTCTCCAGGTTATTCATCGTTCAACAAATATTTATGGAATGTGTATCATGTACCAGGGTATTATACAAGGAGCTGCAGATACTTTGGTGAACAAGACCTGTAAGATCCTTGCCTTTATATGCTAGGAACTTAGTAGTAAGGGAGGCAGAGAATAAATAGGTGAGAGATGGGGCATAACTCGGGCGGGTCAGGAAGGGTCTCTAGAGGAGGTAACAACTGATCCAACATCTGAAGAACAGAATGAACAAGCCAGAAGAGTGGGGGTAGTCATTCTAAGTAGAGGGAATGGCGTGTACAAGGGATGAATACAACAAACATATACAGACAGGCTCAATGGAACAGGCATGGGTTTTAGGAGTAAAAAGGAAAAAAAACTCCCAGATTTACGTAAGTACTGGCTACTTGATATCCAAGTAACAAAGTCACAAACACAAAAAGATACCATTCCTTTAGAGTTTGTATTACTTTCCCCCTTTAATCACCTACTTGAATACTTCTTTTATCATAAGCCTCTCTGACACTCCTTATTAGACTTATGTGTTTCCTCCATCACCAAATTCTGAGTCTATGTTCTAATCAATAACCTCAGTTTTAGGTCCTAACATCCGGAACACTATTTCTCCAGAACATTTTAATAACTAATTACTGCTGAGGCACTGAGAAAAGAACATAGAAGAGTTAGATGACTGCAAACTCACAAATTCTTCAGTGAAAACTGAGTTCTACCAATTTCCAATCCCAGTACTAGGCAAATCTTGAGCAGCTACAAGTCAAGAAGCTCTAGAATTAAATTAACACATTTCATTTGTTAGCTTCTAGGGGCAAAGAAAACGAGAATAACGTACTGAAAATAAACTCCTTAAGAAGAGATCTCTTATTCTTTTCTTGCTTCCCATTCCTCTTCACTCCTCTGCTGTCCTCCTTTCCTTCCTCCCCTCATCTCTCCTTTGTTCCCCTTCCCTCCCAGACTTCTCTTCTTTTAAAAATATGATTTTTTTTTTTTTGCCACTTACTAAAAATCTATATGCAGGAAGAAAGGAGGAAAGCATCCACCATCCAGAAACCAGGTGGCTATTTGGCCTCATCTGTTTGAAGGATTTCCTTTTATAAGTGAATACAACCCATGACTCTCTGGTTCACTTCTAAACTCGAAATGGGCCCAGTTCTCAAAAGTACACAGTGGCCTAGCAAAAACGGTGCTACATCTTCCAGGTCACAAACTCTCACTCACTTCTTGGGAAGCATAAAAATTTAATGTTTATAAACAAGCTAAAATTTCAAAGTAGAACTTCAAGCTCATGACATGTACACACTGCTATATTTAAAATGGATAACCAACAAGGACCTACTATATAACACAGGGAACTCTGCTCAGTATTATATAACAACCTAAATGGGAAAAAAATTTGAAAAAGAACAGATACATTTATATGTATAACTGAATCACTTTGCTGTACACCTGAAACTCTCACAACATTGTTAATCAACTATACTCCAATATAAAATAAAAAGTTAAAAAATTAAATTAAATTAAAAAAAGAAGGAAACAAAAAAGAATTTCAAGCTCAATGGGAGAAGTCTACATAGAGGAAGAACAGTAGGATAATTAAGCTAATATATTTTTCATTACAGGCATAAACTAACTTCTACCTTTGTAATTTCAGCTCAAACATTAAGAAAGAAAAGGTAAGAGAAAGAGTATTTGGTATTTTATACCAAATTTTATAAGATATTATACATATATGTGTGTGTGTGTGTGTGTATATATGTAAAACGTTAAAAAGACTTACCCCTTGTGCGTGAAGATATTCAACAGTTTTGGTTATAGTAAACAGGACAGCACTGGCCTCTCGTTCAGAGAAAAATTTCTGTCTAAGTATTTTATCCAGCAATTCACCCCCTTTCATAAGTTCTGTCACTACATACACATATTTTCCATCATCATATACCTGTAACATTTAACAGCAAAATGTAAAAAATTATGTGAAGCTTTACATGTGCTCAGCACACAGTTTGGCATAGTAAAAGAGAAATTAAAACTCACTTTATATACAAGGAAAATTTTACTTATCACAACCAATGAAGGATATAAAATTTGCAAACAATTTTATACACATAAAGATATTAAAATAGGAATTGATGAGACTGAATGTCAGAAAAATAACCTTTAGTTTCCTTCCGTGAACCTTAACTCATGGCTATCAAAATAAGTATGGGTATGGTATCCGAAGGGGCACTGAACTTCTGCTCTTAGGGTGTGTTCCTCTTGATCTTTCTACCTACTAATGATGAGAGGGACTGGTAGAAAGACATGCTGCTGTGATTTTCCT
The DNA here is from genome assembly GCF_951394435.1 of Stenella coeruleoalba. Classification (NCBI taxonomy): domain Eukaryota; kingdom Metazoa; phylum Chordata; class Mammalia; order Artiodactyla; family Delphinidae; genus Stenella; species Stenella coeruleoalba. The sequence continues at coordinate 16,168,084 of NC_137152.1, forward strand.
GGAACTTCTGCAACTGCAGAACTTCTGTATTTATACATACAGACAAAGAATTATTCTGGTTTTGATTAAATCGAAAGACAAGCTGTGGCAAGAACTAAGTAGGAAGATTAAGTAGCAAAGAGAAATTCCATTCAACCACGCAGAAGCATACCAATTTACTCCTAATGTCGAAAAAGAAAGCTCACTGTAATTTTGGATTTGTACTCTAGGCACTCCCAAACTGAAATAACCCTCTCCTTAAACTTCAGGCCCTTTTATTCCCCTCTTCTCATAGAGTTACTGCACACCTTTGCTTAGCTCCCTAACAGGTACCATGTATTAGGGCCCCAAATATGGAGAAAACAAGGTACCTGCCCTCAAAGTTTTTATTCTAGTAGGGAGAAACAGACATAGAAATAAGAGTTTAAAAAAATGTTGGAGATGCTGTAACAAAAGTGGGGATAATTTTAGAGACTTTGGAATTTGAAATGAAGGAAGGAGCAAAGATGTAAAAAATAGCAACAGCTTAGGGAGTTCCCCAGGCAAGGCTGAGAGAAAGTGTTTTCTACATTTCCTTTTTAATTTACTTGGCTGGATTCTTGGAGGTTATATTAATTAAAGAGTCACTTAAGTGAAATATTTAATGGGACTAAGTTAACATTCTCCTCTAACAATGAACAGTGATAAATTATTCTGAGGAAATTAGAGTTTCAGTTAGGAAGGCGAAGGGAGGATAAACGTTGGTATTCACAGAACCTCAGAGGTGAAAGCTACCTTAGGAGTCCTCTGGCTTAGCTGGCTACATGACACTTCTGGTCTACAATACCCAGACACGGCCTTTCAGCCTATGTGGGCACCATGAGCAAGAGAGGACTTAATGCTGCCTGAGGAGTTCGCACCCTTTGCCAACACCTCTGTTATGATGAAAGCTATAAGTAGCAGGGAAAGGAAACTTCACTTGTCTGGGGGGTGGTGATGGGCAGGGCAGGATTCCTGAAGGAAGTAATGCCTTAGCCAAGTCTTAGTTGTGTGGTAGTTAGCCAGGCAAAAAAGGGAAATGGCATTCTCAATTGAGTGAATCATAAATTCAAAGACAGAGCAGCAGAAGAAAACGAGGTATGTTAAGAAAAATTTGTACATACTTGAGCATGGCTGGAGCATAGGGTGTGTGAGGAAGTGTGAAAACTACTACAGATGGAGGAATGCAGGGACCAGAGGTGATGGGGAACATGAACTGTAGGCAGGGAAGTAACATGGTTAGATAGAAGGGACAGCTCTCTCTGGCAGTACTGTGGAAGACAGTTTGGGGAGCCTATGGAGCCTGAGACTTGTCAATCCTGAACATAATTAATACCCAAGTGTTCCAGTAAATACTGATATTAAAAGCAATAATGTAATACTTTTTTTTCTTAAAGGCAGAAAAATTAACTAAACATTTTTCTCTATAACTGGAATTATGCTATATATGTTGGCCTCTAATTTATTTTTTTTACTCACTATATCGAATTCTTTGTCTACCACATGATATGTGAAAACATTCCAAATATGAGTTAGACAACTGAGTCAAATGATCTACGTTAAAGAATCTACTTACATCCTTTAGAGTAATAATGTTTGGATGTTGTCCATAACGAAGAAGAATTTCAATTTCTTCTGTAGGGTCTCTCTTGCTTTTATCAATAATCTAAAAGGCAAATATTTATCATAAAATCTCATGAACTATACAGTATAAACGTTAAGTATTTACAGCTACAGGCTTAGGTGTTATTGTGTGTAAACACTGTATTTATAAGCCATTTATCAACCATTTTTATTCAAGTACCTGGCCAGACTGTCTAATCAAAATTTGAAAGCCAGTCTTGATATAGATGGCAAGGCTGTAAAGTAAACTCTACGCCATGAGTCACATTCAAACCAGGTCTGTCTAGTTTAAGTTTTTAGCAAGTTTAGGATTTAATAAAAACTCAAAAGCCTCAAGAAAAGGTACCAAGAACACAGTTAACATATCTTTCTTCCAGCCTTCAATGTCTTACACCTTTGGGAACGCAGTTAACTTTAAAAAAAAACAAAAATAAGATTTATTTATTTGTTTATGTTTGGCTGTGTTGGGTCTTCGTTGCTGTGCGTGGGCTTTCTCTAGGCGGCAAGTGGGGGCTACTCTTCATTGTGGTGCGTGGGCTTCTCATTGCGGTGGCCTCTCGTTGCGGAGCACGGGCTTCAGTAGTTGTGGCACGTGGGCTTCAGTAGTTGTGGCACACGGGCTTAGTTGCTCTGCAGCACGTGGGATCTTCCTGGACCCGGGCTCAAACCCGTGTCCCCTGCATTGGCAGGCGGATTCTTAACCACTGCACCACCAGGGAAGCCCTCAGTTAACTTCTAACCCCTATCAATACAGATAATTAAGAGCAAGATGTATTTATAATATCACCGTTAGCATTTGTTTATTGAATTTACTTTCTTTAATAAAATGCTTCAATGGAATATCCCATCAGTTGTAAGCTACTTATAAAAAATTAATAGTTATGTAGAACAAACTTTATTTTTGAAGCTAGGCAGAAAGCTAAGCAGAATACCATACCTAGAATTCTACTTGGCTAGAATGAAGTTTAATTATTACAATAAAGCCCTTTAAAATACTAATTTAGCTTTCCAACTCTTTTATGTCACCTGCTTCTTAAAAATACTTCTCTTAACGTTTTCATCTGTTAAAGTAACATTATATTTTTAAAAAGGCAACAAGGACTTCCCTGGTGGCACAGTGGTTAAGAATCTGCCTGCCAGTGCAGGGGACACGGGTTCGATCCCTGGTCCAAGAAGATCCCACAAGCCGCAGAGCAACTAAGCCCATGCGCTACAACTACTGAGACTGCACTCTAGAGCCTGCGAGCCACAACTACTGAAGCCTGCGTGCTCTGGGGCCCATATGCCGCAACTGCTGAAGCTCGCACGCCTAGAGCCCATGCTTTGCAACAAGAGAAGCCACTGCATTGAGAAGCCCACACACCGCAACGAAGAGTAGCCCCCGCTCGCTGCAACTAGAGAAAGCCTGTGCAGCAACGAAGACCCAATGCAGCCAAAAAAAAAAAAAAACTGAAAAGAAAAAAGAAAAGGCAACAAGTTTTCCTTTCATTTCATCCAAAATGTAGTCTGAAATAAATTTTGTGACCTTCATACTTTCAGTTTTAAAACAGCTTAGTAATTATGTATGCAATAAATACCCAAACGCTTCAGCATCCTAGGAAAGAGCTTGCAACTCTCAATATGAGCCAAATCTGCTATCTGAAATGGATTTAGTTGTGAAAACAGTTCTTTATTTGGAGAACAGGTAAGTCAAACATACAGGCGTCCACTGTGATCAACTGCAAATGATAGTGTAGAATCAGGCAAATGGATGATTAAGAAGAAAGGTCCATGGAATAGACATGCTGACTCAAGGGAGATGATTTGGGGTTAGTCTTTTGAAAACCAGAACACATTGGGAGGTTTTATTTTATTTTTAAAAATTTATTATTTACTTATTTTTTGGCTGCATCACATGGCTTGTGGGATCTTAGTTCCTGGACCAGGGATTGAACCCATGCTCCCTGCAGTGGAAGCGTGGCATCCTAACCACTGGACCACCAGAGAATTGGGGAGGTTTTATTTTGGGCAACATTCTCTCTGATCTGCTAATCTTGAGCCCAGCTTACATTATATCCATAACTCTGCTTGTGAATCTTAGATATGTAGTAATTTCAGTAGAATCAAGTGCTGGGATTGGTTTTAGGGATGTAATTTAAGTCACAAGAATCCACATATAGCTGGAGGATGTTCTCAAGGTTTTGGTATACTGCTCCTGGTTTCTATAATTTGAAGGGGGCCTCAGGACACTTCTGCTTTTTTCTGATGTGTTTATGGAGGCAAGATACATTCTTAGATTGCCTACCAAGTACATTATTCACATTCTCTCCTTTCATGTGTGCAGTTTGAAAATTTCTATGTACCCCACATTTCACTGAGTAGAAGAGCAAATTAAAATGTATTTCTATGGTTCATCCTTATAACTGACAGAATGCCTTACAGACACTGATGACTTTTTAGAACAATTACATCCAAGTTTAAGATAGCAGCAACCATTTTTGGGTGTGTCCTCCCAGATATTTGCTATGCATAAATAAAGCACATTTATTTTTACTTTTACACAGTAAAATCATATTAGATCTAGATAAATGGACAGACTGGTGGAAGGATAGAAGTAATAATAATTAATGCCACTTTCCCCACTAACTAAAAACGAGCTACCCATAGTTATAGACTAGTTCTAAGGCTCAAATTAAGTTGAAAGCTTTAGACATTACTTGAATTGTTTGTGATGGGAGAGCAGAGGCATCCAACTCAAGAAGTGAAAAGGCAGAAACTTGAATATAGTATTTGTTCACTTATAACTAAAGGTTTGGACTCGAACTTTATTATAGAGGTATGTGCCTTGGTTTTTGGCTTAGAAAATCTTTACTGTCTTAGGATGCTTGACGAACTTAAAACAGCTAATGATAATATATTTTATGACAGTGGTTCTTATTCTTTTATTGGTTCACAGATCCTTCTAAATGTGAAAGGTGGTATGAACATTTTTGCCATAAAAATGTAAACATACAAAATTTGGCATATAATTCCGAGGAACTCCCTGACATCTTGACCATAAACGGGGGACTTCTGAGAGTACACGGGGTGCTACTAAAAACCAGGTCAGGTGTAAAGTGGTACTGCCCTCCGCAAACTGGATGTATGCTGCCTTACCTTTTGAGCTCATAGGAGGATCTATGGTTCCAGATTAAGATCCCTGAAGATCACTAGCCAGACATTTATATCACCTTACCTTTTTATAACAAAAGGCACACTTACCAAAGAAGACTGTAATTTTTAACTGGTACTAGCATGCATGAATAAGAACTGTTAGAGGTGCATTTGAAATCTAAAAACACTTACCTTCACTGCAAACTCCATGTTTGTGGCTTTATGTATACATCTCTTGCAAACGGAGTAGGAGCCAACCCCAATATCTTCTTTTACTTCATATCCATCAGTAAACTGAATACTGTTCCTGTGTAACTGCTACAAACACAATTATAAATTGATGAAGAGCCCTGTAATGACTTTGGTACATTACATAATAGGGAAACATGTTACTCAGCATGCACTGTTGGCCTTAACTATAAATATAAATGAATTTAGTAAAAATAAAAATGAATTTTTCTGCATATATTCTTCTACAACTGTGCATTTCTGAAGTGTCTACGATACAATGCACAGCAAGAAATATGCCTTTAAAAAAAGCTTATGTTGAAAAGAAAAAACTGAATATGCACAACAAGAAACACAGAGCTACGTGATAAGGGGCCGACAGCCTTGCCAGTGGTTATGCCCCATTCTACTCTCCAAACGGCTATAGGTCTTTGAAATACCTTTGCAAACGGGGAGACATTTGAAACCTCTGGTATAGAAGAAAAGATTTAGGAGGATTCAGAATTAGAACATCTGGATTCGTCTCTCCGATGCACCGCACAGAAATCATAAACATACATTCTATAGAATTCATCACATGCTTGTCATAGTAAAAGGGACAGACTATTTCAACATGAACTTTGTTCAAAAAACAGTGCTTAAATTGGTTTTCTAGAAAGTGGAAAGCAAGATAACTGACTTGTGAAAAAAACTTTAGCGCAAAAGCAACTTAATCATCAAGCAAATTCAAGCACTAAGTATACCCTAAAAACAATTCAGTGCTTCAAAAGATGTATCTAGTTCCCTCTATGATTAAGAAGATGAATTAAATTTATCTTTCCATGATACTACGATGGGAAGAAATAAATCTAATGGTTTGTACTATTTGTGTTCCTCTAATAACATTTAATTTAGCAGTGCAGTCGCCTGCTACAAACACACACACTCAGAAACCTGCTTCTGTAGCTCCTTTTTCTCCCACTCTGATCAACAGATGGGATAAGGAGGGAGGTACCCTAAGGCAGTATCCATAACCATTTCTTCCTAATGACAATGGGGCTCCAAAAGAACAAGGACACAAAACTTGGAAAACTTAAAATTTAAGTTTATTTTTATTTCTTATATATTTCTATGGCAGAGGTTGGCAAACTATGGCCTGTGGGCCAAATCTGGTTCACTACCAGTTTTTGCTAAACAAAGTTTTATTGGCACACAGCCATGTTCATTCATTTACATACAATCTATGACTGCTTTTGTGCTACAATGGCAGAGTTGAGTAGTCGCAACAGAGATCCATATAGCCTACGAAGCCTCAAATATTTATTATCTGGTCCTTAGAGAAAAAGTCCGCTGACCCCTGTTCGAAAGTATCAGTGAACTAGGAGACCTCAGCTCACCACAGCTGATCTAACAGAGACAGAGGATGAAACAAATTAGGCCCAATAAACATTCTAAGGCACAGGAGACGAGAGACAACAAGATGGTGATACTTATCTCAACTCTCTTAGAATTCTACTTTCAAGTCAGATAGGTATCCAGGATTCTGGCGCATGCAACCTTTTCAAAGGTATATGAAAGGAGTTTCTAAGAGTAATGTCAATGATATAAAATGTATTTTAAGCTGCTCACTTAAGGTCAGCAGATCAAATCTAACATAATTATCCACACGACGAACTGTATCTTACAACACTTCAAATTTAAAATTACTTAGACATTCACTCACCTGAACAATTGAGTGCACACCAACTGTCTGCATAGCTTGGCTTTCATCATCTGAGGTAATAGCAACAAAACTAAACCCCCGAAAAAGCTGATGTGCATTAGCACTAGGTGGAATGCCAGGTGAATCTGAAAAGAATAATAAATTACTAAGAAAGTAATTGCTTTGAAAGGTAATTAAGGGAAGAATTGTCAACATTATGAGCGTTCTCACTTATTCTGGAATTCCACTTCTCAGGTATCCAGTGTTTCCAGGATAACTAAGTAAGGCACTGTATCAGATCTGTCCTGATGGCTTATTGCCATCAAAACTCTAACATCCTAGTCCCTCAGAGCCCAGAAAATTGCTAATTCATTTGAAGAATATACTAAATTAATGAATTACTGGGTTAATATATTCTAAATTAGCACTGTCCCAAAGAATTTCCTGCAGTGATGGAAATTTTCTTTATCTGTGCTGCCCAATACAGTAGCCCCTAGCCACATGTAGCTACTGAGAATTTGAGATGTGGTTAGTGTGACTAAGAAACAAAATTTTTAATTTTAATTAATTTAAATTTAAACAGCCACATATGGCTACTGGCTACCACATTGGACAGTGCAGCCCTAAATAATAACCTACCAATGCTATGGCTCCCGGTTAGGGGGAGATATAAGGTTGATCTGCAGATAATTTAGGAGAAAGGGATTTAGTCCAGTGGTCTCAACACATAATGTCAGAATCTAGAAATCTAAACTGAAGATAAAATTATTATACATGTAAAAGATCAAATTTATATATATATATATACACACACACACACACACACACACACACACACTAGGACGATCACAGTACGTAGTCCTTAAAATGTTTTATGACATGACATGTATTGTTATTCAAATTATTTATGTGGAATCTACTGGCATTAACAAAAACAGAAAAATACTTTCACAATACAGTTAATGCTCACTAAAAAAGAAATAATACAAGTATAATAATATGTTATTCATAAATATAAACATACAATTAGGCATACTAATATTTATAAACATACTATAAAGGCTAAAGGCAAGCAAAAAACAGGTAAATCTACTTAAACATCAACTCCACATAAAGTTCTCTTTTAATATCAGCTTAATATTCTCAGCAATATATATTGTTTAGTGAATTCTACATCAATGTGACAGTATTATACTGAAGACTTCTGCTAAGAGAACCTATCTGGGCAGAATATAATATAGAACTGCTCTATTCTAAGATTTTTCCTCTATCAGGACAAATTGTATTCAGAAAGCAAAGTAAAACATTACCATATATCATCAGTTCTATGCATATCACTGTCTATACATTTGATAAAATTCTGTTCATGTGTTAATCCAAATTTCTAAGGCTGTCTTACAAAAATAAACACCCATCAATGCTTAATATAGATTGTTAGACTTTTGGCTGTAAAGCTTTATAGCAAGGTTTGAATGATACACTCTATGGGAAATACACGCAAGTACATTTTCTATTTATTTGCTTGTCAATGATAAACCTGGGATCTGATACACCTAAATGAGAGAACATTAGAGTGAAAAACACCATTATGTATAATGCACACACTAATGAATGAAATACAACTTACCATTTCAAAGATCACTTCTCTAATAGTCACTGTTTGTGCAATTTTAGGATAAAGCCTGATACAGGATATGAATCATTTTGAAGTTATCACACCTCACATGAAGTTTAAGTTATGTTTGGGATTTGAACTTTGTAAGTACTTCCAGAATACCATATAATATTAGAATTTTAAAGGGCACTACTTATGCTGTAGTATTTCATGTGAACGTAGCTACAGGTAAATAAACGCACAACCAAATAATTTTTTCACACAAATTGTATGGAAGTTTAAGGTACAACGTAATTTGCTAAAAGATTTAACAAGGATCTTAACTTCTATAAAATGCTATAAAGGATCTACTAATGATCTAGTTATTACAGCAGGGGTAGTGTATGAAGGGAAAAAATGAGGACAGTATATAGAGTTATACTAGATAAGATTTTCTGATTGAACAAGAAAAAAATATATATTGTCTTATATTTGGGTTTTCACGTTTTCTCCTTACCTTTGGGAGTTTTTGCAGTAAACTCAGGATCAAAATAGAAAGTATCTTCAGGCCTGCCAGTTGCAGGTTTAAAAGGTGGATGAATTTCTCTTCTATACAGTTTCTGGAGGAAAAATAAGAGACTTAGACATGTGTTAATTATAAAAAAAATTTCAAGCAAGTTTTCATTCTATACTTACATTCCAGTCTATTGTTGAGAAAAATGAATGTCTTTTAATTTCTTCAACTCCATCTGGTCCTGCGCCTATCAAAAATTGACTAGTTTTGATTAAATGGTAATTTTATTTCAAGGATAAATATATATATTGTTTATTCAGTCTTCACTTTTAACATTTGTCCTACTATTTCATAATCCCACAACAAACACAAATATCCATCTCCCCCCTAGAAAACAAACACCAACAAACACACAAAAGAAACAAATTAATTAAAAATTTTACCTAATCTGTTTGCAGGATTTCGTTTGAAAAGCATTCGTAAAAGACTCTGGGCTTCAGGACTCAAAAACTGTGGCATCCCAAGTTTGGCTCTAAATAATAAATCCATATATTTTATGTTTTGGAGGTATCTGTATTTTATTTTTAAAATAAACTTTTAATTTTAAGATAATTATGGATTCAAAATCAGAAATAATACAGAGAGAGCCTACGTACCCTTTACCCAGTTTCCCCCAGTGGTAACACCTTACAAAACTATAGTGTGATATCACAACCAGGATACTGACATTGACACAATCCACTGATCTCATTCAGATATCTCCAATTTTCACTGCACTTATTTGTGTGTGTGTTTAGTTCTATGCCATCTTTTAAATTGAAGTATAGTTGATTTACAGTATTACATTAGTTTCAGGTGTACAGCATAGTGATTCAGTATTTTTGCAGATTATATTCCATTTTAGGTTATTATAAGATAACAGCCATAATTCCCTGTGTTATATTGTATATCCTGTTGCTTACTGATTTTATACATAGTGGTTTGTATCTGTTAATCCCACACCCCTAATTTGTCCCTCGCCCCCCCTTCCATCTCCCCTTCGGTAACCATACGTTTGTCCTCTGTATCTGTGAATGTTTCTGTTTTGCATATACATTCATTTGCATTATTTTTTGACTCCACATGTAAATGATATCATACAGTATCTGTCTTTCTCTGTCTCAGTTATCTCACTTAGCATAATGCCCTCAAGGTCCATCCACATTGCTGTAAATGGCAGAATTTCATTCTGTTTTATGGCTGAGTAATATTCCATTGTGTGTGTGTGTGTGTGTGTGTGTGTGTGTGTGTGTGTGCGTGCGTGCGTATGCCAAATCTCCTTAATCCAATCATCTGTTAATGGGCACTTGGGGTGCTTCCATGTGCTGGCTATTGTAAATTGTGCTGCTATGAACACTGGGGTGCATGTATCTTTCTGAATTAGAGTTTTCCCATCAACAGTGTACAAGGGTTCCCCTTTCTCCACATACTCTCCAACATGTGTGCTTTTTTTTTGGCCACACCGCGCACCTTGCGGGATCTTAGTTCCCCAACCAGGGATTGAACCTGGGCCCTCGCAGTGAAAGTACGGAGCCCTAACCACTGGACCGCCAGGGAATTCCCATCCAACACGTGTTATCTGTAGACTTTTTTTTTTTAAAACATCTTTATTGGAGCATAATTCCTTTACAATGTTGTGTTAGTTTCTGCTGTATAACAAAGTAAAAATATGGAATGCTTCACGAATTTGCATGTCATCCTTGTGCAGGGGCCATGCTAATCTTCTCTGTATCATTCCAATTTTAGTTTATGCGCTGCCAAAGCGACCACTATTTGCAGACTTTTTGATGATAGCCATCCTGACAGCTGTGAGGTGAAGTTCTATGCCATTTTATTACATTTCTAAGTTCCTGTATCCACCACCACAGTAAAGGTACTGAACAGTTCAACACCACCAGAATCCCTCAAGTGGCTCCTTTATAACCACACCCAGCTCCCTCCCTCCCCAATTCCTAACCTCTGGCAACCACTAATGTATTCTCCATTTCTATAATTTTGTCATTTTAAGAATGCCATGTAAATGGAACCATATAGTATGTAACTTTTTTCATGCAGCATAATTCCCTTGAGATTCATCCAAGTTGTTGTATTAATAGTTCATTCCATTTATTTATTTATTTATCTATCTATCTATTATATTATTTATTTGGTTGCACCGGGTCTTAATTGCAGCACGTGGGCTCCTTAGTTGCTGCTCCAGGGCTCCTTAGTTGCAGCAGGTGGGGTCCTTAGTTGCGGCTCATAGGCTCCTTAGTTGTGGCTTGCTGGCTCCTTAGTTGCAGCACATGAACTCTTAGTTGTGGCATGCATGTGAGATCTAGTTCCCTGACCAGCGACTGAACCCGGGCCCCCTCAATTGGAAGCATGGAGTCCTATCCACCGCACCACCAGGGAAGTCCCAATAGTTCATTCATGTTTATTGCTAAGTAGTATTCCATGACAAGGATATTCCACAGATTATCCATTTATCTGTTGAGGGACATTTGGATTGTGTCCAGTTTGGGGCTACTATGAATAAAACTGCTATGAGTATTTGGGTCTAGGTTTTTGTGTGAACACAGAATGTTAGCCCCAAATCTTCTAATGAACTTCTTCATTTTTCAGAATTTGGTAAAAAGCACTACTGTAAAAGTAAGATCATCTGAGTCTTAGTTCTGGGTCTGTTACTAAGAACTTTGTGACCTTGGGAAAGCCAATCCCCTTGAGCCTGTTACCAGTTCTTCATGAGCAAGGGGATTGGATGTTAGATTAATGGCTGCCGAACTGTAGACTTGGAACCCTTTCTCAATAGGAATTTAAGAAATCCAACATTTAAAACATTTAAAAGAACATGTGCTTCACACACCTATTTTTTTCCTCCCGTTCCCTTTAATAGCCCTCCAGGGAAGGGGAGCTGGTGGGAAAGGGGTCTGTGGAACATCTAAGATGTCTGTGGCACACAGTCTGAAAACCACTGGCCTGGATGAGCTTGAAGGTCTGTTTCACTTCTAATATATAATTTTACTCTTTTTCTCAACCTACAAATTAAGGAAACCAATGATCCTGTAAGTATGAAAATAATAACAGAGCTGGAGAAAATGGCTAGCAGAGAAATTTCTATTTCAGAAATAGATCCATTTATTATTCAGTGAGTTGTTATTGAAGCTACTATGTGCTAGACACTGCTTAGGATACGGAGATAAAGACAGCCCCCCCCACAATCAGTGGGGAAGACAGATATAGATAATGCTAGTACATTAAGAGACAAATTCAGAAGGACACATGTAAAGAGTGCTAAGGGAACAGTAGGGAATATCTATTTTAACATGGGAGATTGAAAAAGGCCTTAAATGCAATTTAAAGGTTGAGAATCTATTCGTTTGGCCAGTGTCCCCCAATATTTTACTAAATAATATTAATTTCCCTAGACACTTAGCAACAACAAAAAAATATTTCATGATCCAGTGAGTTTGTGGAATGCTATCTATTATACCCCTTGTGAGAGACATAAAAATAAAATACGTTGCATATAAAAGGCCGATAAATTTAGAGTAATGAAATCAGTATTTTTCTAAACATTTGTTTTTAGCACCTCTTCTTCAGAGAATACCTATTAACATCTTGTAGAATTAGCATTCTGTTGAACGACAGAAACGAGGGGAAACACTGCCGTATTTGGTAACAGGGATATAGCAGAGGTCTTTAAACAGTGGACTAACGGACCAGATTTATTTTCAAGAGGGAACTCCAAGGGAAGTATAGAATGATCTGGAGTAGGAAGCGGTGGTAGGCAGTGAGCAATCTACTTAGAAGCTCGGCCCTATAGTGTGGGTAGGAGATCACCATGGGTAGGAGATCTGAGAACTGTAAGCAGTGCAATGCAGAAGGAAGGCTGGGACAGTGAAATATTTCTGAGAGTCAATTTGGTGAATACCTTTGTATGCAAGAGAGGAAGAAGTCAAGAATGATTTCTAGGTTTCTGGCTTAGGAGATAGGGTACATGGAAAAGCTGTTAATTGGGAATACAAGAAGAGGAACAGAACAGCGAACAAAGATAAATTTAGTTTAAAAATGTTAAGTCATGCAGGTGAGTAAATGGAAATAAAGGTCTGGTGCCTGGTAAATTAAGGTAAGAAAGAGTGATTTGGGAGTAATTAAAATGTTCAATAGTTATTGGAAAGACTGATGTCAGTCAGGAAAGTGAGTCCAGGCGGGGAGAAAAGCATATCAGAGATGGAACACTGGGTAACGAGAACATTTAAAAGGTGGTCAGAAAAAGAACAATTTGGGCATTAAAAATAATGAATGCAATTGGCTGAATCACACTGATTATTAAATCCCATGACTTCGTTATAGTGAAAAAGGAAAAGGAAAAAGCCAAAACTAACATAAAAACCCAACTCATCGGACATCACCCCCACTGGGGCTCATCTTGTTTGAGCCTTATTTCAAGGTAACTAAATAGCCCTAGTTGATGAGGAAAAGCTCATTGTTTTGGAAAATACCAGCTAATAAGTGAAGGAATAACAGTAATAGAAAATACACAATTTAAAATCCCTAATAAAATAACTGTTTCAAGTAATGATTATCAGTGGCTGAAACTATTAGATGAAAACCTGACAGGGAACTTTACAATGGAGGGATCAGCTGTAACCATGGGAATTCATCACTTAAAGTGGGGCAACATGGTGCCGTAAGCCTCCTGATGTGATGCAATAGGGTGCAAAAGCACGAGCTATGAAATAATGTTGCCAAAAAAGTTTAACCAAAAACAGGATAAAGTAACAAGTGAAAAAACATCACAAGGAGAATAAAAAAACTTCACACTCCTGGGAAAAGACTAATTATTATGTAACCATGGTAACGAGAGGCGCCAGAACCATTCAATTGATCAAAGACAACTTGCCTAGGTGAACAGAGTTTTTTGTTTTTGCAAACCAACGAATCAGTAACTGCTCTTCATCTGTGAAAATTAGCCAAATAAGAATGAACTGACGCCAATAACCACACCTGAGTGCCAAGAGTCCCACCCAAGTAACCATACTTACAGATGATGTCGATTCATTTTAGGCCCTGAAAACCTGCCAATTCTTGAACTCCACCCTTCCCCAAAACCCTATATAAGAACAATGGTCTACTCTGCTTGGAGAGATTCTACTGGACCAGCACCGCTTTCCCTACTATAGTAAGCAATACAATCACCTTTATGCTTTTTGTTTCAGATATTAAGAAGTGGTCTCATCTTTTAACAAGATAAATTCAGAAAGTGAAATTCTATAAAAGTGACATGGTTTCTACAAGTAAATGGCAGGGGAACAACAGGGGTACACTGTTCTAGATGAACAGAAGCTGAAGAAATACAACGAAAGGATATGTGCAGACTTGATTTGGGATACAGTTTTGGAGAAAACCTGAAAAATCTGGTTAAGGATTGGTATTAGATAACTATTACCAGTTTACATAAGAAAATATCCATACATTTTAGCAATGCAAACTGCAGTAGGTGAGAAATGACATGTCTGGAATGCTTAAACTATTTCAGTAAAGAAGAAAAAAAGAAAGGAGGAATAGACAAAGCAAATGTGGCAAAATCTTTATGACTGTTGAATGTGGGTGATTGGTATACGTATGTTCACTGTATTATTCTATTTTAGCGAATTTACCCTTGAAATTTTTCATAATTAAAAAGAGAAAAGCAGGCAGAGAAGGAATGGTCAAGCAAAAGAGACCAAAAGAGGAATGGTTAGAGAGGTGGGAGAAGCAGATGAAAGTAGGAAAAATGAAGGGGGGAGGGGGTGGCCAGCAGTGTCAAATACTCCTCAGAGAGACCTTCCTTAAATGTCTCATCTAAAATGATTCCTGCCCCTGCCCCTTCCCTCAGACTTCAAAAGTACCCTGGTTTATTATCCCCACTGCTCCTATTACTACGGGAAATTATTATATTTATTTGTTTAAATATTAATTCCTTGTCTCCCCCACTAGAATGCAAGCTCAGTGAGACCACAGAAGATCTTGTCACTCTTGTTCACATTGCATCCTAAGTACATATAGAAAGACCTCAATCATCTGTTGAATGAATTGCGTGAACAAATCATACAAAGAGTCACCTTTCTGACAATCTGCCACTAGTTTAAGCAACCAGGAAATTACTGATGACCATAGTGAGAGAATGGAGCCGCTCAATGGAGCGGTAGAAATGAACGACAAACAGGCTATGGGATAAAAGCAGCCAAAAAAAAAAAAAGTAAGAGAAAGCACAGACCACTCTTTAAAGAGGCTTTTTGTTGAAAGAATGCAGGAAGATGCTGCAGAAACTTGAAAGATAGGCCAAGTCAAAGAAATGGTTTGTTTTTCTCAACACTAAAGTGTGTCTATTAGCTGAAAGGAAGGGGCCAGAGTAGATGGAGTGATGAAGGTTCACTGAACATTCATTTGTATAGCAAATATTTTTCAATGTTTTTTATTGTGAAGAATAACATAAAGTGCAAAAAACAAAACCAAACCTCCCAAACCCAAAACCAAAGTACACAGCTCCATGATTGACCACAAAGTGAACAGTCATCTTGCCAAGAAATATAACATTGCCAGAACCCCTCATCCAGTGTAACTACTTTCCTGATTTTGCTGCAGGCTTCTGCCATCTAAATAGGGACCCTAAAAACTATGCTTTAGTTTGTCTGCTTTTAAAACTTTATAAATAGGATCATCTGTGTAGTATTCATTCTTTTGTGTCTGAATTGCTTTTGCTCAACATTCTTGTGAGATTTACCCAAGTCATTGTATGTAACTGTGGTTTGTTCATTTTCTTTGCTGTATAGCACACTACACCCACGGGCAAAAGGCTTCAGCCTATTTTTGTATGGCTTTTGAGCTACAAATGGTTTTTACATTTTAAAAGTGCTAGAAGCAAATAATAAAAAATACAAATATGTGACAGAGACTGTGTGTGGCCTACAAAATCTAAAATATTTATAGTCAACCCCTGCTGTATTCCATTGTATGAATATACCACAATTTATTAGTCCATTCTTCTGTTAAGAATCTAGTTTCTACCTTTTGGCTATTATAAATAATGCTGCTATAAATATCTGGGTACTTGTTTCTTGATGTGCAAGTACCTTGATGCATAAAAACTGGGTGCATGCCTAGGAACAGGATTACTGGATGAGGTTATACATGTATTTGACTTTAGAAGAAATGCCAAAAACTGCTTTCCAAAGAGGTTACATGAGTATTTACGTTCCTTCCAGCTATGTATGAAAGCTGCCACTGCTCCACAGCCCGTCAGCACTTTGTATTGTCAGTCTTTGTACCCTTAGCTACTCTGGCGGGTATGTAGTTGTAGCTCACTGTGGTTTTAATTTGCATTTTCTGATTAATGAGGGCAAGCATCTTTTAATAAGCTTATTGGCCATAGGATATCCTCTTTTGTGAAGTCCCTACGTCTCTTCATGTTTCTACTGGGCTGTCTTTTTCTTATTGATTGACTGGAGTCCTTGACATCTTCTGGAAACAAGTCCTTTGTTGGTTATATGTTATAAATTTCTTCTATTTTTTCAATGGAATATTTTGATGAGAAGTTATTAATTTTAATGTAGTAATAATTTATCAATCTTTTCCTTTATGGCTCATGCTTTTTGTGTTGAAAGACTACTTTTTCTACACCAAGGTCATGAAGATTCCTCCTATATTCTCTTCTAGAATCTTTCTTCCCTTTTCCCATATATATGTTAAAAAATATATATATATATATGTAATATACTTGGAAATGATTTGTGTATGGTGTGAGGTAGTTTTATCTTTTTCTGTTTGAATATCATTTTTTCCAGCATGATTTACTAAAAAAGGTGCTATTTCCCTACTGCTCTGCAATTTCCAATGGTTGTAAATCGAGTGTCCATATATGTATAGGTCTGCTACTGGCCTCTCGAGTCCATTGCACAATTCTATTTTCTATACTTGTTTTAATGCCATATTGTCCTAATTATAGTTATAGCAAGGCTTGATACTTGGTAAAGCAAGTCCTCCTATCTTGATATTCTTCAGGAGTGTTTTAGCTATTCTTGGTCCTTTGTATTATCATATAAGAACCAGTTTATTAAGTTCCACACAAAAAAATTGTTAGGATTTAAATATGATTTGCATTGAAACTACAGTCATGCTGTCCAATATGGTAGCCACTAGTCACATACAGCCACTGAGTACTTGAAATGTGGCTAGCTCAAACTGTAAGTGTAAAACCTGCAGTGAGTTTCAAATAAAAAAAATAATGTATCATGTCTCGATCATTTTTTAATGCTGATCACATGTTGAAATGATAATATCTTGGATATACTGGGTTAAATAAAATATATTACAGTTAATTTTAGTTGTTTCTTTTTACTTTTTTAATGTTGCTACTAGAAAATTTAAAAATTATGTATGGGGTTCACATTATATTTTTTTATTGGATAACACACATCCTTTATAACACTTGGGTCTGTCATAATGTGAATATTGGAAGGTACAACCTTCCAAGTTACTTTGGTCTTTTAAAATTTCCTAGCATTTTCTAAGTTCTCTGCATAAAGTTCTTGCATAACTTCTGCTAGATTTATCCCTAGGTTTGATTTTTTTTTACTATTGTAAACAGTATCTTTTTAAAAAAATTCCATTTTCTGTTGCTAGTATACAGACATGAAATAGATTTTATTTATTGACCCTTTATCCGGCAACTTTGCCAAGCTCTCATTAATTCCAAGGATTTATATGAAGATTTGGATTTTCTATGGACACAATCATGTTAACTAAATAATGACAATTTTTTTTTGGCCGCGCCGTGGGGCTTGCGGGATCTTAGTTCCCTGACCAAGGATCGAACCCAGGCCCCTGGCAGTGGAAGCGTGGAGTCCTAACCACTGGACCACCAGGGAATTCCCAATAATGACAATTTTATTTCTGCTTTTTAAACCTTAAGCTGCACTTCTTTTGGATGCCTTACTTTACTTGCTAGTACCTCCAGGACAACGTAAACAGAAGTAGAATAATGGGCATCTTTTTCATATTCCAAATCTCAAACGTAAACCTTTCAGTAGTAACATGAAGATAATTATGAGTATTCTAGATCTATGGGGTTTGCTCATATTTAAACCACGTAATATTGATGTCATAATATCAATGAATTTCTTAGTTATTTCTTATACTATAGCTAACACTCTAAAAATCTCATTTTTTAGTTTGAAGCATTTATTTTTAAATCTCATCAAAACACATCCACTAGGGAGTACTTACTTAAGAATCATAGTCATTGTTTCTTTTCGATCTTTTCCTTGGAAAGGTAGTGTACCAGTGAGCATCTCAAACTATAAAAAGGCGAAATAATCAGAGGTATTAGTCAGTAGGTATAAAATCTGAAGGCTAGAAGATAAAAAAGCATCATCTTAATTACAACCACATCTTCTAAAATTGCTATACAATAAAACAAGTGATTTATATTTCTACTATATTCACTAGTGAACTTCAAAAAAAAAAAAAACAAACAAAAAAACACCCCAAACCTTACCATTAACACACCGAAAGACCACCAGTCCGCACTCTGAGTATGACCTCGACGATTAACTACTTCTGGAGCCATGTATTCCACAGTTCCACAAAAAGAATACGCTTTCTTTTCATGGTCAATAGACTCTTTACTTAGGCCAAAATCTGCCAAAATAAATATCAAGTTCATAAATATCCTACAATAATTTGCACACGTAAAGTTTAAACTTTGAGTTCCAAAGTTTACATTAATAGTTCCAATATTTACATTAATTATTTAAAAATTCTAATTCAAGTTTTTAACACAATGTGTTACTTAATATTTATACCATGATCAACCTTAAAGGAAATTAATTATATAGAGTAGGAGAGACTATTTTAACAAAATGAGGATTTTTACCTGTTAACTTGATGTGACCTTCTTCATCAAGAAGTATGCTGAAAGAAAACAAAGTTAGAAAATCTTTTCAAACCATTAAAGAGAGATTTTTCGAAGTTAAAACTGAAATTACTCTGTTAAGTATCAGATCATCACATTCATTCCAAAATATTGCTTTAGACTCTGAATAAAAAGGCGAAGGTAAAGGAGGAGAAAAATTATTTTTTTGGACACACATACATAACGAATCCCAAAGGCAAAGCCTTATAACTTGTATTAATGAGCCAGGGACACTTGAGAACTATGAGGAAAGGAACCAAGACCTATATTCTAAGTTGCT
Source organism: Stenella coeruleoalba (assembly GCF_951394435.1). Taxonomy (NCBI): domain Eukaryota; kingdom Metazoa; phylum Chordata; class Mammalia; order Artiodactyla; family Delphinidae; genus Stenella; species Stenella coeruleoalba. Next base: position 16,187,109 of record NC_137152.1, read on the forward strand.
CTTAGTGCCTTTCTGCAGAGGTGGCCTAACTAAACTCCCTAGTGCTTGCACAATAGACAGAGGTCTGGATAGTTAAGTCAAAAGTGTTAGAGCTGTCATTTTAAAGGCATCTGACTCAATCATTCTTTACTAGCTTTTAGCTCACTGTTTGGTAGAGCACAGATAAAGAAGAAATGTATATTGCATGAATGGGGCCAGTCTACAAAGAGCTGATAGAGCATTCCAAAGAGTTGGGATTTCTTCTTAAGGGCAATGAAGATCATAAAAGGTTTACATGAATGGAAGGTAAAGATAATCAGATCTGCAATTTTAGAAAACAATTTAGAAGGAAAAATAAAGAATAGTGTGCTCTTAGGTATGACTTATGATAAAGAACAACAACTGGAGAAGACACTCAAGTTTCTGGCTTTAGCAGATACTTGAGTGGAGAGTAAGGTCGTTAATTAAGGAGCTATAGAAAGGAGTAAGTACTAAGCTGTTAAGCCAGTTACTGCATTTCTGGATGGGTATTTGAGTATACTGACTTGAAAGGTCAAGTAATAAGGTCAACTATTTCACTCATATTCAAAACTATTCCATAATATAGTCATTTCCTTACTTTTAATACATTTAATTCCTTTTAATTCCTTACTTTATTTCCTTACTTTTAATTCTTTTAATTAACTAAAAAAATGTGCAAGCCAAATTTTGTTATAATAAAATTTTACTATGTCAAAAATACTACCAACCTTCCTATATCATCAGTTCAACTATGATTACAATAATGTTTACCAGTGAGGGTAATTCAGTAGGGACACAGTGTTCAAGTCTCTTTCACTACAAAGGACTTGTTATGAAAAAAATATTGATCTTGATTATGCTTGACTAGAAAGCAGACCAATACATTTAGGGAATATAAAGGGAATTATTAGGTATGGTGGGAATCATCCTCCCTTCTGTCTAATCAATACCTGGAAGACAGTTCTAAAAACAAAACAAAACAAACCTCAAATCATTCTTGGTAATTTTGAAAAAATTAAAAAAGAAAACATGGCTAAAAGGGAATTACTTATACTTCCTATAGCAAGTGCATTCTAAGATAACCATGCCCGTCCTTTATCTTTGAAAGAAAAAGTCAACTGTATTACTCTCAATAAGCAAAGTTCCCTTTCAATTATTAATAATTATTTTTAGCCATATTTATTGTAACAGAGTTCTAGTTTAAAAGGATCTGGAAAACCCCTTATAGTGCGTAAAACAATTGGTCTAAAAATTTAAATTTCTCCTAAGCTCTACATGATGATATCACTTGGATCATTTAACAATTAAATGTGATTTCAGTTTAATAGTGTAGTCTAGACATTTACGTGAAAAATCTCACTATAAGCAATCTTACCCACATTAGATCTTATTTGATCTTTGAGACAGGATCCATGCTTTATATATAATTTTAAAACCAACAGTAATACAATGGTCTACAATAAATACATTCAATTAAATGATATAAAACACGAACACATTTTTATTATGAATGCTTAATCTTATGTTCACAGTAAATTTTTCTTCTAAGGGCTATGTGCTTGAATATTCATTCTCACTAGGAATTATATTTTATGTTGTGATAGTCAGAAATTGGGAAAATGATGAGAAAAACTCAGTCATTATCTGGGGAATAAAATCAGAACCATATGAAACTTATCCGAAAACAAAATACCTGAAAAAAACCGTAAAATATGAAAGTATAACAATTTCTAAATGATCACTTAACAGGATTCCAAAGGAGTATTTCCTTTGTTTCCTATTGTAATATATAATTTAAATTTTGCATGTAACATTTTAAGGTAAGTAATATCCAAATTCTTGATAAAGATGATAGTTACACAACTCTGAATATACTAAAAAACATCGACTTGTTTACTTTAGTTTTAATAGCTGGATATTAATATATCATATAGGTCCAAAGATCAGGACACAAAGATTTATGTACAGTATTTATTTAATAAAGTTTAAAACAAATGAAACCTATATTGTTTAAGAATGCATACTTAGGTGGTAGAACTATTTTTTTTAATTAAAAAAAATTTTTTTAGTATAATTAAAGGTTACTTTCCATTTACAGCTCTTCCCCAATATTGGCTATATTCCCTGTGTTGTACAATACATCCTTGAGCTTAACTTACACCCAATACTTTGTACCTTACCGCTTCCCCACCTCTGTATTCCTGCCCCACCCCCCAGCAGCCACTAATTTTGTTCTTTTTTATGGCTGAGAAATATTCCATTGTATATTTATAACACATCTTTATCCATTCATCTGTTGGTGGACAGCTGGGTTGCTTCCACATCTTGGCAATTGTAAATAATGCTGCTATGAACATTGGGGTATGTGGACTATATCTCAAAAAAGCTATTTTTAAAAATTCTTGATAGAACAAGGCTCTTGTTTATATCCTTAAAAAAGGAGAAAAGAAAACCTTTCTTTCTCAAAGTGGTAGATAGTAAACACTAACAAATTAAAACACAGAAGTGTGTACAATTTAAATAATATTAGCTTCTTGATAACCACTACTATAAAAGTAAAGGGAAATTTGCTTAACTCTCATTAAAAATTTGAAATCATGTGGAGAAGAAAATTTTCAATAAATGGTATTTGGAGGAAACAATTAGCTCCATGCCATCCCTCATACCAAAAAATTTCTAGATGGAGTTAAAAGTAAAAAAAAAAAAGAAAGAAACCATAAAATTAGAAGAAAAAAATCTTATCATGAGAATTGGAAAAGCCCTTCGAAGAATAAAAGTCACAGAAGAAACCACAAAAGGAAAGACTGGTAGATCTGAGGGAAAAATACTTGTGTAGGTTAAAATAACACAAAATTAAAAAATAGGGGCTTCCCTGGTGGCGCAGTGGTTAAGAATCTGCCTGCCAATGCAGGGGACATGGGTTCAATCCCTGGTCCAGGAAGATCCCACATGCCGCGAAGCAACTAAGTCTGTGTGCCACAACTACTGAGCCTGCGCTGTAGAGCCTGTGAGCCACAACTACTGAGCCCGAGTGCCACAACTACTGAAGCCCACACGCCTAGAGCCTGTGCTCCACAACAAAGACAAGCCACTGCGATGAGAAGCCCGCACACCGCAACGAAGAGTAGCTCCCACTTGCCACAACTAGGGAAGGCCTGCGTGCAGCAACGAAGACCCAACACAGCCATACATACATACATACATACATACATAATAAAATAATAAAATTAAAAGATAAACTAGAAAAGTGTATTTGCAACATATGTCAAATGGTTAAATTCTTAATCTGTATAGAAAGGTCTCTTACAAAACAATGGGAAAAAAACAACGCCCCAAAAGAAAAATGAGTGAAGGCCATGAACAGAAAAATCACACAAAAATACAACTGCCAATAAAGCTATAAGCATAGATTTCCACTTCATTAAAAATCAAAGAATGCAAATGAAAACAAGGGTAACGTTAACAGGTATTTTGATTAACAGATATTTAAAAGTATGAGCACATAAAGGGTTAGCAGAAATGTGAAGCATAGGCATTCTAATCCAGTGTTTGTGGTAGTTCTATGAAATAATATTATTTTATATTACCCCCTAAATAATTATATTACACTGTATTCAACTTAGCAGCATGATTCCTTACTTTTCTGGTTTTAAGTCTCTATAGATTATTCCCAGGCTATGTAGATGGTCTAAAGCAAGCGCAAGTTCAGCCAAGTAGAATTTGACATCTTCTTCTGTGAACATGACCTAAAATAAAATAATAATTTTTCTGTCTTTATTTTCTTTTTGCATTTGCTATTTTTTTAAAGTTCCATCCTACAGTTTAAATATCAAAAAATTATAAATATGCTAATTACACAACTCACTTATGAAAGGAAATTTCAAAAATGACTGAGTTAGTCAACTAATGACTTACTAAATGCTAAATATGCACTGTGGGGAAAATAATTTTACATTTTGTTAAGTAACAACTATATTCAGATTGTGCCATTGTTGCTCCATCACAGTAACACCTTAGAAATGAAAAATGATCTTTACAATGCAGGTTGAATTTCCACTACTGATTGTTTAAGGATATCTTGTTGTTATATTATTGCTTCTGAAAAAACTATAACTAAAAGAAGCAGGGCAAAAGACAGTTTATCAATTTAAAATCTACTTTCCGAATAAATTGAGGAGTTAGTAAAATAACTCTTTTTGGCTCTGATTCGTCAATGTAAGAATCTTGTGCCACTTGACAAAATACGACAAGCATAATATTGAAATATAACAAAGCTTTAGTTGAAAAAGGATGTGTATAAATAGATTTAAAACAGAGATTAATTATATACCTCTTTGGATAAGCGTGTAAACAAATCTCCTCCCCTGAGAAAGTCCAATATAAGATACAACTTCCCTTCAGTTTGAAAAGCTGAATGAAGAAAAGAAAATTTCCATTTAATTCATAGTTTAATTTGGGGGGCTTACATTAGGTCAACTCATTCACAAATGAATACTATTTTAGCAAATTAATGACTACATCATAGATCTAAACTGATTTTTATTTAGAAGTTAACCAATGATTCCTCTTAATTTCCACGTAGAAATGTTAAATGCAGTGTTTCTTATTATGGAACCACTAAAACATTTGTTAGATTTTATTCAGGCAACAGTCTCTCAGGAATACAACAGTTCTAGAACATGCAGTCAATAAGAAAAATTCCCAACAGAAAGGACTTACTTAACCATGAAACAAAATACAAAATACCATGTCACTTAAACTACAAAAAAAGGTGGATTGGTTAGCTTTAATTACACAGAATAAGAACATCAGGACGTCGATATTAGGGATCTTTCTTGCTTGTAAGTTAGGCTAACACATATAGACTATAAAATACTGGTACATTATTATTATTATAATTTAAAAATGATTATTATTACCTGTTCCTATGGCTATCACTCAGAAACTATAATGTTTAAAAGAAACACGAACCTAAATGCAATAAAAGCTTCTAAAATTTATCTAAGAAGTAATGGTTTAATTTCCATGACTTTACTATATGTATCTACTAGACACATACAAATATACACAAATAAATATTTATATACATTAGTATATCTGAATGCACTCAGGGAGTGGGAGAATGAGGTAAAGGGATGAGATGGCAGGTTGTTCATAACTTACCATAATGCAACTTGACAATAAAAGGATGGTTAACTTCTACCAAGATATCACGCTCCATTTTTGTCCGAACACGGTCTCGAACTATAAAATATTACACATATGGCTATACTGTAATAGCTTCCAGAGACAATCTTTAAAACAAAATCTCTTTGGTGACTATTTTAAATAAAATTTTGCTTATATGTATAAAAGCGTGAATTCGCATATAAATAAAATTACTTATATGTATAAATAAAACTATTCATTACTCTTGAATTTTCAAAATTAATAACCATTTTTAATAACTTATGTTACCAGAAGAAATTGTATATATTTATAAAATCTGTGCTTTACATTAAAAAAGTACAGAGAACATATTAGATGTTGGCTTTAACATCAGATTTCCAAGTATTTTGATCAAAGTTATAAAAATAGCCAAAAAAGGAGCAACTTTTTAAAAACAAGGCATTCCAATGAAATGTTAAAACACACACAAAAAATGAAATAGGTTTTAACACTTCTCCCTACCAACCTTATCAACTCAATTCAACAAACATTCGTTAAGCATCTAAAATATGGGGCAGACATGGTGAAGGACAGATATACTCCAAAAGGTGTATTTTGAGGGAGGCAGGAGAGGAGAGATACTGAGAGGAAGTACTGTGGTGCAGCTGAAAGAGCAAAGGCTTTTTGGAGTTAGAAAAATCTGGATTCAGATCTGTGTCATCTTGAGCAAGTTACTTATTTAAACTCTCTGTGCCTCTATTACACCTCTCATCTATAAAATGGGGATAACACCACTGTATCTTTGGGGGCTATGTGACCCTTTGAGATAAGGTTTGTACATCGAGAGCCTCGCATATAAGAGATATTCAATTAAATAGTAGTTATAGCACCATGAATATGATAAAGGGATAAAATGATGTATTACCACCAATAAGCAGTACAAGAATTCAGAAAAGGGAAAGATCAGTTTTACTTGCATAGGAAGGCTAGAGCAAAGAGGTGGGGTTAGGGACTTTTAGAGTGGAATTTATATGGGCAACAAGGATTGGACCGAGAGAAGAAAAGTCCAGGTATCGAGTACCAGTGCAAGCAAGGACATGGAGGCATGCATGATGAGCAAGAAGGAAGCTAATCAGTGTGGAAACTGGGGGGCTGGGGGTGGGTGGGGGTGGGAGGGGTGGTGAAGTAGGGAGGATCCAGATTCCTGACAATTTGGAATGCCAGGATGAATTTACATTTGACCCAGTAGGCAAAGATCTCTTTTACCAACCAAATATTTCCTGAGCAAACTCTACATGCCAGGCACTGTGAGATACAAATAAAATAATCTTCAAGAAGCTAATAATCTGGTGGGAATGACAGACAAGTAAACTGATGATTAATCATCTGATAAGTACTCTGTTGGTAGCTCAATGGATTTAAGAGGTGAGAATGATCATTCATTAAAGTTTTTTTTTCTGTTGCATAATAAGGATAAATCACACATAACTTCTATTTTTCAGGCCAGAGAGACTGAATGGTTCTGCCGAAGATTAAATAGAAAGAATGGAAAGAGCGTCTTTTTTGGCAGTGGGGGCGGGAACAGACAGAATGATGAGTTTTCTTGTCAATTTAAGGTGACCACTGATATCTAAAACTCAGAACTAAGCCCTCTGGGAAAAATAAAGAAATAAACTTAAAAATTTCCTATGTTTCCCATTCTACCAGTTTTCCACTCCAACTGGGAGATTTTGGTGCCAGTGACTGAAAATAGGCAAAACAGGAAAAGGACTCAATTGCTCTTGATATCAACGCAGCTCTGTCTTTTTATTGACTTGTTTTGTGGATGTATCAAATTCAGGATCAATCTCTGATTTTGTTATCTTGCCCTATCACTACAACTCTGATGCCTTATGTCCAACAGGCCCTTTCTATTATTTGTGTGAATGAGGTTCATCACCTAGGCCTGCTGACAATTCTAGTCTAGTCTAGCCCAAAACTGCCCTTTTTTCCATCGCTACCCATACAATCTTGGATTATGTTCCTATTACCTTAAAGCTAGATTCCAAGTTTCTACCTCTTTCAATACTTATACAAAGCTTATTTAATAAGCAGCAAAAATATCCATCAGTATATTTACTGTATATCCCTCTTCTATTATTGTACCACTATGGAAAGAACAATTACTTGGGAGTCAAGAGCTATAGTTTAGTGGCCATGCTAATAACTAGATGAGTTACCTTGGTCAAATCCTTTCATTGCTCAGGGGCTTCCTGCTTCCTTCTCTATAAAATGAGAGGCTAGAACCAGATGCTTTTCTTTCTATTATGATTACCTTGTGAGATAGTTTCCTTATATGCAACACTGATGAGACCTTGTTTAGTTCAAAACGAACAGTAAGATTCACTCACTAAAGAATTCCTTCCTTCCGTCTGAGATAGGACTGTGTAATAGTTCTAATCTGGTTTCTTTTATGTATATAAAGACCTAGTGACAAATATAAATCATCCTACAATCAGGAATTTTGATTAGGATATTAGTGGTTCAGAAGAAGGCATGCTTTACATTGGTTAAACTCTAAACCCCCAAAACTGAATTTGTTAATACTGACTCATGTTGGCAAAGCAACTACATTCCGCTGAAATAATTTTTATCACATACTAGTTATTACATTTTAAATTCTACTTGACTTGAACATGAGAGTGAATAAGAAGAAATGCTGTTTATGTTTCTAGAATTATGTATTAAGAAAATGCTTTAAGCAATAGTTTACAAAACCTTTTAGGCCCACAGACTACTTTATTAGGACAAAAGTCCCCATAAACTCAACCTAACACTTTTGACTTCTTTTTGTCCCCATTTATTATATTAATAGAAACTTCAAAATGGAAAGAGACTTCTGGTTAAACATGGATGTTTTACTTTCTACTTTCTTCTAAAACCCTATTGAAATTACAATAATGGAAAAATTATGCATAAACTCACAAGGACAAAAAAGAGAAGCAGTAGCAGATTTGCTGTGTGAGTTACTAAGTGGTAACTCACACAGCAAATCAGAGAAAGCTAAAATCTAAGCTTAAAGAAAGGAGGTCAATGAGAAATAAGCAAATTCTTGCCATAGAACCCCTTCTAATCAGCTTTTTGGTACCGCACTTTTTTTCTTTAAAAAAAATTTATTTTATTGAAGTATAGTTGATTTATAATGTTGTCTTAATTTCTGCTGTACAGCAAAGTGATTCACACACACACACACACACACACACACATATATACATATATACATATATATATATATATATATATATATATATATATATGAATATAGGTACCTCACTCTTAAATGAGGAAAAGACAGCAAAGAATTCCCAGGAATTTAAGGAAAGACTCTAAACACGAAAAATAGCTATCAAAATAAGTAGAAAAATATAGACCTTATATAGATCCCGATTCAAACAAATTACAAAAAGAAAAATGAATTATAACAATACGGACAACTGGAAACTTGAGCACTGATCAGATATCTGTATATTAATTTTTCAGGTATAATCATAGAATTGTATTATTTCAAGAGTCTTTATCTTTTAGAGATACATACTAAAATATCTATGGAAGAAATTATACAATGTCTGGGATTTGCTTCAAAATATCAAAAGAGGGGAAGGGAGAGAACACAGATAAAAAAAGATTGATTATGAGTTGATAAATGTTGAAGGAAAAAGAAGGGTATATGGGGCTTCTCTATATTTTCTGTTTCTTTCTGTAGATGTTTGACACTTTCCATAATAAAAAGTTTTAAAAAATGTAATAATTAGGGCTTCCCTGGTGGCGCAGTGGTTGAGAGTCCGCCTGCCGATGCAGGGGACACGGGTTCGTGCCCCGGTCCGGCTGGGCCCATGAGCCATGGCTGCTGGGCCCGCGCGTCCGGAGCCTGTGCTCCGCGGCGGGAGGGGCCCCAACGGTGAGAGGCCCGCGTACCGCAAAAAAAAAAAAAAAAAAAAAAAAAAGGAATAATTAGAGAACAAGGAAAATCTAGGAAATTAAAAATAATGGTAGAAACATGAAGTTAATAGAAGGGTTGGAAGATAGATGATAAAATTTCCTAGGAAACAGGAAAAAAAGACAAAAATGGAAAATAGGATGGAAAAAAAATAAAAATTAGGCAACGACCCAGGAGGTTCAAAATATCCAAAGAGTAGCAGTTATAAAATGGAGAAGAAATGACAAACTACTTTCCCAGAACTGAAGAAATGAGTTTCTAGATTGAAAGAGACCACCCCATATCTGGTATGATGAATTTTAAAAATCCACACTAAAGAAATACCATTATACAAATTTCAGAACACCAGGGATAAAGAGTAGCTTGATTCTAAAGACTTCTAAGGAGGAAAAGCAGCTTATACACAAAGGACTGGGAACCATAATGGTAATAAATTTCATAATTGCAACACAGGAAGCTGGAAGACAATGGAAACAATGCCTTCAAATATCTGAGGGAAAATTATTTCTGATCTAGAATTTTACGTCCAGTCAAATTATAAATTAAGTGAGGGGCAGAATAAAGGCATTTTCAGACATGTAGTTACAAAAAATTTACCATCCATTCAGCCTTTCTAAAGTAGCTACTAGAAGATGTGTTTCAGCAAAACTAGAAAGTAAACTGAGAAAAAGGTAGGTACAGAATTTAGGAAAGGAGATCTAATACAGCAAAGATGTGAAGGATATGTGACTTCAGTACAGGAACAATTTGTATAAAGCATTATGAAAACATTACTAGGAGGACATGAAAAGGGAAACTGTGTGTAAGAGAACTAAATCCTAATCTTCCATGGTAGGAAGTCAAAAGATTATGTCTCCAAAATGAAAACAATCAAAGAATTACAATATAAGAATATTGAATGTGGAGGTAAAAGGCAGAAGCAGCAGCTAAAGAGACGGAAGTCATTGTCTCTGGGGGTCAAGAACTGGGATAGGGAGAAGGGTAGGAAAAGCACTGCTATTTTGTAAGACTCTATACACATATTACTTTGATAAAAATAAAAATAAAATTTAAGAACACACCAGCAGTCTATAATTCCAATATGTCAAGTAGCTTCACTTTTCTATGGTCTCTTATATCGCTAACATCTATATAATTTTACATACTTGTGGTAGCCAAATTCGTTATAATGTTCACTTACAAATTTTTGTTACATTCATTTTTATGATATTTGAAATATTTCATTTAAATAATATTCTATTAAGTGGCATACCATACTTTTCTAAACATTCAATATTTATAAGATTTCTAAATTCTCGATATTCTAAATAATGTTGCAATGAAAATTTTCAAGTACACAAAATCCTTCTTTGAGATTATTTCCTTAGGTTACTTTAGCAGCAATAATGGTTCGTTGTACTTACTGCAAAACCGCTTTCTAACTTATGTTGCCATTATATGAAATAACTCATTATTTTATATGCATTTATCAGAAAACTGGGACATTTCCCCAAATGTTATTTATTTTATCCCCTTGCATAAAAATGTGTTCTAAAACCCTTTAGGTGGAGGTTGTAAAGTTATTTCTTAGGAACTCCTAACTCAATCATTCCTTTTACATTTATTAGTTGGAATTCCATTGTAAGGAAGAGCTTTCCCTTGTTCTCCATTAATTTATGGATTAACGCATGGATTCTTTATTCAGTGGGTTGTAATCGATCACTGTCATTAATTACTGCAATGTTTAAACTGTCCTAGATTTGGCCAGTAGGAGCCTTTTAATAAATTCCTTATATATTAATATTTTGTAATATTTGAGGCAAATAATTTCCTGATTTCCTATTTATACTATTTTTCACTGTACAAAAGGCCAAAAGTTTTTGTACTGTCAATTTGTTTGTAATTTGTGCTTTGCTCAATATCTCTTCACAAGTTTCCTAGGATGTGTTAAGTTGTAAAATTCAGTTAGATTGTTTATTATGGTATATGGTTTAAGAGAAGACTCTAGTTTTTTTGCAGGTTGTTCATAAGTATTTCAAACAAAATTTAAAAAATCAGTATTTAATTTCCCATTGTTCTGGCCACCTGCTTTGTCATACAGCACAGCACTTACTCAATATTTTTGTAACAAATACATGAAACTTTAATATATAATACTTTTGTACTGTTTTGTTCCACTGGTTTATATGCCTGTATTATTCTCCCCCAAAACACAATGAATTATTACTGCTTTTAATAAGCCTTAAACCTGATAAAACTTGTTCCTTTCTCATTCTTCTTTTTTAGAATACTCTTTGAGGCGTATGTTTTCAAGTGAAATTTTCAATATTTCAAGGAAAATGCAACAGGAATCTTGAGGATATGGAGCTAACTGGATGATTAGAGGAATACTAAGAGTCTTAACAGCCTTCTCTAAAAGGAATTGGGCATGTATTTCCTTTCCCAATATCTTTCAGGTTTCTCAGAGTTCATAGTTTCCTTTACATATACTATGCACAACACAAATCCTGTCATATACATGAAAAAAACTACTTTTGTTGCTTTTGTAAATGAACTCTCAAATAAGTTCCATCTATGCAGCTTTATAACATGGAATTCATGAGTATAAAATTATAAAAGTAGTGATGTAGAGTAGGGCACTGAGGATATAATTTAATTTCCTGGCCCTAGCAAGAATCAAGTAAGTAGTATGCCCAGGGGTGGAGACTGGATAGGAAAGAAAATACATTCAGGAAGGGAGCAAGAGAACAGAGGCAAAGGATGGTGTTTATAGAGGAAGGTGAAATTTCTTGAAACGATGATAATATCCAGTGTGAGTTACTAATTGGGAAAAATAACATCAGAAATAATAAGTGATCATCACAGATATTCCTTCCAGAATATTTCAAAACCTTTAGAAAATACAGGTACGTTGAAGAGGAAAAAAAGAGATGTCAGCAATCAACACACAAAATAATTAGAGGTTATGTGGTAAAATAACTGATACTACTTTAAAAAAGGAAGATCTAAGTATTTAAAAATCTATGTACAATTTTTTCTAAGTGACTGTTTACCTATAAGAGCCAAATCTGACATTAGATTTTTCAAAATCAGAGGCTTAGAATAAAAACTTATTTGGAGACCAGAAGTCAAAATGATAAAGTCCTTAGAATAAAAGCTATTTTGCATCATAAATCAGTAAGTTTTCAAAACATTAAAATAATAATATGAACTGGAAGATGCATCAAACCTAGTTTTAAAATTCTAAACTTCTACTTGCCTAAAGCCCAAGAAGAATTTATAATACTTCTTTTAAAGCATGGCAACTCCCATTCTCACTAGTCATATGATTCCTAGCCTTGTAGGAAAAATCCACTAAAAGAAAGTCTAAATTTAAAGACAGTAACGGGAACAGATTCTGAATTTAAGTAACTGGCCTAGGAGTCACATGAGACCTATTCAGATTTTTCAGTTTGTTCATACTACGCGAACACTACAAATAGCAGTAGCACTTACCTTTCAATGTGGCCTTCTTCAATACTTTCATGGCGTAAAGCTGTCTAGCATCAGAGCCTGAGATTTTTTTGACTAAGAAAACCTGTATTTAAATAAGAGAAAATAAGTCTTACAAAGTATCATAAACTATACTATTGCTAAAATAAGACCCCCTACTGTAATATAGCTTATTATTAGAAAGATTCTGATACATTAACTATTTTCCTTAAAATATTACCAATTATAAATATAGTGAGTTGTAAACACTGGTTATAACTTTGGGTGTCAATATAAGTGAATACATTTTTTGTTGTTGTTTGCCAATTCCCAAAGACCATGTAACATGTAAGACAGAAACAAAAATCTTTAAACTATGAAGCAATTAGAGAAAAGTCTAACATGTTTAAAGTATAACACAGGTGGTGATTGCTCTGCTTCTAACAAAACAAAAATTCTGATTCCATAAAAACTTTAATACAGAAGTTCCCCTTGACCACAATTTTCTGTTGATTCAATTCTGTTGACAGTCTTTTCTATGTATGAAAACTCCACAATTTCTCATTGCTGGGCAGAACAATTTATTTTTATTTTTTAATTTTAGTATAGATGATTTACAATGCTGTGTTAGTTTCTGGTGTACAGCAAAGTGATTCAGTTATATATATAAATATATATATATATTCTTTTTCATTATGGTTTATTACAGGATACTGAATATAGTTCCCTATACAGTAGGACCTTGTTGTTTACCTATTTTATATACAGCAGTTTGTATCTGCTAATCCCAAACTCCTAATCTATCCCTCCTTTATCCTCTTTCCCCTATCGTAACCAGAAGTCTGTTCTCTATATCTGTGAGTCTGTTTTTGTTTCGTAGATATGTTGATTTGTGTCATATTTTAGATTCCACATACAAGTGATATAATAAGGTATTTGTCTTTCTGACTTCACTCAGTGTGACAATCTCTAGGTCCATCCATGTTGCTGCAAATGGCATTATTTTATTCTTTTTTTTGGCTGAGTAGTATTCCATTGTGTATGTGCACCACACCTTCTTTATCAATTCATCTCTTAATGGACATTTAGGTTGCTTCCGTGTCTTGGCTATTGTAAATAGTGTTATGAACACTGGGGTGCATGCATCTTTTCAAATTAGAGTTTTCTCCAGATATATGCCCAGGAGTGAGATTGCTGGATCATATGGCAACTCTATTTTTAGTTTTTTAAGGAACCCCCACACTGTTTTCCATAGTGGCTACACCAATTTACATTCCCATCAATAGTGTAGGAGGGTTCCCTTTTCTGCACATCCTCTCCAGCATTTGTTATTTGTAGGCTTTTTAATGATGGCCATTCTGACTGGTGAGAGGTGATACCTCACTGTAGTTTTGATTTGGGCAAAACAATTTAAAACACTTATACTGAAGAAATTTACTCACAACTATTTAATGTAAATTAAGTCGGAACCCTGCCTCCCCATCTTTTAAAAATCAAATACACACATATACCTAAATATTAAGAATACAATTCCCAGGGGAATTCCCTGGCGGTCCAGTGATGAGACACTATTGCACTTCCACTGCAGGAGGGGTGCGGGTTCGATCCCTGGTTGGGGAACTAAGACCCCGCAGGCCGTGTGGTGTGGCAAAAAAAAAAAAAAAAAAAAGCAAGCAATTCCCAGGTATGTTACTGAGTATCTTGATTTTCCAAATATTTTTGGCTGTTTTCAAAATATAGTGTGGGATTTATACAAAATGAATAAAGTCTGCTCTAAATAACTCACGGTCATGCTATAACTTGTCTAATACAATACCAAACTATCAATAAATCCCCTCTACTCATTTTGACCATTAGTTTCATTATCTTTTCCAGCAAACCTTTACACAGACTTGCTAAATGGACCTGAATTTCAACTTTTTTTCTCCTACCCATTCTTTCCTAGCAGTGCTACTGAGCTGCCACAGATGGTAAGAAGAGACTCAATTACAATCAAGAATTAACTCTAGGGTCAGCTCTCTATTACCTGCATTAGCACACTAGGCTATTAGCACAAAATAAAAAAATGATTCATTCAACTGATTCTAGGGCAAGGCAGAGTTCCTCACTTCGAGAAATTGTGCCGAAGACAATGGTCAGTGACCTCACGTCCAGTGAAAAGTGCCACAATGTGCACAGAAACCCTGATGCAGGGTGTGTTTCTCTCCCCAAATTACACCCATTGTCCCCCTTCACCGTGGCCCATGGTGAAACTTCCTTTTAGCCAGTTAGCAGTGAGCCAACCTAGGGAGCGAAAAGTGTATTCTCAATCAGGGTTGTTCCTAAGATGGAATGATGTTTAAAAATTAAAGGCAATCAGAGATTATGAATATTTTTGAACTGAAATAAATTCTAACTAGGTGGGGATAATTAGGATTTACCTGATATTTATTATTCATTCATTCTTAAGATTCCCTAATCAAGCTTCTTCACACTATTCTACAAGAAAAATTCTCCTCATGGGTTCAAACTTTCTTCACCCTACTTTGAAAGCACCCTCTTGATACTTTTCAGCACATCTTAGTTTTTGCAAAGGACCTTCACAAGCATTTGTAATGCATCATCATGATAATTTTGGGAGGCAGGCCTACTAAGCAATGCCTATTTTATAGCTAGGGCTTTGAGATGTTAAATAATTAACGCAGTGTCACAGTGGAGGTATTGGGATAAGAATCGGGCCAGCCACCCAGTTCTGTGCTTCTGCTCAGGGCACTCAATCTGTTGCCTCTGGCTGGTCACCAGTCAAGCGCAGCAGGAGCAGCAGCAGTCCCAGATGCCATCAGATCTTCCCCCACCAGCACTTCTGACTTTTCGAATCCCTCATGAAGCTATTCTAGGCTGTGACAGGTCATCCCTGTTTCCTTGGCTGAGACTGGCTTTTGAGGATGAGTAAGAAAGGAGACGCCCTATTTTTAATGTTTGCTATTTATAGTAAGGTATTTAAGTTACTTTTAAAGAAATAAAGGGAGAAGCATGCTAACTCCTGGAAACTTCAATATTATGTTCCCTGAAAATATAATGTGTAGAAATAAATCCATCTATTTTGGTTTATCCGTAATAAACTGCATGATAATACAATCTCATAGCAGATATTATGTGCTTGGCCTTATATCATTTAATTCTTACTACTACCCTATGAGGGCAGGACTATTATTTACTCATTAATTCTTTCCAGAACTATATGTTAGGTACCGTGCTACTGGTTCCATGCTGAGACATGGTTCAAGGCATACATGGCCCCTGCACTCATGGAACATATAGTCTAGTGGGGGAGACAGCCAATAAACAAATAATTACACAAACAAAAAACTGCAACTGAGGTTAGTGCTGTGAAGATGAGGTATGTAATGTTCTGAGACGGTAAAAATAGACAAATATGACCTAGGTCAGGATGGCTGGGAAGACTTCTTTGAGATCCTAAGCTTAAGAGGAGCCAACCAGAGGAGGAAGGGATGGGGGTGGGGCAGTGTTTTTCAGGCAGAGGGAACAGCATGTGCAAAAGGCTTTTGCTTATGGATTAAAAAAGAAGGCCAATGTGGCCAGAACACAGGCAGTGAAAAGTGTATAAACTGATGTTGATGAGGTAGCTAGGGGGCAGACTGAGGGGCTCCTCAGCCATCTTAAGAATTTGTCTTTCTCCTAAAAGCAAAGGGAGGCCTCTAAAGGGTTAAGTGGATGGAGTATAAGACTAGCTCTTGTTGGCTGTCATGTATTGATAAATAAGGGCTTGAGGCAAAAATAAATTTGGGAAGCCCAAGGTAGGAGCCTCCTTCAATAGGCCAAGGAGAAATGGTGGTGGCACAGACTGGAGAAGTGGCAGGGAGAAGGAGAGAACAGGCATGATTTGAGAAATCTTCACTAAATCAGCATAACTTGTCAATGGATCAGATTGGTGGGGGTGGGGGGAGAGGGAAGGGCGGGGACTAGAAGGATATGTCAAGAATGCCTCTCAAGTTTCTGGCTTGCTTAACCAGAAGTCATTCATAGTAATAGAGAAAAATGAAATAGAGGTTTGGGGGTTAGGGGAAAATCATGAGTTTGGTCTTAGATATGTTGAGTTTAAACTGACTTTGGGGCATGCAAAGAGGAAAAAATAAGTAGCTGTACATACAGTTCAGAGTTTAGAGTCACAATCTAGATTGGAGATATAAATCTGTTACATCAGCTGTATGTGGGTTTTATTAAGATAGTGGGCATAAAGAAATTAATTAGTAGGGAGTATAGAGTGAGAAGGGAGCCTAGAATGGAACCTTGAGAACTTCAATACCTAATGACTGCCTAGAAGAGGAAAATGGGGCTCCAAGAGGTTAAGTAACTTGCTCAAGTGCACATAGCAATTAAGCAGAAAAAACGAAACAAAACTAGAATCCACGTCTGGCTGACCTAGAGCTCAAACTTGCAACCATTATCTTCTTTTGGCTACTTAATCTATATCTGGATTAAAAATATCACTTTGGGCTTGAAAGAGGTTAACAGCTGTAACAGATTACCTATGTTAGTCAAGAATTGCTAAACAGTCCCGTTAAAATACACAAGAGAGCAAAACGGGTGTTGTTTTGAAGCTTGCAAAGTCTATCTTCAAATGCTTCCTCACAGAGAGGTGGCAAGGAAGCACTGCACTGTGAAAGCTGAATGCAATCTCAGAACGTTCCTCTTGCTGAGAAATGGACTAGATAGATCAAGTAGTAGTGATTATAATGCTGTACTTCTCAAAATGGAGTACAGGAAGCGCTCCTGAGGTATGCAGCAGGGGGACAAGGAATACTTGAAAAATGATAAAGATGTTGCAATTTTAGTTGGTGGATTTGGGAAATAGTTGAGAAATATTTTTGGATATTAAAAACAGACACAGAGGGGCTTCCCTTGTGGCGCAGTGGTTGAGAATCTGTCTGCCAATGCAGGGGACACGGGTTCGAGCCCTGGTCTGGGAGGATCCCACACGCCAGGGAGCAATTGGGCCCATGAGCCACAACTACTGAGCCTGAGCATCTGGAGCCTGTGCTCCGCAACAAGAGAGGCTGCGACAGTGAGAGGCCCCCGCTCGCCGCAACTAGAGAAAGTCCTCGCACAGAAACGAAGACGCAACACAGCCATAAATAAATTAATTAATTCATTAAAAAAAACCAAAAACCAGACACAGATATCACTGAATAGAATGCAGCCTTTGAGTTCATTTTAAAGACAAGCTATAAGTCCCCCAAATTTCGTACATGTAGTGGTAACCCCCCACCCTATTTCCTTGGGAGTACCTATTTGCTTTCTGCTGGTATTAGGGGTACTCTGGAGGAAAGATTGAGATGCACTGTTATAATGTATTGTAAGATCACCTTCCGATTCTACATGAAGACTCAAAAAGAGGCCAGTGTGTCACGGGAACATTTTGTGATTTTTTAATCATTCAGGAAGTGCAATTAGGGCTTCCCTGGTGGCGCAGTGGTTGAGAGTCCACCTGCCAATGCAGGGGACACGGGTTCGTGCCCCGGTCCGGGAAGATCCCACATGCCGCGGAGCGGCTGGGCCCGTGAGCCATGGCCGCTGAGCCTGCGTGTCCGGAGCCTGTGCTCCGCAACGGGAGAGGCCAAAACAGTGAGAGGCACGCGTACCGCAAAAAAAAAAAAAAAAAAAAAAAAAAAAAAGTGCCATTAGAGACGTCATATAGTCTTGAAGATAAAATGAATATGAAGTGAACACTGCCAAGTTATGAAAGTTCCCATTGTACTTCTGAATGACTTTATTCACTTTGTCACACTTATTGATAGTGAGAATTGTAAAAACACAGAAAATATTGCATTGTAGGGAGATCAGTAGTATTTCATAAAATATTTCTGTTCCCCATTTGTATGAAATATATATGAATTCCAAAAAGCAACTTTTTAAAAAGCACATATTCATGGCTTACCTTTCCAAATGATCCCTGCCCTAGTACTTTTAAAAGTTCAAACTGGGAAGGATCTGCCTTTTCATGTCCTTCCTTTACATGATGTGTGATTGCAATTTCTTTGATACTGCCTTCTTCCTGTTGATGCAAATATAAGGGGATAAAACAGAGTTAGAGCTACTTCCTCTGGCTATAAATCAAGCAATGTAAATTTATTGTATCATATTAGAAATCCTCAAATTAACATACACAAACCACCTTTACTGACCCACCAAGTAAAAAGAGAACACATGCCAAGCAAATATACTTTCAAGTTAAATGCCAGAGAAAGAATAATACCAGCCAACCACATAGGCCAGTTTAACCTCTACATAACATTAGTTCTGAATACTTTCAAGTCTTCACTCTTCCTATTGGAGATAATCAGAATGATTAGTTTCATGGGGTGAGGGCAGAGTGTGTAAAGAAGTCTGAAAACAGATCAGAGTAATCTGGTGTGCTCTGATATGTGATTGTATTAGGTAGAACCAACACTATACACAACAAAACCTGATTATTGGGGAGAGGGGTTGAAAAATATTCCAGGGTCAACGTGGAGATTTCTACCGTCAGCAAGGCCGTTTGAATTAGCCTGCTGAAGTTTACTGTGTTTGAAATATCTAAGTTACTTTCTGTTTCTAGGACTACCTGAGATCTGAGATGGGAGAAAGGAATAACTCTAAAACACAAAATCAAAAAAGATTTAACATTTGGATGGAGGATTAGACAGAAAAAACATGTTCAGCATGATGGAAAAGTAGAAGGTCTTAAAGTTAAGAGAAGGATACTTAAAGAATGTGGATGCTTTACTATACCTGAGAGAAGGTGTCAGAAGAGAAAGGTTGAAAATACATGTAAGTAAACATAGAATTTCAATTACTTTATTATCCTGAGATCAGCAGATTAAGTACACCTTATTTATTCAATAATCAAGACATGTACTTTATCAGCCCAAAACTACGACAATAAAACAAAACCCAACAAAACAAGAAACATAAGCCTGTCAAAGACTATCTTTTCTTTTTTTTTGCCTATAATGTTTTTTCTAGTGCATACGTACTATGAGTAGAATCTAAATGTGTTATACAAACATAAATAATTCATTATTTTTATTACCATTGTATCCATATAAATGCTTGAACTCAAATAACATTCTCTGAGACACAGAAGGCTGGCAATATAAGGAATTACAAAGATTTCTCAAAAAGATATACCAAGGATATCCTAATGTGGTAGCTTTTGAAAATGAGTAGTAAAAGGAAAAAAAGCTCCTATAAGAGAACAGAAAAGAAATCCAGGCCCACCAATTTACTCTGTAAGACAGAAGCTGTAGTTTGTAGAATGTTCTACTAAGGCAGCTTAATCATTTTGGACTTTCCTGGAACTTTGACAACAATAATAAAACAATCCCCTAATATGGTTTAGTCTTTTATTTTGTAATTCCATATGCATTATCTCATTTAATTCTCACAATGATCCTATGCAATAGGCATTAGGGTAGAATCAAACATTAGCTGACTCCTTCCTGGGCACCCCTTCTCTCCAAATGAGACCAATGTGTACAAGGTCTTGAGAGTGATAGCTGTTCCTAGGCGCATTAGGAAAGAAAGGAAGCAAATTACCAAATTCTCTAAAAAAAAAAAATTTCAAAGAACAATGTATATGTGGGATTGATTAAGTAAGAAAGATTCAGATTAAAATCCAGCAACTATTTATTAAATACCTAACATGTATCAAGCCCGGGTTAGGTGTTTTTTTCACCTTTTCTATTTATGCTTCATGCAAATCTTTGACTACATATCAGTATTAGAGAGGGCTAATGATAACACAGAGTATACCCCAAAGCAAGCAAAAACATTTCAGAACTCTCTACAGACTCCCCCATTCACCATTAGAAATTTTAAAGGTAAAATGGTCTGAATATTCTACAGTCTGAAGTTTAAAGAGATCAAGTAAAGATCACAAACTAGTAACTGGCAGACTTAGGGCCCAATTCCAGGTTTTCTGACTTCTAACAACTTCTAAAACAAGGATCTTAGCATTACACCACATTGAGACTGTCATGAGGCTCTTGGTGGTTCCCCATCCAAGATCAATGACAGTAACTGGCCTTTGTAACTGGTCTGTATCTCTTCGGTCAGTTAGCTAAACTGATTAGTGAAGTGGTCTCTGAACTTTTGGTAGTACACCATTATTAATAAAAAAAAATAGCATATACCCAATATTTGTATACTTATTGGCTTATATATACTTTTTGTATTACTAAATTATATATATACTTATAAATTATATACTTTTTGTATTACTAAATTATATACATTATACATGGAAATGAAACTATAAAGAAGTTCTCCTCTTTCTTTTCTGTACCCTAAAGTGCTGTCACATCAAACTTTGAAGACTAATTGATAACAGACTTGAACTCATGAGGCTAAGTTCATGGGTTGGACTCCAGCATGTGCCAGTGTGCCTCCTGTGGGAAAAACGAACTGTTCAAGAGCCTAACTGAAATCTAATGGCTATTTACGCCCTTATATCATGACGCTGTGAAGAACTATACCCTGTAATGTTCTATATATTTTACCACTTTTCTTTCTTGGGTTAAGTGGGATGTAATTCATTAGGCTGCAACATTATTTCATCTTATATTTCATAGCAAATACCTACTACAATTGTCTGTCACAAATAAAGATGCAACATAGGCAAGGAAGGACTACTGAATTATAACCGTTCTGCATTTTGTCACAGGCATACAGCATCAAGCCTTACTCTCACAGTGTGAGCTACAATCAGGCCATGGATCTCAAAATAAACAGCAGTTACTATTCAAGAAAGATTTCATCTTTGATGACTATCCTTCCTTTCATGTCAAAAAATTACTAAAAAATGTAGAGTCTCCCTTTGATCCCTTCATTCAATAAACACACTTAAGCACCTATTATGTATCAAGCTTGGTTCTGGGAATACCTTTCATTCTATTTCCAGTAACATCGTCCTGCTGTAATCCTTCGTTACCTTTCCTGCAGGAAATTGAAACTAGCTTGGTCACTCCTAATGCCCCTTTCTGCCACTGCCACTCCAATCCATCCTCCTGACAAATTCATTTTCTGAAAGTAGACAGCTCCAGTTACATGCCCAGACTGCTCAAAAACTCCTCCAAGTTTTTCCAAATTAAATGCACTGCTTTACCTTGGCATTGGAGGCCTTCTACAATATGGTCTCAACCTGCTTTTCTGGTATTATTTCCCAACATTCCCTTACACGTAGCCTTCTGTCAACTTGGGTTATTTCCTGTTCCCTAAATTTTTTGTTTTTAAAGTCAAAGTAATATATGCACATGGGTAACAAATCAAATAGTGGTAGAATAGCTTATGGTGAAAAGCAAGTCTCTTCTCACCCCCATACCTAAGTTTTAAAAAAATTTTAATTCTTTCTGCACTTACTTTGATCATTTCTTAGTTTATTAACTTTAAGACAATACCTATTGATTTAAAAATAAGAAAGATGAGGGACTTACTTATATTATGCCCCTTCCATCCATCACCTTCCTCCCCACTGTTTGATAATTATATTAATTTCACATAAACTTCTTGTTTTTTCTATAAGTTTTAGACAGAATCCTAATTCTTCACTTTGTAAAAGGAGGGTAATAGTGCCCATACATTCTTTCCCTCAAACTTCCCCCCACCTGCTAATAGCTTATTTTTATTAATATTTAAGGTTATTAATATTAAGAAAATTAACATTCTCTCCTGTAACCACAACCAAATCCTTCATGCTCTCACTACAGCTTGATTCTCAAAGCTGAAAGCCTATATAAGCAGCAGCATTTTCATGACAATATCTTGCTCAAACGCAGGCTAGGAAGTGTATTAAATTTCCTTTCATATGGGCCCCTAACAGTGACTTGTGGGACAATCCAAGGGGACTTTAAGTCTTAGATTTTTACCATACTTTCCATTCTTCTGAGAGCCCTCTCTTACCCTCCCATCAGGATGGGTTGTTCTCTAGGCCTTGCTGCGTAGATATTATCTCGGGATATATCTTCAGTGCTTTCCTGGTTGAATCCACTATTTTCAGTTTCCCATGTCTCTTTCTTTCTTAGACTACTCCCTTGTAACTTCCAAAGAAAGGTGATGTGGAAGAAAACTTTCTGGATCTTGCACATCTGAAAATGTCTCTATTTTGTCTTCACATTTGTATAATTTGGCTTGCTACCAAATTCTAGAATAAAAATAATCTTGCTCAAGAATGTTGGCGCCATTCGTCCACTGTCTTCTAGCAGTCAGCACTGCTGATGAGCTGGATGATGCTAGCCTGATATACACTTTTTGGTACGTGACCTGGTTTTTCTTTCTGGAAACTTTAAGAATTTTCTGTCCTTGTATTTCTGAAATTCCACACTAAGTGAGATAAATATGGTCTCCTTTCCTTCAGAATGCTAGATGCTTGGTGAACCTTTATAATCTAAAGACGTGAATTCTTTACCTCTGGGGGAATTCGGACATTTCTTTGATAATTTCCTTCCATCCACTCTTCAGGGTTTCTCTTTTTGCAACAACTCTATTAGCTGGATACTGTATGCCTGGAATTTAATTTTCATCTTTTTTCCTCCTATTTTCTGTCTCTTTTCTGAGAGACATCCTTGACTTTATTTTCCCACCCCCATACTGAATTTTTTATCCTGGCAAATCTTATTTTAAAATAAATCTTCAAGTGCTTCTTTTCTCAATATTTCTTTCTTTTTTTAAATAGCACCTTCCTCCACTCCCTACCTCTTCCTCCCCAAAATGGATGCAATCATCCCAAACCTCCTTGAGGATAGTAACTAGACTTTTAAAAATCTTTTTTCTAAATTGGGATGCAGAGGATACAAAAAATGTTCTTGGGGGTGGAGAGAAAAGATCAATGCCTATGGCCCAAGTTGCAAAAACTTGCAAAAACTATCCCCAACACATTTTTCTGCTCCTTCCCAGTTGAAAGTTTTACTAATCATATCAGCAAGCCATTTTCTATCTACTTTTATGTATATGTGAAGTCACAGTAGCATAATAGGCACAATATCCTTGGTTGGTATCTTGATCCCCAAATTGTGCTTTATGTCACCAGTCTTTCCAAGTTATGGGACCATGAATATTTTCGAAATGAATTTGAGGTTCAATTAGGACATAATACTAATGCTTGGGCAATCTTGGACAACAGAAAGGAAAGCAACAATGTGCCCTTCTAGCTCATACCTGGAATCCAATGAGATGGATGCAGAGAGGGATATCAAATTTCTGAAGACATTGATAACCAAGGACAGACTGATATTTGCATGTGACAAACCTACCTTAGGTCACTAAATCACCTGTTACTGAAATAAATCTGTCACATGACAACACAGAACTACAGTTTGATAGTTTGTAAAGTTGTGTTTTTGACTGTAAGTATACAGTGAAGCAACTGTAATTTTATGGAAAAAGAATTTTATCAATGAAGTAGAGCAGAGATGTAAGTTATATCCATTACAATTACTCTGTGAAGCTAACATTTTTACATTTTCTGGCACAATTGTACTTGAACTGATACATGGATACCTGCCCAGTCATTACCACAAAAACTTACTTTGTGTATTTTTAAAAGTTATAAAAAATTCCATGTTTTTATTTTTACAAAGTCTACGTTTATTTGCTAGATAAAGGTCTACCTGTAGGCAAAATTGTGAAGCTGCCAGCTGGTCTACATCACAACCCTGTATCCTTCATCTACATTCCCAGCACTTTCAGACATTTGGTACTCACAGTTACCAAACTCAGAGGTGTTCAATACTCTCAAGCTATGAATGGGAATTCATTCGTTCATCTATTTAAACATTTATTTATTGAACACCTAATACATGCCAGGCACTCTTCTAGCTGTCTGAGATATACAATAAATGAAACAGACCAAAATCTTTGCTGTTTTGGGGAGAGACCTAATAATAATAATAATAATAAGGCTCTTGTACTTTTGCTTCTTCCTGACTGCCTGGTCCTGATGGAAGTGTTTCTGATCTATGACATATTCTCTTAGGCTCTTTCCTTTTTGTTAGAAGGCAATTCAGATTATGGGCCAGGTACTGCACTAGGTATTAGCAAAACTACGATACAGAAGAGTATCTGCTCTCTAGGAATTTACCTAGGGCTTCAAAGATGTACTATTGGGAAAATACTTGTTGAGATATGACCCTGATAGATAAAACAAAGTCAGTTCAGTTAAAAAATATCTATGGGACTTCCCTGGTGGTGCAGTGATTAAGAATCTGCCTGCCAATGCAGGGGACACGGGTTCAATCCCTGCTCTGGGAAGATCCCACATGCCGCGGAGCAACTAAGCCCATGCACCACAACTACTGAGCCTGCGCTCTAGAGCCCGCGAGCCACAACTACTGAGCCCGTGTGCCACAACTACTGAAGCCCGCGCACCTAGAGCCCATGCTCCGCAACAAAAGAAGCCACCGCAATGAGAAGCCCGTGCACCGCAACGAAGAGTAGCCCCTGCTCGCCGCAACTACAGAAAGCCCGTGTGCAGCAACGAAGACCCAACATAGCCAAAAATTAAAAAACAGAAAAACAAAAAAACCCTATAATTTTAGGAATTTGTAAAGAGTATCATTTTAAACATCACAGAAAAATGGCAGAAGAAAATTCATGGACAGGTGGATCTTTTGTTGTTCCTCCAGTCACAGAGAAAGCCACCTCATTTGTTTCCCAGGACCAACAAAAGGTTGATAGGTTCCATCTTAAATGGTCTTTGAGGTTCACCCCTTACTGGGAAAAAATTAACGGGAAAAAATTAACTCAATGTTTCCTTTTCAAGTTGAAAGGGAAAATATAAAATTTTGTTCTTAAAATGTTTTTTAAAAGGATTAAAGAAAAGGGACTGAAACAGACACTGCTTACCTGAGTTATATAAAACCTAATACTGTAACATGCAAATATCAAGAAAACAAACTGGGTGACATTAACTGATTTTAAAGAATGATTCAACATTTGGCATTATGCCCTGCCTTGTATACATAATTTCCTTTTTCCTCCCCTCCCTTGAGTCAGGAAGTGTGTTCTTAAGGCATTTGTATTTTTTAAATTGTTTTTAATGTCAGAAAGTATTGTTGAAGCTCAAAATAAAATATTTAAATATTCCTTAGTAAAAGCCAATAAATAAGTATTTTCTACTCATAGATACGTAACCATTTTTTGGCCTATCATAAAAAAAAGACCCGACAAATGAAATTATAAGATTTTATTTACCTCTTAAGTATAATCCAAAAGTAAAATGAATAAAGCATCGCTTTCTATATAGATAATTATAGTTCAATAATATACTTTTTTTAATTTGAAAAAGATATGTTAATTTTTTTTGATGATCAAGATACATAAAAATTATTTGGCTGTGACACAAAATTAGTCTTGTCATTCAAGCTATGGTGAGAAACCACATTTTAATTTATTCTAGATTACAATTTGACCAAATCCGATTTACTTGATTTGCTAATGAATAATACATTCAGAATTTTTCATTTAGCCAAATTCTTTAAGAGACTATTCTAGGCCAGCTTCTTGAATCTATGTTTGAGAAAACAGCATTGCTGGTTCTCCAGACTAATATTTTCAATAACTGCTGGAAAGAGCACTGAGTTTTCTCCCAATTGGGAATCCCGATCAACAAATTTAATTCTCTTTAAAGAGCAGCAGGATAGCACAATTCTCATGGCAAAATATCAAGTTGATTTTGGCAGGATTTTAGATTAAATACAATACAAATTATCATTCACTAAGCACATTTTAACAAAGTTATGCTTTGAAAAGTGTGCCTACTGTAAGATAAAATTACTTGCTTAAAGCTAAATATAATTGATTAAAAACGTCAAAGTTTTTAAAGAACCAATTTCAACAAAAATCTGTTTTTAAATTCTTGACTGTTTAAAATAACACATTCTCCTACTCATCAAAATGTTACTTACATTATTATTACATAGTAATCTCCTAAATATTAGCAGGTTCACGCCTAGTTCAATACTGAGAGTTACAGTCATCTGTTTTATTATACAAAATTACAAACACTAACAAGATTAAAAATTACTTTAGCACTAAAAAGGCAATGTAAAATAAGTTTACAAAATATACAGAGTTGAAATATATAATACAAATAGCTGGCTTAATTTTAGTAAATAGAAATATTATTCTTTAAATGTTCTATAAGAACTGGTTTTGAATTTTGAAAAGCTTCTTAAAAGAACATTAAAGTGAAATAATTGTTTAATTAGTATAATTATACTTAGCTCTAACCGAAACATTTTAGTCTCTAAAGAAGTTGAACAAAGCTTACCTGTATAGAGCGAACACGAAAAGACAGAAATTTAAACATGGCTATGAAACCATGATGGTGATAAAGAATTTCTAACGGTAAAACTTAAGTTAGAAAGGGAAGGCCAAGCCCCTGCAAAGTTTTCCCCTACCAGCTGTTCCGGCAATTAGAAAATTTCCTGTCAGGCGGGTCCTGAAATGCTAGAGAAAGAGGCCTGACAATTTTCCTGTGGCAAAAGAAAGGAGAAACGTAATGGCGAGGGCACTAATGTAGCTGATAGGTAGAGAGGCCAGAACAGGAAACCAAAACAGATTTGCTGATAGCAAAATCCTGTTGAAATGTTCGTACTCCTGGTTCCCAGAAATCCAGACAATTTTCACAACCCATGAAACGAACATTATTTTACTTCAGAATCCTGAGATATGCTGGTATTTCTTAACTATACGACACTTTAAAAGCAACTGAAACTAGTCAGCACAATTAAAATAACAAGTCATCAATTCTCATGTGAAATTTTACCCTTCGTAATGTTTATACACACACTCCAAAGGACAGTTTTAAGACTATTTTAAGGTTATATATAGACATGTCATGGGTGTTCCCTGTCAATGAGGAAGAGTTTCCGAACTATGGGAAGAAAATGACTACAAGAAGCTTTTTGATTGTGATGTAAGGACAAATTCTTCCTGTCTTCAATGAAAGTGAATTACATATAAATTCACAATGGTTATAAACATCAATTATCAACCAGGTTAAAGACGTCAAGGCCCACAGTTAAAACTCACATTCCTAGCTGATAAAATCTAAATTTAAAAAAAGTCCACTCCCTGGGCTATTAGTGAGCAAAAGGAACATTTACTGAAGAAGTCAACCTGGAAAAGAAGGAGGGGTCAAGCTACCAGACAATCCCTTACTCCATTTCATCCTCTAATAGCTTCCAGAAGTTATTCTAAGGTATTTTTGCTTTGGGAAATATTTTTGAAAGTATGCCAGTATTCAGAACATGATCACCGAGATAGCGGCATTTAAACAAAACCAAAGGACAGAAGCATCGAGAGCTGTGGGAAAATACTTTACTTAATGTACACAATCTATGTGGAACCAATAAAAACCTCAAATGTTAATCTACATACCCTATACAAATTTAATAAAATCACTGAATTTTCAAAACCTGAAGATCCTCTAAAAATCACCAAGCTTGCTCCAAGCTTGAAGGAACTATGATCAAGGCAGGGACATATTTGATGACAGAGCTATCTATCATGGAAGCTCAGTGCTGCTGTCCTGTATTGAGCAAACATTAGAGGGTCCATTAGGTGCTACAGGTACCATGTGAAAGGCCAGGGCTCTTCGTCCTAGATCAAATTTTTATGGCAATGTTCTATAAATGACCTAATGCAAGTTGAAGAATAAAAAAAAAAACCTGCTTGGGACTTCCCTGGTGGCACAGTGGTTAAGAATCCACTTGCCAATGCAGGGGACACAGGTTTGACCCCTGGGCCGGGAAGATCGCACATGCCGTGGAGCAACTAAGCCCATGCACCACAACTACTGAGCCTACACTCTAGAGCCCGTGAGCCACAAATGCTGAGCCGATGTGCCACAACTACGGAAGCCCGTGCGCCTACAGCCCATGCTCCGCAACAAGGGAAGCCACCGCAATGAGAAGCCCGCACACCACCAGGAAGAGTAGCCCCCGCTCGCCGCAACTAGTGAAAGCCTGCACACAGCTACGAAGACCCAATGCAGCCAATAAATAAATAAACAAACAAATAAATAAATTTATTAAAAAAAAAGACTGTCAAGAAGAGGCAAACATCATGGTTACTATAGAACCAATTAAGGGGTACAAAATAAAACAGGAGTGTCTCTGTACAGAGCAGTCATCAATTTTACTCAAGTAATACTTAAGAACAGAAGCAACTAAATAACCTTTTCTGAATTTGAAGGATTAGTCTAAATTGGCTTTAATGACTAGTGATGCTCAGGTTAACAATTCACATTTTGCTGTGAGTTATGCTTTTTAATACTACCCCTAAAAAATGAAGCAATATTTCAGATATCAAAATCTGAACTAAGTCTCCCTCAGTTGAAATGATACCTTAATTAAAACAGCATGGTACTGTTGTATAAAAGCAGAGTGACAGAAAAGAATGTGACACTTTACATCTGAGGGAGATGTTAGGATATTTGGCTACCTGTTTAGAAAATGTAAGCCATAAAGGAAAACATTGATATAGATTTGATTATAAAATTCAAAAACTCCTCTATGTCAAAAAGCACCATAAAGTTAAAAGACCAGCTCACACGATTAGAATCCCTTATATACAAGATATCACCGAGCAACTGCTTTACTTGGGTGTTAGCTATCTCCGAACCAGAACGAACCCATATCTCATTATAAGCAGTTGAAACACTGAAAAATGCCTCAGTGCTCCTTTTGCGTGTGCTCAAATATCCATACCATGTCTAAGTATCAGAGGTATTCCAGGAGTCTTGTCAGGCTTAGAAATATTTTGGCAGTAAACCCCAGTGTCTACGAGAAATGTTTGGATATTTTGTCAATTTTGTATGAGTACAGAAGGGACACTGCTTATGGCATTTATTAGTATTTAAGCACAACCCATTGTCCCTATCAGATTAAGCTTCAGAACAGGCAAACAGCACATAGGAGGAACTCAAATAATGGCTGCCCAATTAAGTATCATACACTGAAATCTGAAATGGACGCTACTTGTGTGGTTGTGCACATGAAACCAGATATTATTGTTGATATTTTCCTGCCTCTAACCTTTTTCCTGCTTCTAACTTTAACTATCTTGAAATTTCTCGTATTAAATTTTCAGCTAGTTTTTCATTTTTGTGTCTTATTGGTTTTATCATTTGCCTTACTACTTGAAAAGTAATTTTATTATAAAAACTATGCATGTCCAGTATAGAAAACTTAAATAATAAAAAGAAGAAAAACAAAAGAGGGAAAAAATCCTCTATGTTGGTGCTTTCTAGTCTCTGTCTGTATATACGCACATATACACATGGACCACAGTACACATATTATCACTTTTTTTTTCTGTAGAGGGCCAGAAAGTAAATGTTTTTGACTTTGCAGGACATATTGGTCTCTGTCAACACTGCCACTGCAGCGTGAAGAGGAATGGGTGAGGTTGTGTTCCAATAAAACTTCATTTACAAAAATAGGGGGCAGGTCTCAGGTATAGTTTGCTGACCCCTATTTTCTATTATTAAATCATCCTCAATGCATTATTTATTTTTATTTTTATTTTTTGCAATACGCGGGCCTCTCACTGCTGCGGCCCCTCCCACCGCGGAGCACAGGCCCCGGATGCGCAGGCCCAGCGGCCACGGCTCACGGGCCCAGCCGCTCTGCGGCATGTGGGACCCTCCCGGACCGGGACACGAACCCGCGTCCCCTGCATCGGCAGGCGGACCCCCAACCACTGCGCCACCAGGGAAGCCCCATCCTCAATGCATTATTAATGACTGCAGAGCATTCTACTATATAAATCCCCTATTGTTGGGTATTTGATCTTCTATATCACTGGGATGTCCCCATCTTTTGTGCACATTCACAATTTATTAGAAATAATTTCTGGAAGTGGCACTGTATTTCTAGAGGTAGAGTATGCAGCATTTTAAAGTTTCTTGATCGTAACATATTTGCCAAGTTGTCCTCCGGGAAGAACCTAAAAAACAATGAGAGAACCACACCAAGACCTCAGGCAGGGGTAAACTACAACCAGGCCGGGCCAGTCAAGGGCTAAATCTGGTCATGCCCATGTCTATTTACATAAGAGCTCCTGCTGTTTTTTTCCCTACATAATGGCTACAGCTGACTTGAGTAGTTGCCACAGAGCCTAAAATATTTACTACCCAGCCCTTTATAAACAAAGTTCGCTGACTCATGGTCTTGAGTCCTCCAACAGAATGAGCAGCAAATGCGAACGCCCTGAGATTAGGAATCGGCTTAATGAATTCAAAGCACAAAGGAAAGACCTTGGTGTCTAGAATGTGGTGAACACCAAGGAAAAAGAAGGAAATGGGGAAGTAGGTTCGGGCCACATTAAGCAGGGCCTTACAGACTATCAAGAAGTTTGGATTTGGATTTGAAGCTAACCTTACTAGTTTCAGGCAGCGGCATCAATACCAATCTCCCAAACCTGTAAGTCCTTTTGGGCTTTTTCCTTTCTAATCTAACTTCCTTCCCTTCATATTTAATCCATCAATAAATTCTACTGATTTTATCTCTGAAATAAATCTCAAATCTGTCTATTTCTATTTTCTCTGACACTGTCAGTACAAACCATTATCATCTAGTGCCATCTAACTGGTTTTCCTCCTTCCAAATTTTTCCTGTGCAATCCTTTCTCTTCATGGCAGCCAGAATAATTTTAAAACAGAAATCAGGCTTGGTCGTACCCCCACCTCACATTCTTCAATGGCTTCCCATCCCAGAATAAAACTCAAATTTCTCACAGTCTATGGAACATAAAGCAAACACTAATAAATGCTACCTTGATTCTGACTTGGGAATATATTCAGTAAGTTATTCAAATATGATATCAATATTTGGTTTTAGACATATTTTAATCATGTTAATATCAGACTATTTCCTCTTTACTAAAAGAAGAATGAATATTCAATTTAAAAAAATGTCTTTTTATTATCTATTAATACACTTAGTTTCTCTCCTTTGACCTACTGATTTGATAACTCATATCAACAGATGTCCTAATATGCTTGTATTCCTAGGAAAATTCCATTGTTTTAATATAAGTCTGTATTTGATTTGTAAATTTTTAAAAGGATTTTTCTGTCTGTATTCATAAAGTGGCACAGTTTCCTTTTCTGCGTTAACTTTCATTTTCAGGGCTATGCTAACTTTATAAAACGGACTAGAAGGTGATACAATTTTTTCCTATGCTTTAGGACAATCTATTTCTTGAAAGTTTCCAAGATTTCTCCTACTGGAGCCTGGGGTCTGGCACTGTAGTGGTGGGGGGACCACTGTAGTGGTGGGGGGACCACAGTAGTGGTGGGATGTGTGTGGCGGTACGCGTTCTTTAATAACTTAAATTTCTCCCTTGCTATTGGTAAAGTCATAGTTTTTCTATTCCTTCCTAAATATCGTTTAGATTTTCTTAGAAAACCACATATTTCAGCAAGACTTCCATATCAGTACAGAGATATATTGAGTATACTATTATGTTTTTTAAATAAAATTTAAGGAAAATTTCAAGCCTATCTAAAAGTAGACTGAATAGTATAACAAACCCTCATGAACCCACCACTCAACTATAACAATTATCAACTCATGGCCAATCTTGCTTCATATACTCACTTCCCCCCACTCTCATAATTATTCTGAAGCAAATCCTAGACATTATATCATTTCATCTGTGAATATTTCAGTTATTATGATGTTTTAATCTCCTTCCTATCTGTGGTTATATACTGTTTTGCTTTCCTAATGTTGTGCATTTGCTTTTTTTATTTTTCCTGTTTTCTAATTCACTGATTTTGGAATTTAAATTTAAATCCTTTCTCTTGCTTTTTTTTTTTTTTTTTTTTTTTGCGGTACACGGGCCTCTCACTGCTGTGGCCTCTCCCGTTGCGGAGCACAGGCTCCGGACGCGCAGGCTCAGCGGCCATGGCTCATGGGCCCAGCCGCCTCCGCGGCATGTGGGATCTTCCCGGACCGGGGCACGAACCCATGTCCCCTGCATCGGCAGGCGGACTCTCAACCACTGCGCCACCAGGGAAGCCCTCTCTTGCTTTTTATGGGTTTACTTTGTAGTTCTTTTTCTAGGTTCTTTCACTGAATCCTTAGTTCCTTTATTTGAATTCTCATTTATTAATAATTTTTTCTTTCAAGTATAATTCTGACAATATCATATAAGGTACTACTATATGCTAAGAACCATGCTTTACATGAAATTACTTCAGTTAACTCTCACCACAATGAGATAAGTAAATACTATTATCTACACTACAGATGAAGAAACTAAGGCTTAGAGAGAAGTTAAGGAACCTGCTGCCCAAGTTCCCACAGTTTGGAAGTGGAAATGGCTGTGATGTTGGTGGGAGCATAGACAGGCAATTCTATCTGGGGAAGGAGCATGCATATGTATGGTCAGTGGCTGACTTAGGTCAGAAGCCAGGAGGTGCTAAACCTTTTGATAAGACCCTGAAGGAAGACAGCTCGATAGAGGGTCCATAGCAGAGTTTCTGAACACTTTTTCTACACCATACGTTATATTTGTCTGGCGAAACCCAAACCTTGGTCAAACCCAATTATCAACCATCTTCATGACTCCATGATGGCTGAACCCTGCTGGAGAAAAATAAACTGCTATAATAAAAGCTTAAAATTAACATGTTCTTAACCAATTCCTTCAGATACAGTTTTTTTGTATGAATCAATTTTTCAGATACTAAAGGATTTAATATCTAAGGATTTCCATTTAAGTACAGGAGAATTATTCTGTAGCACACATCCATCAGTAGATAATGTTATAAAGTGCTATGGTTCTAAGGTTTTAAATCAGAGATGGGAAATAAGTTTTATGATCATCAACCTGAACCAAATGGTAGTGGCTTCCTAGAGCGCTGAGAGGGGTTGCTTCTAAGGCCGTGTGTCAATGGAAAGCATGCTATATTCCACTCACAATATCTCCCCTGAGCATGACGAGAGGGCGAGGGGGCAGCACCACCGATGTCCCAGCTGGAATCTTGCAGTAAGCAGCAATACACCCTAGGTGGTATTGCTGGTCACTGTATTCACGCATTTTTTTTCCTGCTTAGCCTGAACTTTTTTTTTAAATAATTTTTTTTCTCTCTTTCTATTTATTTATCTATTTTTGGTTGTGCTGGGTCTTCGTTGCTGCATGCAGGCTTTCTCTGGTTGCAGCGAGTGGGGGCTACTCTTCATTACAGTGTCTGGGCTTCTCATTGTGGTGGCATCTCTTGTTGCGGACCATGGGCTCTAGGCACGCAGGCTTCAGTAGTTGTGGCATGTGGGCTTCAGTAGTTGTGGCGCATGGGCTTAGTTGCTCCGCAGCATGTGGGATCTTCCCGGCCCAGGGCTCGAACCCATGTCCCCTGCACTGGTAGGTGGATTCTTAACCACTGCGCCACCAGGGAAGCCCTGGAGTTCTTTTTACTTAGTCATTTTTGTCTAAAATGGTTAAATTAAGAGACTCATTTAAGTACAGGAGTTACAACGTTCAATACACCAGTATTTCAGGTTGACTCAATAAACCATTCA
The DNA here is from genome assembly GCF_951394435.1 of Stenella coeruleoalba. Classification (NCBI taxonomy): domain Eukaryota; kingdom Metazoa; phylum Chordata; class Mammalia; order Artiodactyla; family Delphinidae; genus Stenella; species Stenella coeruleoalba. Next base: position 16,221,252 of record NC_137152.1, read on the forward strand.
TACTTCAAGAGAACTTACATGAATTTTCTTTCTTTCCAATTATGGTTTAGATCAGTCAAATTGAACAAATGGGTATTGTGATAAGTAGACTACAGCAGAGGAGAAGCAAATTTGGATCAGAGGGATCATATGAGTTAGGCAAGCCACGATTTTTTTAAAAAAGGGGGTATTTTTTTTTAAAGCTCTTAGGGGTGGAGAAAAGGGACACTAGAAATAAAAAATAGCCCTGAAAGAGGGCCAAAAATGTAGTAAAGGAAAACTTACATGCTTGGAAATTTTGCCTATTATACACACACTCTATTTAATGTGACGATGCAGTGTTAATTATAATGCTATTTATTCTCGGAAATATTTTCCTAAGTGGTATATACTTAAATCTACTAGAGCATATCTTCTCTAGTAGATTTAAGTATATGCTCTAAGTGCTAAAATATACTCTCAGCTAATGAGAGTTAGATAAACAGACAATACTCTAAACAATTAGTCAGTGTCATTAATGTAACACTCCACAAATGTTCCCTGCCAACGAGCAAGCACTCTACCGTACTTTCCTGTTTTGAGTGGGTTCTTCGCTGTCTATTGTCTACTCCTCTAGGGTTTCTCTTTTTTAAAAAAATTTATTTATTAATTTTATTTATTTTTGGCTGCCTTGGGTCTTTGCTGCTGCACACGGGCTTTCTCTAGTTGTGGCGAGCAGGGGCTACTCCTCGTTGTGGTGAGCGGGCTTCTCGTTGCGGTGGCTTCTCTTGTTGTGGAGCACAGGCTGTAGGTGCGCGGGCTTCAGTAGTTGGAGCACACAGGCTCAGTAGTTGCGACACACAGGCCTTAGAGCATGCGGGCTTCAGGAGTTGCGGCACGTGGGCTCAGTAGTTGCAGCACGCGGGCTCTAGAGCGCAGGCTCAGTAGTTGTGGCGCACGGGCTTAGCTGCTCCACGGCATGTGGGATCTTCCCAGACCAGGGATCGAACCCATGCCCCCTGCATCGGCAGGCGGATTCTTAACCAGTGCGCTACCAGGGAAGTCCAGGGCTTCTCTTTCTGTAGTTTATTTTGTGTTTAACCCATGATAACTGAAAGAGTTATGCAAGTGTATGCCGGACTCACAGCTATGAGTATCATTTTGGAGGTTCAAATGCAAGTTTTAAGGGAGCTTGAGGGAACCTTCAAAGAAATGGAGGAAACCAGCAGAGAACAGGGAACTGGTGAAATTCCCTGGATATTGTGAAGGCCGTCATACAAATCACTGCTGCCTTAGGGTTACTATATGAACAGTAGCTACGGCATGCATAGAAGTTGGAAGAAACTACCGCTAAAGGCCCATGAGGAGATTTGAAAAGAATGGGGCACTGCTGGTGTACTCCTGCCTGTGACCTTTACAGGGGTGCTGCTCTTTAACTTGGCATCCAAAGTCATCTACAGTCATCTCCATTTTATCTTTTTAAACCATTTTTACCACTACTACTTTTAACAAGCTTTCTCGAATTCTTTTTTTAAATTAATTAATTAATTGTTTATTTTTTGGCTGCATTGTGTCTTTGTCGCTGTGTGCAGCTGTCTCTAGTTGCAGCGAGCAGGGGCTACTCTTTATTGCGGTGCGCGGGCTTCTCATTGTGGTGGTTTCTCTTGTTGCGGAGCTCAGGCTCTAGGCGCGTGGGCTTCACTAGTTGTGGCTCACGGGCTCTAGAGCACAGGCTCAGTAGTTGTGGTGCACGGGCTTAGTTGCTCTGTGGCATGTGGGATCTTCCCGGACCAGGGCTTGAACCCGTGTCCCCTGCATTGGCAGGTGGATTCTTAACCACTGTGCCACCAGGGAAGCCCATGTTTTCTCCAATTCTTAACAATCATGCATGTGACTCTGATACAAGAGCTACAAAGACTGCGTTGATAAATATAGTGTTTAGGACTGTAGTAATATAATATTCACAAAGTTAATGTTATGAGTGATTAATGTATGCATGGTTATTAGAAATAAACAATAAGGGGAACAGAAGGGTCAAAGGACCAAATTAAGAGAAAGTCAGTTCACAGTTTTGTCTGAGGCCAGGCCTACTGTCAGCCAGAAAATTACTGGATACCACCCTAGTTCCTAAGAGGAACTAGGTGAATAGTCTGAGAGAGCAAGATCAGCATCTGGGAGGAAGAGGACAGGAAAATTAACACTTACTGGGCTCTTCCTTTGTGCTAGGTACTTATTTATCTCCTTTAATTCTCAAGCCTCAGAAGAACCTTTGCCTGCTACTGTAAGAACCATTAAGAGAATTATTTCCCCACTAAGCAAGAAACTGCTTTAATGATTCTTGGATGATTATGGAGACCTAAACAGCCCAGACTCCCTACTTCCTCTGCATGGATCATCAGAGCATGGAGTCCTCTGGCCAGCTGAGAAAGGATAGAAAATTCTGGAGTCCAGGAAGGTATCTTGGCTTAAGGGGCTATACAGCACCCTACCTTCTGCTATGAAGGCAGTCTCTCTCCCAGCCCTACTGGAATAACGGATAAAAATAATCAAGTCTCTCCAGCAGGGAAGGGAGAAAACAAAATACACTGGCTGGAGCAAGTTAACTGGTGAGAAATTCAACTAATTGTGCATAAATATGAATTAACACGCAACCATTCCTGGGGAGGGAGATGGTGGAAGGTGATGACTACCTGTTATATTCTGGTATGGATCAATTTAATTAGGTAAATTTCGTATACTTCATGAGTGGAAGAAATAAAAATTTTACTTCAGGTGCATAAAGACAAGAAAGGATTGAGCCTTCAGAAAGCCAGAAGAAAGGGAAACAGTGTTAAATTCTAGAAGATGAAAGAAAAGTAGATCTAGGATATAGGAAGGAGGCAGATCGGAGGGCAAAGAACAAAGGGAAGAGAGGAAAACATGAGGTGTGAAGAAGGGAGAAAAATCCAGACAGAATGAAATGGCTCTACCACAAATAGGAACCAGGAGACATGCTCAAGAGAAATCACAGGGGCAGCTCCATATGTCAAGAAGGTCTGAGTGAAGATTAAAGGGTCAAGTAATGATGCAAGGCTTGTATAACAAAAAAGTAGCAGTACCCAGTGTTCTCGATACCCTTTCAGCTCTGTTCATTGTTCCCTCTGGTATTTATATGATAGCTAATAACCTTATACTATTTTCTCCTGACTCAACAATTTCAGATATCACCTTTAGACATCCTATTACAGCTGACGTGACACTCATATCACACATTTTGGTTAAATCAATATTGAGTCTTTACAAATATTATGACTATGTAAACACTGTTCACTGCTTGAAGTAATATACTCTAGTTACATTTCTTGTATGCAACGTTTCTATTTTTGTTAAATTTATAGTTGCTTTGTTTTAAAACTTGCTTTCTTTCCTTTGCACCTATCTCAAATTCTTCTCACTTTGCCTCTCAAGTGGATTTTCAATATTCAAACCTACTGGACAATTCATAACTTCTTTTTTTCCCCTGAAGACAGCCCTCCTGGAAACATCTGTCTGCTTCAATCTGGACTGAGTACTCTCTAAGCCTACTGAATGAACTAGTCTTCTGAAGCATCCTTTATTCATCATAACGGGAAGGAACTTTCTTCACTGTGCTTGTACATGTTGGGTCTTCTGCTGCCTGAATCTCATGTCTTTCCTTTAGTTAATAACCTTCTACTGTTGGCAGAAGAAGGTATTCTTCTTCCAAAGAATAGGTACATGTCTGAAAATACCTTCATTGAAAATCATTTTCACTAAGCATTTCAAAGGCACTGCTCCTTGACTTTTAACTTTCAATGTTGAAATATCGTATATTATTCTTATACCCAGGCCTTTATTTTATAAATTTCTTTATTTTTCATTTTTGGCTGCGTTGGGTTTTTGTTGCTGTGCTTGGGCTCTCTAGTTGCGGTGACTGGGGGCTACTCTTTGTTGCAGTGCACGGGCTTCTCACTGCGGTGGCTTCTCTTGATGCGGAGCATAGGCTCTAGGCACGTGGGCTTCAGTAGTTGTGGTACAAGGGCTCAGTAGTTGCAGCACGTGGGCTCTAGAGCGCAGGCTCGGTAGTTGGGGCGCACGGGCTTAGTTGCTCCGTGGCATATGGTATCTTCCCGGACCAGGGATCAAACCTGTGTGCCCTGCATTGGCAGGCGGATTCTTAACCACTGCGCCACCAGGGAAGTCCCCCAGCCTTTATATATGGTATGAAAAAAATTTCTAAAAGCTTGTCTTTGTCTGTTTGGGCTGCTATAACAGAATACCATAGACTGAGTTGCTTACAACAAACAGAAATTTATTTCTCACAATTCTATAGCCTGGGAAGTGCAAGTCCAAGTCGCCAGCAGATTCTGTGTCTGGCGAGGATCTGTTTCCTTGTTCGTAGATAGCCATCTTCTTGCTGTGTCTTCACAGGGCAGAAGGGGTGAGGGAGCTCTCTGGGGTCCATTTTATAAGGGCACTAATCCCATTTATGAGGGCTCTGCCCTTCTGATCCAACCACCTCCCAAAGGCCCCACTTTTAAACTTCATCACATTGGAGCTTGGGCTTCAACATACAAATTTTGAGGGAACACATCCAGCCCACAGCAAAACTTTTAGGATCTTCTCTTTATCCCTGGTGTTTTGATATTTCATAATAACGATCCTTCTTGAGTAGGGTGGTTCTTCTTCTTTTTATTTTATTTTATTTTTTTGGTCATTATTAACAGGCTTTCAGTAGGCTGTTTTAATCCGGAGACTCGTGGTCCTCATGTTGGGGGAAAAAATTTTTTTTTTTGGCATTTTAGTATTCTGCCTAATCTAAGAGCACGATTAGCACTGTACCATTAAGAAAGAGAAAGTGCTGCCAATTAAAATGTGTCACACCTTTGATTATAACAAACATTCTGATTTCAGACATATTAAGATGTTGGGGGGGAAAACATGTATCTTATGGTATTTCTTTCCTAATTTCTTCCCCTCCATTTCCCCACTGTCTCTTTCTGGAATTCCTATTAGGTAAATGTTAAATTGCTTCTCTTTCTTTTTCTCTCCTACTTTCTATTTGTCCTGTTCTATTTTGGGGAAAGTTTCCTCCATTTTAGCTTCTAAATATTCTACTAAAATATAAAATATTACTATCACATTTTTAATTTCTAACAGTTTCTTCTTTTTCTGTTTTTAAAAAAATAGCATACTGGGCTTCCCTGGTGGCACAGAGGTTAAGAATCCGCCTGCCAATTCAGGGGATACGGGTTCGGGCCCTGGTCCGGGAAGATCCCATGTGCCGCAGAGCAACTAAGCCCGTGCGCCACAACTACTGAGCCTGCGCTCTAGAGCCCGCGAGTCACAACAGCTGAGCCCACGTGCCACAACTACTGAAGCCTGCATGCCTAGGGCCCGTGCTCCGCAACAAGAGAAGCCATCGCAATGAGAAGCCCGTGCACTGCAACAAGGAGTAGCCCCTGCTTGCCGCAACTAGAGAAAGCCTGCACGCATCAATGAAGACCCAATGCAGCCAAAAATAAATAAATAAATAAAAGTAGATTTAAAAAACAGCATTCTACTCTTGTTTTAGGAAATCAATTTCATCTCTTAGCACTCAAAGGATATTAATTTATTTTTTCTTTTTCCTTTTTCCTGCATTGTCCGTTTCCCCCAAGATCTTATTCTTTCATGTTGGAATCCTTTCTCAAGTGTCTGGTGATATTTGGCTTTTAACTCATTTTAAGAGTGATGCACTAAGAAGTGGACCAGATGTTCTGGAGCTTGTCAACTGGTAGGCTTTCTTGTAGGTTAAATGGTCAAGTAGCCAGCCTTTACACTGAAGATCTCCCAAATATCAGTATCTGAAGGTCTTTTATCAGGTATCATTCAGTTTCTTCAGGAAAGACGACTCTACTCTCCTGTCTGGAGGATATGGTCTTGGTTGGTGAAATGGGGAGGGGAAGGGGATCATAACACCATTGAGGAGTAGGCTTTCCCTTGATCTCCCTGTTTCCAGCCCAGTGTCTCACCCCACTTCCTACTATGCCTGGGGTTCCCCATGTATGGAGCCTCTCTGGTTCATTTTTCTCTATAAAATACTTTGTCTCTTCCAGGGGTAGGAGAGGGGTTAGAGTAAAGGCTTTTCATATCGACATTCAACCAATCTCTATTTTCAGCCTGGGCCATACCTCCACTTTCCACAATACTTAGTGACCTCATTCTTGAGCTCTTCTGGGGCTTTGGGGCCCTGAATAAGGCTTGCTTCTTGATGATATACTCCTCACCAGCACTTAGGTCCTATAACTTCATCTTGTTATGACTCTTTTATCTGCTTTTCATATTTATATATTGTGGTTCAAATAACAGAAGTGTTCTAATTACAAAGACCGTGTTTCCGTTTCTTATTGTCCTTGTTGTTTTGGGTGATAATTTCCCAGAGGACAAGAGGACAAAAACAGCTTTATTTTGCCATTTTAAAACTGCAAGTTTCCCTTATGTGTTTCTGTGTCTCTAACAAGTTAGCAGAGTTCTTGGCACCAAACAGACATTCATTAACTACTTCGTTAATGAATGATTAGATGTAGTCAGAGTACAGACTAAGCTGCTCTAACAAAAAGGCCCCAAAATGCAAAGTCTCGAGCAAGGTAAGTGCCTATTTTTCTCTCTTGGAGCAGTCCATAGGCACGAGGCTAGGTTAGAGTGAAGAGGTGTCGCTAGATCCTTAGGTCACTAAGGATCCAGGTTTCTTCTCTCTTGTTATTCTCTATCTGCCCTATAGTCTTGTTGAGGCCAAAACTGGCTAATCATCACACTCTGCATTCTAGCCCATAGAAAAGGGGTCAATCAACCTACAAGAAAGCCTACCAGTCGACGACCTCCATACATACAGTTAGCATCTCACAGTTCCTATGGGCCAGGAATCTGGGCCAACAAACATGTGAGCTTGGAAGCAGATCCTTCTCCAGTCAAGGTACAGATGAGACTCTAGCCCTGGCAAACTCCTTGACTGTAGTCTGTGAGAGACTCTGAACCAAAGAAAGCCGTGCCCAGATTCCTGGCCCACAGAACCGGTGAGATAATAAATGTATGTTGTTTTAAGCTACTAAGCTTGGGGTAATTTGTTATGCATAAAATAACTGCTGCGACATCTCAACTTTCACTGTTTAAATGATCAGTAATTGACAAAAACTTTTAACTGTACATTAGAGGCAAATACAATTTAAAAGTATAAGGCTAATACATATTTGACCATCTTTTGGATTTAATACCATTAAAGAAATATTAGGTTTTCATCTTATACTCAATTCCTATAATGTGGAATGATCTCAACAACTTTACCCACGTAGTATCTTAGTCCTGCACCTTTTCAACCTACCTCTAGAATGCAGTTCACTTCCAGATGTAAATGTTGCTAATGCTGTGAGTACTCAGAGGGAAAGTATGAGCCATGTACGCAGAATACCACAATGGAAAATTATTTGATTTTAGACTTCAGAGAATAAAAAATTTAGAGGTTTTCCTTCCAAAGGAATTGTTGCAAAAATAAAAAAGGTGGCTGATGGCAAAAAAAATCAATATTAATACTTACTGATTGTTTTTACATTTGCTTAAATGCTAATAAACATATACTATAGACCAATGAAGTAAAATAACCCAAATGGTTTGGGAGATGCAGAAATCTAGACCAAATCTGAAGGCAGCCTTGGGCACTAGGCCCCATGATAGCCAAGACTTAATTCACATGTTCCTTTAATTAACAAGCACTGATGGAATACCTACTGGGTACTGGGAGCCAGATACGTGGATGTAAAAACAAGGAGTAAGTCAGACATGGTCACTGCCTCATGTAGCTCACAGTTTAGTAGGAAATACAGACAAGTAAATAAGCAATGGAATCTAGTGTGGTGTTGTCATGTAGCATACACATAGGCTGCTAGGGCAGCACAAAGGAAAAATACTCAATTCAAGGTGGAAATGAAAGTGGTAGCTGTGTCAGGAAGACACCTCAGTTGAAGTGATAGCAAAACTTGGACCTAAAGGATGACCAGGACTTCATTGGAGGGGGGTGGTAATGGAAAATAATTCTGGGAGAGGGACTATCACCTATGAAGGCTCAGGAGTAAAAGAGAACCGGAAACATACGACTGATTAGACTTTCAGTAGAGGGTAGAAGTGTGCAAAGGTTTTATTACGCAGGGTTTGTCACACTGCAGAGTTTGGACTTTATTTAAAGGAAGCAAAAAACTTATGAAGGGTTTTGAGAAGAAGAGTACAATGATCCCACTCTTTCATAACTGATGTTAAAAAGCACATAGAGGGCTTCCCTGGTGGCACAGTGGTTGAGAGTCTGCCTGCCGATGCAGGGGACACGGGTTCGTGCCCTGGTCTGGGAAGATCCCACATGCCACGGAGCAGCTGGGCCCGTGAGCCATGGCCGCTGAGCCTGCGCGTCAGGAGCCTGTGCTCCGCAACGGGAGAGGCCACAGCAGTGAGAGGCCCACGTACCGCAAAAAAAAAAAAAAAGCACATAGAAACATCTAATTTTTTTTACATACTAGCAATAACTAAATGGAAGACACAACAGAAAAGAATTCCCACTTACAATAGAACAAAAACTATAAAATGTCTATGAATTATCTTAATAAGAAATGTACAAAACCATATTAAGAAACCATAAAATTTTGATAAAGGATATAAAAGAATATCAGAATAAATGAATGTTCTTGGAAGTGAAGACCCAATATTTATTAAAATAATTTTCCTCATGTTAATTTATAAATTTAATGCTATTTGCATAAAAGTCTCAATAAAATTTTCAGGAGTGTTTGATAAACTGATTCTAAAGTTCATCTAGTAGATGTATAAGACTACAATTTTGAAAGGTAAAAAAGACAGGAAGGCTTGCCTTGCCACATATAAAAAACATATAATAAAAGTACAGTAATTGAAAAGGTACGTAAAGTCAAACATTCAGGGATGTTGTGGGTTGAACTGTGTCCTCCAAAAAGGTATGTTCAAGTTCTAATCCTCGGTACCTGTGAATGTGATCTTACTTGAAAATAGGGTCTTTGCAGGTGTGATAAGGTTAAGATGAAGCCATACTGGAATAAGGTGGGCCCTAATCCAATGACTGGTGTCCTTATAAGAAGAGGGAAATTTGGACACAGACCCACAGGGAGAATGCCATGTGACAATGGAGGCAGAGATTGGAGTGATGTCTACAAGCCAAGGAATGCCAAGGACTGCCAGCAGACAACAGAAGCTGGAACAGGCAAGGAAGGATCCTCCCCCAGAACTTTCAGAGAGAACATGGATCTGTCGACACCTTGATTTCAAACTTCTAGTCTTACAAACTGAGAGAATAAATTTCTGTTATTTAAGCCACCCACTTGTGGTACTTCATTAGGGCAGTCCTAGGAAACTAATACTAGGGGTATATGGCTATTTTACATCTGGTAAAAGAGGGATCTCAAATGAGTGGGAATGAATGGGTTTTATTTATTCAGTAAGTAGAGATTAGGACAACCCATTTGGAAAGAAAAGTTATATTTCTGCATCGTAACAGGTACTAAAATTCCAAGTAGACCACAAATCTAAATGCAAAAAACAAAACCATAAAAGTGGTAGATGAAAATGTGAGAGGATATTTTTATAAACTTGATTCAAGGAAGGATTTTCTAACTAAAACATGAAACCCAGAAGCCAGAACTGACCATTTAAAAATGAAAACTTCTGTACACATACAGTGAAAGACAACATAATCACTGTTAAAAAAAAAGTAGGGGGAAAACATTTGCAAGATATATTATAGACATGGAGTTAACATCCAGAATATATACAGAGATCATATAGACCATAATGAGACAGTAAGTAACCCAAAAGAAAATTGGGCAAATACAAAAATACAAAGGCCAATAATGCATGGACACTTCACTAATAATCAAATGAGATGCAAACTGAAAAGAGAAAGTATGATTTATTTAGTGTGGCTCAAATTAAAAATAATTTCTGATAATATCTAGTGTTGAATAGGGTATGGTCAAACAAACACTCACATATAGTGAAGTTTTTACAACTTTTTGGTTTGGAGGGCAATCTGGCAATGCTTATTGAGATTTAAATGTTCATATCCTTTGTTCCAGCACATCCTTTTCTAAGACTATGTCCTACTGAAACACAAGTTCACAAAAATAAATGGGGGAAAATTACATTAAGTACAGGACATGCACAAAACAGAATACTATGAAACCGTTTAAAATAAGGCAGATCTACAGGTATTGGCATAAAAAGATGTTCAAGACATATTAAGTGAAAAAAGCAAGTGGCACAGTATATATATTTTGTAAATATCAATAATAATTGTCTTATATACAGAAGAAAATGATGATAATAACTGAGCTGCTAACAATGGTTTTCTTGCAAGAGGAGACAATTTATTAATTCATTTACTTAATATTTAATGAGTGTCTATTACGTGCCAGGCACTGGTCTAGGTGCTGGGGATTCAGGACTGAACCAAAAACACAAGATGAGGAAATGGTGAGCAATCATTTTCAACATTAAGTATCTCCAAAAAATAATGACCTTTATACTTATTTCACTAATAAATCTATGGTTAGTTTGCTTTTTTTTTAAGTTTTTTTTTTAAATGAAAAACCTTCAACAATGTAAAGTAGTTTGTCTTGTCCTTCTCTTAAAATCAGTCTCATCAAACAGTTTTTAAAAATGTCACTGGCACATTCAAGAATGTATTTTGGTAAAATTAATGTGAAAGCATCAACAAGTTTCTAACACTGTAAAATCATTACTTTGTTCAGTTTAAAAATAAGAATACTTAAATTTTATGGTATCTGATTTATCTGTATCCCTTATGATACAATATTTTACTTACAGTTTGTGGATTAATCTCCTCCTCTCCCATAGGTTCATCCATAATTTGCTGTCCATTCTGTGAAAAGTATAGCAAGTAGAAAGTTACCAAAACAGATCTCACATCAGTTTAAGTCAAATGAAGACAGGTAAAACAAAACCGTATAGGAATATTTTCACCCCTAAAGGGTTCTAATGAAGTACAGAACCACCATTTAAGTATGCAGTTGCCAATTTGCAACAGGTTGTGCTTCAAAAGTTAATGTGTAAACTGATTATTTAAAACTATAAAAATATTTTTTCCATGGAAATGATATAATAAATGATGGTTACCTTTCCAGGTAAGCTCTTGAGTTTAATAGTTAAATGCACTACAGTGGTCTTATTTAAACCTCACCAAACATTGTTTACAATACATTCTGTGTCAAAACACATTCTAAATTCCAACTCCATTGAAAATCAGGGCAAATGATTAATTATTTGGGGGAAAATTAAGCTAGGTCTCTACATCAAAGAGATTCCAGATGGATTAAACATTTAAATGTCAAAAAGTAAAATTATACAAGTATTAGAAGAAAATATAGGTGAGTGCTACTTATGAGGTAAGGAGGCAGAAATCATAAAGGAAAGAAAAATGACATTTGAATCCATAAAAGTTTAAAACGTCTTCTGCCGGACATTAAAAAGATAAAGACAAATTGATTACAAAAAAATAAAAGCAACATATGACAAAGGGTTGGTATCCTCAATACATAAAGAACTTCATTTTACAAACCTGTAAGAAAAAACAATGAACCTCAACAGAAATGAGCAATAAGGGAAAAAAAGAGTTCAGCCTTAATGCTAATCAAAGAAATGCATTTAACCAAAAGATACCTTCGCCTTTCAAATTGCTAACGATTTACAGAAAAAAAAATACCCAGTGCTAATACGGATATGGGGAAAAGAGCACTCTGGATATACTGCTGGAGAAAGTGTAAATCAGCACAACCCTTCAAGAAGGCAATCTAAGTCTGTATTTAAAAAACAAAAAGAGACACATAAAACTTTGAAATGTCCCATCATTTCAACTTTAAAAAAAAAAAAGACAAGTGTGCAAAGATATACATATAAGAATGCTCACCATAACTTTTTCCAAAAAGAACTCCAAATTGTAAACCTAAATTCCTAACAATAGAGAACTAGTTAAATATATCATGGTACATCCATATAATGGAATACTATGCAGTCACTAAAAATGATGATAAAGATGTAAATTTATTGACATGGAAAGACAGTCACATGTAATAAGTGAAAAAAGCAGTTTACAAAACAATATGAATTGTAATGATCCCATTTTAAATAAATATATACATGTTTTAATGTATATATTTGTATGGGAAAAACTCTGGAAGGATATACACCAAAATGTTAACAGTGGCTATCTCTGAGTGGTAGAATTTTAGACAATTTAAATTGTTTGTTTTGCTTATTTGGATTTTCTAATGTGTCTACAATGTCTATGATGAATATGTATTATTTGTGTAATTAAAAACAAAACAAAACCAAAAGTCAGGTATACGTAATGTCTTCTCTAGTTCCCTCACTGGGAAAAGGAGTAAATGCCCCTGACCACTTGTTAATTCAACAAATGTACAAGGATCTAAGCTAACCATCTTTGGAGAATTATCAACTGGGAAATAAAAGGTAGCCCACCCATTACCCCACATCGCACATGAGACAGCTGCTCTGAACTTGAACTCCTCTCTCTACTCTCCCTATCTCTATTTATTCACCCAACCATTCATCCATCCATTTCATTTCATTCATGCTATGTTCTAGGCACCAAGCTGGAGATGAAAGGTTAATGAAACATGCCCCTATCCTAAAGATCCATCTTACAGGACCTCACAGGTCTACTGACCCTTAAAAAGGGTAACTTTCATTTTCAAACACTCAGAGTATGTTCCTAGGTTAGGGAATGCCCACACAATATTACAAAGCACAGAAATGGTGCCAAAATGCAGAAAAGGGGGAGGCAGGTATAAAATCTTTATTTTCCAAAGACACTTTCAGAGGCTATGTATTGCCCACTTCTTTGGTAAGGACTCAAATAACTCCAGGATACATCCTCTTAAAAGCCACAACCATTTATTCAACTGAACACTGATGATTTTTATCCAAACATTCCAGACAAACCTTAAACTAGCTCTTAAGAACATTGGTTTTGGAGTCAGACACCTAGATTCAAATTTCTGCTCTTACACTAATTATGAAGCCTTGAACAAGTTATTTAAACTATCTAAGCTCTACTTTCTTCATATGGAAAGTGGAGATTGAAAAGTCTTCAGAGAGTTGTGAAGACTAAATGAGAATAATGACATAAGACCTGTCACATAGTAAACAATCAAAGTTAGCTATTTTAATTATAGCCAAAATTCAATCACTCCCTCTGTGGCCCACCAATCTGCTACTTCTCCTGCATTTGCTCTTAGTAAATGGTATCATCATTAATCTAGTAGCCCAACGTAGATTTTCTCGTTAATTATACACAGTGTTCTCTTCCGACTGACACAGATCTACTCAATGGCTCCCCATTATTTGGCTTTTAGAACCCTTGGTTTAACTTGAGCTACATTTATATTTTCCATGGGAATATAATTTGAGAATCATCTGCTCCTTGTAATTTTCAATGCAAAGTAACAATCACAGCTTATAACTTACTTTTTGGTGTGGTAGAAACAGCACTAAAATCAGAATTGGTAGACCAGGGGTAGAGTCCTAGGTCTGCCACTTAAAAGCTTTATGATTTGGGGCAATTCAGACTTTCTCCTAACCTATTACTTGATCTGTTCAAAATGGGGATACCTGCCCTGTCTACTCAAAGGGTTGTTGTTAAGCTCAAAACTGAGATAACTCATAAGAAAATACATTATAAACTGTAAGAAGCTGTACCAACGCAAATTACTATTATTAAGGTAAGGTAGCTTCATGAGGATAAAATAATACTGCATAAAGACCTTTTGATCTTAGAATCAGAAAAAGTTTAGAATTGGTAAGGGATCTTGAAAGTTTTCTGTTCCAAATATACAAATATACTCATATCATATGCTTAAGTTCTTTCTATCCCATTCTCACCTATATTTGAACACTATCAGGACAAGAAAGAAGTATCTCACCAGGCAGCTTACTATACTAACTCAGAAAAAGCACTGGCTGCTCGATAATGCTCTTCTTCATACAGTAACTTTCCTCAAATGCAAATTTCCTTTAAGAGGATTACTAATACATGATGACTAACTTGCCTGTACTCTATCTTCAAAGTCACAGAAGTAAATCTACAGCTATGACTATAAACTACCCCAAGTCTGTTCTTTCCTAGATAACTCGAGGTCCTTCAAACACTCCTTTTAGAAGATGAGACCACTTTCTTCTCTGAGCATGCATCCAATTCATCTGAAAGGGTAGTAAAGAGAATTGTGTGCAATTAACATTGCAACCTTGATATGACCAATGCAGAGTAAAGTAAAGGGCATATCACCTCCCTTGCCCTACATAATAAACTTATATTAATGCAGTTCACATATGCATTATTTTTGGAAGGTCCACAACACATTGCTCGGTCATATTATTTTTTTCCCTGTTTTCTGTCTGTTACTTCCTTGTTTTCTTCACTTACACTGCAACTAAGCCTTCTATCCTCTATTCCGTACTTAGTCTCATGAATAAAGCCTTACTTTAAATTTTTGATTCATCTTTTTCCAGTTCTGATTCATTGCTACAACCTCTACAGATTAGATTCCAAATCTGCCAATCAGCTACTTCACTATTTTCAGCTTCATGTAATCCATAAATTGTACAACGTATTTTCTTTTCTGAACTTTTCACCCAGCTAATTAATAGCGATATACTAACAAAACAATCTAAGAAAAAAATTAAGTGAAACATCTAAAGGTATTTTATGCTCTACTTTTTGCAAAAACAACTACTTCCTTTCTGAGTTTACCAAAGATTTAAAATTTTGAACAATTTAATTTTTAAAGCAGGAAAATATAAAAGCTAATGTTATCCTACATACCAGTGAAGCTTTACCAAAACCGACCCAAAAAAGCACCTTTATTTCAACAAACCTTTTGTATCACTTTGCCAAAACAAGGATTCAAATGCTATCTAAATAGAAATGAGTATAAAGTTACCTAGGCAGCTAAGAATTTTCACTTTTGAAAAAGGACTCTCGGCTTCACTAGAGATTAGGTTACATGGACCACCAGTCTGACTCAATATTGTAATACTTATAGTTCCAAAAGTTCAAGGAATAATACCAATTAAACAAGAAAATTTATTTCTCTAATTTTAAGAAACAAATAGAAAAAAACATGTGGTCTGAATCTGGCTAGTACCAGGTTTAAACCCCAGTTCTGTCACTTACTACTGTAGTTACCTGACCTTGGGTAAGTTACTTAACATTTTGAGCCTCAGTTTCTTCATTTGTAAGATGCATATAATATCTACTTCACAGGGATGCTGTAATTAAAAGGACCCACCAAGGGACAGTAGATGCTCAGTAAATGCTACCTCCTGTCCCCTCTTTGGCCTCAATTGACTGTGTAACATTTACATTTCTACAGTTAGCTTCCAAAGTGTAATGCAATAAAGAAGTACAAGAGAGTGTTGAGATACCTGTTTCACCACTTACTACAGCCAATTTCCTGTCAAGCAGGGTAGAAGAGATCATTCATATGTGTGATATATTTTTATACAATGTGGCTATAGAGTACAAATGCAAAAGAATAGTTTAAACGTGAGGCAAATGTATTTATCCTCTCTCATCCCACCATAATGCCTTCCAGCCAAAAAATCGCAGATCTTGGCAGACTGTACATATGCAAATATTATGTGAAATACTAGAAAAGGTTAGGAAATGCTAATCAAGCTTTACTCTGGTAGTCTGAAATGTGTAAAAGTCAAAAATTAGAATAACGTACAATATGGGCCTTATCAGAACAAATCAGAAAAAGGAGACTGTTAGCTTGAGTTTCAGCAGGTATTGTTTTCAACATTAACTTCTAATGTTGTGGTATAAAATTATCACTTAAGATAATTTTCCTGCTCTTAAGGCAATAAACAATTCAAGTCAGTAATTCTGAACGAACGTTTCAGGACTTCTAGAATATCCCAAAGTATTTTAAGGAAAATTTTGAAGTGTTAAAAATAAGAGTATTTTTCTAATTAAAAAAAATTTATTTTAAGCAACCCTATTAAACAGATTGTTTTGCTGTAATGGCATGTTACAACCACACACATTTCCAGGCCGTTTGGCTGTTTGATACCTCTGAAAAAATGCACTGAGTCCAGCAGGAGATCATCTTGTATAAGTACACTAGGACTAAAAAAATGATCTGTGATTCAAAAATGCTACCTTGAACTTAGTAGGACATATCATCTACTGACATCCTACTACCTGGAAATGAAATGTATATATGAACACTGGGAGAAAAGAATTCCTCACAGAAAACAGCCTAAAGTAACAGGAAGGGAGGAGGAAAAGAATGGGGCCAGAGCCCTAGTGTACTAATTTGGAGACCCAGGTTGTAGATATGAGCAAGAATCATGCCTTTTTTTTTTTCTTTACTGTCCTCAAGTTTCCACAAGTGTATCTGCCTTCCAAACTCCCTGATATCAGCAGTGGTTTTCCTGTCCAAAGTGTATGCCATAGGACTTCCGTGAAGGTGCTGAGGATGAGGCATGAGAAACCTCTCTAAAACTTCAGTTAAGATACCATCAAATTGTTCAGAATCCAAAGAATCTTCTATGCAATCACATTGAAACAATAAGAAACAAGCATTTTATATTCTTAATAAGGAATGTATATAATCCTTACCAATGTGACAGGATTAAGAATCAGCTCCTCATTTATCCTAAGGAAATATCAGAGATGTGCATAAAGACTTATGTACAGTGATATTCATCATACTCATTATACTGAAAAATAGAAAACAATCTAAATGACCAACAGGGGACTGGTTAAATAAATCATAATACATCTATTCATATGTAGGAATACTATGCAATGGTTAAAATCAGGGCCTCAAAGAAAAATTAATGATGCAAAAATATGATTGCAATATATTAAGTTAAAAAGGATACAAAACTAAATAGTATGATCCCAATTTTGCATACCCCCCTCCCAACATGTGTGCATGTAACTGGCAAAACATATATAAAATCTTATCAGTAGTTACCTGGGTCATAGGATTTTCTTCTTTGTACTGTATTTTCAAAATTATATGCATTTATTATATATTTTTTATAAAGAGAAAAACAATCAATGTAACTAGAAAAATCCATTTATTTCTAGTTAAGGTGCCCTTACATGTGCTTTGCTATTCCTCTAGCAACTAAAGGTCTGCTAGTACTCAAGACTATTCTATTTTCTAGACTAGGGTAGGAATGACCACTGGTTATATTTACATTATTAAGTTTTAGAGGAAACTTTCAGAAGCTTTTTTTTTTTTCCTCTCTGATGGTTTCCTGTGGTTGTGGCCTCAGAAAATAGATACGGTTTTAGGCCTGAATCCATCTCATTTTTTTGGAGTGTACCCCTAAGGGGAATTCTGCTTATGAAACAAGAGTATGTTGAGATAAGAATAAAGAAACGAAAACACGGTAGCCAAAATTAAATCTGCATTGTGAATAGCAAGTATTGGAACTGACACTGCAGAAAACAGAATCCATGCCAAGGAGGACAAACTTGAGTAAATGAAAAAAAAATGAAAGAAAAGATTAAAAAACGATGGAGGACAGACGTAGAAATAATCTATGAATAACAGATGCTCCTAAAGAAAAAAACCCAGCAGTTTAATCAATCAAAAGTATAAGAAAACTTTCCAGTTCCGGAAAAAAATACCTGAGACTGGAGACTGAGAAGGTTCAACAGAGATCATCAACACCAAGACATGTCCTGGCAAATGTTTTTAAATTTCAAGGATAAAGATATAATCCTACAAGCATACAAGCAGAAAAAAATAGGTTATTTTCAAAGAAACTAAAATCAGATTGACCTCAGATTTCTCCTCTGCAACAATAAAATGCCAGAAGACAATGAAGTAATGACTTACAGAGAGTTAAAAGGGAAAAGTTATGATCTAAGAATTTTATACCTTGTTCTACTTGTTCATATACAAAGATCACAGGAAATTCTTCTTAGTTCTGCAGTCTTATAAAATTTCACCATCCTGGTAGTACCTTTTTCATAAACTGTTCAAAGGTATGTCTTAGACCATTGAAAGAGAAACAAAATAAGAACTCAAGAATACTGAGGTAGGAAAGAATTGGTGAAGTATATTGATACCAACTTAATATCTAGAAATAACTGAATAAAATAATTAACCCCAATAAAGGAGAAAGGGTCAATAATGAAGAATAAATAACTGATATAAGTATATAAACAATATAAACCTTTAGAAAGTTAAAGGTAAGATTTGTAACCTCAGGATAAATTAATGTGGACTCAAATTAAAAGAGGTAGTGGAAGAAGGGAGAAACTAAGATTCTAAATTCTCTGTCTTTCCTAAAAAGATATTTTAAAACCACTACTTTTAGTAACTACCAAATAAATATAAATTTTGGCATGCTTTGAAAAAGCATACAACAACCGAGAATTATACTTATTCATTGCAGTCCAAATCAGTGGAGAATATAATAACTGGCAAAGACTGTGAATAGTACTTTATGCAGGCATCACATTCAACCCTAAGCACGGAGGTAGGTATAATTACCCCTATTTTACAGATGAGGAAACCAAGGCTCAGCAAAGTTAATTTATGAACGGCAGAAGCAAGGTTCAAAGCCAAGTCTTTCTAGCTCCATAATTCTTTCTTCAATATTTCATAACCTCTTCAAACAAACAAATCCATAAGGCCGAAGAAAAAAAACAAACCATAAGGAAAAGAATAAAAAACTTAAAATAGGATGACAGAAATAATTCCAAAAGTAATAATGTAAGAAATGTAAAGTATCTAATTAAAGCAAAGTGTCTTACTGGATATTGGATGCTATTACAGAATTATTGATGTTTTTATGAGTGATGATGGTATGTTTGATGTTTATAAAAGTCTTTATCTTTTAAGAAATATAAACGTAAATATTTATGTCTGAATTGATGTATCTAGGAGTAGCTTCAAAATAATCCACTGGAGCCAGGGAGGGGAAGAGAGAAAGTAGTGTGTATGATGGGGAGTACAGATGAAACAAGACTGGCCATGAGATAATCTTTGAGGCTGGGCTATGGAAATATGGTGGTTCATTATACTATTCTCTCTACTCTGGTATGTGTTTGAAATGCTTGATAATAAAAATTTTAATAGTCTTAGGTTATATTTTTAAGAAGCTTAAAAAATCCACACCAGTATTTACCGCTTTAAAGAGAAAGCCAAGCAAAAACAGATAAGCATAGAAAAGCATAAAGAAAAAGAAGAAAGCAAGTGTATGTATTATTAAGGCCAAAAATAAAATGTGAAGCAAAAACCTTAAGCTGATTAAATAAAAAGGTGATTTGATTTGGACTAAAAATATAATTAGTACTTAATACATACAGTAATAATAATTGTTATCATTTACTGAGCAATTACTGCACACCAGGCAAGTACATCTTTGATGCTTCTAAGAACTCTGTGAGGCGTTATCACTAATTTACAAATGAGGACATTAAGCTAAGATGGGTATGTCAATCTTTTAAAGCGCTGTATCCTCAGCCCCTAGCAAAATGCCTGGCTGGCATACAGTAAGTGCTCAATAAATATTTGTTGAATAAATGAAAAAGTCTAATATCCTGCCTAAAGCAAATAAGTAGAGCTTAAATTCAAACCTAACTCTGATTCTAAAACCCCTACTCTTAATCACATTTAAATCTTTTCATAATATTTCATAGTAAGAGTGAAGATGTTTATTTCCTTCTGTGTATGTTTCTGTTTGTCAGATTTTCTATAATCAGCCTGTGTAACTTTTTTCAGACGAGTCATTAAAAATAATAAATGCAAAATAGTACTGAACACTTAATCACCGACTAACCTAACCACAAAACACAAAAGGAGATGTTCTGGGGACTATAACATGAAATAAATGGACACAGGTGGAAGGGGAAATTTTAGCACACTAACATCAACTAGCATAATGAATAAAACAGGACAAAGCATTTGATGTAACTTACATTAGAATAGGTAGATATTGAATTTTATAATGTAAAAAGAATATGGGTTCAAGTTATCTATGAAAAGTTATAAAAGACTGACCATGTTCTAGGCCATGAAGTAAGTCCAAAATTCTTAAAAGCAGGAACTCTACAGATATTTTCTGATTATGACAAAAAACTGAATAAGGAAATAAAGCACTCATTCAGAAATCAATATTATTCTAAATAACTACTGGCTCAAGGAAATAAATAATAACAGCTATCATTTATGCAATGCTTATTTTGTTCAAAGTACAGTGTTGGCTATGTTGCATATATTCTCTCATTTAATCCCAATTAATCATTAATCAACTATGAGGGATGTTATTATATAGAGAAGAAAAAACTTAGGTTGAGAATTAGTAACTTGTCCAAGATCACAGGGGTATTAAGTTTGCGGATAAGACAACTGAACCCAAGTCTGAATCCAAAGCTCACACTACTACACAGAAATGATGTCATATTACTGTTAGAATTCAAGTATAGGCATCTAGCTGTGCTCATTTTTCTCTATTTATAAAATAAAATTTTGTAATAAAAAGTGGAGAAAACTACAACTCTTAACACATGTTCTGAAAATGTCCGTTTGTTAAATACACTACACTAAGAAGGTAATGGTTCGTTTTTCTAACGTATCATTGATCCGACGTAATATTTAAAATTGCATAATCTCCTAAAAGAGACTCCTTTGAATATATTCATATTCTCGAGAGGGCAATTAAAAAGGAAGAAACCATAAAATCAGATAAGGTAGGGAATATAAGGTAAACATGACTGTCACTAAATTTATTTCTAAAAAGTCACTATTTTCTGGTACTTATCTGCAATCCATAGAGTTCAATGGAATCTTAGCCAGCATGGATTTGAATCCACCACTAACTGTGGGCAAGCCCTTAAAGCCTCTCTGATTTGTGATTTCTTCATGTATAAAATATGTGGATATCTAAGGGCTTTTCCAGCTTGAAAATGTTATAATCCTGTGACTTTAAGGATTAAAAGTATTTAAAATTTTGTGGGGTTTTTACACCTGAGGAAATTACTAATTCTGTATTTAAAGCTGTTTTGTACGTTATTTCTAACTGTAATTCCTTCTTTCTTTTCTGCATCTAAAATACAGTTTTATCTATATCCTTCATTGGTACCTTTGTATCCAAGTGTAAACAAGGATCATACCAAAGAATGGATTGTAACAAATGCTGTCACCTGAAAGAGAAGTACTAACAAAGAGAAAATAAATGAAACATTGTTTTTCTGTGCAGATTAAGGAACCTAAAGCAATTTTATAATTTCCACAATCCAATCTTACCAGTCTTATTTTACTAGTAAAGTGTCAACTTATTTTTTAAGCTACTCTGTGTACGCCCACTGCTATTTATGCCTTCCTAACACCTTCAAACTCCACCTCTTAGTACCACATGGAGTTGGCAGTGTTTCCCAAACCTGTGTGATGATCAGAATCACCTAAGATTCCTGTTAATAATACACTACCTGGCCTTACCTCAAACTGAAACTGAATCAGAAGTTCCAGAAGCCCCGTGGCTCAGTATTTCATTTTTTAAACAGGCACCTTAGATGACTCCTGTGATTAGGTTAAGTCTGGGAAATCACAGTGTAGAGAAAAGATCATGGGCTTTGGAGCCTGACATACCAAGTTTCAGAACCTGGCTTTGTCCTTTATTATAGGTGTGACTTTGGGCAAGCTACTTAACATGAGTCTCAGTTTTCTAATCTACAAGATTTGAATACCAGTTATGCCGGAGGTTGTAATAAAGTTTAGTACGCTTAGCCATGCTGGGTGCCCAGTAAGTGTTAGCTTCTCTTTCCTCCTGCTCATCTTGCCAGAGGAATTGACAAATGCAAATACTTGAGGGTATTCTGGTGAGTCCCTTACCCTAATGGGTCCACTTCCATTTCTAGGGCTAAAAGTCTGAGTACTAGATAATTCATTAATGCATTACTTGGTTTGGCTAATTTAAGTCTTAGGAAAAAGTCTAATAATTTCTTCTGGTTTCCAGAGGCTTAGTGAAGTCCTTCTATCTAAAACAGATACACCATGATGCCGAGCCGAGCTTCAAAGCCCAAGCTTTATTTGTTATGTGACTGTGGCAAAATTACCTGAACCTGTTTCCTCATCGGCAAAACAAGTGGTGCTTAAATGTTTGATGAACTGAACCCAACATGTGTTACTGATAACATAACTGTTAACTAAAAGTCACTTTAATTAAACTTACACACAATCTTACAAACATTCTTATGAACAAAACGACAGCAATAATAGCTTGCCACTAAGTGAAACAAGACAGAATAGGACTTGCTCAAATACACAAAAAAGAGCTTAACAGCCAAGCAATATCAACTGTACCTTAACACAAAGTGTATTAGACAAGTTTGGAACTGAACTTACTTAGGAAAAAACAATCCAAACTACTCACTCATTAAATATATATACATATATATATATTTAAAAGTACCATAGGTATAAACACAACCAGGCAGCAAGGTTTATTTTTGGAAAAATGAGAAATATAGTTTATAATTACAGCTCCATAATGAATTCTAGCTGTATATGTATTAAGCATAAACACTATTAATAAGAGGACTCTACTAAAAATTGTTAGTATTAACTGTCCAGATAAGCTACAAAATAAAAGAAACCTAAAGAAATAAGAAAAAAACTAAAAATCTGGGAACATTCATTCAAGACAGAGGAAAAATTTTTAAAAAAATAAACAAGAAAATAACAAACCTCAAATCCTACTGAAAGTAATTTAAAGAACCATAGCTTTTCTCAACTTATTTATTCTTTAATACAACTATTTTCTTTCATTTAGTTCCTGCCCTTTGCTTATGTTTATTTCCAGACATTTAATATTTTTACTGCTATTTTGAATGAGCTCTTTTTTCCCATTATCATTTCTAACAAGGAAAACTATTTATTAATTTTTAAATATATATTCTGTTTAATACCACCTTATTAGACCATCATTAGTTTTCACAAAGCTTTTTAGTGGTCTCCATAGATTACCTAAGAAGATGATTATATCATCTATGAATAGTTATCTTTTATCCTTCTTTTGAATACCTTTTGATTTTCTTGTCTAACTTCATTAGCAAACTCTTGTAGAATGTGAAACAGAGGTGAAAACAGCAGGCACAATTTTAATGAGATTGCCCATAATATGTCTCCATCAAGCATGATGCTGGCTACTGGTCTGAGACTATTTTTTAATAATGTTAAGGACACACCCTCTTATTCCTATTTTACTGTTTTTTTTTTGCGGTACGCGGGCCTCTCACTGTTGTGGCCTCTCCCACTGCGGAGCACAGGCTCCGGACGCGCAGGCTCAGCGGCCATGGCTCAGGGGCCCAGCCGCTCCGCGGCATGTGGGATCTTCCCGGACCGGGGCACGAACCCATGTCCCCTGCATCGGCAGGCAGACTCTCAACCACCGCGCCACCAGAGAAGCCCTATTTTACTGTTTTTAATTGAGAATAGACACTGAATTTTATCTAATGCTTTCTCAACTTTTTTCCTAACTTTTAAATTAGAAATGATTATATATTCACAGGAAATTGCAAAAATAATAGAGAGGTCCCATATACCTTTAACCCAGTGGTTACATCTTACACAACTTCCTGTCAAGACCAGGAAAATTATACTGGTACAATGCCCAGACATTACTCAGATATCACTGGTTTTACAGGTTCTCGCGTGTGTGTGCTCATTATTACACATTTTATCACATGTATAGGCACCTGTATCTACCACCAGAGTAAAGATACCAGTTCTTCGCCATCAGGATCCTGCGTGTTGCCCCTTTACATCCACCTCTCTCCCACCCTTCTTCCTAACCCTGGCAACCACTAATCTAGTCTCCAATTTTGTCATTTCAAGAATGTTATATAAATGGAATCATATGGTATGTAACTTTTTTCCACTCAGCACGAATTCCCTGAAGATTCGTCCAAGTTGTTGTATCAATAATTCATTCCTTTTAGTTTAGTAGTATTCCAGTATTCCATGGTGTGAACACACCACAGCTTGTTTAACTATTCACCCATTGAAGGACATTTGGTGTCTAACTTTTGGATATTACAAATAAAGCTGCTATGAACATTTGTGAACAGACTTCTATGTGGACATACATTTTCATTTCTCTGGGATAAATGCCCAGGAGTGCAACTGCTGGGTTATATAATAAGTGTATGTTTAGTTTTTAAAGAGATGACCAAACTATTTTCCAGAAAGGCTGTATAATTTCACTTTCCCATCAGCAATGTATGAAAGATCCAGTTTGTCCATATCCTCACCAACACTAGGTACTGTCACTATTTTTCATTTTGGGTATCCTAAAAGGTATGTAGAGATATCTCTTTGTGGTTTTAATTTTCATTTCTCTGATAGCTAACCATGTTGACGTCTTCTCATATGCTTATGTGCTATCCATATATCCCCTTTGATGAAATGTCTGTTTATCTCTTTTGTCCAATTTCTAACTGGACTATTTGCCTTTGTTACTGTTAAGTTTTGAGAGTTCTTTATATATATTCTAGATACAAGTCCTGTCTCAGATACAGGTGTGCAAATACTTTCACCCAATCTGTGGCTTGTCTTTTCATCCCCTTAACAGGATCTTTTTCACAGAGCGAACATTTTGAATTTTGATCAAGTCCAATTTATTATTTTTTTCTTTTATGGATTGTGCTTTTGGTGTCTGGTCTATGAACCCTTCACTTAGCCCACAGGCCCAAAGATTTTCTCTTATATCTAAGTTCTAAATGTTTTAGAGTTTCCACGATCCATTTTGGATTAATTTTTGTATAAGGTGTGAGGTTTAGGTTGAGGTTCACTGTTTTACCTATGGGTGTGTAATTGCTCCAAGCACCACTGTTGTAAATGCTATCTATTTTTCCTTCATTGAATTGCATTTGCATCTTTGAAAAAAATCAGTTGGCCGTACTTGTTTGGGTCTATTTCTGGGCTCTCCATTCTGTTCCACTGATCTATGTATTTATCCCTTCACCAATACCACAGGATTTTGATTACTGAAACTATTTAGTAAGTCTAAAAGTTGGGTAAAGTGATTCCTCCCACTTTATTTTTATCCTGTTTTGGATATTTTAGTTCCTCTACCGTTGCATATAACTTTTAGAATACGGTTGTGTTAAACCTATAGAAGAATTTGGGGAGAACTGGCATCTTTACTATGTTGTGTCTTCTAATGTATGAACATGGTAGACCTCTCCATTTATTTAGACCTTTGATTTCATTTAACGTTTTTTAGATTTCAGCACACAAGCCCTATACATGTTTTGTTAGATTTATACCTGAGAAATTTTTTAAGCAATTACAAATGGAACTATGTTTTTCCTTTTGGTTTCCACACATTCATTGCTAGTATATAGAAACACTATTTTTGTATGCTGATCTTGTATCTTACAACTTTGCTGAACTCACTTATCAGTTCTAGATTTACGTAGATTCCTTGGGATTTCCATTGGAGACCTCATGTCACTTGCAAATAGAGACATTTTTATTTCTTCCTTTCCAATCTGTATGTCTTTAATCATGTGTTTTGCACATTATTAATATTTTTATTCAACTTTAATATGGTGGACTACATCAATTGATTTTTTGAATACTGAACCAGTCTTACACCCCTGGAATACAACCCACTTGGTCATGCTGTATACTTCTTTTTATATGTTGCTGGATTTGTTTTGCTAATATTTTGTTGAGCATTCTGTGTCTATATTCTTAAGGGATACTGATGTGGAGTTTTCTTTTCTGTACTGTCTTTAGGTTTTGGTATCAGGGTGATACTGGCCTCAAAAAATGAGTAGTGATATGCTTCCTCTTCTATTTTCTGGAAGAGAATGTGTAGAATTCATGTTATTCTTGATGTTCCAGATCCTTCTTTTATCATTTCCTTTCTGCTTGAAGAACGACCTGTAGTCATTCCTTCACGGTCTGTTACAGACACATTCTCTTAGCTTCCCTTCACCAGAGACTGCTTTGATTGCACCTTCACGCTAGAAGGATATTTTCACTGGGTATAGAATTCTGGGTTGCAGACCTTTTCTTTCAGCACTTAAAAGACAGTGTGCCATTTCCCTCTGGCTTCGATGGTTTTTAATGTGGGATCTACTGTCATTTGAATTATTATTCCCCTATAGGTAATAGTTCAGCTCTAATTGCTTTTAAGATTTTTTGTCTTTTACTTTGATTTAGAAACAAATTTTAACTGTGGTAAAATACACCTAGCATGAAATTTACTGTCTTAACTGTTTTTTAGTATGAAGTTCAGTATGTTAAGTATATTCACATTGGGTTTCCCTGGTGGCGCAGTGGTTGAGAGTCCGCCTGCTGATGCAGGGGACGCGGGTTCGTGCCCTGGTCCAGGAAGATCCCGCATGCCGCGGAGCGGCTGGGCCCGTGAACCATGGCCTCTGAGCCTTCGCGTCCGGAGCCTGCGCGTCCGGAGCCTGTGCTCCGCAACGGGAGAGGCCACAACAGTGAGAGGGCCGCATACAGAAAAAAAAAAAAAAGCATATTCACATTCTTGTGCAACCAATCTCCAGAATTTTTCATCTTGCAAAATTGAAATTCTATACCCATTAAACAATTTCACATTTCCGAAGGTTTGATTTTGATGTGCCTAGGTGTGGATTACTTTAGTTTACCTTATTTGGAGTTCAATCAGCTTCTTGAATCTGTAGGCTTACATCTTTTGCCAAACTGGGGAAATTTCAGGCACTATTTCTTCAAGTCCACCTTTTTTCTCTGCTTCTGAAACTGTGGTGACATGAATATTAAATCTTCTGTTAATGTTCCCAGGCCCCTGAGACACTCCATTTATTTTTCAGTTTATTTTTACTCTGCTATTCAGATTGAGTAATTTCTATTGCTCTATCTTCAATTTTATTGACTCTTTCCAGTCACCTCCATTTTTTTTTTTTTTTTTTTTTTTTTGGCTGCACCACATGTGGGATCTTAGTTCCCTGACCAGGGATCGAACTCGCACCCCCTGCAGTGGAAGCACAGAGTCTTAACCACTGGACTGCCAGGGAAGTCCCTCCATTCTTCTATTGAGCCCATGTAGTAAGTTTATTTCAGTTATTGCATTTTTCGGTTCTAAAGTGTCCATTTTCTACTTTATTTCTTTTCTGAGACTAATTTTTCATTTGTTTCAAATGTGTTTGTGGTTGCTCACTGAAGTATTTTTATGATGGCTGTTTTAAAATCCTTGTCAGACAATTCCAATATATGAAGCATCTCCGTGCTGGT
This sequence comes from Stenella coeruleoalba, assembly GCF_951394435.1. Taxonomy (NCBI): domain Eukaryota; kingdom Metazoa; phylum Chordata; class Mammalia; order Artiodactyla; family Delphinidae; genus Stenella; species Stenella coeruleoalba. The sequence continues at coordinate 16,248,557 of NC_137152.1, forward strand.
ATCTGGTGCCTTTTTTCTCATTCATGATGCAATCTTCTTGGGTCTTAGTGTAAGTGAACTTCAGCTGTATAATGGACATTTTGGAGATTTTAAGACTCTGGATCCTATTTAATCTTTTTTAGCAGGCAGTCTACCAGTTGAGGTGTAGTGTGAGGGCAGGGTGAGTGTGTATGTTCAGCTTCCTGCTGGGCTCCGCCAACACCACCCTGGCAAGAGTGGAGCAATGACTCACATTGCTTTTTTGCAGATGGGTGGGATGGAAGTTCAGCTTCACTCTTGTTCCCAGTGAAAGTGGGGCACCAACCCATACCACCTCATTGCCTCTGAGCAGGGGTGCAAGCTCAGCTCCCTGACAGACCCTACTGACAATAGGAAGAGGGGAAGTGGAGGGCTGACTCACACTGCTTCATTGCTGCAGGGTAGAGTGGAGTTCAGCAGAGTTCAGCGGAGTTCAAGGTAGACTTCAGCTCCCTGAAAGGCCCAGCTGACAACAGGAGAGGGGAGAGGGAGAAGTGGGGTGCCAATCAGCCCTGCCATCTACCACTCTGTTCCACCTTGTAGATGCCAGATGGAGGTGGCATCTGGGCCCTACTGCATCAGCGGAGGGGGGAAGCAGCGTTGACCAGGCCACCTCCAACCATCTTGTTCTGCCTTGTTGATGCTGGGTGAGGGTGGACCTCACTGACACAGGGCGGGGGGAGGCTTAGTGGGGACTAGTCCTACCTCACACCACCTTGTTATGCCTCATTGCTTCCAGGTTGGAGTGGAGGCTCAACTGGCTGCTGGACCCCACTGACACTACCCTAGTGAGAACACCACCTCCTTCTGTAGGGAGTGGGACAGGCGTGGTGGTGAGGGAATATCAGGTCCCTGCACAACCTGCCAAAGCCACCGAGCAGGGGGAATCAAAGTGCTGTTTGTTTTTGCTAGGCAGCGAAGGGGAGAAGGGGCGATTAGGTCCCTGATCTGCCCAGCCACAAGCACTGCCACTTGCTTCTTAGAAGCAGGGTGGGGTTTTTCTGTTGGTGTTTGGCTACAGTAGGGTGGGTATTGTCAAAAAGGTTTACTGTTGTTAGCCCACCCTTTCTTTAGTCATCTGGCTAAAGAGAACAGGCTTTTCTTGGAACCCTTTTTGTCTGCGCCTGTTGGTGGTTCCAGGTTGGAGGCTTTTAAAACACCCTGTCCAGGATATATGGGAGGCAATAAGAACACCCAGGGAACTCACTACTTGTGTCATTCCTTTAATCCCAAAGTCTGTAGGCAGTCTGCTTTCTAATTTCCACCTTTCAGAGTGTTCCTGTACTTGTTTGCTGTGATGTCTTATGTGTTTTAGTTGTAAAGGAAGACCTAGGAGGAAAAGGACTCCTCCACCTTGGCAGAACCAGAAGTCTCCACCAAGTGATTAATTTTTATGTTGAAAATAACATTTTCTGTGTGTGTGTGTGTGTGTGTGTGTGTGTGTGTGTGTGTGTGTGTGTGTGTGTTAAAAGAAACTTTACTGGGTGTTTGGGGTAATGACATTTATTTTCTAGGTTTCCACATTATGGTTAAAAATGCACTATGGAAAACTGCTATATAACATCATAGATCAGAACTTTCCCCTAAAGTTCCGATTATGTTTATATCATTCCTGGCTAATTTAGCTTGCTTCATGTTATTCAACTGCCAGTCCACCTCAGTACTTTCACACTATAATATTCCAAAGGAAAGAATTCTATCTCATTCATTATCACCTAGTACTATACCACACAAATTCAGAACAGCCAGGGGGAAAAGATCCCTTTAAAACTCATTTTGAGCTCCTCTTTTTAATAATCCAAGGCAAATCTTATTTTTAACTTGCCTGTGACATTTCTCTCTTTAAGTAACCCCCCTTACTGCTATCAACATCCATTGTGATAGTTATTTTTCTTGAATTATACCAAGAGCCAGGAGGAACTTGAAGGAAAGAAGGCCAACAGGGGTTTTGCTTTGCATTTTCACTACTTTAAATGAAACATCTGTATATCTCACTTTAAGAGATGGATCCTTGAAAATTCATTTATTTGTTGACTTATATTTAATTTCAGAGATTCTAGACTTTTTGTTTTGACTGACCTTCAATTAATTCCTGTACTCTTGCTTTAAATAAGAAACTATAGAATAGTATAACAAGACTGAGGAGACTGTAAGGAAAAATATCACTGCCTCAATTTTTGCTTTCTTTGTATAATTTGTTTTATAATTAATCTTTTAACTCTTTGTTGTGTTCCTCTAGAAACTCTGTTCTGGCTGGGAGAAGGTGTGGCCCAGGTGAAGCAGGGCTCTATTCACCCAACTGGAAAGCCATTGTTCTAGAAAAAGCTTTTTATTTATCACATCTAAAAATAAAGGAAATCTTTTAGAAGTGCAAACTGAAACTAAGTTTTCTGAGAACTATGTATATAACATGACACAGATAAGGATCTTCTATATCAGCATTAGAGCGAAACTCCATTTAAGTCCCTAAATCAGCAGCAAAATAAGCACGAGAACTATGGATACAAGTAGACAATAAGCACATGAAAACATCCTTCACATTCCCAGTCATTAGAGAAATGTAAATCAAAACCACAATGAGATACCACTTTCAAACACACTAGGGTGGTTATAATGAAAAAAACAATAACAAGTGTTGGTGAGGATGTGGAGAAACTGAAACCCTCGTGCATTGCTGGTGCGAATGTAAAATGATACAAACAAGTTGGAAAACTATTTGGCAGGTCCTCAAAATATTAAATATAGACTTACCATATGACACAGCAATTCCACTCCTAGGCAAACACCCAAGAGAACTGAAAACATGTTCACATAAAAGCTTGTATACAAATGTTCATAGCAGCATTATTTATAATACCCCCAAAATGGAAACAATCCAAATGTCCACCAACAGATACACTGATAAACAAAACTGCTATAACCACACAATAGATTACTCAGCCATAAAAATGAAGTATTGACACATGCTACAACACTGATGAACCCTGAAAACATTATGTTAAGTGCATGATGTCGACACAAAGGCCACATATCATATGATTCCATTAACATGAAATGTCCAGAATAGGCTAATCTACAGAGACAGAAATTAGATTATTAGTTGCCAGGGGCTGGGGGAAGGAGGGAATAGGGAGTGACTGCTAATGAGTGTGGGATTTTGGAGGTCCTGAAAATCTTCTGGCACTAGATAGTGGTGATGGTTGCACAACTTTGTGAATATACTAAAGACCACTGAATTGTATACTTTACAAGGGTACAATTTTGTGGTATATAAATCATATCTCAATTTTTAAAAAGATTAACTAGGGCTATTTAACCTAAGAATTAAAAAACCCAAAGGGGGGGAAAAGTCACCAATGATCAACGTTTCTTTAAATTTCCTTTTCTTTTACTGTACCAAGATAATTGGCAACTTTTTCAGGTTGTGCCACATCCTGTTTTCTGGCACTCTGAGGGAAAGTCAAATACATTTTTCTGAAAAGAAGATGCAAATATAAAGAGGTAATGATTTAATAAGCTGCAATTAAAAAACAGAGCACAGTTACTCAAGCACACACCTAGGGGCTTCTGTATGGAGAGGTGTTAAGTTACATCTGGACAAACCCCCTTTTTCAAGTACAGTAGTTTTTGTTTCAAACTCTCACTTGTAAGATAGTTGTTTAGAAATCTCAAAAAAATTTCCCATACGATGTCACATACGATGCTGTTTCTCAGGCCAGCTCACAAAAGCTTATTTTACCCATGCTGTATTTGGAGAGTAATATCAATTTTGCTTTTCTAAGTCTCCCTGTACGTTCCCATGAAAACATCTGCTCAATACAAACCACCTGGACCCTTTTGCCCTTAGGAGGAGATGTCATCTAGACCGAGTCACTCACCTCTACGCTGTTTTCAACCAAAGCAGGGCAGTCTAGTGGAAAATCAGTGGGATTGCAATCTGCGAGACCTGGTGTTTGAATCCTGCCTCCTCCACTTAATAGCTGTGCAACCATGAACAAGTTACTTAACCTCTCTAGGCTTCAGTTTCCTCACCTGTAAGTTGAGGTTAATTACATCTACCTTATTCAAGTTGATATACACAAAGCGTCTAGTCAGAGAGGGCATTCAGTATATGTTAATCTCCAAGATGAACCAATCTACTTTCCCAGTATTAATTAGCATAGTATAGTGAACAAAATGCACCAATTCTGATAGCTAAATTTCCCCAATGCTTCGATGTTATGACTTGAATGAGAAATGTCACTGTAAAGTTAGTAAAGTTGTAGAAAGTGCAGAATGGTTATTTGAGGGGCATGTACCACTTAGGAGGGCTTATCAAAATCTTCAGGGTAGAAGAGAGACAAGACGAAGCTGATTAAACATAATTTGAAACAGCATATTAAATATATTTTTCATTTAGAAAAAGCTTTAGCCTATTAATTTCAAACTACAAGTAAGAAAAGGTAGAGTTGAAAAACACTGGTGTAGAAAAAAGGGTTCAGTTTGTGCTAATTCTATAATCTAGAACTGTGCTGTTCAATGTGGTAGCCAATAGCCACAGATGACTATTAAAATTTAAATTAATTAAAGTTAACTTAAAAATTCAGTTTCTCAGCCATACTGGCCACATTTCAAGTGCTCAGTAGCCACACATGTGGCTGGCTAGTGGCTACTGAATGGTACCCATCTAGAAGCTGGGGTTTTTTTTAAGTGCATCTTTCCTATTATTTTATATTCTTTTCAGGTAGACTCCTCTGCTCCTAAATGTGAAAAAGTGAAATAACATCCTGGGTAACTGAGGTTTTTAGTAGAGATTCTACAAGATTTCTGGAGTGAAGATTTCTCCCAAAACATTGCACTTGAGGTGCACTTCAATCTATTAATGTCAAAATGAACTTTTGTTTCAGGCTATCATTTGCCATCTGCTTCTAACACATATCAAATGGCTGAACCAAGTTTCCTATAACAAGTTTTGTGGGCCAAAGGATTAGACGCAAGCTCACAGAAATCTAGATGACCAGGTCAGACATGAAGATGAGATCATCATCATATGTAAGATTATAAAAATCAATTAACATGGTGGATAAAACAATTAATTTTTAAGGTATGTAAGAAACCATGGATAGAGTATTAGTTAAGATGGGAAAATCTGATTTAAGTTATGCTACTGCTGTAATTCTATTTATACTAATAGAGGGGAAGACTGATAGGAAGTATAAAAGTGCTTTTGGATTTACACATAAATGTAGGATTATCTAATATTCAGGCAACTAGCACTATTTCATGAAAAAAACAAAACAAAACACAAAAATACCCTCCAAAAGACAATGTGGAGAGCTGACTCCAGGTGGGGCAGTAGGCTAGCCTCCTGATCTTTCGTTCATTCACATTCCTTTCTAGCTGATACCTTCAAGAGAAAAAGGTACATATTCAGAGTAGGTAATGCCAGTAATTGAGCTATTCCGTTATGGTATGCTGAAGCATAAAATCACTGTTTGTTAGTAGGTAATACGCCCCTCGAATACCCCTGACTCCAGAGGTATGTGTATATAATGGGCAGAGATCAGAAAAAGGGTGAGGAAGTCATTTTACATCATTGGTAAGCTGTAAGTAAACTTTTTTTTGAAGATGAAGTAACAATGTTCCCAAGTTAAAAACAGCTGCATCAAAATGTCATTAATCCTAGCTGTTTTCTAGTAACTTCAAGTTTGAAGCAATTAATTAAAAAAGAATGGGAGAAGTAGACAGATTGACAGCAGCATAAAATAGCAAATGATAAGAGTTTTTAAAAACTATGAATATTAAAAGTAAATTACAGAGTAAGTCCATGAGGGAGCCATTTAGTAGGGGCAATTAGCTTGATATTAAGGTAGAATATGACCATTACCTTTCAAAACACTGAATTTTAAAAGTTTAAATTATTTCAAACTTTTATTTAAACTACTGCATTTAAATTTTTAGTCCACTATTAAGATGGAAAATTGTTACACAAATTAATTTAGAAAGACTCCAATTCAAAATGAAACAAAAACTCGTTTGACAGTTACAGAGAAAAAGATTTGATACAGTCAATTAAACATTAACAGCTTGTTTCCAGGCAATACTGGATCATGTTACTGTAGTTATCAGACTTTCCAAAACTGTGTTCTGCAAAGCACTTGTGTCCTCTGAGACTTCAATAGATGGTTCATGAAAAAGGGGTGCTGACATCAAGTCTCAAATGCTGTGAGCTATTTCCTTTTTGCAGATTCAGCATGTACATTATCATCTTAAAAGTTCTAAGATGTTATGCAGTAAAGACATTGGTCAGATCTCATTTAATTCCACAATCCCCAAATTTATTTGATTATGTCACGCTCCTTTGGTTTTTTTGGAGGGAGAAGATGGTTGTTGGGGCACAGACACACTTTGAAAATTTTCAGAGACTTCTCAGTTGAAAATACCATGTGGACTATTGAAAGTTCCTTAAGTACCAGTATCACATAACAGAACAAAAACCAAAGGATTGTATTTCTAGACTGGAAAAGCCAGTCACTCATGGCATATTCAAATAACCAAAATAAATGTGTTTATAGTAATGTGGAGGGAAGTGTGCCATATTAATTTCTGTCCCTAAAAAATGAAATTAACAGAACTGATCCTAAAATATAAAAAGGTGTGCACATTTTGTTTTGGTACTTTTTAGAAAGTAAGTTAAAATTCTACCTATTGATGCTATATATTGACTTTATTTCTTCAGAGACACACTTCCTTCAAGAGGTTGACATACAGGGTATACCATATTTCAACAATTATAAGACACCATCGTGTGTGAGATATACTATTATCTTATATATCACTAAGAGAAAAAAGCCCCTGCTGATTAAACAATGACATGCCGTGGAGTGTGAGAGGGCTTCCAATTTGAGCAACGTTGAAATATGAACATTCTTTTCTTCCTTCTTCCGCACATATTCTTCAAAATGTTTTTTATGTGTTTCCCCCCTCTAAAGACAATATTGAAGAGGGGAACAATATAAAAAAGGATAAGATTCAAGAGATTTCTGTTCACCTTACCCTTACAGTTATATTCAGATATTATAAAGGTTCTCTTTAAACAGATCAATCAAACAAACCATTTTGTTTGTTTGTTTTTCTTTTTGTTTTTTTTTGTTTTTGTTTTTTTTTTGCGGTATGTGGGCCTCTCCCGTTGCGGAGCACAGGCTCCTGACGCGCAGGCTCACAGGCCCAGCCGCTCCGCGGCATGTGGGATCTTCCCGGACCGGGGCACGAACCCATGTCCCCTGCATCGGCAGGCGGACTCTCAACCACTGCGCCACCAGGGAAGCCCCAAACAAACCATTTTTAATTGTTCTGTTTGATTCTGGAAAAATTACCCCAGAGGAAAAACACAGAACTTCCTAAGACAGTGCTGTTTGAGAGATGATTCATTATAACTATTATTTATTAAATACAAACCATGTACTGACCCAAGTGCTTTACATATATTATCATTCGATTCTCACCACAACCCCATGAGGTAGATATTATTTTCATGCCTATTTTACAGATTAGGACGTTGAAGCATAGAGACATTAAATAACTTGCATAAGATTACAAAGATATTAAGTGGCAGAGACAGGGCTCAAACCCAGGTCTTCATGGCTCCAAAATTTATGTACTTTAACACTTTGCCATACATCCAAATTATCCCACAAAGTAGAATAAGTAAAATTGAAATATTTAATTGCTAGTAACTAATGTATTTGCTTAAAATAGCCAAATGTATTAAATGATAGTTATGTTCTACACAGATACATTTTATCCTGTTTTATACAACGAATATAGTATATTTGTGTTTGTTTTGTTAACTTGACACATTTTACTTAACAATTAAAATTTACAGTTGTTTTATCTTTGCTTCTATGCTATTTGGTATTAAATTGAAAAACCAGAGTATCTGAGATTTGGTAACTGTCCCAGATTAACGAAAGGCACAGGAAACTGTATCAACTCCTAAAGATGCGGGGGGGGGGGAGTGCGATAAATCTAATGCCAAGTATTAAAATGCAACTGCTTGTTTTTTCTTTCTATTACATGAAATGGGGAACGGGATGTGTAAAATATACATTTGCTCGATTGCATTCCAATGCTTTAAAATTTGTCATTCACCAAAACACATAAACAACTGAGCACTATCACACTCATGCATTACCAAGAGACCACCAAGATGTCACTGTTGTACACTGTAATCTGAACCACTGGGTCTAAAGCATCCAGTCTGCACTGGACAAACTGGGCCACTTGACGTCATCCATCATTCACAGCCTGGAAGATCACATGTCCCTGAACACGGAACTCTAGAGCAAATCTTCTCAACGATCACAATGGTATAAATTTTTTAGTGGATGATAAATTAAAAAAAATCTTTAGAACAACTCTTCTGCAATTCAGACTTCTGAGAAATGATCTGCTATATATATATATATATATATATATATATATATTTATTTATTTATTTATTTTATTTTTTTGTGGTACGCGGGCCTCTCACTATTGTGGCCTCTCCCGTTGCGGAGCACAGGCTCCGGACGCGCAGGCTCAGCGGCCATGGCTCACAGGCCCAGCCACTCTGCGGCATGTGGGATCTTCCCGGACCAGGGCACAAACCCGTGTCCCCTGCATCAGCAGGCGGACTCTCAACCACTGCGCCACCAGGGAAGCCCGATCTGCTATATTTTTGATCATTCTATAATTTACTGAATGTCATGTCCTTGGTCAAGAGTGCACATCCCAATTATGCCACTCTTCTTATATAAAAATAAGACATACTCATTGTGATTTCCAGAAACATACTAATGAAAAGGCAAAGTCTGCCTATACTTGTTTCTTTAACTGGATAAGTTTCCCTCTTTATCTTAAAATTTAAATGTATCAAAGAAGTTTCTCGTTTTGGATTAACCCCATCAGTATAGGATCAAGCTTCCAAAATAATGCAAACCTTCCTAAATTCTAGTTTAACAAAAACTGATATTATAATCACTGAAAACAACAAAGTGTTCAATAATGTGTCACAGTTACTCGACAGTTGACATGTAACAATACCTGTCCTCTCCTCAGATCTTCACTTGGGGGAAAGAAAAAAACCTGAAAGGTGGTAAAAATGAAACAGGAAAAGGAAAAGAAACTTAATAAAACATTATTTTTTCAAAATCAAAGATCACACTTTAATAGAATGTTTTTCCCTACAGATGAAACATAAGAAACCTAATATTGATACAGTGGAAATATTACAGAATCCAATAAAATCTTTGAGGTTAAAAATGGTTGCACACCCACTGAAGATGGTTTCCAAAACAAGGGTCTCATTTTTTATAAATAAAATATTTATACAGTTAATATTTTTCAATGCACTATGGAACTTGTCATTTAAAGGAATTCGAGGTAACTATTTTTACATAACACATTTCTATAAAGCAAAAAGAACCTCCTTAATTTTATTATTTTTGAAAATTGTTCATATTTACATTTACTATAATATATCTTTACTAAAAATGAGAAAAAGGTGTCACTTTAGGTCAGGTTTATGATCCAGTAAATGTCCCTAATAGCAGTGGCAAGAGTTTGTAGAAAAGAATAGCCACAATTCCTGGATATCCATCTCCTAAACAGTCAAATATTCAAAAACACACTAGCGTCTTTAACTCATTAAAGAGTTCTGAATTCACCTGGACTATTTAGGAAGCTATTTTGTTTTTAATCTTGTACCAACCTTGACTTTGCTCACATAGTACTTCCTTTATTATTCTAAATTTGCTTCTTTAAACATTTGGCATAGTTCTAGCCTATCATGTTTTGACCCATGTTTGAGTTCAACCACAAGGGTTTTTTTGTTTTGAGCACCATGAGACCCATGTGAGGTCAAGAAGACATGTAAAGGAATGAAGAAACTGCCTGTACTTTTAGTGAGGTACTCAGTTCTTTTAAGATTGCTCATATTTCAATGTAAGATTAAAATGATAAGAACAGAGATAAAATTGATAATTACCCTATTCCTGACCTTCATAATTAATTCGTCGGTCATCTAGGGGGCCTATACTATGTATGCGCCAGGCACTGTGTTAAGAGCTGAGGATACAGAGAAAAAAAAAGAAGTCTCAGCTTTGAAGAATTCACAGTCTCCTAGGGAAGAGACCATAAATGTAAATTTCTATAGAGATCAACCCTGAAATCTTTTAGCCTGAAGAGAAACAATCTGGTGTTTTTACTCAAATGACTATTTTTTAAAAATCGTAAAATACAACTATTCACTGATAAGAACTTACTGAGGAGGAGATGGCATAATGCTAAGCATAATACTAAGTTCAATATCAGACTTCCAAATGAAAATTTTCAACCTTTTCCTTACTGGTTTCAGTATTTCCAAATTTGCATCAGAAGTAATTTACTTGAAACAGCTGAACAACCAAAGGCAATAAATATCTAAAGGCAATTTGTTAAAATCTAATTTTAATAAATCTAGGCAACACTGGCTCTGACTGACATACCTTATGCCAGAATATCAAGAAAATTACTTGAAAATGGCAAATTGTGGGAACCTATCTGCCAGGTTCTGGAAACCATGACAGTAACTGAAATAACCAGGCTTTAACAAATGAGATATCTTATAATACCATAATTGTTTTTGAAAAATACTTGACCTCTAACTACCGGTTTACTTATTTATACTGATTTTTTTCCACAAAAGATTTGAAACAGCTACCCTAGCATAAAGCAAAGCACATGAATTATATCCATCTGGCTCTGAATTATGGCTCTGCCATTTACTATTTATAATCTTTGTGCCCTTAACTTTTGAGATCAGTTTCTTAATCTGTAACAATGGGGACCATAATCCTACTCTGTTGGGTCATAGGAAGGATAAAATGAAATAGCATGAGCACAGTATCTGGCATATAGTAAGTGCTAAATAAACATTAGCTTTGTGCTTTCTTTATCCAATTGTATGCTATATAGAAAAAGGATCAGGTGGAATTTTAAATGACTTTTTTTTTTAACACACTGATGCGTGCCAAGCAGAAGTGTGGACTGATTACGAGTTGCAAATGTTAACGTTTGCATTTAAAAATCAGGCTCAAAGCAAATTCAATTTCTTTCCACAAGGTCGGCACTCTGAGAACACATTTTAGCTATATTACTTAATATAACCTTTTAGCTATATTACTTAATGCAAAAATTTTTCTGAAGGAAAAAAATGAATGAAAAGAGCCCCGGGAGCACTATGTTTCATACTATCCAATTCCAAAGATGATTAAACATTCTAAATTTGATTTTCTTACAAAAAATTCACAGTATTAGACTGGCTAACAATTTTAAATGAAATTCTCGTAGATTTCCTTTAAAAATTTTTTTTTCAGGAAACATCTATTAATGTGTTTTCTATTGAAGAGCAGCGTTTCGTTTAGGTTTTAAAAATATGATCCAAGTCGCAAAATACTAAGCACCAACCGTAAGCACTATTACAATTCTGCATGCGATAAAGAGAGAGCAAGTAAACATTTTATACAGCAGCGGAGGTGACTAGGGAAAAAGTGCAAAGTGATTTGAACTGATCCCCGTCCGCCTCCCCCTCCATTCTACCCGAGAATGCAAGTGTCCCGCATCTCAGATCAAACTGAGCCTCGGTCTTACTGACGTAACCAGTAACCCTATCCACCTCTCACACTGCGGAGGCCGGCAGGGCAGCGGCTGCCGCCAAGTACACCACTCATCAGAGCCTGCCCCATTCCACCCCCGCGCTTCAGTCATGCTTTCCAGAAATGGGGTCACTCGCTCAGTAACTATTACACACACGCAGCCTATCATCCTGTAATCCCCCAAAGTCCGCTGTGGGGAATAGAAGACAGCAAAAAGTCAAGAAGGAAGAATCACAGACGCGCCACCATCAGGAATTGATTTTCCGCTCCGGAGAGGAGCGCTGATGCCCTGGAATGGGTCTTGTCTGGATTATTTTCGCAGACCCCGAGTTGGTTCTGGGACAGGGGCGGCTGCGAAGAGTCGGGCGAATTCTGTTTTGCCCTGTTTAGGTATAGTGTTTGGGTCACTCGGGTGGGTATCTCAGGGACGGTCACCAGATCGCGGACAAGGAAAACCAGAAACCCCTTTACTGCGGCCGCTGATCTCCTTGAATACCACCCTCTCACCTCCATGGACAGGAAACTCAAGTTAAACTCGCAGGGACGGGGTCCTCGAGCTCAGGGACCTCAGAAACGGGGCGGGGGGTGGTGGTGGAGGACCTCAGGCTTCCACTCTCTCCCTTACAGCAGCAGAAACCGCTGCGGCAGATGGGGGGGCAGAAACCCTTGGCTGTCCCGCACCCCTTACCCGAAACCCTCACAGGTCGCCACCCCTGCCCTGGGCCGTTCCTGCCCCCGCGTGCCCGGCTCCCCGGGGCAACCCCCTCCCCCGGCCGGGCTCGAGAGTCCCCTCTCCCCAGCGAACCTAATCCACACCCCTCCCGCATCCCCCAAAGTCACCGGGGTCCAGGGAAGCCCCCGACCAGGCAGGGCCAAACTTCCCAACTCCTCGCCAGCCCCCGCTGCGCCTCCCGCTCCCCCCACGCAAAGTTGATGAAAATCGGCTTCTTGCAGAGCCCCGGCGCCCACTCCAAACCCCACGCGCCACCACACCACAGCCCCCCGAGGGAGGAAAGGGAGGGGAGAGTGCGGGCGGGAGGAACAGAAGGGCAAATAGATCAACCCCAACTATCCAAACCGGAATCCCGAACCAAGGGGAGACGCGACCGGCAGAGGAAGGGGCCGAGTGGTCGGCTCCCGGGAGGGGAGCGAACTGGCGGGGGCGCGGGGAGGGGGCGCGCCGGCCCCGGCCGCTCGGCTGCACTCACCTCAGCGCTGTCGGACGGGCTCTCCACAGCCATCTTCTGCCACGGGTCCGCCAGCTGCGCCAGCGGCATCTTCCCCCCCGGCCCGCCGCCTTCACCGCCTCCTCCCTCCCCGCCCGCCCCGCGGCCGGCCCCGCTCCGTCGCCGCCCGAGCCACACGGCAGCAGTGGCGGCAGCAGCAGCAGCAGCAGTAGCGGCGGCTGCCCGGGAGAGGGCTCGGCGCCGACACCGACCCTCGAACGCCGCGCGCCCGGCTGGAGACGCCCGCGCGCCGAGCGAGAGCCTCGCGCCGCTGCCGGGCACCGGGTCTCGCCCCTTTCTTCCTCTCCTCCTTCCGCCGCCGGGACTACAGCTCCGCCCCCCCGCCGGTTCCCGCGCCCGCTCCCAGCAGAACAGCAGCCCCCGCGCGCTCCGCTACTTCCGCTCACAACATGGCGCCTAAGCGATACCTGTCTCTCAGAGCGAGGCTCGGCCGTCGCCGCCACCGCCGCGCGCACCCGGGGGCGGGGCCTGGGAAGACACGCCCCTGGCCGCGGCGCTCCGCTAGTCCCTCCTTCCTCGCCCCAGCCACTGCTTCTGGGCCTCGCCTTCTTTCTGGAAGGGCGAGCGGGAGAGATCTGGGGGCGTCGGCTGGAGGTGGGGGAAAGAGGGAAAAGGGAAGAGGTGCGAAAGGCTGGGAGTTTCTAAGTGCCGCGAGTCCGAGCAGGTTGAAGGCTCCTCGGGGATGCAGAGGAGTGGTCCCCGCCCAGCTGGGGAGAGAGATGGGCGAGGCGCAGGGGGCGCAGTACAGTGCCGAGGACCCGGGGAGGGGGCGTCGGGTGTCTTTTCGGCGCGATTCTTCCATGGGTGCACGTGGGCGCGCCGAGTCTATGGGCACATCCCGTAGTGGCCCAGGACCCGCCCTCTCCCAGGGTCACACGATGGGCATTCACCTGCCCCTCCACCCCCCACGACGGGGACACGGAAGGGTATGTGTCCCGGAGCCGCCTGGGGGTTCGGCTCTCGGTTTGAGTCAAGGCTCTCCAAATTGACGCTCTTGTGTTATATTTTTAATATTTGGAATTAGTTTGTCTTGCATGACTCGACCCCCCGCCCCAAGTCCGCAGAGCCCTGGGGCTTCAGGCCCGACCCTCCAAGCGCGCCCCCTCCCCGGGTCTCCGCTGCCTAAATCCCTCACGAAGGAGAAAACAAGGAGGTTCTTTAAGGCTGCCCCTCTCTGCAGAGGTTGGGGAATTATTTATAAATATCTTGTTGGCAGGAGCCCGGGGTTCCTGCTCTTCTGTTGACTTTAAATAAAAGATTAGATTAAAAATCAGGCTGGCGGTGGGTGGAGGAGGGGGGAGAGGGAGAGCTTCTAACTCCTCCCGCCCGAGATAGGGAAGCCCTAGGTTAAGGAAACCCAACCCCCAGAAGGCAACGGAGGGCCGAGGACGGGGAGAACTTGAGGAGAGAAGCCTGGGCGTCTGGAGTGGGTTGGGGGGAGGGGGCGGAGGGTTCGACCCCCTGTTCCCCGCGCCAGGTGCCGCGGCGAGCTCAGTGCGTCCGGGCAGAATTGTGTAAAAGTCCCCAGGCTGAGTGGAAAGCTACCGCAGCGATCGGCTAACCGCCCTACAAGGAGAAGGAAAAAAGTAAAGGGAAATCTCCAGGCCGGCCAGTGCCTCTATCCCCTCAGGCCTCGGCCCAGGCGTCCCGGTCCTCCCACGCCGGGCGACCACAGCGCGACCCCCGCTGCGCTCCTGGTGCACGCCTTTTAACAGCTTCCTTTCATCCTCGCGGGACCCGCACACCTGGAGAGCCCTGGCCTCCCTCCCTAACGCAGGTGTGAGGATGAGATTAGAGCCCCACACCTAGCCGGCCAGGTCTGCGCGGGCGGTGCAAGGTTTCTCTCTGGGCCGAGACAGGCAGGTGTTAGGCTCTTTCTGCTGCCTTCGCCTGCGCGCCCCTGGGCACAGGCTCGAGGCCCGGGAGCCTCGCGGCCACCTGAACAGGCTCCATCTGTTCAGGGAGCCTGAGGAGGCGGCCGGAAATACTCGCTGCGCGCCCTCTCCCGCAGCCTTGGACTCAGGGGGACAGCTCAGGGTTGAGCAACATCTGGGCAGGCTCAGCGTGGTCTGTTGGGTGGGGGTGGGGAGGACTGAGCTCGTGATTTTGTCACCTCCCCCAACATGCTGATTCAAGTGCTGCAAATCCAATCTGGACCCAAAACTCAGCTAATTTGGCAGCCACCGTCTCTGTAACTCCTGACGGTAAAACCAGCTTGCAGAAGTTTGAAGATAAGGAGTTGTGTATTGTTTTTCATTTATGTACAAAATGCCTAATTTATCTTTCATTTATATTGCAAAGCCACGTTACCATTCCTTACAGCGAAAAGAAGTTGGTCAATTTGGTTACTTTAAGGTAAATTAGCCCCCCAACGGTGATCAATTATTCCAATTAACATTCTTTCCTTAGTAAAAACATACATAGTTGAAAAGAGTTACTGTGTCTAACACTGTCCAGCGCTAAATACGCCGCTCAAAGGGTGAACTAACCTTTTTAAAAATAAATCAAACTGTATACTGAAAAGTTGATTTCGGTATCAATTTTTATTCATTTCCTTTTACCTTGAGAACTAGAGGAATAACTTTTAAAACAGCGAATTGATCTGTAAAAGTAGTGTGAACAGTGGTCACATTGCAGGAGTTAAGCATTAAATGAACTTAATAATGGGCTAAAGTACCACTAGCACAGCTGTCTCGCACATAGGATCAACTTGTTAAGTATGTGAATTGATTCGGGAAAACACTATTCTCCTTTCTTTTGCCCAAAAAGAAAAGAAAGCAATTTTTTTTTCCTTTTGGTTAACAATAAACTTTTTTCGTTTTTTCATTTATTAAATCCAAGAGTGGTGCAACCACTCACTCAGGCTGGGAGAATTTGGGAAAATCAAATGAGGCTGGGGGATTTTTCTTGCAGGTGGCAACAAAAAGAGTTATTTGAACATAGAAGGTGATATTGCCCTGAGCAGGATTACTTTTTTTTTCCCCGTGTTTAAGAAAGGAAAACTCTTAGGTATTCAAAGAATAGCTGCCTCTAGAGAGCACCTGTGCAGGGTAATATGGGAGCCTCTTGAGCATTTAAAATAGGTTGGCTGGTCGCTACCGAGATGTGCTATAAGTGTAAAGTTCACACCAGATTTCAAAGGCTTAGTACCAAAAAAAGAATGTAAAGTAGCTCATTAATAATTGTATAATGACTATGAGTTGAAATGATACTTTCAATATATTGAGTTAAATAAAATATTTTGTTAAAATTAATTTCCTGTTTCTTTTCACTTTTTTTTTTAATGTGGCTACTATAAAATGTATACTTCCATACGTGGCTTACTTGTCAAGATTGGCATTATAGTTCTACAGGACAGTGCTGCGTTAGCATTGAGCCTTTTATATATTCCTACAAGTCCTGTAATGTTAAGTGATATCCTCACATTCCACTGTCTTTTTGGGCTCCTCTGTGCAAAATCAGCAGAAAGGGTGGATTCAGTTACCTACTGATTCTATACCCCTCCCCCCAACACACACATAAGTCTCTCAGTCAGAACCAAAATATTGGAAAGTTATTACTTGAAACTACAGCAAAGGGAAACAGCAAACCTCAGTCGAAAATCTGGACTAGATTTCCAAGAAATGATTCCTGCTGTATGACAGGACAACCAGATTTAACCTCCTCTGTCCCCAACAATTTCCTGCTATAATTATAACCTTTGTATACAAGTTCAAATGGGCATTTACTTAACAAAATAACATTTGTTCAAAAAATGGAGTTACATCAGTCTGGAAAAGTTACAAGATGACTAAACTATGGCTCATGGCACAATCTCTACCTCATATACAACCAATACTCACAGCTATAGGTTTGTCCCTATAGAAAACAAAGTGTAATCATCAGTGCCCCTCTGAAACAAGTGTTTTCCCTCTACATTATCTGAGCATTTTTACTTTTCATACAAAAAAGAAAAAGTAATCACTAGAGACTATTTAACTATTTCTTTCCAGTGAGAAAGAAAGATAAAACTTAGGCTCAAATTTTATCTTGCATAAGACAATAATTAAACAAAATATGTGGTGACATCTTTTTTCGTGTGTATGAGTTTCATCTTTTCTTTGAAATTTCCCAAGTAAAAATTATTAACAATATCTTCCTGAATGACACACATCTTAAGAGACAACAAATTCTTCTACACCCATTCGAACATGTGTTTTACGAGAATTCAAATTTTGGAAAACGTAAGATCTTCTCTAGATTCTCCTGCAGATACAAAGTTCAATGATTCTGGAGTTGCATGTGATGAAAGATGCTAATAAAATCTGTAAGGAACTAAGGGGAAGACAATCTATGATACAAATACTTGAAACGTTTAACATTCTTCAGGGTAAGGCGGTATGGGATCATGATAAGAGCAGAGCTAGGCCTATGTCCAAACTCCAGTTTCCTTTACATCTCTAAGCTTCAACTTAAAGGCCTAAAAGAGGGTCTGGTACATAATAGTTGCTCAGTAGATACTGGCAAAATCAGCTTTGTTTTCCTCATCTGAAAATAGGATAGGGACTTCCCTGGTGGTGCAGTGGTTAAGAATCCGCCTGCCAATGCAGGGGACACGGGTTCGAGCTCAAGCCCGGGAAGATCCTACAGGCCGCGGAGCAACTAAGCCCGTGCGCCACAACTACTGAGCCTGCGCTCTAGAGCCCGCGAGCCACAACCACTGAGCCCGCGTGCCACAACTACTGAAGCCAGCACACCTAGAGCCCATGCTCAGCCCAAGAGAAGCCACCGCAATGAGAAGCCCGTGCACCCCAACGAAGAGTAGTCCCCGTTCGCCGCAACTAGAGAAAGCCCGCGCACAGCAACGAAGACCCAATGCAGCCAAAAATAAGAAATAAAATTTAAAAATAAATTTAAAAAAAAGAAAATATGATAATAACACCTACCTTGTAGAATTTTGAGGAAGATTGAATGGAAATAATGTCTGGGAAGCATAAAGCACAGCGCCTGCCACATAGGAAGAGCACTCAATAAATGGAGCTATTGTTATGAGCTTCAGAAAGGGAGTATTCCTGCATATATAATGCAGTTCAAATACTTCACTCCTAAAAGTTATTTCTTTCCATTTGTTGTGTGAGCATTTCATTATGGTATAATCTATTTCTTTAGGGCACTCTTGTATCACACACACACAAAAAAGAAACCGTGAGTAACTTCCTGTGGAATTCAAATAAAAGAGCATGTAGGGTAACGTCCTGTTCTGTTTTTCAAGCCACATATGTTGAAATGCAAATGATTACAGGTCAGTTGCCTCATAGGCTATGATCAAAACTTTGTTTACGTAATGCTCAAAGGAAACTAACTAATGTATGATTCAAAGTTAACATTACCTGACTCATACTTATGTAGGGAGGACTGGAGGAACAGGGAAGTATGGAGGAAAGGTCTGTGTCAGACATGCTTTAATGTTTTCTTTTATTGATTTCCAAAATGTTTAATCCTTAGAGGTGTCAGTTTGTTGAGTTGTTAGAAGAGAAAGAATTATGGGGCTTTGAGACTTGACAAGGAACTAAGAACCCATTCTTGGAGCTTTAATAAGCTACTGTTTTCCTCCAGCTTTCATTCTACTAGAACAGAAAAGACCCACTAAATGTTCTTGTTTATAAACACTAATTCATAAGAGGGAGATAATACGTTAAAATTTCATTTTCAAACTGATATTAAAAACGACTGCTTTTAACATTAACCAAAAATCGCAGTATAAAGTACTCCTTCAGAGGATAAACATTCCCATTTTATAACTATCAATTTAGTCTGGTTGGTTAGAGCAGTGGTTCTCAAATTTTTTTTCAGTCCACAAACCATTTTGAAACAAAAACCCAAGAACCACCAGTTCCTACTCACCACTATGGAAAAAAACCAAAAACCAAAAACCAAAAACCCAAACTTTATGGAACTGTTGCTTTAGAACGTGGCTGTTATTGTGGTTACGTTTCTTATTTTTAAAGTTTATATTTGTGCTTGTGAATGTAGATTTGCGTCTGCAGCTAGAAAAGATTCTTTAAAAAGTATGCTAACTTTTTTAGCGACTTGCATTTAAGATCAGTCTATGACCAGACCTTAACTGGGGAAGTGACTTTGGGGAAAGCTATGGCATCACATGGAACTTGATTCCTTGACCACCGAATGAACCTCAGATCTCTATGTTTGGGAAATCTGAAGCTTTAATCACAAAGATGTGTGAAAAATTATGTGAATGGGGCAGTGTCAAATCAGGTCTGGTGCTGGAAAAACTGGTTGTGGATAATAATGCCATATTTGTAAATGAAGTACATTTTCATCAAACAACACTTCACTTATGATTTCAGTAGCTTGTTTTCAAGTCATGTTCCTGGTGACTAGTAAATAAAATAAATACTTTGGGGAGGTATAAATATTAAGGCATTCCTTTATTTTAAAAAATCAAATTTAAATAACTTACAATTGCCTACTAAATAAGGAATGAATTCTATAGATTACACAAAATTTAAAGAAACCCCACCGAATGAAACTATATGCAAATGTTGAGTGTATGTGTAAGCCAATTAAACCAATTAGAAGTTGCATTGGCAGTTTTGGACACTTTACCATCTTATCTAATGATTGTGATCTTGACAATAATAGATAGACATTTATTTCATACATACTATGTGTCAGGCACTATTATAAGTGTTTCATATATATTAACTTCTTTTTTTTTTTTTTTGGCCATGCCGTGTGGCACGTGGGATCTTAGTTCCCAGACCAGGGATTGAACCCATGCCCCCTGCATTGGAAGCATGGAGTTTTAACCACTGGACCGCCAGGGAAGTCCTATATTAACCTCTTTAATCATCATTGCAATCCTAAAAATACTAAATACATATTAATAGTAGCTAACAGCTATTGAGTACTTAAAAACTGTTAAATGGTTTGCATACATTGTTTCTTTCTAACAATAGGTATTTGTTAGCAAAAGTGTTTTATTGGGATAAAGAATGAATGTTTTTCACTATAATTAATTCCTTCAAAAAATTCAGGAAAATGCTTGGGGAAAATGTACCATAAGATATAGTCAAATAAGTACTTAAAGCATCCTTATTAAATATATCTGCATGTCATGTTGCTTTCTTATTCTTTATTTCACCTTGGTGGAGACAGCAAGATTCTGTGAATATCATTTTGAAAAAAAGAAAATAAGTTTTAGTTTCTCCAAAGAATAATGTAAGGCTTTTGAAAGGATGCTAAAGGAGATAATTTTCAAATGAAAACTTTCCCTTCCATAGTTCATCATGAGTCTTTAGACCACTGTTTCAGGCTGAATTCTGCCCACCCTACACCCCACTCTCACAATGATATGTTGAAGTCCTAACACCCAGTACCTCAGAGAGTGACCTTATTTGGAAACGAGGTCATTGCAGATATAATCAGTTAAGATAAGGTCATACTTGAGTAGAACGTGCCCCTAATCCAATGTGACTGTTCACCTTATAAGAAGAAGGCCATGTAAAGGCAGAGGATTGGAATAATGCATCAACAAGCCAAAGGTTGCTGGCAAACCATCAGAATCTAGGAAGGGGCAAGGATTCTCCCACAGGTTTCAGATGGAACATGGCCCTGCTGCCACTTTTATTTTGGACTCCTAGTCCCTAGAATTGTGAGCAATAACTTTCTGTTGTTTTAAGCCACCCAGTTTGTCGTGCTTCATATGGCAGTCCTAGCAAACTGATACAACACAGAGAAGATTTTTGCTTATACACTTGCATAGCATTTTTACTTCTGAAAACACTACATCTTCTACTAAGGAATTTCTAAAATAGTAGGTGCATCTCTGTAAGTAATAGGGCAAAAAATAATGATAGAGAAGAATTTGAAATATGTTTAAAAATGGACTAGGAATAGAATTTAGAACTTAATTTCTTCAGGTTAAACACTTACTGCTAACAAAAATAATCCCTGATTCTTATTTATAGATCTCTGGAATCCAGACAACTCTATATGAGCAATCCCCCCTCCCCGACAAGTATGGTATGCACTCGCTGTTATTTACTAAACTCAAGTGGAAAAAAAAAATGCTGTAGCATCCTAAATCTGTCCTTCTGTCTGGGAGGTCTGTATTTGAGCCATATAGTTTTTTTCCTTTAGAAAGTAACTTGCCTCTACTTCTCTTCCTGTATTTCTCAAGGTAGTTTTTGGCATTATCATCTACTTAGTTCACCAGATTAGAAATCAAGGGTTTATCCTGTCATCCTACCACACTTCCTCTCGCCTCCATCCCCAATGTTATTTGACAGCTAGATTTTGTTGATTCTCCTTTCTAATCTATCTGGATTCTGTCAAACTTTCCTATTCCACCACCCCAGAGTTTGCCATATCCGGCCTGTATTATGACAGCTCCCTTTAGAACCTTCCAGACTTTCACCAGTTCTCCACACTATGGCCAACAGTTGCTTCCTAAAATGAAAACCCCATCTTATTTATCCCTTGCTTAAAACCCACAGCGGCTTTTCTTACCTCAGGATAAAATCCCAGCACCTTTGCATAGATGCAAGACACCTGCCTTTTCCTCCAGTCATTAATGACAATTAAAGAGAAATAATTAAGGATTTATCATGCCTTTTCTTGTATAAACAGTATTTCAGGCCAACCATGTAATATTAGTTGATGAAAGTTCTTTACAGAATTATATCGAAGGAATGACAGACTTAGAAAAGTGCCATTTTGAAAACCATAATGAAGGAGCTGATTCAGGCAAAAATTGTAAATGAATGAAGCCATTAGATGAAAGGTGGATGGAGAACTTGAAATTGGAAGGATCAGGCTATCACCACCTGAACACAACGACCAATCTTAGCATCAAAAAATATGGCACAACCAAGCACTGTAAGCCTCCTCTGTCATGCGACAGGAAGCATATAAGACCACCTATGAAGTATTCTTTCCAAAAACCTGAAATGGAATTCAATTAAGCCTCTAGAGCTGTGCTGTCCAATATGGCAGCCACTTGTCACAGGTGGCCATTTAAATTTAAATTAAATATGATACAATTTTAAAATTCAGTTTTTAAGTCCCACTAACCACATTTCAAGTGTCAATTTTCACATGTGGTTAGTGGCTATGGTATCGGTACACATTATAGAACATTTCCACTGTGGCAGAGAGTTCTATTGAACAGTACTGCTCCAGAGCTAACTTCTGTCTTTGAGAAAAAGGGGGTTAGAGAAATTAAACGACACCAGAGGCAAACAAGTAGACAAATATAAAGAATGTGATATATTCTGCAGGTTTAGTTGATTCGGTTTCTACAATAAATCAATGGAATGAATAAAAAGGGGGAGGGGGGTTTCCCTGGTGGCACAGTGGTTGAGAGTCTGCCTGCCGATGCAGGGGACACGGGTTCGTGCCCCAGTCCGGGAGGATCCCACATGCCGCGGAGCAGCTGGGCCCGTGGGCCATGGCCGCTGAGCCTGCGCGTCCGGAGCCTGTGCTCCGCGGCGGGAGAGGCCACAACAGTGAGAGGCCTGCGTACTGCAAAAAAAAAAAAAAAAAAAAAAAAAAAAAGGGGGAGGGAGTGATGCTTTATACTGAAAGAGACAACCAAATGTAATGTGTGGACCTTGTCTGGATCCCGATTTCAACAAACCAACTGTAAAAATACTTTTGAGATAATCATCAAAATGGGATTATGGATGGAATTTGGTGGTTTTAAAATTTTACTGAACTTTGGTATCCCATTCAGCTCTTGAAATGCCCATTCCCCTGACTTTAACATCTTCAGCAGCTTTAAGTGAGAAGAAGGACTCCAGGTCTGGCCACAAGACATCCTGAGTGTAATGAGTGAGGAAGCGGGGCGCAAGGCAGAAGCAGGCAAATGTGAACATCTGGAATGGCAGAAGGGTTGTCTCTTCTCTGACAGCAAAAGGACAGCAAAACAAATCCCTGAGTGCAACAGAACTTTAGAACTACTCTAAGTTTGGAGCACTCTCCTAGGGATGTGTGCTGTCTGGGAGCCAGGCAGGGCAGTGGTTCTGAGAAGGATTGGAGGCAGATTGTGTTATTAATGGGGAATAACCAATTTGAGGTGAAACCAAGAGACCAGAATTGAGGTCCAGGATCAGGAGATACGGCTGGTATGAATGAGAAAAGAAGGTGAGAGTGGGGTTGGAACTTCCACCATGCTATTCTAAGCCGGAATAATTGGAAAAATCATGCGAACTCCAGAATCCTGGAGACAAGAGGGTCAGATGAGCAGATTGGTCTCCTCTTCCCTCCACTGAGGAAAGGCTAAATTCTAAAACGCTTTCTCTGACAGTGGTCCTTATAAACAGAAGAGTAGAGAACCATTTTCAAACCCCACTTGCTAGATTGGTTTCCCTTAGTTCTGGACTGGGCAAAATTGGTTTTCTTTGGTTCTCTTTTTCCTTCTCTCCCCAAAATATGGGTTGTGTCTGAGGTCCTATCTTCTACAAAATATTTTAATTGTGATAACAAACAAATAAAATGTACTATCTTATCCATTTTACAGTGTATAGTTCAGTAGTGTTACGTATATTCACATTATTATGCAACCAACCGATCTCCAGAACTTTTTCATCTTGCAAAACTGAAACTCTGTACCTCTTAAACAACTACTCCCAATCTCCCCTCTCCTCTATGGCCACTGCCATTCTACTTTCTGCTTCTGGGAATTTCACTACTTTAGATCCTCATATAAGTGGAATCATATAATATGCCTTTTTTTGTGGCTGGCTTATTTCACGTAGCATAATGTCCTCAAGGTTCATCCATATGTAGCATGTGTAAATTTCCTTCCTTTTTAAGGCCAAATAATATTCCACTGCGTGTACATACAACAGTTTGTTTATCCATTCTTCTGTCAACGGACACTTAGGGCTGTTTCCACTTCTTGGCTATTGTGAATAATGCTACTATGCACGTGGGTGTGCAAATCCAAAGTTCTTTGATGACGTGGTAGATTGCAAAATGGCCATAAATGATTCCCTCTTTTGTAACCATGCCCCTTTGTGATGTGACTTTGCAGTTTCTCCCATCAAAGCGCAGAGTTTATTTCCCTATTACTTGAATCTGGAACAGCCTGCTGACTAGCTTTGGCCAATAGCATGAGATGGAAGCAATGTGGTACTTGTTCCAAGTCTGAGCCTTAAGAGGTCTTACACACATCTGTTTGCTCTCTTGGAACCCATGTGAACAAGCCTAGGTTAAACTATTAGAGGATGAGAGAGCATATGGAGCAGAGGTGAGCCATCTCAGGTGAGGCCTGAAACACGTACATTCTATATAATGCATATGTAGCAATTATGGAGTCATACAGTTTGAATGGTGAGTTTTATCGAAATCCATTTCGACATAATTCCAACAACTGTCAGCAAAGCTGACTTGGCAGCTCTACTGGCAGATACTGAGTGAGCCCACAAGAGACCAATATAAATGTCCAGCTGAACACAGACCAAATTGCTAGCCTGCAGAACTATGAGCTAGATAAACGGTTGTTGTCTTAAGCATTTTTGATTGGCTATGCAGCAATAGATAACTAATAAATATTACTTCTCTTTCAACTATATTCATTCTTCCTTGGAGATCTAATCCAATTTTATAGGGACTTCAGTGATCACTTCCGTATTGAATGACTCCAACTCACTCTCCCCAGCTTTGACTCTGATCTTTTGCACAGCTCTACCTTGAATTTGGAACTCCATATTGGATACTCCATCTGCATATCAAGTTAACACTCCAAACTGAATATTTCGAAACCTGGGTTTGTCGTCCAATATTCAAGCCTTATATCCTCTATTGATGTTTCTATTTCTGTTGGTGGTACTACCATTCTTTCAGTCAACCATACTTGAAACCTCAGTGCCATCTCTGATTCCTCTCACTTCTTCCCTTAGTCAGATGATAGTTTTCAGTTATTTTTTGCCATATTCCCTCACTTTATATCTGTAGAACTACGCACTCATCAAAACTTCCTCACTGTTCTCACATCTCTGGCCTCTGCACCCTCCAATTAATCTCATACAGTGATTTTAGATTCATTCTTCTAAGATACAGAATGATGAGTTCACTTCTCAGGTTTATTCATTACCAGCATATTTTCCTTATGTCTACTGATCTTAACATCTGGGTCATCTCCACTGATTCTCTCCACTGATCGTTTTGTTTTTTTTCTCTTGAGTATGGGTCACGTGTTCCTATTTCTTCCTATGTCTAATAATTTGGGATTGTATCCTGGATACTGTAAATGACATGTTTTAGAGATTTTGGATTCTGTTCTGTTCTTCCAAAGGATCTTCTGGTTTGTTTTTGCAGGCAGTTAACTTGGCGGAGCTCAAATTCCAAACTGCCTCCCCCATGGTGGGCAGCAGCTGAAATCAAAGTTCAGTTTTGTTTTCTTTTAAACCTTACCTGGGCTTCTTGGAGTCTGCCCTGTACTTGTGTACTTCCAAGATCACCCAGAGATTTAGGCAAAGTTTAAATACAGAACTTAAATTACTCCCTTTCTGTCTTTCTCCATTCACAGATTCCTGCCCCCACCCCTCCCCACTCCAAACTGTCCTCTGGTTCTTCAATCCAATAAGAATGCAGGTTTAGCCGCCCTCCTTGGTGAAGACTGGGACTTGCCTTCACGCAAAAAGCTGTAAAATGAATATGGGAAACTCACAAATATTTGATGTTGTCCTTCAAGTGTTGACCCCTACCCCCCAATACCTTCCTGCTTGTTTGCTCTCCAGTGTCTTCAGGTAAGATTTTAAAAAAAATCTTGTCCAGCATTTAGAGTTGTTATCTAGAGAAGGGTGGTCACAAAGGAGCTACTCTCACATTATCAGGAGCAGAATCATTCCACAGATTTAAAGCCTTCCATGATTCTCCACTGAAATCTGTGGACCAAATCTAGGACTTGGTATCTATTATAGGTTCTTCTTAAATGGATCACCCGTGCTTCCCCACTCCTGCTAAGCACTTTCCTGTCTCTGAGCTTTTGTTCACTTTGTTCCTTCCTGTTAAATGCCCTTCTCATCTCCGCCTATCAAAATGTTAGCCATCTTTAAAGTGCCCCAGGACTTGGTCCTAGGTCTCTGTTCTACTCGATCAACACTTTCTCCCTATTGATCTTATCTAGGTCCATGGCTTTAAATACCATCTATATGCTGATGATTCACAAATCTATAGCCTCAGCCCTTATGCCTCCACTGAGCTCCAGATTTGTGTGTGTAACTGTCTACTAGATATTTCCACTTGAATGTCCAACGGGCATCTCAGACTTAACGTGGTCAAATTAGAATTCTTGTTAATCTTCCTCCTCAGCCCCATTCCCTCTGCAGGCCTTCTCAATAAATGTCAACACTATTCATAAGCCAAAAGTCTAGGAATCATCTCTAATTGCTCTAGTCCCCTTACACTCCACGTGCAATCCATCAGGAAATCTTTTGGCTCTATCTTCACAGTAGATCTTGAATCTATCCACTTCTCTCTAGCCCTCTGGCTACCACTGAAATTTAAGACAACATGATCTCTCACCTGGACTCTTCCAGTTGCCTCCTGAGAGGCAACTGCTCCTACTCGTATCTCCTTACAATCCCTTTTCCACCTTACAGCCACAGCGAACTTTTACAAATGCAAACCAGATCACGTTACCCTCTTGCTCAACCATTTAATGCCTTCCCAAAGCACTTAAAGTCCAAAATCCTTCCTATGGCCTACATGGTCTTACACAATTTGAACCCTATCTACCCCTTTGACTTCAGCCCCTATCACTCTCCCCGTTTCTCATTATACTCTGCCTCCATTGGCCCTATTCCTATATCTTGATTTCACCACTCTCAAATCTTTATTTCCTCATTGTCTGTCTTCCCTGTTGGATTGTACCTTCTGTGAGGGCTGGGACTTTTCCAATAAAATTTTTTTGGAAGAAGGAATGAATTCAGCATCAATGCACTTTCTCCACAACGCCTTTCCTGTACCTCTATGATGGCAATATACTCTCACTCTCCTTGAATTTTATGTCCACATCTCTTTTAGCATGTACCACTTCCTGTCTCATGTTGTAGTCATTTGTGTATGTGTTCTATTGTCCCAAATTAACTGTGATATCAGAATGGGCAGAATCCCTGCCTGATTCATCTGAATATTCCCCACATGGCCTACTATAAGGCTTTGCACGGAGCGATGCTGATAAATGTTGAGCAAAATGAATAAATAACCATGTCATTATTTATTTCTATCGAAGGGGAGTATCATTAACACTAAAAACAGTGCCAACAGCTGTCTTTGGTTAGGCTACTGCTAAATTCCTTTGGAATTAAGAGAACATATTTCACTAACATCTATTTTATGAAATGTTTGAAGTGGTTTGTAATGTTTTAGAGCTTCATTAGAAATGGTGGAAACTACTGAAGTATTCTGCCTGAGAGACATTTGAACAAAACTGCCTGAAATGTTCATGCAACCAATATATCTAAATGTTCTAAAAACATACCAATGAGTCATGACTAATTCAGCCAGCAGAATTTCGTGGGTACATTCTATATAATGGATAGGTAGCAATTCTGGAGTCATGCTCGTAAAGTTTGAATGTGAGTTTTATCAAAATCCATTTCAACATAATTCCAGTCCCTGAAATGGAAAAGTTTTCACTTTAATTATACAAATCTCAGACCTGAACCTTAAATAGACTGCTTTTTATGATCTCATCTTTCTCCTTGGCTCCCTTTTACCTATTCTTTCTAGTTTCCCAGCCCTTGCTGCTGAACTGTGCTTTTCCCGGTACTGTTTCAAGCTTCTACTCAGCATCTAAACTCATTCACAAAGCTCATTAATGCCATAACAGCTTCACCTCAGAGAGAAATACTTTTTAATGTATTTTTTCATCTCATAGAATGATTCACAAATTTTACTGCTATAGTTTGCTCGTCATTTTTAGCTCTTTTTACTTGCTTTATTAACTTTTTGTACAGTAAGACCAATGTTTTCGATTGTGGATTATTTATTTGGTGGGGGGTGACTGTTTCCTTATTTCCATTTTCTCTACTTTTGTATTCTGCATGTATTCTGTTGTATTTTGCTCAGGTTCAACAAAGAAGAGTTTTAATAAATTGAAAAGAGAAATTGAAGCAAAGCCAACATGGAAAAATATATGACTGAAAACTATGTGACCAAGGTAAATGAAATGCAAAGTTAAGATGCTGCTAATCTTGAACTGCAAAAGACATTGCTCATAAATGACACCGTGGAACAAAGTATTAAATAATTCAAGACCACTGATGTCATTGTTATCCACATAAAAACATTGTGCAGATGATGAATAATCTTTTCTCTTTTCAAGTTACTTCGTGTGAGAGATTTTCCGTGTTCTACTCATCTTTTTATCCCAGTGGTTAAGCTTTTAGAGTAATGCACAAAAGTCTAGGTAACATGCAGTGAAGCCAAAGTATTGCTCTTTTGTATTTATACCAGGGGAGACTTATCAGTTAGGATGTTTTTTACTGCAAAGAGCTGAAGACCTAACTAAAGGAAGCCTAAGGAATAAGGAAATTTGTTATTTTATATAAGGAGAGAACTAAGGGTAGAGTGATTGCAAGGTTAATTAATTCAGTGACTGACAATGTTATTAAAAGCCCAGGCTCCTTCCATATTTTTGCTCTGCCATTCTTAGAGAATTGGTTTGCTCCTCAGGCTTGTCCCATTGTGGCTGCAAGACGTCCACAACAGTTCCAGCTGTCATACGGAGACAACATAAATTTATGTTCTCATAGTTCTGTTGCCTAGAAGTCCAAAATCAGTTGTTGGCAGGGTTGGTTCCTTCTGAAGGTTCTGAGGGAGAATCTATTTCGTGCTTTTCTCCTAGCTTTTGCTGGATGCCAGCAATCCTTGGCGTTCCTTGGCTTACAGATGCGTCCCTCCAATATATGCTTCTGTCTTAACATGGAGTTCTCACTTGTGTGTCTATGTGTCCTTAAATGGCCTGCTTATACGGATACCAGTTATTGGATTTATGGCCTTCCTAATCCAGTATGACCTCATCTTAACTAATTACGTCTGCAAAGACCCTATTTCCAAGTAAAGTCACATTCTGAGGGTCTGGATGGACATGAATTTTGGGACACCATTCAATCCAGTACAGTGGTTAAATGCTTTCTAGACCCATATGACCCTTGACAACTTAATGGGAAAGAAAGAATTTTTCTAAGGGAAAGTCAGTAGCCTGTCTGAAGGCAAGTGATATGAAGAACATTATAATGAACTTCTTTCATTATTAGAATAATTACACTTCCATACATAAGTGTTTAACACATTCCTGTACATACAACTCCGTTAAACCTGCTATTTTACTTTTGAAGGGCTCCTTTTCTATTCTCTGAATACTTTATAGGTATTGAGCAACTCTCTGTATAATGTCCATCCATATACATGTGTACATGTGTGAGACTACATGAATACTGTAGGTAGCAGATAGCTTGCTTTGCAGTGAATGATTAATGACAAATATATATTTGATGAGGTTTCAAAGAAATTATATTAAAAGAAAGAAAAACAGAAACAGAAAATCAGCAAACCCGGATTTGATAATATTTAACAATACAATTTCCCCAAGTATGTCCAATCAGTTGTAAAGGTCTTGACGCAATCTTCCCCAAGTCTTCTTCCCTCCATAAATATAAACTCAAGGAAACCCATTCTTAAATATCTCTGGTACTGTTATTGCTCTACCCTTAGATATTAAGATGAACACAGATTTTAGCATGCTGGACTCTCAGGGTAAAAACTGGCCAGTAATTTATTATGGTTCCGTGGAAAACTGGTGAACTCAGACCACTTCCCAGCATTGCTAGAAGGGGCAGGAAAGAAGATAGGTGAGTAAGGAACTAGTTAATGTCACAGAAAACTCCATTTTGGTCTTTGTGACAAATATGGATAATATCATGTTCTTCCCCTGTCCAGAGAGTCTTAGAGGAGTTGGTGGATAAATTGCCACAAATATAAAAGCACCCTGTTCTCTTATGCAACAGTCATCACACTTATAATTACATATTTATGATCTTCCCCATTCTAATGTAAAGCCCATGAGACTGGGGACTAAGCCTGTCTTATTTATTTTTGTGTCCCCAGAGCCTGGCACAGTGGCTGGCAAAGAGAAACAATGAAATATTTGTTGAAGTGAATTGAAATAGAAAAGGTCTTAACTCCTTATGGGTATGGATAACTTTACTACTAAATATTGAATGAGATTTCCTGGTACCCGCTGACTGTTTAGATGATGTATGGGGCTGACACTGCAAGGTATTCCCAAGTAACCATTCTTCCCATCTTTAGTTGGAAACATGGCCATCCAAAATGAAGACTATACTTGCTGGTTTCCCTTGCAACTCGCTGTGGCCAAAGGGATATTAGCAGAAATGATGTGTGGCAGTTTCCAAGGATCTTCCTTAAGAGATGGCCAGTGTGTGATCTTTGCTTCTTATCTTATTTTCCCTTTCTTTCTCTTGCTGCCTAAAGCACAGGTATGGAGCTCTAGCCACTATTTCAGACCATGGGGATGAGGGTCACATCCCAGAGTTATATGGAGCTTGGGTTCCTGAGGACTTTGTGAAGCAGGGCTGCTGTAGCAGCCCTGGATTGATTACTTCTTCTTTTTAAAAAATTTATTTATTTATTTATATTTTTGGCTGCTTTGGGTCTCTGTTGCTGTGTGCGGGCTTTTCTCTAGTTGTGGCGAGCGGGGGCTACTCTTCGTTGCAGTGCACGGGCTTCTCATTGGGTGGCTTCTCTTGTTGCAGGGCACAGGCTCTAGGCGTGCGGGCTTCAGCAGTTGTGGCACTTGGGCTCAGTAGTTGTGGCTTGCGGGCTCTAGAGCGCAGGCTCAGTCGTTGTGGCGCACGGGCTTAGCTGCTCCGTGGCATGTGGGATCTTCCCGGACCAGGGCTCAAACCCATGTCCCCTGCATTGGCAGGCGGATTCTTGACCACTGCGCCACCAGGGAAGCCCTTGGATTGACTACTTCTTAATTTTTATGTGAGAGAGAAAAAAATTTTAACCTTGTTTAAACCACAGGTATTTTGAGTCTTTGTTATTTGCTAGATAATATAAGGTAATCCTTCACAACTGGTGTACTCATATACAATATGATCTACCCTAACTTGATAATCTTTAGACATAATTTTAGGATGATACCGAAAAAATAACCTACTTATTTTATCAAGTCCGTATGCCACATTTATCAATAAGACATACTTTTTTGTGGACGGTATTCTAAAAGCTGAACAAGGAGGTCATGATGGAGTTTCCAGAAATTATTACCTTACAAACAAGCTCAGGTTTTATGAGAAATCATTAACTATAAAATATATAAAGAGTAATCAAGAACAGAGGCATGGACTTCTCTAGCTGAGTTCTGGTTATCTGTCTGAAATAGTTCATGCCTCATTTCTTACTTACTGTAAATCTTTCGACTGTCATTGTCAGGCATTAATCAAAGATCACACACATAACAATAATTCTTCTGTAACCAAAGACATGATTGGTACCTCCAATTACGGTAAACTTAATAATAATATATAACTAGAAAAACAGTCAAACATTGCCAAGAGATTGACTATGGAATCTGTCTGTCTGGCATGATAAAGTTGTTTGGTTCCAATAGTTTAGACTTTGTGGGAATTTCATTGTATTTACCTTGTACAATCCTTAAGAAAGTTTAAGTAATAACGTAGTATAGAAATATTGAGGGGAGCACATATGTCTTTATCTGCCCTGATGTGGGAGAATGCTAAAGGACATAAGTTGCGCTAGGGTAGTAATTCATCAACATTTTGAGGTCAGGATCCCTTGAGAATTTGATGAAATTTATGGATCTGTCCCAAGAAAATACCTATATTCAAGGTGGCGATATATATTGGAATTATCTCCTTAGCACCTTTCTTCTGGAAACTGCCTTTCCATCTACTTGGTTATCATAGGAGCCCCAATGCTGATACAACATAAGCTCATCCCTGGCTGCATCTTATTGGTCAATGGACGATCACGTGACCCAAATCAAGCCAATCAGAGTCTGAGCCCAGGACTTTTTAGAACAGGAAAGGAGAAAGAGGGCCAGTCTCTCTTCAGATACTCGAAAAAGTAAAATGTAAAGCTCTGAAGTAGTTATTAGCCATGTTTTCCAACACACAGAGAAAGTCAGTTCGCAGCAAAGGAGAAGAATAAAGCCAATGAGTATGACAGAATTCACCAAATGTATATTTTATTTTAGTAATTTCTAAGGCACAGCCAATCACATTGCTGACTTTGAATTCTGTGAGAAATCTTTATTCTACCTTCCTCTTTCTGCTTGAACAACTTGAGTTTGAGTATTTTTAACCTGCAATAGAGAGAGTACTATCTAGGACACACAGGTACATGTGAAACTGTTCCTTCAGTATCAGGGCATTAACCAGGGCTTAAGGACTCGGCGCATTAGTGTAATTACTCGGGATCAAATGGATTTTGCTAATTAGACATGAATCAGCTATTAAATGAAGTAAATTCAACACGTCTCATATTTACAATAGTCTGATAGCAGGTTATGTTATCGTATATACGTATGAAACAAAACTTTGTTTCATTAGCAGTATCCTACAATTCACCTTTCCCCTATTTCATACTTTTCCATCCATATTTATCAAGATTTTTAAAACGTTTTAAGTGCTTTTAACATTAGCCTATTGATTTTCCTTTTGAATATAAAATGAGAGAGAAAAGAAACAACAGCATGCCAGTTTATTTCCTGCTGCTCTAGGAAGCAATCAGGTCCCAGAAAACTATAAAATAAAATTTATAGGAGTCCTTTTTGTGAACCAGAATGAAAATTTTATTAATTTAGAGAGAGGTGTAGACTTTTCTAGTGACTTGAACCACAGAGTCTTTTCTCCAAGGTACTCCCTTCCTGATATAGCTAGAAACTATCTTATTTATCAGCAGGCCATACTGATGAGGATGGAATTACAGAGAAGAAATCAAATGATGATAAGAGATAGACTATCCAGGCTTTGCTATATCCAAATGAACTACTCTTCTCAAAAACAGAATAGTAGTCTATGGGAAAGTTCTAGATATCCTTCTCATTGCACTGAAAAGTGTTTTTCTTGCCATCTATTCTGCTGGATGGATCCCGGCTATCTTCTTGAATTTTATTAATTTTCATCAAAGACATTGCCTTCTTTCTGATTTTTGACTGATTCACTGTTCATGTAGTTCCTGGATTTCACCTCTACCTTCTGGGCCTGGAACTCTTTATTACTCGCCAGGTCCAGCAGGCTTGACCAGGAGAAGGTCCAAAGAAAGCTGAATATTGAACGCAACTCCAATTCCCATAATAAGAATTTAATGAAACTAAAAGAAAAATATGGAATGACTTATGCAAATTCTAGGGTCGCAGCCTGAGAATAAACTTGTAACCTAATTCTGAAAGGAGAGACTAAGCTCTTGGAGGATGGAATAATTCTCTCCAGCCAAGTCTGTTCCCATTTCATTTACACGAGGCCTCCCCTTTTATAAATAGGTAGATGTGAGAGAGTTTCCACACTAGAAGATACTGCCTTTTATTACGTTTGCAATAGAGTAGGAGCTACACATAGTAGTTCATCAAAGAGATTCTGTCAAAATCTGGAGGCCCCCATATCTTCTGCTTTAAAATATTCATGCTTCCTTTCTTACTATCCTCTTGCTTGCATAAATGCTATTGTGTTTCCAAAAGAGAGCATTTATAGGCTGTAGAAATGTACATGGGTTGTGACATTTGTAGCCAGGGTCTGACATTTAGATGGGTTCATATTCAAAACATGTCATTCAAAATTAGCACAGGAGCCAAGGAAAAATAGTCAGAGAAAAGTGACGATACACACACTTCAGGGTTTTACTTCAGGCATTAAGTAGGAATTGAATTGATTGAAATAAAAAATGCCTGCAACAGGCTTCTTGTGAGTAAACCATCTTAGAAGTAGATCTTTCAGCCCCAGTCAAGCCTTCAGATGACTGCAGCCCTGACTGATATCCTGAATGCAATCTCAAGAGAAACCAGGAGCTAGAACCTCCTAGCTAAATGACTGACAAATCCCTGGCCAACAGAGACTGAGATAATAAATGTTTATTGTTGCTTTAAATTGCTAATTTTGAGGTAATTTGTTATGTAGCAACAGAAATTGATACAGCCTATAAGGTACATAATCTTGCCCAAGGCTACTTCTCTGACTGCATCTTGTACCACTGTTCCCATTGCCCACTGCCTCTAGCCACGGTGATCTTTTTAGTATTTATTGACTCATTAAGCATGTCCCCTCCTCGGAGTCTGTACTCTTACTGTTTCTTCTACCTGGAGTGCTATTTCCCCAGCTTTCTACATTATTTACTGCTTCAATTCACTCATGTACAAATAAGAAGATATATTTTAAAAATCAATAGTTTTTCCTCTTTTCTAGCAATAAGTACCTAGAACAGGAAATTGAAAAAATCTATTCCATTCATAATATTGAAAAAAACCCACATGAGATTCATAACAGAAAGCTAATAAGAAAGGTTCAGAACTACCATGAAAAGGCGAATAAATTCAAATTGAAGGTCATAAAACAAGATCTGACCAAACGGAAAGACACTTTAAATCTTGTAGGAGACAAGATAAAAAACTCGATTTTCTCCAATTAATATATTAATTCGATTAATTCTAGTTAGAATGCCAGTAGGTGAATTTTTATAAGTTTTTTTAAACTGAATAAAATATCCTTTTTCTCTTAAGTGGAAGAATAAATGTCTGAATGTCTGAGAAGAGTCAAGGCATTTTTTTTGGAAATATCACAATACAAAGGGCAACATTTTGCCAGATGAGCGAACATATTATAAGGCCCGATCAATACGGTAATTGAATAAGAATAAACAAATATTTCAATGGAAAAAAACAGTCCATAAAAAATTCCAAAACATGTAAGAATTTAGTAATGACAAGTAATTGTGGGAGAGAATGGAGAGTTGTGGGAGACAACAGAGAACTGTACGAGAAACATGGAATTATGTGAGAGGGAATTTTGAGGACTGAGAATTATGAGAGAGGGAATTGTGGGAGAGACAAGGAATTGTGGGAGTGAGAAAAACTGTGACAGATGTAAGGAATTTTGGAAGAGACAAAGAATTGTGGGAGAAACCAAAGAATCACAGGAGAAAATGGAAAAATGTGGGAAAGACAGGGATTTGTGGTAGAGAATGGGGAATTACAGGACAGAATGGGGAAATGTGGAAGAGAGAGACTTCTGGAAGTAAACGGAAAAATGTGGGAGGAATAGGGAATTGTGGGAGAGAATGGAGAACTGAGGGAGACATACGGAATTGTGGGAGAATTGTGGAGAGACAAAGAATTGTGGGAGACAAAAGGAATTGTGGGCGAAACCAGAGAATCCCAGGGGAAGATGGAGAAACATGGAAGAGACAGGAAAATGTGGGAGAGAGTGAAGAGTATTGGGAGATACAAGGAATTGTGGGAGAGGCAAGAAACTGTGGGAGAAATCAGAGAATTTAGGGAGAAACTAAAGAATTTGGGGAGAGACAGGAAATGTGGGAGAGAACGGAGAATTTTAAGAAGAGAAGGGTGATGTGTGGGAGAAGGATGGACTATTTAATACATGGGGTAGGCATAACTGGCCTGTGCATCTAGAAGAAAATAAAGCGAGACCTTATACACTGTACACACAAGTAAATTTAAGATGTATTAAATTAAACACTTAAGTGATAAAAATAAAATAATAAACATCTTGTTAGAAAGTCTAGGAAACTACACATAGCAAGTGATTTTCTTAACCAAAACTGAGGTCAGGTATATTTGACTTTATAAAATTGTAAAAATGTCCTTAACTTTAATGGACTAACAGTATATTTGGAAAAACATTAGCAACATCAGACAGACATAATAATACATTTAATAGAAAGAACTTTAAAATTCAATGTAAGAATGGGTAAAAGATTTAAAGAGGCAAGTATTTCAAAACATTCTTGAAAATAATTGACCTAAGTTCTTGAAGGAACACACCTTTTTTTTTTTTTTTTTTTTTTTTTTTTTTTTTTTGCGGTACTTGGGCCTCTCCCGTTGCGGAGCACAGGCTCCGGATGCGCAGGCTCAGCGGCCACGGCTCGCGGGCCCAGCTGCTCTGCGGCATGTGGGATCTTCCCGGACCCAGGCACGAACCCGCGTCCCCTGCACCGGCAGGTGGACTCTCAACCACTGCACCAACGGGGAAGCCCAGAAACACCCGTTTTTTATTGAACGA
Source organism: Stenella coeruleoalba (assembly GCF_951394435.1). NCBI lineage: Eukaryota > Metazoa > Chordata > Mammalia > Artiodactyla > Delphinidae > Stenella > Stenella coeruleoalba. Next base: position 16,284,770 of record NC_137152.1, read on the forward strand.
CTGAAGAACATTTAAAAAGTCTAGGGACTTCCCTGGTGGCGCAGTGGTTAAGAATCCACCTGCCAATGCAGGGGACACGGGTTCGATCCCTGGTCCGGGAAGATCCCACATGCTGCGGAGCAGCTAAGCCCATGTGCCACACAACTACTGAGCCTGCGCTCTAGAGCCCACGAGCCACAACTACTGAGCCCGCATGCCATAATTAATGAAGCTCACGTGCCAAGAGCCCTTGCTCCGCAGTGAAGAGTAGCCCACGCTCACCGCAGCTAGAGAAAGCCTGCACGCGGTAACGAAGATCCAACGCAGCTAAAAATAAATAAATTAATTTAAAAAAATAAATAGAAAGTCTAGATCAGCTAACACTTTAGATGCTTCAACAAGGTTTTTTTGTAGAAGAGCCAATTTGAAGATAAGTATCCAAAACACTTGCAGTTACAGGTCCTAAGCTTTCTGCGTTTCTATTTTATACATATAATTTCTCTGCCTATAGAAAAAGAGGCCGAAGTGCAGATCCAGATGGTCAACATCAGATGAAAAGATACTCTTAGCAAAGGGAAATGCAAGTTAAGGTAACAATGAGACATTGCCCAAGGAACAGGTACAAAATTTTAAAGTATCTATAACTTATTGCTGGTTGGATCAGGGGAAAGGACACTCTCATTCACTGCTGGATGAAATTTGACCTGCTACAGCTTTTTGCAAGATAATCTGGCAGCATCTATCAAGACTAAAAATATCCAAGCCATTTGATCTAGTCATCCCTTTTCAGGGTATCCAGCTCTTAGGAATTAAAAGCAATAATTGTGAATACACACACACACACACACACACACACACACACACACACACACACAGCTTGTACTAGCAGAAGATTATCAAAGAAAACGCCCATCAATAGGGAATGGTTGAATAAATTATGGTATACCCACCCAATGGAATATTGTGCAATCAGTCATTTTAAAAATGAATGAGAGGTATACCATTTTACTTGGAAATTTCCAAATGGTGTTTTTGAATGAGAAAAGCAAGATGAAGAAAAGCAGTATAATATAAATCCTTCTTTCTAAAACGATGACCAAAAAAACCCCTTAAATGTTGTATGTGCAGGTGTGTGTGTGTAAAATATGAACTCGGAGAAAATATGTATCGATAGAGACTAAGTTGCTATCACGGATTACTTGAAAGGGGGATATAGGTCGGGGAGGCAGGCGAGAAATGGGGAGAGGGAAGCCAAGATGAATGGGAATAGAAGAAGAAAAGACTGCACCAAAAATCCAAATGTGTATGATATGATCAGATTTATGCATTTTTGTAAAATTATATTTGTGAGTAGAAACATAAAAAAGCAAATTTTTTCAATGTGAATACTGGATTTAAAAAAAAAGTAAATGTTCTAAGCTCAGGGCATTATTTGAAAACATTTTTATAAGGTGAATTCTTGCCATGAAATTCTTTTCATTTTTGTCCTTTCCTTTTCCTCTTTCACTACAAGTTGAAGGCCAGAAAAAAGTGGTAATGCAAAAGTTCTAATTGAGTTCTGGTTCTCATAAATTTTCTCTAAGGGAAGAGAATTATATTTGCCAGTGTGTCCTGAAATTTTCCACAGAGATGCCCTTTAGCAGACGACAATAAATTCATACTTTGCATTTTTCTCTTTAATATTTGCATGCTTGATGATATAAAAATATTGAAATTACTTAGTCAAATTATTTAATGTCCTGTTTGATATCAGTTAGGGTCTTGCCTGGAAACAGATGGCACGTTCAAACTGGGTAACTGAAGAGGGTGTGACAGAGGGACTATTTACAAAAGCATTGGCGGGGAAACCAGGAAGGGATAGTGCATCACCCTGCAAATAGTAATATTGAGAAGCTGTTACTACCTCTAGGTCTGGAGAAGCAAGGGGAGAGAGTGGCTGTGGGGACTCAGCTGTACGAAGTGGGCTGTCTGACAGTAGCCAGCCTTCAGCCTAGGGATGGAGCCGACCTGTGGAGATCCTGTGGAGACAGAGCTGAGGGAATCGATACCCTCTAATCTTCTGCTGATGCTCCCCATTCTTCAAGCTCAATCAGAAACCAAAAGACAAAAGGGCCCATTGATGCAGTCTATACAGGTCAGCCTCTAGGAGCACAGAATTGGGTAGAGAGGGATAGAGAGTGGATGTGAAGGGGCAAAGATTTCATCACTCTTTTCCACAATCAATTTCTTCAGATAATTTGATGGTTGGTAAAGACAAATTATAATATTTAATCTATGGCTTCAATTATCCCGTGAACTTGGCCTTATACTTATGGGTATCCAGCAGTATATTTGAACAGCTTAGCGTGAAGCCATATGATACTGTCATGTGACTTAGATGCCACTCAACACACAGAAGAGAAGCTCCTGAGTTTGAGACTCAAGGCAAGTAAGCTCTGGTAGGAGTTGGGAAGGAGAAAAGGGAAAGAAAAATTTAAGTTTTCTCAAGGAGGAAGGAAAAGCTTGGGGCATAGGGCATGAGGTTCAGAAGATGTAGCTCACTAATACAGCTATTTTGCCTAAAGTTGGTTATATTCAGATGTATGTATGTAGACCAAAGATTATAAGTCTAGGAGTTAGAATACCTGGGTTCTGGATCCCTGCTACTCCCTATTTCTGGCATTTTGGGTACATCATTTATTCTCTCTGAGCCTGCTTCATTCTCCATATAAGTAGAGGGTAGGACTAAAGATTGAAGCTTCCATTCGGTTCTGCAATGTGTGATACTATTATTTCACCCAAACTGACACCTTAAGATGACTTGATAAAAACCTTAAAGCTGAGTTGGAAAAGAAGTTCAGAACATTCAGAACAAGAGTCTAATTAAAATTATGATTTCAAGCAACTTCTAATTTTCCCCTTAGGATACCTCACCATGGAATTCAGCAGGCCGCTAAGATACAATAAGCCTCCCTATTCAATGAGCACTAAGTTCAAAGCATTATATCCTTAGGGAACACTTTCATTAGGTAATGACAATAGAGTATTTTAGGAAGAGGCAGTCAAAAGCAGGGGATAAGGTGGTTTTACTGTATTATAGCTGAAAACCATTGAATAATCCCCATCCTACTTCTTGTAGTATCACATAGAAATCTTAAAAGAAAAATACTAGTAAGAATGAAAAAAATACAAAGATGGAACCATGTACACGATGGTCAATTGCACCCCTTCCTATTTAGCAGAGGGAGTGACTATCTCAAGGTCACCCCTAAGTTATATGAATGGGTATAAAAACCGTAATAATATCGCAGTGGTATGCTGAGACAGTGGCAATGGAATTCGCAGTTTGACTTTTTCTTTCTTATTTTCTTACGCATTAAAGGTTCTTGGAGCATTTTTATCAATCCATTCTCTCTCTCTCATAACTGGAGGAAAAAACTAGTATCTACAAAGATTTTTTGGTGATGGCACTTGCTACCCAGAGCGTCTCTTAATTTTAGAGCAACATTGATTTAGGTCTACTAGATCGCTTCATACCAACAATAAAAAAGGAGAGAGTCCCCCCCATACAGGGGAAAAGTAGAAGCATCTTATACTTTATGAAGATATGAAATGAATAACTTTATTTTACAGATACAAAGCCCTGAGAGTTGGCAATAATATCTAGAATCCTAGAAAGCCAATATTCTATGACAGTTATTCAATGCTCCATGGAGGAAGATGTTCTGTGATAGAATATGGCATAGCCTGTTAGTCAATGCTATATGGGGGATTAAGAAAGGTTAGGACCTGTGATTTGGTCCATCTGCTGGGGGCAGAGAAATCGAGAAAAGAGAAATTGTTGGGAAAACAGAAATCGAGTTTAGCAGATAAAGTACAACATCCAAAGGGAGTGGTCAAATCATGTTGTAATTTCAGGCAAGCAACCAGCACTAGGAGTTTGAGGAGAGATACCTGGGAGTCCTAATGAATAGGCTGAATGCATTTAGAAGGAACCTGGGGAGGAGAGAAATGGATGAATCCAGGTAGACAGGCAGTTAAGGTAAACAGGTAGCAGGGCCACCTGCTGGAGTTTAGGAACAGGATTGTATTGGTTTGCCATGGCTACCATAACAAAGCACCACAGACTGGGTGGCTTAAACAACAGAAACTTATTGTCTCACAGCTCTGGAGTCTAGAAGTCCACAGTCAAGGTGTTGGCAGAGTTCCTTCTGAGGGCTATGGGGGAAAGGGTCTGTTCCAGGCCTCTGTCCCGGGCTTGTAGATGGATGTCATCTCCCTGTGTTTCTTAACATTATTTTCCCTGTATGCATGTCTCTGTGTCCAAATTTCTCCTTTTCATAAGGACACCAGTCATATTGGATTAGGGCCTTCCCCAATGACCTCATTTTAATTTGATTATCTCTGTAAAGACCCTATGTCCCAAATAAGGTCACATTCTGAGGTACCAAGGGTCAGGACCTCAACATGATTTTGATGGGGAGGAGGGGACACAATTTAACCCATAACAAAGACTGAAGACCATAAGATGAAGCCCTAGTGCTAGCAGGGATGGGGGATTACCAAGATAGCAATTCAGACACAGTCCAAGACAGAACTTGGGTGTTAAAGCGGGGGCACATGGTAGGCAGACTCTTGGAAATGAGACAATTGTCAGAACTGGAGTCTGGGTCCAAGCCTGATGCATTCTCAGGTACCTGAATTGAGGTACAAGAACTACTGAAGGGCGGGATAGGATTGGCTGTCCAAGCCTGCATGCAGTTAAGAGGAGGTCTCAACTTCTGGGAGAGGGAGGCCAGCAAAAATTGAGGTTCCATGGGGCTCCAGGAAGAACTGGGAAATTCCATGGGAAATGGAAAATCAAAGTGGAAGGCATTGACTTTTTATACTCCCTAGTGAAGCCTGTGTAGAGACGTTTTGCCAAGACTACTTGTTCCCCCTTCTTGCCCCAGTGGGTGTAGTCAGAACCTGATTATCTCTGCTCCTGATTTCCTCAAAACTGGAGTGCGCTAACCCTAGGTTCTCAAGGGCATTTTATGGACAGGTACTTGAAGTCACAGGATAACTAGGGTTCATACTCCTAGAGCATCACTTTAACGTGGAGATTATAATGGAATCAGATGCAAAGTTAGTGTGAATTTTTATAATAAATTATGAGATGAGAGAAATTTCATGCTTGCAGAGAGTACAGCTGACTATTTGGGTCACACCCATGTCTCCTTGACACTCATCGTTCCTGTACAAGCCAATCGGTGTCTTATGTTACTACAAACACCTGCGACTCTGCCTGCGGGCTTTCTCTTGGTCAGAGCAGCAGTTAACAAACCTGGGATCCATCCTAAGCCAATGATGAATGGGAGTTGAAATTTCAATACCTCTGCTTCCTTGACTTTGGGTGGGGGTGGGAAGGGAAACTTTGATTTACGTTCTGTACTGTTTCCCAAAGGTCCCCTGTGGGACTGAGCCCTCGGCCCACAGAGGTAACCTGCTCATTAGTGTACCCTGGATTGGCTTCCTTCCCTGTTTAGCACACTTCCCCCACTCTCCCATTGGTGCTTCTTGGGTTTACTTCCCAAATAACCACTCAAATCCTACTCTCCAGGTCTGTTTCTGGGGCCACCTGCCCAAGATGCTGAATCTGGTTTGAACCAAGTCCCCAGACTCTAGGGTGGGTAGGGTGATGGTGAAGTTTTAAGAGTTTATATCCATCTGCCTTTAAAGGAACTTTGCTGGTAAATTAAGAAATACTGGCTTAAAAGACAATCGTATTGCACTTGAAACTGTTAAACCAGTGGTCCTCAACCTTTTTTCTTCCCCTAACTCATCCGTGAGGTTCCACATATTATCTTCAACAATTCAGGTGAACTCTGTCAAAAACACTTTAGGTTATTCTCCTTTCTTTACCCTCCAAACACAGAAACATAAAAGTAGCAAGAACCCCAAAGCAACACACCAGCCCACACCGAACCCCAGTGCCCTAGGAACTCACCACGGATCATCGAGGACTTACCACCATGATTCCCCCAGAACTAGCTTCGTTCCCCCGAGTGTGATTTACCTTTTATTTGAAAGATATGTATATAAAAATGTGCTAGTGGTTTTCTGTGTTGCTAGAAATGGGTTTTTTTTTTTTTTTTGGCTCTTATTTAAAAATGAGAATTACAAAAGAATCTCCCAGGACTCTTTATTGCTGCTTAATAAAACACACTTCGTAGCAGAGATGTCCCTTGACTTGAGCTCAAACAGTACAAACTGCTAAGTGGGAATTATTCCATTATCCTTCACCCTGCTCATGCTTTATTACTTAATAACACTGCTTTACACGGCTGTAAGTGAGATTACAGTATCAGGCTAAAGAGGTGGCACATTCAGTTGCTGCTGCTGCTTCTACGAATATCGCTCCATGATCTATGCGCTTTTTATTTCAATCTCCCTTCACTATTTCTGTAAACAAATTTTGGTAGCATATAAAGGAATACAATAAATAAGTGAAACAATAAACAACCTGCTCTTGGAGTAAATTGAATGCTAGTAGAGGCATTTCTATCGATAACTTAAAATGTTTATAGTTTACATCATTCTTTATTAAAAAGTGCAGTGATATTAAACTGTACCAATTTAGTCTTCCTGCCTCTCAAAGGAGTCCTTAAGATAAACAAGCAGGTATGTTTGAAAAAAAATTTTAAATAACAGTAGTAGAATTGCTAAGAAAGACATATCCAAAGTGAACCTACTGGGATGCTGGAATGGTTCCTATTTAATTTTCTATGTTTTTACTCATATTTCTACACAAGAATGTTGAATAATAATTAAGGTACTCCTAAGGAAATGAACATAATTATTGATTTGCAATGTTACTTATGGAGAAGCCACTAGCAAAATTCATTTATATCTAGGGTTTACTTTCGTCGTGTTTATAAAGTAACCTCATGAAATTAGTGCTATCATAAGTGGATTATTCACCTCATTTGTTTACTGAAACGCTGATTTTTTTTGGATGAACCTGAACCTGAAGGGAATGGTAGGGCCCTTTCCTCATTTTTCATTAGGTTTAGAGAGTAATCCAGCTTTAAAGATATTTCTCCCCCTCCTCCTGCAAGAATTGAGTCTCCGGGCTCTAAGTTTTCGCTTTTGGCCTTGGAAAAGGTTTATGTATATATTATGAGGTAATTTTAGTAATACATTTATTATTTATAATCTTTAAAATATAGTTGTCTTTTCATGAGGCTTTATAGTGATTTTCTCTTGGAACTTGATCCAGACTCTGGGATCATGCAAAAAAGCTCTCTGTATTCTGGGATTTAAAAAAAAGGCTGGTAAGACATTTGTAATAAGTAGGACGCATGTGACCTTAAAACTACAGGATTCTAATTGTCCTACCGTGACACTTTGATTTGTTTAGGACATTTATTAAAGGTCAGAGAGATGCCTGCTTCTAGGTGTCAATGGAACCAGTGCTGGTTTGAAATTCAAAAGAAATTTGAATATTGTAATGACATCACACCCTCTCTTCAGTAAAATTGGCTTCCTCTCCCTCCTCCCTACCCTATCCTCACTTTTGATTGTAAAAACAGTATTATAACACCTAAGAGCATTAAGAAACAAAATTCCTAATACTACTATTATCATCTCTATTTGCTGCCTTCTACTCTTTGCCCACACACACTTATATTTTTAAACATAGTAGCAATCACAGTATATATACAGAATATCGTATTCTGCTTTTTTATCGCCAATTCTTTTTTGAAAAGAGAGCTGGAATTTCTATAAAGAGATTATAAAATAGGACTAAGGAAGCTACATCACTCTAGCAGAAAAAAAAAAAGGGAACATGTGTTGATTGCGTGAATTTCAAGCTTTTCAAAAGTGATGTAACATTTACCTTAGATTCTTTAACCATAGATTTGAACCCAACCATCTTGGGTTGGAAAAGGGTATGGAATGTAATTAAACTAAAATTTGTGAATGAAAGTAGAGCAGCATTTGCTTTCTGACAGATTGCTAATTAAATGCCACGGAAGACTTGCATATTTAATTTTAGCCATGTAAAGAATGTGCAATAGTTCGTAGGCAAGAGTTTGGGCCAGGAAAGAAACAACTATATTTTTAGATCATTTCGCTATCCTTGTTAATTTATTATCCTCTGATGTAGCTGAAGTGTAGAAATGGAAAAGTTCCTTGACTTGATCCAGAGTTAGGGTTTTGCCAGGCAAAAGGGCAAGATACTTGAGGATAACGGCAAAAGAATGGTTGAAGTGATGTGCCATGAGTTCTAGACAGATGAAAACAAAGTAGAAGATGTCAAGGGGCTGGAGGTCTCTGTAATAAGAACAGACGTAATGGTAAAAATAGAGCAAGATAACTGGAAGAACGGAGGGTTGTGTTCAGCAGGTTTATTAAAACTGAAATAAATCTGAAATGCAAGTGAGTTGGCCTATTTAAAAGTTGTTTTGGTTTTGTTTTGGGTTTTGTGTTGTAAAATATCAATGCTCGAATAGAGAATAAGGCATGGGAATTGAAATCCATTCATTAACTCACTCCTGCATTAATTCAACAAATACCTTGCTAAGACCCACCCTAGGTGCCAGGTGCTATTCTAGGGACTGTAAATATAGTAGTGAAGAAGGCAGAAAATTTTTTTTTGATGGTTTGGAATTTATACTCTAATGGAGGAGCTAGGCACTTAGCAAATAAATATCAACTTGTAACAAGAAAAAGAAATTATAGCAAGGGCATAGAGTCATGAGGGCGGGGGAGCTATTTTAAACATGATGGTCAGAACAGTCAAGCGGGGGTGTGGGGGGGGGGCGGGAATGCGAGGAAGAACACAAAGGAAATGAGGGAAGAAGCCAAGCAGATACCTGGGGAAAGGACGTTCCAGGCATAAGAATAGCAAGCGCGCAGGCCCGGAGAGGGGAAAAAACTTGGCAGGCCTGTCCCTAACATTTGTGAAGCCCAGGGCGAGAGTGCAAACGGAGGCTCATGAAATTTATGTCTAGACATTAAAAGTTATAAAACATATCCTATCATCCAAACTTGACCAGTATACCTCCATATTGGCCAGGAAGGACAGGTCTAGATTTAGAATTCTCGGACTCCTCAGGGTTCTACACAAGCACCTGGTGGTACCGGGTGAGCCAGCCTCTGGCATCTGGTCCCAGCCAGAGGCCAATCCCCCTTTCTCTTCCCACCCCAGGATCCTCCCATCACCATGAGGGGTCTTGCACCATGTGAGTGGACATCCCTGCCTACAGGTCCAAGTTCTGTTCACATACCCCCAAACAGCTGCCCTCTGATGGCTCCTTGGAACTAGGGATGTGCACACTCGTGACACAGTCTGCTCTCTGGGAAGACGAACCAGGGCAGAGGCCCATGCTGTTCCTGGAAGCCAGCTCTTGGCCATTTGGGCAGCCTATCCTGGGGTACTGGGCACCCAGAATGTGGTCTAGATGGGGCACAGCCCCTTGACCCCACTGACTCTGCCCTGTAGGGAAGGGTGTGGCTGGGGGAGGATCAGAGCAACACCCTTGAAATCACAGAGGCCAGGCCAGTGGCCCCTTTTCCAGGACCTAAGGGTGGCGCTTTTGCTTGTCATGCTTGACGAGGAACAAAGAGACGAGTCCCTATATCCTCAGGATTTGAACTGTGATGATGGAGGAGATATGAAACTTCCGTTCTGTGGAGGGTCTATAAAAAGTAAAGGAAGGAAGAAAAGAAAATCAGAATGTATGGAGCATCTGTGCCGAGCCTGGCTGTGTGAAATACACTTTGGCTCGTGTGATCTAATGTAATCTTCCAAATAACCCTGGGAAGTAGGCTTCGTACTCTCCTGCATACAGTTAAGAAAAGAAAACAAGGGAGGTCACTTCCTTGCCCAGAGTCACACAGCCAGTGAGTCATGGAGCAGAGGCACAAACCCAGGGCTCCGACTCTTTCTAAAGCCCGTATTCTTTCCACAACAGCACGTCACCTTTGAAAGACATCCTCAGAGAGAGACTTCATTTGGAAGGAGAGCGAACAGCAGTAAACAAGGAAAATCCTATACTTTTCAGAGAGGAAAATGGCTGCAGGGGTCCCTCATCCAGGGCTGGTTCCTCTCCCGAGGTCTCTAGAGCTCCTGGGAGTCCATGAGGATAGTATGTTAGTTTATGGTCTTGAGGTATTTTTTTTAAACTGAGGTAAAATTTATATACAGTAAAATGCACAGGTCTCATATGTATAATTTGAAGAGTTTTGTTTCGCAAATGCAAACACCCGTGTAACCACCACCCCAATCAAGACATTTTCTCAATCCCAGATATTTCCTCAAAATATGTCCCTCATCCCAGAAATTTCCCTGTGCCTCTTTCCAGGCACACTCCTCCCATGATAGGCAACCACCGTTCTGATTTCTATCACTGGGGATTCGTTTTGCCTGGTTTAGAACTTCATGTAAATAGAATCATGCAGTCTGTATTCTTTTTATCTGGCTTCTTTTGCTCAGCATGTTTTTTGTTTGTTTGTTTTGTTTTTGTTTTAGATTTATCCACATTATGGGATAAAAGGAGTTCTCTCCTTTTTACTGTTAAGCATTCCATTGTATGACTATACCACCATTTGTTTATCCATTCATTTACTGATGGGCATTTGGGCTGCTTCCTATTTTGGGCCATGATGAATAAAGCTGTGGTAAATATTCCTGCACATGCCTTTTTGTGAATGTGTGTATTCATTTATCTTGGGTCTAGACACAGGAGGTGAATTGCTGGGTCACACGGTAAGTATAGATTTCACTTTTTAAGAAACTGCCAAGCTTTTCCAAGGTGGTTACGTCAGTTTACGCTCCCACCAGTAATGTATGAGTTTCCATTAATAAACTTATTTTTAATTTAATGTATTCAATTTTGAAATGTTCCAAACATAAAAAAGAATACTACTAGCTGACAGCCTTGTATCTATCATTCAGATTTAATACATTAAAATTTCCTGTATTTGCTTCCCATCTTAATAAAGGAAATATTACAGATGCACTTGAAGACTCTCTTCCCATCTCCTTCCCCTTCCTCCTCCCTGGAAATTAGCATCATCCTGAAGTTGATGTGTACCTTCCCACATCTGTCTATTTTTAAGTATATGACAGAATATATGAACTATTTTCAATATCTCACCAAGTCTAACAAAGATGGCATATTTTCCTGTGATAAGTCTGGCCACGGTATTTGAAACAGCAGCCATCTTAATAAGCTCAATTTAATTCTTATTTCCTATTTATTGTTGTTTATCGATTCTAATATCTATAACTTAGGCTGTTTATGCCTGCAATTAATAGAAAATGGGGAATATTAATTTTATTTTAACAGGCAATTTACAAGGCAGATGGAAATCCTTCAAAGCTTGGAATCCTTGAAGGAAAAAATAATGAGGAAGTTTTTGGTGACTGCGCTGGTGGGAACTGTAGAGCTGATGTAACCCTCCCATATTACAGATAAGGAAACTGAGTCTCATACCGATCGTGACTTGCTAGGTTTTTATGGCTACAGAATGCCAGTACCAGAACCAGGCCTTCAGATGTCCATTCTAGAATTCTCTTGACCACAGCATGCAGCTTCCATGTCGCTGAAGGCGATCAAAGATGGAGAAGGAAGAAAGAAGAAAATGTGATGTGCAGGGGGGAGGAAGGAAAAACTTCATAAAAACAAGACGGCAGAAATGTGGTATTTTAAGGAAGAGGTTTGCCCTTCATATGAATGATTCTTGGATTTTGGTGTATATTTTTGGTAGCAGTATGTGGTGAGTCACTAACAAAGAGCTTAAGACAGATGAGTTAACATAAATGGACCAAAATAAGCTGTGGTCTCTAGGCTGAGCAGCTGTTGGCCAAACCTGCCAACAGTTTATTTCCCAGAGACACTTGCAGCAGGTTAAAGTGAGCAGGCGGTGAGTGCCACATTAGAAAATTCCATACCGTTCAGAGCTTCCTGTGCCTGAGATGTAGCTATCCAGGGGGAAGAGGAAAACTCGCAGGTATTTGTTGAAGCCCCACTTTGTGGAAGAGGGTCAGCAGGGCTGCAGGCCCCAGGAGGGTGTGTTAGTGGAGGATAAGGTGGGGCACAGGAGTCAGAACGTCCTGGGTTTTCAGCCCTGATGCGCCACTAGCTGTGTGACCGAGGAAGATTCCTTTAGCTTCTCTGTGGCTCTCTGTTTTTCATCTTCTGAATGAGGGGCTTTGATTGGATGACCTCCTAGGTCCCTTCCAGTTAAAACATGTATAGTTCACATTTATTGAGCGCTTACTTTGTGCCAGGCACTTCATGAAGTACTTTACCTATGGATCGTTCCCCTCCATTAAACCTTTGAGGCTGTTTCAACAGTAGTCCCATTTTGCAGAGAAAGAAACTGAGGCTTCAAGAGGCTAAGAGACTTGCCTGAAGTCACGTAGCGATGTCATGAGCAATGGCAGAGCCTGGACTCAAATCTGAGACTGTCTCGGAAACCTGGCCTCTTAATCACCATTCTGCATCGTCCCTTCTCTCTGGGCAGGAAATTAGGAATGAGTTAGCGTCACATCCTTCTCCCTCTCCACAGCTTTTATCTGCTTCTAATTGTTATGCTTTCATTGCACTGCAGTGGATTTCCCGATCCTAGCTGGAGTCCTGTACTGCATCCACACACTACACTGTGGGTGAATGGCTTTAAAGATAGTAAATCACATTCAAGACACACACCTCACACAGGACAGAAATAGTGTTGAGCAGGGCACAGCAGGGCTGATTCACAGCATCATTGTCGTCTTGAATATTTTGTACATACTCTCTACTGGACACGCTGTACTTGGTGTTCCTGCTGATGTCACTGGCAGAGATGTCTCCTGAGGAGACACCCTGTTCGAAAAGCCAATTCAGTATCCTCCTCTATCCTGATTTAATATGATAAGGCCATGGCAATGGCTGTGATAGTGGCAGCTCCTTTGTTCCCTTTCATAAATAACACGTAATTTAAGCAGCTTCCTGCACTGCCTCTCTTCCAACGAGAACATCAGACATAGGAAAAGCACCCCTCTTTCTAATAGAAAATAAAACGAACTCTAAGATTGTGGGTGATTTTATCTAACCTCTGTTCAAGATCAGCCTTTAGTTGCTGACTAGAAATCCTGTTAAAATCTGTCAGGATAGTTATAACTGAAGTCACACTTTCCATAGTTCTTTCTTTGATGTCTACATATATAAAAACGGAGAACTGAAGCATATCTAATAATTCAAACCAAAACAGAACTGCTGGTTATATTTATTGTGATGTTTTAAGACACAGAAAGTTTGAGCTGAAAAGGGAAGGGAATATACACTCAACCTTCTAAGTCAAAAGGCAAGCAGTAAAATACAGCAGATTGCATTAATGACCTTGATTCTTCACCTCTTCCTTTAGTCACATCCATTACCACGTGACCTTGGAATTTCTTTCACTAAAGAGTCAATTTTCCCTCCCCTTGAATATAGGTTGGCCTTGTAGCTTTTGGCCAATAGAATGTGGTGGAAGTGATGCTATGTCAGTTCCAAGTCTAGGTCTCAGGAGACCTGAGTGTTTTCATTTGCTTGCTCTTCTTCTGTTTGCCATGAGAGTATGCCCCGATTATCCTGCTGGAAAATGTGACATGAGGAACAGAGCTGAGTTGCCCGTCGTTGCAGCTGAGGTTATCCCAGATCAGCTGAGCTGCAGCTGACTGCAAGACCTCTGAGCTCAGTTGAGATCAGAAGCACTGCCAAGTCTAAATTGCCAACCTACATATTTATGAACTAAATAAACGCTTACTGTTTAAAGACCTTGAGTCTTGGAGTGTTTTGTTACACAGCATTATGCAGTAACTGATGATTGACACAGAAAGTGAGACTTTAGTTATCAGAGAAATATCCAGGAAGTACTTAAGGGTTGGGAGGATTACAGGGAGCAGCAAGAATCAAACTGAGATTTGACACAAATCTGAAGTTTTTCCAAATCAGCACAGTTATGTATACCACTCCAACAGTCATTCCGCATGCATATACCGAGTCTATGATTGGTAAGACACTATGCTAGGAGGAATACCTAAGGAATGGCAGCCCAAGAAAAGCAAAAGTATAATGACAGACACGATTCATAGAGGTTGGCCACGGGAATGAGGTTGGTCAAATGGTTGAGGATGTTTAGGCTGATGGAGAAGGGTGAAATCAAGGAGCTGGCTCTGGGGCAAAGGGTCAGGGAGAACAGTGACAACAGGATAAAGTTAAAAGCCCCCATAAAGAGGAAGGCATTGAATCTCAGTTATGGAAGGAAATACCGGTATCAGATGTGTGTCTGTGTGACTAAGTATTAAAATAGAAAATAGGTAAGATTAACATAAGAAAACATAGCAAAGCTGTCAGTACACCCCTGCCCTGAAACTGTCCAGTTGAATGGGCTCTGGACAGTTTCTAGCTGCCAGTTTCTGCATCCCTGTACCTGAGGGCTTTTTTTCCAGAATTATGGAAGGTCACTTTACAGGTCAGAAGTGCTGGGAAATTAACATCTACCTCCCTCCTCAACATCCCAGCAGCAATCCTCAACCAATGACTATGGCAGCTGGTACATAAACACCCCAGCTGTCTCAGCTCTTGGGTGGGATGATTTTGAAGCATGTATTTTATACCTTTCCCATAGCTTGCCCACAGAATGAGGCTCTGGTCACCTATTGTGGCAGCTGGCTTAACATACCCTTCATCTGTTGCCTTCCCTTCCCTTCCCTGTCTCATTTCCCTACTCACTCCAAGGCCACTAGCCTCCTTTCCGCTCCTCTTTCTGCCCAAGAGCCTTTGCAGTTGCTGCTCTCTCTCTGCCTGAACTGCTCTTCCCCTGACATATGCACGACAGACTTCTTGTCACTTAACGTCTCAGGCTAAATTTCACCTTGTCAGAGAAGCCTTGCCTGGCTACCAAATCTAACATAGTTTCATCATCTGATCTTAATTCTCAATGTCAGTCACTGTTTTCACTCAGATGTGTTTCTCGCTTGTTGGTTTTCAAATGCTTTCGGCGAGAGTGCCAGTTGGCACGACCCTTTTGGGAAGGCTGTTGGGTAGTAATGTCCATCAATAGGAGAATGCATAAATAAATTGTGAACTATTCTACAATGGAATACTACACAGAAATATAAAGAATGAACTGCTGCTACGCACAGCACATGGATGAATTTCATAGAAATTAGGATGAAAAAAAGGGAGCCAGGCACAAAAGAGAACACATTATATGATTCCATTTCTATGACATTCACGAACAGGCACAACTAATCTATGCTGGGAGGAGTGGGAATAGTGGTTACCTCTGGGTGGGAGGATATTGCCTGGGAGGGAGACTGAGGTCCTGGAAATATTCTATATCTTGATGCGAGTGGTGATGACATGGATATGTACTTATGTAAAAGGTCATTTAGGTGTATACTTATACGCACACTCTATATATGTCATACATTAAAAAAGAAAAAAGTAAGTTCCGTGGGAGCAAGGGTATTTTGTGACTTGGGCACTACTGTCTGACACGTAGTATGCCATCAGTAAGTACTTCTTACTTACTAAGTGAATAGATATGGATTTGTATTAAAAAATTTTAACCCCCAAATTAAGTAGAGTTTTATTGAGTACCTATTCCACTTGCTGTATAGAGGAGAGGACTCAAAGGTAAATCAGCTTAATGAAAAATACACGATTATATAAAATGGCAGCCTGTGATAAATGCTGTAAAAACAGATGCCAAACAAAGTGGTAGCAGAGCTAGAAAGAGAGAGCCATTTCAATTTTAGCTTTGGGGGAAGTGAGATTTGATCTGGCCCTGGAAATATTTCTGCAGGTAGGGCTGGGTGGGAAAAGAGACAAAGAAGGGGGTGGGTGGTGAGTGGCAGGGAACAAAGACTCTGGAAGAGGGAGCCCAGGGCACGTTTGGGAAATGGAGAACCTTGAAGCAGTTGAAGTCAGGGGTGGAGAGTCCTGGGGGAGGGAAAGATGAGCGTCTGTCCAAGCAGGTTGGGGCCTGCTCTAAAAGGGCCTGGACTACTTTGCAAGGAGTTTGGCCTTCACCTGTAGGGATGGAGTTTCAAGTGTCTTAAAGCAGTAGAGTAACTTTGAAGAGAGAATTGTTATCCTCCCTAAATTAATATTAAAAACGATGTTCACTTACAGAAAAATCTGAAAAGCCATCCAACACAAAGGACACACACCTGATATAATCACTGCGATTGCCTTCATATGTCAACTCTGAAATACTTTTCAAAAAATGAGATATAATTCACATACCGTAAAATTGGCCATTTTAAAGTGTACAATTCAATGCATTTTAGGACATTCACAAGGTTGTGCAACCATCACCACTGTCTAATTCCAGAACACTTTCATCACCCCCCCTCCCCAAACTCATGAGCAATCACTCTCCATTCCTCCTTCCCAACCCCCGACAATCACTAATCTACCTTCTGTCTCTGTTTTTCCTAGATACTTATCTATGTATACATGTGCAAAACATACACACACACACACACACACACACACACACACACACACACACACACATACTTCTCTCCCACCCACAAAAATGGATTTGTTAATACTGTGAAGGGAGCTGTGTTGACTCTTGAATATATATATCTTGATTCTTGAACATATCAGATTGGCTTGTGAAAAATTAGCCTGGGTGGCAGGGCAACAATGGATTAGAAAAAGAGGTTGGGCGCAGTGACACTGCTAGGCAACACCTGCAGTAGTGGGGCAAGAAGGTCATGCAGGTACGAATGAGGACGCCGGCAGTCTACTGAATGGTGTGGTGCGCCTCCAAGATCCCCACCTCAGGACTCGGGCATGCGGTAGCTCAGCTGCAGGAAGGGCTGGTGGCTGGTGGCTCTCAGCTGAGTCTCCTTTGGGGCCTTGTACTCACCAGAGGAGAGCTCCCAGCCCCAAATCACATTCGTCCTCTGTGACAGCTTACATCCAATAATTCATCAGTGGTGTGGGGGAGGCAGTGGGGGCAGTTTATAAAGGCCATCCCAGCTCTAGAGCTCCCTAAACGCTGAGGCTTTTCTTGTGACTGTATTTCAGCCCAACTCCACTCCTTCTTCCCAGCCCTGCTAACCTCGCTCCTCCCCAGGTGCTGTTCCTAATAAACTTCCTGCACTTATCTCTCTTCCTCAAAGTCTGTTTTCCAGGGGACCACAGTCGTGGCAAATATTTAGGCTAGAAATGGAGCTGGCATAGGTAGATGTCTTTGTGGAGCAATTGAGTGGACAGAGCTTGGTGACTGATTAGAGATATGGGGTGGGAAGGGTGGAAGAGTTAAAGAGAAGGAGCAAAACACATACACATATATAATTTATAATATATATAAATACACACACACACACACACACACTTTATATATATGTAAATGCACAATACATTCTCAGGCACTTACTCAGGGTCTACTTTGTACAAGAAACACTTTTGGAAGCTGAAGGTGCAAATCTTTTTTTTTTTTTTCCCGCACCTCACAGCTTGTGGGATCTTAGTTCCCTGACCAGGGATTGAACCTGGGGTCCCACAGTGAAAGTGCCGAGTCCTAACCACTGGATCGCCAGGGAATTCCCATAGATCTGGTTCTTTTTATTTATTTGTTTGCTTGTTTGTTTATTTATGGCTGCGTTGGGTCTTTGCTGCTGCACGTGGGCTTTCTCTAGTTGTGGCGAGCGGGGGCTACTCTTGTGGAGCACGGGCTCTAGGCGCACTTCAGTAGTTGTGGCTCGCAGGCTCAGTAGTTGTGGCTCATGGGCTCTATAGCACAGGCTCAGTAGTTGTGGTGCACTGGCTTAGTTGCTCTGCGGCATGTGAGATCTTCCCGGACCAGAGCTCGAACCCGTGTTCCCTGCATTGGCAGGCGGATTCTTAACCACTGCACCACCAGGGAAGTCCTAGATCTGGTTCTTTTGTTCAATTAATCCACAGTATGTTGGGGCAGACAGAGAGTAAACAACTAATTCTAATACAATTTGTTGCGCACCCTGGTAAATGATAGGGAAAAGTGATGAGGAACTATTAAAAGATGCCGCCAATGTTTTAAGCCGAGGTGTCTTGAAAGATGGTAAAGCCATCATGTGACATGGAGAAGGCAGAAGAAAGACGTTGTCATTAGAAAATAAATATCAAGGTTAATATGTCCTCCAAAGAGTTGGAAATATGGGTTTGGAACTCCTGAGAGAGGTCATGAATAGAAATACATATTTAGGTGGTATCTATATAGAAATGACAGTTAACGCCTTGGGAGTAGATGAGATTGTCAAGGGAGATCATGTAAAATGGAAACCTGAGAAAGATCTACAGCAGAGCTGAACTCAGGCTGCCAGTCCCTATGTTAACACCCATGGCAGACATAGGTAATTGAACATAGGGCCTCAGAATCCTTCTCAACACATGGCTTCAGGGAGTCACTGCCAGCAAATCCATTTACCCTTTCTGGTTTCTTCTCAAAGTCTAGGTGTGGTAATCAGGAACAACTGTGGGCATCCAAGGAAGGTGAGCTGCTCTGGTTATTAGGGGCAGAGAAAGCACCCAGGAAAGCAGGGGAAGTACTAGAAGAGTGGGGGGGGGGTCCCAGAAGAAGAGTGTTTAAAGAAGGAAATAATAACATTTATCAAATGACTAAGTTGAGGACTTGAGGAGACAATGAGATTTGAAGGGGGAGGCCAGTGGTGACCAAGGAAAGTGGTTTCACTAGTGGTTTGCAAGAGAAGAGAGATGAAGGAAGTTGGAGTAGAGAATGGGAGGAGTTCCAAATGCTCAACTATAAATGCACTGCCTTGAACCTCCCTGCGGAGCGTATTAAATACGCATTTCTAGGACTCACCCCAGAGCCCTGGCCTCAGGGTGTACTCTGGCCTCCCAGGAGCTCTTCTATCAGGATTATCTGTGTGGCAGCGAGAGGCTAGAAGCCACAGGTGGGTGCTCGCTGTAGCAGATGCTGTTGATATCCCTTTCACATGCATTCAGCACTCACCGTTCAGTACACACTGCTGGCGTGATACACAGGCACATGTACTCTCTGCCTGAGCTGAGGACTTTCTCTGGAAACTGGAGCATGCTGGCCTGCTTGCCAGAAATGCCAGAGAGGTAATTTCCTAGGGAGCAGCCTTCAACCAAGAAGGACAGAAGTTGGTGGATAAATAGCTCAACTTGCTCACCTCTCAGGTGGAATAACTCAGGGCTAATTTTATATCATCTCCCAGTACTCCCCAGCAGGTTTGAGCCAGAGGATGCTCATTAACATACTCTGTATTGGCTTCTTTCCCTCTGTCTCACTTCCCTACCCTCCTGTTGGTGTTCCAAGATCACGTCTTGCCTAAACTATGAGTACCCATATCCCGGTCGGTCTCGGAGTTGGCTCTTGGGGAAACCCCAAATTCACCATCTCATTTCCTCTTCCTGGGCACATAGAACAACTACATATTCCGGTGGCTCTCGCAGTCTGGTTGAGCCCAGGTGACTAGGCTCTGACACATGGGCAAAAGTGATATACGTCACCTCTGGGCCTGGCCACAAAACTCCTGGTGTGATCATCCCTCTCAATCTTTCCTCTCCGTGGTGACTCCAGAGGCCATGTGCTTAAGATGGCAGCATCGCAAGATAGAAGTTGCCTGGATCCCTGAGTCAGTGATTGGAGGGGACCTACTAAGGAGAGCTGTCCCACTTGTACCAGATTGTGACATGAATGAATGAGAAACAGAACTTTACTACGTTAATCACTGAGTTTTTTTTTTTTTGTTACAGCAGCTAGCATTAACCACCCTGATTAATATACCTGCCCTCTCAGTCTTCCCTCACTCCATTCTCAAAAATTACTGCTCTCCATCCTTCTTTAAAAATTTCCATTCCCTCAGCATGGCTAATAACATAGCTGAAAACGGCCATGTGTTAAATGCAAGACACAATTATCTGATGAAGTACACTCAGTTGTGAACAAGAAGTACCAAATTATCTCCCCAAAGATAGTTCTCTTTTCAAATGGATTCCTTATTGGTACAATCTATGAAGGAGATGTTCCTTAAGTATGCTGAGCCTTCTCATTGTCTTTGCATAATCACTGGCCCAGCCTGTTCCCAGCTTTACCTGTACTGTCCACAAGAAAGAGGGGTCAGCCACTTCTAAGAGATTGCTGAACTCTGGCCTCTGTAATAAAGCCCAAACTCCTCAACCTGGCATTTCCAGCCATCCCTGGTTGGCCCCAACCTGTATTTCTACCCTGATCTTTGCCCCGCTCCCCCTCCTCCATGAAACCTCTCGAGAATCGTACTTTTGACAGGGTGTGCTTTCCCAACTCCACACCTCGGCTCCACTCTACTCTCCACTTGGAGTGTCCTTTCCTCACTTCTGCTCCTTTCTAGATCCAGCCCCCACTCACAGGCCTGATTCCAACTCTATCTCCTCTCTAAGGCCCTGAAATCCCATTTTGCCTTCCCTTTTGTTGCTATGACGCAACTGAATTTCAGCATTTGCTGCTTATTATTATTTACATCTTTTTATGTGTTTATGTCCTCTCTTCTGAGCTAGAAATGAACTATTTAAACAAAACATTATGCCCTTTTCTCTTTTTAATCCCTTTAGCTTTTAATATATAGTCAGGGACATGATTACTGAAGATAGATAGAGATACAGCAAATTGAACTTCTTAAAGATCACAAATGCAAAGTCTCGTTAACACATGATTTTAAAAAAATATTATTTGGAAATAATTGTAAATTAACAGAAAAGCTGCAGGAATAAAAATAGTATAAATAACATCTGTAAATACCTTACCTAGATTCACTTATTCACTTACTGTAAATATTTTACTTCATTTCCTTTATATTTCCATATCTCTATCATCTATCTATCTTTCTGTCATATTCTCTTCATACACACACACACACACACACACACACACACACACAGTGTTTTCTGAAGCATTTGAGGGTAAATTACATGCATGATGACGCTTTACCCTTAAATACTTCAGTGTGTATTTCCTAAGAATAGGGCTAATCTCTTACCTAATCACAAGAGAGTGATCAACTTCCATCAATTTAATACTGACATAACACATTTGTATCAATAATTCGTTCCCATTCCAATTTTGTCAAGTAACCCAATAATGTCCTTCATGGCATCTTGTCCCTCCAATACTGGACCCACTATAGGGTCAGATATAGCACTTAGTTGTGTCTCTTTAGCCTCCTTTAATCTGGAACATTTCCACAGCCTTTTTTTGTCCTTTATGACATGATTAGTTTTCAAGTTAACACACCTCCCCCTTTTAAAGAATGTCAAAATTTTTAAAAACACTCCTAGGTTGGCAGGCTATTTTATATACATACATCTGGATGGATGTGGAGTTTCTGAGTAGTGTCATAACCAATCCCAGTGCAAGACTCCAAACTTGAACCTCCTTTTATCCTCATTCTGAACTTATAACCAATGGCAATAGTTTTAATGCTGCCATACAGGAACCTTTGCCTTATTTTATTTACAATGCCTTTCTCCTTATTCAAGTGGAGTTGGAGTGGAAGAGGAAATCACAAATCTCTTTCTCCTCCAGCTTCTGCTGGGCTGCAGGCTGCATGGGAGGAAAAGTCAATATAGGAAGTGAGAGAGTAAACTGAGAAGTTGAAATCAAAGTGGTAGGCCGCTAAGTCTTGGCTGTGGTGTATCTCAAAGCATTTTTACAGACAGCATTCAGCCATCATTAAATAAAATCCCTATGCTGTGGAAAGCGAAGGCATTAGTAATTTCCGTTGTCTATGAGTGGAAACAGAGACACTGACAGGCGTAATGGCTTTTCTACTTTGAGTCTGAGAGGCAATGAGGAATCATGGAAAGAGAGCCGATAAAGGAGTGAATCTGTTCAGGAGATTTGAATCTATTTATTACCATCGCTGCCAAGGAGTTATATAGCTCAGCAAGTCATATCCTCTCTGAACCTTGATATCATTATCTGTAAAATGAGGGTTTGGAGTGACTAGACTCGCCCCAAGTTTCCTTCAGTGATTCTAAAATTCCACGATCATGAATTCCAGCACACATTCAATGCACACCTGTGCAGTGTCTACTGTGTGCTGGGGCACTGCGGGGCAGTAGCAGTGGAGGGAAGGCATGTCAACAAAGAATTGGGAGAAGGGCCACAAAAGGGGCAAGTTCAAGATACAGGAGTGTTACAAAGAAGACAGTAAGCAGCTTTCCCCGGGGAGTTGCACGCTTCATAGAGGAAGCGTCTGACAGTGGGTGTTGAACCAAGTCTCGAAGATGGAGGTAGGGCGTCCCAGGCAGAAGACGCGTGGCTCTTTGTGGATTGCACTTTGGATTTGAACACAGTGTGCTCGAGGTTAAGTGAGGGTGGTGAGGCTGGAAAGGTAGCCCGGCAGGGCCAGATCTAGGAGAGCCACTTTTCCAGGTAGAGAGGAGTTTGAGGGGTGGGGTGAGACTTGAGGCCAGGAGGTCTATTGCAGAAGATAAAGGATAACTGATTGAGAGACGCAGGGGAGATGAAGCAGCAGAGTGGTCGGAGACATGTTTAGGAGAAAGAATTGAGAAGGCTCACCAATTGAGGGCAGGGGGAGGGAGAGAAAGGGCTGTCACAGGACTTCCACGTTTCGGATTTGTGCAGGGGACTGGACTGTGGTGCTATTAACTGCAGTCGGAAGTCCCCAAGGAGGAGCAGGTTTGGGAGATGTATGAGTTCACTGTAGGATGTGTTGGCTTGGCCTAGAGATGTGTATGGGACACCCAAGTGGAGATGGCTAGCAGGCTGTTGGGTAAGTGCACCTGGAGCTCAGAAGTCTGGGCCGGAGACACATCTGACGGTTAACATGTTACAGGTGTGAAGGATGTCACTCAGGGACGGTGTAACCTTAGGAAAGGACTGTGCCTGAGAGGGAAGGACAGGAGTTCTGTTGTCTTATTAGGTCTGGATTCATACTGCTGAGACCTTCTTAGCAGGTAACTTTGGCCGGGTAACTTTGAACCTGTTTCTTCATTTTTAACAATCAGCCCAATTTGTAGACTTATGAGAGTTTGAGATTAAAAGAAATCCAATAGATGGCACTTGTAAGAAGAGCAGAAAGGGCACCCCAGGAAACACCATTAAGCTGATATCTAACACACATAAGATGGCTCCTGACTGTAGGTTTCAGGAGGAGCCATTTGCTAAGTTGCCACATTAGTTTGTTACCAGTTGCTTAATTTCTCTGAGCCCTGGCTTCCTTTTCTTCAAAATGGAGATAATAACTACTCTTCCGGTTATCTCAGAGAACTCTTTTGAAAAGCAAGCAAGATAAGGTTTGTGTGAACACTGCAAACTGAGATATAATGTTAGTTATTATCAAAATGAATGGAACAAAAAGATGTGGCCAATTCCTCAGCATATTTTGTGCTGTTACCACCACGGAGTGTCTGTCAGCATCAATACTGAGCAACGTTCTAACTAGTCAGTGGCAGAACGGGAATGAAACCCAGGGTCTCTGACTCTGGGCCATAGTTATGCTAATCCCTGTATGAGGCCATCTTACTACCTGGGAAAGAAGAAGTAGAACTGTGGACTGCAAACCTTGTGAGACCACCAGGGGCTTGGGGTCTCCTGTGATGACGACTTCATCTATTCTGCTTTTCCTCCGATCAGGAAGTGTAAAAATGTGATCACAACTCCTCCTAAAACTTCAAGTTCTCGTTTCCAGGTGGGGAAAGATAACCCCCTCTGCATAAATAGTAGCATTATTGAAACAACATGGAAAGCCTGCCAGCACCCAGAAAGCCCTCAATAGATGTTAGTTCACTGGGCAGGCCAGATACAGTATTCAGAATGGAAGAAGTCAGCAGTATCCACTGGGTGAGGCAACCTCAGGTCCAAACTAGTCCACGATTACACAGGGACTAGGCCAGATTCTGGTCTGGGGGCAACGATGGGCGAGATTGACAACCGGAGCTCACCTCCAGGTTGCTTTTACTTCCATTTTCTCCCAAAGCGGCTAACAAACCATGCGAATGATATAGATGAGATAAGAATGCAACGATGGAGACGCAGCTCCCCTTCACTTCTCTTGCTTTTCTTAGTGATCTTGGCAGCCTGAAAACAGTAAGACGTTTCCTAGGCCAGAGGAACCCAGAGTCGTGGGCCCGCAGCCTTTAAAACTCCATCCATGTCAGCATCCAGAAACAACTTGTACAATCATGTAAGGCAGTAGCCTGGCACTTAGCAAGCCCCTCACTCAGGCCTGAATTCCTGCTGGAGCATCACAGGGGCAACTGCCTCTTATCTGTGCCTACACTGTGGGCCCTAGGAGCTTTCCATTTATGGTTACTTACAGGTTTTCTGTAGCAGGCCTGGTGATGGCCTATAGCACAGAACTAAACCCTCCAGCTCCTTCTTTCTCTTCCACTCCTTCCCTTCCTCCCTTCTTTCCTTCTTACCTTCTCTCTTTTTAAAAATAGACTTTATTTTTTAGAACAGTTTTATGTCGGGCTTTGTCTGATGCTTTTCTTATGGTTGAACTGGGGTTATGGGTTTGGGGGAGGAAGATCACAGTGGTAAAGTGTCATTTTCATCGCGTCACATCAGGGGTACATACTAGCTACCTGACTGATGACTTTCGACATTAATACTGGTCATCCGGCTGACACGGTGTTTGCCAGGTCTCTCCACTGCAAGGTTACTCCTCATTTTCCTTCTTTCTATGCAGTCCTCTTTGGAGGGGAGTCACTCTGCACAGCCTGCATTTAAGGAGTAGGAAGTCAGGGTCCACTTCCTACAGGGTGGGGTAGCTACAAAATTTATTTTCAATTCTTCTGCATGGAAGATTTGTTTCTTCTCCCCATTTATTAATTTATTCAATCATTTATTTATATCAGTATGGACTCATGGATATTTATTTTATACTTTCAGTTATAATCCAATACTACTTTCTTTCTTTTGTTATTCAAACTGTTCCAGCTTTGACCACTGGGAGGTCTTTAATTATTTTTCATTTATTCACTCAACCAAAATGCAGTGTGAGCTTACTGGATACTAGTCAGAGAAGATTCAAGAATGAACAGGGCTTGGATTAGCGCAAGATGGTGGGGTAGAAGGACGTGAGCTTACCCGCTGCTTAGGAAAACACCAAAATCGCAACTAACTGCTCAACGACCGTTGACCAAAAAACGCTGGAACCTACCAAGAATGAACAGGGCTTAGCTCTCCCTTCAAGGAACTCTCAGTAGGGGTGGCAGGAGGGAGGAGAGACAGGCAAGAAAAGATACAAAGACATGATACCATGGTGAGTGCCTTGGCAGACGACGGAAGTTCAGAATGTTGGGCTCGGTTACGCGGATTCACTTTCCTGCCTCTCTCCTGAGTATTTCTGACTGATTGTCTTAGGAGAACCTTCCGCTCCACACCCTGGGTTAGTTTCTCTTTCTTCCCTTGGTATCCAATCGCTGCACTTTCCTAGGCAGGGGAATATTACAGAAAGAGCATGGCACCCACCACAGATAATCTAGATTGACACTTAACAGATATATAAGGTGGCTCCTGACTATAGCAAAGAAGGACTGCGATAGCCCTTTGTTAGCCCTTTGCAGTTCCTGTGGGCATGGAGTAGCTTATGATTATGCAGAACAGGAAGGGAAAGTCAGTGAGACCTGCAATAGCAGGAATTTGATTTTAGTCCCTCCCAACCTGCAGCCTTATGGGGGTCCCAGGAACCTGCTCTCTCAGCCTCCAGCTTCACATTTCCAAAGTCCGGCTCCTGGCCAACCCTTGGTTAATCGACATTTGAGCAGTAATTATTTTTAGATTGCCCACTATACGTTCTGCCACTCAGTGTTATGCGATCATGTAATGAAATCCATGCCCTAGTGCATTAACTAACCTTTTGAAAAAAACCTTTCAATAGCATCTCCCCCGCCTCCCCCTTCACAAAGAGCTGGCAAAAAGCTCCCGGACTTGAGTGCTAAATGTCGAACCATTAAAAACGCTGGTGAAAGCTATGAAGTCATCAAGTATTGACCTGAGAGAACATTTAGCACCATCTGATTTCTCCATCCTGACATCAACATGAAACGGACCTTACATGCCAATGAATCACTTTCCCTATTTAAGTTCACAGGGTTTGTCTAAAATAGCTCCCCTGGTACAAAAGGAAATTTCAGCCTAGGGATTATAATGGTGAGTGGTAGACTCAAGTTCTATTGCTTTCTCTATAAGAAAAGGAGGGCTTACTAAAACTGGATTCTTTTGGGGGGGCGGGGGAGGGATGATAGAGTAGAAGTGTCTTCTTCTTCACAGAAGCCATTAGGAAATCAGAAATCCAATCTCACGTGTACTACCTTTTCTTAATATTCTATGTTCTCCAACTATAGTGTGAGGAACTTGTTCAAAATGTAGGTTCCAGCCCCTCACACAGGTATGCTGATTTAGCTGCTATAGCAGATGATGTGGGGTCCCTGCCTATATTTCCTCAACCCTTACAATTCCAATGCACCCAACCTGACCACCCGTTCCTAGCACCTTCATCTTTTTGCCAGAGGGCTATGGTTTTGCAGGCCAGAGGTACCAGGGAATTAACACCAGCCAAGTGCAGCTTCAATCTATGACTGAGGAGAGTTGGTGTCCAAACACCTCGACTCCCTCTCTTCTTCACTGGCAGGATGCTGAGACGAGTGTACTATGTTGTTTTCAAAGTTCCCAGTGGGATGAAACTCCAGTTACCCATAGTAGTAACTGGCATGACAGGACACCTTCTATTGGCTGCCTTCCCTTACTAGTGTTTCCTGGGACCACCTCCCCAAATCAGCTTTCTGCAATTGAATCCTTGTCTCAGGGTCTATTTCTGAGGGAGCTCAGACTAAGACAGTTGGTCTGGAGTTGAGCCCAGTAATCTGCATTTTTAACAAGCACCCTAGGATGATTTGATGCGCGTGGCACAACATAAGACATTTTGAGAAGCTCTGTTTTGTGACTTTTATGATAATTAAATGTAAGGACACTAGCATTCTTTACTGGTCTACCATCTTCTAGAGCCTTTGCAATTCCCTTGAGTCTTATGACTATTGCTTGCGGGGAGAGAGATGGAGAGGGAGAGGGAAGGATTATCTGCTTGATCTCTTTCCTCCAGGATCCAGGCTGGGGTTGGGAGGGGGAAGCCGGATGGTGTCCGGTTAAGTTTCATCAGGAAGTCAGGGGGGTATGAAGGGCACTTGGAGAGGAATTGAAGGGGATCATTCCTGAAAGAGCTGTTTCAAGGAAGCACCACGAGCGGACAATGAAAAGTTGAGGAATGAGATAGGACTGCTGAGTGTTGGAGCAGTAGAATGGCTGGGTCATGACCTGGAAGTGCTGAGTAAAGATAAAGTCAGAGGTGAAGGGACAGGCCAAGGGCATAAAGAGAGGCCTGCTCAGGGCTGATCACATGAATGCTGGTGGTTCACTCTGGAATTTCCCATCATATGTCCTTGATGTTCCCTGTTGGGCTGGGGACAGACCAGTATAGATGACCCCTGAGACAGACTAAACATGCGATCATGGTACACACACATGCCACAATGTGTGCCCCACCCCCACCCCCACAAACACCCATTTGAAGGAAACGGTACTGAGACAACTTTGAAGATGACATCATGCAAAGAAGCAGAACTTTGTTGGATTTCCTTATACTTATTTTCTGGTTTAGGGTTGTTTTCATTTGACATTACATGTCTTTTCACAGTGTGGTGCCTTTAATGATCTTAAACTGGATCTGGAACACACCCTTCAAAGAGCTCAGCAGGAAGCAGCCACATACCCGCTGAACTGCTCTTTGTTCTGAATCCAATCCGGAGTGTCCATTCCAGCCTGTGAGCTGGTTTCTGTTCCTGCTACTAAAGCTCCCAGGTGAACACCAGCTCATCTGACAAAGACCCTTCCCCTGCCAAGCCTTCACCAGGTCCCCTTCTTTGAAGGAGATGTACCCTGTCCCTTGTGCCTCCAGACACTGGCTGGGATTGGGTTCCTCCTACATCCCACTGAAATCAAGATGCTGCCACTCTTATTGATCTTGCCCAGAGCCTTTTGCTGTTGGGCTCCTGCCCACCAGATTATCAGATAACCTTGACTGTTGGAGCCAGCAGGCCCTGGAACATTGTGATATAGATTGCTGGCCATGTTCCTTGGGACCGGCTTTATGGACCACTCAGAATATTTTGCCAAGCTCCTTTGAACCCTGCTATGTTGCTCCAAAATTCCAGCACGTTTTGCAGCTGAGCCTGCATGGCTAATTGGAAAAAAATACTTTAAAAAGTAACAACTACAAATGTAAGCTCTACCAACAATATCCATCTGTTTTTTCATTGGTGTTTCCCAAGCCCTTTGAACAGTGCCTGGCACAGTAGGCATTCAATCGAACTTTGTTGAATAGATGAATGATATGATGTTGACAAGGAAGAAAAGGAATATGGCATGTTACATAGGGAGCTTTTCAATTAGCTCAAATATGTATGTGTTATAAATGGAAGGGGGACTAGACATAACTTTTTAATGAAGAGTTTCAACTCAGTGGGGATAGAGACATGAAAGTGTTTTATTTAGCTTTAATCTCTGTTTCCAACTGTGCTCTGTCTTATTGCCCTTCCCGTTTTCTTAATAACATCTTGGGCAGGTTCCATAACTTTCTGGTCACTTTTGATTATTAGAAGTCCAGTCCAGCTTAAAATTTCAATTTCAACTTTGATCTCAATCGCTCATTTCCTCTCCTTGCCCAAACCTAAGGTTGAGCTGTGTTGGAGTGGCCTGATCTAGCTCTAAAATATATCCTTCACTTAATACAAAAATGTCTTTTACTTAATGGGATGCTATTGTTACTCTCTCTTGGTTGTTATGGCTTTTTGGGTGCACACTGCCAGGCCTCTGTACCCTCTTGGTGGCAGCTTTCCAAATGCTGCCTTTCTTATGGGGCACATGGTGAATTCCTTAGGGCAGTGGTCTGTGAGATCAGAGCTATTTGCTTATTAACACTGAGATGTCATTTGTCTTTTTCACTGTGTTGGCATCTCCAATGATAATGCAAAAGCAATGGGGGATAAAACTGCCTGTCCCTTAGCGTGAAGCAAAGCAGTGACACTAAGTTCTACTAGTAGTCATGGTATTCTTCATTGCTGTCACTCTTGGTAACAAAACAAAACAAAACAGAATCCAATTTCAATTAAGAATCCAATTGCAATTAAGAATGTCCTTGACGAAGCAGTAAAAATTACTGTGTTAAATATTGACCTTTGAGTACACACCTTCTTAATACTCTGCATGATAAAATGGGGAGTGTGCAGAAAGCGCTTTTGCTGTATACCGAAGCATGATGGTTATCTTGAGAAAAATTATGTGTATGGTTGGTTGAGTTGCGAGCTGAACTAGCAACTTATTTTCCTGGAAAATCATTTTGACGGGAAAGAATTCCTGACGACAAACTCTGCTTATTTAGACTCAGGTATGTGGCAGCCATTTTCTTGTAAGTGATTAAAGTAAACCTGCCACTTCAAGGAAAACAACTGACACCATTTGTTGTCAGGGATAAAATTTTAGGTCTCAAGCAAAAATTAAAATTTTGTAAAACTTGTATTCATCATTTTTGAGCATGAAAGCTTCCCAGTTCTTAAAAAAATTTCTGGTAAGCTGACTGGTGAGATCACTGGTGATATTAACAAATGTGACTTTTTGAAATTATATAATGAAATATGTAAACATTTGGAACATCTATATAACTCAGTGAACCAATATTTTCAAATTATCAATGCATGATTTTACAAAATACGTATGGGCAAAAGATTCATTCAAAGTACAAGATAGATGGATTTTAATGTAAGAGTGTGAAAAGTTCATCATTGTGGTTTCAGATTTCACATTGTAAGTAACGTTTAAGAAAATATCTCTTATAGACTTTTACTGTGGCATCAAAGAAGAGTACTTCTAATTACCTGAAAAGGCCATTAAACTATTCTTTTCTTGGGGACTTCCCTGGTGGTCCAGTGGGTAAGACTCCGTGCTGCCAATGCAGGGGCCCCAGGTTCGATTCCTGGTCAGGGAACTAGAGCCCACATGCATGGCTAAGAAGAAGAAGTCCGCATGCTGCAACTAAAGATCCCACATGCCGCAACTAAGACCCAGCGCAGTCAAAATAATAAATAAATAAAAACAAATAAATATTTTTTAAAAATTCCTTTCTTTTCCAACTACAAAGCTGCATGAGGCAACAGACTGAATGCGGATGCAGATGTGTGAGAATATAGCTATCTTCTAAGTCAGAGGTTTGCAAAAATGTAAAACAATGCCACTCACTAATTTTTTTTTTCCCTTGGAAACTATAGTTATCTTTCCATAAAGATAGGTTCTTTATGGTAACCTGTAGTGGGCTTTAACGTTATTTTTAAGTGAATCAATTAATAAATATTAAACATTCTCAGTTTTAAGTTTGAATTCAGTAAATATCAATACTTAAAATGCACATAAACAAAAGCTCCTTGGGACCTCAGTAACTTTTAAGACTGCAAACGGATCCCGAAACCAAAGAGCTTGAGAACTAGTGATTTAGGGCTTTGACACTTCAAGTCAGTTCACGGACCAGCAGAATCTGGATCACCTGGGATCTTGTTAGAAAAGCAGAGCCCCATCCCAGACTCACTGAATCAGAACCTGCATTTTAATAACATGCCCAGATGATCCACGGGGGCCACATGTACTATTTTAGAAGACGCTGGAAGGCCTCCCCACTATATAGGTCCCTGATGGAGGAGGTCTGGCTCAGTCTCTTTTTCCTCCCTCTCTGTCAGCTACCACCACTGGGTGTCTGCCCCAAGCCCCTTGCCACTGGGGGGGTCCCTTGATCTAGTGGGCAGCCCTCTTGAGTGGGATGAGGTATGATTGCTTAATCCCAGATATCTTCTTCCTCAATGTCTCCTTGGCCTGCAGGAAATGCACTCATTCTTGCCTTGCCAGATTGTGCCATGCAAGCACATCCACTGCCGGCGTTCCTCACCATCCTTCCAGGGTGGGCTGTTCCAGCATCCACCTTGCTCTACCCTGTTCTACACCTCCAGGCTAGAAGCAGGCTCCAGTATCCACGCTCACATAAACCTCCAAACTCCCAACACTCTCTCATCTTTAGCATGTGGAGCTACTCACTACTTCTCTGTCCTCAACTTTAGGTCCAAAGTCCCATCCAACATGCTCTACTTTATGAAAGAACAAACACAAGCCTGTAAAACTATTATCAGAACAATTTTAACCCCAAATGAATCAAAGCTAACTCTTTTGGGGCTAGGTTTTTCAATTTATCTTGGCTCACAGAGAATAAAATGGGATTAGCCTGACTGCTTGGGTCTGATGGGGTCATGTCAGTGGGCAGTAGAGAGAATGCAGAAAGGTCAGAACACATCTGGTTAAGAGGGATTGAAGGCAGAGATAACTGAGGGGATCAGCAGAGAGCCACAAGCTGCTATAAATGGATTTATGTCTTCTGACACAGAAAAATGACAATCCAAGAGAATTTAGACAAATGCAGATGAAATTTCTGAGCCACAGCTGGTAATTCTGAGGAACTGTGGGGAAGAAGAGAGCTCAAAGACTGGAAAAGGGAAGATGTCCGAATTTCCCCAGACTTCTCACCTCAAAATGGAAATTGAGTTTGCTCAAAACTCTAGAATGAATTATTAAATTGAGTGGTTTATGGGTACTCAGACAGGGAAAAGGGGGTGGCCAGCAAACAGCCCGGAGTCACGAACTCATGCCCGGTGAGTCCCCAGATCGTAAGTGCTCTGGGCAGATTAGGGGCGTGTTCCGGTGTCAAGACTCCATGACCGGATTTTAGTCCTGTTTGTCACAGTGATTTATAAAAATCCATTTCCTGATAAGATGGAGAATTATGGACTGGATGAAAAACAGTTGGGGGCGGTGTGCCTATGGAACTGGTTGAACAACTCTACCCAGAGAGTGCTCATTAATGTTCAATCTGAAGTGGATCTCCAGTGATAACAGTAATCATAGCAATTATAATAATGATGACAGTAACAGTAGCTGTCACTTACTGAGTTCTTACTATGTGTCAGGCAGTGCTAAAAATGCTTTATTTGTATTAACCTATTGAACCTTCACAATTAGTCCAGGAGATGGGAGCTATCATTAAGGCTGGGTGTACAGATATGGAAAGTGAAGCTCAGAGCAATTAAAGCATTTGTCTAAGGCCACACAGTAAGTGATGGGGCTGGTACCCAAACCCAGAGGCTGGCTGCTCAGCAAGCATGCTCCATCCTGTTGAAGATGCGTGTAGATGTTGGAGGATAGATTCAGGATTCGTCAATAGAAATCCTGGCTCCGGGAAGTAGTATTTTATTTTTTCTGTACTAGGTCGCTGTTTGGGGGCATATGATTCAAAACGGATTGGGGGGGCTTCCCTGGTGGTGCAGTGGTTAAGGATCCGCCTGCCAGTGCAGGGGACACGGGTTCAAGCCCTGGGCCGGGAAGATCCCACATGCCGCGGAGCATCTAAGCCCGTGCACCACAACTACTGAGCCTGCGCTCTAGAGCCCGTGAGCCACAACTGCTGAGCCCACGTGCCACAACTACTGAACCCCGCAGGCCTAGAGCCTGCGCTCTGGAATAAGAGAAGCCACTGCCACTCTTGATGAGAAGCCCGCGCACTGCAACGAAGAGTAGCCCCCGCTCGCCGCAACTAGAGAAAGTCCGCGCACAGCAACAAAGACCCAATGCAGCCAAAAATAAATAAATACATAAATTTATAAAGAAAAAACCAAAAAACCAAAACCAAAACAAAAGGAATTGGGATGTGAATGGGGTGTGAGTGCAGCCACCTCAGGCCCAACCCCTGGGACCTAATGCTCAGGCACTGCAGTTGGTCCCTATTTGCCCAGCACAGGTTTTTCTCACTTTCCGTGAGCAGACAAGCCAAGGTGGTGGGAAAAACCGGAGCTGTGGCGTCAGTACAAGCAGGTATGTGTGAGGATGTAGTCAGTATCCTCCCAGGAGCTATCTTTTCTTAAAACTTATCTCTGATTGTGGTGTGAAATGCTATGACCTCTATTTAAGATAGCTATCTGCAAACAGGTGGATTGGGATGCCTCTTTCTGAATATCCCCCTCCTCCCTGAATTTCCTCCAGAAAGGTCCCATCACATTGGTGCCTGTGTAGGAACTATTTTTTCCTCAGTCTTTTATATCAGAGCTTCTCAGACATGAATGTGCATGGGACTCTCCTGGGGATCTTGTCAAAATGCAAATTCTGATTCCTGAAGTCTGAGGAGAGGCCCCAAACTCTGCATTTCTAACAAGCTCCCAGGGGATGCTGGTACCTCTGGTCAGTGGACCCACTTGGAGTAGCGAGATTCCACATCACCCTTCAGAGCTCGGAGCCTATTAGTAGCTCAAAAATGCTTAGTAACCTGTAAATTGACCTGGAAATGTCTCCTATTTAAGAACATTAGTTGTTAGTTACCAGGCTATAGAAAACACTGTAGAATATAAGAGGGGGTGGTTTATAGAAAAGGATACTTTATTTGTAATTCAGAGCAAGATCTGACTGACCTTCTGACTTTACTCATTTGAGGGTTCAAAGATGACTGGGCTCTTATGGAGAATCAAACATCACTGTTACATAGATGGCCAACACAAGGCTTAATTCCCATGACAAAGATGGAAAGACAAGCATGATAGAGATTCGCTACTCACATGATGAGTCAGTGGTGAAGGAAACCCGCTTGGATGACGACATCAAGTCATCTCAATCTAGTATATTTATTTAAAAAATTCATGTATAGGTGGACCTGTGCAGTACAAACCCATGTTGTCCAAGGGTCAACTGTATATTTATTACACAATCTATGTAGTTCCTTTCTTCCCAGTACTATCTTTAAAAAGGAGAACTTTTAATCAAGACAGTCCTTTCCTCTTTGTCACTCTGGAGCTTATGGAAAATATTATGGTTTTTAGCTAAAAAAATTTAAAATACGAGATCTAAATTTGCTTTTTCAGATATTTTTTCTTCATAAAAGTTATAAATATTCTCATTTTCTACATCTTGCACAACACTCTTCTTATCCCTTCTAAAATGAGCCAGGCTCCCTCTCTGCTGCCCCATAGCAAGAAAAATGGAATGGGTCATGTAAACATTCTAAAGCCTGGTCAAACACACCGGAAATGAAGGCTTGCGAAGACTGACAAAGAAGAAAGATGCAGAGACACACCCAGCGCAAGTCCATTGTCCATTTCTAGATTATTCTGAAAGCAAACCCATTTTAGGGTGAGGGTAGGAGGGGGAATTAAGAATGAGAAGCCAAAGATTAAGTTAGAAGCTCTCTTGTTGACAACTTTTTTTTGGACACAACTTTTGAGTAGTGTGCCAAGATGATTATTGATATATGTCTAGGTTTCTGTAGCCCTCGCTGACTTGTGTTTCCTCTCTGTGGCCTTAATGAGTTCACCCATGAATGTTAATTATAACTTTAGGAAGGTAGCAACATCCACAAGCAGCAAAACGCTAGACAAGGGTACGATAATACATCCCTGCAAAGCTCTGTTATTTAATATCCCTTTGCCTTATGAGATCAATTTCTGCCCTGGTGTAGAGATTTCTGTAAAAGGTCAGTTCTGATATTGGGAGGGAACATTTAATCAAAAATAGTATGTGAAAAGATAATGAGAGATTATATCAAATAAGAACCTTCATTCCCTCTGACATAAACCAACCACTACCAAAAATATTGAAACGCAAAACTATTGTGTGCTGAGTCATATCTAGAGAGTTAATATTAGCTGTAAACTGGCTACTATACAGAATATTATAATGCAAAACCATTGTGTTACATTTAGGGAATTAACATCATCCATGGAAAAAAAGAACTTATTTTTTATATGATCAAAGTTAGCAAATGCTCTTGTTTCATTCAAGGCAATGCACCATTTAGTTTTTTTTAAAACATTTTTATTTTTATTTATCTATTTTTAAAATTTATTTGTTTATTTTTGGCTGTGTTGGGTCTTCACTGCTGCGCGCAGGCTTTCTCTAGTTGTGGAGGGGGGGGCTACTCTTCGTTGCGGTGCGCGGGCTTCTCATTGTGGTGGCTTCTCTTGTTGTGGCGCACGGGCTCTAGGCATGTGGGCTTCAGTAGCTGTGGCACACGGGCTCAGTAGTTGTGGCTTGCAGGCTCTAGAGCGCAGGCTCAGTAGTTGTGGTGCACAGGCTTAGTTGCTCTGCGGCATGTGGGATCTTCCCGGACCAGGGCTCGAACCCGTGTCCGCTGCATTGGCAGGCGGATTCCTAACCACTGCTCCACCAGAGAAGTCCCCATCATTTAGTTTTACTTTTTTTTTTTTTAACATCTTTATTGGAGTGTAATTGCTTTACAATGGTGTGTTAGTTTCTGCTTTATAACAAAGTGAATCAGCTATACATATACATATATCCCCATATCTCCTCCCTCTTGCATCTCCCTCCCTCCCACCCTCCCTATCCCACCCCTCTAGGTGGTCACAAAGCACAGAGCTTATCTCCCTGTGCTATGCGGCTGCTTCCAACTAGCTATCTATTTTACGTTTGGTAGTGTATATATGACCATGCCACTCTCTCACTTTGTCCCAGCTTACCCTTCCCCCTCTCGGTATCCTCAAGTCCATTCTCTAGTAGGTCTGCATCTTTATTCCCGTCTTGCCCCTAGGTTCTTCATGATCTGTTTTTGGTTTTAGATTCCATATATATGTGTTAGCATACGGTATTTTTTTTTCTCTTTCTGACTTACTTCACTCTGTATGACAGTCTCTAGGTCCATCCACCTCACTACAAATAACTCAGTTTCATTCCCTTTTATGGCTGAGTAATATTCCATTGTACATATGTGCCACATCTTCTTTATCCATTCATCTGTTGATGGACACTTAGGTTGCTTCCATCTCCTGGCTATTGTAAATACAGCTGCAATGAACATTTTGGTACATGACTCTTTTTGAATTATGGTTTTCTCAGGGTATATGCCCAGTAGTGGGATTGCTGGGTCGTATGGTAGTTCTATTTTTAGTTTCTTAAGGAACCTCCATACTGTTCTCCATAGTGGCTGTAGCAACGTACATTCCCACCAACAGTGCAAGAGGGTTCCCTTTTCTCCACACCCTCTCCAGCTTTTATTGTTTCCAGATTTTTTGATGATGGCCATTCTGACCAGTGTGAGGTGATACCTCACTGTAGTTTTGATTTGCATTTCTCTAATGATTAATGATGTTGAGCATTCTTTCATGTGTTTGTTGGCAATCTGTATATCTCCTTTGGAGAAATGTCTGTTTAGGTCTTCTGCCCATTTTTGGATTGGGTTGTTTGTTTTTTTGATATTGAGCTGCTTGTAAATTTTGGAGATTAATCCTTTGTCAGTTGCTTCATTTGCAAATATTTTCTCCCATTCTGAGGGTTGTCTTTTGGTCTTGTTTATGGTTTCCTTTGCTGTGCAAAAGCTTTGAAGTTTAATTAGGCCCCATTTGCTTATTTTTGTTTTTATTTCCATTTCTCTAGGAGGTGGGTCAAAAAGGACCTTGCTCTGATTTATGTCATAGAGTGTTCTGCCTATGTTTTCCTCTAAGAGTTTTATAGTGTCTGGCCTGACATTTAGGTCTTTAATCCATTTTGAGTTTATTTTTGTGTATGGTGTTAGGGAGTGTTCTAATTTCATTCTTTTACATGTACCTGTCCAGTTTTCCCAGCACCACTTATTGAAGAGGTTGTCTTTTCTCCACTGTATATTCTTGCCTCTTTTCTCACAGATAAGGTGACCATATGTGCGTGGGTTTATCTCTGGGCTTTCTATTCTGTTCCATTGATGTATATTTGTGTTTTTGTGCCAGTACCATACTGCCTTGATTACTGTAGCTTTGTAGTATAGTCTGAAGTCAGGGAGCCTGATTCCTCCAGCTCTGTTTTTCTTTCTCACAATTGCTTTGGCTATTCGGGGTCTTTTGTGTTTCCATACAAATTGTGAAATTTTTTGTTCTAGTTCTGTGAAAAATGCCACTGGTAGTTTGATAGGGATTGCAATGAATCTGTAGATTGCTTTGGGTAGTAGAGTCATTTTCACAATGTTGATTCTTCCAATCCAAGGACATCCACCATTTAGATTTCATTCATACTGTTGGTAAAATGTCATTGAATTTTTAAATATATCTCATTTAGGTTCAGCTGCATTATGTTTTCTTTTAGCAGAAAAGGAGAGACACAAGTGCAGCAAACATTTCATTTTTAAATGTAAAATCCTCAAGTGTTCCTAATGTAAAACCATGTCAAAATTACTTGTATATGTCCACTTTTCAACAATTTATTAGGAAACATGTATATTCTCCCCATCTAGTACTAGTCCCATCTTCTGCCCCTCTTAGTCTCACACCAGTTTCCATCACTGGGTGCAGCATAATCAGAGCCTTGTAATGGCTACTACAGAATCCTGCAATTAGGCCTGCAGAGGGACAGGTGGGTGTCTCCAGGGACTGCGAGTTCTGGAAGCTACACAGTGAATTCTGCCAAGGAAAGGGCTGCACATGATGCATTCCCAACACAAGCCCAATGCCTGGAACATAGTGGGTACTGAATAATGTTGATGGCATAAATCCACGGTTGCCTCCTGCCACCAGGGGTCCCAGACTGGACTGGAGGAGAGAATAGAGGCGAGCACTACATTGCGTAAGTAAGGACTCCTAGGGTAATTTACCTCAGGACTCCAAATATTTCACCTGGAGTCATCTTCCCAGTTTACATTGTGCTTTCACATTTCTTATCTGATTTCAGATAATAGTTTACTCCAAACTACCCTCCATAGAGCCTTCAGAGTAATTTTTTTTTTTTTTTTTTTTTTTTTTGCCGCAGCGCACGCCTGCGGGATCTTAGTTTCCTGACCAGGGATTGAACCTGTGCCCTTGGCAGTGAAAGTGCGGGGTCGTAACCACTGGACCCCCGGGGAATTCCTGTAATTTTTCTTAATATGAACCTAAACTTGGCGCTCTCCTGCTTGAAATCTTTGAGAGCTGACTGGCTGACCTCAGGATAAAATGTAAACTTCTTCACAGGCATGCTCAGTCCTTCTATATGTAATCTCTGCTCCCCCGATGGTGGTTGCCCACCCTCTCTTCTCCTTAGATATACAGAACTCTCCAGACACAGAGAACCCCCTACTAGTCCCACATTCACACATGCATTCTGCCTTCTCTTCCTGCTGTTCCCTGCAGAATGTACCGTCATGTATCTGGGCTGTAACATCCATCCATCCAGTTGAACTCCGAGAACTGATGGGGGTATGGTATTGGTGATGGAGGTATGTGGCACGATTGGCTGAGGGTGCAGGGACAGGAGACATGTTTAGAAAGTCTGCACACAGGATATGAGGAAGGCGATGGAATGCGGACTTAGGACCAATCTGGAAGTTGGTAGTCAAAGCGGAAGTATTATAGTTGCTTAAGGCCAAGGAAATATTTTTGAGTAGAACTGCTTCTTCATACTGAAGTCTGGAAATCCCAACCAGGAAGTCAGGTTGGGATGAGGGGGCATACATGTTGTCTTAGTTGGGGTTCCCTCAGAAGCAGACCTTGAGACAGAATTTGAGTGCAAGTAGTTTGTGTGCCAGGTGATCCCAGGAAGCACTGGTAAGAAAGTACTGAGATAGTGAAGGAAAAGAAGCTGGCAGAAGGAGTATTACTGAGCAGCATACTGATCGATGCACCTGAGAAACAATGGGAGATAATGGAGAATATGCTTCCTATTCTACCAGTGAGGTAAGGGAGCTGGGGAATTTATCTACCAACTTCCATTAGCCACTGGTTGAGGGCTGTTTCTGAGTGTGTTGCAGGGAGAAGGGTATTAGCTACCTACACACAGGCTGAGAGGGTTCCAGCAGCCTGAGAAAGCCCCTAAGCAGAGTCACAGGTGCTTGTATTTGGGAATCATTGGGTCAGCATGTAAAGCAATGGTAAATTCCAAGGCTCTTAATACCATCTGCTACACACTAGTACATGGTGGTCAGAGATGAGACAGGGAGAAACAAGGGGACACCAATCTCAAAGACAGCAGTCCCAAGAAAGTTCAGGCAAATGATCGGGATGCATAAGGGTGGCTCCTTCTGGAAGATCACGGCCAGGCAAGGAGGGGAATGATTATCAGAGCCCTGGGTTAGGTAACAGGAGTTCTGGGTCTGAGTTCCTTCTCTATCACCTTCCACCTGGGAGCCCCCAGCCAAATTACTGGACGCCTGTACATCTCTGTTTCCTCACAAGTAAAATGTGCCATACCTGCTTACAGATTATAGAGAAGAACGAGTGAAATAACTTACAGGAAGCTCTCAGAAACCTGTGCAGGACCATGAAACTGTCAAGAGGAATGAGATGGTGGGGAACGAATTAGGAAGCAGTTTCATTCTAAAATGACTTTTTTTTGTTTGTTTGCAACTAGGGAGTTTCAAAGATGTCTTCTATGAAGGCAAATGCCAATGTCAGGTGAGCAAACAAGCTTGAACACTGAGTTGTAAACATCTGGCTTGGGTAGGGAGTATGTGGATAGGATGCAGAAGTTGCTTCTGGCAGCAAGGAACCGACTAAGTACTGCCACTGAGACCAGCAAAGGCCACTGACTACAACACTGACAGGTGACACCTGGAGGAAAGGTGCTGGCGTGAAGCGGGAGATGAGGATTTCAGATTTTTTTTTTTTTTTTGCGGTATGCAGGCCTCTCACTGTTGTGGCCTCTCCCGTTGCGGAGCACAGGCTCCGGACGTGCAGGCTCAGCAGCCATGGCTCACAGGCCCAGCCGCTCCGCGGCATGTGGGATCTTCCCGGACCGGGGCACGAACCTGTGTCCCCTGCATCGGCAGGCGGACTCTCAACCACTGCGCCACCAGGGAAGCCCGGATTTCAGATTTTTAAAGATGGGGACCTGAACCTTAAAAGGAGTGAATTGTAATTCAAACACTAATACTTTTCACTTAACTTCTCCAAATCAGTCATCCCAATTAGACTTGTTAAACAAGGCATCAACTAGATATGAACTTTCTCCTGAAGTAAAGGTCAGAATTTTTGTTGTCAGAGGGTAGTCACAATTCTACATAAAATGCAAGTGTGCTGAGATAATCCTTGTACTGGCTCTTGCTGAGTATAATTGCTCCTGGTGCAAGTGTGAACTGTCACAAAGGGAAAATAAGAGGGTTGTCACAGCATCTTGGAGGTGGAGTGATTTTCACCAGGATGTCTAATGTCTTTTTCTCAAGGGATCTTGATAATGGTATAATTTTCAGTGAACACTATTTAATGGAAAGAATTTTGTGAAGGTTTCACAAGATCTAAAGGCTCGACTTGCTGGTGCAGCCCATACACTGAGATTTTCCAAGTGTGGTGTAATAGTGCTCTGAAGAAAACCAGTGAATGAACTAATGAGGGAGGATGGTGCCTGTGATAACAGAGAGAATGCACGACCGCAGTTTTATTAGAGTCAAGTAATATAAAAATACCGTAGTGGGTCTATCTGGGAAGCCCCTAATTCCGAGAATAGGAAGGACGTCACTAGTATCTTACAAATAATCTCTTCAAATAGAATTTCCCCCACTTTATCAGATTCCTCTCCCGCCTTATGCAAAAAGACTTTTATACCTCACTTTCTACTTGCCCGTTATTTCCCCGTCATTTACTAGTTTCCCCCACTTCATTTCTGACCGGTAAACTGCCAGTGACATTTGGCTTATTTTCAAACAGGCAAAAGAAGATACTGGAGTTTGCCAAATGATGATGCACTGTAACTCACTGCAATCCAAAGTCGGAACTCCAGGCAATTACTGCTGGGCTATGAGAGGTAAGAGCTTCCAAACAACATGACTTTATTTCACTGAATAGTAGCCTTTTCAGTTCTTTAGCACTGCCTCTACACCTCCTGGAGCACAGAGAAATAAGTCGGTGTTGATTTACACAGATTTCCTAAGTTCCTGTCGGCCAATTCTAGCTTAAGTCCTTTCCTCCTCTACTCTCCCAGCCGAGTACCTATAGGGATGCCTGGGTTTAGCAAACCCACCTAGAGTCTCTCCTCCTGGCCCCTCCATAAATATGTGGAAGGACCCCTACGACATCCCTTTGTATCTGTTAGCTTAGTCATTGCCTCACAAGAGACAGAAGTTCCCTTCAAGTTTTCATTTGCTTCACATGAAATAATGTATCTTTACTCCAAAGATGTTAGTCACCTACTCATTATTTCTTTCTGGAGCTTCTCTCTGAAGTTACATCTATTTCTCCAAGACTCTCTTATTCATCTATTTGGCCCAGAAGTATAATGAGTAGTTTAGGAGAAAACGATCACTAAGGATACAACGAGTGTATTACGTGTCTCTCCTACCTCACTCTCCGGAGGTTGACCTTGTTGGAGCTTGCAGTTGCTAAAGCAAACACTGTCAGGTTATGTCCCTTGACCTGACCTCTGCCTTCCCCTCCAGTCTGATCCATTGCTACACTTTCCTTTGCTCTCTATCTTCCAGTTTACTGAACTATCTTCAGTGTCCTGAATTTGTCATAGCCTCTGTTTCAGTTCTGTCCCATCTGCATCTTTAGGGTAATGCTAGTTGTTCAAAAGATGCTAGGAAGAACATATGTCTGCTGTCTTAGTTTGGGTTCACTTGAAAGCAGACCCTGAAAACAGACTTGGGTGCAGGTAGCTTATTTGGGAGATGGTCACAGGAAGCACGAAGAACATGTGCCTCATTGACCTGGTTACCCTGTGGGCAACTGAGCTCAGCGCCTCTGGGGGCCCTTTGAAGAACCGTGCAGAATGCACCTCAGAAATGTCTTCCCAGTGTTGGACACTGGAGCGTTTATCCACCCTCGTCCGCCATCGCTTGAGGGTTTTCTCTGGGACAGTAACTGCATCCTCCCACCCTAACTGTGCTTCTGGACTGCCCTGG
Organism: Stenella coeruleoalba; assembly: GCF_951394435.1. Classification (NCBI taxonomy): domain Eukaryota; kingdom Metazoa; phylum Chordata; class Mammalia; order Artiodactyla; family Delphinidae; genus Stenella; species Stenella coeruleoalba. Next base: position 16,326,663 of record NC_137152.1, read on the forward strand.
AAGAAACAGCCTTGGGAAAAGCTTTGGGAAGAGTCCTGAGGCAAAAAAGCAGAGAGATGTGGAGAACTATGAGGTGGGGTGCTTGCAGCATGCACGGTACTGTCCACACAGCTGCAGTGGAATCAGCGGTGGGCTGAGGCACATGGTGCAGAGCACAAAAAGTGCTTTACCTTTTATTGGCCTCTTGATGGTTGCATCTTGTCGCCTGCTATGGACTGGACTCTGTGACAGGCACAAGATACAGAATGAGGAACGAAAGTGCATGGTCCTACCTCTCATGAAACTTAGAGCCGGTGGGGGAGAGAGACGTTAAACAACTAGGTAACACATTTAGTTATGAGGTATGATATCACCACAAGGAAACTGATGTGATCGGGAGTGCAGGCAAGGTGATGAGGATGGTGCAAACCGTGTAGGGCTTTGTAGAGAATATTAAAAATTTGGTTTTTTCCCCCGAGCAGTATCAGTAACTACTAAAGAGTTTTAATCAAGGGAGTGACATAAAATCAATCGTCATTATTCATAGGTTCTGTACTTGTGAATACTGATAAGGTCCAAAATTTATTTGTAACCTCCAAATCAAGACTCTCGGTGCTTTACTGGTCATTTGTGGACATGGGCAGAGAGGTGAAAAGTTGGAGTTGCACGACAGGCATGTCCCCAGCTGAGGTTAGATAAGGCAACACCCTGCCTTCTTCTGTTCCAGCTCTAAAACTGTAAACAAGTGTCCTTTTTGCAATATATTTATTCAGTGCCACATTTTTCATACTTTTGAGATTTTTTTGTTGTTTAAAATAGTTCCCAAGCTAATGCTGAAGTGCTGCCGTGTGTCTCTAAGCACAAAAAGTTGCAATGTGGTTTGTGGGGAAAATACATGTGTCAAAGAAGCTTCGTTCGGCGTGAGTTACAGTGCTACTGGCTGGGAATTTAATGCTAATGATTCAACAATATATATTAAATAAGGTGTCTTTCAACATAAAGACATATTAAATAAAGTTGTGTGTTGATTGGTTGATGAAAATGTGACCAGAGGCCCACAGGAGCCTAAGTCTGTATTTCCCCTAGGAGCAGTGCTTCAGTTTTTGCGAATTCAGCGCTAACGGCAACTTCTAGAACATAACTACTGCGAATAACAAGTAAGGGCTCTACAACAGAAATATAGATCAATGGAACAGGATAGGAAGTGCAGCGATAAACCCATACACGTATGGTCATCTGATCTTTGATAAAGGAGGCAAGAATATACAATGGAGAAAAGACAGCCTCTTCACTAAGTGGTGCTGGGAAAACTGGACAGCTACATGTAAAAGAATGAAATTAGAACACTCCCTAACACCATACACAAAAATAAACTCAAAATGGATTAAAGACCTAAATGTCAGGCCAGACACTATCAAACTCTTACAGGAAAACATAGGCAGAACATTCTGTGACATAAATCACAGCAAGATCCTTTTTGACCCACCTCCTAGAGAAAGGGAAATAAAAACAAAAATAAACAAATGGGACCTAATGAAACTTCAAAGCTTTTACACAGCAAAGGAAACCATAAACAAGACCAAAAGACAACCCTCAGAATGGGAGAAAATATTTGCTTGCAGACGAAGCAACTGACAAATGATTAATCTCCAAAATTTACAAGCAGCTCATGCAGCTCAATATCAAAAAAAGAAACAACCCAATCCAAAAATGGGCAGAAGACCTAAATAGACATTTCTCCAAAGAAGATATACAGACTGCCAACAAACACATGAAAGGATGCTCAACACCACTAATCATTAGAGAAATGCAAATCAAAACTACAATGAGGTATCACCTCACACCGGTCAGAATGGCCATCATCAAAAAATCTACGAACAATAAAAGCTGGAGAGGGTGTGGAGAAAAGGGAACCCTCTTGCACTGTTGGTGGGAATGTAAATTGATACAGCCACTGTGGAGAACAGTATGGAGGTTCCTTAAAAACCTACACATAGAACTACCATATGACCCAGCAATCCCACTACTGGGCATATACCCTGAGAAAACCATAATTCAAAAAGAGTCGTGTACCACAATGTTTACTGCAGCTCCATTTACAATAGCCAGGACATGGAAGCAACCTAAGTGTCCATCAACAGATGAACGGATAAAAAAGATGTGGCATATACAATGGAATATTACTCAGCCATAAAAAGCAACAAAATTGAGTTATTTGTAGTGAGGTGGATGGACCTAGAGTCTGTCATACAGAGTGAAGTAAGTCAGAAAGAGAAAAACAAATACCATATGCTAATGCATATACATGGAATCTAAAAAAAAAACAAAAACGTTCTGAAGAACCTAAGTGCAGGACAGGAATAAAGATGCAGATGTAGAGAATGGACTTGAGGACACGGGGAGTGGGAAGGGTAAGCTGGGACGAAGTGAGAGAGTGGCATGGACATATATACACTATCAAATGTAAAACAGATAGGTAGTGGGAAGCAGCCGCATAGCATAGGGAGATCAGCTCGGTGCTTTGTGACCACCTAGAGGGGTGGGGTAGGGAGGGTGGGAGGGAGATGCAAGAGGGAGGAGATATGGGGATATATGTATATGTATAGCTGATTCACTTTGTTATAAAGCAGAAACTAACACACCATTGTAAAGCAATTATACTCCAATAAAGATATATATATATATAAAAACCTCCAACAAATAACGGATACCCAGAATAAATAAAGAATTCCTACAACTCCATAAGAAAGAGAAAGACAACTCAATAGAAAAATGAGCAAAAGACTTTAACACAGACTTCACATTAAAAGGTATCCAAATGGCCAATAAACTTAAGGAAGGGAGCTCAACTTCATTAGCCGCTAGGGAAAGGTAAATTAAAACCACAAGAAGATAACCTTCCTTTTCAATCCGTATGGCTGAAATTTAAAAGAAGGAGGCTAATACCAAATGGAGCAACTGGCATTCTCGTATGCTGCTGGCAGGAGGGTCAGTTGGTACAAATACTTTGTAAACCTGTTTGGCAGTATCTGCTAAGCAAAGGTTCTCAAAGTGTGGTCCCCCCAGACCTATGGAATGAGAAACTCCAGGTGAGTCCCAGAGATCTGTGGTTGAACAAGCCCTCCTGGTAATCTGATTCATGTGAATTTTTGAGAACCACTGTGCTAAAGATAAACATATGCATACCCTGTAACCCAGAAATTGTACTCTTAGACAGAGGTAACACAAATGTGTACAAATATTCCTCAAAAAATATGTACAAGAATGTTCACAGCAGCACCACTTATAATAACCCTAAACTGGAAACAAGCTAAATGCCCATCATTGGTACAATGGATAAATAAACTGTGATATGGTTACTTCATAGAAATCCATATAGCAATGAGGATGAGAAGTCTACAGTTTCATGCAACAATTCAGATGAATAAAAGAAACCAACACAAAGCAATACATGCTGTATGATTCCATTTATATAAAGTACAAAAGTAAGTCAGGATAATGGTTATACTTGGGAGAGACCAGTGGGTAGAAACTAGACAGGGGCTGGAGGAGGATTTCTGGATGCAATTAAGGTTCTGTTTCTTGATCAAGGATTGGTTACACTGGTGTTCAATTTATGAAAATTCATTCAGCTTGTAATATTCATTGTAGACTTGTAACATGGGTACATTACTGTGTCTATACACAAAGGTTTTTTTTAACTTGACTAAAATAATTACTTTCAAGTTGAAAAAACAAAACAAAACACAAGTGAGGGCTCTGTTAAGCGTTGGCTGCCTCCACCTTTCAGGCACTCTTAGAATACGGTATGCCGCAATGTAAACAGATCAAGAGCATTTATTCAATTAAATTCAACATGTATTATGACAAAACTTACCAAATTAGACAACTGAAGTATGTGCATTTTATCCTATCCCAATCCATACTCATTAACAGTGTGAATTTTAAAAGTTCCAAATGAAAAATCACAAGTGTAAAAGGAGAGGTTAGGAGTTTGTTGCAAACATCCAGGTGACAGATGACAGTCAGGTGGGTCAAAATGGTGGCAGTGGAAATAGAGAAGAGTGAATTCTTTCCAGGTACATGTTGAATGTAGACCAGGCATGACTTGGTGATGGATTGGATTGGGAGGGGGACTGGAGGCAGTTGGTGGCAAGGAGAGAGATGTGTCAGCCATGGATGGCTCAGCAGGTTTTCTGCTTGAGCCAAGGAGCCATCTGCCAAAATGGGAAATTTTGGAATTCGATCAGATTTGGGAGGGAAGATTTGCGTGTCCTTTCTGGCCATGTCATGAGCTTCTAGGTGCTTAGAATGCAAAGAGAAACAGTAAGGTTTTTGAAAGAGACTGTCACGTAAATTGATACTTTCAAGATAATGTGTTGAGAGCTGTTGTAGAGGAATGCACCCAAATGTCTGACGGTAGAGAGAACAGGCTGGCCTGGCTGGGTGTTCAGACATGGCTTCCTTGGTGATTTGGCATCTGAGCTGAGACTTGGAGGATAAAGTCTAGTTGTTCAGCTGAGTATGGGAAGAATAATCCAGTAGTCGCATATGACCCAGCAATCTCACTACTGGGCATATACCCTGAGATCTCCAGCACTTTACATGTATTGTTGTGATGGCCTCCCAACTGGCCTTTTTGGATTCCTCTTCTCAATTAATTCTATACATAATTGGATGATAAAAGTGCAGCTATAGTCATACTATCCCTCTGCTCAGAAACTTTAAAATCCATGCCTGACATTCACAGCCCTCTAAGGCTTGGTCCCAAAGACCTTGCTAGCCTTCTCTCCTACGGTCAGTATATGAGATGCATCATGGCGCTCCTAGGACTGGGTGATATTTGTACAGCAAACAAGAAAGACAGGGCTGTGCTGAAATCTTATCAGAAGGCTGGTATCAAGAAGAGATGCCTGCCATGTATACATCAGGCTAGCACACCTCCATGAGACCACCTAAAAAGCCATCTCCCAGACTCCCTTTCTCTGGAAGAATCAACTGAACTCTGGATGACTTAAATGGGAAAAGGTTTAATGAAAAGATTTTGGGTAGCTCACAAGGTATCTTCAGGACAGGGCTTCCCTGGTGGCGCAGTGGTTGGGAGTCCGCCTGCCGATGCAGGGGACACGGGTTTGTGCCCTGGTCCGGGAAGATCCCACATGCCGCGGAGCGGCTGGGCCCGTGAGCCATGGCCGCTGAGCCTGCGTGTCCGGAGCCTGTGCTCCACAACGGGAGAGGCCACAACAGTGAGAGGCCCGCGTACAGCAAAAAAAAAAAAAAAAAAAAAATCTTCAGGACAGCTGGACCCTAGCTCAGACCTTGGCCGATGCAGCCCAAACTACCAAAAGTCACACCTCAGTGTGACATTCTTCTTGCTTCCAGTCAACACTGGATGTCACAGCTTGTGTCACTGCACCAGTGGCATTGGATGCTGCCACCTCTGCCCTGGAATCCAGATGTGACTACCACTGCTGCCAGTGCTGTTGCCACCACCATCAAAATGGATTCTCCACTGTCCCTGTTGCTTTCTTTTGTTAGCTCCCAACTCCAAGTCTGGGAAGAGTGTGTGCAATTGTTGGAGTGGTCTCACATGGGAAAGTAATGTGAAACAATAAGTGTAATAAGACATTATCCACCTTGAGGCATCTTTTTCCCATCGCCATACCTACTGCTTCCAAAAACTAAATTGCACAACTTGGTCTACATAATACCAGATGATCTCTAAGGTCCTTTTTGCCTCTGAGAGTCTATGATTTGCTCATTTTCTACAGCAAACTACTCTTTCAGTGGGGGATTTATTCTCCAGGGCAAGGCTATTACAAAAAATATGGATACCTTTCCTGGTTCATTTACTTATCAATTTTATGCTACCAACTTTTGTTTCAAACTAGAATGGAAGAGCAGCTTCCACATTTCTTCAGAGCAACAGACTGCCTTAATGTCTCAGTATTACAAGACAGCCAAAGGGCTGTGTCAAAGATGTTTAGTTGTTTTCACTCTCATAATTACACTGGTTTTAGCAAGATGGGTGTGATTTCTCAGGCACTCTATTACAGTTGGGAATATGAAACTGCCTTTCAAAATCGCGAAAAGCAACTCAGTGTATCTACAATACGATAATACTAATCCTAGCTTGACAATAATGCTAGTTTTATGGTTGTACACTCTGTAAAAAGTATATTTTAGCCTGAAGAAAATGCCAGTGTTCAGATAGTTTTGACTTTATTTTGTCTCTCTTGGTCTGTAATAATCATGTTTAATTTTGACACAGTTAGATAAATCCCAAATGCTCTGTTACAGTAAAAGAACTTGCAGCTGAACTAAAAGTTCAGTAATTTGTTGAAAAATTGCATAATCTACCGGGGAAATTTTAGCCCTGTTGACACTGTCACTTAATTATATCAAAATGTACAAATCGCTGGTCACATTTCTATTGGGTCTTCAGTGGAGGATAAAGTAACAGAATTATAAAATCTCTGATTTGGTAAGGACTGTTAATGTTCGTCGTTTACAGTGTTTCATTGAATTATTATTAGGTTTTCTATGAAAAAAACTTGTTCTGAGATCAAAGAAGTATGGGTAATTCTGCATTCTCTATCTCTCTTGTGGAGATTCACAGTGCATGTTACTACTTTAAAGGCACTGAGAAATCCTGCAAGACAGAAACCTGTAAACCTTTGTAGCATGCTTCTTAAATTGGGTCATGGAATTTGGGTTTTTTTTGTTTGTTTTTTTCTTTTTACAAAAACATGTTGACATAATAAGATAATCAAAGGTTCCATGCAGTTTGGGAAACACATCTATCATAGCCTCCTGCCCCATTCATAACATTCTTGTCAGACATATGGCCATCCAGGCTTTGTTTGATGGTTACCTTGGCAAATTCGAAGAGAGCATTAAACAAACAGACATGGGTATTCCGGTGAGCAACATAGTGGCTCTCATTACTACATTGGGCATTGGGACCTTCAAAGAGAGAACACATGTAAACAATTAAGTTGCAAAAGAGTAATTTGATGAGCTAAAACATAAAGCCAGCCATTTATCCGTGTAACTTTTATCAAACTATCTCACATTTTCTTAGGAAGACTGTCTTGAGAAATTAAGTACTGCCCTCAACGTGTCACCTCATAGTATTTGGTTTTAAATTGACTTTCTTTTGACATAACTACTGTACTACATTTAGTTATAGATGATGGACATCAGTAACGTGCTACAGTATTGTGGTGCTAGTGCCAAAACAGAAAATTTCTACGTGAGTCAAGAGGCATTTTCACACATTTGTAGCCATAGAGTGATCGTTGCCACCACCTGTCACATTTGGAAATGGAAGGTGTGGAGCTACCGGATGTTTTTTGCTTTGGGGCCACGCCCTCTCCCCAGTTCTGCGATACGGCTCAGGCCTGGCCAGTCAATGCAGTCCTTCCCCCTGACTGAAGTGACTGGTTCAGCAATGCAGATATGACCCAAGGCAAACCAATGAAACTCAATTCTGGAATTCTCTTTTGGGAGACAATTCTCCACGGGTATCTCACATTTTTGCACATGTTGTGAGTGAGGCACTGAATGTCCTTTGTTCCAGACTATCTTTTCCAGGAGGTTTATGTAGCCAGCAATCTTGGAAGATTAAGATACTGTCTTCTTCCAAGACTCAAATCAATAGAATTAGAAATGAAAAAGGAGAAGTAACAACTGACACTGCAGAAATACAAAAGATCATGAGAGATTACTACAAGCAACTCTATGCCAATAAAATGGACAACCTGGAAGAAATGGACAAATTCTTAGAAATGCACAACCTGCCAAGACTGAATCAGGAAGAAATAGAAAATATGAACAGACCAATCACAAGCACTGAAATTGAAACTGTGATTAAAAATCTTCCAAAACAAAGCCCAGGACCAGATGGCTTCACAGGCGAATTCTATCAAACATTTAGAGAAGAGCTAACACCTATCCTTCTCAAACTCTTCCAAAATATAGCAGAGGGAGGAACACTCCTAAACTCATTCTACGAGGCCACCATCACCCTGATACCAAAACCAGACAAAGATGTCACAAAGAAAGAAAACTACAGGCCAATATCACTGATGAACACAGATGCAAAACTCCTCCACAAAATACTAGCAAACAGAATCCAACAGCACATTAAAAGGATCATACACCATGATCCAGTGGGGTTTATTCCAGGAATGCAAGGATTTTTCAATATACGCAAATCAATCAACGTGATACACCATATTAACAAATTGAAGGAGAAAAACCATATGATCATCTCAATAGATGCAGAGACAGCTTTTGACAAAATTCAACACCCATTTATGATAAAAACCCTGCAGAAAGTAGGCATAGAGGGAACTTGCCTCAACATAATAAAGGCCATATATGACAAACCCACAGTCTCAATGGTGAAAAACTGAAAGCATTTCCACTAAGATCAGGAACAAGACAAGGTTGCCCACTCTCACCACTCTTATTCAACATAGTTTTGGAAGTTTTAGCCACAGCAATAAGAGAAAAAAAGGAAATAAAAGGAATCCAAATCGGAAAAGAAGTAAAGCTGTCACTGTTTGCAGATGACATGATACTATGCATAGAGAATCCTAAAGATGCTACCAGAAAACTACTAGAGCTAATCAATGAATTTGGTAAAGTAGCAGGATACAAAATTAATGCACAGAAATATCTGGAATTCCTATACACTAATGTTGAAAAACCTGAAAGTGAAATCAAGAAAACACTCCCATTTACCATTGCAACAAAAAGAATAAAATATCTAGGAATAAACCTACCTAAGGAGACAAAAGACCTGTATGCAGAAAATTATAAGACACTGATGAAAGAAATTAAAGATGACACAAATAGATGGAGAGATATACCATGTTCTTGGATTGGAAGAATCAACATTGTGAAAATGACTCTACTACCCAAAGCAATCTACAGATTCAATGCAATCCCTATCAAACTACCACTGGCAGTTTTCACGGAACTAGAACAAAAAATTTCACAATTTGTATGGGAACACAAAAGACCCCGAATAGCCAAAGCAATCTTGAGAACGAAAAATGGAGTTGGAGGAATCAGGCTGACTTCAGACTATACTACAAAGCTACAGTAATCAATACAGTATGGTACTGGCACAAAAACACAAATATACATCAATGGAACAGGATAGAAAGCCCAGAGATAAACCCACGCACATATGGTCACCTTATCTTTGATGAAGGAGGCAGGAATGTACAGTGGAGAAAGGACAGCCTCTTCAATAAGTGGTGCTGGGAAAACTGGACAGGTACATGTAAAAATATGAGATTAGATCACTCCCTAACACCATACACAAAAATAAGCTCAAAATGGAGTAAAGACCTAAATGTAAGGCCAGAAACTATCAAACTCTTAGAGGAAAACATAAGCAGAACACTCTGACATAAATCACAGCAAGATCCTTTTTGACCCACCTCCTAGAGGGATGGAAATAAAAACAAAAATAAACACATGGGACCTAATGAAACTTCAAAGCTTTTGCACAGCAAATGAAACCATAAATAGGACCAAAAGACAACCCTCAGAATGGGAGAAAATATTTGCAAATGAAGCAACTGACAAAGGATTAACCTCCAAAATTTACAAGCAGCTCATGAAGCTCAATATGAAATAAACAAACAACCCAATCCAAAAATGGGCAGAAGACCTAAATAGACATTTCTCCAAAGAAGATATACAGACTGCCAACAAACACGTGAAAGAATGCTCAACATCATTAATCATTAGAGAAATGCAAATCAAAACTACAATGAGATATCATCTCACACCAGTCAGAATGGCCATCATCAAAAAATCTAGAAACAATAAATGCTGGAGAGGGTGTGGAGAAAAGGGAACCCTCTTGCACTGCTGGTGGGAATGTGAATTGGTACAGCCACTATGGAGAACAGTATGGAGGTTCCTTAAAAAACTACAAATAGAACTACCATATGACCCAGCAATCCCACTACTGGGCATATACCCTGAGAAAACCATAATTCAAAAAGAGTCACGCACCAAAATGTTCATTGCAGCTCTATTTACAATAGCCCAGAGATGGAAGCAACCTAAGTGTCCATCATCAGATGAATGGATAAAGAAGATGTGGCACATATATACAATGGAATATTACTCAGCCATAAAAAGAAACGAAATTGAGGTGGATAGACCTACTAGAGTCTGTCATATAGAGTGAAGTAAGTCAGAAAGAGATAGACAAATACCGTATGCTAACACATATATATGGAATTTAAGAAAAAAAATGTCATGAAGAACCTAGGGGTAAGACAGGAATAAAGACACAGACCTACTAGAGAATGGACTTGAGGATATGGGGAGGGGGAAGGGTGAGCTGTGACAAAGCGAGAGAGAGGCATGGACATATATACACTACCAAACGTAAAATAGATAGCTAGTGGGAAGCAGCCGCATAGCACAGGGAGATCAGCTCGGTGCTTTGTGACCCCTTAGAGGGGTGGGATAGGGAGGGTGGGAGGGAGGGAGACACAAGAGGGAAGAGATATGGGAACATATGTATATGTATAGCTGATGCACTTTGTTATGGAGCAGAAACCAACACAACATTGTAAAGCAATTATACTCCAATAAAGATGTAAAAAAAAAAAAAAAAGGGCTAGAAGGATACCAAACTCACAGTGTAGCTTACAAGTGTGGAGGGCAAGATTGGGGGTTGGGGAGTGGGGAACTTGTGATTTCAATAATTTATTTCTTGAAAACAACTACCAAAAAAAAGAAAAAGGCAAACAAATATGACCAAATGTTAAAAGTTTTAATTCTGCACGATAGGAATATAGGTATTTACTGTGTTATCCTTTGTGTTTTTCTGTATTTTAAACAGTTCTAGAAATGTAAATAAAAGTAAAATACAAACATCCAAAAAGAAAAAAAGATACTGTCTTCCTCCCGAGCAAAGGACAGGCAGGCTTCCTGTCCTGCGTAGTACAGATAATAGTTCTCTCCAGACAGTTATAAAAGATTAGGTTCGTCAAGCTCAAGGCTCCTCTCCTATAATACAATCCCCTGTGTACAGGTGTCACTGGGCCTTCTTTGTATTGCCCTGTGGGAATTGTGTCTGGGGAACCAACACAAAAATGCTGATACTCTAGTTACTGCTATTGCTGTGAGTAATAAACTATCCGTCATCTCTGACCTAGGAGTTTTGTGTCTTCTCCCAGCATCCATGAAACTGTGGCAGGATAAACTGTTAGTTTGCAAAGAGGGTAAAATCTCAGACCCTTCACAGTCCCTGGCACTTCGGTCGCATCCCTTGTTTTCCTGCTGAAGTTGCTGGGGGGAGGGGGTATATATAATACTTGAACCTGCTGGCAGCCATCTTGCCACCACAAGATGTGAGCTTGTCTGACTTGGAATGAAATCAACACAGAGGAGAAAGTAAAGCATAGAAATGGGGACAGAGGGTGAAGGAACCATTATTACAGCTGCCACTTATTCATCACCTACTGCGTACCAGGAGGCATTAGGCACTGTTTGTACTTTTGTTATCAAATCCTTCTAGCAGTCTTAAGAAGTTGGTATTTTACCCGCATTTTACAGAAGCAGCAGCTGAGCATCAGCAATTAGGCTCTTCTTAAATGTGGACAGTAAAGAGAAATACAAATATCATTCTCTTTCCTTTTTATGTAGGTCTTTTCTATTAAAACATTAAATAGGGACTTCCCTGGTGGTGCAGTGGTTAAGAATCTACCTGCTGATGCAGGGGTCGCGGCTTCGAGCCCTGGTCCGGGAAGATCCCACATACTGTGGAGCAACTAAGCCCCTGCGCCACAACTACTGAGCCTGCACTTTAAAGCCTGCGAGCCACAACTACTGAGGCCCGTGTGCCTAGAGCCCGTGCTCCGCAACAAGAGAAGCCACCGCAATGAGAAGCCCGCGCACCGCAACCAAGAGTAGCCCCCGCTCGCCGCAACTAGAGAAAGCCCGCATGTGGCAATGAAGACCCGATGCAGCCATAAAAAAATAAATTTATTAAAAAAAATTAAATAGTATAAACATTAAATGATTTTCCAATAATTATTTTTAAAAATATGTTAAAGAGTAATATTCAAAGGAGGACAAAGTCTTGGGTTTAAATGGCACATTTCTCTTATCGTAAACTGAAACCATTATCCTCTCCACCAAAACCGATGCTTTTTTTTTCCCTCTTAGAACTCTTAGGCTCAGAAGCGCAAAACCCTTGGACAATTACTGTACCTTTGTGTGCCTCAGGTGTCTCATCTGTAAAGTGCGGCTTGGCAAGAGTACCCACCTCATAGGCTTGTGGGACTAAACGAGTTGCTACCTGCAAGTGTTCAGAACAGTATCTGGTACATTCAAGGTCTCAATGCATGGGAGCTACTTTTGTTACTGTTGTTATCATTTGAGAGGGTGAGAGTGGGTGAGGGGAGCAAGGAGGAAGAGGCACAGCAGAGGCCTTCAGAGAGCCCTGTTTACTGGGAGAATATCCCTCCCACCTCCCTGCTGCCTGTGTTCCTTTGCTTACTCCCACTTGAAAGAGAAAAACAAGCAGAAAAGAATATAACTATCCAACATTTTGATAACTTCCCTCAGATCAGCATCTTAGGGTCCAGGCTCTAGGTTTCTCTTTTCTATGTCATTAATATTCAAAACTTTGCTATGCTCTTCAGTTTTATTATTTGTTCAGATACTTTTTTCTTTTAACATCTTTATTGGAATATAATTGCTTTACAATGGTGTGTTAGTTTCTGCTTTATAACAAAGTGAATCAGTTATACATATACATATGCTCCCATATCTCTTCCCTCTTGCATCTCCCTCCCCCCCTCCCTATCCCACCCCTCTAGGTGGTCACAAAGCACTGGGCTGATTTCCCTGTGCTATGCGGCTGCTTCCCACTAGCTATCTATTCTACATTTGGTAGTGTATATATGTCCATGCCACTCTCTCACTTTGTCACAGCTTACCCTTCCCCCCCACCGTGTCCTCAAGTCCATTCTCTACGTCTGCGTCTTTATTCCTGTCCTGCCCCTAGGTTCTTCAGAGCCATTTTTTTTCTTTTTAGATTCCACATATATGTGTTAGCATACAGTATTTGTTTTTCTCTTTCTGACTCACTTCACTCTGTATGACAGACTCTAGGTCATCCACCTCACTACAAATAACTCAATTTCGTTTCTATTTATGGCTGAGTAATATTCCATTGTATATATGTGAATATTGTTAATACTACTGGACTATACACTTAAATCTAATTAAAATTTTGTCATATTTTAGATTCCACATATAAGTGATATCATAAGGTATTTGTCTTTGTCTTTCTGACTTACTTCACTCACTATGATAATCTCTAGGTCCAGCCATGTTGCTGCAAATGGCATTTTTCATTCTTTTTTATGGCTGAGTAATATTCCGTTGTATATATATTATGCCACACCTTCTTTATCCATTCATCTGTTGATGGACACTTAGGTTGCTTCCATGTCCTGGCTATTGTAAGTAGAGCTGCAATGAACATTGTGGTCCATGACTTTTTGAATTATGATTTTCTCAGGGTATATGCCCAGGAGTGGGATTGCTGGGTCGTATGGTAGTTCTAGTTTTAGTTTTTTGAGGAACCTCCATACTGTTCTCCATAGTGGCTGTACCAATTTACATTATCATTAAAATTTATAATCATTTCATACAGGTAGGAAGCATTGGTGAGTCTATAGTTAAGAGACTTGATTATTTCCCCAAAGAAAGTGAGTGTTGAATATCCCTTCATCTGTTTAAGGAGCCCTTCCTCTCCTCCGTTCCTGACTCCCTTCGCCCACAGGGACAGAGCAGTTTAGATATATTTGCACATGGCTTCCTCCTGTATGATTCTGACACTTTAGCAAAAAAAAAAAAAAAAAAATTCTCACGAAGCTTTAACAATGTGAAATAGACACTTCTTTAGAATTTCTTAAAAAAAGAATCGACTCCTAGAATACACAAGTGCGTATTTCCCCACTCCTTAGTTCATTTCTTAATAGTTTAATACCAACCTTATTAGCAGCCATTGATTCGAATGCCAACCTTGTTCAGCTCAGTGTTCCCGGGGCATTGCATTCTTTGAGTTTGGCTTTCTCTGTTCTCAAGTTCTGGACTTTTCTCCAGCTCCTCTCTTAGGTCAAGAGGGAAAAAGGGCTAGGGGGTGGGAAGGACATTTCTGCAGTGCATTCTCATCGCCTGCTGCTCCACTTCCTGGAAAGATGTTCATTTTGCTAAACTACAAGTGAGACAACAGAGCCCTTGTTCTCCTATTCGCATCGGTTTCATTCTATAAGGGATTGGAGATGATTGCCTCCTTAATGCTGTGGCAAACAAGCTGGGAATAATGGGAGAATCTGGGATGGGACCAGTCTTTCTTATCTAGTGATGGGTATATGTCAAAAACCAGAACGAAAACAAAAATGAGCAACGATATCACTAATAACATAGTTTGGCAGTGCTCAAACTTTTTTGTCTCTAGTCTAGTGTAAAAGCACTCTTAAAAATAATTGAAGCCCCCAGAATGTGAATTGGTACAGCCACTATGGAGAACAGTATGGAGGTTCCTTAAAAAACTACAAATAGAACTACCATATGACCCAGCAATCCCACTACTGGGCATATACCCTGAGAAAACCATAATTCAAAAAGAGTCATGCATATATACACTACCAAACGTAAAACAGATAGCTAGTGGGAAGCAGCCACATAGCACAGGGAGATCAGCTCGGTGCTTTGTGACCGCCTAGAGGGGTGGGATAGGGAGGGTGGGAGGGAAACACAAGAGGGAGGAGATATGGGGACATATGTATATATATAACTGATTCACTTTGTTATAAAACAGAAACTAACACATCATTGTAAAGCAATTATACTCCAATAAAGATCTTAAAAAAGAAATAATAATAATTGAAGCCCCCATAGAGCTGTCTACATGCATTATAAATATCAATATTTACCATATAAGATACTAAAACAGATATTTAAAATTATCAATTCATTTAAGATAACATTAATAAGCCATTACATGTTAACATAAATAACATTAAAAAAGTAACTCCTTTCCAAAACAAAAGACATTTAGTGAGAAAGTAGCATTTTTTTTCTGATATAATGTAATCTTTTTTTAGCTTGAAGTATCGTTGATTTACAGTGTTGTGTTAGTTTCAGGTGTACAGCAAAGTGACTCAGTTATACATACATATATATATATCTATTCTTTTTAAGATTCTTTCCCATTATAGGTTATTATAAGATATTGAATTTAGTTCCCTGTGCTATACAGTAGGTCCTTGCTGTTTATCTATTTTATATATAGTAGTATGTATATGTTAACCCCAAATTCCTAATTCATCGCCCTCCTCAGTAGCACTGTTTTCACATTTTTGCAAATCTTTTAATGTCTGGCTTAATAGAAGATTCATGGATTATCTTATCTGCTTCTGTGATATCACACATTGTGTAGCTTTTGGAAAACTCCACTCTACATTTGAAAGGAATGAAAATGAAAAAGATAATGTCTTAGCGTTACTATGAAAATAGTTTTGACCTTGCAGACCCCCTGAAAGGGTCTTGGGGACCTTCAGGGGTCTCTGGGCTCTACTTTGAGAACGGCCGACACAGATGAACTTATTTTTAAAGTGAACTCGGTCAGTTAAGAGTCACAGAGGAACTAAAGGATGACACTAAAGGCAAAATCAGATTCTGTATAATTAAGGAGAAAATGATTTTTTTCTTTCTAGGTGACTTCGAGAAATAAGCTTTTGAATAAATCGAGGATAGAGAAAGCCACTATACCAGCACTGTCCAACAGAACTTTCTGCAGTGATAGAGATGTTTATATCTGTGCTGTCAAGTACTGCAGCCACTAGGCACAAGCGGCTACTGAGCCCTTGAAATGTGGCTGGTGGAACTGAAAATGGAATTTCTAATTTTACTGTTCAACTGATTTAAATTTGATCTGACATAGCCGCATGTGGCTAATGGCTACCATACTGGATGGCACAGTCCTACAAAGAGGAACTGCCTGGAGGAAGCCACTCCATCTAAGGCATGAGAAATCTTCCCAATGTAAAGAGACATCACATGTCGAAAGAAGCCTCCACTCCCAAATGACCTTTAAGGACACGGTTGATGACATGAAAATGAGGCTACAGTTGGCTTTTCTGGGTGGCTGCCACCACTCTCCTTTTTATAAGGGAGCTCATGGTTTTTAGAACCTAAGGGTAACTTCTCATTGACTAATATTGCACGACACCATCACTTCCCAGGGTGCACTGTTCTGCCACAATCCCAAATACAATGGCACTTGAGATGACGTGACTCTGTCAGGGATGCCAGGATCAGGGCATCCCCGGAGGGTGGCTGTTCCCGCACTGCAGGTGGTGGTTCTGGTCAGGGTTGGGATTAGGTACTCCTCTTGCCTCGCCCTAGTCCTGCTGTTGGTCTTGGTGAGATGTGTAAGGGAGATAAAGAGGTGGTATAGGTGATAACCCCGGTACATTGTTTCAAACACACCAGGGCCTCAGTAAGTGTTAGCTTCATTGTTTCCTGGGGATGAGGAGCCTGGAAAGCAGGAGGTGGAGCCGGAGCTGGTGAACTAACTGTCGCTGAAGTTCTTGGGCTGTGACAGGCCCAAACCTGGGGTCCTCATCCTGGATCCCAGGCTGGGATGCTCCCAGGACAAGGGGTTGTGCGTCACTCTAAGGCACATGCCTGCGAGCGGGGCCTCAGGTTCCTTATCTCTAAAATGTAAGGTTCGGAGATCAGCGACCTACCCCCACCCAGTTCTGAGAGCTGTTACTTTGCACACTGTGCCACCACCCCACGAAAACGATTGAACTTGATGATCTGTATACGTTTTTCTAGAAAAGAATAGTTAGCACACGGATCGCTGGCAAGGAACTGCAGCAGTGCTTCCGCTGTTTGAACCCATGTCAAGCCCTCCCTGTGGCACTTGCAGACAATTAAAGTGAGATAATTACCTTGTGGTTTTAATCAGGGTAGCCAATAAAGGTAATTCGCAATAGGTCCCGCCCTTTTCTGTCTATGTAATAATTACCCTTAATCTAGGTCTTGATAAAATAAGAAGCTGCCCTGGAATGTCAGCCACGAGAATGGAGAGGAAGTACCTTGGAGAAGATTCA
This sequence comes from Stenella coeruleoalba, assembly GCF_951394435.1. NCBI lineage: Eukaryota > Metazoa > Chordata > Mammalia > Artiodactyla > Delphinidae > Stenella > Stenella coeruleoalba. The sequence goes on from NC_137152.1 coordinate 16,343,822, forward strand.
AAGGGAGATAAGACGGTCCTGAGATTGGCTATATAGGAAAAGGAGAGGCAAGAGGCAAAGATATTGTAGGGCAGTGGTTCTCAAAATGTGGTTTCTGGACCAGCAGCAAAGCATCACCTGGGAACTTGCTAGAAATTTCCTGCCCTTACTGAATCAGAAACTCTGGGGCTGGGACCTAGTCATTTGTTTTCAGAAGCTCTCCATGGGACTCTGATGAACAATGAAGGTGGAGAATCCCCAGTGCAGGAGATGCTGCTGGTGCCCCACCTCCACCCCCTTCCCAGGCTGTGCACCTCCCTGCCAGCTGCCAGGAATATTGGTTGCTGGCTGCTCCCAGCTGGCCCCATCTCCATCTCTGGAGACTTGCCTTTGGGCGAACAGGAGCCCCATGGCCTGAGAGGTTACAGCCCCCTGCTCCTGACCCCAAGGCCCAGAGTGTGATATTGGGGTATGAAAGCTGGCCCTTTGGTCTCAAGGAATGACAATGTGTGGTGCAATTTATGCTCTGGACTTTACCTGAGACCTCATCCTTGCCTGCCTCTTTCCCCACCTTCTTCTGCCTCCCCTTCTCCAAAACAGGCTTTTCAGAGAGCAGTCCTTCACTCCATCATGAGCATCTGAATCCCTGTCTCAGGCTCTGCTTCCAGGCAAAGCAGGTGGGGGGCTGGAAAAAGGGCTCCCAAGATGGAAATGAATATGTAGAGAATACACGACTTAGAATCACTCAATCTGACCTTGAATTTAAAAAAAAAAAACATTTTTTCAATGAGTAATACATTTACACGCTTCAAAAATTGAAAAGTATAAAATATGTGGTGAAAGATCTCTCTCCTAACCCATTTCCTGTCTGCCCATTCACCTCCTTTCAAAGGTCACCACAACTGTTAATTGCTTCTGAATGATTCCCGGGATTTAAAAGTGCATATACGAGTAAATACAGATTTCTATTGTCTTCCTCATCCCTTTTACACAAAGGATAAACTTCTATACTCAGTGCCTGTATCTTGCTATCTTAAAGGTTGAGGGTTGTATTGTGGGAGAATCTCCCCTTTACAAAAACCTGATGTCTGGAATGACACATTAAAAGAGCACATAAATTAGGAGGGGATGGTCTTCTTTTAAAAATGCTTCATTTAATACGAGGTTTGTCAGAGTTCTCCTTTAGATAGAGAATTGTTAGGTCTCAAAAATATGATTTAATCTAACAAAACTTGTTACCTTTATCTTTGCAGGAACGCATCTAGTGTTTTATATAAAGCAAGCCACTCCTATATTGTTTTGTATTTATCGCACACTGTATTGGAATTCGTAAGGACCATTTAAACATTAACACTACTGCACTGAAATTTTGTTATAGTGAATGGGTGTTGGTTAGGGTTTGGCGATCCTATCGTTGAATAAACATTTTTTTGCCAAAATGGTACTTATTTTTTATGAAATTCAATCTGGAATGATCCTCGGGGATCTTGAAAGATGTAGTTCACTGTTTAGAACCTGGCTTTGGAAAATATTTGGGCTTGGCATTCTAGATATTCGGTTTTTCATCTGAACAATCTTTTCAACTCTTTTTACCAGTTCTTCTCTTTCATTTGTTATAATCCTATAACTAAAAGAATAATTAAGGTTTTCTCCCAGAAGGAAGGAGGTGTTCTAAATATTTTAAAAATCGATTTCTTAGAAACAAAAAAATTTGTTTTTCCAATTGCTGAAGAAAGCCTAATTTAGAGCTATTCTTGGGATATTCCGAGTAGTTTTCTGAGCGTTTTCTCCCTTTTTTGACATATCAGATTTATATGGCATAAATTACAATTTCAGGTTCAAAATTTGTCGTCCAAGTTCACTTATAGTAACACTTTACTGTTAATTTCCACCAGTGTTACACCTAAACAGATTGCAAATATAGAGCAGTGTTACCAACACTGTTTCCACGGAGCAGGGAAGTTGTGAGGTGTTAACTGAATGGAAGAATTTGGTCTTTATAACAGATTAGTGGGTCTTCACTATCTCAGTTATCTTGGAAATTGGGATTTAAAAATCCTCAGTCCTATATATCACCCCTTGAAAGTGCAAAATAAAAATAGGAGTTGTTGCCGCTTCAGCATATGCAGGTGAACGTGAGTTCAGGTAAGAAAGGAATGTGTTACCTAAGGCGAGAGAGAAGACTCTCATTACACCGGGGAGGAGTTTTAACTGAAAGGGCACTTTCTAAATTTCCGGATGAGCCCGCAGAAGTGACAGACAGGGGAGAGTCACAGACTTTTCTCAACAGAATTTTGTGGCAAAACATGGAAAACAGGGAAAGCATTTCATGTTTTACCCATGTGCTCAGTTGTGCCAATATTGGCTGAATGTTGCATAACAACACAGTAGCTGTACTTACCGCAGCTGTCGTTTAAGGAATGTGGCAGATTTGCTTGACTTAAAAATTCTTCCAGCAAAAATTCCATTTTTACTTTAGGAATTTTCCTTAGGAATTGGGGCAAAGGCTCAGAGAAACGCACAGTTGAATGCCCACTGCTCTTTACCTGTCCCATCCTGTCTCCCCTGCTATTTGGGGAGGGCACAGCTGGGGCGGGATCCCAAGGGCCTGGACGGGGTGGGAGGTGGGGAAACTACGTGCTTCACCCAGGGTTGCAGTCTGTGAAGCTGGTGGGCAAACAGAATCAACTCTGTTGAAGTTGGGGATGGAGGCGCTCACGCCCAAACAAGACGAATTGCAGAAACAAGGCCATCTGCGTAATCAGGACCTAGGAAGCCAGTGGCGGGAAAGTGAGCCTGCAGGAATCGCGGAGCCCAAGTGCACTTTTTGTGCAGTTTCCTTGCAGGCTCTCCTGGGCAGCGTGTGCCTCTAACTCTCCCTTCTCTCCCTTTCTTCAGAGCTCCCTTTCACCAGTTGACCTGGTGTGGAACTCTGAAAATCTAAGAGCTCACCCATCTGGAATGTTAAGTGGCAGCATCTAGATAAGAGGGTTTGGGTTACAGGAGAGAAACGAGGCTGCTTTTTCCTTTTTCCTTTTTTTTTAACCTTCCATCGACTTGGTTTATTAAAGAATGTTGTAAATTATACATCACATACATTTACCATTTTAACCATTTTTAAGTGCACAGTTCTGTGGCATGAACTACATTCACATTACTGTGCAACCGTCCCCACCATCCATCTCCGGAACTTTTTCATCTTCTCAAACTGAAACTCTGTCCTCCCTTAAACCTTAACCCCCAACTCCCGCTGCCGCCAGCCCCTGGCAACCACCATTCTCCTTTCTGCCTCTAGATGCCTCACCTAAGTAGCCTCATCGTTTGGGGGAGCATAAAAATCCTTCATTTGGCTCTGTACTTGCTGGCTGAGGGGCTTGCATTTGAATGTAGACACTACTGATGCGGGCAGACATCAGGACAGACGTGAGTCTGTCCAGTTGGGCAAACGCTGAGCGAGGACACACAGCACATCAACAGAGTGCCTGCGTGCCCATGCGGACCCGGGCAAGGGCCAAGAGGAGCGTGCCATTTTAGACTGGAGCTTGGGATGGAGAGCCTCTGTATTTCAGTTACTCACTGGTAGACAGAGGAAGCTGAATTTTAAAAGCTGTTTAATGAGGGAATGGTGAGGGCTGGGCAAACACGATTAGTCACCGAGCTCCCAGCCTAGGTTATTTATTCTCTGGAGAAGCCCAGCGTTTGTGAGTGGGATGGATTGCCGACTGGGAAGCTGAGTAAATTTGACCAAGAGGCCTAAACCGAGGGGGAAACTGGTCTCTTTATGAGCTCTATTGACACTGAATAGAAACGTGGGCTTAATTCCAGTTTGTTTCCTAGCAAAATAAATACACAAATATCAAGGGAACTTCCTTGTTTTCAGAAAGAGGAAAGAGTCGAAGTTATTATGAGTATAAAAGGCAAATGCAAAGGAGATGAGTGGTTTTGAGGATACGATAAAAATATCTTGGGAGGCAGTTCCACGTAAGTGTAAAAGGATACTCTGAAATCTTTCCTGGCTGCAAGGGCGAGGAGGAGTGAATTACATTCCCCAGAAAGGTTGTGTGTGGGATTATATTTGCGGATATGCTGGGCTTGGACACCGGACCAAGTCACAACATAAACCTTAGAAAAAAATCGTTTGTTTTTTTGCTAAAATCACAACAAACTCATCTCTCTTAATATGCCAACATTATATTAAAGTCTAGAACCAAATATGCATGAAAATATTTATCGAGTGGATGAGTGAACAATACGTATACTTTAGAACTATAGAGTTCCTGGTTTAAAGAAATCCTATGCATTTTAAGATACGCTGACAAAGCCCCTATTCTTGACACTATGTGGCTCTCAGATCTCACTGCTGCGTTAACTTTGATTAAGGATCTTAAGACTACGAAGTAGACCCCTCCTCATTAGGAGCTAAATTGTTAAAACCAGCTTTTTGCCCTTCCAAGCAGAGACTAGTCTGTCCACGGGCAGTGTCTGTTATTACATATAATAAACCGAACATTTAAAAGTGAACTGAGAATTCAAGGTGGGTCCTTTCACACTTCCAGTTTCTTATAGCAGTTTTGAGACTTTGTTATTTACTTAACATTTTCATGTCCTGCTTCTAAAAAACAACACATGCACATTGTAGAAAGTTTAGGAAACAGAAATAGCTGTAACAAAAAATAAAAATCACTGGTAATCCACTATAAAGAGAGAAATTCTGTTCTATTCTGATGTATTTTCTCTAGTCTAATATATACTAAAAACAGAGATTACAGCTTTATATCTCCCTTTTTCATTTAATATTTCATCAGGAGCATTTTTCTCAGCCATTAAAGATCTTTCAAACATGGTTATGATAATGGCTGCACCATTTAATCATGAGGCTGTAACATCCTTTATTTAACTATTCTGCTGGTGTCAGAGATTTAGGTTCTTTCAGGTTCTTGTTATCAGAAATGGCTCTTTGATGAGCATTTTTTCCCCAATAATCTTTGACTTTTCCCTCAGGTCAGAATCCCTAGGATTGGGAATGTACAGTTTTTAAAATTCTTGAAATCTTGTGCTACATTCTTTTTCCTCAATCACACTCTCACCAGCAGAGTATAAGAGTGCCTGTTAGTATTACCCTCGAAACAGAGTAAGCACAGGAATGTGAAAACAAACGTTTCCACTTTGGCAGGTGTAAAATGATTATCTCAGGGTTGTTTGAATTTGCCTTTCTTTGATTGCTACTTAGGCTGAATAGCTTCACTGTGTTAATTGGTTATTTGTGTTTCTCCTGAGAATTGCCTGTTCATGTCCTTTGCCCACCTTTTTTTTGTATTTGCTTGTCTGCCTTTTGTATGCTTGATTAGAGTTTTTATTGACCCTAAAAATAAAGTTCTTTGTCACCAGGAGTAACCAATAGAAAACTCAATAGGAAAACAGAAGTTCATAACAAATTATAAAGTTTTGGGAGGATTCTATGGAGAAAAATTTTAAACTTTATTGAAGGGGGACTTCCCTGGTGGTGCAGTGGTTAAGAATCCGCTTGCCAATGCAGGGGACACGGGTTCGAGCCCTGGTCCGGGAAGTTCTCACATGCTGTGGAGCAACTAAGCCCGTACGCCACAACTACTGAGCCTGTGCTCTAGAGCCCGTGAGCCACAACGACTGAGCCCACATGCCACAACTACTGAAGCCCGTGTGCCACAACGACTGAGCCCATGCACCACAACTACCGAGCCCGCGTGCCTAGAGCCCGCGCACCTCAATGAAGAGCAGCCCCTGCTCACCACAACTAAAAAAAGGCTGTGGGCAGCAACGAAGATCCAATGCAGCCCAAAATTAATAAAATAAAATAAATAAATTTACAAAAAAAACTTTTTGAAGGACTGAATATATGGAAAGCTTGCTACATTTACACTTAGGAAGACTTAATACTCTATAGATGTAAATTCTCCCTAGGTTAAGCTATATATTTAGTGTAATTAAAAGCAAAAACCTTTACAGGATTTTTTGGGGTGGGGGACTCAACAACAACTGATTCTAAATTTAATATGAAACAATGAAAGTGCACAAAATCTTAAATAATTTTGAAAAAGAACAAAAGATGGCAGTGGGGAGAAAGAAGAAACCCATCCTTGTAGATATCGAGACATAATTCAAAATTACGACAATTTGAATAGAATGGTATTGGCACAGGAATAGACAAACTAATCCATGAAACAGAATAGAGACCTTGCCCCCAAAGAGCCACTGATATGTAAAATGGCTTGTTTCACAAATCAATTGGGAAAAAGACCAACTATATTCAATAAACAGTGTTGGGACAATTGGCTCTCCATATGGAGAAAAGTAAAATTAGATCCCTAACACGGGGAGGGGGAAGGGTAAGCTGGGACGCAGTGAGAGAGTGGCATGGACATATATACACTACCAAACGTAAAATAGATAGCTAGTGGGAAGCAGCCACATAGCACAGGGAGATCAGCTCGGTGCTTTGTGACCACCTAGAGGGGTGGGATCGGGAGGGTGGGAGGGAGACGCAAGAGGAAAGAGATATGGGGACATATGTATATGTATAGCTGATTCACTTTGTTATAAAGCAGAAACTAACACACCATTGTAAAGCAATTATACTCCAATAAAGATGTTAAAAAAAATTAGATTCCTACAACATGTCCCCAAGTAAATTCTGCTACATTAAAGTCCTAAAGGTTAAAACAACAGCAAAACAATGTTTCAAAAGAGAAGAAAATGGGGCTTACCTGGTGGCGCAGTGGTTGAGAGTCCGCCTGCCGGTGCAGGGGACACGGGTTCGTGCCCGGGTCCGGGAAGATCCCACATGCCGCAGAGCAGCTGGGCCCGTGGGCCATGGCCGCTGAGCCTGCGCATCCGGAGCCTGTGCTCTGCAACGGGAGAGGCCACAACAGCGAGAGGCCTGCGTACCGCAAAAACACACACACACACACACACAAAAAGAGAAGAAAATGTAAGAAGAAGATCTTGATGACCTAGTTCATGCAGTTATTATCTCTTGCCTGGATACTGTGGTCCCTTCCAACTAATCTCTCTGGTTTCTCGCATGCCTCCCCCGCAACCTGTCCTCGGTACTGGAGAACACAGTGACTCTTTTAAATTGTGAGTAAGATAAGGTCTCTTTCTTGCCTCTCCACAGTGGCCCCCAGGAGGCCCCTGCCCTGCCTACCTCTCTCGCTTCATTTCCTACCACCTGCCCCTGCTCGCTGGACTCCAGCCCCACTGGCTTCCTTGCCAATTGCTCCTGCAACACCGCAAATGTCTGTGCCCTCTCAGGGCTTCTTCTCCAGTTTTCCCTCTGTCTGGAAAGCTTCTGCCCCTGATACGTGCATTGCTTACTCCCTCATTCCTTCCAGGTCTCTGCTCAGAGTGGCATCCCCCCACCACCCTAGGTGAAGTAGCTCCCTTGTCCCTGTCTATCCACTTACACTTGTTTACTTTCCTTCACAGCACCTTCATTCCCCACAGTCAATTCTATATTTATGTAAACTCCACAAGGGCAGGCCTTGTCTGTCTTATTTATTGCTGTAAGTAACAGCAGAAGAAAGAACAACACAGACACTCAATAAACATTCATTCAGTGAATGAATGAGTGGATGATCTTGGGTTAGATTGCTTCATTCCCTTCTTCTTTCTCTCCCTCCCTCCCTCCGTCTTCCCTCCGTCTCTGCCTTCTTCTCTCTTTCTTTCAACAAGACATAAAAAGCACAAAGCAAAAGGGAAAAGATGAATAAATTTGTGCATCAAAATACAAAATGTCTGTTTGGCACATGCTATCACAAAAATGTTAAAAGCCATATGATGAACAACAGAAGACACTCAAAAATGATGAGTACCCAGAATATACAAAGCAGCCTTACAAATCAATAAGGAAAAGACAAATAACACAATAGTAATGAACATAAAATATGGCTCGGCAATTCACCGAAGAGGAGACACTAAGGACCACCACCCCCAGGAATGAAAGAGCAGAGGGAGAAGGTTAGAATGTTTAAACCTTAGAGGCTTGGAGCAGGGGCCCCACGGGGCTTGGACTTGGACCTGTGAGGAAGTGGGGCTGACTGGCTGGTCCTGGTGTCCTTGAGCTCAAAGGATGCATGAGGACCTTGTTCTGGGAACCTTGGAAAAACTGCAGTCTGGAATCTACTACTACTACTGGTGTGAATCACCACTGCTGGGGCGAAGAAGCATTAATAGATTAATGCTGACAGGCACAGGAAGTAAACAGGAAGAAGCCTTCACTTTTCTTTCTTCCCCAGACTTCTAGTTTTCTTCTAGAATCCTCTATTGGCAGTCAATATAGAGAGCAGCTGGCAAAGGAGAAATGCGGTTTACAGAATCTCAGCCTCAGCATCACAAAGTGGTATAGAGGAGACAGGGTTTGAAGCCGAGGGAAAAAAATAGCTTAGTAACTGACACTCTCCATTATTTGAGTCAGTTGGGGAGACAGGGTCTTGTCTCTGCAAGGGGGGTTAGATATACCCTCTCCCCAACCTTGACAGCTAGAGCGTCATGACCCAGGACATTTGAATGGACTTTGAATCTTGAGAGAGTGATGCCAAGATTGAGGAAGAGTTGAAAAATTACTCAGGGTCGAAAGAGCCATATTGAGAGTCCAGAGGTGGGGATGTCTAGTGTGCAGGTGTGGTAGGACCAGCGGTGGCTCCAAATAAGACTGTTCTTGTGCCATAACTTGGCTGTGCTACCTACAGTCTAGTTGCCCTTGTACTTGCCTGTCTTATGAGGCCATCTCCAGACTTTCCTTCTCTACTTTAATGGCCCAATAACCAGTGTATCCTTTTTCTGCTTATTTGAATTCAAGTACTCAAACTAATGAGAAATACCATGCATGTGAATTTTAAACAAATGACCAGAAGCAAACATTAGAAAATATCAACAGCTATTAATTTGGGGTGATGGGGCTATAGGAGTTTGTTACATTTTTCTTTGTATTTTTATAACTTTTAAGTTCTCAAAAATAGAGAAAATTAAACAATCATGTGAAAATTACTTTAAAATGCATAAAAGACAGAAATCAGCCAAATATTCAATCACATATTTTCTTATATTTTTAAAAGATGCATTTAGCTCTCAAATAGATCTGAAAATGAATTGGTAGATATAGGAAGTGCAGCCTATAGCTGGAAATGTTTGCCCAAAGAGTCAATTATCCCAGTGGCTAATTTTCTGGTCCCATTTGCCAAGTAATACTAACTTGAGTTAGCTTTTGAAAGTCATCATACATTTTAGGGGTATTTTTCTGGTGCTTTATAAATCTTTTGGTAATAGGTTTGCACAAGCTGTATTAGTACCAGCCAGAGCTACACACCATTTTAAACCCTGAATTCCATACTCTCCTACTGCAGGTTGGGTTGCCCGGGAAGCAGGCCCTGAGACAGAGTTTAGTGGGCAGGATGTTTACTATGGATGCCCTGCGAGTCAACACCTGTGGAAGGGCGCAGGGGGAAGCAGGAGTGGACAGAGGGAGAAGCTGACTTGCAAAGCAGGCCTGGCGACAGATGAGGCCAACCCCACTGGGAGCGGTGTGACTAAACGGCCCATCCAAGTTGTCCTATGTTGGGCCCAAATGGTCAGGCCTTTATACCCCTGCCAGCACTCCCAGCAGCGGGGGCGACCAGCCCTTCACAGAAGGGGGCTCTGTGTCCACCACATGCTCTAACATTCAAGGAGCACGTTCTCTGGGTCAGGCCTGTGCTGGGGCACATTCACATTTGTTATATCACACCATTCTCATAGCGCTCTGAGGTACAGGTTGTGTTTTGCATTTTACACATGAGGAAACTTGACGTGTGTTTGTTTTTCCTGATGAAAACCCAGCACGGGGCAATATTTCACAGGTGGCCAACTGCTTGGAGCAGCCTGCCGGCTTCCAGAAAAGGAGAGCCAGCTCTTTACAGGGGAGGGACAAAAATTTGGACTTGCTGTTCTGCTTTGAACTTCCTCTTGTCCCCTAGGGTAAGGGTAATCACTCTCTCTCCTTGCTCTCATTCCCTTTCATTTCAGTTTCTCATTTTTCCAAGATGTGTAAGTTAAAACAAGACTCACGAGAGCTAGAAGGAATTCTCATTTCTCTTTTCCCGTTAAGGTTTTTTTGCAAGGGGGCGGTTCGCCTTGACCTAACAAGCACGACTGTACCAAAGAATCGATCTCTGCTCCTCTGACTTGCTGCCCCAGAATCGTTTCCCTGCCCTTCATTGAATTTCTCATTAGTCAGCAAGTGGATGGCCTAGCCGCTGGGAACACAGAGGTGACTCAATTCGTTATCTGATGATCTGGAAAGTTAACACCAGCAGGGTGGTGCTTTAGTATCATCAAGGGAAGCAAATCGGTACCTATTATAACTTCAGAAGCCGTTTCTGCTAGGGAAGCGCAGACACAGCTTTCTCTGTGAGCAGTTTGACAGGGAGCCTGAAGATAACCAGGTACCAGGAGAAAACCAGTGGGAATGAGGCAACCCTGTGGCAGAGCGGGAGAGAGGGGCCTGGGGTGTCTCTCCCGACTGGCTCTCACATCAACGTGTGAGGCCAAAAAACAGCTCTCTGGGCCTTCACTTCTTTCTCTGTAAAGGTTCCTCAAAGCTCTGTGTTTCTACAGAGAGTCACTTGGAAACCGAGGCATAGCACTGGTAAAGACACAAAATTAAAAAAAAATCATGTAAAAGCATAAAAGATGAACCAAAGGGGTTGTATTAGATATTCCTATTCCTTTGCTTTTTAAAAATCCTCTGAAACTGTTAAAACGGTCCAGTTCTTTTCTTCTTAAGATTTGATGATCACGTGAACTGATGTGGGAAGAGAGGACTTCTCAGCATTTCAGAAAAGGAAGATTCAGTCAATTTTCTTCTGGTGAGGGTTATAAAGCTGAGTCTTGAGGTGGCCAGCTTCATACTTGGAAAGGTTTTAAAATGGACGTTTTCACAATGAAAGGAGGATTCTGAAGAGCTTGGCACATAATAGAGACAATGAAAAATTCCTGGATATAGCAGATTGTGGCTCACGTTGATGAAAAATACTTTGTTGGCCCAAATAAAATGATGAAAGAATAATAATTCAGATGAGCGGAGGCACCAGAGGTGAATTAATTTTTTTTCTTTATACATTTATGTATGTATTTATTTTTGGCTGCGTTGAGTCTACGTTGCTGCATGCGGGCTTTCTCTAGTTGCAGCGAGCGGGGGCTACCCTTCGTTGCGGTGTGTGGGCTTCTCATTGCGGTGGCTTCTCTTGTTGCTGGAGCACGGGCTCTAGGCATGCGGGCTTCAGTAGCTGTGGCACACGGGCTTAGCTGCTCCGCGGCATGTGGGATCTTCCCGGACCAAGGCTCGAACCCAGGCTCGAACCCGTGTTCCCTGCATTGGCAAGCGGATTCTTAACCACTGCACCACCAGGGAAGTCCCAAAATTAAGTTTTAAAATACACAAAGATAAAGACTCAGTAGAGACTCTCTGCTACGACAACTTAAAGGAAATGAGGCCTCTACCTTTTATTTAGTAAAAGTGACGTCAATGAGTTCAAGGACATTAGCACAGCGCCCTGCTTCAGACTCTAGCTCCCAGCTTACTAGCTTTGTGTGTCTGGGAAATCTACTGAAACCTCTTTGAGCCTTAGTTTGTCCAGCTATAAAATGGAGAAGATGTCAGTACCTATGCTTTGAGGATTAAAAACACCTGCACAGCGCCTGAAACTTAAAAGAGAAGCTCAAAAATATTAGGAGGATATAAATCTGAAATGAACGCCTTCATTTTTACAGGCTATTCTGAAATTGGTAGCAATTACAGAACAGATAGAGAAGCAAACTGAGGACGTCTGACTCATGAAACTAAAGTCATCTACAAATTCAATTGTGGAGATTTTAGCACAGGGAAGAGAAGCCAAGAATTGAAATTCTATATTCTAGTCATTATGCCTTTTTACAGCAGAACTCCAAAGCTTCATTACTATTTCCTGTCCCTTTAAATATTGCACTAATTACTATGTCCTCTGAGAGTGAATTAACAAAATTCCGTCTAGACTCCTGAGTGTAGAAATCACCTTATTTTTATAAAGATTTTAAACGGTTCCCTCGTGAGTAGATACACGTGCAGCAGGCTATGCATGTCATTGATTCTCTTATCTTAGAAAAAAGGTTAATCAAATGCCCTGTTTGAGAAAGAGATAGAAAACAGCCCCTACTGTTTGTGCTTCTTTAAAATGCTTTCCTGACGTTATCAGTTGGTTGACTCAAAATGTGACCTTAGCCTCCTGTGGGCAGTGAACCACATCTTTTCTGTCTAACTCAAGAAACATAGATATATATATATGTATGTGTGTATGTATATATATGTATGCGTGTATATATGTATATATTATATCTATAATATATATTATAGTTTATATATAATATATGTGTATATGTATATAATATATGTGTAACTGTCCCCCTTTTGACTCTATTCCATGCTGTACCTGTTCTGAATTACCCAGAATGGACTGTTTCTTCTGGCTCCTTCCTTTCTCCTTGCTGTTTCAGTAGTTTGTTGCGTGTAAATATGTATGTATGAGTGTGTGTATGAGTAAAATACTGTGATAACGCTTCACCTCAAATGAATGCAGGGATGTAGCAACCTGACCTTTCAGGAACTTGGGCGAGAACTAATAAATAAGTAAAACGGGCCTCTGAGTGGCTAAAGTAGATTGATCACTCAATCCGTGCACAAAAGCTGGTGCATTTTATTGTAGGGAACCCTCCTAGACCCTTATTCAGCACATACTTATTTGTACTGAACACACAATTCTTATCCACACGATTATCTGCCCTCACTCCTACCCACCACAGTTCACAACAGATTAGAAGCAGCAAACTCGAATTGCTGTTTTGGGAAAGTACACTCCAGGGTAGGGGTGGGAGTGGAGTGGGGCTGGGGTGTGTGTCACCGCTGATGACTTATAGGAAGGGGGGGAGAAAGAAAAATTATAAAGCAGTCACACGGACTGAAAAAGCGCAGCAATCTGGGACCATTTAGTCTTGGGCAAAATTGACTCTGAGGGCATCAGTTTTACACAGAGGAGAACAATCGTTGGAATTCCTAATTCTTTTCAAATCCCAAAGCAACAAAGAATGGTCAGGTTATGTTTAGAGGTAGAAAATGTAAGACAGTAGGTAATAAGATTTCAAAATATTTCAGTCTGAATTGATGAAAACATTTTAAACAGGTTTGCTGAGGCATAATTTACATACTGTTAAATTCATCCTGTTTAGGTGTGTATAGTGCTATGAATTCTAAGAAATGTATATAGTTGTGTAACTACTGTACGTAGCCCTTCAAGTCTGGCTTCTTTCCCTTGGCATAATGCTTGAGATTCATCTATGTGAACTGATTAAAATTTTAAAAAATGTTTTGCACCTTAAACTAGAAGAACTTGCTTATCACGTAAGATTTTCTGATAACTGAGATTTGCTCTACAGATAATATAAAAATAGCGAGTTGTCTTAAAATAAATCCACGCTGTGGGAAAACAGGCAGCGGCATTTACCAGTGGTGGGGAGAGTAAATTTTCAAACTTTCCTACTCTTTCCTAAGTTCTTCCTTCTCTCCTCTACACCTTGTCAAACGAACACACCAGAAAACCTGTGGGAAGTGCCCATAATATTGTATGGCACACAACAGGTGTTCAGTAAACAGTCCTTCCTTTCCCTTTCCCCTTTCTATTCTCCGTTTATATCCCACTTTCTCTTTTTTCCTCACACCCTTTAATACTCTCCCTTCAAGCTGCTTTATAGGTCAGTTAAGGTGAGTAATTATGATAAGAGTTGCTTATTATTGCCCCAATTTCCTTGACTTCTAAGAGGTGCTGTACAAATGTTAATCTTTTTCCAAGCCTCTGGGACTTAGTCACCTGTTGAAAAGTTATCCAAAGAGAAACAGGGCTCACAGCTTTGGCCTTTCATACTGTATTTATTTACACATGTGTGTCAGGCCCATTTTAGGATGCCCGTGGAACTCACCCCTCTTTGAAATTGTCCTTGAGGAAGGGGAGAGCTTAGGCTGCCATGTTTGTACTGTGTAACCTTTGGCCTCAGCTGATTAGGCTGGGAGTGGACACCTGATTTGGGGCAACCAATCACAAGCTGGCTGGTGTAATCAGGTCACCAACTGAGACAAAAGAATTGAGAGAGAGAGACTCTGTAGTGGATGGAGTCTTGAATTGAAAAGTTATAAGACTTTTCTCTGGGGGCATGAGAGGCCCCAGAATTAGCCTCTGTCCCCAGCATGCCAGTTGCTGCCTCTTAGTGGCCTGACGAGACTCTATGTCCTCCTTGGATGTCTGTCTGAGGGCTTGCCTGTTGTATTCTTACAGTTACCACTTTCCCTTATTCATGCAAAAGGGAATGGCTCCAGTTCACTGCAACCAAACAAGGTCTATTAGGACAACTGCCTTGCAGTTAGGATATTTATGTTTTTGGTCTTCTGATGGAAATGTGCTTATATATAATAGAATCTTCATGGAATATTTCAAAATTGTGATGTAATCTGTATTCATTTCTTAATACTGTTGTAATAAGTTACCACGAATTTAGTGGCTTAAAGCAACATAAATTCATTTCCTTACAGTTCTAGAGATTAGACGTCAGAAGTCCAGAGTCAGTTTCACTGGGCTGAATCAAGGTGTTGGCAGGACTGTATTCAGGCTTCAGGAGAGAATCTGTTTCCTTGCCTTTTTCACAACTTCTAGAGGTCACCTGCATTCCTTGGCTGTGGGCCCCTTCCTCATATCACTCCAACCTCTAGCCTCTCTCTAACCTCTTGCTTCTCTCATCATATCTCCTACTGTCCCCCTTAACCTTCTTGCCTTTCTCTTATAAGGACCCTTGTAATTTTACTTAGGGTCCACTCACATAATCCAGGATAATCTCACCATCTCAAAATCTTCAGCTTAATCACATCTGCAACGTTCCTTTTGCCATATTAGATAACATTCACAGGTTCCAGGGATTAGGATGTGGCTATCTTTGTGGGCCATTATTCAGCCTACCACACTGAGGATTTTTTTTTAGTCTCATAAGGTCAGAGTATATCAGAAGGAAGATTGTATTACTGGAATGTGTGAAGCTGAGTGAAAGTGGAAGAGGAATTAACGGACAAGAGACACAGAATCTTGTACATTCTGAGTCCTGAAGGCCAGGAGTGGGGAAGTAGAAGTATGTCATTGCAAGGTTCTTATACTATACATGAAGTGGTATATTACTTGAAGGTAGATGGTGATAAGTTAAAGACATGTACTGTAAATCCTAAAACAAACACTAAAATAACAAAGCAAAGAGTTTTAGCTAATGAGCACATGAAAAAGATAGAATGTAATCATAAGAAAACTCAATCCAAAAGAAGGCAGAAAAAGAGGAAAAAAGGAACAAAGAACAGATGGGACAAATAGAAAACACATAGCAAGATGGTAGATTTAAACCCAACTGTATCAACAGTAAGATTAAACGTAAATGATCTAAATACCCCAGTTGAAAGGAAGAGGTGATCAGATTAGATAAAAAAGCAAGACCAAACTATATCATGAAGAAGACATGTTATATTAATTTGATTTTGATTATTTACTTGGTTATTTTCTTTTAAAAATAGTTAAGCATACTAAATATAACTTAAAGTGAACACCTTAGGTGTGCTCTGTGTTGAAATTTTACTCATCAGGTGAAGTTTAGATGTATATTTATTATTGTAAGATTGTAAGATCTGTTAATTTTAACTACAAAATGATTAAGAACTCTCAGCTAAATAAATAAATGTACAGAAAATAGGAATATTAAGAGAGTGCGTTAGCTTAGTAACTTTAGGGACTTCATTATATCCTTTTCGAGTCAACAGATGTTTATAAAAGTGTAATAATAATGTAAGAAGAAATTCTAAAATCACACATAACAACATTCATGAGATATCATCCTCAGTCCCTGCATAATGAAGAACATAAAGAACATGAAGATAAGAGGAAATTACGTTTAAAAAATGAGCTACATGGGGCTTCCCTGGTGGCGCAGTGGTTGAGAGTCCGCCTGCCGATGCCGGGGACACGGGTTCGTGCCCCGGTGTGGGAAGATCCCGCATGCCGCGGAGCGGCTGGGCCCCGTGAGCCATGGCCGCTGAGCCTGCGCGTCCGGAGCCTGTGCTCCGCAACGGGAGAGGCCACAACAGTGAGAGGCCCGCGTACAGCAAAAAAATAAATAAATAAATAAATAAATAAATAAATATTATTTAAAAAAAAAAAATGAGCTACATGAAAATATCTCGTTTCTCCACCCACCTCAGGTGAAAGTGAGCATTTATTGAATACCCTAAATTATTGTTTTGATACTGTAACGGCAACTTCAAATTTTTTGACTACTAAAAATTTTATAATGAAATTGCAATTTTAATTAAATTTTGGATAAAAGTTCTAATTTATTCTTGTATCTCAGAAGTTCATTCTGTGATGGTGAGATTTGGTTTCAGCCAAATATCAATTTTAACGGTCAGTCACACGATATTCAGCCGAAACATGCATTCAGTGTGACTCTGTGTGTAGATATTCATATCCTGTTTTCTAAACTAAACATTATAATATAAACATGAAATGCCCTAAGTATCTAATATTCTTTTATAATATGATTTTAAATAACTGTATAAAATAGAATCATTAGACTATCATAATTTAATTATTCCCTTACTGTTGGCCATTCAGTTCTTTGCAAATTTCTGAGTGAATATAAATGTTCTGAATGTCTAGTATAATATATCTTTAACTTCATCTCTGAAATTTTTTCCTTCCCAGAAACCTAACTTCCACTCCTAACGTATAAGAGTGCCATTTTCCTAAAGCCTTGCCTACGCTATTATACGTTTTATAATTTCTGACAATTTGATAAGCAAAATTGGCATCTCATTATTAATTTAGTTTGCAGTCTCTTTGCTTACTTGGCCCAATTTCTTCCTTTGTGACATTCCTATTTATGTCCTTTCTCTGTGGTCCAATTGATGTTGGTATTTTTCATGTTTATTTACGAGTTCCTGCTTTATACAGTAAGGATATTAACATTTACTCACTAAAAATGAAAAATGTTGACTTAGAAACGCCTTCCATATTCTCATGTGTTAGTTACTTTGATAGGCTCAGATGGAGTGGGCGGAGAGGGAATGCGAGGGTGCTTACTGGGAACATTACTGGTGGGGAGCATGTGAGAGCGGAAATTCGATTCATCCTCCAGACACCTCCAGACTGAGTCTCCTAAAATAATACTGTCAACATGCCTTCTTCTGCTCAAAATCTCCCCATTTATCTTTATCAGCCATCTAGCAAAGCATAATTTCATCAGCCAGGCATTAACATTTCTCCATATTTTGGCTCTAAATATTTATTTTCAAGTTGTGTTCAACCCAACCCAACTCCATGTATACTAGTGCAATGTTTCAGTGCTCAGGATACAGAAGTGACAGGTCCCTATCTTCAAGGTGCTCACAGAGGAGGTGGAAGTGATAAACAGAAGATTGCATTCGTGATACAGACCTTGTGTGGGAAACATTCAAAATGCACCATGGGGGAAGAGGGGATGGACAGGCTGACTAGAAGAGAGAGGCCATGGAATCTTACCAGGAAAGAGGATGGCTAAAATATCTTGATGGATGGATAACTGTCAGTCAGCCGAAGAAAGGTCACAGGCGAGGAGGGATATCATTAGAAGAGGAAAAATCAGGTGAGATTCAGCTCAGGTCCGGTAGAGGAATGTAGGGGGAAGGGGTCAAAGCTGAGCTGGGCAGAGTCCAGATAGCCTGTTTCGTCAAGGGGGTTGCATTTTAACCTTACGGTAGTGGAAAGTAATCGAAGAGTTTGTAAACAGAGGATTGACCCGATCAGGGTCACGCTTTAGAAAGGCCACCTTGGCTGTATCCTGGAGAATCAATCAGGGGGGAATATTCAGAGTGAATGTAAGTGCCAGTTGGCTTGAGACAGTTTCGATTTACACCTGTTGTCCTGGGATTCTGCCCAGTTTAGCATTTGCCCTAGGTTTTTCATTTATAAATTAAGTATTGTAATTACAAAGCATTAACTTAAGCCTAGGTGAGTCTGGTAGACTTCCATTTTGTGCTTCCAGCTTCTGCCATGGTCTTGTCTAGTAGTGAGAGGCATATTCACTGAGCAGAGGTCTCACTTCATCATGTGGTTAAATCTGGAACAAGACCAGTGATAGCTTACCTCTCTTTTCCTGACCCTTTCTAGATGCAAGGTAGCTAATACCTGCCTTTTAACGAAGGGGAACTTGCAGGTGGCTCCCTGATAAAACCAAGTGGGTTCAGACTTTAGCCGGTAGAGGAATCGAAGCCCCTCCCGTCTCGGGTGGTGGTTGGAGAGATATTTGAAGCTACTGTCCTTGCCATCCTCTTTGTGTGCCAGGCAGTTGCTGTGATTCATGCTCAGAGGCCACCTCTTGGCAGTACCAGTGGGAAATGTAGAGTAGTCTACACTGCTACACTGTCTACACTGCTGCGGAGTGTAGACAGAGTAGTCTCAATGCTTTTTTAAAAAATAAATTTATTTATTTAATTGCCTTCATTTTTGGTTGCATTGGGTCTTCCTTGCTGTGTGTGGGCTTTCTCTAGTTGCAGCGAGTGGGGGCTACTCTTCATTGTGGTGCGAGGGCTTCTCATTGCGGTGGCTTCTCTTGTTGTGGAGCATGGGCTCTAGGCACGCAGGCTTCAGCAGTTGTGGCTCGCGGGCTCTAGAGCGCAGGCTCAGTAGCTGTGGCGCACGGGCTTACTTGCTCCACAGCATGTGGGATCTTCCCGGCCCAGGGCTCCAACCCGTGTCCCCTGCATTGGCAGGCGGATTCTTAACCACTGCGCCACCAGGCAAGCCCAGTCTCAGCGCTTTTGCTACAGTGGTGTTGTTGTTTATTGTACAGTGCTAAACTATGTCTATTTCCTCATTTACTGTATTATTTGCTAATGCTTCTTTTTTGTTGTTTTTGCAATAAAACATTTTGACATCAAACTTAAAGGGAATGTTAAATGAAAAATTAAGTACTGAGTTTTCACCTCTCAAGTAGGTTGATGTTGAGTATATGACCTGCACAAAGTTGTTGGTGCTCATTTTTCACCTGCCATGGAGGCCACAGAGACACCACTAACCACGTGGGAAACAGAAAAGCCAAAGCTGCTGAAGAAGCACTATCATGTGCTTCAAGAGGTAACTGCCACTGTGGGGAGACTGCCTGGAGATGGTGGTGATTTACCACATGCAGCTGCAGACGTGGGTTCTGGCTCTTCCTGACACTTGTGGGCCCCAGGCAAGAGGACAAATGAAGGCCCACATTCCATTAGGTTTAAATATTTACGAGAGATAAATCAAACTAGCAAACTGTTAAATAAAATATGTTCTATGCTCCCACCTTGACAAAATACCTTCATAATGACTGCCCCCCCGCCAAATGTGTGAAGCTACGGTATTTATATGGAGTTGGCAAAAACTCACAGATGACTGAACTTAAATACTGAGCACATCTGAATGTTGCCTTGATGGGCTGTCAAAGTTTAGATGAGTAATACAAGTAAAGTAATACGTAACACATGATTTATTATATATATTTGTTCTATAGTTTTTTTCCCTTCACTTCAGCAAAACCACTAATTACATACTTATATTTGCGATCTTCACATAACTTTTTTCTATTGACAGTTAAGATCTGAAAGATTAAAAACTAAAATCTAATTATCTGAAATGTATAAAACTTGAATATATGTTCATCTAAATATGTAAATTAAAGTGAATTTAAAATATAAAAAATTAAGTTACTTTTCATGTTTTCAAAAATGGTGTTTTTCTTCTAAAATAGTCAAAATTATCAATTAAAATTAAAAGGGAAATACAAAGTATAATTCATGAATATCATCAAATTTTATGATCAAAATTAAGAAACGTGAATATCCCAATTTAAGTCTGAAATTGAAATTTAAAGTCCAACTGTATTAAGGAATTTTATAAAGATATAAAATTCACAATTCTAGGGTTCACTGTCTATCCAGTTACAAATTTAAAGAATCTGCAGCATGCTTCACCCATGTTATAGCTAGATTTATATATACTTACACATAATTATATAAAACTAAATATATTTATGTGTATGGATATAGGTAGACACATACCAATTTAAGAATATTATGAATTGTTGAACATTGAAAACATTACTAATACATAGTAACTCATCAGTACCTTTGGAACCAAGAGGTGGAACAAAAAGAAAAGCAAGGCAATGGATGCTCAGGACTAATTGGAAATAATATGGTTATGCATAAATCTCCTGCATTCTTGCTATCTGCAGGGAAACATTTGAAAAATTAATTTGCCTTTTCTCTCACATAAGTCCCTGTACCACTCAGCTCCTCCTTGCAGTCTAAAACTGTTTCTGTCTTTGATTTCAGCAACAGCATTTGCATGCAGTTGCTTTTTGTTTCTAGAACACTGGGGAAGAGTTGTGGAAAAGAGATTCCTGAGCTTTGAAAGGTGTTAGCCTTGAGTGTGGACGTTTAGGGTTGTGGTTCATAGTCTACCGGTACTGAGTTTTGGATCACGAGCGACAGGGCTGTCCACGAGTTTTTATTTATTTATTTTTAATTAATTAATTCATGGCTGCATTGGGTCTTCGTTGCTGCGCGCGGGCTTTCTCTAGTTGCGGCGAGCGGGGGCTACTCTTTGTTGCGGTGCGCGGGCTTCTCATTGCGGTGGCTTCTCTTGCTGTAGAACACGGGCTCTAGGCATGCAGGCTTCAGTAGTTGTGGCTTACGGGCTCTAGGAGCGTGGGTTTCAGTAGTTGTGACACATGGGCTTAGTTGCTCTGCGGCATGTGGGATCTTCCCGGGCCAGGGCTTGAACCTGTGTCCCCTGCCAGGTGGATTCTTAACCACTGCGCCACCAGAGGAGTCCCCCACGAGTTTTTAAATGTAGTTAGTTTTCATGTGTTTGTGATGGGCCAGGCCCCCTAAAGTTCATGGCCCAGGGCAGGGATCCTTCTTGTCTACATCTAGGGGTATTTACATATCACTTCATGGAGCATGTATTTTCATATAGATCAAACGGCTGAACTGCATTCCAAGTTTTCTTGTGCACATAGAAAAAGTGAAACGAGAGCTGTCAACGTGTTGGTTCCATCAGAAGATGAAGAAGTTCACGAAGAGTTAAATGATACATTTTGTATTAGTGTCCTTTGAACAAAAAATTAGTTCATTCCAATTATAATTTGATATTTTCATCCAATTCATGGAATCAAATGAAGCTTTTGGAGATTCATTCTGTCAAAGGTGAAACATCTGCCATTATTTTTAGTAAATTCATTTGAGAAGTTTAACATTTGAAGATAAAATTGTTTTGAGGGTAATGGTTAAAATACAAATATTGGTGCAGTACAGCATGACGGTAAAAACAACGTTCTTACTAAAATTGAGAAATCTTTAGTATACTTGGAACTTAACAAGGTGCATACATGATTTATAATTAACTGTGTACAAACAAGCTGCAATATTCTACCAATGAAAATAGAAGACGCAGTTTTCAGAATTTACAAATGTTTCTATGTATACAACGTCAGAGCAATGGAAATACAACATTTTTATGACAAAGCTGATGCGGCATTAAAAGTACTTAACATGACAGTTTGTGCTTTCTCTTTTTCCTGGCAGTCATCAAGTAGATTTTAGAAATCTCTGAGGCTTCGAAGAATTACTTTGTAAATCAAACTAAGTGTTCTACATTGCCTTTGAACATTGCTGTGATTCCTCTAAATTTTATTTCATTGTTTTCTCAAAACCATTTGGAAATCTTTAATCAAAGCATTCAAAGAATGTTCACATTTGGAGATTTCAGAAAAAGAAAATCGTTGCAAACAGAAAACCAGAGATTTATTTCTTTGAAACAAGAGGGGAACTAAACAAACACGTGGCATTTAAGATGCTCGCTTAAAACTCTTCAGTGATTTCCCAGTGGCTTTCCACCAGCCTTAGAATTAAACTGAAATCCTTCAAATCCCAAACAACTGACTTATGAACAGACTTGGAAGAAACTCATTCTCAAGTTCGGGAAAGGAGGCGGGAAGAAGGCAGTATGTGCTTAGTTTTTAGGAGATGGTGATACAAGACTGAGACGTGGTCACCAAGGAGGCATAAGATAGAAATGTGGGTGCTGGGATTGGCTAGGAATGCAGGACTGGCAGCAATGTTGCTTCAAGGTTGACAAGCAAGTGACCTGGTGTTAAATTGGGGTAGTTTGGAGAGCAAGCTTGGGAGTGAGGTGAGACGGGGAATCAGGCAGAGCAGGAACTCCTGCTTACTTGCACTTTTTCTGAACGCTGAAAACCAGGACTAGGGTCAGGCAAGAAAGCTGCCAGAGGCACAAAATGTAAGGTGGCATTCACTCACAGATGTGTGCAAGTGTACACCTGAAACCTTGAGAGTGAGTTCCTCCTTAGACGTTGCACCCTAGTTGCTTCTCTTTCTTGGCTCTAATCCAGGCTTTGTAGAAAGCACTTTCTCTCTACACCCAAACAAGAGTTATCAAATCTAGCTGAACATCATAGTTACCTACGGAGTTATTCTTGGTTTATTTATTTTTTTAATGCAGATCCCTACACCTACACTTCAAATATACTGAAGTAGAGTCTCTGAGGAATCTGTATTTAAAAACAAAACTACTTCAGTGATTCTGATGTATGGTGTCTATAGGATCAACTGGCTTTCCACACCTAGGTGCTATTCCCTTATGCCTGACCTCACAGCTTGATCCTGGTAGGTAAATGGGTGCAGGATATTAATAAAACACACTCTTTGTCATATGCATTCTGAATCAACTGAAAGACAGATGCACGATCCATATATGAATTAAAGAATAGCATCCTTGTGTTAAAGAAGAAACCACCAAGGAAACTAGAAAATACTTGGAACTGAACGTATCAAGAACTGTGGGATGCAGATAACACAGTGCTTAGATGAAAATTTATAGCATTAAATGGTTGTGTTGGAAATAAAGACAACTTTCAAATCAATGGGCCATGCTTCTACTGTAAGAAGCTAGTAAGAGAAGAGCAAATTAAATCCAAAGCAAGTAGAAGGAAGGAAGTAATAAAAATAAGAGCAGAAATCAGCAAAACAGAAAACAGAAAAAACAGAGAAAATCAAAGCATAAGTTGGTTCTTTGAAAAGATCAATAAAATTTATAAGCCTCTGCCCAGACTCATCAGGAAGAAAAGAAAGATGCAAATTACCAATACCAGGAATGAAAGAGGAGACACCACTAAAGATCATACAGACATTAAAAGGACAATAAGGAAATACTGTGGACAGCTTTATGCCAATAAATTTGATAAAGTAGATGAAAATTTTTGAAAGGCATCAATTACCAAAAGCTCAATCAAGGCACAAATTTCCAAAAGCTCCAAAGTTATACTCAGGATAAGTGTATAGCTATTAAAAAATTTCTTTCATAGTGAACCTTCTTCCCCCACAAAAAAACTTTACTAGAGAATTCTACCAAGCACTTAGGGAAATAATACCACTGCTATACAAACTCTTCAATCAAATAGAAGAGCAGCAAAATTTTCTCAACTCATTTTATGAGGCTTGTGTTATCCTGATACCAAAGCCACATAAAGACATAATAAGACTATAAGGGGACTTTCCTGGTGGCACAGTGGTTAAGAATTGCCTGCCAATGCCAGGGACACATGTCCGAGCCCTGGTCCAGGAAGATCCCACATGCCGAGGAGCAACTAAGCCCGTGCACGGCAACTACTGAGCCTGCACTCTAGAGCCCGCGTGCCACAACTACTGAAGCACGTGCGCCTAAAGCCCGTGCTCCGCAACAAGAGAAGCCACCGCAATGAGAAGCCCGCGCACCGCAGTGAGAAGCCCGCGCACCGCAACGAAGAGTAGCCCCCACTCGCCGCAACTAGAGAAAGTCCGCGTGCATCAACGAAGACCCAACGCAGCCATAAATCAATAAATTAATTAATTTAAAAAAAAGGAAACTATAGGGTCTTCCCTGGTGGTCCAGTGGTTAAGACTCGGCACTTCCACTGCAGGGGGCACAGGTTCGATCCCTGGTTGGGGATCTATCCCGCATACAGCAAACAAGATATTATTAGCACACCAAATCCAGCAAGGTATGAAAATGATATTGCACAATGAAGAAGTGGGGTTTATCTCAGGAATGCAAGGCTGTATCCTTCAATGCAATCAATGTAATTTACCATATTAACATATTTAAAAAGAAAAATGATCATTTCAATAAATGCAGAGATTTTCTGATAAAATTCAACGCTCATTTTTTAAAATAAAAACTCTCAGAAAACTAGCAATAGAAGGGAAGTTCCTTTATAGCTAAACTTAACGGTGAAAGACTGAATACTTTCTTCCTCAGAACAAGAATAATGCAAGTATATTTTCTCTGATCATTTCTATTCAACACTGTACTGGAGGTCCTGGCTAGTGCAAGAGGGCAAGAAAAAAAAGGCATAAAGATTGAACAGGAAGAAATAAAACTGTATTTATGAACAGATGAAATGTTCATCCACATAGAAAATCTAAAAGAATCTACCAGAAAGCTACTAAAACTAAAAGTGAGTTTAGCAAGTTTGCATGATACAGAATGTAGTATAGTAGCAATGAATAACTGGAAATTGAAGAAAAATATCATTCAAAATATAAAAATCGGAAATACTTAGGTGTAAATCGAAAAGACTGTTATGAGACTTTACTGCTGAAAATTATAAAACATTGCTGAGAGAAATTAAAGAAGACCTAATAAACGGAGAGATAGGTCATGTTTATGGATTGGAAAACTCAATACTTAGATGCCAGCTCTCTCTGACTTGCTCTATAGATTCAACGCAATACTAATCAAAATCCCTGCAGGATTTTTTGATAGAAGTTTTGCAAGTTGACTGTAACATCTGTATTCATGTGCAAGAATAAAACATCAGCTTTACCGTTAGATAAAATGTTGGAAAACATTTACTGCACGCTTACTGTGCTGCAGGGATTGCTTCACGTACTTTGAGTGTATTAAGAAATCGAATTTTCACAACAACCTTCTAAGGAATATGAAATAGTGTTATCCCCGTGTAATGGATATGCAGACACAAAGAGGGCAAGTAACTGGTCTGAGCTTATCAGCTTTTGGATTGTGAGTTTACCACTGACTCAACTGGAACCAGACTCTAGCTGTTCAATTACTTGGAACCACCAGTTTCTGTGTCAATTAGCTACTGCTGCAAAAAAATCCACAAATCTCAGTGGCAAATAATAATCAGCATTTAGTTTCCACACGTCTGCAGGTTGGCTGGCATGGCTTTGCCGACTTCGGCTGGGCTCAGCTGGGCAGCTCCAACTGTAGGTTGAGTGCATGTCTGCTCTACATGTATCTCACCGTCCTTGAATTACTGGCTTAGTCATGGCCTGTTCTTCACGCGGTGACAGCAGAAGCAGGAAAGGGGGCCTCGCATTAGAACTAAGGCCCACATCAATCTTTCTACTATTTTCACCTTTAATTGCCTAAGCAAAGAGGGAGCAAGCAGAAAACTGCAGGTCTCTCCTGCAGGGCAAGGAAGACCCACTCTGGTATGCTTATAACAGGGAAGAGACAGCAAGGCCTAGGAATTCCCCCCGTGGGCAGGATATCTCCAGAAAGTCACATGCGAGAGGAGGGGTCATTTCTATCAGTGACATTTCTACCACCTGATGGAAGATCAACAGATGTTAGATTTTTGTCTCTATGCGTGTCTCACCAGGAGAGGAGTGAAGGGTGAAAGCTTCTGTCCACCACTTTCCTGAGGACACAAAAGTGTAAAGGAGAATGTTCTATTTAAGGGCCAAGGAGAAACAAAGAGAAGAACTTTTTCTCTCCCAGAAGGTGAGAACTGGGTTCTATACTTCATGTCATCCCTCTTCCAGTATCGATGAGAACTATCAACATAGAAGGGTCTCAAGAAATATTTGCAGTTGAACAGTAAGAGAAAGTGTTGTGTTTTTCACCCTTGAAGAAGAACCTCCCAAATCTCCCTTTCGCACTCACTTCCTGGGGGTTCTTCTTGGCTGGGCAACAGAAACACTAGTCTATTCTGCGCAGTATTTTGGCCATTTGTTTTAGTTGTCCCAAGTTCCTCAAATGTGGCGCAGAGACGCTTGTCCTGCTGGGGTTTAGAACTGATTGCAAAACTAACCCTGGCTAGTGAAACTGGCAAATTTTGCTGTGTGTGTGTGTGTGTGTGTGTGTGTGTGTGTGTGTTTTGTCGCATTTGTGTTTGTGATTTGTGTGTGCTTTGAACAGAGTTTCCATAGGAAAAAGAAAGGCAAGATGTTGCCCAGCTGTACTGTTCGGGCAGGACTTTTTCAAATAATTCTCTATAGAAGTTTCTGCAGTGCTCCTATCCCTTCCTGGCTTCCTGTTTATATAGAATGGCAAAGGTTTACTGAGTCTTTCCAGCTGTAGCCAAAGTCATCACTGAGGTAGTTTCAGACGTCCATTCTGAGGTGGGAGGGTGGAGGAGGGGAAGTAAGGAGGCCTGTGCCCTTATTATATAAACCACTCATTAGTGGAAGGAATTTGGGGTAGGCAAGTAATAGTGTCTGCTCCAGAGGTTTTGTTACTAGCAATAGCTTCCAGCGTGAGTTTTCTAAGCAATCATGACAGAAATGCTAATGTCTTAAGGATGGAAATGCGGTTCCCACTCCCGTCTGGGTTTTTGTCAATGGACTCTACAAGCTCATTGTGCATTAGACCTACCTCCGTCTCCTCTTCACACTCTCTCAACCTCACTTGTCTCCTGGACTCTCTGCCACTTGTGTTGCTATGGCAATCATCTCTGTGTGGGCCCAAGTGGTCCCCTTTCTGGAGGCTGAGGCCTAGACTCTTTGGTTTTTCTCACTGTTCCTCAACTCAAATACAACCAATGGGTGTGGGATCTGGTTTTCCCAGCGAGGTAATGCAACAGGGAAATACGGGTGACTTAACTCCACATGGAGTGAACTCTGACCTATGGGAAATGGGAGACTGAGGTGAGCCAGCAGGTAAATTCTGTCTCCATGCCTCCCTTCCATGGACTGTTCTGAGACATGACTGAACTGTGTATAGCCTGTCTGGAGGCATCTAGCATGACTCAGTGATTGGCTGTGTCTCTTTGAGAAGCAGTGTCAGCTCAGGAAAGCATCACTTTACTTGGCTGTTAACCTTTCCCTGCCCTACTTCCTTTGTCTCCCTCTCTCGCTGTCCTAGGATTGCACCTTCTAATAAAGTACTAACCCTTAAGCTTTGACTCAGGTTCTCTTTTATAGAGGATACAGGCTAAGACAGTATGGTCCACGGTTTCTGCAATCTCCTAAAAGCAAGGCTTTTGCTAAACTGTGTGGCTAATGTGGCCTGGACTGGAGGCTTCTTACCTTCTACCCCAAATGTATACACTTTGGGGTCCACATTCAGGTATGCTCAAGGGGATACGACTGAGCTTGCAGAACAGATTCAGTAACCAGCCAGTCACGAAGACCAGAGGCCTGCCCCCCACCTGGTCACAGGTTGGACAGAGGGTAACAGGCAACACAGGTATCCCACCATGGGGATACCCTGCTCGGTGTTCCTTCTGCACAGAGACAGGGAGTGACGAGGTGGGCAAGAGTTGGAGGTTCCCATGCACCTGAGTACCAGCAAGTAAGAGGAAAAGAAAAATGGGAATGCCCTGTTGTTGGGTGGGCTTACATCATGGGAGCTAGAAGCAGAGGTGAATCCAGGACCCCATACCCAATGCATGAGGCAGGCCCTAAGAGAGGAAGCGTGGAGCTATATTCTTACATTAGAGGCATGGCCATCCTGCCCAATGGTAAATATGGCCAGATTAACATTTCCTATTTTTTTTTTGAAAGGAACAAGAGACTAAACTTGACAGGGGAGTAGAAAGCCCATTCTCTGGGGAAATCTGAGGAGAAAAGGATAAGTCATGCCCCTCTAGGAAGAAAGAATCTCATTTCCTCCTTTCAAAGGAGGTAACTAGAATTTTCAAAGTAAAATCAGGGATATATGCTAGAAAAAGTATGTCTGGATTTCAACAAGACATGTAACAAAGTCTCTCAGGCTACCCTTGGGCTAGGGTTTGTCATCCTTGGCACTACTGACATTTTGGGCAGGATAATTCTTTGTAGCGGGGAGGGTCTTGTACATTGCAGAATGTTTAGCAGCACCCATGGCCTCAACGCAACTCACTAGTTGCTAGAAGTACCCCTCTCCCAGCTGTGACAACCAAAAATGTCTCCAGACAGTGTCAATTGCCCAGGTGGGTAAAATTGGCCCTGGTTGAGAATCAATGCTTTAGATGTTGATGTGCCCCGAAGTTTTACCTCTGATCATCCTATTTTCTCTCTCTGTACACTCTTGGTGATTTGTTCACCCCCTTTATCCCTTTTCAGTGCAGGCTATTACCATGTTATCAAGTTGCCCAAGTGAGCAAAAGAGTCATCTTTGACCATTCCTCTCTGTATCACCACCACGCTGAACTAGTCACCACACTTTCAATCCTGCTTCCTTAATAGCTCTTTAAGCATCCACTGTCCTCCAGCCCCAAGACTCCAGATAAGGCCTTATAATTTTTTTGTCTGGATCTCCCTGCCTCCAGTCTTACCTTCTTCCAATCAATTCTCTACATAATGGCAAAAATTATGTTTCAAAAACCCGAATCCCTTATTTAGTTTCTTTCAAAGTTTCCCCATAGCCATCAGGATGTAATCTAAGCTTCATGCTTTGAAAGCAAGGCCCTGGGTGCACAGCTGGAAGTAGGATGAGGCAAGTGAGGCACCTAGGGTGCAAAATTTAAGGAGGCACTCACCCTCAAGGCTCATAGGGTTAGCACTTGAGAGTGAATATCACCTTAAATTTTACTCCTTAGGTAGCTTGCTTGCCCCAGCCTTGTTACTTTGTCTTTGCACATGCCCCTGTTACTCTCTCTGGTCTCATCTCTTATCACATTGCCACTCAGGTCCTCATTTCTAACACATTGGGCTGTTTGTACACCTCTGAACTCACCTTATTCTTACCATTGCTACAATAACACCTGTCTGAGCAGTGGATTATTCCTGAGGCTTCAGGGTAATGATAGAGGGACAGGAACCCAGAAAATATTTGTCTCATGATGAGCCCAAACATCAAGAGAGCAGGAAATGTGATTTAAGAAAAATTTACAGTGATAAAATACACCTAATATAAAATTTACCATTAAGTGTACAGTTCAGTGATATTAAATATATTCATACTGTTGTGTCATCATCACCACCATCCAGCTCCAGAACTCTTTTCATCTTGCAAAACTAAGACTATAAACCTACCTAAGGAGGCAAAAGACCTGTACTCTGAAAACTATAAGACAGTGATGAAAGAAATCAAAGATGACACAAACAGATGGAAAGAGATACCGTGCTCTTGGATTGGAAGACTCAATATTGTCAAAACGATTATACTACCCAAGGGAATCCACAGATTCAATGCAATTCCTATCAAATTACCAATGGCATTTTTCATAGAACTAGAACAAAAAAAATTTTAATTTGTATGGAAACACAAAAGATCCCAAATAGTGAAGGTAATCTTGAGAAAGAAAAACAGAACTGGAGGAATCAGGCTCCCTGACTTCAGACTATACAACAAAGCTACAGTAATCAAGACAGTATGGTACTGGCACAAAAACACAAATATACATCAATGGAACATGACAGAAAGCCCAGAAATAAACCCACGTACCTATGGCCAATTAATCTACAACAAAGGAGGTAAAAATATACAATGGAGAAAAGACAGTCTCTTCAGTAAGTAGTGCTGAGAAAACCAGACAGCTACGTGTAAAGGAATGAAATTAGAACATTCTCTAACCCCATACCTAAAAATAAACTCAAAATGGATTAAAGACCTAAATGTAAAACCGGATACTATAAAACTCCTAGAGGAAACCATAGGCAGGACACTCTTTGACAAAAATCACAGCAATATCTTTTTTGATCCGTCTCCTGGAGTAATGGAAATAAAAGCAAAAATAAACAAATGAGACCTAATGAAACTTAAAAGCTTTTGCACAGCAAAGGAAACCATAAACGAAACAAAAAGACAGCCTACAGAATGGGAGAAAATATTTGCAAAAGATGCAACTGACAAGGGATTAATCTCCAAAATATACAAACAGCTCATACAGCTCAAAATCAAAAAAAACAACAACCCAATCAAAAAATGGGCAGAAGACCTACATATACATTTCTCCAAAGAAGACATTCAGATGGCCAGCAGGCACATGAAAAAATGCTGAAGATTGCTAATAATTAGAGAAATGTAAATCAAAACTACAATGAGGTACCACCTCACACCAGTCAGAAAGGCCATCATCAAAAACTAAAATAATAAATGCTGGAGAGGGTGTGGAGAAAAGGGAACCCTCTTGCACTGTTGGTGGGAATGTAAATTGGTAACAGTCACTATGGAGAACAGTATGGAGGTTCCTTAAAAAACTAAAAATAGAACTACCTTATGATCCTGCAATCCCGTTCTTGGGCATATATCCAGAAAAAATCATAATTCGAAAATATACATGCACCCCAATGTTCACAGATGCACTACTTACAGTAGCCAAGACGTGGAAGCAACCTAAGTGTCCACTGACAGAAGAATGGATAAAGAAGAATGGATAAAGAAGAATGGATAAAAAGAATATTACTCAGCCATAAAAAAGAATGAAATAATGCCATTTGCAGCAACATGGATGGGCCCAGAGATTATCATACTAAGTGAAGTAAGTCAGACAAAGACAAATATCATATGATATCAGTTATGTGTGGAATCTAAAAAAAAGTGATACAAATGAACTTATTTACAAAACAGAAACAGACCCACAGACATAGAAAACAAACTTATTGTTACCAAAGGGTAAAGTGGGGGAGCGATAAATTAGGAGTTTGGGATTAACATATACACACTACTATATATAAAATAGATAATGAACAAGGACCTATTGTATAGCACAGAGAACTATACTCAATATTTTATAATAACCTATATGGGAAAAGAATCTGAAAAAGAATATATATATATATATATATATCTGAATATATAACTGATATTCAGTGATATAACTGAATCACTTTGCTGTACACCTGAAACTAACACAACATTGTAAATCAACTATACTTCAATTAAATAAAACCCGAAAAGCAAAAAACACCAATGCCGCTTTCCCCAATCCCCTAGCCCCTGGCAGCCACCATTCTACTTTCTGTCTTTATGATTTTGACTACTTTAGGTACCTCATATAAGTGGAACCATACAGTATTTGTCTTTTTGTGATTGGCTTATTCCACATAGCATAATGTCCTCAAGATTCATCCACGTTATAGCACATGTCAGAATTCCCTTCTTTTTTTAAAGTCTGAATAATACTTCACTGTATGTATATACCATATTTTCTTTACCCATTCATCTGTCCATGGACACTTGGGTTGCTTCCATGTTTTAGCTATTGTAAATACAGCTGCTATGAACATGGGTAAACAAGTAGCTTTTTGGGACCCTGCTTTCTACTCTTTTGAGTATATACCTTGAAGTAGAACTGCCAGATCATATGGCAATTCTAACAAATGTGATGTTTTAAGCCTAGCTCAAAGGCTTTCATTCTGACAAAAGCCTATACATGTAAAACGAATAAAAATACTAAAATCCATCTTTTATTGTAATCATTGCCATAACAACATCATATCTCATAGCATATGGTTGCTGTGGTGTAATTTACTTTAAAATACTTCAGCAAAGATAGTATGACAGATATTTATGCCTTTTAATTTTTTTTTTTTTTTTTTTTTTTTTTTTTTTTTTTGCGGTACGCGGGCCTCCCACTGTTGTGGCCTCTCCCGTTGCGGAGCACAGGCTCCGGACGCGCAGGCTCAGCAGCCATGGCTCACAGGCCCAGCCGCTCCGCGGCATGTGGGATCTTCCCTGACCGGGGCATGAACCGGTGTCCCCTGCATCGGCAGGCAGACTCCCAACCACTGCGCCATCAGGGAAGCCCTATGCCTCTTAATTTTAATCTATACCCTAGGGGCAGTTGTTAACATTTGAGTTCCTCTAATTGAGGATATTCATTCCAGGGATTCTCTTCTCTTGACTCTAATCAGAAATCAACATTCCCTGAGCAACTACTATAAGCCTTCAAGTATCTTTATCTCAGATCAGTATCACAGGCTTTGTTAATTAGCCTAATGGATGTTAGAAATAATTTCACATTGATGAAATGAATTGTATTTAAACAGTGTGGAGGAGCTAGAAATATTGTTCAGGAAGTCCTACCTTGCATGATAGGGGTATAAGAATCTGGTGAGGCCGACACCCCACAGCCCTTTAGAATGGCACTCAAGGCTTAGGATCCAGACTGGTGCCTTGTTCCATTATTTGGTGGGGACCTGGTTACCTGATTCTGGCTAGAGGTTTTGGTAAATTCAACAGTCCCAGTATTGCACATGTAACTCATGTGAACCTTATATACAAGGTGCAGTAGGAGTAGCCAAAGGGTCACAAAGACGGGACTTCTTTGAACTTCCAGGACAGACTGTATGGCTGTCTAGGTGTCTCCTTGCTATGAACGTTTGCGTAAGTGTCAGAATTTGGTCTGACACTTGCTTTTATTGTAACGTACTACCTGATAGTGAGATTGTTGGAGAGAAGAACTATTGCCCTCAGCTACTTCTAATTATTGAAGCCTCCTCCTATCCAGCCAAAAAACCCCAAAACTTGTGACTCAACAATTCTCTGAGGTCAGTTTGCAGTGGGTACCTTAGCAGAAACAAACGGGAGGGTAAATCTGCCTACGCAATCTTTGTCCCAATTTGGATGTGCTTGCCTGCTTGTCAAGGAGATCTCACCCAGTAACCCTATTATCCTTTGGCCCTTAGCATCTTGTAGCATGTATCCCCTGCCCAGTAGAACTGAGAAAAAATCATCACTGTGGAGCTGGTACTCCAACACCTTGATAACTTGTTCCCAAATACTGCCTCCTCAACATCCATCAGCAAAGCTCAGATAGATTAAAAGATTACATATACAACACTGTAGAGCAACTATACTCCGATAAATTTAAAAATATTACATATAGATGAAAAGTGAAGGTAGAATATTCTACTTCGTTTTCCTTTTATGGTCCTGGTCTAGGAAATACAAGATGCTAGATGCACTAAGCATAACTGAATAGAAACACTGCTTATTAAATGTCTGAAAGAAAGAACAGACATTCCATGGTGCCACAGCCAAGCATCATTGACTTCTTTAAACGGAAAATCATAGAATTTTTATAAACAATTAAATGGAGAAAAAGCCATATATGATTTGAGTAATAGTTAACATTTTCTTTAGTTGTTTCAGCTGTGGCCGTATTTTACGAGCAGCAAATTACAAAGATGGCAAGTTCATGATATAAAGAAGATTAATTTTCATATATTGCTCACAGAGTAAGTCTCATGGATTATTGCCGTAATCAAATATAACTTGAAACCATAACAACAGAACAGATTTTAATGATATGCACATAATTGCTATTGTGCTGAGTGGTGATTTAGCTTAAACAGTAAATAGATCGCTTAAAGGATATAATGAGTATTACATTTATAGATTTGAATCAATTTTTGTGTTTTTCTCTTGTCACTCTGATGCAGATTATACATCTTGGAGCATTAAGGCTGACAGTTTCCTCCCATCTTCAAACTGTCTCACGTGTACACACAAAACGGCACCCACTTAATGCTGAGGCTGGGCTCAGACATACCAACCTTTGGGGTTTCATTGTCCCTCATTCATCAACCCTCTAGGGCCCAAGGGGGAGGCTCCTATGCTGCCACGCCCCACTTTGGGTCCCTGTATCAGCGTGAGTTCTAGCATCAACCCAGTGAGTGGGGCGCTGTCATAAGGAGAAGAAGAATCTCCTGGGGTACAGGGGAGATTATTAAAAGACGGGAGAACCTGAAATGTGAGTAACAGTGGGCCCAAGAATGACTCAAGCAGGCCCTCTCTTCTCCTTCTCACTCTTGGTTCAGTCTCTTCTCCAAACCACCTTGGAGCCCAGTGCTGGGAAAACACGAAATGAAATTGGATATTCAGCGCACTTGCTTGGCACCAGACTGCTATGAAAAGCTGTCAACGTCAAATTTTCATGTCAATACGTTTTAACAGTTATGTGTCGATAGATTAAGTCTCTGCATAAACTTTCTGGAATATCAATTAATAATAATACTAATACTAATAAAGTCCTTCCCTGGTGGCTCTCTTGGCACTCCTACTCATGGGTCTCTGACTATACCTTGAGATACCCTCTCCTCCTTCTGAGACTGCCAGTCTAGGCTTATCAACCTCAGCTCAATGGCCCACAGTCTCCAGCCTTAAGAACTCACTGATGATACCACCTTGGCTGAAGGCTTTTACAAGGACCCCAAGGTGGAGGGTGGCAGGCAGAGCAGTACCTTTGAGCAGCATGGAGAGCCTTCACCTTGGGCTTTGGAGGGTTGGGGAATCAGGCACAAGCGAAGCTCAAGTGCAGGTGTATTTGAGCTGAGCCTTAGCTGTTCAGTGGGTGCTGTTTTGTGTGTGGCAGCAAGTGATTAATTTTGTGCCTGGAGAAAAGCAGATAAAAGAATGAGCTCTGGAATCTGAGTTGCTGCAAGTCCTGGAGTAGGGGATGATAATGTTGGGGTTGAGGCTAAACGGGAGAGAATGGAAGATGAAAGGGTGTCTTTGTTTTGCAATCTACCAGGAAACACCCGATGGAAACACCCAATAAATACATTTCCAGGAAATGAACTTAATTGCATATTCCAAAGCTAGTATGACATCCTATGGTTAGTGGATTGAGCACTGTCTTTGAAGTAAAATCTAACTGGGTAACTTTGGGATAGTTTCTTTTCTTTTTTTTTTTTTTTGCGGTATGCAGGCCCCTCACTGTTGTGGCCTCTCCCGTTGCGAAGCACAGGCTCCGGACGCGCAGGTTCAGCGGCCATGGCTCACGGGCCCAGCTGCTCCGCGGCATGTGGGATATTCCCGGACCGAGGCACGAACTTGTGTCTCCTGCATCGGCAGGCGGACTCTCAACCACTGCGCCACGAGGGAGGCCCTGCGATAGTTTCTTAACCTCTATAAGCCTCACTTTCATTATATACAAAATAAGGATGCATCTGGATTTATTCAGCAAAAGACCAGACTAAAGCACCTAGGACTGTAGTACAGGGAGGTTGTGCTGGTCTCCTACATCCAGAGCCCCCATGAACCATATCTCCCCAAATTCCTGCCCTTGTGTAGTTCCTGTCCCTTGAATCTGGGCTGGCGCTGTGACTCCCTTTAATTAACGGAGTGTGTTCAGCTCCTAAGCCTTAGGAACACCTGGTAATTTCTGCATTTGTACTCTTGGGAGCTCTGAGACACCATACAGGAAGTCTGCCTGCCATGAGGGAAGTTCTCTGAAGTGAAGGGAACACGTGGAGACAGAGAGAGGCCTTGAGAATCCACGGAGAGAGGGAGATCCAAGCATCGTAGTTTCCCAGCTGAGTCCAGCCCTCAACCAACCTGCCAGTTGAATCCAGCCACCTGAGTGATTGCTGGTAAGACCAGCAGAAGAACCACCTAGCTGAGTCCAGTCCAGATTGTGGAACTGTGAGCAAATAAAATGTTTGTTGCTTTGAGACACTGGGGTAGTTTTTAACCTAAGAATAGATAACTGAAAGGGTTCATGAATACTATGCAGATATTATTTTGTATAGTAAATCCACATCATTCATATGGTAGGTGTCCCAGGCCCTTCTTGAAGACGTTCTGGCATTTAAACTCACAGTATGCAGTCAGGCAATATGAAAATATCTGAGCAGCCCCTTCAGGCTTATGATGATTTTTGAATATAGTGTTTTTCTAGTTTTTATAAAAGACCCTGTCACTTCTTCACTTCAGAGCCAATGTTGATAGTTGCTGTCACCTGAGGGAAGCTTTCCTTAAGGAACAAGGTTTGCCTCTTATTAGAGCTGTGTAGATGCAGGAGAGAAGAACAAAACCACTCTGAGATGCTTGACAGGTGGTCGGCTAGGCTCATTCAATAGCTAAGCACTTTTCCCTGCTCTCTGGTTTTGCAGCATGGGCAATGCAATTTTTAAGAGTGTCATGGATATTCGAGGTGACTCAGGAATAGCTGGAACCATGAATGTTAAATCCACAAATGGAAAGTGTAGTAAGCTGGGGCAGGTATAGTTATTGTCAACCTAATAAACTGTCTTTCCCTCCCCAACCTTCTTCTTGTAGTGAGAATTTATTTTGCTTACGGAAAATCCATTCTGGATGAACTTTGTGGAAGTGACCCCTGCTTCTTGCCACAGGGTTGGGCATGTGATCCAGCCTTGATGTTCAGCAAATGTTGGGCTCCCTTGGTACGTGTTGGGAGCCTCTGGTGGTTAGCAGTTAGTGAAAGTCATGTGTCCTTTCCTGTTAACCTGACTATCCTACAATGAAAGCAAGTCTTAGATAAATACTACAAAAGGTATAATTATTAGCAAGCAGCCCCAAATATACCATTCAGTCTGCTCTGTAGAAGTTCCATACTTTTTTTTTTTTTAATATTTATTTGGCTGTGCCGGGTCTTAGTTGTGGCATGCGGAATCTTTGTTGCAGCATGCAGGATCTTTAGTTGCGGCATGTGGATCTTTAGTTGCGGCATGTGGGATCTAGTTCCCTGATCAGGGATTGAACCCGGGCCCCCTGCACTGGCAGTGTGGAGTCGTAGACACTGGACCACCAAGGCAGTCCCGTTCCATTCTTTTTAGACACTCAAAACAGCACCTTGCATGAGAGTCCTTTGTAGATGCGACAATATTCTGACAATAGGACAGGTCAGCCCTGTAAGTAGGCCTGGTGACAGGGTTCTTCTGTTTTTTTTTTTTTTTGCGGTACGCGGGCCTCTCACCGTTGTGGCCTCTCCCGTTGCGGAGCACAGGCTCTGGACGTGCAGGCTCAGCGGCCATGGCTCACGGGCCCAGCCGCTCCGTGGCATGTGGGATCTTCCTGGACTGGGGCACGAACCTGTGTCCCCTGCATCGGCAGGCGGACTCTCAACCACTGCGCCACCAGGGAAGCCCAACAGGGTTCTTCGTGAAGGGAGCGACGCAGGGCAGTGGGGTTCAATCCCCAAGTGCTGCCTATGGCATTAGGCTGCTGGGTCTTGCCAGCTTCTCATGCAACAGTGGTACAACTTGTATAGCTTTACTAACAATTTACTACTTGGATTATTATCCATCAATAATATTTTTCTAACATTCTTTAAGTTAACTAAGAAACATCCCACGTTTAGATTTTTTTTTTACATCTTTATTGGAGTATAATTGCTTTACAATGGTGTGTTAGTTTCTCCTTTATAACAAAGTGAATCAGTTATACATATACATATGTTCCCACATGTCTTCCCTCTTGCGTCTCCCTCCCTCCCACCCTCCGTATCCCACCCCTCTAGGTGGTCACAAAGCACCGAGCTGACCTCCCTGTGCTATGCAGCTGCTTCCCACTAGCTATCTACCTTATGTTTGGTAGTGTATATATGTCCATGCCACTCTCTCGCTTTGTCACAGCTTACCCTTCCCGCTCCCGATATCCTCAAGTCCATTCTCTAGTACGTCTGTGTCTTTATTCCTGTCTTACCCCTAGGTTCTTCATGACATTCTTTTTTCTTAAATTCCATATATATGTGTTAGCATACAGTATCTGTCTTTCTCTTTCTGACTTACTTCACTCTGTATGATAGACTCTAGGTCCATCCACCTCATTACAAATAGCTCAATTTCGTTTCTTTTTATGGCTGAGTAATATTCCATTGTATATATGTGCCACATCTTCTTTATCCATTCATCTGATGATGGACACTTAGGTTGTTTCCATCTCAGGGCTATTGTAAATAGAGCTGCAATGAACATTTTGGTACATGACCCTTTTTGAATTATGGGTTTCTCAGGGTATATGCCCAGTAGTGGGATTGCTGGGTCATATGGTAGTTCTATTCGTAGTTTTTTAAGGAACCTCCATACTCTTCTCCATACTGGCTGTACCAATTCACATTCCCACCAGCAGTGCAAGAGGGTTCCCTTTTCTCCACACTCTCTCCAGCATTTATCGTTTCTAGATTTTTTGATGATGGCCATTCTGACTGGTGTGAGATGATATCTCATTGTAGTTTTGATTTGCATTTCTCTAATGATTAATGATGCTGAGCATTCTTTCATGTGTTTCTTGGCGGTCTGTACATCTTCTTTGGAGAAATGTCTGTTTAGGTCTTCTGCCCATTTTTGGACTGGGTTGTTTGTTTTTTTGATATTGAGCTGCATGAGCTGCTTATAAATTTTGGAGATTAATCCTTTGTCAGTTGCTTCATTTGCAAATAGTTTCTCCCATTCTGAGGGTTGTCTTTTGGTCTTGTTTATGGTTTCCTTTGCTGTGCAAAAGCTTTGAAGTTGCATTACGTCCCATGTGTTTATTTTTGTTTTTATTTCCATTAATCTAGGAGGTGGGTCAAAAAGGATCTTGCTGTGATTTATGTCATAGACTGTTTTACCTATGTTTTCCTCTAAGAGTTTGATAGTTTCTGGCCTTACATTTAGGTCTTTAATCCATTTTGAGCTTATTTTTGTGTATGGTATTAGGGAGTGATCTAATCTCATACTTTTACATGTACCTGTCCGGTTTTCCCAGCACCACTTATTGAAGAGGCTGTCCTTTCTCCACTGTACATTCCTGCCTCCTTCATCAAAGATAAGGTGACCATATGTGTGTGGGTTTATCTCTGGGCTTTCTATCCTGTTCCATTGATCTATATTTCTGTCTTTGTGCCAGTACCATACTGCCTTGATTACTGTAGCTTTGTAGTATAGTCTGAAGTCAGGGAGCCTGATTCCTCCAGCTCCGTTTTTCGTTCTCAAGATTGCTTTGGCTATTCGGGGTCTTTTGTGTTTCCATACAAATTGTGAAATTTTTTGTTCTAGTTCCATGAAAAATGCCAGTGGTAGTTTGATAGGGATTGCATTGAATCTGTAGATTGCTTTGGGTAGTAGAGTCATTTTCACAATGTTGACTCTTCCAATCCAAGATCATGGTATATCTCTCCATCTATTTGTATCATCTTTAATTTCTTTCATCAGTGTCTCACAGTTTTCTGCATACACGTCTTTTGCCTCCTTAGGTAGGTTTATTCTTAGATATTTTATTCTATTTGTTGCAGTGGTAAATGGGAGTGTTTTCTTGATTTCACTTTCAGATTTTTCATCATTAGTGTATAGGAATTCCAGAGATTTCTGTGCAATAATTTTGTATCCTGCTACTTTACCAAATTCATTGATTAGCTCTAGTAGTTTTCTGGTAGTATCTTTAGGATACTCAATGCATAGTATCATGTCATCTGCAAAGAGTGACAGCTTTACTTCTTCTTTTCCGATTTGGATTCCTTTTATTTCCTTTTCTTCTCTGATTGCTGTGGCTAAAACTTCCAAAACTATGTTGAATAAGAGTGGTGAGAGTGGCAACCTTGTCTTGCTCCTGATCTTAGTGGAAATGCTTTCAGTTTTTCACCATTGAGGACGATGTTGGCTGTGAGTTTGTCATATATGGACTTTATTATGTTGAGGAAAGTTCCCTCTATGCTTACTTTCTGCAGGGTTTTTATCATAAATGGGTGTTGAATTTTGTCGAAAGCTTTCTCTGCATCTATTGAGATGATCATATGGTTTTTCTCCTTCAATTTGTTAATACGGTGTATCACGTTGATTTGCGCATATTGAAGAATCCTTGCATTCCTGGAATAAACCCCACTTGATCATGGTGTATGATCCTTTTAATGTGCTGTTGGATTCTGTTTGCTAGTATTTTGTGGAAGATTTTTGCATCTATGTTCATCAGTGATATTGGCCTGTAGTTTTCTTTCTTTGTGACATCCTTGTCTGTTTTTGGTATCAGGGTGATGGTGGCCTCATAGAATGAGTTTGGGAGTGTTCCTCCCTCTGCTATATTTTGGAAGAGTTTGAGAAGGATAGGTGTTAGCTCTTCTCTAAATGTTTGATAGAATTCACCTGTGAAGCCATCTGGTCCTGGGCTTTTGTTTGTTGGAAGATTTTTATTCACAGTTTCAATTTCAGTGCTTGTGATTGGTCTGTTCATATTTTCTATTTCTTCCTGATTCAGTCTTGGCAGGTTGTGCATTCCTAAGGATTTGTCCATTTCTTCCAGGTTGTCCATTATATTGGCATAGAGTTGCTTGTAGTAATCTCTCATGATCTTTTGTATTTCTGCAGTGTCAGTTGTTACTTCTCCTTTTTCATTTCTAATTCTATTGATTTGAGTCTTCTCCCTTTTTTTCTTGATGAGTCTGGCTAATGGTTTATCAATTTTGTTTATCTTCTCAAAGAACCAGCTTTTAGTTTTATTGATCTTTGCTATCATTTCCTTCATTTCTTTTTCATTTATTTCTGATCTGATTTTTATGATTTCTTTCCTTCTGCTAACTTTGGGGTTTTTTTTTCCTTCTTCCTCTAATTGCTTTAGGTGCAAGGTTAGCTTGTTTATTCGAGATGTTTCCTGTTTCTTAAGGTAGGATTGTATTGCTATAAACTTCCCTCTTGCAACTGCTTTTGCTGCCTCCCATAGGTTTTGGGCCGTCGTGTCTCCATTGTCATTTGTTTCTAGGTATCTTTTGATTTCCTCTTTGATTTCTTCAGTGATCACTTCGTTATTAAGTAGTGTATTGTTTAGCCTCCACGTGTTTGTATTTTTTACAGATCTTTTCCTGTAATTGATATCTAGTCTCATAGCGTTGTGGTCGGAAAAGATACTTGATACAATTTCAATTTTCTTAAAATTACCAAGGCTTGATTTGTGACCCAAAATATGATCTATCCTGCAGAATGTTCCATGAGCAATTGAAAAGAAAGTGTATTCTGTTGTTTTGGGATGGAATGTCCTATATCAATTAAGTCCATCTTGTCTAATGTGTGATTTAAAGCTTGTGTTTCCTTATTTTCATTTTGGATGATCTGTCCACTGGTAAAAGTGGGGGGTTAAAGTCCCCTACTATGATTGTGTTACTGTCGATTTCCCTTTTATGGCTGTTAGCATTTGCCTTATGTATTGAAGTGCTCGTATGTTGGGTGCATAAATAGTTACAATTGTTATATCTTCTTGGATTGATCCCTTGATCATTATGTAGTGTCCTTCTTTGTTTCTTGTAATAGTCTTTGTTTTAAAGTCTATTTTGTCTGATATGAGAATTGCTACTCTGGCTTTCTTTTGACTTTCATTTGCATGGAATATCTTTTTCCATTCCCCGCGCCCGTCTCTGGAGCTCCTTTAAGCAGCGCTCTTAATCCCCTCTCCCTGCGCACCAGAAAACAAAGAGGAAAGAAAAAGTCTCTTGCCTCTTTTTCAGGTCCAGACTTTTCCCGGGACTCCCTCCCCGGCTAGCCGTAGTGTGCTAACCCCCTGCAGGCTGTGTTCACGCCGCCAACCCCAGTCCTCTTCCTGCGCTCTGACCCGAAGGCCGAGCCTCAGCTCGCAGCCCCGCCCGCCCTGGCGGGTGAGCAGACAAGCCTCTCGGGCTGGTAAGTGCCGGTCGGCACCAATCCTCTGTGCGGGAATCTCTCCACTTTGCCCTCCGCACCCCTGTAGCTGTGCTCTCCTCCACGGCTCCAAAGCTTTCCCCCTCCGCCACCCGCAGTCTCCACCCGCGAAGGGGCTCCTAGTGTGTGGAATCCTTTCCTCCTTCACAGCTCCTTCCCACTGGTGCAGGTCCCATCCCCATTCTTCTGTCTCTGTTTTTTCTTTTGTCCTACCCAGATACGTGGGGACTTTCTTGCCTTTTGGGAAGTCTGAAGTCTTCTGCCAGCGTTCAGTAGGTGTTCTGTAGGAGTTGTTCCACATGTAGATGTATTTCTGGTGTATCTGTGGGGAGGAAGGTGATCTCCGCATGTTACGCTTCCGCCATCTTCCTGTCCAGCTCCCCATGTTTAGATTTTGAGTGCTACATCATCACATCTTTTGCTGAATATTTTCTGCTGGTCTGTCCAGCTCATACTCTCCACCCTTTCTCTCTCTGCTCTCTGGCCTGGGAGGCTGACCTGTATGGACTGTGTCAATAGGCTCCCATACATACTCTCTGGCTTCCAACTGATTTTGGCCAATGGTGAGGCCAGCAGGTGATTGGGAAGAGAGAAGCGAGTGGGGTTAGTGTATTTATTCCCCCAATTCTATCCCTGCAGGGCCTCCTTAAGCTGGCTGTGACCCATCTTGAAGGTCACAGTTCCTGTCAAGGTGGTACCTT
Organism: Stenella coeruleoalba; assembly: GCF_951394435.1. Taxonomy (NCBI): domain Eukaryota; kingdom Metazoa; phylum Chordata; class Mammalia; order Artiodactyla; family Delphinidae; genus Stenella; species Stenella coeruleoalba. Next base: position 16,386,215 of record NC_137152.1, read on the forward strand.
CTACATGACTGTCTCCTTCCAGGTTCTGGTAACTGCTGCTTTCTCTCATCTCTTTGGGCCTAGGGTGGTAACAGTCTTGTTGTTACTAGCTCCTAAGTACTGTGCTATCCTTTGAGATTTCTCGACACCCTATCCAAACCTTTGTAAACCATACTTTTATTAAACCGTTCTTGAATTATCCAAATTTGAGTGGGCTCTGTTTTTCCTGCTGGAATTTTGGGAAGGTACTGATTCCTGATTAGCGTACTTCTAGCTAATCACTCCTGGGGTGTTGATTCCTGACTGTAGGCTTTCAAATGCTAACCACCCCTGGGGTGGAGATTCGACTTGATTTATATACATATTTCACACTGTTCATACTGAAACATTTAACAAAGAAATTGTCACAATGACAATTAACCACACAGCTTCCTGGCAACAGTGGTTGGTTCAAAGAAGGATCTGTAACTCTAGATGGACCAGGTGGAGCTTCCCCAGGATTTTTTGCTAAGACAAATTGTAAAGAGGCAACTGCTTTTTGCTGTGATGGCTAGAAAGAAGGGTAGGTAAGTCTTGAACTTCTAATGGATAAATATGCCACCCAGAGAGGAAAGCTTACCAGAGACTGAAAGTCAACAACAGGAAGACAGAACTGAGAGACGGATAGAAAGGGATGAATTCCTGGTTACGTTATTGGATTCCTGGATCCAGGTATGCCTGAAGCTGAAGCTTTCCTTCTGAACTTCTCAGTTATGAGAGGAAATAAATTTCTTTTTGGTTTGTGTATATAAGCTAATTTTTTTATTGAAGTATAGTTGATTTACAATGTTGTGTTAGTTTTAGGTGTAAAGCAAAGTTCAGATTCTGTTCCATTATAGGTTATTACAAGATATTGAATATACTTCCCTGTGCTATATGGTAGGTCCTTATTGTTTATCTATTTTATATATAGTAGTGTGTATCTGTTAATCCCAAACTCCTAATTTATCCCTTCCCCCCTGCCCCTTTGATAACCATAAGTTTGTTTACTATGTCTGTGAGTCTGTTTTGTAAATAAGTTCATTTATATCATTTTTTTTTAGATTCCACACATAACTGATATCATATAATATTTGTCTTTCTCTGTCTGACTTATTGCACTTAGTATGATAATCTCTAGGTCCATCCATGTTGCTGCAAATGGCATTATTTCATTCTTTTTAATGGCTGAGGAGTATTCCATTGTATATATGTATCACATGTTCTTTATCCATTCTTCTGTTGATGGACATTTAGGCTGCTTCTATGTCTTGGCTATTGTAAATAGGGCTGCAGTGAACATTGGGGTGCATTTATCTTTTTGAATTATGGTTTTCTCAGGGTATATACCCAGTAGTGGGATTGCTGGGTCATATGGTAGCTCTATTTTTAGTTTTTTAAGGAACCTCCATACTGTTCTCCATAGTGGCTGTATCAATTTACATTCCCACCAACAGTGCAAGAGGGCTCCCTTTTCTCCACACCCTCTCCAGCACTTGTTATCTGTAGACTTTTTAATGATGGCCATTCTGACTGGTGTGAGGTGATACCTCATCGTGGTTTTGATTTGCATTTCTCTAATAATTAGCAATGTTGAACATCATTTCATGTGCCTGTTGGCCATCTGTATGTCTTTTTTGGAGAAATGTCTATGTAGGCCTCCGGCCCATTCTTTGATTGGTTGGTTTGTTGGTTGGTTGTTTTCTTATATTGAGCTGTATGAGTTATTTGTATATTTTGGAAATCAAGCTCTCATCATTTGCACATTGTTTGCAAATATTTTCTTCCATTCTGTAGGTTGTCTTTTCATTTTGTCTATCGTTTCCTTTGCTGTGCAAAAGCTTATAAATTTGATTAGGTCCCATTTAAAAATATTTTTGCTTGTATTTCTTTTGCCTTGGAAGACTGATTTAAGAAAGTACTGTTGTGGGCTTCCCTGGTGGCGCAGTGGTTGAGAGTCCGCCTGCCGATGCAGGGGACACGGGTTCGTGCCCTGGTCTGGGAAGATCCCACATGCCGCAGAGCGGCTGGGCCCGTGAGCCACGGCTGCTGGGCCTGCGTGTCCGGGGCCTGTGCTCCGCAATGGGAGAGGCCACAACAGTGAGAGGCCCGCGTACCGCAAAAAAAAAAAAAAAAAAAGAAAGTACTGTTATGATTTATGTCAGAGATGTTTTGCCTATGCTCTCTTCTATGAGTTTTATGGTGTCATGTCTCATATTTAAGTCTTTAAGTCATTTTGGGTTTACTTTTGCTATCTAAGCTCATTTGAGTTGGGGTTATTTCACTTGCAACTGAGGCTTGACAAGTACATCAAGGGTCTATTTTCATGATATTCTTATATCTTTTAGAGAAAGGCTGCACCTTTTCACAGGTACCTGAAATGAGTTCACCCAATGCACGCCACTGCTACATTTTGACAGAGGAGATGGAGATGCCATCAAAGAAAGAGAGTTGGCCACCCAGGCTGGGATTCAGTAGGCTGGCAAGATCATCAGGAACTTGCACACTGCGACTTCAACATTGCAGGTCCAGAAAATTGACTGTGTTGGTATGACTGAAGCTAACCAGCTTTGGGGGTGTTGGCTTCTGCTAGTCAGTCTCACAGAGACTAACGCGTAAATCTAAAGTGAATTCACAGGGACTTCCCTGGTGGCACAGTGGTTAAGAATCCACCTGCCAATGCAGGGGACACGGGTTCGAGCCCTGGTCCAGGAAGATCCCACATGCTGCAGAGCAACTAAGCCCGTGCGCCTCAACTACTGAGCCTGCACTCTAGAGCCTGTGAGCCATAACTACTGAGCTCGCGAGCCACGATTACTGAAACCCGCATGCCTAGAGCCCATGCTCCACAACAAGAGAAGCCATCCAATGAGAAGCCCGTGCACCGCAACGAAGCGTAGCCCCCGCTCGCCGCAACTAGAGAAAGCCCGCGGGCAGCAATGAAGACCCAACGCAGGCAAAATTAAATAAATTAATTAAAAAAAATAAAAATTAAAAAAAATAAAGTGGATTCACAATAGAAAACCTAACTGCTGAGCTGGCCAAAAAGTTTATGTCTCTGGCTGGTGTTGTCTCTCTCTTTTGGTGAATCTACAAAAAAAAAATGCCAAATTATTATCCAGAAGGTTAATTGGAGAGCAAGGAATCAGAGCCGGGTCAGCAGGGAGTGAAGGCCCAGGGGGGCAGGGAAGTGAGGGTGAATTGCACGGATATAATGGGAGTGTCCCTAAGCTCTAACTGCCTGAGGCACTCATCCTGAGCTAGGAGTTGTATTCCTTCCCTGTGGCCTCGGTAACAAATCACCACAAAATCGGTGGCTGAAAACGAGAGATTTATTCTCTCACGGTTCTGGAGGCCAGAAAATCATTATCCATGGGCCAAAATCAAGGTGCTGGAAAGCCCACGCTCCCTCTGGAGGCTCTAGGGGAGAACCCGTTCCTTGCCTCTTCCGGCTCCTGGTGGCTGCCTGGCGTTCCTTGGCTTGTGGCTGCATCGCTCTAATCTCTGCCTCCACCTTCACATGGACTCTTCCTCTGTGTCAAATCTCCCTCTGCTTCCCTCTTATAAAGATACAAGTAATGGCATTTAGGGTCCACCTGGACAGTCCAGGATAATCTCCCCATCTCGAGATCCTTAATGTCTGCAAAGTGATTACTTTAATCACTTAATATAAAGTAACCTTCACGAGTTCCAGGCATTAGGATGTGGATATCTTTGGGGGAGGGGTGTTTTTCAGCCAACCATAGGGGTAGATCTGTTGAGTAGAGTGGATGCCCATTTTGGGTGTTCAGAGCCCCTTACTCTAGGATGCCTGTAGAGACACTGATTAATTCTTGCTTTCTGATTCTTCTTTTTCTAGCCTCCAATCTGAGCATCCTTTTTTTGGCTATTAAAACATTTTTTAAGAACAGAAGATAATCGAATCAGCTTTTTAAAGTTCCAGTCATATTCTTTGAGATCCTTCTCAAAATCTTTTTGATGGGATCGGGGTATCCTCAAATATTTTCAGCCACAAGTTTATAGGGTCTGTATAGGTTATTTTTGTGAACGCTAGTCACATCTGTTACTTAACTTCATCCCTTTCTGGATGAGACTAGATGTCACCCCTCCACATATTGACTGCAACAGAGACTATGGAATATCTAAATACCAAAATCTCTTCCTATCCACACACACACGTGCGCGCGCGCGTGCACACACACGAAGTTTCTTACATTTCTGGAAACTTCTGGGCAATTCTCCCACTTCTGTAATCCTTTTGGCTTGTTTAGATTTGGGCAGAATTGCATTTTCACCTCTTATTAAATGTCGATACAAATAAGATTTAGCTTGTTTAATGCTCCCAGCCAGCTTCGAATTAGTTAGGACTACAAGTGCGTGAAGCAGGCACACTTGATATGTTTTGAGTTTCTCCTACTTAGTATAGAACACTTAAGGCACCTATGGTACTGGAGAGCTTTCAAAAAAATACAAGCCATTCCTTCAACTCTGGCAGGCATGATAGCCATGAGGAAACCGCCAGCATCTGCTTGACAATTTAAAGGGTAGAAAATGGAACGCCTAAATTTGACAAGCCCTTTATGTTCCATGCATGAGGGTTGATGATAAACAAATCTTGATTAAATGCTTATTTGTACTGTTACTGGCTTTCAGAAGAGGAAAATATTTAATTCCACTTTGATTGCAGACTACTCTTCTTGGGACTCCTGCCTTCCTCTAGCAACACAGGGCAGATGTGATTCAATATTTAATATGTAAACACATGGCTCAGCCTCATGGGTGACCACTTCTGGTCACCAGGCCCCCATTGAGTGCAACATCTCCATTCAACAGAGGTCTCTGTATTAGTTTACAAAGGTTGAGGGACTTGTGCCAAAATAAATTTTTTTTCCTCTTTTGCCACATACTGTTTTCTCTATTAAGTAAATGACTTAAATCATATTCCGGCTACCTTGGAATACATGGTGTAAGAGTGTTTTACCTGCTGGCAAAAAGCAATGTCCGGAGAAAGCTTATCTGATGCTACCTTCTTGCTTATTAATCGGTGGCACCTCATGACTTACAGGATAAAGACTGAACTCATTTACTTATATTCATGTCTCTCCACCACCTGCCCCCAGGAAACCTCTCCAGTCTTATCATCACTAACCATTTGCTATTACGAAATGATCCCTGAATATTAATTTCTACCTCCTTCTCT